>NC_136067.1:333954740-335235999 GCF_964261635.1 Lissotriton helveticus | reverse complement strand
AAATCAATATTTGAGCAGGCTTAAACGCCTGCAGAACGCGGCAGCTAGATTGATCTTGAATATTCCCAGACACGAATCAGTGGCCCAGTGGCTAGTGGCCCTTCACTGGCTGCCGGTTTGGAAAAGAATAGCATTCAAGGTACTTTGCATAACGTTTAAGGCACTAGATGGCAGAGGTCCTTCCTATCTGACCTCTAGAATATTGTATTATGCCCCTTTCAGGAACCTCAGATCGGTACAACAGAAGCTGCTCCAAGCTCCTAGGTTTAGGCAGGTTCCTTGGGGGGGGCAGGAGTTTTCTGGTAAGAGCGGCTAAACTTTAGAATAGCCTACCTCTTTCAATCAAAAACAGCCCGAACCTTACCTTATTCAGGAAATCTCTAAAAACCTGGCTTTTTCAAGCAGATCTTTAGTGCGCCCGTCTCCATTCTGACTCGACCTTTTAGCTGTTAGCGCCAAGACGCCTCCGGGCATTCGTTGCGCTTTATACATTTAAAAATCATATCAAAGCTGGGGGCGTGGCTTGGAGGGGGCGTGGCTTGGACGCCAGAGGAATGGCGGCGTACCTTCGGTCTTCCTCCGGGTGGCAAACGAATCCTGAACGGAAAGAGCGGCTGGACTGGCTTGATTGAGCCCAAAACGCATGACTGGGCGTCGGAAGCCGTATTCAGGTAGCGATGTAAGTTTGAGGCGATTCCGCTCGGAAGGAGCTGCGGAAATCGCCTTTCCTTTTCACTGCCGGCGGACGCGCTTGCCGACGGAGCCTTCACCCGCCTGCAGCCACGAGGCTCCCCGGTCCGCCTACGGAGCTCTGATGAGAAGGCTTCGCGCACACGGCCAAAGACCACACCGTGAGTAAGAGCGAAGCGAGTGACGCCTACTCGGAACGCTCCAAATTACAAGCTCCATAAAATGACATTACAGTGCAAACACATATAAACGGGATGAGAAGGTAGCGCTTAACTAAAATGGCGGACTTTGACGATATGCATCTCCCTAGCTGCACGGTCTGTACCCACAGTGTCGCCTAACCTGACTCTTGGGAATATCAACTGTTTTTGACTATACACCGTCACTGCACTGTGTTCAGAAGGTGAACTTCAGCCAATACTAAAGGGGTATACAGAGATGTTTGATCTCACGTGCTAATATCTATAATGAATAGTGTGTCCAGATCCATTAAGTCTTGCCAAATATGTGATTGAAGCATTGAACTTTACCCAAGCCATGTGATTGGGATACACGCGTGTCTGCTCTAAATCTAAGTGATCTAACAGCAAATACAACAACTGCAAACGAATACAGGCATAAACAAGCAGCGGCAAAGGCAAATATCAATAGGCATCACAACTATGTTCTTGTCTGCTGTATGCATTGGAGATTCACTTGCTTGACGGTTGGCACACAGCAAACTCCTGTGCTGGATTACAAAATAAGGGTTCTGCGGATTACAAAATAGGGGTCCTGCACCAGTGCGTGCATTCATTGAACTGCTATCGAACTGCCATTCACCCATACTGTCCTACCACATTACCACTATTAACCACATAGTGGTGATACAAGGCTAGCATCTGAGTTATTGGTGCCGTTGCTCTATCTCCCTCCAATACAAATACTGAAGTAGACTAAAATGAGTGACGAAAAGAATGGCAAAACCCCTAAACGCCTGAAATCTGATCCGCCCACGCCGATCAAAGGTAGGAAAGATATGGCAGACGCTATGGACACTATCCTGAATAGGCTAGATGAAGTCAGAGATCTGGCTAGGTCCACCAAAGAGGAGGTTGCTGCTATAAGACAAAACATTAAAGATATTAATTCAAGAATGACAGAATCTGAAAGTAGAATAAGTAAACTAGAAGACACGGAGAATAAAACCTGTGGAGCTATTAAAAATCTCACCTTATGCTCCGACCATCTGGTAAAGAAGATTGCGGAGTTAGAGGACAGAAATAGGAGAGGGAACCTGAGAATTTTCGGAATTCCAGAAAAATCAGAAGATAGCTATGGATTGTGCGTCCCATTCCTTGAGAACTGGTTTACACAAGCAACAAACTTAACCTTTACTCAACCATTAGAATTTGACAGAGCACATCGAGTCCCGGGACGAATGACCAAAGATCAGAAGGGGCCGAGAGTGATAGTGTGCAAACCACTGAGATACCAGCACACAGAACAGATCCTCTCCTTCGTTCGCAAACATAATCCTGTCTTATGGAGAGATCATAAGATTTACATCTCACAAGATTATAGTAAGGAAACGATGGATGTCAGGAGAGGTTTTCTTGCACTGAGACCACAATTGAAGTCACTCGGTTTCATGTATGGATTCGTTGGTCCGACAAAGTTCAAAGTGACGATAAGAGGTGTGACTCACATATTCTCTGACCCACAAAGGCTGCGCCATCTACTCTCTACGCAGGAAGAGGCCAATATGGAGGTTGCTTTCTCGAGTCAGGGAGGTGCTGGAAGCGCAGGCGCCACTGGACTTGGTTGACCTGTAAATTTCCCTTTTGCATAGGGATCACAAGTATACACTGCTCCAATGTGTACCTTATCTGATCTCAAATGTTCTTTGCTGTACCCCGCAAGTACACTCGTGTTGCTCATAATGTTCGCGCTATGCGGAACTCAATGGCTTACTCCACTGTGTTATGGGGATGGAATGACATGTTCCTCTAAATGGTTATTGAATGCTTATTGAAATAATGTCTGATAGATCTACTTGATGCCTGATTGTTGAACTGTCCACTAAAATGGTCTCCAGCTGGTGGATATGGTGTTGTTCACTCGCACGACTTATACTTAAAGACCATGATACAAATTGTTTTCTCTAAATCTACTCATAATGGTTCTTTGTCCTTTGAGACATTGCGTTTATAAGTGACGCTGTCTACTGTTATACCTTGTTGATGGTTATTCGAAGCTGTCTAACTTATATTTACAGACCAAGATACGAATAGTTTTCTCTAAATCTAGTCATAATGGCTCTTTGTCCTTAAAGACATTGCGTTTATAAGTGAAGCTGCATACTGTTATACCCTGTTGATGGTTATTGGAAGCTGTCTAGCTCTCTTGTTTGCGATTGTTCCAGCAGCTCAAACGTTAAATTTTGTTGACTAAGCCTGCTTGGAGGCGACCTCGTGGTCGTTCCCGAGTCGCCATGCTCCTATATTTCCATGGGGGAGGGAGGGGTGGGCCTAGGGGAAGGGCGGAGGGAGGAGGGTGGTATGGGGGATTGTGGAGGGAGTTTAATTTCTCACTTTTTCTGTTTTTTCTCCTTTTTCTTTTGTACCACACACTGCGCACACTGTATTATTTTGTATTCCGAAGCTTCCGTTCCGTATTTCAGAACATTGCTAGCCCTGTGATTGATGCGAGTTATGTCACTGCCTGTAGTGTCAAATGTATGGTGCTCTCTTTCAGATCTGAATCCCATGCATATACATGTGTTATGGTACGATATCAGACGCTGCATAATTGATGGCTCCTGTTATAGATACTCCAATAGGGACAACAACCATAGCTAATCTTAAAATACTATCGCTGAATGTGAAAGGCCTAAATCAGCCGGTTAAACGCCAGAAGGTACTTGATTATCTACGTAGGCAACGTGGGGACATAGCCCTGTTGCAAGAAACTAAATTAGAAACGAAACATTTTCACACACTGCGAAACAAATACTACACTGAGGTAATAGGCTCTGGGGCAATCTCTAAAAAGAATGGGGTGGTAATGCTTGTAGCAAAGACTGCGAGTGTGGAGATACTTTCCTCCACCATGGATACGAAAGGGAATTGGGTATCGGCGAAATTACTTAAAGATTATACTGAATTTTTTATCACGTCAATATATGCCCCTAATGCCCATGATCCGTCTTTCTGGCTAGGCCTCACGAAACAGATCGACTCCATCCCAGATACGGCAGTTCACATTTTAGCAGGTGATTTCAATCTTCCGTATGACCCGGTATTAGATAGAGATTCCAAGTGCGCCTTTCGCCCAGGTAAAGCTCACAAGGCGTTCATGAAATTATGCAATAGGTTCCATTTGGTGGATACGTGGCGCTTACTACACCCTGATGGTAGAGATTACTCCTTTTACTCCCCACCACATGACTCGTTCTCGAGAATTGACTACATACTCATTTCTAAAAATGCGCTGGCCAGAGTTGAAAACTCGGACATTGCCCCCAGATTGGTCTCTGATCACTCTTGCGTCTCTCTCACACTTTCTAATGTCACACCAACCACTCGACACTCTATGTGGAGATTTAATGACGCTATTCGTCATGATACGAAACACAAAGAAGCCATTGACAATGCCATCACAGATTTCTTAGCTACAAACAAAAAAGGGGACACTTCGGACACCATGAGATGGGAGGCGCTCAAATCCACCATTAGAGGGATTGTCATAAAAATATCCTCTGCAATTAACAAGAACCGACTCGCGGTCCTGTTGAAACTGGAGGAGGACATCTCTACACTCCAGCGCAAATACCTGAATAATAGAAACCCTGAAGATCTGATTGAATTGTCCAACCAAAAATACACATATAATAAACTTATTAGTGAAAAGGCGGGAATCTGGCTTGATAAAAGGAAGCGTTTTAAAATCTGTGACTCTAATAAGGCAGGAAAAGGACTAGCGGCATATCTCAAATTTAAAATTCAAAAAAACGCCATAACCTCTCTGCTAGACGGTAGTGGCGCTCCTAGCTCTGACCCCAATAAAGTTGCGAACATTTTCAGAGAATTCTATGAGAAACTATATGCTAGGAACGTACATGTCGACAGGGAAAAAATGGAGAAATATCTCTCAAACTGTGCACTCCCAACACTCAATCCCACAGAAAGGGAGTCTTTGAACGAGCCGGTCTCTGAGTCAGAGGTCATTACCGCAATCAAATCCCTCAAAAAAGGGAAAGCCCCTGGCCCGGATGGCTACACGGCACCATTTTATAAGACCTTCGCCCACGCTCTAGCTACTCCGCTCTTGGAGGTATTCCAAGAAATTAGCATCACAGGAGAAGTTAAAGGAACAATGGCTGAAGCCGTAATTGCAGTGATACCCAAAGAAGGCAAAGATTCTAAACAGCCGAAAAATTACAGACCTATCTCGCTGATAAACTTAGACTGCAAGCTCTTGGCCTCGATTCTTGCTAAACGCATCCAGAAGGTTTTACCGTCCTTGATACATCCGTCACAGGCGGGATTCCTGAAAAATAGGTTGTCAAGCGATAATACTAGGATTCTGGCTCACTTTATTGAAAAGGCAAAGCTTTTATCCACACCTACTGTAGCGATAACATTGGACGCAGAGAAAGCATTTGACAAGGTGGATTGGACGTATTTGACTGCGGTGCTTCACAAATTTGACCTGGGTCCTCTTTTCACTAAATTAGTCATGTCCCTGTATGCCTGTCCCTCCGCTAGAGTGAGAGCTGGTGGTGCTTTTTCCTCCCCTTTTAACTTAGAACAAGGTACAAGACAGGGTTGCCCCCTATCCCCGTCCCTGTTCCTATTAGCAATTGAACCCTTTCTGCATTACATAAGGGAAAACCCCGAAATTCCTGGAATTAGATTCACAGGATGCACAATTAAACTGACGGCCTACGCCGACGATGTGCTGGTCTTGAGTGAAAAAGCTGATAAAGCTATTCCTGCATTATTATCCACAATTGAGGAATTCTCGTGTGTCTCCGGGTACTCCCTGAATAAGGATAAGACAGAAGTGAAATTACTAAATAACATGTGTGACAAAAATATTCTGGGTGACTCCGGGCTTACGTGGCAGCCAAAGAGCTTTAAGTATTTAGGTATGGAATTCGAGAAAGACCTGATAACCACCCTAAAAATCAATGAGGATATACTCTATAAGAAAATACAAAAACTACTAGATGGATGGTCGCCGAAGTTCCTCTCATGGTGGGGTAGAGCAGAGACGTTAAAGATGATGATCAGCCCCTTAGTAAATTATATGGCGAGTATGCTCCCCATGACCTTCACGGAGGATTTTTTGCATAAAATAGAGAAATCTTTTAAGGACGTCCTGTGGAAAGGAAAAAAAAACAGAATTGCCATGAAAAAACTACAACTCCCCAAGCTTAAAGGAGGTATAGGTTTGCCAAACTTTAAAAACTACCAGACCGCCTTTCTCTGCAAGCAAGGAGCTTCCTGGTTTGCCGAAGACCCAAATTATACGCCTCTGTGGATTGATATTGAGAAATCCATCATGGGCAAGGCCCCACTTTCTGCTGCACTCACAATGGACCTTTCACACCTTCCGCACTCTAAATACATCATGCTTAATACCAAGAGAGCCCTCTTGCGATTAGATCAAGTTCATAAGACTGGTCTGCAGATTCACAAATCTGCTTCTGCATCCTTATGGCGCAACCCATTGATCAAAATTAACGGTTCGCCCCCCATATGGGACCATTGGTCAGACGGAGGTATCAATGTGGTTTCAGATCTCAGTGAGAATAATATGCCATTAACCTTCTCGACTCTCCAGACTAGGCACTCCCTACTACCGATCGACTTCTATGCCTTCCTTAAACTCAAATCAGCTCTATCTACACGCACATTCAAATTAGCGACACCCTGGCTAAAATCTATGCTACCGCACTTCCAATCCTCGGGGCGCTTCGTCTCAAAAATGTATAAGCTACTTGCTCCAACGCCCAACAAAACAATGAGGCGTAATGAAATCAAATGGGAGACAGAACCGAATAACACCGGTATAGACATAGACTGGACCAGGATACACGCATCAGCACTTACACATAAGGTGTCACCGATACTCTCACAGACTAAGTATATGATACTTAACAGAACATTTTGGACCCCGCAGAGATTATTTAAAGCTGGCCTACGAGACACATCAACATGCTGGAACTGCTCAATAGGTACTGGTGACCTACCACACATGTTATTCAACTGTCCCATGCTTCACACATACTGGGGAAATTTTTTTGATTACGTCGAACACATTTTTGCCAAAAGAGAATTCATTTATATTATCCTGGCAGCCATAGACCCAATGGTGGGGGGAGACCATGACCGCCAGCTTCTGGACCTTTTACTGACACTGGCATGTAAGGTTGTATTATGCAACTGGAAGACAGCAACTGAGGTCTCCTTTAATGCGTGGAGAGAATGGCTGTCCTGCATTAGAGGCACTGACAATCCCGCGCTACACTCGTCACTGTGGCAGGTCACCAACAAAAAACTATGGTTATCCCTAGATGAGGCCTCCTTCACCTTCGATCCACCATGAGATGCTTATGTGACTAAATCAACGCTTAATGAATGGGCAAAATAACTATAGGCTTACTATACAGGTCTGACAAGATATCACATGGTATTACCTGGGCTATTTCTAGTTGAAATGCCTCTACGGAACTGTGAGCTGAAGGAATAATGAGATGATGACTTGTTATTGTTTGGTTACTGGCGATCACCTCTTATGGACCCGGAACGATGTTTATTGTATTGTTTCATTTTCTTATTTTACTTCATGTATCATTTCCTATGTGTTGACCCATCTTTGTCTCGGCACTGTCCCAATATGCTCATATGGATACTGATGATGTATTGCCGCTCTCATTTCTGTTTTTCCAATAAAAAAAAGATTTGAAATTAAAAAAAATCATATCAAAGCTAACTGGCTAGCGACATAGGAGTGTGCCTTCCATCTTGACTTGTTGGTGGAAGACAAACTAAGTAAGCTGGAGTTACAAGGAGTCATTGAGAAAGTGCTGGGGCCTACACCATGGGTCTTTCCTCTGGTAGTTGCACCTAAACCAAAACAATGAGGGGCAATCAGGCTGTGTGTGGACATTAAGCTAACCAAAAAGGCGATCCAGCAGGCGCTAAAAATAAAGCCCACCATGGATGACATAATTGGTGATCTTAATGTTGCCAGCTGGTTCTCCAAGTTTGACCTAAATGCTGGGTATCACCTACTGGAGATGGACCCGGAAAGCAGAATATCGCAACCTTTACTACACATGTTCGCTTGTGGAGTTAAAGGCATCTCAATTTTGGCATCTCCTCAGTGGCAGAGGTTTTTCAAAATGTCATCTGTGATGCACTGTCTGGGCTTGAAGGCATACTCAACATAAGTGACGATATCCTTTTCTACTCCACGACCTTTGAGTAGCATCGCAACCATCCTGGATGACCCTCCAGAGACTGACCAAACTAGGGCTAACCCTAATCAAAAAGCAAATGCTCCTTTGTTTAGTCCACAATTGATTTTTTCGGGTATGTCTTCACAAGTGAAGGTCTGTGAGTGGAACCCTGCAAAGCGGAGGCCATCCAGAACAACCCAGACCACAGATGCCAATGGAAGTGAGGAGCTTCCTCGGTGTGACAACATCCTGCCAAACCAGGTGACCTTATCTGAACCTCTTCGAGCATTGACAGAGGCAGAGTCTGTGTGGATGTGGACTGAGCGCGCTGAAAAGGCTTTTGAAGAAGTGAAAAAAGAGCTACTCATGGATGCAACCATGTCTTACTTTAATCCACAATGTCAAACAGAGTTATTAGTGGACACCAGCATTGTAAGCCTACAGGCAATAAATATCCAAGAGCAAGCCTCGGGGAGTGGGTACTGATTGGGTATGTCAGCCGGGCATTGACGCAGCAGAGGCCAGGGACACCAAATTAAGCGTGAAGCCCTCGCCCTCCGGTGGGGGTGTAAGCACTTCCACCTGTACCTGTGAGGGCTAAAATTCCAATGCATTACTGATCACAAACCACTGGTGGCCCTGTTTGAGGGCCCTCAGGAATTGAGCTGTGGGCAGCGCTGCTGCAACCCTATGACTTCACAGCGATCTACCGACAGAGCACCGACAACCCAGCAGAATATATCTCCAGACACCCAACATCTGAACTGGCAGTGAATATGCTAATGTGGCCAAAGAATTCATCAACATGGCCCTGGGAGATGCTTGCATGAAGCCCTGTCCATTGAGGAGCTCAAGAAGGTTACAGCCGAAGACAGTTGCCTGCAAAAGGTAACTCAAGCCCTTCAGAGGCATCAATGGAAGAGATTTCTAGAGGGAGCCGAGCACTGGAGCCCAGTGGACCGGGCCTTAATGTTCCAGCTCTGGAGGGTGAAGGAAGACCTCGGGGTACCAGAGAGGGTGTTATCATGCAGGGGCGCATCGTCGTGGCCCGGACGTTCTAGGAGTGGACAAAGGAACTGCATAAAGGTCATTAGGTAGTGCTAAAGATGAAAGCCAGGCTCCGTGAAAAATTGTGGTTACTTGGAACGGACATGATAGTGGAGAAGGTCTGAGCATGTCGCTGGTGCCAAATAGCTGGCCCCCCACTGGCTCTGGCCATGAGTGGAGACTTCATAAAAATGCTATTCAGAAAATATCTTTGTGAATAGCAAAGAAGTGTAAACTTTCACAAAAATGTAAGTTTACCTTTGTGAGACGCTGCGTGATTGCGGAAGGAGCCGGAGTTGGGACCACAAGCTCCAGAGGGCTGCGAGGGCTAACAGACAATCGACTGCCCTCCCCTTGCTACCGGGGAACACTTGAAATACCTCTTGTCCCTCCCGCTTCGCGGGAGATGCTGCGAGATTGCCGAAGGAGCCGGAGTTGGAACCATAAGCTCCATAGGGCTGCGGGGGCTAACAGACATCGACCGCCCCTCCCCTTGCTACCGGGGAACACTTGAAATACTTCTTCCGCCTCCCGCTTCCCGGGAGACGCTGCGTGATTGCCGAAGGAGCCGGAGTTGGGACCACAAGCTCCAGAGGGCTGCGGGGGCTAACAGACATCGACCGCCACTCCCCTTGCCACCGGAAGTTGATTAGCGAGCAGGTACTCCAGCGGGGCGCGCGCGGGCGTGAGCCGAGCTAAGCCCGGGCAAAGGGCGGGCTGTCTGTGCCCGTCAGGGGCCAGAAGAGGCCGGGCCGGGCCACCCCTCTTCAACGTGAATTCCATCATGGGTAAGCGGAAATTACATACTTCACAAGACCAGGGGGGGCTTAAAGCCAAAGTCCCTAGGAAATCAGCTTCTATCATTTCCTATTTAACCACGGCAGTGGGTGTTTTGACTACAGAAATTGCCATTGCAGAGAGGGAACTTGGGCTCGACTCGACCGCTGTTCAAGTAGCAGGAATTCCCCCCCCTGGAAACTACTCCGGAAAACCCGGTCCTCCTGGAGCCCCTTGTAATCATTAACCCCCCATCTTGTACACAGGAGATATCTCATGTTGTCTCTGAGGAGAGCGTTCTGTTTCCCATAAGCAATACCCCCAGTAAATCTCCCAGTCAGACTTTAGTCACTAAAGGACACTCTAAGAAACAGAGCACTGTGTCAAAGAAAGTATCGAAGAGAGCAAATAAGCGAGATAAAGATCCAAAAAGTACCGCTTTGAAACAAGGGCCTGCTACAACTAATTTAATAGAGACAACTGTACGGGACATGGTGTAGGAAATCTTTACTTCTCGGCTGGAGTTAGCTCTAACCGGCATTGCTAAGGACATTATTGATACTTTAAACATCTGTGTCGCCGGCTTACTAGAAAAATGTGAACGTATCAATGCGTTTCTAAATCTGCCTAATTGTGTACCTGGTTTGGTTCAGAAATTTGTGCCCCCTAAATGTAACGCCAAATCAGGCACTGGGAAAAATAATGATCAAGGCGAAGGGTATAGGTCTTTGAGCCCCTTAATGGATGAGAATCCAGCACCTGGATCCGCCATACCAAGCGGTTGCCATGATCACAACGGGGTTAGGGAATCACAGAGGAGCCCAGTAAGGAATCCAGAAATACGAAGTAATCCAACTCCAACTAGGAGTAGGGGGAAATACATTGATCAACAGTCTAGGAGTAAAATTGTTATCCAACCTATTATTAATCTCCCTCCTGAAATAGCTCCGCTGGTGGTAGTCCTTGTAAGGGTCCCTCCTTTAATGGAGGGAGAGGTAGAATCAACAGATGCTCTATTATCAGTCACTAAAAAATGGTGTGACCATAATTGCTCTGGTAATACTGAAATTTCTTCAAGTATTATAATGGCCAGGCGGGTTGGATGGTTAGGGAGTACCGAAAAGGCAGTAAAAGGGGATTGTGTCATTGTCAATTTTAATAATCCCCATTTTGTCCCCCATTTGTTGTGGGATGCCTCAGACCTGAAGAGGGAGGAAGGAAGCATCAGGGCACTATCATTGGGCTTTTTTCGCCCGCCCCCTCGACGGCTAAATGCAGATATAAGACCACAACCAGAACAGATCCATGGGAGTTTAGGTCGGATCCCATATAACTCCATAAACAGGGAACATCTCTCTGTTGGGGGTAGTTCTAGACTCCCTCTTTCACCTAAAGCACCCTGTAGCCAGGTAACCAAGGGTATGGAGACAATAGTTCTATCTAACAGGTTTTCCCCTTTGTCTCGGTTAAATGAGGACGATTGACTAAGGCCCATAGATACTATTCCTCGACCCCCCACCCCTGAGCATGAAACCATTGCAGAGATGGGTGTTAAATTTAGGTTAATGAGCTGGAACATTGCAGGGCTTCGGTCCAAAAGGGGTGACCAGAATTGGTTAAAGCCTATCAGAGAATGTGATGTTATAGCCCTCAAGAGACCTGGGACAAGGACAATAACTTTTGGATGGACGGCTTTAAATCTTATTTCCAGCCAGCCCGCCCAACGCTAGCGGGCAGAGCTAAGGGAGGGTTGATGCTCCTTCTCTCGGTAAGAATATAGGGTTCAGTAATGATCTTAGACTCAGCTTCCCCTAATTGTCTAATAGCCGAGCTCACTACCCCGAATTACCCTAAAACATTGATAATACATTTTTATAATTCTGGGGAAAGTGAATACACCAACAAGCATCTCTGTTACTTGACACGGTTTTTAGAAACATATAAAGCGCAGCAAACCACTTATGTGTCGAATCAATGAAATTCATGGTCCCGCTTATTCGTCGCCACCCCACATACCCCTAAGGGGGAGGCTCTTGAAGAACTTCTTTCATCTGCTGACCTCTATGAGCCAGGTTTTTTTTTATACCAGTAAGAGGGTTGTTACATTCAAAGCTAGGGAAAGTGAGACGATTATTGATTATATATTTATATCCCCTGCACTATTAGGTGATGTACTTTTTCATAATGCCATAAGTTCTTCTTTCAGTGATCACAACCCGGTCATTTTAGTTTTGGAGAAAGGCTTTTCCCTTATAGATGCCACAGCCAACACGAAGGGGCCTAGCAGTGTGATAACCCAAGATCAAGGGAGGAGGTTAAAATGGGCAAAAGTAGTCCCTGATCACTTTCTTGATAGCCTGAGTATGAAGGTTAAAGAAGATATTACAAAATGTGCTGTTTGCTCTACCCCGGAGGGGGGAATTATTATAGCCTTTGAAGCAATATGTAAACAGGTCGCTAGAGATTTAACCATTACCTCTAGGCATAAACCAAAAAAAGAAAAAAGATGGTTTGATTCTAAATGCTCTAGAGCTCATCAAAACCTAATAAAATCACTGAAAGTTAAACCCAGGGATAAGGCCCTTGTAGGTAGCTTTAGAAAAGAATATAAACTGAATATACAGAATCGCAAAAATGAAATTAAAACAGAGGCATGGGACGCTTTAATGTCTGAAGAAGTCTTAAAGGATAGCGCGAAGTTCTGGTCTATCGTTAACAGCTCGCTGCTCTCGGGTGAGGAGAATGGTGTATTGGAAATCAACAACTCAGAAGATGAGTGGTTGACTCACTTTGAAGGTATTTATGCGAGTAACGAGGTGTTCGATTCTTTTGTTGCTCCCCCCAGTAGTTCTCCTTTGCCCGAGTTAGTGTTTAATGAGGAGGATGTGGAGAGGGCAATACATGAATCTGCAAGTAATAAGGCTCCTGGCCCAGACGGCGTCCCTGCCGATCTTTATAAAGGCAATGTTAAATTACGGGCTAAAATTTTAACTAATGTTTTTAATTCTACTGTTTCCCATAGGTTTCCTGCTTCATGGTCCTGCTCCATTATTATTCCTGTCTTCAAAAAAGGGCAGAGAGGGGACCCTGGGTGTTATAGGCCCATTTCTTTAATAGATACGTCTGTCAAAATCCTGGGAAAAGTTATCTTGACTAAGGTGTCAGAGTGGGTGACAGAAAATGGATCCTGTCCAATCTCCAATATGGATTCAGATCCGGCAGAAGCACACTGGACCAGTGCCTTAACCTGTATTTATTTATTTATTTATTATTGCGATTTATAAAGCGCAACGATTACCCTTGGGCGTCTTGGCGCTAAAAATTCAGTTAGTGTCTCTGAAGAAAGAGATGAAAAAATTCTGTCAGTGGAGGCTAAGGAGAGGACGAGTTACTGGTCAAACAACCAAGTCTTCAGCAATTTTCCGAACTGGAGAAGAGAGTGGGTTGATCTAATCGTTAGAGGAAGGGAGTTCCAGAGTCTAGCTGCTGTAACCGTAAAACGTCTATCTCCCCAAGTAACAGTCCTTGTACGCGGTACCACTAGTTGATGCTGTGTCTTAGATCTTAGTTGTCTAGTTGGAAGGTAAGCAAGTAGCTGCTCTTTAAGGAACTCCGGGCCTTGTTTGTGAAGTGCTTTGAATGTTAGGCATAGAGTTTTAAATTTAATCCGATTTTTGATCGTCAACCAGTGGTAATTCCTAATTGTTTGCCTGATCGGCTTAAATTTGGGGGTCCTAGAGAGCAATCTTGCCACCGCATTCTGAATCAATTGTAATTTGGCGACCACCCGGGCTTGGGCATTGGCAAATAAGCCATTACAATAATCCAGTGAGGAGAGTACCAGTGAACTCACCACAGTTTTTCCTACACTTTCAGGAAGGAACAGGATTATTTTTCTTATAAGCCTAAGCTTATGAAATGCAGTGGACGCTGTTTGGTTTGCATGGGTGACAAAATTCAGCTTTTCGTCAAAGATGACTCCCAAGTTCCTGACCCTTGGGACGGGACTTGGTAGAGCTCCTAGTGATGGAGGCCACCAGACTGACGACCATATCGGGGAAATTTTCCCGAAGATGACCACCTCCGTCTTCTCGGAATTAAGCCTAAGGCAATTACAGGCCATCCAATCTCTGATCGCTATCATGCCTTCTTGGAAGCATGCAGCTACCTCTTCTCCATCATTATTGATGGCGAGCACTAGCTGGGTGTCATCGGCATAGGTGGTAAGGCTCATCCAGTAGGTTTTAATAACTCTTTCTAAGTCCGACACATACATGTTAAAAAGTGTTGGACTTAGGGATGAGCCTTGGGGGACCCAACAGGGTAGGGCCAGTTCAGCCGACTTAAATGGTCCTAGCGTTACAGCCTGTGTTCTGCCAGATAGAAAGGAAGCAAGCAGGTCCTTTGCTCTGGATTGGATGCCCAGATTTCCGACACGGTCAATCATGATGGAATGATTGACCGTGTCGAAAGCCGCAGATAAGTCCAGCAGTATGAGCACTGCTGTCCCCCCTGGTCTCTGATGACTCTAATGTCATCAGCGGCTTTAATAAGGGCTGTATCCGTACCATGAAGTTTACGAAACCCAAACTGTGAGTCGTCGAGTAGGTTGTTTTGTTCGATGTATTCAGAAAGTTGACCATTCATTGCTCTCTCAACCACCTTGGCTAGAAACGGCAAGCTGGCTATTGGTCTATAATTCTTCAGCACGTCTTTATCTAGACAAGGGTACACTGTAGCCTCCAAGGGGTCTATTTATTTAGGCTTTATGGACCTATCCACAGCCTTTGATTTGGTGAACAGATCGAGGCTGTGGACCATTCTGCTTGATTTAGGGATTGACCCCTGTCTGGTATTTTTTTTTAGCAGATCTTCACCGGGATTTGCTTGCGTCCATCAGGGTGACACAGGAGGGCACTTGTACAAGACATTTTAAATCTGGCAGGGGGGTCAGACAAGGGTGCATTCTGGCCCCTTTACTTTTTACACTTGATATAAACGCCATAGACAAATCTCTGGATATTGCTAGTTTGGACGTTCCGCGTGTAGGGAACAGTACCATCCCGGTTCTCCTATACGCGGGCGATGCCATCCTACTAGCTCGTACCCCGTTAGGTCTACAGAGACTACTGAACTCCTTCGGGGAGTTCCTGAACTCTCTGGATCTGGTAGTTAACATTGCTAAATCGCATGTTATGTCCATGGGATTACGAAAGAACAAAGTTAGGACTTTCTATTGTAAATGGGCCGAGGTGACAAGGGTGAAGGTCTTTACATATCTGGGGGCCTTGTATGATGATAGATGTTCCTGGGCCCCCCAGTTTTTAGCAAAAAAGAATGCCTTGGGAAGATCGTCATCAGCCCTATTAAGTTTTGCCCAGCAATTAGGAGGAAAGCCCTACGAGGCGAAAATGCTTGGCAATAGCATTATATGGTGCAGCTATATGGGGGTATAAGCAAGTGGCAGAGGTCCAGAAGGTCGAAAATAAATTTTTCCGCTCCCTCTTATCTATCCCCCAATCGACCCCTACTTTTGCCACCCATCAGGAGCTGGGGATGGGGTATGTATATGACTTGATGAGCATGGCTCCCCTAATCTGTTGGTTAAAAACATGGCTGAACCCAGAACTTACGTTAAATCGCCAGATTTTAAATGGCTGCGCCACTTTAGAAAGAGGTAATGAAATACAGTGGCTTTCCTACATTAAGTCAATGTTTTTAAAGCTTGGGCACCCAGAAATTTTTGAAACACCGGAAGGTATTGTTAAAGGTGATATTAGATGGGTTAAAGAGCACTTCCTGAGTTTAAGGGTCCAGGAACGGGAGGGTAAGGAACTAAAAAAACCTCTGGATAGGGCGCACTTTTTATTACTTACATCACCATCTATTGAGCCCTACCTAAGGTTAGTAACAAAGCCCTATCATCGCTGGTTACTGACCAGATTCCGTTTCAATCTGATTCACTTTTTATTGGGGAATTTTCAAGGATGGAGCAAACCAGAGGATGCAGCTCTTTGTAATTGTGACAGCAGCTCAATTCAAGATACTATGCACTTTACATTTTTTGTGATTATTATTCTGATACTAGAAAGAAGTTTATAATTCCACTTTTAAGAGACATGGGGTTTCTCGAGGCTAAACCTGCCCTATTATATCTGCAATTATTGGATAACCCCTGGAATATTTTTAACATCGCAAAGTATTTTGTAGCTGCTGTTCGGTTGAAAAAATTAAGATGCCCAACAATGATTGAAATATGAACATTTCTGTTTTTATGTTTTTTTACATGAGCTTGAAATTGTTTTAACTGAGATTGTTTTGTGATTTTTAATATTTTTGTATTACCCCAATGTATTTTAAGATGTGTGATTTGTATGTGTACTTTTATGATTTTAATTAATCGAATAAAGTGGTTTTGACTGACTGACTGACTGACTGACTGACTTTGTGAACCAAGTCCTGTGTTCTTCCCCCCACCTTTGCCCTTCTCCTCTCCCCCTGATGGTTCTTCCTCCACCTGCTCACCCTGTGTTCATTTCCTCCAATCCCTGTGCTGCTTTTGCATCCTTCACACCCTCCCATTTTTTTACTTTGGCATCCCACCCTCATCAGTGTTGCTTCCATGTTTCCCCGTACTCCATGTGTTGCTTCTACCCCCTGCTGCTCTCCTCACCCGGAAGCTCACTAAAGAAAAACAGAAAAAACACTGTTGTGCATTTTATTGTCCTTTATTTTACTCTGGGCATGCTGCACAGCATCGAGGATGTTATGCACTGTGCCTAAAAACCATTAGCAAAGCCATTTTATCACAGAGGATAGACCTGTCTCTTCACTTTTCCAATGCTTGTTTGCTGAAGTCAGTGCATGAGGTAGACTGACTTAGGTCAGTTACAAGGATGCTCCCGACTTAAAGTGCTTGAACCAAAATGGAGCGACCATCCTGTTCTTGCTACCTAAATACCAGACTGTGTCTACAGCTATTTTCTATGCCTAAAATAAACACAAGCTGCTTTGACTAGGTCACCAAGACCCTGAATCTGTTATCTTCAGTCACCTGAGTAAAGTTTTCTCTAAAAGCACTGTCTTACTCATCTGCACCTTTTGTGTCGCAATTATACAAATGTTCTTTGGACATTGCCTGTATTCCATGGCAAAAAGAGACCCTTGCTGAACATTTTTCTTTTTCTTTGGAGAAGCTCGGCACATGCTGCAGCACATTCGGTTTCATGTCAGACATCAGTGATAAAGCTGAATAGTGGTGTAGCTATTTTTCTATAATCCTCTCTCCTTCTTACTTGCAGAAAAACAACAAAATCTAAGAATTACATTTTCTGCTTTCATAATTTTTCAACACACATACCCAGAATAGAACTGGCACTACAAGCCGCTGAATAGCCATATGTAAGGGCTGTCTGGATATCTGTCACTTTCATGACAACATTGTTTGCCATCCAAGTAAACAAAGGACATCATGAATAAATATCATAATGTCTAGGTCTAAATGACATATGTCCTATACATGGAACTTGTTGCACTGGGTTCTGCTCCTGCAGTACGCTTAGATTTTTTGCTTTTCTAATCACCTTGTTTTTGGACATCTTACTATTGGTGAGTCTCACTACTGTGTCTCACCCACAGTAATCAAATGGTAAATAGACTCCGCATGTTTACCGCCAGTGTCCACCTTTTAAGATAGAGCCGCTGCAGCGCAGCAAGAGCAAGGCGCACTTGACTGCTTACATGTGCGGATCTCTGCAGGATTAGGTATTTACCTGGCATAGACCTCATGATGGTAGTGTACACTAATAGGGAAAGTAAGTGTGCTTTACTGTATTAACTATAGTGATACCCCATTATACACATAGGTAGGAAACTCTCTTAGATTGTAGTTTAACTTCCCCTTGACCTACAGAGACCATTGATGTCTTGAATTGGAATGTAACCTGTGTGGGAAAACTATATATGTAACTTCCAAAATAATAACTGTACATTTTGTGGGTCACTCAGAGTATCCATATTTTCCTGGCTCAGCTCAGGATCTGAGGCCAGGCTTTGTGTTCCTCCACTGTGCCCAGTAATTAAATTTTCTCTGGCAGCAGGAACAAAGGCCGCCCATACACAAAAGGAGCTATTAGCAGCACTTTTCCCAGCTCCTGAGGAGGAAAGGGGTTTGGCGGAATTATCTCAGACAACTGGAGCTAACCCAGAGGGGGGCTCACTTTAAACATCTAGTGTGCAAGTCCCTGGCAGTGATGTCAGCGATGGGTGGAGCTGAGAGCCCAGGACCTGAACCAGTGGCTCCTGATTGACAACATTATGCATTGTCCCAACATGGATTGTTCCAACGTGTTGTTCAGGAGGGTTGGGACAGGGGTGGGTGGAGAGGTTATGTGGCACCCCAGGATTGGTTCAGGGTGCCTGTCTTTCGAAACCTTCTCCCCTTTATAAACTCTTGCACAGTTGGAAGACCTTTTCGGGTGGGACCGGGCACCCCGAGGAAGCAAAAAGGCCTGGCAGCATGATACCGCACTGCCCCCACAATGGGGGCAAAGATTTAAAACAAACAAAACAAGAGGAAAACATGAAGGGCAGCTCTCCCCAGCACAGCAGGAGAGCCGCTACTACGATATGCACTGCTTATGGAAGACTATAATGCTTTGTGTGACCTATTTACCTATCCCGGGACCAGGAGGGGTCCCAAGATGATGGAACCACCACCAAACTCTTTAGTACAGCACACCATTTCCTCCCAGAATACTTCTGGAGTTCTGACCCTATGTTGGGGATGGACACCACAATTGTCACCTTTACTGATTTTCAATGCATTATCAACTTCTCCCGTGGCTGGAGCTTTTGCCCTACAGCTGGGATCGCTGTGCTCTCTAGGGGCCTGGTGTATGGTGACATCTTAGAAGGCTTGGAAAAGGCCTAAAAATGTATAAATGGCCATGTAGTTACGCCCTCTAGGGGCTTCCTGTGTGGTTGTCATGCAATGCATTCCGACTCTGATACCCGCTAGAGGTTGTTTTTACCATTACAGTTTGATGCCTACTACATAATACAAATATACAAACACAAGTATTATTTCTGATAAATCTTTTATTACATATCATAATTATTGCACATTTTATTGGGTCATCATTATCGCAATGACAATGACTCATGCAAAAGTAATGTGGTTATTATTTAATGACTGTTGAAACTCACTTGATAGGTTTGGGTGACCCCTCTAAGGGGTCACCAGTGATTACATTTAGTAGTGTGTGTGTAATAAATGTACTTCTCCTTTTTCTAAAGAAAAAGTACTGACTGAACAATCATTTATGGAGTGTTATAGTTGCATGCTAATGATTGTTGATTGCTTGCCCAAACCACCTCTTTTGAGTCGGCCTTGAACTGCTTTCATACGCTACCCTGTGAGAGTCCAGCTTAACAATGGGGCGTTTAGTTCCCACTGAGGAGACTTGTAGATCTAATAATTGTGATGGCCACACAACAAATATCCCAATTTCCAACAGTACTATACCTTTTTTATTTTTTTATTTCTTTATTGCTTTTATGGCATAAGAAAAACATGAACAGTACATTTTCTCATCATTCAAGTACAGATGTATGGTACAGTCTCATAAATGACATCCACCTGGAAGGAAGCGACATGATCAGGTCTGCAATAATACATGTAGTGCAATACTTCAGGGAGGTAACACATGAGTCCAGAGGTGGTCAGTCATTGTACATCATAAAAGTAATAAACAATATTACGGTAACGTACACAGAGCATCATGTCTCAAATGGGGCCAATCCTTAGTATATACCCCCGGGGTAACCTCTCTGTACCCGACATAAGACACATCAATTAAGGAGAAAGGGCCTCCGAGTGTCAGGCCTAATACAAGTGGAACTATATGTGCAACCCCTCCTAAACGTTAATAAGCTCAGCAGTTGCTTGTTCTTCGGCACTTTTTTGTAGATAAACCTGTAATGGGCCCCAAATATCCTTGGGCCTACTACAATCAGGTTGTAGCTCAGCATAGACAGCATTCTGATCCTGACAGTAAATAACGTCTTTCAACCAGTCCTTAAATTTCGGAGCCCTCCCCCTCCCCCATCGACATGCAATCTTTAGTTTCGCAAGCAGTAAAACAATATCAAGAAATTTTCTAGTGGGCCGGGGAGTATGCAGAGTGTACCCCAGGAGCATGATGAGGGGGTCCTTATCCAAGTGCCCCTCCAGCACAACTTGCAGTGCAATGTGTACCTGGGTCCAATATTCATATACCCCTGGACACTCGCAAGCCAAGTGAAAGAAACCTGCCCCCTCTGCGTGGCATCTTTCGCACCTGTCATTATCTGAAAGTCGGAATCGTAGTTTCCTGGCAGGCGTGTAATAAAACCTCTGCAAGAACTTGTAATGAATTATCTTAAGTCCACAACTAGATGAGATGTTGGCAGTAATGCCACAACAGTAGGTCCACTGCTCGTCAGAGATCTCACTACCCCAATCAGTGCTCCATAACTGGCAAACATTGTTCTCTATACTAGTGCGTTGTTGTCTGATAGCATTGTGTAGTCTAGAAACTAGATGACTACCGCCCGTCGGCGTTAACATAGTATGAAGTGGCATCACTATTTCCGGCTCATCCGGATAGTGCGGCAGTATCTCTTTCAGTGCTTGCCTTAATCGTATGTAATAAAAAACCTCTAAAGGTGTAGGGTGCACCTCCTGAAACAACTGCTCTTGTGTACGAAATTGCCGATTGAAAAACAGGTCTCCCCAACAGTACTATACCTTCAACAATTGCAGTAAAGATCATGCAGTTATATGGGTGCACAAAGCTAGTTAATACGACTGTTGAATACAGATATCGGGTGATGACGTTAATGTAAAAAAATTAGTAATAAGCTGGGGAGGATGTGAGTCCTTCCAAAGTAATAAGTAAAAGGTAAAAAATCCTTTAAAAAATCCTGTGAGATCAAACACCGAGTTCACTAAATACACCTAGGATCAATCCACCTGGTAGCTACACTACAGAGAAGCCAGGCTAAACTTGGAGTAAAGGTGTGAAGTATTTAGCATTACCAAAACAATTAAAAAGTCAAAACACAGAATACAACTTAGCCCCCAACTACCTGAACAGTTGCATCTAATTACAGTAACCTCCGCTCTGCAGGACTCCTACTCACACACACCCCGCGAATACACAGAACCAGATCAGGAGAATGGGTGTTCTCTTACATCACTCTTAAAGCATGGAACAGTCTCCAATTCTACATCCGAGCCTCCTCTTCTCTTATTGAATTCCGGAAAAAGCTGAAGACCTGGCTTTCAATTAACTAACCCACCAAAAGGCAGGGCTAGACACACACACCTGCTAAGCACCATGATACCCTTGCGAGGGATAGTGCACTTTAAAAATACACATAACTAGGAATCCCGCATCCAATTTCTAAAAATCAAGGATATTTATTGGGAAAAATGATACACACAGTATTAAAATCCAAACAAGGGGTCAGAGATACAAATTTGTAAAGTTTTTAAATTGAAAAATGACCAAAAAGCAGCATGGGAGCTATAGGTTAAGTGACCAGGAATTAAGTTTAAGTTGAGGCCAACTGTCATGAGCCAGAGGCTGCCTATGCCTGGTGGGTGGATCAAATCATAGAATTTACCTTCTCACTTAAGTCAAGATGTACAAGGATTTTGCATTGGATTTACATTTCTTTTTTAAAGTAGATGTGACACAAAATCCTTTTTGGTATTTATAAAGCAATGCGTAGTTAGGAGGCCCACGTAGGTGGGATGTAATTCAGGAAGCTTTATAGTAGATAGTTACATGAAGAAAAATTCGAGTATAACAGGTAGTTAAGTTGTGATGGGGAGCCCCACCAGGAGCAGCCTGTCTGCTGCTCTGCCCATGCTCAACTGTCACTTCACCTCTCTGTGTCCCAATGTTCCGAAGCACATCAAGACTCCAATATTCTATTGAGCACCAAGCAGATGCACTGGCTGAGCAGAAGGTATAAAATACATTACATTATGTTATGTTATGTTATGTTATGTTATTGTAAGCTTATAGAGCGCTGTATCACCCAGGGGTATCTAAGCGCTATCAGCGGATACACAACATCAGTAGGTAAAAAAGCAGATCACAGAGGTCCCCACGCCTCCATAAAAAGCACTGTCTTCAGCTTTTTCCTAAACAGAAATAGGTTTGTTTCCTTCTTGAGTTCAACCGGAAGAAGGTTCCATGCCAGAGGGACAGTGCTAGAAAAGGCTCGGCCACCCTTAGATGTGAGATTGTACCGAGGACAGAGAAGGTTACATGCCTCCGCCGATCGGAGGGACCTAATAGGTAGGTACCTAGAGAGCCGATCTTTAATGTATTTGGGGGCTGAGCCGTAGACCGCTTTGTGTGCGATGCAGAGGCTTTTGAATTTAGTTCTTTGGGCGATGGGTAGCCAATGTAAGCTGCAAAGAAGGATCGTAGCATGAGCGTGCCTGGGTTTTTTTTAAATAAGCCTTGCCGCGTCATTCATCACGACCTGTAAACGGGCCAAAAGGTAGTTAGGGAGCCCCAAGTAGAGGGAGTTACCATAGTCCAGCCGTGCTAGAACTAAGGCGGAGACAGCCAGCCTCAAAGTGGAAAAGGATAAAAATGAAGAGAGTTTCCTCAGCTGGCGGATCAAACTCACGCAGATGCCGACCACGGATGATACCTGCTGAGTCATAGATAGTCGGGCATCAATTTTGATGCCAAGACTTTTGACTGCTGACACTGGGTCTGGAAGCAGCCCCAGTTCAGCCGGCCAGAACTGATCGCACCAAGGGTTGGTGGCATTACATATGCAGGATCCTACACAATGCAATTGGCTATTTGCGTTCCTGTGCATCTACCCATTTGTTTTGATGCAAATCCATATCTACAAAGATTTGTAGACATGGATGTGCACCAAAATGGTGCACCTGCCTGAGACTGGTGGAACAAGTGAAATATCTTTATTTCTCCTCATTATTTCCTCTTTCAATGTGTGGTGTGTTCTGCAGCACTCATACTAATGTAGGATAAAATATCATGTTGTGCAGGGCATGTAGCCAGGTCTCAAATCTTCACTGTGCTGCCTGTAGTGTAAAGGGCTGGAATCTGAGTCACTTACTGTTAACCATCACATAAATGTACGTTACACTGCCCAGTCACATGTGGCACGGCTCAGTGCAGTTCCCTCACGTTTATCCAGTCCATGTGTGAATGGCAGCACCAGTTCAGGTTCACCTTTGTATGTTGGTACTTGTAGTGGAATGTATAACATGAGTCACCACAACCACAAGTCCCATAATACAAAGCCAAATGCACGGGCCTGATTTACAAAAAGGCTGCGCCGGTGAGCGCCACCTTTTATGATGCTCCTCAGGTGGCGCAGGCCTCTCCATCTATGAAGCAATCAAAAAACACCCTATGTGGCTTTGCATAGCCTGCGTTGGTGCTGGGGGCAAATGTATGTGCTACAGCAAGCAGAAAGGACAGGAATACCCCACATATCATCTATACTTGCATTCCTGCCCTTTCCTTTTGACTCAGGGCAGCTCAGCAAAGTGACTTGCTGTACTGCTCTACATCAAAAATTCTTAAATGAGACCCAGAATGAAACAGCACATCATGCATGCACACATTAACCCTGTCTAACCTGACTGTTACAAGGCAGGCCACCCACCTTGCACATGATGCCACTGTGTTTAATTTGGGACCATGCACAGAAATCTGGACTGTAATCCAATGGAATGCAATGGGATTGTCATAGGAGAAACTGCACACCTGAGAGGGGAGTTAGGTGTGAAGCATGTGAAGGATCATTACCGTATGACCTTGTGGGTTACAGCTCACCCCATAGTCCTCAAAAACAGCATAGCCATTTCAGTCCATTGGATATGGTCACGCATATTGTTGGTGTTGTAGGTACATGAGAGTCAATGTATCATCTGGGTTACACCAGTTTGTGGCAGTAAATTGAGTGCTTAGCCCAAAATCAGATGAGGCAGAGGAGGTATATACACATACAATTGAGGGGGTCTGAGAAAAAAAGATGTGTGAAACTGCATACTCTGTCAAATATGAAATGACCTGAGTGTAAGTGTTAGTAATCTACCCCAGTGTGACTGGGGCTAGCCCCTCAAAGTTGCTCACAGTGCTCACAGTCCACTAATATGGAGCTAACTGTGTGTGAGATGAAATCACACGGGTGTACACAAATGGGAAACCCATGGCAAGTACAAGCCCTCCACCTTCCTGCAGTGTAGCAAGGTTGGAAGCTGTAGACAGCTGTGCAGGATATGTGCAAAAAACTCAGCCCTTGCCCAAATGAAAACACAATGTGCATGCAAGACAGCACAACAAGTAAGAGTGCCATGCTGTACTGTGTGATAGGTAGACTGCAGAATCATAACGCATTCATGAGCAAACCCACTTCACCTTCACAGGAGCTGTGGGCTGAGTACTGGTCACAGGTAATGCAGGAACCCCGGGGACTAGGTACAATGTGCACAGTAGTGGTGTGAAGACCTCAAAACTATATCAGTATAGGAATCATGAAAATTAAAATTAATCACCAAGCGAGCTGTATAACTGTGTTGCAACATGTGTCATGACACTACAGGTCAGCCCTGTCACACAGCGGTTGTTTGAACGATGCAGAGATACTGCCATCTGAAAGGCAACTACAATGCTACTTGCCATCTAAACCCATGAGGAACAAATGTCCTAATTATCAATGTTGACCTGACAGGTAATTACTAGGCAGTATGAATGTCAACCAGATTACTCATGTCACCAAGTGACATAGATAAACAACAACATATATATATTTCACTGCAGAGGATGTACCAACAATTGCTGACCAGCTGCCAGTCCTGAATGAGGATCCTGCTGACGATGACAGCCTGCCAACCCTCGACCGAGACACCCTTCACAAAATCCTCTACACCATCTACGGTTGTAAGAAGGACTGATAGCGTTGCACTGTCTCCAGAGGATTTGTCTTACACCCAACAGATATCACCAGCCAGTTCACCACCAGGCCTGGACTCAGAGGACCCCCAAGTTGAAATCCAACATTGTGAAGTAGGAGTTCAGCAGGAGTTGTGGATGTTGTGCAGATGGGGATGGAGACAGTGGCAGGCACCCTAGAGGGAGTCCAGAGGTGCCTCGATCCCAATAAGGACACCTTGGAGGCCATAAGATGCACCTACCCTCTGCTCCATGGCTTGGAACAGCCACTGGCTGACATCACGAGGGGGAACAGCGTTTACAACGCAACTTTTACAACGCAGTACCTTTACGACGCAACTATTACAACGCAAGTCATTACAACGACTTGCGCTGGAGGGCGCTCTAGGATAGGGAATAGTTTTAATTTACTATCCAACACCTTCCCTACTATCCACGGGGACTGGAGTTGGAATAGTAAATTAAACTATTCACTATCCAGCGCCCCCCAACGCAAGTCGTTGTAATGACTTGCGTTGTAAAAGTTGCGTCGTAAAGGCATGCATTTTAAAAGCATGCGTTGTAACGACATACATCCCATCACGCGTGTCATGAGGCAGAGGCACAAACAACTGTTCCGCCAAAGTGGCACATGCGAGGTTGCCAATTAACTGGGGACCATCCGTAACATCCTGGAGTTCATGGAGCAGAAGCAGGACTCCTACATAGCAACAATGGGTGCCTACCACCGCAACGTTGCTGCTATGCTGGCTAACTAGCAGGCTCTTCTTAGTTCAGTGCTGCCTTACTTGGCGCAAAGAAATGCTGCTGCAGATAGGGGGTCCAAATCACCAGCCCCTGATGTGTGTGTGCCTACATCATCTCTAATACTGATAATAGCCCACTCACAGAAGGTACCACACACATCAGAGGAGGAAGATATGGATGTCACATCTTTCAAGTGAAAAGCTGTTCCGTAACATTTCTCTGTGCCACATGGCCAGTTTCTCTTTTGACCTGTTCTTATGATCATGCCAGTGTACTTCCAACTGGTACTGTCCCCTAATTGCTTTCCCAACAGTTGGCTTTACTCATTTGTAGACTGTCAAAGTGGCCTATCTTCCCTAATGGCAATGTTGTCCTCCTCACTGGAACACTCCTCTCCTCGAGGTGTCCCATGACATATATCCCCCAGGGACTCTGTCATGATATCCTATGGCTCACCAACTATTTTGGGGTTGTTGATGCAAGGGCTGCCTCTTGCTCCTTGGTTCACATGTGAATAAGTTCACTTACCTGTACTACTGTGTTGTATGTCTGTTCATGATTGGACTTAGTAGACCATGGTGGATGTGACCCTAACAGCACTACCTACTACCTAAATGAAGTGTGTTACATAGATCCATGGGAAAATCTGCAAAGGCCAAAGCAAATAATATAGGTGAACTCTATGTGCATCTAAACTATCAATTAGTTATCCAAGCTCACATGCATGAAGTCCTACGATTAGCAATCAGTCAATTGTACGACTGAGTGCATGTTCTGCCCAGGGGAGGGATACTTCCATAGATACTAGACAGCAAACAACACTGATGTCACAAACAAACGGTGCAAGGAAGAGTGTGTAAGTGTCTGGCATCAGTATGTGACCCAACACGTTCTTGATTAGTCACAATAGTTTGACTTAACCATCCATACAAAACATGTAGCATCACTTACACACAAACTACAACAGTGTAGGAATACCTCTTTTAGGCTGTGTCCATTCACAGCACAAATACCACGTACAGTGCACAATCATGTTTGAAGATCCCTTAAGTGACTCCATTGCAAACTTGACAGGATCCACTCCTTAGTTGCTTCACCCAGTAACACATGTAAACAAAAACAGGAAATCCTACAGCATGTGTTTTACACAACCAAAGCATAGATGACACATGGCACACAGTCAATAAGTAAGCAGTTTGAGTACAAAATAGGATTTAATAAAACACCATGAAAGTACTATATTCTAAAACTACACTAAGTATTCCTATCTAAACTATGCCTACACTAACCTATGCTAAATTAACTACACTATCCTAAATTAAAACTAACCTATCCTACCTAATGTTAACTTATACTATTCTACACATATACCACAACAGACATCAACCCCCCGCCCCCTAATACACATTTGCACATGAGACAAACATACACTGCCCCAGAACGTTGGAGTGAGGGCCTAAATTTGCTCAACAATTTTGTCCACCGAATGCTGTAGGGTCATCAACATCCTCATCAGTGTTGCCACCTGAAGTTCCAGTCCTCCTAGCCTCAAGTTTATATTGGCATTGTCCTTCAGTGACTGCTTCTTGTAGTCTGTTGGTTGTGCTGATAGGATGTTGACCATCTGTGGTGCCACTAGTGTAGTGCTGGGAGGGCCCTGCGACTGCACCCAGATCACCAACATGGGACATGTCCACTTCTGGCCTGGTGCTTTCCCGGGTCAGTGTATTCTGGTGACTGGTGGTGACTTCAAGGCCCCTGCTGCCGTTGCCTGTTCATACTTGTTGCTCATGTGCACGAAGGCCTTGGCCACAAGCCTGATGTTGTGGTGCCTCTCCAGGTGACTCCAATAATGGCGTTCCTGCTCTGGGGTCATGTTGTCGGTTGGAGAGGAAGGACATATGTATCAGACCAAGCTGAAATTGTCATAATTTACATGCATGAATTACTATTAGCAGCACTAGTGGCATGTCCAGCCAAATATAAGACATATATGGGACAAATCATGAGCAAACATCATGTACTTCCAATAAAGTGGTGCCACTGGCCCCGCTAACCTCAAACATTGCCTAAAAACACACACTTCCTTCACTTTTGTATGAGATAAAGTTTTGTAATCTGAAACAATCCACAACATTCTTACCACCCAGCATTTCTCATACTTCTCCAGATAATACCAGTACCCCACTTGGATGGCTCAGCTTGGTGCCTAGGACAGGAATGATCAAACGATGGACCATCTGAGGGGTTTCTATATTTCAAGAGAAGTGTGAAAAATCTAGGTAGTGGAATTTTTTTGGATCCTTGCATCTGCCAAAACATTTTGGCCCAGAAACATGAGGAAAGTATGTGATTTTTAGCCAAAGATTGTAGTTTGCATGGTATTGTGGGTAACTGTTGGATACATACAATCACAAAATCTGGTCTCTCTGTTTAGGGTTTTTAGTATTCAGAAATGTCTGGGGTTAGAAGGTTTCACTGATTGCCAGCCAACGCTGTGCCTAAATAGTGCAGCAGTTCAGTATGGCCAGTGGGAAGAAATTGGGATGCACCCCCACTCAGCTGGTCCATATGTAAACAATACACCTACACCCATGAGAATTGAAATTCCCTCTTGCATGCCATGGGAATGGGGATGCTTACTGGCAGAATGACTGCTGGGATTTTATGGGTTGGGGTGGGGTGCAGCCTGATGTCAGAATGGGCCAGACCACACCTCATTATTTCTTTAAAAAAACTATCTCTGGATCCAGTGGGCTTTTTGGCCGCCGAGGACAGTCTGTGGGCAACCTCTGCCCTCCAAAAATACTGTATTTCCCATTGCGGTGGGTGCATGGCAGATCACTGCGTGGGCCACCTCCACCCCTTTATTTGCCACAAGGTAAAATCTTTGGTTTGTAATGGAGTGTACATTGGGGGCAAACCCCAATTGAAGCAAACTCCCTACCTGTCCCTTAGGGGGCCAGAAAGACTATATTGACGGTCTTGGGGTGGAGGCACACCCTTAAGCCAGGGTGGACTGCCAGAACACCTATTTTTTACATCAATGTAAAACCCCTGGTCTCTAATGGGCTTTCTATCCCATCAGGCCTGATTGTGGGTAATCAATCCCTATCTGCCCCCCGATGGAGCAGAAAGAATAACCTAGTGCCAGGGTGGACTGCTGTAACCCTTTGCTTCCTACCTTGGTGTCTACTGGGCATCTTGCCTCATTAGAAGAAGCAGATTGGGGTAGAACTCCAAACTGTCTCCCAGGGGTGGCAAAAAGAACAGTATTACCTATTTAGCTGTGAGTGCATGGCCCAATGCCAGCGTGCCCTTCCCCACCCATTATGTTATCCACCATACAGAAATCCCTAGTCTCTAGTGGGCTTTCTGCCCTGGTGAGCAATGGGGGGTAATCACCCCTATCTGCCCAGCAGGGGAGAAGAAAGACAGTGTTTCCCCTACTGGGGTGTGGGCATGGTGCAATGAAAGAGTGAGCTGTCCACTTCCTTTATTTCCTTAAAACATTCCCTAGTCTACAGGGATTTCTGCCCCCCCAGGTGCTGTATTGCCCCTTTTGTGGTGGGGGTATGACCCAATGCCACCCCATATTTTTCAACCATGCAGAAATCCATGATGTCAAGTCGGTTTTCTGCTTGGGGACAGAATGGGGATAAACAACCAAATCCACACTCGAAGGACAAAAAGATTGTTGCACGCTATCTAGGGTAGGGGCACAGCCTAGTGCCTGGGGTGCGCCACCTCATCCTTTATTTTTTGTCAACTTTTTCTCTAAAGTCTAGTGTGCTTCCGGCCATCAAGGGCATGCAGATTGGAGTAAACTCCAAAGGCCCACCCCAGGGATGGCATCAAGAGTGTTGCAGCTATTCTGGACTAAGGGCACTGGCCAATGCCAGGGTGGGCCAACCTATCCCTTTTATTAGACCTTCACCCCTCATGTCTAGTGAGCTTTCTGCTCCTCAGTGGATGCAAATTCAGAGTAAACTTCACAAATCCACCCACAGGGGAACAGAAACACTGTTGCACCTGTTCTGCTGTGAGGTCACGCCTGATGCCTGTCCCATCTCTTTCTTTTTCTCACCTTTTCGTCCCTGGTGTCTAATGGGGATTCTGCCCCCGTAAATTTCAAACAGTATTGTCTCTTTTGACATGAAGACATGACCCAAAAACAGAGTGGTCACCCCTACTAATTACTTTTTACATCATGCAGAAATCCATTGTGCCTCATGGGTTTTCTGCCCCGTTGGTGGGGGGGGGAAAGAGGGTAAACGCATTCTATCCCCCCATGGCACAGAAGGATTGTTGCAACCATTCTGGAGTGTGAGCATGTCCAGTGCCTGGAGGGGGACACCTCATCCTTTCTTTTTTCACTTATCCCTGTTTTCTAGTATTCTCCTGGCCCTCTGGTGGGTGCAGATTGGAGAAAACACCACCAGTCCATCCCAGTAGTAAAACTCTTTTGCCCTAGTGTTACAGGTTTTTACACTACCCAGGGGCAGGTTGGGGCTAAACTCCCCATATCTGTACCCTAGGGTCAGGTAAAAGACTCTTGCACCCATTTTATGACGGTGGCACATGCCAATGCCTGGGTCAGCCACCCCTTGTTTTTTCCACCAAGCGGAGTGGGCAGAAAGACTGTTGCATCCATTCTGGTGTGGAGTCATTGCCCAATGCCTGAGTGGGCCACACCGCCCCTTTTTTGGCAGCTTTGTCCCTTGTGTCTAATGGGCTCTCTTTGGAGATAATCACCCTATCCCTGCTCCCCAAGGTCAGATGAAAGACTGTTGCACCCATTCAGTTGTGAGACATGGTCTGATGCCTAGGTGAGCCATCCCCACTCTTGCTTTTTTTTAGACCTTTTTACTCTGGTGTTTAGTGGACTTTCTGCCACGGAATGGGGAGGGCTGAAAGATTTTTCATCTGTTTTTTTTGGGGGGGAGGGCACTGCCTGATGCCTGCTTGGGCTCCCCCACCCCTTCCTGCTTTTTTGAGTTTTTTACCCTGATGTTTCATGGGCTCTCTTTACACCTAGAAGGCAGATTATGTTAAACATTCCAAATACACTCCACAGTGGGGGACAGAAAGACTGTTGCATCCATTCTGGGGCATGGTCACAGCCCGATGCCTGGGTGGGCTTCTCAAATGCCATTTTTACAACCTTTTTGCTGTGGTGTTTTGTGGGTTTTCTGCCCATTTCGAGATGTGGCTTTGAGGTAATCTTCTCAAATTCACTCCCAGGGGGAGCATTTAGGCTGCTGTGCTTGTTCTGGTTTGCAGCCACTGTCCCATAGCTGATTAAGATGCCCACCCCTACCTGATTTCTTTAATTTTCTCCCTGGTATCTAGTGGACTTTTGTATGTCCCATTTGAGGCACATTGGGGATAGACTCTCCCAGTTTATTTATTTTTATTTATTTTCCTATATAGCGCAGGATTCGATCCCCAAAGCGATATCTCCGCGCTTAGTTCACCCTTAAGGGGTGCCGAAAGACTGATGCACCAGTTCTGGGATAGGTGCAACCCAATGCCTGGATGGATTGGCCCTCAATCCTTTATTGTCCATTTATTTTCCCTGGCATCGTGTCAGCTTGCTGTCCCCTGAGGAAGGAATTGTTAATGCCTGGGGTCTGCTCATTCCTTTCAGACTTGGCTGGATCCCTGCTCACCTGTGGTGGTCCCTGAGCACAGATCCATTGGAAAGAGATATCTTTGGAGAAGGGAGATTTTTCCCTTTCCATCAATACCTCTCCCATCAATATTGGTGCCTGGAGGGCTGAGATATGCACTTTCAACTTAATGTCACCAGCAAGCCATGAGCGCTGATAGTCCTTTTTAAAAAGCCTGTTGGCGTGCTGAACACGTACTTCAGTACCAGAGGTACTCCCTGCTCTAGGTGCTTTGATGTGACCTTCATGTCAACAGTGCCTGCTGAGAGAGCTATTAACGTGGAGGTCATGTCAGTAGCACCAAAGTGATTAAAGTTCCTGGATCCTTCCAAATGGCCCTACCTACGATGAGCTGAAAAGGATACCTCACACCCAATCCATTGAGCCAAAAGGCCCAAGCCATTGTTCCTGCACCGTGAGAAGTTTTACAGCTCCTCAGAGGTTAAAACATTGGCAGGTAGGGCTGCTGAAAGTAGAGTAACACAAAGTAGCCTAGTGGAGCCTCAGGCAGAAAAAGTATACCTTTCTAAAAGTCCCTTTTGCTATATATTTATAAAAAACCCAACTTTACTAGTGGTTTGGTGTTTTCATAAATAGATGGTTGAAAGAACTCTGTATCTTTTCCCAAATCAAAGTTTAAAAAATAGCATTTTAATTATACTTAACATTCATCATAGAAAAAGCAAGTATTCAGGAAAACGCTAGCCCTAACTTCTTACATATTCCCCTTTTAAAAATACTTAATATTTAAAGGTAGGTTTCTTTTCTGTCAAAAGGGTTATTTTGACAGGTGTACATTCGGGTCTAAATGCTGCAGCAGTCATGTAGTCCAGAAGCCATGTTTTCCTTGTCAGCATATTTGATTTCACAATATGTGCTGCAGTCCACATACAACATTAAACTTCCATTCCACAGGTGTATTTGCAGCACCATATTCTATGACCACACAGGAAGGTTAAATTTGTCAATTGAGAATTGACCAGTTTTAACATGTTATAGAGATCTTAGCAAATTCACTTGGGACCAAACAGTAGTGCTGCATTTTCCAGAGTTTAAAAACACAGCAGTACCAGTCCAGAACAAGCGTTTTTGCAATCAGTCTCGCCTTTGGGACCTTATATGTATTTAGCTATGGAGCACATTAGCCTGGGTGCTGAAACATCTACAGTTCTTTAACATGGAGGGAAAGGAAGCACCAAACTATGTGACACACCAGGTATGGGAACACATGAAGAGAAAATATTGCCTTTCAATGGGAAATGGTATAGTCCAAAGCTCTGTTTTTAATATTAAATCAGGACCTTCGGTGTTCATATCACTGAAAACATGAGATTTGAAATTAATATTATTTTCTACGGATGCTCGTGGAAGACAATTTCTTTGGACTGGAATCTAGAGATTGGTAAAGTTATTCTGGTATTTTACAGACCTCTGTTGGTCGCTTTCTATCAAGAAAGTAAAATAGAGGCAGTTGAACAGAAAAAAAAAAAGAAAGTCCCTCAGCAGAAAGCAATTCTGGTATTTTATTGACTTCTGCTGGTCGTTTTCTATCAAGACAGTTAAATAGCGGCAGTTGAACAGAAAAAAGTCCCCCAGCGGAAGCAGACAAGTCCCAGGGCAGATCTCCAGAGTCCACAAATTACATACACATATAAGTATATAATAAGTATATACTAAAGTATATACAAGAGGTCTCGAATGCTCGACCATAAAACAGAGGGTGACCATGCAAAAAAGTAATTTTCTCATAGTACTTCAGCCTAAAATGGTAACCTGTTAATGAATCGCAAAATGGGTTTGAGATTCGCGATTGGGAAGGAACGTGCTAGGGCGTCGCTTTCAAATAGCGAATCCTAACGGTATACATGAATGTTTTGTGACTGTGAATGCGGTGGCAAAACATTCACATTTTACCATCTACTTCAAGTAGGTGGTAACCAATTCGCAAATGGTAAGGGGTCCCCAAGGGACACCTTCCCCTTTGTGAATGTTCCTTAAAATAATTTTTTAAGAGCAGGCAGTGGTCCACAGACTCCTCTTGGTCTTAGCGAAGATGAAGCACCAGATGGAGCACAACCTAATCGCTGCGCTTGTTAAATGTTGAGTATTGTTCCTTCTGGCATGTGAAGCAATTTAAGAAGAAAAGATTTGAAAAAAGCAAGAGAGTCATTCCCTTCAAGGCCCTTCTCCAGACCATAAATACGTAAGTTGTTTCGCCTGTTCCGATTTTCCAAGTCCTCGACCTGTTTTTGAAGTGTGGAAACTTAAGATTGCAATTGAGAAACGCTAGCACAGATCTCTGTTAAGGAGGAAACATTTTGTTCAACCGATGAGACCCTTGTTTCGAGTTGAGACCAATTGTCCGTTAAAACTTGCAGTTTGGTGCTGGTCTCTTCCATGAAGGTACTAAGAGCCCTGATTTCCTCCAGTAATAATTCCATTAACACTGGCGAATTAGATTTTGGCGAGGATGGAGGGTCTTTCTTGAGACGCTTAGTGTTGGATTTCCCCGGAGTTATATGAGAGGATTCCATCGGTGAATCTAAACTTTGAGAAGATGCCAGAGAATCTTCTAATCTGGAAAATTCCGAATTTTTGGGGGAGTTCTTGACAAAAATGTTCTGAGGTTTAGATAGTGGAGACCGTGTTGATTTTATTCTGCCCATAAATCACATTCAGCACATTTCTCTTTAATGCTCTAATCTCCCTTTCATCCGGGTGGCCCCTCCTATCCCGGTCATCTGGTCCGACCATTTTTTTATCTCCTTTGAGATAGATATCCCCCGTCCCACCAGACCCTCTATCACTCCCAAAATCTCAGGTCGAAACTGGAGTCGCATTACCTTGGAGGCGCTCCAGAAATACCTCATCAACTCCCAACCCTGTTCATCATCTGATCCTGATCTAGCCATCAACCATCTGGATACTTGGATCGGCCAGGCCTTGGATGCACTTGCCCCCATTAAACCGATTAAAACTCACAGGGCGGCACCATCTGCCCCCTGGTACTCCGACGAACTTCGGCACAAAAAGGCCTTCTGTAAAACCCTTGAACGCCACTGGAGACAGAATTACTCTCCAGAAAGCAAAACCATTTATAAAACTGCCCTCAAACAATATCGGAGGATGATAGAGGAGCATAAACGAGTTTTTCTTGCCTCCAGAATCAAACTCGCCAGCAATGGCGCTAGGGAGATTTTTAATATTGTCAGATCTTTTACAGATCCTACCGCACTGATTCGATCTCAACCCGCCTCACAAGCGCTATGTAATAAACTTTCTCAATTTTTTGAGGACAAAATTGAGACCATCTACTCTTCCTTCCCTCCCTCTATTTGTGAAGGAGGGGTTGAGCGACCCAACCCTTCTACACCGCCGCCATCCCTCATGTCTGATTTTGCAGTGATATCGGAAGCCGAATCATTGGCAGAGCTACTTAAATGTAAATCAGGCTCACCGAACGATCCCTGGCCAGCTAAGGAATATAAAAAACTGGCACCTTTACTCAATCCCTACTTAAATCACATTTGGAATGACTCCCTCCAAACAGGAAACTTCCCCACCAAATGGAAACATGCCTCCTTAGTTCCCATTCTGAAGAAGCCCAATCTGGACCCCGACCTTCCCAGCAACTACAGGCCCATTTCCCTTCTGCCTGCCCCTGCTAAGATCTTGGAAAAGCTGGTCCATTCGCAATTGGCGAACTTTATCGAGTCTAATGGACTTCTCCATGATTCCCAGCATGGCTTTAGGTCGGGCCACAGCACGGAGTCGGCCCTTATCGAAATGGCCGACTCCGTGAGGTGGACGCTTGACCGAGGGTCGAGGGCGGTGTTAGTGCTGCTGGATCTCTCAGCAGCATTCGACACCGTCTCTCATAAAATTCTGCTGGGAAGGCTGGAGGAGGTGGGGCTAGGTGGCTCTGTACTGAAATGGCTGGCATCCTATCTGTCTGAATGCACACAGCAGGTCTTCACTCCTCCTTTCACCTCCCCAGCTCGACCACTTAAATGGGGAGTCCCACAGGGCTCCTCCCTAAGCCCGCTTTTGTTCAATGTTTATTTCACCCCCCTAGCCAAGCTGATTGCTCAAACTGGGATCAAATCCACATCCTACGCTGATGACATTCAGCTACTCTTTACGTTCGACACCCCCTCCGCCTCTGCCTTTGACCCGCTGAAATCCTATCTCAGGGCCATTTCTGACTGGATGGATGCAAACTCCCTCCGTCTCAATGCAGGTAAAACGGAGATCCTGTTTTTCAATTCACCCTCTCCCCTGGACCCTAGCCTCTGGTGGCCAGTGGACCTGTGTCCAGCCCCCACGCCTAAAGACTCGGTAAAAAATCTGGGAGTACGCTGGGACAACCAGCTCAGCTTTAGCAACCAGGTACAAACAGTTGCAGCCTCCTGCTTCACCAAAATCAGAACAATCAAACGGCTCATCAATTACCTGCCGGAGGATTGCCGTAAGACTGTGATCCAGGCATTAATCATTTCCCACCTTGATTATGCCAATGCCCTCTACCTTGGCATCACAGCCGGCCTATGCCGTAAGCTGCAGACAGTCCAAAATGCCGCCGCCCGGCTGGTGGAGAGAATTCCTGCCAGACATCACATCTCTCCACTTCTCCGTAAACTGCACTGGCTACCAATTGCGAGGAGATGCATCTTTCAAGCAATGACGCTTGCTTTCCGGGCATCCAAAGGCACTGGATCGGCCCACCTGAAAAACACCTTACGTCCCTACGCTAAATCCAGAACACTTCGTTCCAACTCCCTACTTCTCCTAGAAATGCCTCGTTTTAAACGATCCCGGGCAGGCGGAAAAACCTTCGAGGTCTGTGCCACTCAACACTGGAACAAGCTCCCACTACCTCTACGTAACTGCCAAGCAGAACCTACATTTCGCAAATCCCTGAAAACCCTCCTCTTTTCCTCCTAGTCCGGGTATCCCGACCTTGTCCCTCATGTTGTCATAGTTATCAGCGCCGGGACGCCCCGTTGGGGCCGCTGCGCGCTTTATAAAAGACACAAATAAATAAATGCGAACGTATTGAGGGTCAGATGAGATGAGAGAGAATCCGCGTCAAAATAGATAGGTTTGTGCAGAGAAGACCCAATACCTTGAAATATGGAAGCAACGATGATGTAAAGGTAAGATGACGTATTTTAATGAGGATAACAATCATCAGCCAGATTACTTGCCCTGTTGAAAGCAATGATATGGGAAAAAACAGAGTCATCCGTGTTGCAGAGAGGATGATACTGCACTGGTATTTCCCATGTGGGACAGGAAACAGTTGCTGGAATATAGCACAGAGTAACAGAACATCAGTTTGCAGGGGTATAGTCCCTCAGCTCAGGATTTGCCAAATGCAAAAAGGTACAAATATCTCCAAATTATTGCATGTGAGGGGGAAGCTATGAGAAGCTGCTGGTTACGACCACAGAATGGCCACTGTGTAAAGTACTACAAAGAAGCTGAATCAGGGATTACTTCACAGTGCGCCTCATGAAATTCTTCAAAACCCTCTTGAAAAGCATTCAGAACATCATTCCTAACATGCTGGTGAAGTAATAGTTAACACTGTGAAAAAACGGCATCTTTGCGGCACCTTTGTAAGGAGACGAGCTTGAAATTCCTTTAAGGAAGCTTAATCATGGATTTCTTCGCAGAGCGCCTAATAAAAACTCTCAAATCCCTCTTTTAAGTATTCAGAGCATTAATCCTAACATGCTGGTAATTTAAATGTTGTTACCGTGAAGAAACGCCATCTTTCCGGCAGTTTTATGAGGAAATGCGCTTGAGATTCAAAATGGTGACCGCAACGAAGTGCGTAGCGAAAAAAACTCAGTGCGGAAAATTAAACAATGGAACATCCGTAAAAGTGATTTCCGAGGGCCTCCTGTAGTGCCTTGAAGCCCAGATACGCCTCCATCAGAGCTGAAGTCTGTGGCGGAGCGCCGAGTCATCCAGGCGAGCCGCAGAGCTGCACCCGAGCACGTCCATTCAGCTCGGGAACCAAGCCACGCCCCCCAGGCCTTTATTTTTAAACAGTCTGTTAGCGAAGGAAGTGGGTATGCAGAGAATCTCTTATATTGCTCCAGGTTATCAGAAATAGTATTGGTTAGCCCTGTGCTACAGTAGAAATTCCACAATATTAATTCTTCACAGTTGGCCCAGAAAGATACTAGAGCGCATCCTCCAGATATCTTACAAATCAATGATGTTTGGTGAGGTTTGGCTGGTTGTCTTGCGGCGACTGTAATAAAAAGAGATTGGCCTCTTAAAAACTCCATCATCTTCCAGAAAGTACTGATATTTGATGGGCAAGTCAACCGTGTGGCATGTACGAAAGCAAAGCAGTGCGTGAATACGTGGGATTATGTGATCTCTGGCAAATGGTTTGTTGCATTCAATCTATTTGGTACTGTACTAGTAGAGGGGATTAAGTGAATATTATCCACCCAATGTAATAGAAGTTATCTTGGTGTTGATACAAAAGAATAAGTAAAAAACAGAGTTAAGCACTCATGTCTCTCATAGAACAGATAGAAATCTCTTCAGTAATCGTTTTCATGTGTCAGAGGACTTATATATAGTTAGTTCTATGTTATTATGCGTCATCTTTCTGTAAAAATTTGAGCATGCAGCCACAAAGCACATCTGTGATCTCCACTGGCTCCCTCTAGCTCAGAAAATCCAGTTTGAATCACTATGTATTATCTTCAAGGCCCTTCATGGATTTGGACCTTTGCCAACACAGAAAAAGTTAGTCTGGCAAGCTCCATCCCAAAATCTTCGTTCTTCCACTGCTCACCTGGTTTGTACTGCCAGAATAAGAACCTCAAGGTTTATAGGGAGAGCTTTCAGCTGTGCGGCTGCCCATCTGTGGAATAATCTCCCGCCCAATATCAGACAAATAGAAGAATACCTGCAGTTTAGGAAAAAACTTAAAACTTATCTCTTCCCTGGGATGTAGTGCAGGCTATTCATCCAGTGAGTAAACAAGTGTATGTAGAGGAACCTCTGTCATTCAGTGCCAGGATACCCGTGGGGTGATAGTGCGCTTTAGAAATTCGGATTACATTACATTACATTACTGGAGGTATCACATCCTTTCTAGCTGACTGCCATTGTTTCTCTCTCACACAGCATTAAACATGTCATTGCAGCAACTCAGTTGAGTTCCTGTCTATTTGTGATGCTTATTAATCAACTGAGCATTTGATTTATTGAACATTTTTAGATAGCTGCACAGTGGGACACATTAGACAGTCAGGAGGAGTGGGCTGTGTGACTGATTCACGAAAAAAGTTGAACATTTACTCCTATACTTTTTCCACTACATTGCGACTTTTTGGGGAAATTTCAGGATGCTGCGACATACGGTGGTTCCCAGGAATGTTTCAGGAAAATTTGTCAACAAAAACGTAGATTAGACAATCCTGAGATGGGTGTAATTAAGGAGGCTCTTTCAGAATGGGGGGCATATTTATGAGAGCCTTTTGTCTCATTTGCACCATGCAACTTGGTTCATGAGTGACTCAAACCTCTAAGTCAGATTTTTGAGGCCACACAAACCACTTTGCATGGCTCTGAGTGGATTCCAAAATCTAGAGTAATGCAGCACAAATGGCTGCATTGCGGTACTCTGCCCTCGGTAGGAGTTCCATGGGTGTTGCATTGGGTGTTCCCACACAACTCCAATAGATTTTGATGCATTCCCAGATTTATAAGGACTTGTAAACCTGGGGATGCGGCAAAATCGTACGCCTTCCCAGAAGAGGCGTAACAAGGAGAAATATCTTTATTTCTCCTTGTTTTTACCTCTTTCTATGTGTGCATCATTCTTCAGCACACATAGAAAGAGGAAAAAGCCTCTCAGAATTGTTTTTGTGCCAAGAGGCCCCCCTTCCTGCACAAAAACAAACCTGCTTACAACACAAACACCCTTCCACCATGTTGCAAGGGTGCCTGCATTGGTGCTAGGCTGCCAAAACAGAGCCAGAGCACACGAAAAGAACAGGAATGCGCCACATTGGATAAATATGGCACATTCCTGCCCTTTCCCTGTGATGCAGGGCAATGCAGCTGCGCTGCCCATCGTCACAAAAGTCATGAATATGCCCCTTGGTTTATGCAAACTATTTGTTTGTGAGACATGAGGTCAAAATGGATGTCACCAGATGTATACGCTCAATTTGGAAACGTTTGTACCTTTTCTTATTAAACCTCAAGATAAATCTCTGGGTGCAGAATGATTTTTCCACAACTTTCTCGGACATCGTTCTCCCATCCCAAAATGTACATCTGTTACACAGAACCTAATTGCATTCATTTTGGAATAGTGCAGTACCTACTGTAGACGTTTGGATCTCTTAAAACAGACAGACAGTTAGAGGTTAATATTCTCCATGTGTACAGTCTGATGTTGCTCAGTCCGTTCTGTGTTGAGAATAGTGGGAGTTCCTGTCCCTCTTTATAAATCTCCCAGGGAAATGTACCATTAAGTTAACAATTCTATGCTCATTTAGCAACCTATATCTGTTTGACACGGAATCTCATATTACTCGTCTGTGTACGCCAGGGAGAAAGAGAAGGTGCTTCTTCCAGGTTACTTTCTGCGGATGTACCTTTATTTTATCAGAAGTGACACTTTGTAATCTATTCACAAAGGAAGTGGTAAAAGTACATTGCAACGCTCCTCCTTTGCCTTCATGTACTTGTCTAACTTTTCTTTATTTACAAGCATTCCCTGGAGTTCACCTAGGGCACGGTTCAGGGCATACCCTGGGGAAAGTCAAGAGACATTTAAAGGGGGCTCAGATTCATGCTCTGTGGATTGCTCCATAGTAGAGAACTCCTCAAGGGGGGTAAATGTACAAGTTTTTCTATGCAGGGAAAATATTTCCCCAATAGTGCATGTCCTTTCCCTATACCCCCCAGCAAATCAGGGGTGGGGGCGTCCCTTTCCACTGCCAACCTGGTAGTTATGCCAACCCTGCGGAGTAACGCTCCAAACATTTCAAGTGCGGAAAGAGAATGGTGGGAGCTTGTGAATACACGGGAAACATCCTTTACAACGCAACTTTTACCACGCAGTGCCTTTACGATGCAACTTTTACAACGCAAACCATTACAACGCATTGCGCTGGGGGGCGCTCTAGGATAGGGAATAGATTTAATTTACTATCCAACACCTTCCCTACTATCCACGGGGACTGGAGTTGGAATAGGAAATTAAACTATTCACTATCCAGCGCCCCAAAGCACTATGTGTTGTAAAGATATTCGTAGTAAATACCGTGTTGTAAAGGCATGCGTGGTAAAAGCATGCGTTGTAATGTCATACATCCGAATACACACAATTGTGCATGTTTGTGGGCTTTCATCAACTTGCAAAGCGAACCATACCTTATAATGCCCAATTATCACCCTTTGATTTGGAATTAAGGAGCATATTTACAAGCCCCTAATGCCACCGGAGCGTCCCTTTTTTTGACGCTCAGGTGGCATTGCGCCATTCCCCATATTTACAAGGTGATGCTAAGCCACTTAACGTGGCTTAATGCCACCTTGTAAATATGCCCCTTTCCTCAGCAGTCCGCTGGGACAAAGGGGCGAGCAATGGGTGTTGCAGTGGCTGTTTCACTGCAACACCGATTGCTTTTTGACACAGCCCCATATTTACAAGGATGGGGCAGCGCCAAAAACTAAGGCTGGGGAATACCTGGACTAGGTAGCTTTTTTAGCACCAGTGCTAGGTGAAACACAGGAGTGTGCGTATTTTTGTACATATGGCGCATCCCTACATTTTGAAAATGTCAGAGCGCGGCGTTGACAAATTTAGCGTAACACCACCCTCCAGCATTTTCTTGTAACTATCCCCCTATGTGCGTACACCACCACACCTGTGCTCAAGATCTCCACCACTCTAAATAGTTTTATGACTGCCAGAAATGTCTTTATGAATCCCTGGCAGGTGTAAGAAATGTACATTGGATCGTAACCAACCGTTTACAACCAAAATCAGCATTTGAACAGTCCCCTGTATATTTAACCACACTCACCTTTTCTAAACCAGCAAAGTGCTCAAGATGTCCTTTTTTTGTCATGCTTTACATGCACAAAGCATCTCTCATAACTGCTCCTACATTTTATAATACCGTGATTTAATAACGTAGCTGATTTCTTTATTTCAGGCATGATACACCATAGCACTGGAAAAAAGAAGCTTATGAGCGATAACTGATGTATAACTTTTTTTACAGATAGTTTCTTTAAATTTATGGTGTTGCTATGGCGTTGCTTCTGCACATTCCCAATTGTTTCTATGTGATAATGTGTCTATTACAAAAGGTAGATAAGCACATATGTACCTAGGAATAAACTAACTCTCATATCAATGTTTTAGATCGACAGAGATGCTATGAAGGGTGACTCAATAATTTGGCACAATGATTCAAAAGCCACCTCTAGCTCTTGATCAAATAATACCAAGGTCGGCTGTAATCAAACTTAATTACCATCTGTCGATTTCTGCCGTTGCCCGAGCGAAATGAGTTGGCATGGATGGAGAGGACAGTTTGCAGAGGGCAGGTGTCACAGAAAAACACCACCATGATTGGCGCAACTTGGCTGGCCAACCACAAAGTCAAGGACTTGAGTGTGGTTTACATCCAACAACGAGCAGTGACACTGATGCAAATGACATCTCTTTTCAACCTTATCAGCATAAAACTCTGAACAGGCACCAGATTCAGGAATAACTTGTAGTGGGAGCAGAAAACAAGTCTCATTCATTAACGTCACTCCACATCTAAGTGCACGATTACAAATAATATTTTATTGTTAAGTGAAATAATGAATCGGGCAAACCTTTAAGTTCGCTTTTATGCTTTCAATGCTATTTCTGCAAAGTATGCTACAGCATGCAGATATCATCAAATTAAGGTTTAGAAACACATATAAAAGGGTTGTTAATTTATGCGATTAGCTCCATAAATATATTGTTCCAACAAGTTACTCCAGAGGAAAATTATGAGAAGTGTGCAATACCCTTCTTTTAGTAATGTGCCATATGCATTCGTTGGTTGATGCCCTTATTTCATCTGGATACATTTGAATTATTTCAAACATTATCGCAAATAACAACTCTCTCCCTAGAAAAATGAATAACTGTAGTGATTGACGGCACAATAAATCGTTAAAAACATTGGGGCATATTAACAAGATGTGCGTTAAAAAACACACATCGCACATTTCACTATCGCCGGCTATCGCCAGATTTACTCGCCGTGTTAGCGCGATATTATCAATGCGCAACACGTAGGCGATAGTAAATCCTGCGATAGCCGGTGATAGTGAACATTAGCGCGTGAAAACAAGCGTTGTTATCACGCGCTAATGTGTGCCTTGATAATATGGGGGGTGGATTCAGCTTTATGATCCACACCCCCATGTTAACAATGCCTAACGCCTGGTCAGAGCAGGCGTTGGGAGACCTGCGATAAACAAGTTTATCGCAGGTCTTTTCCTCCCAACGCCTGCCTTGGTGATAGAGTGTTCCCACCTCCAACCACATTTTACATGTGGTTGGACGTGGGAACGCCCACTTTGCATGTCATTAGCGATGGTTCTCGCTAACATGCAAAGTGGGCTTGAGGCAGGCGTTGCAATGCCCTTGTTAATAGGGCGCTGGAAGTATCGCCGCTTTCTCGGCGAATTGTGCCGAGAAAGCGGCATTACTTCAGCTTGTTAATATGCCCCATTATTCCCCACAAGGACAATTATTAATCAAATTTCATAGAGATACCGAGGCTTAAATGAATAAACCTGCTCATCATGGAAACACTGAAATAAACCAACGTGATGTGTGTTTGTAAATGTAAATGTAAATGTAAATGTAGTATACTTGTAAAGCGCACAGCTGCCCCAGCAACGGGGCGTCCCGGCGCTGTATAACTCTGGGGAACCCGTCCTGGCTTTCCCTGTGGGATGGTCCCTGCTGGGAGTCCCCAGGGTGGAGCCAGGCATCCCCGGAATTGGTGGGGCCGTTGTGGAGATGAGGCAAGCTAATGCCCAGAGTTGCCGAGTGTGATCCCTGATTAGAGTAAGCACCGAAGCGAGAATTATCGAGTCCGCTGACCAAGGTCCACGACCCTGCCGCGTCGGGAATCAAACCCTGGTCCCGGGCCGACTTCTGCTCTCGGGTCTGCCGCCTCTAACCAGTGAGCCACACTACTCCACAAAGCGAACAATCAATAGTGAAGTTAGCATTGCATTGTAGTGCAGTAATGCAGTGCTCTGACAAGTAGGGAATTACTTTTGGCTTCTTCAACAATAACAAATGTACCTGAACCGATTTTGAAACCAAAAGTTTATGAGCAAAGCTTGTTCAGGCTGGAGCCACGCCACAGGTGCTGCCTCGAACTACGTAGCAACATTGAGATGTGCACAAGAAAATATGAGCTCAGCCTTTATGTGAGTACCATACCTATTTTACAGTACTATTAACAAGTCCTACACACAACGTACAACACAAATACTCTCTGAGAAAGTACCTCTTTTTGAAGGATCGCTCCAATTTATTTTGCTATCTTGTATTGCTGTTTTTTTAATTCTGCACACAAGGGTAATGCAATGCTGTCCCCAGTGTATATGCTATGAGCCCTAAAACATGGTGTAATTGGCTAATCCCCAATTGGCATATTTACCTCCCAGTAAGGCCATAGTCTATGGTGCAGGAAAATACACCACTGGAGAAAATGGTGTGCCACCCACTAGGCTGGCAAAGACATTATGGCTTCAGGTCTATAGGTGCAGTCTGACTGCTGCAGATTTTAAGCCTGCATTAAACTCTTTTAATATAACCTTTTTTGACAGGAAACAACCCCACTGTTAATTCCTAAAAAGTAAATAAGCCCCGAAGTCAACAAATTAGGGTGCCTATTTATTTAACAGGGTTACAAGCACAAATTTAGGGCCCCATTAGGATGGTGGGCGGATTTCCCCGCGAGCCAGCGGTAGTCACCGCCGGCCCGGCCGGGGCGATCCGCCTGCCATCCTTGCAGAAATGACCCCCTGCCATATTACAATTGCCACCACGGAAAGGCATGCGGAGTCTGCTTGGGGGGCCCGTTGCGGGCCCCCAAGTACTCCGGTGGGGTGGGGGTTGCACATGGGGGTACCTATTGTACCCCCTGCTTTTCAATGTACAACGTGCCAGCCACCGTGCGGTGCCTGTCACGTTGTGCATTGAAAAGCACAACATGCTTTTTTGGCATTGTGGTGGGCGGTGCTTTCAGCACAGCCCGCTACAATGTTAAACATGCGGGATGCGCCCGCCAGTGTGGTGGGCACATCCTAATGGGATGTATGGGACCGCCGCACCCTTAGAGGGCGGTCCCATTTCCCACTGGTATGTCCGCCCGCCATACTAATGTGCCCCATAGTTTGGGGAGATTCCTACTGTGACTAGCCCCAAAAATCAATTTTCAATCTACAGGGCTGTAAAGCCGATACTATGAGTAAAACCAAAGAATAATTAAAATACTATTTTGCTAATTTTAGTTTGGGGTGAGCTACAGAAATCATTCCAACACTATTTGAATATGTTTTAAAAATGTAATTCAATGGTGAAGTTGAATTAAAAAAAAATATTTAGGATAAGTAACTTTTAAAAAGTTAGACTTTGTCTACCTGAAACTCCAGTAGGCTAACTATCATTAGCCTGAGGGGGTGTGGTCTCGCCAAGCAGTAAGATGGCCACCCTTTGAGTGTGCTCTGCGGGCCGAGACATTACCCTTACAGAGTCCTTGCTTATGAGAGACCAGCAGCGCTGACATAGAAGCGACCGCTGTTCTTGATGGCGCAGAGAACATATTGGTTCTTTCTGGCCGGGGAAATGACCACTAATTACTGAGGAAGCAGAGTGCAGAGGCGGGCCCGGTGTGGTGGTTACGGGTCACCCGACTACAACGTTACCTGCGCTAGCTTTGCAGCTGCTGTCTCCGACGCGGACCTTTCTGCATATGCCTTAGAACCCAACAGGGATGCCCCCTTTCCCCCTCCTTTTTGCCGCTGCTAGAATCTGATAACATCATGCAGCTAGAGACCTAGGGTTTACCACCAGGGGGCTCCTGATCTCGCTATATGCAGACGATACGACGCTTTATGTCACTGACCCAGAGGTTAACTTAAGTCCATTACTCAGGGAACTAACACAATTTGGTGGCCTTTCGGGTATATTTATAAACTGGTCCAAATCCACTCCCTTCCCGCTCACGAAGGCAACCACACCCTTTGACATGGAGTACCCGCTGACGTGGGCAGAGGGCCCAGTGAAATATCTGGGCATCCGGTTGAGCCGGGATGAGCAGGAAATATGGAATCTAAATTACAACTGCACTGTTTCATGGCTGGAAGGAGACTTGGGCTAGACTACCAATATTTCTTGCCGGCAGAATAGTGATTGCTAAAATGGTGGTGTTGCCCACATTTTTATATTTGTTCAACAATATTCAGATACCTCTCACTCAGGCTTTTTTCAGAACGCTTAGATCTTTCTTGATCTCCCTAACTTGGGTGAAGATACAAGCAAGAGTTGCCTGGGAACTGCTGACACTTCCTCTCATGCAGGGGGGGTTGAGGGCCCTGGACATGCCTTTGTATGCATATTGCGCTCAAGCTCAATTTTTACATTATTGGTTACACCCCACCCCGTTCGAGCCCCACATGGCTGTTGAGACAGACATCTCTGCCCCAGTCCCACCTCCAGTTGCCCTATATCAAACATACCATAGGTCGTGGGATCGGATAGATACAGTTGAAACCCTTAGATGGGCTTGTGACAGACTGCACATCAGAGCTCACTTGGAGATAGTATATGCCCCATCCGTCTCCTTATCGCATAATCCACAGATTTCGGCGATGGCGGACAGCGGGAATATAGCACTGGTGAAATCAATGGGTCTGGTAACCTTCACAGATCTCTATCCTAATGATACACTTTGTACCCCGCCAGAGCCAACAGACGCTGATCCGAGAAGTTTCAGAGCTACTTCTGTATTTTAAGATCAGACCCACATGTAGACAGCTACACGCCGAATTTCCTAAACCCCCTAATCAACTTCCTGCACTGGAACAACTGATTACCAACGCTTCCCCCGCAGACTGATAACAAGATTATATTGCTATATGCAAAACACAGCTCACCTAACTTCACCCAAAGTTCAGCACAGCTGGAATATAAACCACAATGGGTTGGTGACTGATGAAACCTGGGAGTTTTTCTGCGGCCAGCTCCAAGTTCTCTCACCTAATTATAAACTAAGCTTAATACATTTTAAATACCTACACAGGTTCTATAGAACCGCGTTCAGTTACATTATATGGGGATAAGACCAGATGAAAGATGTTGGAGATGCGGTTTACTCCAGCCACATTCTTGGACATGTCCTGGCAATGCCCTCCAATTGCTTCCTACTGGACTGATATCGTCAGTAAAATCCAAAGAGATACTAGGGGTGCCTAACGACCCACAGATGAATATAGGATTATTAGGCTATGTGAAGATCACTGAGAACCGCAAATTACATGCAATGCTGCTCTTGCTGACTAAACGTAGAATATCCATTCACTGGGGTTACAGGAAAGCACCCACTACTAAAACCTGGATTCAAGATGTTACTTTCAGCCACACTCAATTAACAAACTTCTGGGAACTGATGTCCACAGCTTCTTGACCCAAAGACATCTGGGGCCTCTTTTTAGATTGGTTAAAACACTCTGAGACGTTATCCCTACCTCCCAAACCCAGGCTGTGGCATGCAGATCACTTTAACCGATGCCACAACCATGCATGTCATGACCCTAACTGACTCCCCTGAGTAGTTGCTATAACCAGACACATGATGATATCCATGGTTGGGCTCTCTGTGAGTAGCTAATAAACCTGTTTTAATGACATGAACAAATGCGGACTAGCCTACTGCCCTTGGTTCCTTTTCAGATACGGATTGAATTGTATAATGCCTCCAGTCTGTTTTGTTGTTGTGTTTTTTGTTTTTTTATTTTTTTGTTTTGGTTCAACTTACTGGTACATTTGGGATGGTAATGATCTTGGTATGGACAGCCTACATATTTGCTACTGAATGTACAATGCTGTTTTGTTATATTTGTTTAAAAAATGCCAATAAATAAATGTATTTAGAAAAAAAACCTATCATTAGCCTACTAGCAGCTGGCCCCTGTCAGTGCTTACCCTTAAGGGGGTTAAAACTATCTCAGAGCAGTGACAACATCTTAGGCCTTTTGCAGGAAGATGAGTATATGAGGTTGTGGCTCCTTTCATCTCAGGAAGGGCGCTTGGTGATAGCGGAGAAACAAATGAATTAGCCAGCTGGGCGCCAACCCAGTGAAAGGGCAAGCTGGACCCACAACCAGATTGGTGTGGTTAAGGAGACACACCACTGGCTGGGACACCAGTCCCCTCTGCGGGCAGAAGCGTTCTGACATTTTTGATTTTGCTTAGAAGAGTGCACTTTGGGATATTTTGCAGTAGGGCCTGATATGCTGCAAAAATGGGAAGATTTGCCCTTGGGTATATTTTTCTCATTGATTAGGGAGTGTCCAGATGTAACCCCCACCCACTTGCTAGTGAATCCTACAAAAGTGGGACCTCACCCTGAGCCCATCAGAGCTCATCTGGACCTGTGGAAGAACAGATGAGGACTGGACCTTCTGACTGTGATCTGTGTGGAGACATGAGGGGCTGGATCTGCTCCAACCTGTACCGCAGAACTGAAAAGTGAATTCCAGGACCAGTTGGCCAACTTCCCGTGGACCACCAGGATAGAAAGTCCTTTTCCTGAAGCAACCAGCTGGCCAGTAGCAACTGGACCTCTGGCAGGGCCCTACTTGTGGCCTTTGCTGGCCCGAAAGTGCTGTCCTTGAGGTCCTGGGAGTATTTTAAGAGACCAAAAAAAACTGCTCCAGAAAGTCTGAAAAGTTGGGAATTTTAAATAAATTTGACTTTCAAGACCTCCGGACCATCAGCAGGACAGCGAAACAGAGGTGCTCACATTCAAGAGGACTTTGTCAGGTACAACTTCCAGGCTTGACCTGCTGCAAAAATGATGAATTCTCAAGAATACTAGAACCAATAACCTCTTTAAGCAAATACTTCAAAGCTGTAAAAAAAATGTATACATCTGTAAGGCATTGCGGCAGAAATTATTCTAATCCATAGAAACTTACAATATGCTTGGATGCATTATTCTTTACAAAAGTACAAATAATTAGGGCAGAAACATCACCCTCTCTACAAGGCTACTCTATCCAGCTTTACATTCATTGCAACCAACTTTGAAAATTCCTTCACTCTTCCAAAATGGCTGATGCGAAGCAAAATCGCAGAAGACAGTACCCCAAAGCCATTACACCCAAGAGCGTCCTGATGTCATCTTTTGTCAACCCCTTTCTTAAAACAGAAGTGCTTGCTGCACCAAAACACTCTCTTATCACAACCTTCTACATAATAACAACTCTTGACCCTCCGGACCCTGCTGTTTTCTATGGCTCTCCAAAATGCTTGAAGGAGTCACTGCCTAACTTCAGGCTCATTAAGAAAGGAGCAATATTCTAGATATGAACCAATCAGGTGTCCTCTCTAAACATCGGACAGAAACAGAATCAGTTTATATCTGGTATGACATACTAGCAATTGCAGAATATAGGCCACCAAGGATACTGAATCTACCTGACCTTTCATTCTCTTAAGATGCAGTAGATCACACCCCTATTCTGCACTGCCTTAAATCTGTAGTACAGATCCCAGACCACTACCTAAAGCTGCACAAATCATTCATTACAGATCCTTCCCGGAAGACTAAGTGACCAGACTTTGCCTTTAAGATTGGTAACCATATCTATTTTCATGTCAATGAAAGGAAGACCAGTTCTCTGATGAATGCGAAGCCATAACAAAAACGGAGTCTTGCATAGGTCAAAACAATTTACCTGAAGTACAATAGATGCAAAACTGAAATCCTCACACAAGGCCCTCAACACCTGCTCTAAAATGGATCATTTTTGTTTCAACCCCAACTTTTTTCAGAAACATTGTCCACATAAATGCCAAGATCATGAACCTAGATGTAATGTAAGATGGTAACTTTATTCTTAACATCCAACTATAGGCAGTAGTCATAGCTAGAAAGTTCTACGGGTAAGCATGTCAGTTGGCTTTGTAATCAACCAGAGTAAAGTTTTTTATTCTGAGGTCTGAAACACTAAATTAAAAGACACCTACAAGTATGTAAATTGTGACCTACAAAATATCATCACTGCACTCATCAACTCAGAAGTCTCGCTTGCCTTCTCATATGGGGAGAAATCACATTGAAATCTTTATGCCTCACAAAAAGTCCTAAAATGCTAACCCATTACTGACACACTTTGTGTGCTCTGTGATAAAAAATTAGTTAACCTCCTAGTAGGCCCCAAAATCAATTACAAAACAGAAGAGGCAGATATGTTTCTGCTGTAGGACAACACTTCTGGAATAATCTTTCTACGAACCCCCTGAACCTCAGCAACTTTACAGCAAAAACTGAAAACCCGCCAGCTTCAGCGCTACCTACAGCATGGACAAGATTTGTCTTATAGCCAAACCCCAACCATACAATACTACTCATTTGTGGATATACCTACTTGTTGAATCATGATACCTCTCCCCAGTGGCACCTTCTCACCTCTCAGGTATCATTGCACAGACTTTAAAAAGCACCCAAAGAAGTTTCTGCAAGCACTCACTCATTGTTCACGCTATGGTCACACAAAAATAATGTAATGGAAAGGTTAAATGCACAGGGGGAACTGATGCTACTTGCAATAACAGGGATTAGAAAAGTTAAATTCTCCATAGGCCGTATGTAACCGCTCTCACTGTAACATGAAAAAAAGTCTAGTATTTTTAAATGCCTTTGAGAGAACTTGCAACCTTACCCTATGTCCTGTTCCTTAGTACCTAGGAGCAATTTAGCAGTAAAGCACGCACAACACAAAATAAATTAATATATACCATAACCATAAGTAATCCTTGCTGAAAAGCCATAGATTCCTATGCAATAATAGTAGTAGAAGAGAGTAGTACAGAGGTAGGTGAGGCAGGGGATGCTTACCAGTGTGGTGGGATGTTCGCATTGTAGTTAATGCATTAGACATTAAATGTATCAGTGGTTGATGATACAGTGAGCCAGTGGAGTTCTATGTTGCAGAGTGAGATTCTCAACTCGCTATTAGAAAGGAAAGCCCTTGGCACCCTTCCTCTTATTAGTGACTCGCAAACCCTATTTTGTGAGCCAGTAATAGGATACTGACTCGCAAAATAGGGTTTGTACACCCCACAACCCTTTTTAGCTGTTGCAAACAGCCTGATTTTCCATTTGAGACCGCTAAAAAGGGTTGCATATCTGGCCCATGATGTTTAAGAGCTTCCAGGGGTGGAATACAATATGTACTCTACCCACAAAGGTAAGTTGTGGCAGTAGGGAGTTACAGTCAGCAAGTAAATCCTGCTGACCCGGACCCTCTTCCTCTAATAAAGATAAAGTCAGTGCTATGAATCTGCAGAACAGCACACTCCCTTACTGGCTCAGACCATCCACTGAACAAGAAAAAAACAAATAAAGAATGCTGGTGGTGTTGCAGCTACTGCTTGTCCATGGACTCATTTAGGGGTCGCAAGAGGGCACAACTAGAACCCCTGGCTTGCCCCTTTTTACCTCTGGATTGCTTTTGTGACCCCTGGCCTCAGAAGGTAAACAGCGCCCTGATCAGCATCTTCTAATTTAATTTCTGCAATTCCCACTGCTACCTGGGACAGTAAACTCTTAATTCAGCTAATGCAATGTGCACTGAATATATAAAAAAAGAAATACAATAGAAATAAAACTTCTTGTCAACTCCCCCAGCTCAACCACTCTGCCAATGCCCACAGATGCCAGCACCGCAGCACGCATCCTCCAGCAATGGATATCCAAACGGGCCGACACCCTGGCACCCCTCAAGAGAAGGCCAGGCAAACAACACTCCAAGGCAGCCAACTGGTTCACCCGCACCCTCCAGGAGTCCAGACACACCTGCAGACACCTCCAGAAGAGATGGAGGAGCAACAAAACCCCGAAAACCAATGCAACCTTCAAATCTGCCATCAACGCACACCACCTCCTCCTGAAAACCACAAAGAAAACGGCCCTCCAAGACGGACTCAACACCAACACACACAAAATAAAGAACTCTTCACCATCATCAAGGAGTTCACTAGGCCCAACAGCGAGACCACTAAAGTCCCCCCTTCCAAGACCTCTGCAGCAAACTTTCCACCTTCTTCCATCACAAGATCAGGAAGATCTATGTCAGCTTCGACACCGTAGATCCCGCTGCCACGCCTGCCACCATCTCACACAACCAAGCCGCCCCCAACAGACAGCGCTCTGCTGGACCCCGCTCACTACAGAGGACACACTCAAGACCATGAAGAGCATCCACTCATGAGCCTCGACAGACCCATGCCCGTACCGCATCTTCCAAAGAGGAGCTGCCACCATCGCCCTCCAACTTCGCCCTGCATCAACTGCTCCATCGAAACCGCCACCTTCCCCGAGGACTGGAAACAGGCCGAGATCAACCCTCTGCTGAAGAAGCCATTCTCAGTCCAAGCAGACCTCAAGAATTTCAGGCCGATCTCCTTCCTCCCCTTATCAGCTAAGGGTATAGAGAAGGCCGTCAACACCTAGCTCTCTGAGTTCATCGACGCGAACGACATCCTGGGCATCTTCCAATCTGGCTTCCGAAGCAACCACAGCACAGAGATTGCACTTCTCGTCGCCACAGATGACCTCTGCTCCCTCCTCGACCGGAGTGAGACTGCAGCCCTTATCCTACTAGACCTCTTGCCTCTTTCAACACCATCTCCCACTGCATGCTAGCCACCAGACTCCACGACGCTGGCATCCGCAACAAGGTTCTGGACTGGATCCACTCTGCCCTCACCGGCCAGACCCAGTGAGTCAGACTACCACCGTTCCTCTCAGAACCCACAGAGATCAGCTGTGGAGTACCCCAGAGTTTCTTCCTGAGCCCTACTCTCTTCAACGTCTTCATAGCCCTGCTCTGAGCCATCGTCAAAAGCCACAGACTCAACATCATCTCCTACACCAACAACACCCAGTTGATCCTCTTCCTCACCAATAAACCCACAACTGCCAGAACTAACTTCCATTGTGGAACGGAGGCCATCGCTCAATGGATAAAAGACAGCTGCCTCAAGCTCATCTTGGACAAAACCGAAGTATTCATCCTGGGACCCATCCCTTCAACCTGGGAAGACTCTTGGTGCCAGCCATTCTCTGGGATTACCCCCCCCCCACCCCGACAGACCATGCATCCAACCTTGGCATCATACTGGACACCTCGATCACAATAAACCACCAAATCAGCACAGTTTCTTCAGCCTGCTTCCACACGCTCCGCTTGCACCAAAAGACTTTCAGATGGATCCCCACAGAATCCAGAAGAACAGTCACCAGCAGACTCAACTACGGCAACGCACTCTATGCTGGCATCACCCAGAACGAGCTCAAGAAACTACAAAACGTCCACAACACCGATGCCAGACTGGTTCTCGACATCCTTCACCACAGCCACATCACGCAACTCCTCTGACAACTCCACTGGCTCCAGTCAGCAAGGGAGACACTTTCAAGCTCCTCACTCACGCTTACAAAGCCCTACACGACGAAGTACCAGCGTACCTAAACCACTGCCTCACAATCCAGATACCCACCACACACCTCCGATGCTACCAACTCGCCCTTGCCTTTATCGCCCGGATCCACAAGAGCAGAACCGGAGGAAGGTCGTTCTCCTACCTTGCTACCAAAAACTGGAACACTCTGCCCCTGCACCTCAGGCGATCAGCGTTGTTGACCCATTTCAGGAAGAACCTCAAGATCTGGTTCTGCGAATGATCCTCCACACAGTCCGACCAGCAGTTCTCCTCCCCAGCACCTTGAGCGCCCCACCGTATGATTATCCGCGCTTTGCAAGCCATTGATTGATTGATTGATTGTAAACATGTACACTAATTTCGTTATTGTAAAGACATGTCAAATGATATGTTCTGTGATTTACATGGATGGATAATGCCATGCAAGTGATTTTAATGAAAATTTATTAACTATGATAAGTAATAAGCTAGCATAGCTTACATTCAAAATAGTGTCTACATATATTAATAAAGGCACTAGTATATTTTATTCTTGGGGTATATACTAGTAGAACCAAAAAATCATGATTTAAATAATTTGGGTTCCAGGGGCAGATTTACAATCCCCTTGCACCCCTTTAGCGTCACTTTTAACATGGGAAAAGTGACGCAAAAGTGGTGCATGGGGCTTGTAAATCTGCCCCTCAGTGTTTCCTCTTTCAACAAATGCATGTTTCCCTGCAGTAAAAAAAAGACATATGAAATGTTCCTATCATGTGAGCACCCTTTTTAAAATAGGCGGGATATAAAATAGACATTGATCTATGTTAGTTGATGTTGTGTTATTGTATAATTATGCACATTAGGGGCTTTTAACTTCAACACTGTCAATCACTGTGATGTCATCAAAGTCATGTGACTTCACTTCCTGGTAAAATACAGTGTCAAAAACCATATAATGCCACTTCCTATGATGGCACTAGGAAAAAGGTTTGGTATGTGATGTCACTTCCGCTACCTCTGGTAGTGTGGTAAATAGCCGTCCATGTGCTTGTCTCTTTTCATTGTGTCATTCCATAGAACATTCTACTATAGGAATGCCATATATTCGTTTGTAAGTCCAGAGGGTTCTTGAAGAAACTGTTGTTGTGGATCCAATGACCGAGACATTTATTAATACATTTATTGTACATAACCCCTTGCTGACAGGGTATTCTACACTTCAACAGTAACCTTCAGTGTCAGGCAGCGATTATTCCACGTAAAAGTCATCAGTACTCCAATAACTATTTCACCCGGTCTTGGCGTGAATACTATTTTGCTTATTCAGTGCTCAAAAAAACCCTTACCTGAATGCAAAGCAGGCTAAAGGAGATTGTGCTTTCACTTACCTAAAATGAGAGCTGACTCAGGGGCATATGTAGGTAATTTCCATTTTGCGATTCTCAAATAGCGATTTGTAAGGAATCGCTATTTGAGAATAGCAAAATGGAATGTAGGTAATAATTCGCAATTTTTTTGCGAATCTCTAACATTCCTTAATTGTGATTAGCAAATTGCGAATCGCAATTAAGGAATGAGTGTCCCATTTATTCCTATGGGCCAAAAGGCCCATAAGAATGAATGGGGATACATTCTCAAATTGCGATTTTCTGTGAGAAAATCGCAATTTGAGAATCGCAATTCCATGGTTGCCAGGGTGTCCAAAGGACACCTGATGCACCCCTGGAATGTGCCTCTAAGTACATGTGGCGCACAGACATGCCCTAAGGGCATGTCTGTGCACCACATGGCACTTAGAATTTTTGTTAAATAAATGCATTTTGAAAGGAAATCGCAAAATACCATCTACTTGGAGTAGGTGGTATTTTGCGATTCCTTAAACCTAAATCGCATTTTAAAATTCACTCCTACATAGCAAAATTGTGATTCCTTAAATGCTTGAGCAAAATAAGGAATCACAATTTTTGCGATTCCTTATTTTGCTAATATGCACCTACATACCAAAGCACCGTTTGCGATTCGCAAACGCCGAAATTCTGCGAATTCCGGCGTTTGGGCATCGCAAACGCCTACCTACATATGCCCCGCAGTCTTTTATTTTTGGTTTTGTATAAGGCGGGCCTCACCAAGCTTCCAAGCGGTTTAGCTTCACATATATTTAGCATGTGAATTTTACATATGCACATATTTCTCTAGGCAAATGCTGTTATCAATAAATCACACTTAGCACGGTTAATATAATGTACGCTGGGACATCTAAATTATATTAGCCCTAAATTAAGCTTCTAAGTCTGAAAAGGCTATTATAAAATATAGCTATTTCATTCCTCTGAACGTAAATTTCTTTTTCACCGTATTTGTCTGCATGGAACGTACGCTATTATCTCACAAAAATATTTAATTTTATTGAAATAATATCACATAATGTTCTGTAGTTTGTTCCGATCCTATTAAACAAGCTGCAGTTTCATTGGAAGTTGAATCACGATTTATATATGGACTATATATTGAATAATACCAACAATCTTACGACTATGCGTTTTAAAATATACTTTTGAATTATGTCAAGTAAATGACAATATTGATGTTCTTGTCCGTATAACTTTTTTATTCATACATTTTGCTGAGTGCAAACATATAGCCTCTTGGCCGGATCAGAGTGGCTCAGAGCTCTTGCCCTCAAACAGGACTGGGCAAGTCACGAGAGCTGCTGAGATTATTTTTGACCTAGGTAAAGGGACAATTCGATGTCCCCTTAAGATAGCAGAATAGCATTTGCTGCTTGAATGTGTCCACTAGTACAGCCTAGTTTTACTTGACCCAATAAACCATCCTTCGATCTTGTGATGCCCCATTTAGAGAGGGTAACTATGGTTAATCAAGTCCGAAGAAAGGTGAGTTTAAAATACAGTAAGCAAGTCCAAGTGAAATTGAAATTAAAGGTACATCAAAAGGGAAAACGAATGGAACCAAAAAGGGAAAACACAACAAAAGTACAGGGACGAAGTCGGTAACACAATAAGCAGTAGTTAGGTAGCCAAAACAACCAGGAATGTTGTCAGGTACTTGAGATAGAGTAGGATGAGGTTTTATTCTTTAGTTCTATTCTTACCCAGGAAATCCTCCCTTAAAAGCCAGAAATGATTCCCTAGAGATCTTACTGAACTTAATGAGGTAACCTCCAAATGCCTGATTACCATAACTTGCAATACAGCTTCCTATTGACTCTAATTTATGCATGGAAACCCTTTTTTAAATCGAGAATGCGCAGCTTATATATCTTTAGTTTTTTCTCATGTGAACCTGAGCTATAGTAAAAATGTACACCATGTCCATTAGGCAAGGCCATACTATGCCTTTTTTTTAGCTCATGCCATTATATCATACTGAAGATCTGTTTGTTCCATTTGATACAACAGTTAGTAGGGTTCATTTTAATGCCAACATGAGCATTGATGAGCCCAATGGAAATGACAGCAATTGACCTCCCCCAAAGGAAGAGTGACACACATCCTGGAATCTGTTATTTTTTATATTTCATATTTTAAATCCAGAATTTCTCATAGATGATAACTATAACTGTCATAACTAGTATGCTGATAAAGAGGGCAGCTGCCCAACATATCTTATTTCTTTTAAGTCTCCTTGTTGTGGTTCCTTCTCTTCACACACTGCAGCAACATCAGAACAATCATTGAGGAGGGAAAACTGAGCGACTTCCCTCGATTTTGCAGATCCTTTGTGGAGATGTACTTAGGGCATCTAAAAACAACAGGAGGGAACCTCTACCATGATTAGCCTGTCTCTTTCATATCTCACCCTATTGTATTAAAATTACTCTCAGCTACTGGGATTTCAAGAGTGATATCAACAAAGTGGTCCCAAGTACTATCAATAGATAATATCTTGAATAAATTCAAAATAAAAATATCACAACATTGTTTTTAATCACAACGTGTACAGTAGAACAAAATTCATAAAATACATCAATAATAAATCACAATTGAATGCCCCTAAGGGAAAGGGAAGGTAGTGAGTGGAAAGTGAGGAAGCTATACAATTGATGAAACACTGGTCATTACGACCACAGTAAAAACACTAAGAAATGATGATAACAAACTAAAAATAGCAATTCCTACAACAATTGTTTCAATAAACTCATGCCTCATAAGAGTAGAATCATAAATGATATATCAAAATAGAGGCTGGGAGAATGCAAAGAGTGTCGACGTTTCGACCCAAATTAATGCAGGTGTACGGTAGAACCTTGCTAGAGGGGTTTCATCAGGACAAGGACAGGCGAGGGGCAGATAATCTGTGCAAAAAATTATTTAGAGTTAATAATGGTCCAGCTGATCCATATTCAATATAAAACAGTCATTCAGCATGATCAATGGGGGAGAAACGACCGTGAAAACACATTTGTGAACTCAGGGCAATGCGAGGAATAAAATAGGATGTGACCAATGTCAACCAAAGGCAGGTGAGACATCACAGAGTGAAAGTAGAGTCACTAAGCTATATAGATACGTAGTTACCCACTTAGATGATATTTCGGTCAATAGACAAGCTTATAAGACATACCAAAACCGAGTCAAGGTATCACGTTGATATCTGTGTTTACAAAAATTTATTTGAACTTACTGGAAAATAGGGTCATAAAAGATGGACAGCAGTGGACGGTATTCGATATTATACAATATACCTGTCAAATAAATGATCCAGATAAGTTATCAAATAACAGTGTCTGGTGTCAGCAGTTGCGAACACAGAGCTCATACAACGATTTACCTCATGAATCCCATGGTAACGTTCGCTCGATAGGGAACCCCCAGGGTAGGTCGGGATCCTATAAGAAGTGGATTGTCAAAAACTCACCACTTAGTAAGCTACAGAAATTGAACAGAGCAGGTAAAAAACAGCCATAACGTACCTGCGATTTCAAGTTAGGCCACTGGCCCAAAAGGGTCCTTATACAATAATTTCACCGGTGGATACAGTCCGTGTTCTATAAATCATTGAAAGTAAGAAAAGCCTTAGTGACTCCACCCCGAGGGAAGGTCAGGTTATTACAAATATTCCAATCCACTCAGTGGTGGATTCGCAGCATACCTGATTAGCTGGCAGCGTGGAACTCTGGTAATTGTAGTTTGAAGTATGTGGCGTTCTATAACAGGGAAACCTTCCAATTCCTGCATAGAATAAGTTGCTACTTGTAACTAATTAAATCAATACTGTCCCGTAACTCTCGATCTATTCTAGACACGGGAGGTGCATACCTTTGATATAAGAACTCCCGGTCTCCCACGGGGGTCCGTTGCACAAGTAGTAGATATCAGGGTTAGTGGAGGGGCCGCTAAAGTCGGTCCAATGTCTGTAAATAAAAGGGGACCTGCGAATAATTACTAACGTCCCACTTCGACACAATTACTGAGAAACCTTTACTATGAAAGGAAACAGAAAGGCAACGAGGGGTTCCTATCTGAGCAATGGATTCGAGGCTCGTAAATGTAACAACGCAATCCACACTTGGTCGGAATTGCGAGTTCGAAGTGGATAGTTAATTACTTCTTAGACGCGGAAGTACGATCACGTGACCACACGTGACATACAAAGAAGACAGACTCGCCGTGATTATTAGTACGGAGTGAGGTTCCAAAAAGAGAAAGGGGGTTATGAAAAATACTTCATCAAATGACCTGAATAATTAAAATAAATTATAAGTACAAACTCGAGTCTTCCTAATAGTGTGAGCGTATTAAAAAGAAAAGAAAAAAGACTGAGCACAATTTGACAGAGTTTTGTTGTCAGACATATTAGAAGGCATGATCGTGAATGGTAAAATAATTACCCCAAAATTGTGTTCTCAAAGGGAGCCAGCATATTCATGGCGTACGCTACAATTTCAAAGTCAGACATGTGCTAGTGATCAAACACATTTACAAAACCAGAAATGGAGTGCATAGTATATGTAAAAACTGAATCAAGTAACATTCATTCATATTTCGTTAGAAATAACCACCCACAAAAAAGTATCTAACCGCGTACCTATCAAACAAGATGGTAAAGGCCGTTCATTCAACAGATGTAAAACAGCCCAATTAATATTTAACACAAGTCAAGGTCATATAATCATTGCTCATTTGGGTAAAAACAGTACATACGGGAGAGCATAATAACCAGCCATCGGCGTACCTATCAGACACGATGGTAAAAAGCCGTATAGTTGGAAACGTTAATATCAGTAAGTGACAACATACTACAAAGTTCAGAGATACATCATATTGACACCTTATAGATTTGCTATTTGTGCAAAGGTGCTTTCTGTCTCATTTAGTCCTGAATTAACAGAATCAAATAGAAACATCCATTTAGCTTCCCGGATGTTTAGAATATTGGGACTACTACCGCCCCTGGGGCCCAGTGTGATTTTTTTCTAGGACAACCCATTTGAAGCTATCTGGCAAATGCTTCTCAGCCTTGAAGTGGTCTACTAAGGGTGCTCCAGCTGCTTCACATCTAATCCTGTGGAGAAGTGTGGCTCACTGGTTAGAGGAGGCAGACCTGGAAGCAGAGGTCAGCCCGGGACCAGGGTTCAATTCCCGGCTCGGCGGGGTCTTGAGTCCTAAAATGTCCATGGACTCGACAATTCTCGCTCCGGTGCCTACTTGATTCACGGGTTCACACTCTGCGACTCTGGGCAATAGCTTGCTTAATCTCCACAACGGCCCCTCGCGGCAGGATGCCTGGCTTTCACCTTGTGGATACCCTGCCGGGGTTATCTCACAGGGGAATAGCAGGACGGGTTCCCTAAGCAAGCGCATAGAAACCGCTTGGTGATTTGCGCTATATAAATTCCTGTACATTTACATTTACATTTAATCCTACTACTATGTTGTAAAATCCTGACCTTGGCCTTTTGCTGAGTTTGGCCGATGTAAATTAGGTCACAACCACAAATGATGGCATATATAACATTGGAGGAGTTACAGTTTGTATGTGATTTTAAAGGGATCTTATGTTGCTTGTATTCAAAGACCTTAGTTTGGATCGTGTTACTACACGCTTTACACTTGGTACATCTATGATGCCCTAACACCGGTGGGAGATTCCATAGTGATACCACGGTTCTGGGTTCCACTGGGGGGAGAAAGGACCTAACAACATGATCCCTGATGTTTTTGCCCCTTTTGAAGGCATATAGAGGTAAAGCCGGGTACTCGATTTCATCTGATATCAGCGGCCAGTATTTGTTAATGATTTTCTTCACCGTATTGCTTTCCGTGGAAAAGGTAGTTACACAGACAATCCGATTGTTCTTAAGATCGGTGTTCTGTTTGGGTTGAAGCAAACACTCCCGTGGGTTGTACCACACCCGTTTCTTGGCCTTCTTAACGAGGCGGCGAGGGTATCCCCTTTGTATCAACCTAGTCATGAGATCTTCAGCTTGTTCCGTATAGTGTATTTTATCCGAGCAGTTTCTGCGGAGACGCAGAAATTGTCCAATCGGTAAATTATCCCGAAGGGACCTGGGATGATGACTTCCATACTGAAGGAGCGAGTTACGCTCGGTTGGCTTGCGAAATAAAGTTGTTTTAAGGGCGCCATCTTTCTGATAGATGGTTAGATCCAAGAAGTCCACCTGTGTTGTGTCTGATTTGAAGGTGAATTGGATGTCATCAGACTGCAGATTTAACCATGTATGAAAGGCCAACAGTTGTGTTGCGTCCCCATTCCAAATAAAAAGGATATCATCAACGTACGGAACCCATAATCCAAGATGGTCAGCATATGGGTTCCGGTCATTGAGAATATTATCCTCTTCAAAAGCAGCCATGAAGAGAATAGCCAGATCGGGGGCAAAAGTAGCCCCCATCGCCCCCCCTTTGGTTTGTAAATAGAAGTGATCTTGAAACATAAAAAAAAAATTCATCATGGCCAGTCTCAGAAGTGATATTATGAACTCAGGGGGTACTGGTGTTGGAGCAATTCTCTGGTTCAAATAGCGTGTCATGACTGTTAAGGCTTCCTCCTGCGGAATACTCGTATAGAGCGAAGTGATATCTGACGTGACCAAAATCTGTTTATCAGCATCAAAAGGCCGTCCATCCACAATATTAATTGTGTGCATGGTGTCACGGAGATAGGTAGGAGTAGCTTCAGCCAATGGTTTTAAAAAGAAGTCTATATACCGACCCACAGGTTCGAGCATTGACCCACACCCCGAAACAATGGGTTTGCCTGGTGGTTCGTCCAGATTCTTATGAATTTTCGGGAGTGTGTAAATTGTTGGCAATCGCGGTGTCTGCTGATTAAGGTAGTTAAATTCTAGTTCCGTAAGGAAACCTTCATCCAGTCCTTTTCTGGTGAGAGCCAAGATGTCAGTGGCTAGGGCCAACGATGGATCCGTATTGAGCTTCTTATAGCTCATGCCATCTTCAAGTTATTTATAAATTTCTTTTTGTACTTAGCAATGTCCTGAACAACGATGGCACCCCCTTTGTCCGCTGGCCTGATTATAAATCTCGCAGTTCTTCCCAAGGGATTGGAGGGCCTTCTTCTCATTTCTGCTGATGTTAAAAGTGTGATAGCGGCGTCTCTCCAGGGTACGATTAACATCACGTAGGACCACAGCTTCATGTGTTAGAATTTTGTGCGACATACTGTTTGATGGTGGAACAAAGGTGAAAGGAACTCTCAAGCCAGTATGTGAATGGCTGTGAAATGGTGTTACGAAAAAAGTACCTCAGGGGAACTTTCCTAAAGAACTTGAAAAGTTCAGATTTAATGGTGAATTGATCAGGGACATTAGTTGATACATAAGATAGTCCTTTACCAAGGATGCTGAGTTCATCATCAGAGAGCTGGTAGCTAGAGATGTTAACCACTGGGTTCGACGGCGGGATCACCATCGACACACATTGCGACGAGTTGCTATTTCACCGTGCTGTTCCGGTTGGAAGCGCACTTGCGAACTAACAACTCAGAATAAGAAACTTGAGAAGTTGGCCCGCGACCTGCGGCTATACGACAAAAAGAAGACCTACCCCTATTTACAGGAGGACTACTACCGTCAGGATACCCAAGGCCGTTTTACCAACAGAGGCGCGGGTCAATCACGGGGTAGACGGACTTAAATAACCTTTTCCGATTCCTCCCTCAGCTCTGAAGGGGAGTGTGATCAGGCTGGACCCAGCCACTCTTACGCTAGACAGGACTACAGCTATCAACCACGTCAACAATCTTTTTTGGACAAAGGTCAGGGCCAATGGCAACCGCCAAGGAACCGGGGGAACAACTGGTCCAGAGGATACCAACGGGGCCAACAATCGGGCAACCAGAATTGGGATGGAGGCCGTGGCAGACCCCAGAAGCAAGTGCGCTTCCAACCGGAACAGCATGGCGAAATATCAACTCGGCGCAATGTGTATCGATGGTGATCCCGCCGTCCAACCCAGTGGTTAACTTCGCTAGCTACCAGCTCTCCGATGATGAACTCAGCATCCTTGGTAAAGGACTATCTTATGTACCAACTAATGTCCCTGATCAATTCACACATAAATCTGAATTTTTCAAGTTCTTTAGGAAAGGTCGCCTGTGGTACTTTTTTCGTAACAAAACACCGTTTCACAGCCATTCACATACTGGCTTGAGAGTTCCTTCCACCTTTGTTCCACCATCAAACAGTATGTCGCACAAAATTCTAACATATGAAGCTGTGGTCCTACGTGATGTTAATCGTACCCTGGAGAGACGCCGCTATCACACTTTTAACATCAGCAAAAATGAGAAGAAGGCCCTCCAATCCCTTGGGAAGAACCACGAGATTATAATCAAGCCAGCGGACAAAGGGGGTGCCATCGTTGTTCAGGACATTGCTAAGTACAAACAAGAAATTTATAAACAACTTGAAGATGGCATGAGCTATAAGAAGCTCAATACGGATCCATCGTTGGCCCTAGCCACTGACATCTTGGCTCTGACCAGAAAAGGACTGGATGAAGGTTTCCTTACGGAACTAGAATTTAACTACCTTAATCAGCAGACACCGCGATTGCCAACAATTTACACACTCCCGAAAATTCATAAGAATCTGGACGAACCACCAGGCAGACCCATTGTTTCGGGGTGTGGGTCTATGCTCAAACCTGTGGGTCGGTATATTGACTTCTTTTTAAAACCATTGGCTGAAGCTACTCCTACCTATCTCCGTGACACCATGCACACAATTAATATTCTGGATGAACGGCCTTTTGATACTGATAAACAGATTTTCGTCACGTCAGATATCACTTCGCTCTATATGAGTATTCCGCAGGAGGAAGCCTTAACAGTCATGACACGCTATTTGAACCAGAGAACTGCTCCAACACCAGTACCCACCGAGTTAATAATATCACTTCTGAGACTGGCCATGATGAAAAAAAATGTTATGTTTCAAGATCACTTCTATTTACAAACCAAAGGGGTGGCGATGGGGGCTACTTTTGCCCCCGATCTGGCTATTCTCTTCCTGGCTGCTTTTGAAGAGGATAATATTCTCAATGACCGGAACCCATATGCTGACCATCTTGGATTATGGGTCCGGTACATTGATGATATCCTTTTTATTTGGAATGGGGACGCAACACAACTGTTGGCCTTTCAGACATGGTTAAATCTGCAGTCTGATGACATCCAGTTCACCTTCAAATCAGACACAACACAGGTGGATTTCTTGGATCTAACCATCTATCAGAAAGATGGTGTCCTTCAAACAACTTTATTTCGCAAGCCAACCGAGCGTAACTCGCTCCTTCAGTATGGAAGTCATCATCCCAGGTCCCTTCAGGATAATTTACCGATTGGACAATTTCTGCGTCTCCGAGGAAACTGCTCGGATAAAATACACTATATGGAACAAGCTGAAGATCTCATGACTAGGTTGATACAAAGGGGATACCCTCGCCGCCTCGTTAAGAAGGCCAAGAAACGGGCGTGGTACAACCCACGGGAGTGTCTGCTTCAACCCAAACAGAACACCGATCTTAAGAACAATGGGATTGTCTGTGTAACTACCTTTTCCACGGAAAGCAATACGGTGAAGAAAATCATTAACAAATACTGGCCGCTGATATCAGACGAAATCGAGTACCCGGCTTTACCTCTACATGCCTTCAAAAGGGGCAAAAACATCAGGGATCATGTTGTTAGGTCCTTTCTCCCCCCAGTGGAACCCAGAACCGTGGTATCACTATGGAATCTCCCACCGGTGTTAGGGCATCATAGATGTACCAAGTGTAAAGCGTGTAGTAACACGATCCAAACTAAGGTCTTTGAATACAAGCAACATAAGATCCCTTTAAAATCACATACAAACTGTAACTCCTCCAATGTTATATATGCCATCATTTGTGGTTGTGACCTAATTTACATCGGCCAAACTCAGCAAAAGGCCAAGGTCAGGATATTACAACATAGTAGTAGGATTAGATGTGAAGCAGCTGGAGCACCCTTAGTAGACCACTTCAAGGCTGAGAAGCATTTGCCAGATAGCTTCAAATGGGTTGTCCTAGTAAAAAATCACACTGGGCCCCAGGGGCGGTAGTATTCCCAATATTCTAAACATCCGGGAAGCTAAATGGATATTTCTATTTGATTCTGTTAAATCAGGATTAAATGAGACAGAAAGCACCTTTGCACAAATAGCAAATCTATAAGGTGTCAATACGATGTATCTCTGAACTTTGTAGTATGTTGTCACTTACTGATATTGACGTTTCCAACTATACAGCTTTTTACCATCGTGTCTGATAGGTACGCCGATGGCTGGTTATTATGCTCTCCCATATGTACTGTTTTTATCCAAATGAGCAATGATTATATGACCTTGACTCGTGTTAAATATTAATTGGGCTGTTTTACATCTGTTGAATGAACGGCCTTTACTATCTTGTTTGATAGGTACGCCGTTAGATACTTTTTTGTGGGTGGTTATTTCTAACGAAATATGAATGATTGTTACTTGATTCAGTTTTTACATATACTATGCACTCCATTTCTGGTTTTGTAAATGTGTTTGATCACTAGCACATGTCTGACTTTGAAATTGTAGCGTATGCCATGAATATGCTGGCTCCCTTTGGGAACACAATTTTGGGGTAATTATTTTACCATTCACGATCATGCCTTCTAATATGTCTGACAACAAAACTCTGTCAAATTGTGCTCAGTCTTTTTTCTTTTCTTTTTAATACGCTCACACTATTAGGAAGACTCGAGTTTGTACTTATAATTTATTTTAATTATTCAGGTCATTTGATGAAGTATTTTTCATAACCCCCTTTCTCTTTTTGGAGCCTCACTCCGTACTAATAATCACGGCGAGTCTGTCTTCTTTGTATGTCACGTGTGGTCACGTGATCGTACTTCCGCGTCTAAGGAGTAATTAACTATCCACTTCGAACTCGCAATTCCGACCAATTATGGATTGCGTTGTTACATTTACGAACCCCTCGTTGCCTTTCTGTTTCCTTTCGTAGTAAAGGTTTCTCAGTAATTGTGTCGAAGTGGGACGTTAGTAATTATTCGCTGGTCCCCTTTTATTTACAGACATTGGACCGACTTTAGCGCCCTCTCCACTAACCCAGATATCTACTACTTGTGCAACGGACCCCCGTGGGAGCCCGGGAATTCTTATATCAAAGGTATGCACCCCCCGTGTCTAGAATAGATCGAGAGTTACGGGACAGTATTGATTTAATTAGGTACAAGTAGCAACTTATTCTTTGCAGGAATTGGAAGATTTCCCTGTTATAGAACGCTACATACTTCAAACTACAATTACCAGAGTTCCACGCTGCCAGCTAATCAGGTATGCTGCGAATCCACCACTTAGTGGATTGGAATATTTGTAATAACCTGACCTTCCCTCGTGGTGAAGTCACTAAGGCTTTTCTTATTTTCAATGATTTATAGAACACGGACTGTATCCACCGGTGAAATTATTGTATAAGGACCCTTTTGGGTCAGTGGCCTAACTTGAAATCGCCGGTACGTTATGGCTGTTTTTTACCTGCTCTGTTCAATTTCTGTAGCTTACTAAGTGGTGATTTTTTGACAATCCACTTCTTATAGGATCCCGACCTACCTAGGGGTACCCTATCGAGCGAACGTTACCATGGGATTCATGAGGTAAATCGTTGTATGAGCTCTGTGTTCGCAACTGCTGACACCAGACACTGTTATTTGATAACTTATCTGGATCATTTATTTGACAGGTATATTGTATAATATCGAATACCGTCCACTGCTGTCCATCTTTTATGACCCTATTTTCCAGTAAGTTCAAAGAAATTTTTGTAAACACAGATATCAACGTGATACCTTGACTCGGTTTTGGTATGTCTTATAAAGTTGCCTATTGGCCGAAATACCATCTAAGTGGGTACCTACGTATCTATATAGCTTAGTGACTCTACTTTCACTCTGTGATGTCTCACCTGCCTTTGGTTGACATTGGTCACGTCCTATTTTATTCCTCGCATTGCCCTGAGTTCACAAATGTGTTTTCACGGTCGTCTCTCCCCCACTGATCATGCTGAATGACTGTTTTATATTGATTATGGATCAGCTGGCCCATTATTAACTCTAAATAATTTTTTGCACAGATTATCTGCCCCTCGCCTGTCCTTGTCCTGATGAAGACTCTCTAGCAAGGTTCTACCTTACACCTGCATCAATTTGGGTCGAAACGTCGACACTTTTTGCATTCTCCCAGCCTCTATTTTGATATATCATTTATGATTCTACTCTTATGAGGCATGAGTTTATTGATACAATTGTTGTAGGAATTGCTATTTTTAGTTTGTTATCATCAATTATTAGTGTTTTTACTGTGGTCGTAATGACCAGTGTTTCATCAATTGTATAGTTTCCTCACTTTCCACTCACTACCTTCCCTTCCCTTTCCCTTAGGGGCATTCAATTGTGACTTATTATTGATGTATTTATGAATTTTGTTCTACTGTACACGTTGTGATTAAAAACAATGTTGTGATATTTTTATTTTGAATTTATTCAAGATAATAACTATTGATAGTACTTGGGACCACTTTGTTGATATCACTCATTCACCCAAGTCCCAGTGACTTATTGGGTCAACCCATGTTTTTATAGCACTGGGATTTCAAGAGGCAGGCTTCATCATAGAATCCTTCTCGAGATACCTCATCCAGATACCTAGGTCCACATTTTTGGCATAGGGCAGCACAGTAAGTCACCTTGCTGGGCTGCCCTTTGCCAGAGTGAAAGGGCAGGAAGGCACACTCCTTATGCAACACAGTGCATTTCTGTCCTTTCTCCCTTCGCTGGTGCTGTTTCAGCAGCCTAGCACCAACCTAGGCACCCTAGCATCATGGTGCATAAGTGCAAGAGTGCCCCCGGCGCATGTAGGATTTTTTTGTGCTGGAAGGGAGGCATTCTTGCTAAAAAATAATCCTAAGATTGCAGCACACACAGAAAGAGGAGAAAACAAGGAGAAATGAACATATTTCTCGTCATTATGCCTCACCTTGGGAGGCATTCAGATTCAGTGCTTCCCCAGGTTTACTTGATTTTATACATCTAGGACAGCGTCAAAATCCATGGATGTTGCGTGAGAAAACCCATTGCAATGCCCATGGAACGCCTCCCGGGTGCAGAGTAAGGTGAAACAGTGATTTGCACTGCATTGCCTTACTCAAGTTTTATGAGGCAACTCAAAGCCATGCAGGGTGGCTTTGCGTGCCTTCATCAATGATATTGAGAGCCCTGTGTCACGCATGTACAATTTACGTGGTGCAAAAGTGGCACAGGGCTCTCATAAATAATCCCTAGTGTATGTGGAAGGGCTCAACTTTGGTAGCCAAAGGAGCTCTTTGGTTATTGGGGGAGGATCCTAGATTTATAATAGTCTAGAGTGTCCTGAGGGTTAATTTTATTTTTGAAGGGTGCCCTGTTGGAGTTCAAATCAGGCACGAAACTAGAAAAATCCCAAAAATTGAACCAGAGTTGTACATTTTTACAGCTGGAGGTAAAAATGGTGCCAAGAAGCACAAAACACAAATAGAAGTTGTCTGGTCAAAATGGTTCATGTCGAAGTCAAACATTCGGGTAGATGGCAATGGAGCATGGGTCGGATACAGGGACTATGTTTGTCCTTGTGGAGAGTTTACCTTCTACCTCGGTTCAGTTCCATGCAAGGAGCCTCAGTAGGAGCTTCATGTTTGCATGGGCCGTGAGGAGAATGTTGCCTGCTTGAAGAGCTGGTCACTGGTCACCTGCAAAAAGATCATTTTTGGCATGAAGAGAAGGTCGTCAGCCATAGCTTCATGTTGGCGGGAGATAAGGCCAGTAGTTTCTGACACAAGAAGCAGGAGCTTAATGTTGACAGGTGACACCGATGGTTGTTGCTGACACTAGAGTCCAGAACATCTGGATATGAACCTGGAGGCCAGCCCTTGTAGTTTGCAGGTTGGAGGATAATACTCTAGCACTAGCCAAAGGTCCAGGACTGAGGAGGCATGTCTTGGGCATCAGGACTCTCTCCAGAAGAGGCCATTAGGAGGGTTCAGGCAGGTCCAGTTGGTGCTGGCCAACTGGGCAGATGCAGGAAAGGTCTCTGGGAGCTTGTATCACTATAGCTAAAAAAGGAGGTCAGCCAACTGACCTCTAGAGTCACTTCTGCAATCTTGGGTTTAGGGCAAGCAGGCCCAGTCTTTCTTTTTCATGTAGAAGGGAAATGCTTCTGAATCTTCCCAGGTCCAGTAGTATATGATAAGGGGTTTTGAGAATGCCACCTTTATACCCAGTGCCATCCAGTGTGTGGGGGTCACTCTCTTTGCCTAATCCTAAACTAAATCTGATTAATTCCTCCCCTTCCCCTTCCCCTCTTCCTCTTACCATTCTCCTGGGTTTGGCTCCACTCTGTTTATGGTAATAAAGGGCATGCAGGCCCAGGTGTGAGTTGCCTTTCACAGTGACATGGCAGGCAACTTCAGAAGCAAGGAAATGGGTTGGCACCGCCCTCAGGTTACCCCATGAAGCTCAGGAATGGCTGAGAACAACCGCCTGGTCATTCTGCTCAGGAGAGAAACACCCGTCCCCACATCCAAGGTACCTTTGATCCCTGTCTGGAAGGAATACACCTCACGCCACAGGTGAGCCATTAACAGCCATGTGACCTTGACCCTGAACACTAGCAGAAAGGCACATTTGGTTTAGACCGGAAAATGGCAACTTTCTAACAGCGGCATTTTCAGAATAGTAACTTAAAATCTAACTTTACCATTAAAGAGGATTTTAAAAGTACAATTCAAATGAGTGGAAGAACTATTTCTCTATCTGTATTTATCAATTTTTATATGTAATAATGTAACCCAGCATTAATCTATGGGAGAGTTAGTCTTGCTATAGTGAAAAACAACTTTAGGAGTTTTGCACAGTTAGGACATGTAAAGCTTAAGTAAAAGTCCCTCTTTTTGAATACAATGTCCCTTTCCTATGAACTTTTAGGTCCTACCTTAGGGTGACTTATAAGTATTAAAAGGGAAGGTTTAGTCCTGGCAAAAGGTTTATTTTGCCAGGCCGAAAGGGAAATTTAAAACTGCACTAGAGGTGTCAGTGGCAGGCCTGAAACATGATTTAAGGAGCTGCCTTACTGGGTGGCGCAATGAGTGTTGCAGACTACTAGTAGCAGTGAATTTACAGTCTTTAGGTACAGATAGTACCATATACTAGGGATTTATAAGTAAATTAGATGTGCCAATAACGGGGAGGCCTATTTTATCATATTTAAGGGAGAGAACACAAGCAATTCACCAGTGTTTAGCAGGAGTAGAGTCCTAATGCCAACAAAAATAAGTGCAGCAAAGGAAGGCAAACATTTGGGGTGACCTTGCAGAAAGGGTCAGATTTAACATGGACCGGATGGCATTCTGAAAGATGCTGCATGAGATTCATATTGTTTCAAACATTGATCCAGATATGCAGGAGTGTTGAAATGAACTACTGTTGGAATAAATTGCTTGTCTAATAAATCTAAAGACCTGACATCTGATACTCATAAAAGAGATTAAGCACAGAAACAGTCAACTTTGTTGATAAAATCCTTAGAGGGAGAGAGAGGTTATCTGTCCCTGACATGAAGATATTCAGAACATCAACATCCAACAAACAATTGTATTTAGGAGAAGGAGCAATACATATACTAATTCCACATTGTTATATGTAGATCAACGCATATACACCAACAAGTTACCATTATTATATAGATGATAGGAGACAGCAGATCTGTGGATATTGACTGCGCTACATGACTTACCTGAAGATGGCAAGTGTCCTAAATAATTTATCATGAAGAAACATTTCATTACATGGGATCCAATTCTGATCCCAAACACCGGAGAGACCATGATGCCCAAACTGATTTGTAGACTTTAATTGTTTCTGGAGCCCATGTTTGGTGGATGAAACTGGAGCTTCTAACAAATGTCCAAGGACTGAACAGGGAGTCTTGACACTCTCCAAGCAATCAGTTGAAGATTGCCTAATTGGAAAAGATCATAAAAATATTCTGATGGATTGTGAAGTATGTGGGAGATATTAGGTAGGAGAAATGTAATTTCTGTAGATATATGTAACAGATCTGGAAAACAGCTTTATGGTGACTAAAACGGGGTAACTAGAACCAGAGAAGTTTATTCCCACCCGATCTTGAATAGGTATGAGAAATCATAAGGAATGCCCTGTTTCAAGGATAATAAAATGCATCTGTGGCAGTGGCTGGAGTATCTGGCCTGCAACTGGGGGAAGATGGTTACATAATCAATTGATAAAGACCCCTTAACATTTGGAGGTAATGGAAAACTGGAATGTGCAGGAGCCAATCCAATCACTTTAACTCTTGAGATGACATGAATACCAATCTCTTACCACATTCAGATGACACAGTAGGCATAATGCCACAGATATGTGGTGTTGATGACGGTACTCTCAAAACTGTTTTGACAGGGTGTCGCATAGAAGGTTGGCACATCTAACAGCAGTAAGATTGTTCATCCTTAAAGAAATTGAAAATCAAACCTGATTTCTTGTAGCTATTTTAACTGCATGAAGCTTTTAGGAAGCTCTAAAGAGTGCACAAAGACTCCTTCGGTTATCATGCGCCACCTAAAAGGGTACTCCCTTTGACATTGGTTAGATCCATTCATTCTAGTGAGCAGTTGGCCCAGCCTCACAAGTGGCATAACACTTTTTTCCAAGAAAAGGAGTGGGTGGGACTGGGAGCCGTTATTTAAACAGGTCCTGCACACAGGGCTCCTAGAGAACTGTGTTGCGAGTGGGTATGCAGTTCCTTAAGTGAGAGGGGGATGGGGAAGACAGGTCTTTCTTCATAATGCCCTCACACACCCCGAGAGGTGTCATGCTTCATCATTGGGCTTTGCTCCTCGTTGGGCCGGAGCTGCAATGCCCGACAGGCTCACTGTAAATGGGCTCTTTGCCGGAGATCTTTTCGAAGAAGCACTGGGGTGCATGCAGGTAAGAGGGCATAGGAAGTGTGGTGCACGTGAGTTGAAATTTAAAATAAGTCTGGATCAGTCCTATTCATAAACAATTTTAATGGGGTAGGTAGACCCAGCCTAGATAAAAAGGAAGGACGTGGGGGCGTGGCCAAGATGGCGACGGAGTGAGACGTCTTTCAGAGTCCCTCCGGCGCCACCCTCAGCTAAGCCTTGTTTAGCCCCTGGAGCAGCGAGATATCGGCGCCCCCACTGCCTGCTGTGACCCCCTTGGCGGAGGGGCTGGGTCCGGTGGCGCGAATTCGCCCGGCAGAGGCTTAGAGGCGGACTCGTGCACGGCGGCGACCTCAGGCCTGCGATCCCCGGCCTCGAGTGGCGAGAGGGGCCAGACTTCCTACGCCGCGGAGAGAGGGGCGGACGCTGGCGGAAGGCCGCGCACAGGCGTAACCTCGGCGCACTCGGCTTTAGACTCACCGCCTGCCGGGGGAGCTGCGCAGGGACCCCAGAGACGTGAGGCCTCACCGAGAGACTGCGCTGCGGCCGGTGAACACCTATCTGTCACAACATCTCGAAGCGACGGAGGGCCTGGACTATTCACAATCTGGTTTCAGGCCGAACCACAGCACCGAATCAGCCCTTCAAACAGTGACCAATAACATCAGAATGGCACTGGATGAAGGCAGCTCTATGATTCTGGTGCTGTTGGACCTCTCCGCCGCTTTTGATACGGTGTCTCACAAAGTGCTTCTTGAGCGATTAAAGGACGTAGGACTGGAAGGTGTGGCTCTGTCATGGATGGAAAGCTTTCTGTCAGGCCGCTCTCAAGAGGTTAGGCTGGGCTCCCACAAATCAATCTATAGGGAGCTCAATAAGGGAGTGCCATAGGGCTCTTGCTTAAGCCCGACACTTTTCAACGTGTATGTGGCTCCCTTGGCCAACCTAGCAAGATCATTTGGGTTTACTCCGGTGTCGTACGCCGACGACACCCAACTTCTCTTTCCCTTTAAAGACCTGACACCTGCAATAAAAAGATCTTTTGCAGAGGGAATGAGAGCAATATCTGCATGGATGTCATCAAACTGTCTCCAATGCAACATAGGGAAAACGGAGGTCATGTTGTTTGGACAAGCAGCAGCACACTGGACACCTGAATGGTGGCCCTTAGAATTAGGTCCTGTTCCTAGCCCTAAAAGTACGGTGAAAAATCTTGGAGTGCTATTAGATCAGACACTCACTTTCAAGGACCACGTAAATCAGGTAGCTAGCACCTGTTTTCGAGCCATTGGAATGCTAAGGAGAGTGTTTCCCTATCTGCCAGACTGCCATAGGAAAACACTTGTGCAGGCATTAGTCATCAGCAGAGTGGATTACTGTAACGGCCTTCTATAAGGAGCAAATGAAGGGCAGTTTAAAAAGTTACAGGTGATCCAAAACACGGCAGCAAGGGTAATCCTTAATGCTCCCCCCAGGACTCCCTCTCTCCCGCTGCTAACCAAGCTCCACTGGTTACCAATACGGAAGCGAGTGCAGTTTAAGACCCTGTGCACTATTCACAAAAGTGTGATAGGCGAAGGCCCAAAATATCTAGCCAAAATCTTCCAGCCATATGCCCCTGGTCGAACTCTGCGCTCAGGCAACCAGCAGCTTCTGCAGGTGCCTAGAATAAAAAAGTCCAGACAAGGAGGGCGAGCACTAGCCCATCTAGGACCAAAGCTTTGGAATTCTTTACCTCTCGAGATGAGATCACTCACCAGTCATCTGACCTTCCGAAAGGTTTTAAAAACACATCTATTCCCGAGTAACTGATCCCCCTGGGTTAATATGTACCATTCTATCTAATTATAAACCATCTGAGGATATTCTTACTGGCAAAGCGCGGAGATACCCCTTCGGGGGTCTATTCAGGCGCTATAGAAGAATATAAAAGAAATTTAAAAAAAAAAATAGGAGGGTGCCGGAGGTGGTGGCCGGCAAGGGACATCGAGAGCCGCGGCTGCTCTGCCCCTCCCCACCATTTCCTGATCTGACCTGGTGGTTGGGGCTGCTTGCCGGGGTGGACCCCCGGGACACTGTACACTTGAGGGGGACGCCCGGGGGTGCTGCCGCGCCGTCCTGCCCCATCCTCGACTGGGGAGCTGCGTTGCTGCGGTGCTGTGCCACCATTAAGAAGCCTGGCCTGTGTGCGCCTGTAGCGCTGGAGGTGCGGAGAGAGACTCTGCCTGGCGTTGCGGGGCGGCAGCGACCACCCGCAGCATCGAGAAGACCCCCTGGGACCTGGTTTGCGGGGGACCCGATTGGCGCATGACTACGGGGCAACAGCTGCAGTAGTGCTGGAGCACGAGTCCTGGCTGCGGACGATTGCGGTGAGAGGTGGGCCCTGGTCTCTGGATGGTCTGGCTGGTAAGGAGCCCTACGTTGAACACTCGCACTAGTGGCGCACATGCTGAGGTGGACCTGCACAGGCACCCGGGCTGAGTGAGTGGTGGCAAGCGGCCTACGCCACGTGGTGGTCGGCGGACCGCGAGGCGCTTGCACCCTGTACCGACACCTAAAGCGGCTTTGGAAGGGCACAGAGTCTGCCCCTTGGAGATAGGCCCGTGAAACCCGAGGCTGAAGTAGTGGTTCGATTGGTCCCTGGGCGGGAGCCGGCTGTTATCGCAGCGAGCTGACGCTATCTACAGTGGGGCCTGCGACGTGTCGCTCCAACGGGTCAGGGCTCCCTTCCACCACTGGTGTGTGGGAGATCCAACGACGCCACGATGTCCGCGTCACAGCGTAAAGGGAAGCCTGGTAAGGAAGCGCCACAGAAGGGGACCCAACAGCCGGCGTCTCCTGGGCCCAGCGCGTCTCCCAAGCCGAACGACGATGAGGCTCCTGCAACTAAAGCTTTTATGATGGAACTTTTCGCTGCCATAAAAGAAGACATCTCAGAGCTCCTCTCTCAGCTAGCTTCGGATCTTTGCGAGGTGAGGAGAGATGTGGACGGCATTGGAGAACGAGTGGCTACCCTGGAGGATCATGACCTCAGTGTAGCGAACGACGTGCATCAACTACAGCAAGATGTAAACCGACTCACGGAACAGAACCTGGATCTCCAGGCGCATGCGGAGGACTTGGAGAACCGTTCCCGCCGGAATAACATCCGCATCCGGGCGGTGCCGTGGGACGGGGAAGCTGGTGACTTGCGGGGATATGTAGAAGCACTCTTCCTACAGGTTCTTGATGACGAGGACATGAGTACCGTCAGGATGGACAGGGTCCACAGGGTTGGCTTACCCCGACGCGGAGGGGGCCCCCCCCCAATATTTTGGTTTGCGTCCACGACTTCCAACTGAAGGAGCGCATTCTCCGGAAGGCTCGAGAGACCCCGTCTTTGCTATTCCGAGACTATCGCCCCCAACTGTTCCAGGACTTGGCGGCTTCGACACTCCAGAAGAGACGGGAGTTTCGTCCTGTAACCTCCTATCTCAGAGAACAATCTATATCTTACTCCTGGGGCCACCCCTTTCGCCTCATCTTCAGGTGGCAGAACAGATTGGTGCAGGTCCGGTCTCTTCAGGCAGCCAGGGACATCTTAGGCCTTGACGATGCAACCCCTGCCTCGGATGACGGGGGCTCCCCTTCGAGGCGGAGACGCCGGTCGCCATCTTGGCAGAGAGTGGGCCGAGAAAGGAATTTGAGACGGCCTGATCGCACGACCAGCTTGCAGGAGCGGGGGGCAGCTGTCGCCTCCGTTGCATCTGTGACGGTGCCATCGACACAAGAGAGCTCTGGGGCGGCTTGAGCCTTACAGCGAAGTCTTATGGCGCCGGAGGGGCCCTTTGCCTTCAGGTACTGTGGGTAACTTGTACTTTTGGGAAGACACCCCAGTCCGCCCCTCGGAGGGCACACACATTGGTGCCCCTTCCCCCGCCACAGGGGGGCGACTACACTTGCCCTCGCATGGGAGCTGTTGTTAGTTGTTATGTATCCTTCCATTGCTCTGCAGGGTTTTGGGTGAGGGGGATCTGGGATGGTATGTTGAGGGAGTGGGGAGGCAGGATGTAGGGGATTTGGTGGAGTTGCAATACGGGGTGGTGGTGACCGGAATGTGTGGTTTGGTATGACTGTTGCTTTTGGTTTGGTACTCCTTCTGGGGTTTGTAGGCGCTGGCCTTGACTATGGTGCCAGCTGTGCTCCTTGTTCAGGTGATGTCGATCTGGTGCAGCTGTTAGCAGGACCTCCGGTGCTGCCTGGGGATTGGCTCTGGATGTTGTTCAGGGAGGTGGAGTGGCAGCCTAGCGCAAGGGATGATGGGGATGGAGTGCAGGGGGGGTTCAGACTTGGGAGAGGGGAGGAATGTTGGGGTTCATCGACAAGGCGATAGCTGTGAGAATGGATTTAATGTTTTGCAATGCCAGTTAGTATTGGTACTTGGAATGTGAAAGGTCTGAACTCCCCGCAGAAATGCCAGAAAATTTGGAAATACTTAACTGATCACCAACTGGATGTGGTGGGCCTCCAGGAGACCCATTTAGCGCGCAGAGATGAGCTACGCCTTAAGCACAGACATTTCCCCCTCATTTAAAGGTCCTCCGCCTCCACTAAACACAGGGGGGTGGCCCTTTTATTCTGTGCGTCCCTCCACTTCCAGCCAATGGGGGTGAGCTGCGATAGGGAAGGCCGCTGGCTGATGGTCAAGGGGTTATTGCATGGTAGGCTCTGCACTTTTGTGGTGGTGTATGTACCCAATGCGGGTCAAAATAGCTTTCTCCAAGATCTGCTGCACAGGGTGGGGGACTTTGTGGAGGGGCACTTGTTTCTGCTAGGTGACTTTAATTTGGTTTGGGACAAGGACCTAGATAGCTCCTGTACTCAGAGGTCCGACACTGGCCTGTTTTCTACTGAAACGCAGCGACTGGTGGGTGAATTGGGCCTGATTGACGGCTGGCGCTCCCTGCATCCCCAGTCACGAAATTACACCTTCTTTTCTCATGTCCACCATTCCTATTCCCACCTAGACCATATCTTTTTGAGCCAGGCCCTCCGAGGAGATGTCCGCGACTCCAGCATTTTTCCACTGTCTGTGTCTGATCATAGCTTGCTAGTCCTTGGGATACACTGGGTGGCGAAAGGTGACAACCTTCGCAAGTGGTACTTTCTAGCCGCGCTGATACGGGACGACACATCCTGCAGGGAGCTACGAAAGGCCATTCGGGACTTCCTGTCCCTTAATCCCATCTCGGACACGTCTGTATTCACCACGTGGGATTCTTGCAAGGCCTCGCTACGGGGCACTTGCCTGGCCCTCAATGCTCGCCTTAACAAATTGAGGAGGGAAGAGCGGGAGGGGTTGGAGGCGGAACTCGCCACTTTGTAACAGGCGCACAAACTCCGCCCGTCTCGCCTGACCCTTCGCCCATTGACAGCGGTTAGGGGGAAATTAAAGGCCCATTATAATAATCGGGCGGAATTCACCCTCCTGAGGCTCCGGCACCTCTCGTATTCTCAGGGGAACAAGGTGGGTCGACACTTGGCCCGCCAGCTTCGGGATAAGAGGGAGAGGGAATACATCGGAGGAATCCGAGACTCGTCAGGTGATCTGCAACACCGGGATGAGGACAAGGCGGCCCTCTTTGGCCGCTTTTATGCTGATCTCTATGCGGGGGGAACCCTCGATCCTGAGGATCAGACGAGTTATCTGGCAGAGCTCCCTATACCCCAGGTTTCTGCAGAACGGAATGATCTCTTGACTGCCCCATCTTTAGAGCGGAGGTGCTGGACGCCATCAAAGCCCTGAAACTCCATAAGGCGCCGGGTCCCGATGGCTATACCGCCCTCTTCTATCGGACGTTCGCATCAGAGGTGTGTGACTATCTGGTCTCCCTCTTTAATAAAATGGCGTCGACTGGGAGGACTTCGGGATCTATGGCGGAGGTGTTGATTTCCGTTATTCCTAAGATGGGGAAAGACCTGTCCAAATGCTCCTCATATCGCCCGATAGCCCTCCTCAATCTTGATGCTAAGTTATACTCTTCTATCCTTGCACGTAGGCTCCAGGACTTAATGCCGGTCCTCATCCATCGGACCAGTCCGGCTTCATCAAGGGCCGACAGACCCATGATAATATGAGGCGAGTGGTCCACCTGATAGAAAAAGCCAATAGGTTTCATATCCCGCAGTGCTGGTGGGCCTTGACGCCGAGAAGGCCTTCGACCGCGTGGACTGGGGTTTATTATTCCGCACCCTGGCCGCCTTTGGCTTTTCGGATAAGTTTATAACCATGTTACGGGCGAACTACAGCGATCCCCGCTCTAGAGTGACGGTTAATGGACACCTATCCACCTTCTTTTCGCACTCCCGCGGTACCCGACAGGGCTGTCCCCTCTCCCCCCTGCTCTTCGCGCTGAGCTTTGAGCCGTTAGTGCTAGCAGTGAGGGAACATGAGGGGATCCGGGGTCTCCCCTTTACCGGTGAGCAACACAAAATCTCCCTGTTTGCGGACGACGTTTTGTTGTTCGTTCGAGACCCGGCGCACTCACTCCCGCACGTCCAAACGGTCCTCTGTCGCTTCGAGGGGGTGGCCGGTTTCAAAGTCAACTTTGATAAATCGTATATCCTCAATCTCACACTTCCTCCTGCAGAGGTGGAGCGAGTGCGGCTACTGACTCCTCTGTCTTGGGCGACCACCTCTCTCCTATATCTGGGAGTTCGGCTGACGCCTACCATAGGGAAGTTGTTCTCCGTGAACTACCCCCCGTTGCTGGCGTCGGTGAGAGCGGACTTAGATCGTTGGAAACCGAAGTACATCTCGTGGCTGGGTAGAATCCACGCTCTAAAGATGGTCCTCCTCCCCAAGTTTTTACACCTCTTCCAGGCCCTTCCCATCCCGATAGATCTGGACTTCTTCCGGCGCCTCAAGACCTTGATGCAGCGCTTCACCTGGCAGGGAGGTCGAACGCGTTTCTCCTTCGCTACTCTACGGCGGCAGCGGAAGGAGGGGGGGGTGGGTTTCCCCGATATGCACCTCTATTACAAAGCTGCGCAATTACTCGTGCTGGTGGAGTGGTCCCAACAACTCTCAGAAAAACACTGGCTGAACATGGACAGGAGTGTCGCAGGGAGGTCCATCTGGGACCTGGCTTGGAAACCTAAGATGGACAGGCCCAGGAACGCTTACATCAGTACACCCACGAGCACGGTGCTGAAAGTATGGGGCACGGTCTCTAGTGATGATCGCTGGACTACGTTTCCCTCCCCCTTTACACCAATACACTTCAATCCGGCCTTCCCGCCGGCGTTGCAGGAGGGCCCTTTTCAACTGTGGAGAGAGGGGGGCTGTAGGGCCCTTACGCACCTGTTCCACGGATCTGCCCCACTCACCTTTGCTAACTGCATGAGGGACTATGGCATCCCGGCCACTGAGCGGTTTCACCACCTCCAGCTTCTCCATTGGGCTACCTCCTCGGGGATAGGCGACGCAGCCACTAGACCCCTGTCCCCATTTGAGGCCTTTATCCTCCGAACCAACACTATGATAGGTGCTATCTCCTTCCTTTATAATCTGCTACTTACCACTGCTGTGGTACCCCGTCCCCGTTATATGGGGCACTGGGAGGAACTTCTGGGGAGAGATATTACAGATGAGGAATGGTCGGTTCTCTGGCGCGACATTACGACGCACAACCACTCCGTAAACTTACGAGAAGCCCATCTCAAGACACTTATGGACTGGTACTTGTACCCGTCCAAGTTACATCGCATATTCCCAGCCTCCTCGGACCGGTTTTGGAGGGGCTGTGGTCTCTTAGGTGACTTCCGCCATATCTGGTGGGATTGCCCGATCATCCGCCCATATTGGGAAGAGATTTTGTCCCACATCAAAGACATTCTCGGATACCCGGTGGCTGACTCCATAGCCCACGTACTGCTGGGCCTCCGGGACCCAGCTCTCGAACGCCAAACCAGAGCTGACAAACAAATCTTGTGGCTCTGCCTTGGAGCTGCTAAACTCACCCTGGCGGCAGCCTGGAAGAAGCCAGATGCCCCGGCGATATCCTTGTGGCACGCGAGACTGTGGAGACTATTGAGTGTGGAACGCGTGGCGGACATCTTCCTAGGAGCCTTCCAGAACTTCATGTTTCGTTGGGGTCCCCTGGTCCGCTTTCTCTCACGGGGGCTGCCATCAGCAGTTTGTCCATCCTCGCTGCGCGCACTTCACCTCTTCCAGATATAACCCTGGCCGTATGAATGAAGGAATGCATGCATACAATTGTCACCACCACCTGGGGAGTGGGTAGGGAGGGGGGTTGGGTGGGGTTCAGTAGTTATGTTCACTGTTGCGACGTCCTCAAGGCATCTGGAGGCTTCAAACATCTCTTGCACTGCATTGATCGCCTTGCTTCCGGTACCCCTTCTTGGCAGAGCCCCTACCCCTCCGGGATTCGGAGGGTGGATTGACTTTGATTGACATCAGAGACTGATCTTTCTAATTGCACTGTGGTACCTGTTATAACGATTATAATGTGCTGTTTGCCTCTTTATTACTCCTTATGTGGGAAGCACTACGGAGCTGTCGCTTGTATTATTTTCTCTGTTCTCCATAAAATATAAATACAAATTTTACAAAAAAAAAAGGAAGGACGTCCTATGAGGACATAATGTTCCTAACGGGCTGACACTGTGTGTAGGGTCGACATGTTTCACGCCTAGTTGCTCCTAAAGAGTCAAGTGGCACTTCTTCAGGACCTACGTAATGGTGAAGTGCTCAACTAATGGTCAGGCTCCTAAGATTAGGGGGGCCTGACCTGGGGCCGTAGTAGATCTGTACTGGGCGATTGGAGACCTGTAAAGGTAAGGAAAACAAAGGTTGGGGTTTGAGAGAGTAAAACAGCGCACAACTCAATGTTACATTTGGGGTGGAGTTATGTGCTTAGGGTAGATTGTCTGGGGTTCGTGAGCCCAAGGGTACAATAAAGTGAGGCTATGAAACAAAGTACGTTTGGCAATGACAGTGGTAGGCAGGTTAAGTAGGTTCAACAGCTGTAGAACCATCTATACCCATGCGTCGTGAGAGGTGGCTTGGCCTGTACTGTGTAGTCGTGTACTCGGTAGAAAAGAGGGTTCACAGCTAAAACATCAAGTATTGCCGTAGTTGACCTGTTACCTGCTGGTCGTGGCAGTGGTGGCGGTGTTGCAAGCACTCTGATAGTCATTACGTAATACAGTGAACGGTGCGGGTGCCTGATAAGTGGAGGAAGCCAGTTTTCCCGATTGTAGGCATGCAAGCTTGGGGGCCTTGTCAGGGCTTGAGGGGAAGATTCTTTTAAGCCCAATTCTGTCTACAAGTAGCCCCGCAGAGGCATTCTATGGCCACTGCGAGTACATGTCACGTCTGCACTTCTGTGTGCGGACTGCCTTGCGCTGGGCGTATAGGCGGCATGTATAGTGATAAATGCGGCAGCATGCATAGTGGTTAAAAGCATTATTAGCCAGTTCTAAACAGTCTTGTGGAAAAAGCTTAACATATTAACACTTTACATCAACTTCATAAACCATAGTGCTGGAGGGGAAGGCATACTCATGGCTGGGTGGACGGCAATTGGCTGGACTCCTACCCTCACTCTGTGCCCCGTGAGTAACATTCCCGGAAGCTACGTATTTGTATGGATCCTTAAGAAGCATGCAGCGCTAACTGCTGTCGCCATCTTGGAAGGGGGAATAAAACTTTATTAGAGCATGATCATGCAAAGTGTGGAAGACGCTTATAATGGGAGAAAAGGATTAAGAGCCCTTGTCACTATGTGATGCGCTATTACGCTTTGATAATAAAAACGATGTACAGTCCCGGAGTGTAGTAGTTGTATGTAAAGTTGAAGAGTTGAAGGGAGTCTTACAGCAAGAACAGTGGAGGGAGCACCAGAGTCTCAGTGATATGACAGTCATCTCTGGCATAAGTGAAGGTTGGATACCGCTATCTATTGGTACTAATTATCAGGACAGTAAAATGCCTAGCAGAAGAACTTATCACAAAGATCACAATAGCAGAAGGAGCTTTAAAGGCAACCATCGCCAATGCTGCATTTAAAGCCAAACTTGTGGAAATCACTAAAGAAATCAATTATAACAAGGATTACCTTATGCAACAAAAAGTCAACAAACTGCAAAAAGACATTACTCGATTCAGCAAGGAGAAGGTATATCCATACCTCAAGGATGACTATATCCCCGCAAGAGAAGATTACTCATCGGATGAAAGTGCCAGCTCTCGTAGACGCACTTATTCATCAAGTAGCAACTCAAGTACCGAGTCACGTGGCACCAACCAACAACAACGCAACCTGATGTATGGTTATGGACAACCACCTTACTAACCAGCACAAGTCTATCAAGGACCACCACCCTTCCAAGGCCAACAGATGTGGCAATACCCCCATTACCCACAGGGTAAGGCAGCAACCTCTTTTTGCCTCCTTCCAACCTCAACCTTTTTTAGGCAGAGGCTGGGCAGAGGGCGCAGCAGAAGAAGAAGAGGTACCCAACAAACATAGAAACAAGTATAATGGCAAGACCAAACCCAACCAATACAACCGGAACTACGGAGCTACCGGGAGAAGAAAAACTGATTGTGAACCTATCTGAAAGAGAACTCACCACTACAGAAACCACTGTACTCAAACGTGGGTTGGGGTTCGTCCCCACACCCACCACCAACAACTTCCGGACCCACTGCGAGCTTCACAACTTTTTTTAGAAGATACGGTTAAAAGCTTTCTGCAGCGACGAGCCCACCGCCACCACCAATGACACTGGACTCCGCAACCCCTCCACATTTACCCCTAATTCAGGCATGGTCCCCCCGGAAATTCTAACCTTTGAAAAAGCGGTGTTGAAAGAGATATCAACAATGCACACCACATCCAGTTTCAAGAACACCTCAAGAAAAGAGACAGAGGCGATCCAATCCCTGGCATATGATCCTACCATCACCATCAAGGAGGCTGACAAAGGGGGTGCCATAGTAATAATGGCAACCACCAATTACAGAGACAAATGTTTACGTCAACTACGTAACAAACATTATTACACACGTATCACCAAAGATCCTACAAAGCGTCTGACCACCAAGATCAATTCGACAGTCTCAGCTGCCCTCAACCAGGGCTGGATCACCAAACATGAGGCAGTTTTCCTAATATAAAAAAAAAAAAACTCCCCTACTTTTACACCTTCCCAAAGATACACAAAGGAGTAAACCCACCACCAAGGAGGCCAATAGTATCTGGGATAGGGTCCATCCTGGAACCCCTTTCCAAATTCTGCGACCACTTCTTCCAACCCTTGGTCCGCACTACTCCATTCCTTCATGACACAAGGGATGTCCTAAGACTGATCGAATCCACCAATGAAGAGGGCCTTCTTCCTGATGTGCTACTAACACTAGACGTAGAGGCCCTCTACACTAACATTCCCGAAATCAACACCTTAGAGGCTGTTGAGTCCATCTTGCGCAACGGCATATGGACATCCCCCACTCCCATCAGCTTTATCATGGAGTGCGCCCATATCGCTCTCACAGAGAACTTTTTCCAGTTTGAGAACAGTCTCTTTCACCAAACACAAGGCACATCAATGGGGAGCACATTTGCCCCGAGCCTGGCATGTCTTTACATCTCAGACTTTGAGGGCAAACACATACTCACTGAAAGTAACCCCTACAGGCATAACGCCCAATTGTGGCGATGCTACATAGACGATATCCTTATCTTCTGGAATGGCACCAACTATAACATCACCAACTTCCTGACCTGGATCAACAGCCTGAACCCATATCTCAAGTTCACAGCCAACAGTTCCACCTGTGAAGTCCCCTTTCTGGACCTCCTAAAAAAAAAGCAACCCAACAGCTTATAAAAACCCACGGACAGCCACTGCCCCCTCCTCTACCAGAGCTTTCACCCCAAAGCCCTTAAGGAAAACCTTCCCTATGGGCAATTTCTGCGACTCCGGAAAATTGCACCAACATGGAGGATTTTAAGAGGCAATCATCCAAACTTAGTGTTAATCTATCACAACGACAATACCCTACCAGGCAGATTAAAAATGCCCAGAAAAGAGCCCAGAATACCACTAGACAAGTGCTCCTGGAAAATCAGGAAAAACTCAGCACCGATGTATTGACATGCGTGACCACCTTCACCCCAGTATCTAATATGCTGAAAAAGGTGATCAACAAACACTGGAAGATCCTACAAGTGGCAGACAAGACATTCAGCAAACCCAGGTTTTCTTTCAAACGCACGGCCAAAATCAAAGACATGATTATCAATACGAGACCTAGGCGACAGACCACACATACCAACACCCTTTGGGGTTTACCACCTGTTACTGGCCATTTGCCCTGCGGTCAATGTGTAGCATGTCCACTGACAAAATCCACCCAAACCATCAGATTGACAGAAACCTGGATATGGAAACAAAACAAATACACTAACTGCAATACCAGCAATTGTGTGTATCTCCTCACATGTCCCTGTGACCGCCAATACATTGGCATGATGACACGCCCAATCAAAACAAGAATCACGGAACATATGAGCAATATCCGGTGTAAAAAACTACCAACAAACTGTATACACATTATGCGGAAGCACAACATTCCCCAAATGACCTTTATAGAACTATTTTAGAACACGCCAAACACATCTCCAAGGAGGCCCTGTTAAGAAAAGAACAACACTGGGTTTTCAAACTTGCATCCCACATTTGGGGGCTCAACAATGACATCCCATGGGCAGCATAAACCACTAAACTAGAAGCCCCAGCTCCTGTCTACAGCCCCCTCCCCCTTTTAGTAGTCCAACACAATTTTTACATGCTAGGCTTATAGAGGTTCATGAGCACCATGTTACCAGCCCTAATATTTCCCCCCCCCCCACCGCTGTCGCACTCAGCAACTGACCCACTTCCACCACCTAGGGCAATGACTACCTCAGCCTACGTTTTTGCTTTCTGACAAGAATAAGGGCACCCCCGAGTAATGTAACAATACCATCGGCCCACCCATGACCTTCATAATCACAGACCCGCATGTATGACTGAACGTAGAAGTTACAAGTGCAACTCACTATATTGCACAGCCTCTTGCATCCATCGAAAATAGATGAGGGCCCTAACGCAAAAATCCTCTCAGTGGTATCCTACCTTCCCTTACACCAGGGATGACTGTCATATCACTGAGACTCTGGTGCTCCCTCCACTGTTCTTGCTATAAGAGTCCATTCAACCCACCAACTTTGCATACAACTACTACACTCCGGGACTGTACAGTGTTTTTATTAGCAAAGTGTAATAGTGCATCACATAGTGACAAGGGCTCTCAATCCTTTTCTCCCATTACGAGTGTCTTCCACACTGTGAACGATCACGCTCTAATAAAGTTTTATCCCCCCTCCCAAGATGGCAACAGTGATTAACGCTCCATGCTTCTTAGGGATCCATACAAATACGTAGCTTCCGGAAACGTTAGTCACGGGGCACAGAGTGAGAGTAGGAGTCCAGCCAGTTGCCGTCCACCCAGTCGTGATTATGCCTTCCCCTTCTGCACCGATCATCGAACTCTGGTAAGCTACAAGAGCTGTGTAAGTTGTGGCTTTTTATGTTTAGACCGACCATTTTTCTCTCTAGGATTGGAGCAACAACGTGCTCTGTCACATCCCCGTCGGGCAGTAGATCTCTTACTGGGGGTGAGTTGCCTGGCCTCGAACTGGTTATGGTTTATGAAGTTGGTGTAAAGTGTTAGTATGTTTAGCTTTTTCTGCAAGACTGTTTAGAACTGGCTAATAATGCTTTTACCCACTAGGCATGCTGCCGCATTTATCACTATACATGCCACCAATACTCCCGGCACATAGCAAGGCAATCCGCACACAGAAGTGCAGATGTGACATGTACACACAGTGGCGATACAATGCCTTTGTGTGGGGCTACTTGTACACGGAATTGGGCTTAAAAGAACCCTCCCCTCAAACCCTGACAAGGCCCCCAAGCTTGCATGCCTACAATCGGGAAAACTGCCTCCCGCCACTTATCAGGCACCCGCACCAGTCACTGTATTACGTAATGACTATCAGAGTGCTTGGAACACCGCCAACACTGCAACGACCAGCAGGTAACAGGTCAACCACGGCAATACTTGATGTTGTAGCTGTGAACCCACCTTTCTACCAAGCACACTACTACACAGTACAGGCCAATCTATCTCTCACGACGCATGGTTATACAGGGTTCAACGGCTGTTAAACCAACTTAACCTGCCTACCACTATCATTGCCAAACGTACTTTGTTTCATAGCCTCACTTTACTGTACCCTTGGGTTCACGAACCCCAAAAAATCTACCCTAAGCACATAACTCCACCACAAATGTAACATTGAGTTGTGCGCTGTTTTACTCTCTCAAATCCCTACCTTTGTTTTCTTTACCTTTACAGGTCTCCAAACGCCCAGTACAGATCTACTAGGGTCCCACGTCAGGCCCCCCTAATCTTAGGAGCCTGACCATTAGTTGTGCACTTCACCATTACGTAGGTCCTGAAGAAGTGCCACTTGACTCTTTAGGCACGAAACATGTCGACCCTACACACAGTGACAGTCCATTAGGAACATTATATCCTTATAGGGCGTCCTTCCTTTTTACCTAGGCTGGATCTACCTACACCATTAAAATTGTTTATGAATAGGACTGATCCAGACTTATTTTAAATTTCACCTCACGTGCACCACACTTCCTATGCCCTCTTACCAGCATGCATCCCACGGCTGCTTCGAAAAGATCTCCAGGAAAGAGCCCCATTTACGGTGAGCCCGTCGGGCATTGCAGCGCCGGCCCAACGAGGAGCAAAGCCCAATGATGAAGCATGATACCTCTCTGGGTGTGTGAGAGCATCATGAAGAAAAACCTGTCTTCCTCATTCCCTCTCACTTAAGAAACTGCATACCCTCTTGCAACACAGTTCTCTAGGAGCCCTGTGTGCAGGACCTGTTTAAATAACGGCTCCCGGTCCCACCCCCTCCTTTTCTCGAATACCACTTTTATCGGCACAAGAGAGGTAACACTGGATGGTAGGAATATTTGTTGATTCCATCTGACTCCAGAAGTTTCTATCTCAAAACTGCAAGGAAAGTTAGTGATTTTAGGCAAGTTTTGAGATTTGCATGGTATGGAGGGTAAGAAAACATCATGGTATCGATGCAAAGAACAGCACCCTAGACTTCCCCAGATGTCTACTTTCCAGAAATGTGTGGGTTTGGTAGGTTTTCCTAGTTGGTGCCTGTGCCAGTCTCCAGTTAACACAGCTACCCATATTGCCAAATTATGTTTTTAAAGGAAATGTTGATGTTTCCACATTACGTTTTGGGGGCTTATCCAGTTGAGGACACTAGGTCCACCCATACAAAAAGTTTTTTTTTTTTTATTGGTACAAGTGGGAGAATGCTGGGCAGTAGGAATTTTTGAATACCTGTGTATTCCCGAAGCATACATTACAATCATTTAGGCAGATTGTGAGGTATGCAAAGCATTGTGGGTTAGAAACCTTCATGGATCCACGCAAGGCAAACCACCTTGGACTCTGCTTGATGTGTAGCTTTCTGAATTGTTTGGCTCTGATAGTTTACTCTAGGTGGCAGCCTACCAAAGCTCAAAACGTTCAGTCATTGTCCAGGACAAGTGGGATGATGTTGGGATTCAGCCCCACTCCCTTAGCCTATATGGAAAAACAACACCCAAAATAATCAAATGTCCTCTCTCTTGCCGAGGGATGAGATGTTAAAGTCTCCAAGAGAGCAGAAAGACAGTTGAGGCTTTGTGGGTGAGGATGGATGTCAAGATGGGTAAGGTCCACCCCATTATTTTATTTTATTTTTAAATTGTCCTGTCATTTTTTTTAATGAAGTTTTATATAGCGCAAACTTGACCCGGTATCGGGTATCAGAGCACTTTACATAGCACCAGTTGCGTTACATGAGGACACATTCATTTTTGTCAGGCACAGGGAGATTAAGTGATTTGCCCAGAATCACAGGATGTTCAGGGTCATTGCCGAGACTCGAACCCCGTTCCCCAGATTCCAGATCGACTGCACTAGCTGTTAGACCAACTCCTCTCCACTGGGCTTTCTGCTTCTGGGGCCAAACTGCGGGCTACCTCCGTCTCTGTCCCTCCGTGGACGTGGATGGCAAAATACTGGTTGTCTCCTTTGTGGTTGGGGTGGGGGGTGGCCAATTTTCAACAGCTGCGCCCTCTTCTTTTGCCCAATATGCTAAATGCTTGGGCCCAGATTCAGACAGATAATTAAAAACTGATGGGGTCACCCAGAATATGTCAGAGGATCTGGGTACATAGCGGTAAGAACAACAATTGGTCCTGATGTAGCCTCTTTGGTAACCAATGGGCAGACAAACTACTCAAATTAATTGATCGAGTCACAGAGAGGGTATTAGTACCATATTACTTTAATGGGAGAGGAAAATATATTCTTCAAACATACACCAGAGAGAAAGACATAACAAATAAATTCACTTGACAAATACTTCTGTTACAGGAATAGCGTATTTAATATAACATTTCAACGGTTGTCAAAAGATTTGAAAGGTACTAGAAAAGTGCTCATGTGAGAGGTGAATGAGGAAAGAAAAATTTCAGAAAGGAAATAATTTCAAGATCATAGTATCATAGTTCTACAAAGGTAACGCTGATTGCAATGGTGTTACAAAACAGTAAACCAGTGTTCGCAGGCCTGCCTACAAAAAACTTTCAATGATATTCTCCCTAGTCTTTTTCTTTTTGATGATGCTTTTACTTTGAGGTTCATCATTAAAATGTAGGGAGGCAGGTATATTGTATTCCAGCCAATGGAGTGGCGTTGATGTTTCGACCCGACTTCGGCGATGAGCTTTGCTTGGAACCTCTGCATGCGGGTCTTCATCAGGAAAAAGAGGAGACAACCAAGACCGGGGCCTGTGACGGCAGTCCTAGTCATTCCAACACTCCCAACACATGGGTATTTCTGGATATTTGAGTGGATCAGAGCAGGTAAGTGGGTATTCACCACACTCAAAAAGGAACCCGACGCTCCATGGCTGCTTCCTAAAGAAAGAAAAACAGGGTTTTCTGAATCATGCAGTTCAGGTCCTAATGGGCAAATCAATCGCAAAAGTAATCCTGTGGCGTGTATACGCGGTGCTGGGCGGCGACTCCTATCTGTGCACTTCCTTGTGGTGAATATCCACTTACCTGCTCTGCTCCATTCAAATATCCAAAACTAGCGATGTGTTGGGAGTGTTGGAATGACCCGGACTGCCGCCACTTTGGCGGAGGGGGGGAAGAAAGACTGTCTACCTTTTTTCCGGTGGGAACATGCCTTTATTTTTATTTTGAAAAATGACCTGGTGTCTATATGGCTTTCTCAACCCTTAGGGGGCAGATTTGGGTAATCTGTCCTCCAGGGGGCAGAATGACTTTTCCATGTATTTTGGAGAGCGGGCAGGGCCATGCCCTGGTAGGCAGCCCCCACCACCATATTTTTATTTTTTTAAATTCCAGGTGTCTAGCGTAAGTAATACTTTTATTGTACAGTTAATAAAAAACATTACAAAAACCATCAGCAATAAAACAGAAAGGATTATAAAAATGTATAGCAGCATAGGTGATGGTGTTATTCGGTTTAAACTATGTTACAAAATGCAGGTAAAAAAAATCTTAAAAAAAGAAGGGAGTGACCATCCGCCGTTAAGTGCTCATGTCTTTCTTCGGAGAGGGTTTCTTTTCTCTGTCCTGGCCCTCATTCCTATACGGTATCTATTCCTTTTTTTTTTGGAAGGCGGGCTGGCCTTTGCCCTGAGTGTTCATAACTTTTGGTGATAGTATGTGTTGTAACTTGGCACTTGCTACCACCCCTCCCTCCTGTTACCCCCCTCCTGCTTCCTCCCCACTTGGTATGGCCCGTGCTGTCACTGGAAGGCAGCAGTAGAATGTTGATGAGTTACGATCCTGTCAAGCTGGGAGCACTTGTGTTGAATTTAACTTATTAAAGGTTCTGGAACTTTACACCGTGTGGACCTCATTACTACATTTCTTGGCGACGAGGGAAACGGAGCTGAGCCAGGGTCAGTTAGGTGCTCTCCCCTGGATTTGAATGAGCTTGGACGAGGAAAAAGAAAATATGAAATTATAAACAGAGGATTTACCTTGGGCAGTCCGTGTGAAAAAGAAATGTTGAAAGGAGTAAGACCCAAGAATATGAGCTCTGGAACAGGTGGAAGTTCGTGAGGTGAGCAGTTTCAGCATTGTGAGGAGAGCTGAGTGGAGCGGTGAACGAATTTGGAATCGTCGACGCCGTGTTTGAACTTTATAAATTGAGCCTCGGTGACTGAGTTTAAAAGTGTGCGCGGCAAGAGTACCCAGTGTTCTCTGTTTCCGCAAGTAATAGAGAGGCAAATCAGCGCATTGTGAGTGCAGCCAAAAGTTCCGTCACATTTGACAAACCTCTCCTCAAATCTGCAGAGCAAACCTGATACCAATTTGGAGAGGGCACTGCCACCGTGTGGGCATTTCAAGCATTGAAGCGTGAGAAAATATACAGTAAGAACAGTTCAGCGTATGACAAATCAACCGAGCTACGAGGAAGTGAAGCACAATTTAGTGGCGGTTTCCCTCGGTTGTGAAAAGTCGGAAGGAAAGAAGTGTAACTCTCCTCAGTGCTATGCGTAGGAATTGAACCACACCGGAGCAGAAAAGCAGCATCAGAGAGTGTCGACTGAAAGGAATAAGACGACACTGAGCTTACCAGTATCTACCAAAGGCAAATTGGTGAGTCATTGTGGATGGGAGGAGGAGAAGTGAGCGGGGCAGGGAGCGATCTATTCCCTGAAACTGCATTTTGATCTTTTGTGAGGCACCGCTGAGCGCGAGGGGAAGTCACCCTATGGAGAACTTTAAGGTTACAAATGCTGATTTAATTCAATAAAAAAATAAATAAAAAAAAACGTGAGGAGGCAAAGAGACTTTGAGTATTCTGAGCTGAGTGAAGACATTTAAGTAGAAAAAGGGAACGAATTTAAATATCTGCCACCGCTGTTAGTAGTGGATAAATCTAGCATTGTGAGGAGAGTGGCCAGTGAATATAAGGTCTAGGACTTACCGGGAGCAAACCGGAAGAGATTAAATGAAATCTGGTCGCTTTATACTGGAATCTGCATAGTCTTCAGCCTGACGGGTTGCCTTTAAGGAGCTTGGGGCTAAGAGCGAAGTTGTGGAAGTTAATGGGACGCAGCGAACGACTTATGGAGGCATTGTTATTGTTCCTGTCACTGAGTGGGCGCCCTGTAAGCACCTTGCTTTGTCCCCTCCGTGGTTTGTGAGGACTGGTGTGGGGCGTGGGAAGCAGTGAACACTCGTGAAGGAGAAGACGTAGCAGGTCTTGGTCCAAGGAACCCCCGAGTCCTCAACAGGAAGTTCCCGCCCTGTAATTGTGGAAAAGAAAGAGGACTTCACAGTCTTCGTCACTTTCTGTGTGAATATTTGAGATAGCCTCGTTCGATGCGAGGAGGAGATGTCAGCGGAGCTGTGAGCAAAGTCTATTCTTGATTACCGCTTTGGATATTGAGTTGAGCGCAGTGTTAAGCCTGTGAACGGCGTTGGAAGTGAGATTCCTCCACCGATTTCCAGTGGGCAACAAAAGAAAACGTTAAGGTTTGGGGCGTGTGAGTGAGGTTCCCGGCATACTGAATGGGCTTACACTCTAGCAAAAGTGATAACGCACTGCCATTTTGATGCCAGTTTAACCAGCAGACCACGTGAAGCTACTCCGGTAAGGTGGGGTAAAGCCGAATTTTGAATTTAAGGGCAAGCGGAGGAAGAGGATGTGGCAGTGATCTCTAGATTTATATGAAAGTTGAAGTAAAAAGGAAAAAAAATAAGAGTGAGCAATTTATAATTATTGAGCAAAGTAAAAGAATCGCCGTGTCAGGAGGAGATATCGGCATGTGATGATAACAGCGTTACCTCGTTAGCACAGGATGAGGTACCTTAGCTAGTATTGAGAAATCCTTATGGTACGACAACGGGGCTCCGGAGCAAACACGCCATTGCGTTTGGTGAAATTAAGCATATCTACTCTTTTCACCTACTGTGTGCTTCGCTAGTAGCATAGAACCGAGAGAAACTTACTGTTGGTGTTCTGCTTATCTGGTCTTATAGCAAAATAACATGGAAATAAACAAAAGGTATAACGTATCTCCACCGGAGCCAATTTTTGAAAGGGATGGTATTACCACAAATACAAGGGAAGAATGGAAGGTATATTTTCACAATTTGGAGGCTAAAATAGAGAATGAGGAAAAATCATTACTTCCCAATGATAAGGTGGAAATATTGTTGAATAGATTAAGTGCAGGAGGGGAAGAAGCCTACGTCAACATTGAAAAGATGGACAAAGAGGAAGCTGGTAGGAATGTAGGTGAAGTAGTTATGGAAGATACAATGGATCACTATTTGCAAGTTATGTCTGGTGATGTACAAAGGTACGAAGTTTTCAGGGATAAAAAAGATGATAAAGTGGGAATGAACATGAGTAAAGTTAACCCTGTGGGTACTATCAACTCTGGAGGAAGTGATTTTGATACTGTCGCTGATTCTGAGTCACATTATTCCACGGTGAGCACGAGTTTGTGGAAAAGTAAATTAGCTGGAGCTTTTGGATTTGAACTCAAAGAGTCCAACATATCCCTTAAAACGTACATAGGTGATGACAATAACATAACAGGGAGCAAAGAGTTGGAATGGAGATACAAGAAAAGAAGTACAAGGAAAACGTTTTACATCACAGAGATTGAACCCTTTGATCTGAGAGGAGTGGAACAAAAGAAATCTAGATGTATGATATACCTAGAAAGCAATGAACACAGGAGTAATCGGGTGAGAATCAACAGCACACAATTAGCCAGGTTTGAGTGGTTAAAAGAAAGGAAACCACCATATAAGGGTGAGGTGGCATGGAAAGGAACTGCTTGTAGAGTGGAATGGAGAAAAAAGGTGGTTATGGACAATCTCAAAGTAAAATGTGGTACATATAAAGGACTTGAAAGGAGAAAGAATATGAGCAAGGAATCTGTGAAGGTAAAAAGTGAAGAAGTTAGAAAAAAAGAAAATGAGCTTATTAGTAAAGGTAAATGTAAGGTAACTCCAACTAAAGGAGTAAAGGAGGAAAAGTGTAATCCTACACGACGCAATTATTGGAGAGAGTGGCATGAAGCTTCATGGAATGAACCCATTTCCAGAGGATCAGGTGCTGAGTATGGAAAGAGATCCGAAGTGGGAGGATGGCCTAGACCAGACAACGAAGATGAAAAGGTGTATGAGGTCTGTGGTGTTACCAGGCGCAGGCGCAGTGCGGTCTGGTCCAGGAAACTACCAAAGGGAAAGATCTTAAGGTTAGTATCACTCACCTGGATGGTGGTGACGATACGAGGGAGAGGAGAATGGAGCACATTAGAAATAGAGTTCCCAGGTGTCCGGGAAGTATAAGAGAAGACAGTGGAAGAGGGTAAAGAGGCACACGATCAGGTGCTATGCTCACTCCTCGAACTAAGCTTGGAATTGACCGGTGGCTGACTGGCATTGCGGAATAGCTGATGTTCTAGGAATCTTTTACCCTGTAGCATCCGCCTGGGCAGTCCGGATTTCCACGTTGGATTAAGGCCAGGACATTTGGTTGGCCATCGCAGAACTAATAACTTCCGTTGTCAGTAACACTTCCTGTGTAAGGTTGAACTGAGGATTACCAGAAGTTTGACTTGGGGTTGGTCATCACGGAACCAATAACACTGGTTTACAGTTATACCACAGGTGACATTTTTGCGGAGTATAACTAGAAGTCTGAAGTGTTGGCCTCCTGGTCTACGACAATGGGGTAGTGATGTCTTACCAGTGTCTACATAATTTCCGTGAGCTCAGACACTAGTATTAAGAGCATTAGGTCTCACAGTCTCTTGTTAAGAATTTTGGGGTTCAGGGGGGACGGGAGGTTGGGGCGTCCAGCCCTTGTTTTACCCTTCCCCATCTTACATTACCGGGAGATTAAGGGGATTCCTAGTCACCTTATGGTTAGTATACACGGGGTTAAGAGTAGATACAGTTTCAGTCATCCACCCTCCCGTCCTGGGATTTCCCCATCCCGCCCACTCAGAGACTGTTTATCTCGCTTAGAGGGGTCATCTGCCAGTTTTGATAGAGGCTTTGGGTTCACCCCTTTAGATTTTCCAGGTTTTTACAGGGGTTTGGGTCTTCTGTGAAGGACCTGCAGCTTTTCATGTTAGCGCATTTGCAGTCATCTCTTTTCCCTATGCTACTGTCTTTCTCTCTCTCATTGCTTCTCTCTCTTCTTTCCCCTATTCCTTCCTCCTCGCCATTTCGCCTCCCCTCTCAGCTGTCCCATTCATTTTCCCCCCTTTGTCTCCCTAGGGAGGATGATGTGTTGTAACTTGGCACTTGGTACCACCCCTCCCTCCTGTTACCCCCCTCCTGCTTCCTCCCCACTTGGTATGGCCCGTGCTGTCACTGGAAGGCAGCAGTAGAATGTTGATGAGTTACGATCCTGTCAAGCTGGGAGCACTTGTGTTGAATTTAACTTATTAAAGGTTCTGGAACTTTACACCGTGTGGACCTCATTACTACAGTATGTCAGTGTTTTGATCCGATTTAAGTCTCTGAGCAGTCTTGGTGTTTTGGCACTCGCAGTATTGAGGGTGTACTGTCCATGTTCGTTTGTTCTTTCATTATATTGATTCTGCTTTCTACGGCTGCGAGGTATTTTACCAATTGGCAAGCCATTTGAACTTCGTCGCCTCTAAAACAGCCCAAAGTTGCTTGTCTGCAGGTCCTGATTCCTTTTTTTATGAATAGGGGTCTCAGTAGATTCCTACGATCTTGCTGCAGCCCTTTACAGGTGGTAATGAGATGTACGATGTTTTCCTCATGAGTTCCACACAGGCGGCAATTATCTGGTTTTGGGGGCCACAGCCAAGGGGCCATGTGGTCCGCTGAGGGTAATACTCCTAATCGTAATTTTAGGAATGATTCTTTTGTTTTTTTGGTGAAGCTGGACAAAAGGTATGCCTGTGGTGTGAGTTTATTGTAAGTTTGTACTGTCAGCCAGCCATGTGCTCGCTCCGTTAGTGAGACTTTGTCTTGTAGGAGGGATTCTTTCCTAACGGTATTGTTTACAGCATTTTTTAAACCTGCCACGCTCCCTTGCAGATCCCATAGAGGTAGATTGGGGTAATCACCCCAAACTGCCCCCACGGAGATCAGAAAGACTGTGTGTCTTTTTTTTGGGTGGGAACATGGCCATCCCCATTGTGAGGAAAACCCACAGCTATATTTAAATAACCTGGTGTCTAGTGGGCTGTCACCCTCCCGAGGGGGCAGATTGGGGGAAACAGAATGACTGTTCTATGTATATTATGAGTGGGAGCATGGCAATGCCCTGGTATGCAGCCCTACCCATAGATTTGAATTAAAATAATCTGTGGTTTCTAATGGATTTTCTGCTTTCGGGGGGGGGGGTGGGTGGGGGGAGGGTAGATTGGAGTCAGAAAGACTGTCAATTTTTTGGGGGGTGGTGCATAACCATGCCTATTGTGGGGAGGCCTGACTAACACACTTCTATTTTTAAAAATAACCTGCCATCTAGTGGACTTTCTGCCCCCCCCCCCCCAGAGGGGCAGATTGAAAGTAATCACCCCATCTTCCACTCTGGGGGAGCAAAACGACTGTTCCATGTCTGTTAGGGGTGGGGGGCATGGCCATGGTGTACAGCCCCACCACTATATTTTTATTTAAAAAATCCCTGGTATCTAGGTGACTCTCCGACCCCCTGGGGGAATTGGGGGAATTACCCATGTCTGCCCCCCACGGGGCAGAAAGACTGAAAGTTTATAGAGGGGGGTTGGGGTAGCACAAGCCCTTGCCTAAGGACCTACTCCCTCTAACCGTGTTGGCTAGTCGGTGGATGCCTGCTAAAGAAACGCTCTCCTGCAGCAATCCCCAAGAAGGATCCACTGCCCTTTTCAGGATTCTCCCCTTTTCAATGATAACTCTCCGAAAAGAATTAGAGCTCTGGAGGATGAGATATGTCCTAGAGCACTGATTCAGTGAAAGAGAAATGAGGCCTTCAGCTCGTTTTACTTTCACTTTTGGAATGCAGTGACGTCAACACACCCTGCATTCTGATCATCATAACAAACTAAAAACACAAAAAAGACCTCAGGCTTCCCAGGAAACTTCCTGAGCAGCCTGAGCCTTGGTGGAAAAAAGGAACATTCTCTTGTGCAAAGAATCCAAGTGGCATTTCTAACTCTCCCTGGTGTCAGCCAATGGCCGACAGACACACTTAATGGGTTAATGAAGAGTGGTATTGTTGTTTGAAAAGCAGTAGACGTGTAAAACTTGCTGAGAAAGAAAAAACACCAGAATAAGGAGGTACTTTTCTCCGCAACCATTCCTCTTTAGAGATTTACAGATATACCCAAGTTGTGATGAAACACGTCTGCTGAAGCACAATCATTATAACACCCATAGTGATCAATTTGTATTGTATTAAGAGTTAAAAAAACATCTATTACACCATTCAGAGTCCTCAATGATTTTCTGCCTGTACATTGTGAAATGAAAATAATAATGTTTGCATATGATATTGGGTTATATCAGTTGTTAACTAGGGACCTTTGAAGCAGGTAGGAAATCGGGCCCGATTCACAGAATGAACTTAAGACTAAATCCTAAACTTACTACTATTTGGTATTCACAGAATGCACTTACTAGTTTCGGGATTCACAGAGTGAACTTACTACTTTCGGGATTCACAGAATAAACGTACTACTTTTGTTATTCACAGAATAGATTTAAGACTACTAACTCTAAGTCCGAAATCGGGGAGTAAATTCCGGCCCGGAGGCGGAGCTTCCGGCTTGGGGGCGGAGCTTACGGCCCGGAGGCGGAGCTTGCGGCTTGGAGGCGGAGCTTCCGGCTCGGAGGTGGGGATTTTTGCCATGCTGAAATCTCCAACGCCGGGCCGCAAGCTCCGACTCCGGGCCGGAAGCTCCGCCTCCGGGCCGGAAGCTCCGCCCCCAAGCCGGAAGCTCCGCCTCCGGGCCGGAATTTACTCCCCGATTTTGGACTTAGAGTTAGTAGTCCTAAATCTATTCTGTGAATACCGAAAGTAGTAAGTTTATTCTGTGAATCCCGAAAGTAGTAAGTTCACTCTGTGAATCCCGAAAGTAGTAAGTGCATTCTGTGAATACCAAATAGTAGTAAGTTTAGGATTTAGTCTTAAATTCATTCTGTGAATCGGGCCCTTCTGGTCCGTTATTTCCTTGTTAATCAGTTAGTTTACATTTGTAGTACATGAACTGCTGGGAATTGTAGTTTTTTCTTCTGTTCAGTTAGTAATGCATGTCCCCATCATGGCTACTATTCACAATAAAGAGCAAGAAAGACACAATAGAGCCTTTGGTCTTGTCATAAAATGCAGAATCTGTCATGCAAAATTAAGTAAACCAATATACACCAAGTAATTTGCTGCGAAAGTGTTATTTGAAGTTTAATGTACGTCACTTTAAAATAGCAATAGTTCATGATTTGTGTCAAAATTCCTGCTCATTTCACGAAAGGACTGCTCATTTCAGGAAAACTGTACAAAACAGTTAAGTTGCAGTGTTTGAGTAGCACTTCAATTTCATTTGTATGACGTGCCATTCGTGCTGTCTGGCAGCAAGCAATCTGGAGGTATAATTACAAAAAAATGGTGCAGCGCAAGCAATTTAGCTGCACTGAGCTGGGTCATTTCGAAAATGCAGGGATGCACTGTATTAACAAGAATCTAGAACACCCCTGTGCTCTCCCCTGCTAAAAAAGCTTCTTAGCACCAGAGTAGGCACCCTTACACTATGGTGCAAGGGTGCCTGCATTGCAGGGATGATTGTGTTTGTACATGAAAGGACACTTTTCTGCACAAAAACAATCATCATGGCATTGTGCTCCTTCTATATGTGCTGCAGAATGTAGCACACATAGAAAGAGCAAAGAACGAGGAGAAATAAAAGTATTTCTGTTTTTTGTGTCACAATAGCATCTCCTTTTGAAAGATGCTAGTTTTTGGCGCTGTCTCAGATTTACAGATCCTTTTATATCTGTGGCAGTGTCAAAAAACAATGGGTGTTGCGTGGGAATGCCCAGAGCAACAACAACTGCACGCCCCTTTGCCGCAGAAAACTGTGTCTAGGAGGACCATATTTACAAAGTGGCATTAAGCCACGCAAAATGGATTAGTGTAGACTTGTAAATATGGAGCTGGGCACTGCGCCACAAAAGCAAGAGGGTCAAAGTGAACCAGATTCAATACTCTAGGGAGCATATTTACAAGCCCCTATCACCTCTGGAGCGTCCCTTTTTTTAGGTCTCGCCTGAGCCAGCGCATGTGCTGCTGTGGCGAGACTTTTAGTGAGTGGGCATTTTAAAATGCAACCACACGATTTTTGTGTGGCCTCGGGCGTGCGGTTACGTGCCCAGTCACGAGCAGAGGCACCATCCAGGTTACCTCTCTTGTCATGCGCTCAGCGCATCACTCGTGGGCACACAGAAAGCGCATGGACACTGCAGCTGCTTTCACTTTTTCAGCTGCGCACCCACTCGCTCCGCCGGGTCCTTGTCTATTTTGAAGACCGCTTGTTTTTTGTTTCAGAGGGGATTCTGAAATCACCAAGTATTGTGGGTTAAACTTTAACCAACCCCCATGTTTCAATTGGCGCACTTCATTGTTTGTGTATATCTAGAGTTTATCGCAAGTTGACAAAAAAGTGACTGAACATTCTGTTGGCTGAGACTGAAATAGTCGGAGTCCTCGTCCTCTCTTTTTGTATTAACAAAAGGTCCTGGGAGTCAGAGAGCTAAACCATTCATTAAGTGGCCTAACAATGGGAAGCTTCAGCATGGTTGAAAGTGGAAAAAAAGCTCTACGACGCAACCAGCATGGACCACGTTATAAACTCTTTTGATTTAATTTACCTTCAACCATGCTGCACAGTCACTGCACTGCTGTCCCGCCTTCCCTCCCTCCCATTGTCTGTCCCTTCAAAGTTCTCACCGTCCTCCCTCCCTCCCTGTTGTCGGTGCCTCCCCCCCTCCCGTTGTCGTGCGGAATGCAATAAACTTGCGTGCTTACTTAAATATTTTATTTACAGCGCAGTCCGCTTTGACTTTAGCGGCCGCGCTGACTACTACTACTGCCTTTGCCCCTCCTCCGCCATCTACTTATCAGGTGAGGTCTGGAGATGCAACTACCGCTGCCAGCTTTCCCCCTCTACCACTGTATCCTTGAGCACTGCTGTACTCTTTGCCACCTGTACAGCTGTTGGGCTTTGTTAGGAGAATGTTGTTTATGTGGCTCGTGCCACATTGCAGTCATTATTTGTGGAGTGGGAGCATAGCTCGTCACTCTGCTTTGCGACAGGATGGACCGCGACAAAAGGCTTGGTTGGCATTTCTGGGTGCACTTCTGCTGTGTACGCGAGTGTGGGTGATCTTGGACACTGGGAAGGGGGGCTCTGGTGACTTGCTATTGTGCAGAACGGGCTCTATTCTTAAGCCCATTATGCCGGTCTACCATTACCTCCTCTCTCCCTGAAGTGCCCAGATTGTCCCACTCTGAGGCTGGATTGTTTCAAAAGTAAAGAAATAAAAACATCTTTTTTCTATTTCTTTACTTTTGAAGCAATCGCGGCACGCACAGTTTAACTTAAAATGTTTAAAGCTAAAGTCCTAGTTCTGCGATATTGCAAATGGTTAGTTCCTAGCTGGTAAACGGTGTTGAATGTCAAAGGAAGCCCAGCTGTGCAATCGCACCACGCAGTCATTCATGATCGCTCATTACTGAAACAAAGATACAGTCTCCTTTTTTTGCTTCAAAAGCTGCCAAAGAGTTAGGTTGAAAGACGGGAGCTTACATTCTACAGCTGCTTTTGTACGTCTGATATGTTCATTTATGGCGTCATTACCCTAATAATAATCATTTGCATCACAAACCAAACTAACAAGTGTTTGTGCAACTGAATATGTTTATTTCTCCCTCCTAACTCAATGTCACGTATGCGATCAGTAACAGGAGAATTAAATATTGAGTTGTAACATGCAAAGATTCATATTTAAGCCGTGGATGTATCACGCAACTCTTTGCAGTCAGCGCATAACCCCTTGAGCCTTTTTACGAGGATTGGAATGTAACATAATTACAATGTTTTGGGATAATATCTAAGACCGTATGAACCTTGTCGGGCATTAAATTATCATATACAAGCATACAACATTATCTTTTGGTGCAAGAGTATGACAAATTTGGATGTACAGCACCTGCAAAGGTTTTGTGCAGATGGAGGTGTATAACCGGTCGATGAATGGGTTTGACAGTCAGTCAACATTTTTTATTTCGGCTGTACAGCCATAAAAGCACAATTAATTAGAACATACATAAAATACAAAGACATATGGTACACAACAAGTTATACAGTTAGAATAAAATGCAGAGTATCCTTAGAAGCTGGAATACTACAAAGTTGTGAAGTGTTTTCTGACCCTAGGACCACTCATCACTCAATATTTAACAACCTTGGTTGCCAATCAATACCAGGGAGACTATAATCACATTTTAACAACGTTTAAAAACAATTGCAATAAATAGATATTAAAAAGAAGGATAAAAAGAATAAAATAGTTAAGCAGGGAAAAATTTCAGAATTTTTTTTCTGGCGGGAAAATGTGCAAATTTAAATTAGCACCATAATCGATAAATGGGTACACTTAGATTATTCCTGAGCTCTTTTTTTTTATAATGCCTCTACGTATACACCGCATTCCCATTTATCTATCTCCTAAGTTGTTTTGGCTTCAGCTAGGATTTTTTTGTATTGTGCCCTGGTTTCTTTGATGCGTTGGTTTTCCTTGTCTTTCACCCCCAGTAGTAGAGCGCGCTTGGCTTCCCTGCACACTTTATTATACCAGGGGTGTTTGGTTTTAGGGTCAGAACCATTATTAGTTTCACCATTGTAAAAAAACTCTGCCAGTTTTAAAAACATATCCTGGTGATGCTTGCGTATTTCTAACAGGGATTCGGGACCTTGGCTATTTACAGACACTCGAAATGCAGTTTCTAAAAAGGGATTAATTTGTTTGTACAGGGTGGCCACTTTTTCCGTTGACTGTACAAAAGTTCCCCAGCGTACTCTTCTACCTCCTTCAGTTGTTATTAGATTTGGAGCAGGTTGTGTAAGTATATTCTGGTAGTGCTCGGGATGCGGGAGGGCTATTTCTAGCACCAACGGGTTATGGTCACTTTCACATCGGGGTTTAACCGAGAAATCAACAATTCTGTGCCATAACTTCACATCTACCAAGATATCATCAATTATAGATGCCTGTCCCAACGTATTATATGTAGAAAACCGACCACTACATGCCCTAAGTGAGTGGCTAAGTGTGAATGAGTTCATTTGCAGAACTATAGGGGTCCAACCCCTCACTTGATAGGTGTTACATTCAGGAGTTGACCAGGCCGAATCTTCCTCGCTAGTAATGGTGGTGGTTATGCCATTTTGTAGTTCAAAGTGGTTCATAGTGGCAATTAAAATCCCCATCCAATAATTACATGTGTGAACTCGGGCAAAGTATACAAGAAGGTGGCTAAGATCTGTGAGGTTTGCCCCTGCCTCACTGGGCGGGAATAAATGTTGATAATGGCAATTTTCAAGGTGTTATGGAAAAAAAGGAGAATACACAAAATATCAGGGGAAAGGGTGTCTATCATTTTGATATTACAGCCCAGATGAGTGCCAACCCAAATACAAGCCACCTGATGGTCTCCCCCTAGGCCCCTGAGCGGCTGGGATACAATATGCAACATATCCCACTCTATGCAAATCCAGCCCTGACCAGGTTTCCTGGAAGAGGCATAGCTTGTGGGTATCTATATAGTCTCCCCAGTCTGGGTGGTCCATTTTTGAGCTACGACCTGCTATATTCCAGGATAAAATCTTGGTGTTCTGTAAAGGACGCCCGTCCTGCTGTGTTACCTGATAAAGAGTTTTAGCCTGTTTGTTAAACCCTGCCTCGTCCTGTGGGGTACAGTCTAGATCAGTGTTTCCCAAACTGTGGTCCGCGGACCCCCAGGGGTCCGTGACACATTCCCAGGGGGTCCGTAGGCAACAGTTTTAAAAGCACAGAAACGTTTCTTGTATAATTAGCAGCCTTCCAGCAACAATAAAAGTGTCAAGAGAATGCCAGTGATTAATGTACCTGCTGGAGTTGAGGAGAGTTTTGTTCAGTGGCAGTTTTGAGTGAACTAATGTAGCACAGAGGGTTAATGTGCCTACTGCAAAGAACGTGTATCATGCATCTTAAAAAGCAGTATTGTATGTGCATAGGTTCGTGGTTACTGCTTTTGTCACAGCAATTCTTTTGTTACTGTGCACTTCGTAAGTGACAATCCTAATCTAGCATAGGGACCTATAAACTGTCATCAAAGAGCTGCTTGCAAACTGCATGGTACCAGTTATTAACCTATATTTTTTCCCCAGTTATTCGTTATCCTGATGCTGCTAAAAATATTTATTTGGGTGGAAATGCATTTTTAATGTTAAAGTCAGTGCTAGCCACTGTGTTATGTTCTGAATCCTGAGTTTGTGCTTTCCAGACTCAGCACTCTTTAAACATTTTATATACACACTGATTTACATGTATGATTCAATGTCTCTATATGTGTGTGATGTAAAGTGCTCTGACATCCTACAATGATATGAGAGATGCTATAAAACAAATGAAATACATGTGACAGAGGGGCTATTACTTCAATATATAAAATACTGATGCCAGATGTACGATCTGTTTTTATATGCGCGAACGGGTTCACAAACACGTTTATGCATGCAAAAACCTATTGAGCCATGTACGTAGGTTATTTCGCGAGTCGCAATTTGTTTGCGACTCACTAAATAGGTTTTGCAAGTTGCTGTTTGGAAGGGGCATTCCCTTCCAAATAGGGAGTCTCAAAACCATGTACAAATGTTTTGCGGTCGCAAAACAGTCGCATCTACCACCTACTTCAAGTAGATGGTAATGCATTCGCAAATGGGAAGGGGTCCCCAGGGGACCCCTCCCCCTTTGCAAAATTATTTTTTAAGGGCAGGCAGTGGTCCCAGGGTACTCTGCCTGCCCTTAGAAAATGAAACAAAAACGTTTAATTTTCTTTTTTATTTTAAAAGCATGGTAAACAGGCTGCATTTTTTTTTAAACTGCGAAACTGCTTTATTTAAAAGCAGTCCGAGACATGGTGGCATGTAGAGCCCACCAGGCCACCATCCCTGGGAGGGCTGGCATTCCCAATGGGCTCGCAAATTGCGAGAGGCTCATTAATATTAATGAACCTCGCAATTTGCGACCCCATTGAGAATCCCAAACAGTGTTAAACACACTGTTGTACATTTCATTCAGCGACTCGCAATTTGCCACTCGCAATGTGTCGCCAATTGTGAGGCGCTAAATTAAATGGTCTTACATCTGGCCCCAAAATCCTTAGTACCTTGAGTATTTGTTTTTGTGTGCACACGTGTGTACTTTTTTCGAATTACTGTTTTAATTTTGAAATTTAACTCATACAAATTGTTTGGGGGTCCCCGGCTTCCAGTGGTGACTCAATGGGGGTCCTCAGGAGTCAAAAGTTTGGGAACCACTGGTCTAGATCACCTAGGGTCCTAACAGATACACTAGGAGTACCGACTGGTACGATATGACATGCAAGAATATTCTCTCACGACCTAAACAAATTTGGAAATAACAATTTTTATACTTTGACAATTATTTTGACACAGGGTGACAGCATTAACTCATTTCATATAAAAATTTTATTATTTTTTATATAAGAAATATTTTCATCTTTTTTTCTTTTTTCTTTTTTTACTTTCTAATTATCACAATCATTTGATAAAACATGTAGTACTTCATTAGAACAATAAAAACCATATCCGTACCATGCAGAGAAAGAAACAAAAACCTATTCAAATTTTATCAAGAAAAACCTAATACCAACTATCTCACACACCCTACATTCACTCCTTATTCTGCGTCTGAGGGATCGCAAGTTGTAACGCGCAGTTGTTACGCAAGGTCGACGCGTTTCGGTGGTGTAAAAACCACCTTCCTCAGGACCTTCTAGCAGAACACTCAGATGTTCACAAACGAATCATAACCACTGCATGGATGGATATCTGTAATAATAGATAACATACATATGTATCATTAATCTAATTTTTCTATCTGATATTTGAATCGTACATTACCCCTGACCTAAAATATATGTATAGAGGGGGTCCCATATTCATGTTGGCCGACTGGTACGATAACCTCATGGGTATTCTCAACGAGTTGGTCACCATTCTCAGGTCTTTCTGGACATTGGGGCTCGGGTGGTTGGTTGTTGGTGGAATTCAGATTTGTACGAATGGGAGATAGCCAATCAACCAAATCCAGGGAGCTACATCTATTACTAACAGGGATATTGGACGTCATATTGTTTTCCCAACCCTGACCTAAGTTTGGCAGATTGCTACACTGAGCTCTCAATTCCCATTTTTTATACACGCTTCCCACTCTATCTAAGAGGGGGCAAGGGGGATAAAAGTAGCCCAGGGGAAGCGTCTGGATGCCTCCTATCTCCCTAGGTGGTACCATTTAAGAATATGTTGGACCGCCCTTCTGTCTCTGAAATTAATCAGGACACAGTCCCCCAAAATGTATTTTTGCCTCTGCCCCAGCCAACTAACCATACAGGTAAATAGGATGTCGCTATGTACTGAATTGGGGAGTTCAACCAGTAGATGGTTTTATTTCAAATCAGAATTTGTTTCCCCTCTGCTTTTTTCCAGCTCTGGTACTCCAGCTAGGATGGCAACATACGGTGTTGATGCTGGAGGCAAGTCTATGCAGGGAAGAGTAGAGTTTGTTTGCCTTGGCTTGGAGTGAGATGAATTCCTAGTGTCTGCTTCACCAGTTCTTTGTGCCTGTTTTTCAGTTGGTGGATCTAGGGTAGTTGTCACAGCCCTAGACTCTTGGACGTTATCAGGGAGATGAGGCGCCCTGTGTTGGGGAATAGCTCGCGGTGGATTTTGTTGGACTGGGCAATTGGTCTCAGTGATCAAACTTGTTTGCACAGTGAATTTTTGCCCTTCAGGGGCAGGTTGCTGAAAGCAGACAGACGGAGTTGCCTGTATTCGTTGGGGGACGATTACCCTATTTGGGGATTTAATAGATTCAATGATATACAGAACACCAGCGATTTTAGGTCCTCATGAATCCATAAGTGTATTTAAGTTGTCAATACGTCTCATTGCATTTTCGAGTTCAGATTTTATAAACCGGTCGAAAAATGGTTTGAGCTCCGGTGTCAAATGCGATACCCATACTGGGGGCTCAAAGGTTTTGTTACCACTTTCATCAGCAGTATGACCCCCTGGCAGTTGGTTTGGCACTACCCCTGAAGTGCATTTCGTATGTTTCCCTCCCTTACGGTCATTTGGCTTCTGAGGCGCTCCTTTCCTTTTTGCCCCACCCCCACCCGTACCAGTCCTGCTGATGTTTTGGGGGGCTATAGTGTCTGGTGCAGATGGCAATTCAGGAGTAATGGGGACAACTAGTGGTTGAGGTGAATATGGGACTTCTGACTCCATGGATTGTGAGATACTTAGAATTCTTGGTGTTAATGCAAGGCGTCTCTCAGTGCGTTCTATTTCACAGGCGACCGCTCCTATTGCTTGTTGTAACATTCAATCAATAGCAGTTGGTTGAGCAGTGGATTGAACAGTGGGGGTTCGAATAGGGGCTTTCTGCCTAGCAGTTGGCCTTGTGCATGGGGGGGGGTACTTTCCCCCATAATTATTTACTGTCTAGGCCTCCCCAATCCTACAAAAAAACAGCTAGTGTTAATCAGTGGACTAGGACAAGCATCACCCCACAGATCTTCAAGTAACCTGAAATCAAGGATTTTACTCTATAGAGCACCCAAAGACTCAACCCAGTTCAGTAGTGCTGAGTAACTCAAGAGCTAATGTACGCACAATAAGACTCACAAAAAGCTGATGAAAGGGGGGTGGCCCAGCCTCGGTCGGTCTCAGGCGGGCTCAGACGAGCCCGCCCTTGGCCTAGGCTTCGCCCGCGCGCGTCCCGCGCTTCGGAAGGGCTGTGCTAGCTTTGAGGGCCTCTGGCGCCCTGGGATGATGCCCTCTGCTGGCACCACACAATGCCTCGTGGGGGATGTAGTTTTACACCTGGCCGTTCCCCTCACGGCAGTGTAGATGAAGCTTGGCCTGCCGTTCCCCTCACAGAGATCGAGAGAGCAAGGTGAGGCGGAGTACAGAGGGTGTAGGTAAGCCATTTCCCTCACGGCGTGAATGAGTGTACTTTTGCACGTCCCGCGCTGCGGGAGGGCCGCGCTGGCTTTGAGGGCCTCTGGCGTCCTGTGATAATGCCCTCCGCTGGTGCCACACAATGCCTCCTGGGGGATGTAGTTTTCCACCTGACTGTTCCCTTCACGGCGGTGTGGATGAAGCTCGGCCTGCCGTTCCCCTCACAGCGATGGTAAGAGCAAGGTGAGGTGGAGTACAGAGGATGTAGGTCAGCCGTTCCCCTCATGGCGTGAATGAGTGTACTTTTGCACGTCCTGCGCTGCAGGAGGGACGCGCTGGCTTTGAGGGCCTCTGGCACCCTGTGATGATGCCTGAGCTGTAGCCAGGTGAGGAGAAGCACGTTCCTCTCGCACTTAAGGTGAGCTGGAGGAGTGCCCATAATCTTTAGATGGGTGATGTTAAATTAACTTGTATATGAGCTTTTACATGTGAATAGCTTCATGTGAGACTACGGTACTAATAGGTTTACTGTAATCTTTATCCGTCGTATGTCTGTGCTGTGCCATTGACCTGATGTTTCCTGCTTTTGGACACCTTTCCTTTACACAGGAGTACTGAGAGGACGAATCAGGTGATATCTTCATCAATTTTTTCGTTATTTCACCAAGATTTATTTTTAAAAGCAGTAGCAAAGTTCACAATGGTCCTGATGAAGCAGTAGATACCCAGGGAGGATCATAGAACTGCAGAAACATGTCGACCTAAACAACTAGTCAGTAGTTATTTGTTGAACCCACTGACCCTTTGCATTACCTATGTTTTTATCTATTGGAAGTGTACGGCTATAGAATAAAGTGTTTTGTGCGTCCACTCTCCAATTTTAAATGAGCACTTTTTCTCACCACTCACAATTCTTTCATGCACTGCTTCAAGTTACCAATACTTGCCATTCAACAACCTTGTGAGCCCACACACTTCACAGCTAGACTCTAGTGAAGTGGTTGTAATGTGGACTCTCCACTCTGTGAAGTGACCCAAATGATGGAAAGGGCGGCACAGGATGGGTAACTGATGGTAACTTTACATCCTGTGGAAGGGTCCTATTGTATACCATATTGATACATAGGATACACACAGGCAGCAAATCAGGACACACTTAGGCATACTATACGGTTGTTTGTTTAGACCCACTGTTACTCTTTTGTAGTTATATACCCTGTGATGATGCCCTCCGCTGGCACAACACAATACCTCCTGGGGATGTAGTTTTCCACCGGGCCGTTCCCCTCACGGCGGTGTGGATGAAGCTTGGCCTGCCATTCCCCTCACGGCGACGGAGAGAGCAAGGTGAGGTGGAGTACAGAGGGTGTAGGTCAGCCTTTCCCCTCACGGCTTGAATGAGTGTACTTTTGCACGTCCCCCCCAATGGGTTTGAGTTAGTGATTATTTGTCTGTGGCTGACGCGGAAGCACCTGGCGGTACCATGTCTTTTTCCCTAACCCAGGTCATGAATGGCTCCGAAATATCTTTTTGGCTGGATGCCATGGACATAAGGTCCCAGAACATAGCCAGATATATTTTTTTTATGTTAATTATTTTTTTAACCACTTGGCTGCTAAGGGGTTTTCCCCTCCCGTGCTGCAGATTTATGTTTCCCATTATACATGACGAGTTGACCTTGTCATGAGCACAGATTCAGTGTGCCTCATGACGAGTTCACCTTGTCATTAGCATGCAAGTGGTTAATAGGGTTGTTCAGTTGTACATAATGTCTTCTTGGTTATATATAAGGTAACAGAAATGCTTATAACATATTTTTATTATAACTTTTTAGTGCATGTTTTTTTTTAGCCACATGGCTCAGGAATTGCATGCCTCATGACAGTTTATTTGACGCCTGAGCGGGTACTTTCATGTACAGCTGTCTTAGGCACATGGATGCAAACTCTCTAGGTGTAGTACAATGTACGTTGCTTTTCACATGAAGTAACAGTAGATGTTGTAGCACCCAGGATAAAGTGCTGCATGGCTAAATACTTATAAGGTCCCAAAGGCGAGACCTATTGGCTATGCCAATGCTTGTTGATGTTCTGGTGGTGTAGTGCCATTTTCAATATTTACAAAGTGGTGCCCCCTTGTAAATATGCCCCTTTTCGTTGCATTCCTCTGTGACAAAGGTGTGTGCAATAGGTGTTGCTTTGGGCATTCCACCGCAGCAGCCATTGCTTTGTTACGCTGACATAATGGCATGCAAGAGCAGGAGTTAGAATAGTGCATGAGGAGAAATGCTGTTATTTCTCCTACATTTTGCTCTTTCTATGTATGCTTCATTCTGCAACACACATAGAAAGAGCAAAACGCCATTATTGATGGTTTATGTGTAGGAAGTTGTCCCTTCCTGCACATAAACAATCATTAAATAATGACGATTTGCTACTACCTATGCGCGCTGCAGAATGATGCCCGAATATCACTTGTGTGACTATAAATGATTTTAAAAAGAGTCTGATTTTGAAATTCATCAGTGGAAATTCTGCCATTCATTTTAATGTAAATATTCCTCTCTCTCGATGGTGGAAATTCTTCCCCATCAAAAGAGCAACTTGAAACGCCATGAGGATATTGGTTCTGCCGGCGACACCTCTGTCACTGGAGACAATTCTGTTGGTGAAAAAATGTCTGTCCCTGTCACAATTGTTTTCGAATGTTAGTGGTGAAAATCCCACCAGAGCATGAGCTGTGAACCGCACAGGTTTGCTGTATTCGCCCTTGTTTTGGTACAGAGAGACCCACCTTCATACAGCAGAATTTATGCTCTGATCAGATTCCTTACTGCAGGCACATTATTATCCGCCAGAGACGTGGCTTGAAAATCTGCTGTTGTTTTCTCTGCTTGTTCAGAACTCAATTTCGTGAAGAAATTTTGAGAGGTTAGTCATATCACAAACACATTGAAAAACTTTAAAAAGCTTCAAAAAGCCGGTATTAAACTGCAATAAAAGCAAGGGAAATAAAGTTTGTTTTATCTTTAGCTATTTTCCCATCAGGATACCGATTCACTTTTGCAGCAGGATCTGTTACATTTACTGTTTGACATGCAGTGGAAATCCAATTTTCTGAAAAAAACAAGCCCTACATTTTACAAGCAGAAATGCAGATAAAAGGAATGAAAAATAAAGTTTACTGCCCAACATAATCAGATTGTGACCTTTACTCTTAATATTCACTTGAGCTTTTTGGTTGTTTTATATCCTAGTTTCTACAGATCTTTATTCTATAGCTAGTGCCACAGACACGTTTTTTAAGCACCTATTTATTATTCTGGCAGCAAACCCGAACAATATCACAGCGGTACTAGGATAGTAAATGCTCACTTTTACTCGCTGGAATTGTATTTGCTAGCTTTAGATGGACCTTTATTCCTTACATAAAATATTTCCAGCTCCCTAGCAATTACATATTCAATCTTTCCTGGGATCATGTATGAATAATCTTAAAACACGCTGAGGCTTATAGCATGGTTTTAAAGGCAAACAATCTTTCCCTTCTTCTAAAGGATAATTGTCGTTCACTAATTCTTAATTATACATTACTCATCTGTCATTCTTGTACCAAGAATCCTAGGAGACAATTAAGGTTTAGCGCTAGTGTCCTAACCACACAACACAATGTAATTATGTGAGGAGGTGTTTTTTTTCAAAGTGTTAATCATTTTGAGGCAGAAAAGCTCAGTCACTCCATAGAATATTCATCAGTGTCTTGGTAAGACTGGAAGTCCAACAGAGGATACAATCAAATCGAATTCATTAAATAAACCTTACATGGTGCTCTTGCATATTATATTCATGATTTATGTTACGTACCTTAATCTAAAAAATAATGGTAACATGCATTTTTATTTTATGTTTCTATTTTTTTTCTAAATACTTTTCTACACGGATCTCTTATCTTCTATTTCTATTATCCTGTCGCAGTAGCTTACCCCGAGTTGACGGCTTTTGTGCAATCTCAAGAAGGCCTTTTTTGCGGGCATATAACGAATGCTGGCCAGCCCACCAGGTCAGAGGCCAGTCTTTTAGGGGACTGGACTCGCTATTTAGAGATCTCCAGCTCCTTGGGGGAATCTGTAGGCCTCCAATGGAGCTGAAATTACAACAGCTCGACTGCAGGCTAGGCTTGGGCACTAACTGTATTTTGGTATCTCTCTGCAATTCTGTTTGTTTTTCAAAACGAACCTCAAAAGTATGAGTTTGTTTTAAAAAACACAAGAAGTCGGGGTAAGGTCTGGGACACCAAGATGGCGAATGCTCCGTAATGAAGTTTCTGCTGCTATGACATGTCCTGATACATCCTCGAGCCCGGGAGGGGAGCCACAGACCTTTCTCCCAGTGCCGTAAAAATACGCTGGATTGCGGACTGCCAGTACCCTTGTGGAGAGGGCCAGCGTGAAGGGCCTGATGCGCTGTGCTAGTGACCAGGCCCATAGCCATGGTGGGCGGCCCACTCCGGAATTGCAGCATCCAGTGCAGGTCTGGTCTTTGTTTGAGGCGGTGCTGGTTCCCAGAGCCCTTTGAGGGACAGCAGCAGCAAAGTGGCGATCTTCCCTGCCACCCGAGCCAGGTGAGAGAAGAGATGGCCGTGTCCTTGATAGGCAGCCACCTGAATGTTTCACCGTGCACCCTTGATGGTGAAGGGGCCCATGTGGAGTTTTTTCGGAGGCGTGAGCCCTATTGGTCTCTGGTGTGGTGATTGGGGGGCCCCTGAACTTGCCGGAGGAGTGGAGGGGTCCCGGTATACTCCAGCATGAGGCAGCTTTCCCCTGTATCAGGTGCTTCCTGCTGTCCCGCCCGGCCGGGTCCCGCCCTCCTTTTCTCCCCCTTTGTCTCCATAACCATGACCTGACTGACATGATGGGAGAGCACCTCGGTCCCCACATGTCACTGAAACACATGCCTTGTGAGTGAGAGCTGAACCTGCAGACACCAGCTGCTGGAGATCCTGCATGGTGGCCCCAGGGCTGGATCTGCGTTCCGGCTGCTGGTGCTGCCCCCCTCATCTACCTTCCGCATGACCTCCTTGGCCATCGGGGGTAACGGGGACAAGCAGGCCGACGTCCTGGGGAGCAGCAATCCACCATCACCTCCATTTCTTCAGCTGACCTCTCCGGACTCACCTGGCTCAGGACTCACCTGCCTGCCCGTGTTTTACATAGATCCTGAAAAAGGGGGCAAGCGAGCCAGGCTCAAAAACATCTTAAGCCTATGCACAGATCTGGACAGGGGGACAAATGGGCAAAAACAAGACCCCCTTTGCCCAAACAAAAATGGATACATTCATGATGTATGCAGTGGGTCCTGCAGGGGATCAGCCTCCACAGCCACACAAAAACTGACTTACCCTCTGGATAAAGCTGCCATCTTGCAGGCTATTCAGGCTGCGCAGGTGCTGATAAAGACCCGAGCAGGAGAAGTGCAGATGGATGGTACCCTGCTCCACAAAAGAGCTCCGCAACATAGCAACCCGGATTACTGAGGCTGAATCCTAAGTGCCCACACTGGAATTCAACATCAACATACGTAAATCCTCTCCAGTTTCCTGTCCACCACCAAGCAAATTGAGTCGAAAGCTGAGGACATCGAAAACAGGTTGAGATGATTCATGCAGTTCCCTGAGAGGGCCAAAGTTGGAGACACCGGGAGGTTTTTGGAGAGTTGGGTCAAGTATAGGGTGCTGGCAGATACCCTATCCCAGTATTTTTCCCTAGAGCATGCCTACATATACCTGGCCCCGAAGCTCCCCACCGAGGCCGTTCATTACCCAGGTCATGAACTTCTGTGAATAGAGCCACGATTTTTCACAAGGCCCTGTAATTCAACAACCTCCGCATTGAATCCTCTCGGTTGATATTTCTAGACTACACCAAAGCAGCGCAGGTCAATCACAAATCCTTCACCAAGGGCAAATGGAAACTCAGGGTAAAGAGTCTACACTGTATGCTGATCTTTATGGCCATACTAAAAATGATCACCAATTCTCATACACATTTCTTTGAATCCCAAGAGGAGGCCTACGAGTGAGCAGCATACAAAGGGATTGTCTCACAACCGACCTGGGGTGACCTCATTTGGCGATCACCAGCCCCTGCCAGCCGGCTCCTTTTGGAGGCCTGCCCCTGCAGGAGGACCCACTCTAGGAGACATTGGGGCAGCTCACAATCTCCTCTGTCACCCCTGACAGAGGAGATTGTGAGCTGCTATACAGATCTGAGGGCTTTGACCCATCCATCCTTGGACCCATATGATGGCGTGATAGAAGGCCAGAGGACCGACCGGAGCCACAGGACATTTCCATCCTGCCTTCTGCTAACTCCCATCAGGTGGGTTACAGCTGAGGTCTGTCCCGTGATCTGCGTGGACTCGTGATCCCCATACAGGGACTCATACGTAATTTCTCCTTAAACAGTCAGAGAGGCCACTGAGCACACCTATCTGTTACGTCACCATATTTGATAACCATGAAGGTTGCTCCAGGTGACAGATGCTTCTGGGTGGGAAGTATGGGGAGTTAAGGGGTAAGGGAATTTCTGTTTCAAGGCTTGATCACTGGTTTATTATGTTTTGACTTTGTTTTCTCTTTTTGGCATGCACATTCACACCCACACTTTCAGCACTCACCCTCAGCCTACTGGCCACAGGAGACTTCTCCGAGGTCATCTACATGAGTACTGCCTGGCCCACAGGCCTCAGCTCCTACGCAGTCCCCATTTCATATCCATGACTGAAATTAGATTCCTCGACTGGAATGCCAATAGACTCCTGGACCAAATTAAACAGACGGCAGTCCTCCATTAGCCAAATGTCATGCATGCATCATTGGTACTTATGCTCCTGGAGACCTACCTCTTGGGAAGCAAATGCACCTTCTTGGGCCTCTATTGTCTATGACAGAGTCTACCAGGTTGTTTTTTTCCAGGGGCTCGAAGACTGAAGCTATTCTCCTGAGGACAAATTTACCTCTGGTGATCATAACGACACACTTTGACTCCCTGGATAGATACATGGGCCTGGGGGGATTGTTGGGCGAAACACAACTCAAACCTTCTTACCACGTATGTCACCCCAGACACTTATAGGTGCAATGGATGCATTCTGTACAGTTTTGTTGGCTTTCCTCCAAGGTACCACGGTAATTGCTAGGGACTTCAAAGATATACCCGCCGTGTATTTGGACATGACTGCAGAGCTAACACCCCATAGAATACAAACCAAGCAATTCCTCTATGCCTGGACTGAGGCTTTTAGCCTCTGCGATGTAAGGTGGACTCTGGAATTCCTGCTCTAGGCAGTACACCCACACCTCTGCCTCTCATAAGACCCTTTAGCACATGACTGATTCCTCCTATCAGCCCCAGATGGCGTACATGTTGACAGTATAGAAATGCTCCCCACAGCTTTTCAGACCACTCATTGGTCTGTCACGGCAACCAGTTGGACGATCTGGCATCTCTGTGCTTGGTATGTGACAGACCTGGAGTGCAAAAACCTCCTGGCCTCAGAGATCACAGCCTACTATAAATACAACCAGGGCACTGTAACCTCCACGAGCATGCAGTGGGTGATCGGAAAAGTTACTATTAGAGGTCTGGCTAAAGCCCGCATCCATTGTTAAAAACAGGTGCAACGGAGTAAGATCTTGAAATTCAAGACCGTAATCCTCACACTCGTGAAATATGATGTCCTCATTCCCACCCCTACTGTGTTCCACCAACTGGAACTAGACAAAAGCTCCCTCCATCAGCTGGTTCTCAATGAGGCTAAGCCATGTTGGAAGACAACCATTTAATGGATCTATGAGCTAGCACTAGATCTGGAAAACTTACTTTCTGGTGGGCCATCTCGTACCTAGCCTCCAGAATTACCCCAAAATAGAAGAGGATACAGGGTGTCAGTAGACCTCAGCAGTGAATATTGTATGCCTGGACCCTCAGACCACCGGAGAAAGGGGCACATTTTATCCTCCCTGATATCCCACGAGGTGTGATCTCGGTTTCTCAAAGGGCTGAACTAGAAGCCCCACTGGCCCTGTAAGAGGTCAGTGATGCTGAGAAACCACCGGGACCGGATAGATTTCCGGTGGAGTTCTACTGCAAATGTATTGATTTAATGACTCCCCACTTGCGTGGTCTTGTTTCTGCAGGTGGTGACTCAGGGTGAGTTTCCTTCGGAGCTAGACCTATCCCTCACAGGGCATATTCACAAACCTTAAAGGCCACCTGATCAGTGTACCTCCTACAGACCTATCTCATTAATTAATACAGAAATAAAAATTTATGCTAAGATTCTTTTACGGTACTCTCCACCCAGGTCTATCCAGGCCAATGTGGCTTCATGTTTTACCGTGGAATCGAAGAACAGGAGTAAACCTGTTGACCCAGCTGAGACCCGGTAGAGTTTGTAACTAAAAGACAACATCTCAACTGGTAATCATTTATGAGGAGCAAGTACCAGGATAGTACCAATAACAGAGTGAAGGGAAAGAAGGGAAACCACAAAAGGTTTTAGTGGGAAGTAAATTCTTTGTTGTACATAGTTATATCAGCACTACAATAGAGTTTGTGGTAAAGTACCCAAAACACACAATTATGCACTGAATGTGCTAGTGATAGTGAACGGCGCAGTGACACAACAGGGTGAAAATGCAGCGTGAATGGAGCAGGGATTATATACAGAAATAGTGGTCAACACAGTGATAAGGATTATATACAATGAGGGTTTTTCATAAAGTATGTTTAAGTAGACCACAATGATGCCAAGTATACGCTGTATAGTCGACGGCGTTTCGACCTGTTCGATTCCAGGTCATCATCAGGACAGGGGTAATTTATTCAAAGTAGTGCTGTATGAAGATAAAAAAGAATGAGGCCCAAAGTTCAAAGAATAAATCAGGGTGGTAGTAGTTGTTGGAGCAGGAAACTTCCTGTGACAGTAGGAGTGGAGAGATAGTATCAAGAGGAAGCGAAATTGTGTACAGGCAATTCCTAGTTAAAGCCATAAGGAGGTAGAGGGATGGTGTGAAAATAGATTCACCTTGAGAAGGGGGGGAATGAATGGTGTAGAGAGAGGCCAAAGATAGAAGAAAGGCAAGATGTAGGGATAATTACCTGTACAGCGAGGGTGCAGGGTTATCCATGATTGAGTAAGAACCAAAATCACAGGGTAGATGGGTCCTCATGGATTGGACCATCACTGAGGAGAAAAGGAAGGATGTGTTTAGCCAGAAGTTGCAGGCCGTGTGGGTAATAGGAAAAACATATGCAACATTCATGTTGTGGGACCAAAGGGCCATCGGGGGTACAATAGTGTGTAAGACAGAACCCGGAGGGGCCATGATCCTGTGCAGTCGGTGTGGCAAGGAGTCCACCCAGGGTTAAAATTAGCATGCAGTAGAGGAATAAGCGTAGGTCTTGCACTGTCGGACCGTGACAGGGGAGAAATAGGCAGGGCAAATTAAGTAGGTGAGCAAGACTAAATTGGTAAAGGCAAGGGGAGAAAGCAGTATCAAGCTTACCATGTAGAATGAATCCTAGGGTGTTGGCTGCTAAGTGACCAGGTAACGAATTCAGCTAGTGGGCAACCAAAGAGTCGCGTTTGACAGCCAGGGGTGTTGTGAACATACAGTTCAAATAAGCATGCAGCAGAGGAATTAACGTTGATCATGCACAACCGGACCGTGACTGGGGAAAAAATGGCAGGGCGAAGTAAGTGGGAGAGCGAGGCTGAATTGGCAAAGGCAAGGGGAGGAAATGGTATCATGCTTAACATGTAGAATGAATCCTTAGATGTAGACTGCTCGGGGACTAAGTAGCGGGCACAGCAGACGGACGAGTTAAGCTCCACGTTCGACAGCCGGTAGTGCTGTGAACGTACAGTGTGACTATATCTGGAAGAAGAGAGTCACGTGTGCTTGGGTGACTAGTCTGTGCAGAGCTGGTGAGCCGAGTGCCCAGGGAGGACCATGGAGTGGGTAAACGCCATTAGTAAGATTGTAGAGGAAAGAAGAAACGAAAGAACACCCGGCGAAGGTTGTGACATAAAATTATGTGGACAACTTGGGGATCACTCTGAAATAAAGTTATAATTACAGAAGGAATTGTTGATTAAAACTCTAGAACAATGGATACAGCATGATTGAAGGATGAGTGAATATTCAGGAAGACAAAGTTAATGGGGTCACATAGGGCGATCCAATGGCATTCACATTTGATGAGAAGCAGTTGCATATTGCCACCACGAAGGGGAAGTTGTGGTTGGTCAATATTTTGCCAATCCATGTCGGTTACTGAGTGTTTTTTTTCTCTGTAGTGTGAGACTTAAGGGGCTGTCTCAACATTGCATCTGATACGACTCTTGTGTTGAGAAATTCGTTGTTTGATTATTTAGATGGTTTATTCAATGTACAATAGATAGCACGGTCAACATAAGGTGTTGAATGTTTTCTCATAGCACCCACCACTGCATCCAGCATTTACACCTGGCTGAAGCCCACAATCATGAGCACTTCTCCTGGTGGATGTTGAGACGGTGTTCAACAATGTTGATTGGACGGTTTTGGAGATGGTGTTTGTCAAAATAGGATGTGGCCCATACTTTCTCTGCCTTATTAGACTGCCTTACTCCTCCCCGGCCACCCAGGTCTGTGTCAATGGGGTGCTTTCAGAGATCTTCCCAATTCAACAAGGGACGAGGCAGGGCTGCCCCATGCCCCCCTCTTCTTTTCCCTGGCCATCGAGCACCTGGCGGCCTTGTTCACTGAGATGCTGAGCTATGGGATTAAATGTGAAGACCAGATAGCACTATATGCGAATGATGTTCTCCTCAACCTCACTCACCTCAAAGTTTCTAGCCCTCGGTCACTCCACATCCTCGACTTACTCGGAAAGGACTCTGGCATCCAATGCAAGTGGTCTAAATCCGTAGTGAGTTCTCTGTTCAGAGGACCACGGAGGAGTACAGATGGTGATCTGTCATCCCCACAAGGTGATTCAGCTTTCGCTATTTGGGAGCTTTTTCATTCCTAGAGCCTGCCCTCAGATGGAACCTCAATATGAAAACCATTGGTAGTGCTTATGAAGGAGGACTTTTAGTGTTGGGCGACTCTCCCATTAAATCTTCTCCTTCTTCTTATATGCCTTTCGAAATTTTTCACTACCACTACCTCCCGCCTGATTCTGAAACCTGAATGCTACCATATTATCCTTCTTGTGGGTGCATCATCACTCCACATTGCTTTTGATACATGCTGCCAGTTCACATACAACAGGGGGTCTTTGTACAGCAGATTTCGGACTTTACTCAATTACGAGTGATCAATGATTGGTTAAACTGGTGTTTGAGTCACCCGACCTACAAAGCCGAGCTCTGGCTCTTAGGTCTGTGCAAATTCCTCCAATTGTTGTATGGTGAACAAATTCTAAGGGACCTTCCAGTCCTGACCACAGTGGTCCTCCAGGCATGGAGGAGGGCGATCAAGATCACCGGTAGGGACCGTAGGCCCATCCAGATGACACCACTCTGGCAAGGCACCTGGATCAATCAAGCAGCCCTGCTCAAGGAGTTTGCCAAGTGGGATATGATTAGGATATGGCAAATGGGGGATGCCCAGCAAGACTCAGCGTTAAAATCCTTTCAAGACTTCCAGGCACAACTTTCCCTATCCACCACACACTTCCACAAATATCTTCAAATATCTTCAAATCAGACATGTTTTAGTCGTCCACTACCCCCTCATACATGACTTGACTGAGTTCAACATTCTGGAGGCCAAACTCCTATTAGGTTCACTGGGTAGGGGTGGGATTTCCAAAATGTACAAATCATTAACACTCAAAACAACCGGCAGATTCCCCACCTGCAAAACAAAAATTGGGGATTGGTTGGATTCCCTATCTAACGTGGACCAGAGGGGTGCTCAAATGGCCCCTGGCATCAATGCTATTTCATCACGGCTACACCAATCCAATAGAACTATCTTCATACCTCATGCTACATTCCCTGTGGGTTCTATCAGATAGACAACCTTTCATCCCCCAAATTGTATTGTTGTGCGTTCCCAGAGGCTGACTTCCAACCCCCTTTTCCTACCCTCCCTCTCTTTATGAACCAGACAACAGTGCTGACACACAGACAACCCTGCCACCCAAGGTTAGACGTGGCGTGGTAAGACGCTCAGTGCACCTATTTACTTAACAACAGTGTCTAATTTGCCTGTCTCATTCCTTTTAAACTTTTAACTTGTGCCATCTCTTTATCTTATATTTCTCACCTCCTAGCTTCTACTAAGCTGTTCGATCCGCCACGGCCTGTGCCGCTTGAGCTGAGGGATCCGCTTTGCATAACTATCCCACTTCCACTAAAAGTAAGTGTTCAGTAGGTCAGAGCTCCAGACGCTGCTGCCCCTTTTTCCCGCCTTCCCTCTATTTATGAACCAGGAAACAGCATAGAAGCGCAGCGGACGCCTGCAGCGGCGTACCACTGGCACGCCAAAGGCAAGCCCGTTTGCGCCCGTCCGTGCCTGGCCACCATTGGACGCTGGACCCCTTGTTCGGTTCTCCCTTGCCTCCATCCCTACTCGCACCATCCCCTTCTTACCTGTTTACCTTCATTCTGGCCCATACCAATGGCAACCCAAAGCTTTACAAGTGAAGAACTCAGGACACTAAACTTGGTTAGTCCCCCTAAGAGGTCCACAATAACCTCCCTGCCAGTATGTCCTCCAAAGAAGAGGCGGTAAAGGCTCTAACTGACCCGGCCCCTCATTCCAAACCATGTCCAACCAAGCCCGCAGGCTGTAACCTGACTGACCAATCTTAACAATTAATGTGGTTACATTGTAACGCCTGTTCAATTCCAAAACATGCTCTGGAAATATGGAGCCTGTTAGACTCTGAAAAGCCTGACTTATTCTTTGTTATCGAAACCTGACTCCATGAGGCCGCCCTTCCCAATATTGCTATCGCATTCCCCCTGACTATCAACTGATCACACTTGACAGGAACAACATGAGAGGGGGCAGCCTAGCAATTGCTTTCAGGGCTCATTCTAAGATTAGCATACTGGAAACCTTTCTCTTGGAATTGGGTGAACTCTGCATTTTCAGAATAGAGAACTCTACCAAGGAAACCCGGAGAGGCACCTTAGTCTACCAACCTCCTGGCACTAAAACCAACTTCACCAACCACTTAATGGAGACTATTGCACCTCATGTATTAGCAGACGACAACTTTCTTTTAATCGGTGATTTCAATTTTCATGCTGAACTTCTAACTGACACAAACACCTGTCTACTTATTTCCAGTCTCAATACTCTGGGTCTTTGTCAACTGGTAATGGGGCCCACCCATTCAGCAGGTCATACCCTTGACCTCCTGTTTACCAACACCCCTCATATCAAAGTGAGCCCCCTATCCCAGTCCTTTGGTCAGACCATCACTTATTAAAATTCTCGTTACAGTATGTCTCCACTCATAGTCATGCCTGCGGAGAACAGAAATGGAGCAGACATTGGTAGAAAGTTAGCCTGGCTAACTTTTCTTCCCACTTCAGCCCCCGCCCTCTATCAGCACCAACAACATAAATCTTGCAGTTGAAACCTTTGAGGAGGCAATCACCCAGGTCCTCGACATTATTGCCCCCCTGTCCAAGGGCAAACACAAGCACAAAATGTCACCTTGGTTCACTGAAGCCTTAAAATCTGACAAACGGGCAAGTAGAAAAGCTGAACAAAAATGGAGGAATTCAAAAAGCAACGAGGACAAGCAGGCATATAAATCTGAACATAAAGTCTACCATGACAATATTAAAACAGCCAAAAAAACCCATTAGTGATAGAATAAATAAGGCTGCCAACTCACACAAAGAACTCTATAAAATATTAAAGAAATTTACCAGTCCCGCCTCTTGCCAGTCTGAATACCCTGCTTCACAGGATTGGGTGGACACCCTGTCCACCTTCTTCGAGGAAAAGATTAACACTATTCATAGCCTTTTTCCTCAACGGATATGTGAACATCAATTCCACCTGTCCGATTGCGTTCACATAGCCACTTTATTCTCTCTAAATGAATTCACCATTTTCCCACAAGAGGAGGTTAACACGGTCCTCTTTAAGGTCAAATCAGGCTCACCAACCGACCCAGTCTCACCTCATATTCTGTCCATTATCGGACCAGCTCTTCTGAAAAGCCTGACTGATCTTTTCAATTTATCCTTACGTCACGCAACAGTTCCCACAAAATGGAAAGCAGCTATTGTCAAGCCCATTTAAAAAAAAATCTACCTCAGACCCTAAAGAATCCAACAACTATCGGCCCATCTCTCTACTCCCTTTTCTTGGGAAGGTCCTCAAGTCCCTAATCAATAAGCAACTCTCAACCTTTCTAGAGAGTAACAAATTGTTGGACTCTGGTGAATCATCTGTGGGAGTTGGAAGTCAGGGGATCTGCCTTAAACTGGCCCAGTAGTTACTTAACTGACTTTTCATCGATGGTACACATTGGCACCCTTGTCTCTCGTAGCCAACTGATAGATAAGTGCATCCCCCAGAGTTCCATCCTAAGTCCTACACTCTTCAATGTATACTTGGCACCCCTAGAAAAAGGGTATACAACCTTTACAACGCAACTTTTACCACGACCTACCATTACCACGCATTTTTTACAACGCAGGATCCATTACAACGCATACCATTACCACGCATGTATTTACAACGCAGGTACTTTTACAACGCATACCATTACAACGTAAGTATTGGTAAGTATATTATTTTATTAAAAATATTATTTGTTTTTTTTTGTAAAGGGGTATTTTTTGGGTTCAGGGTCAGTTTGGGGTTTTTGGGTAAAGGGGTATTTTTAGGGTTCAGGGTTAGTTTTCAGTTTTTGGGTAAAGGGGTATTTTTAGGGTTTAGGGTCAGTTTTCAGTTTTTGGGTAAAGGGGTATTTTTAGGGTTTAGGGTCAGTTTTCAGTTTTTGGGTAAAGGGGTATTTTTAGGGTTTAGGGTCAGTTTTCAGTTTTTGGGTAAAGGGGTATTTTTAGGGTTTAGGGTCAGTTTTCAGTTTTTGGGTAAAGGGGTATTTTTAGGGTTCAGGGTCAGTTTTGGGTTTTTTGGTAAAGGGGTATTTTTAGGGTTCAGGCTCAGTTTGGGGTTTTTGGGTAAAGGGGTATTTTTAGGGTTCAGGGTCAGTTTTGGGTTTTTGGGTAAAAGGGTATTTTTAGGTTCAGGGTCAGTTTGGGGTTTTTGGGTAAAAGGGGTATTTTTTGGGTTCAGGGTCAGTTTTGGGTTTTTGGGTAAAGGGGTATTTTTAGGGTTCAGGGTCAGTTTTGGGTTTTTGGGTAAAAGGGGTATTTTTTGGGTTGAGGGTCAGTTTTGGGTTTTTGGGTAAAAGGGTACAGTGTAAAAATTAAACATAATTAAATTTAAATTACATTAAATTAAATTGATTAAATTAAATTAAATTAATTAAATTAAATTAAATTAAATTAAATTAAATTAAATTACATTATATTAATTTTAATTAAATTAAATATAAAAAAATATTATATACTTACCAATACTTACGTTGTAATTGTATGCGTTGTAAAGGTATATGCGTTGTAAATACATGCGTGGTAATGGTATGCGTTGTCATGGATCCTGCGTTGTAAAAAATGCGTAGTAATGGTAGACGTGGTAAAAGTATGCGTTGTAACGTCATACATCCTAGAAAAAGTGATCAGATCTCATGAGTTCGATACTGTGTGGTACGCAGACAATACGCAACTACTGATCACTCTTGGCCCAGATCGAAATGACACAAACTCCGATTCATTAAGTGCATGACCGACATTAATGTCTGAATGCTAACCAATCATCTGCAGCTCAATGCCAGCAAGACGGAGATAATCCTCTTTGGGAAAGCCCAAGCTCTATGGTCCAGTGACTGGTAGCCTTTCAATCTCAGCCCCTGTCCTTCTTCCAAACCGGTGGTTCATAACTTTGGAGTGAAGACCGACAACAGCTTTTCCATGAAAGACCATGTAAATCATGTGAAGGCATTTGCTATGGTCTAATGCGAAGTCTTCGTAAGATCTTCCAGTGGATTCCAGTTGCATCTAGGATGCGCTGGTCCAAGGCCTAGTTATCAGTTGGCTCGACTACGGAAACACCCTAATGGCTTCCATTAATGAAGAGCTTCTAACCAAAGTGCAAGTGCTACAGAACACTGCCGCCAGACTTATATCAAATCTACCTTCACAGTCTCTGTCAGTACCAAGTCTTAGAGCTCTCCACTGGCTTCCCATCAGGAAACGTATCCATTTTAAGATCAATTGTCTTGTCTACAAAACTATTCATGGGAACGGGCCATGCTATCTTGCCAAAAAACGTATCTGGTACCAACACACCAGAATCCTTAGGTCCTCTACCAAACACTTCCTCTACCAAACACTTCCTTACCCCCTTCAGGATTCGCACAGCCAGGAATGCTGGAAGATCTTTCTCTTACCTTGCCCCCAATCTGTGGAATTTGCTTCCACTGCAGCTACGTATGGAAACCGACCACAGACAGCTTAGGAGAAATCTAAAATCCTGGCTGTTCTGATCTCTCTCCTTCTGCCCGGCGTCATCTCTCCTTCCGGATTTAGAGTTTTTGGCCAGCGCTCTGAGACCCATGGGTGATGTGTGCGCTTAATTAAATCCTATGACTATCATGTGATATGGTCCTATCTGGTAATTATGCCTCATAGGCGGTCTATTGAAGACAAGCTTTCTGGGGATCTGGAGGCCTCCTTTAAACTGACCCCCCACAGTGGCTTTACTTGGGGAAAGGAAGGCCATGGGCGGGGCACACGAGCAACACGCACCCTAGTGGATCTAGCCACAGTCCTGGTGAAGAGAGCTATAGCAAGTAGTTGGACCCATATATGCCCATCTAAACATTTTGGACAGGTGAAGAGCGATGGACTGGTGTTCTATGACGGAGAAGCCAATATACAGGGTTACGGCATGTACTCGTAAACATGCAAGGATGTAGGGAGCCTATTTTGGGCTGACCGGAGGGTTTTGGGGACCTGCGAGGGGCTTAACACTGTTCCCTCTTATGTTGTTTAGTATGGCCTCCTACAGTGGTAAATGTTGGGGGGGGTGTTTGTTGGTGGGTTGGACTGGAATTATTGCCAGCTCTCGCAAAACTCAATAACGTTTGTTATAAAAATTATAATAATAGTCAAGGCCCTGAAGCACAGGGAGGTTTCTCCCTGTGCTCCAGACCTAAAAAAGATTCCCAGTGGAGGTCTTCCATGCCTAGAATGGCAGTCCGAGGCAAAGAAAGCTAGTGATCGTCACCTTGTCCTAGATAAAGTGAAGCAACTATCATTATGATTTGGTGGCCTACAGATAGACTTACGGTCAAGTCAAGGGATTACAGAGCGGGTGACAGATGAGTCTCCCTCGGTGCAAACCCTGTAGTTCCCCCACCTGTAAATCTAACGGGGACCTGCAAGTTGGGCTGACGAGATAGCTGCCATTTTTGGTAGATGCTTTGCATTCGCCAATATCTAAAAGCCCCCTTTATTCAAAGATTTCGGCAAATGTAGCTAGCTTTATCTATTGCAAGGCTAAATATGTCAGAGACAGGCAGATTGTAACTTTGTTCTGATTGTCAACAAATGCAATTATTGTGATCCGAAATGTTGTATCATGCTTATTCTCTAGGTTATGAGTATAATGATGCTTAACATTCCTTATTATGCTTTCAAAAGTATCTACAGATATGGATAAGGTGAAACCAGGATGGCTCAGTGAGCTCAAGAGTTTGGATCCCGGCTTACTTTAATCTTTCTGAAGTCAATAAATGTTATTTATGTGCTTGGAACTATCGGGGTCCACCATAAAGCACTGTATAAAAAACGAGTTATTATTTAGAAAGTGGAGGTAGGTTTAGCATGCCTCATACTGGAATTTGCTTCCACAATTTGCTTTGGGTCACTCTTATCATTTACGCCCCGGGCAATTGTGAAAAATTTAATTTTTGGTGTGGTTCCTAAGACATAAAAATACCGAATTTCTTGTGCATTCCTTCAAATTACTCGGCGCACGAGTCAAACAGTGTTCTCCAAGTAATTCATGCCCTGCCCACTGCAAACCCGCTAACACTTATGTTTGTAAGTGGGCTGCAAATGCTGCGGTCATAAGTCAGCACAAACATGGGCAGGTAATGGCAACTTGAGAAGTACTAAACCTCGCGCCAGCTGAAGCTGTAAGATACATATTCTTAAAAGGTCAAAGCTGTTCGGAAAGCAGCAGCGGCGTTAGCCTGGCCTTTACCTAATGAACACGCGCAGAGCTGAATTACATGTGTATGCACTGTTGTTCAAGCTAGGGGGTCACTGGCTTAGAAACCTTGGGCAATGAAAAACACAAACGTTTCCGGCACAGCACTCTGACGATCTTTGCAGGAACTGCATCTCTTGGAGGAGAAAATGCCGCCTAATGAAGCGAGGGAGGAGATGGGCCTAATGGAATATTTGTCACTGTAAACATATGGAAAGTGCATTGAGGACAACGGCAATTTGCTGACGCCTTCCTACACATACCTCTGTGCATATTGTTTCGCTCTACTTAAATGTCACTGATTTCAATTTCGCACTACGGCATTTGGTCCATCAGCTTGATCAAAAACTGCAACTTAAAGGTGATCAGGAAAAACGCCCAGAAAACACAATAGTAATTTAGCACAAGTCACTGGTCTACTGCACTCAGAGTGAAAGGAATGTACATTATTTTTAAGAGTTGCATCTGTATCCTCAATTTTTAGGTCTGGCCTAGAGACAGCTTTAGCTAGCTAGATAGCCTCATGTTGTTCTCAAAATTCATAATATGAATACATACATATGGACATACATCAGGATTATTTTTGTGCCTTCATTTTTCCTGCGCATACGTGTATCACCAACCGCCTGAAAAAGGAGTGAATTTCAGCAAGCACAGTTGTGCCTGTGCTGCTGGGACACTCCTTTATTTTTTTATTTTTTTATATATGCTTGGTTGGTATTTTGCTGAATATTGCATATGTACAGAATTAAAAGCTGGCTCCTGTAGATGGTGTACCACGAAAACAACGTGTCATTGTTATAAGGAGCGATAGATTCAATATTGCAATTTAATTAATTTATCAAATTAATTGGGTCTTTTCCATGCCACAAAGACAACGTCACAGCCGCTTCAAAGAGCCACCTAGATGCTGTGAGCAGTTAGTCATCATAGATCAATCCTTTAACCCCTTAGAGTGGAGACAACATATTTGTCCAGTTTTGTGATGCAAGCAACTGAGGTATTTGGGTTTGGGTTCGGAGGCCACCCAGACAAAACTACCAAACCAAGACATTTCTGAAATCCAGACAACAAAGAGAGTCCAGGTGGTGTGACTTGTGTGCAGCCTACTACATTGTTGGACCCAAAATGTCCTTCAAACCCCACAAATTGGCCAAAAGCATACATTTCCCTCATATTTCTGTGAGGGAACGTTTTGGAATCTGAAGAGACCCAGAAAGTTCCTCCCACCCAGCATTCCAATTCTCCAGATAAAAACAGTACTTCACTTGTCTTGCTATGCCTGTGCCCACTACACTACAGGCCCCAAAATGTTGAGAAAGCACATTTTCAGCAGTAGATGTTACCTAGACGATGTGGGTAGCTGCATTATGTGGGCCAGGACTCACCCACCACCCGGTGAAACCTGCCAAACCTAGATATTTCTGAAAAACAGGCAGCTAGGAGATTTCAGGGTGGTGTGACAATTATGGACATGACACATTCTTATTACCCAGAATTTCTGCAAACCTCAAACTTTGGCTAACATCATGCATGTTCATCACATTTCTGTGTGAGAAAGGTCTGTAATCTCTCTGATCCACAAAACCTCTACCACCCACCATTCTCATGCTTCTCCCGATAAAAACAGTACACTATTTCTGTGGCTGGGCTATTTCGTCCATGACACTATCGGGTCTAAAATATAACATGAAAACATCAACATTACGGCAAAAAAAATTACTCATTCTAAAGATGTGGGCAGATGAGATATTTGGGTCTGGACCTGGCTGCCATCATGGGAATTCTACCACACATAGACATTTCTAAAAACTGAAATGCCATCTTCATATTGTCCCCGATTGTTTAGCTATGGTGAGCTACCTATGCTGGGATGGATGGCATTCAACTGAACATTATTAATAATATCAATGGTGATATCACATTGTGATTTAGATTACAGACTCTACTACATCTATATATGGAGTCACAAGGGAGGAGTACTACTGTCACTAATTGAATGGAAAACATATAAATAAAAAAGATGCAGCAAATCTACTTAGTAGTAATGCATAGTCTCTTATATTTTAAAATATTATAATTATAGTTGCTCAGTTAGGAGCACTACTGTGCAACATATGTTCAAAGAATGCACACAGAAACAAGTTTGAAATTGCACAGCCAGAAAGAAATGGGGATAGCTTCACTGATGTCATTTATGATGTCAATGGTGATGTGTTATGTGATGTCACCAAATATATCTTTATTGACAGTTTTGGATGCTGAGTGAGTATGCGTGTGTGTGTGTGTGTGTGTGTGTGTGTGTGTGGAATTAAGGCTGCTTAAATTATTATCCAAATAAATATGTATCCTCAAAAGCATTACTTGTAGTTTTAAGGCAATATTATCACTTTCAACATATAGATGTGCCAGGTTCTAAGTAGTCGATTCATCAAGGGCCTCTTATGTTCCTAAATCCCCGCACAAATGTATTAGATAGAGGATAACCCCATTGGAGGAACTGGTATAAAGCAGAGAGAATAGGATTAAACAAAAACTAGGACTCAATTTATCCTCTAGGTGGATTTGTTAGGTAACTGAGAGGACTTGAAGGATTATGAACCAACTTAAAGGTAAGTAGAATACAACAGGTTAGGAATTTGGAATGTTATATAGCGATGACACTAGAAAGGGGAAGGGAGGAAACAAGGAAGATGCAAGGATGGCTAAACTGTTCAGAAGTAAATCAAAGCAGAGGACAGCAGCAACTATATTACAAGTTGTCGGGTGTCTAATCCATTCTGAAGATTCCTTAAAGACTGACTCCCGCAGTAAAACCAAGTACTGTTCAGACTAATCCGGAAATGAGGATATCAAGTGACCCTTTGTGGTGAGGTCTAATGATTGCATTACGCAAATTCCCACAGTCCTGTTTACCACACTTTCAAAGGCATTCCAACTCAGTGAGTTGCCCCATGCCTGAGATGTTTCTGAATTCTGACAAGATGTATGTATGTATGTATAAACCATTTTATAGCGCGCTCTATTACTTGGGAGTATCCTGGCGCGATGGAGAAAGACAAAACACAACGGGGGAACCAGCTTATACCACACCGATAAACAGATGAGTTTTCAGACTCTTCTTAAACTGACCCACGCACTGAATGGAGCGCAGGTGAAGGGGAAGGGCATTCCATGCCCTGGCAGCCACCACAGCTATCGACTGTCCCCCTAATCTTGTTCGCTTAAAGCGAGGAAGAGTCATCTTATACAGGGAAGACGATCTAAGGCAACGTGAAGGAGCATAAAGGATGAACCGTTTCCTCAAGTAGGCTGGCCCTTGATCGTGAGTTGCTCTAAAAGAGAGCACTAGAGATTTGAATAGGATACGCTGCGCCACTGGCAGCCAATGGGGGCTACGCATGTGGGAGCGGACGCTCTTCCAGCTCGGAACATTGAACAAGAGACGGACAGCGGCATTCTGGATGACCTGTAAACGTTTGACCAGATATGCAGGGATACCGCTGAACAGAGCGTTCGCGTAGTCCAATCTCGATAAAATGAGAGCTCAGGCGACAGTCTCCTTTGCTTCTCTAGGGAGGAGTGGGAAGAATCTTAGCAGCGCTCTCAGAGTGGCGAAGCATGTCCCTGACAATTTTCTTATATGATCTTCAAATCTTAAATCTTCCCCAAACCATATGCCAAGATTTTTTGCAGGGCCCCCCATCACCTTAGGGCTGGCAATGTTCGAGGGCCAAAGCGTGTCTTTAAAGCTGGAGGGAAATGTGCCGTAAAAAAGGACCTCGGATTTGTCCTCGTTACATTTCAGCTGGGCCAGAGCCAGCCAGCGAAAGACTGAGGACAAACAGAGCTGGACTGCCATAGTATCCAGGTGATCGTCCGGCCAGGTAAACAGCAGTTGCGTGTCATCGGCATAACCAATTATCTTAGCCCCGTATTGTTCGGCCAGGTAAACTAAGGGAGTGATGTAAACATTGAACAGTAAGGGAATAAGAGTGGAGCCCTGAGGGACCCCAGTGAGAAGTGGCTTGGGCTTCGAGGCATGGGGTGGCATCCAGACCTGTTGCGTCCTATCCGATAGGAATGACGACAACCAGGCCAAGGCACAACCACCAATACCGACCGCAGACAGCCTGGCGAGAAGGAGCTCATGAGGAACGGTGTCGAACGCGGCAGAGAGGTCCAGAAGAATCAAGACCGCTCTGCCGCCACCGTCCAGACACTCCCGGATTGCCTCCGTCATCTCAACCAGGGCTGTCTCAGTACTGTAGGCCGCCCTAAATCCCGATTGAGCTGGGTGCAGGGCGTTAGAAGCCTCCACGAAGCTCTCAAGTTGGTGAAAAGCCACTTTCTCACACATTTTTGCCAATGCGGCAGGAGGGATATAGGACGGTAATTCCCTGGAACAGCAGCATCCAACTCTGATTTTTTTCGGAGCGGCAGAAGCTTTGCCTGCTTCCAGCATACAGGAACAGTTGCTGAGGATAGAGAAAGATTCACAATCTGGGTGACCTCACTGCATACAGTAGTGGCTACTTCTGAAAGTACCCAAGCAGGGCAAGGGTCTGAAGGTGAGCCAGATTTTAAAGTTTGAAGGAGTGCCAAAATATCGCACTCAGCAGCCACTGAAAAATCCGTGAACTGCTGGGTGACACAGTGACACATAAGAGGGGGAAGACCCACCGCTGCACTGGCTTCGGGCAGAGCAGAGAGCAAATCCTTCTGAATCTTTGCTATTTTTTCAATGAAAAAAGAGGACAGTTCCTCACACCATTGGATGGAGGAAGGGATCGTGGGTGTATCAGCAACAGGGGCTAGAAAGCTCTACACAATAGAGAAGATCTCTCTCTCTCGAGGTGCAATCGAGTGTTTGTGTTTGTGTTTGCTCTCTGTTGTCGCCTAGCCTTGCCTTGCCTTGCCCCGCCTCGCCAGACTGAATAGTCGAGAGCAGATCACGGATCGAAGCGGAGGAACGCCAGGATCGCCGGTCTGCCGGGCTGCAAAGGTCGCCGAGGACTCCGACGGCGGCCGGCTGACGGCGGACAACTGTGAGACCCGAAAGTGAGTCTCCCCCCGAGATCCTGAGACCCCGAGACCACCCCCGCGAGGCGTGGTGAGTGGGGCAGTGGAAACGCCAGCGGGTGGTGCAGGGGGGCCGTGTGGGGCTGCCGGTCAGGGGGTGCCGTGGGACACAGAACGGGGGCCGGCGCCCAGCCCAGCCCAGTGGAACGTGCAGACTTCAGAGCGCGCGTCTGCCGGATAAACATAAAGACGTTATCTTGCTGCCACCTGGCCCCCCTCCCCCAATGAAGCATATTAAGAGGGGGTGTCTGTAGGGAAAGCGACTTTAACAGTAAACTGCGGAGGCATATCGACAGCAAGACCACAGCAGGGGAGGAGCATAGTGGAACCCATAACCCTCCAATGAAGGGGAACCCAGTCTAAAATAAGACAACACCTGAGGCACCTGAACAAGAAAGGAGCCAAGAATAGAAGGTGTGTCTTTAGTATCACGCTTAGGAAAAGCTCAGAAGACATCGTAAAAGAGGTCAACAAGTGTGGCAAAGGCAGGCCGGTGAGTACAGGCACAACAGAGGTAAGTGTAAGAACCCACGTAATTTTTGTAAAAATAAAAGTTCTTGAGAATTGAACAACAGCAGTACTACAGATAAAGGCGACATAAATCAAGAAATGGCACCCAAAAGAGGACTAAAACAGCATAAAGAAGATAGCCCAGTGAAGAGTAAATCATTGGAGGGCTCAATATAATTGGAAGAGAGCCAGGAAAGCCAGGCTTCAATCATGGACAATAACAAGGGGCGACGTAAGAAAAGAAAAACCAAAAGGGCAACCAAAAACGCCCAGCAGGCTAAAAGGGACTGCATTCAAATCTCGTCCAAACAGAAAGATAACATGGCAGCGTCCAAATCTATAAAGGACTTTGTTGGGAAACACTACAAATCCACAGAGCCAGTAACAAGCCAGGACCACGAGGAAGATGTGGAGGAATACGGCGCAGAGGAAGGAGAAAAGGCAGGGGCGACAGCCGGAAATCAGGAAAGGAATGAAACAGGAGAACATCCCAAAGAAGAACCTCCCGATATTGAGGCAGGAAGGGAGGACCTCATAACAATAAACCTGACGCTCCTGAGCCAAAATCTCCATATTCCAGCACCTCGCCTCTCATCATCTCCAAAAATGTTCTCGTTACAATCATCGGGAAACGAAGGGCAAAGGGGAAATGAAAGACTGAGCCAGAGCCTCATCTGGGGAGGCGCACCAGACCAATCACCACATTAACAAGCCGCCCAAAAATCCCTACCGCAGCTAGGCCACCATATAAACCCAGACAGGAACCACACACAGGATTCGGAGCTTTCAGTATCGCCAACTTCATCTTTGGTGGAACTAATACTGATGCTACAGAAGAGACTACAAGGAATCCTAGAAGTAACACTTTCAAATAATGAAGTGATGAAAGCCCAGAAACTGTACCTAAAAAAGATCAAAGAGGAACTAGCGGGGATAAAGATCCAATTGCCAAACATTTTAAACCCAATAGTTAATACACAAACCATGGATGAAAGTGTAGAGATCGAATCGGTAGAGGCACCTGTTGGAAACCCAGCAGGGTCCCCACAGCCCATAGACCAAAGTATAACACATAAATCAGCTGAGGTACTAGATAATGTATATATCTCCAGACGCCCAATGCTGGTAAAAAGGCGTGGGGTGTATACAGTGGGCCCCTCCAAGAACAAGGTAGAAAAAAAGCGAGCCCAAAATCTAAAAGCCAAGAGAAAAGGGAAGGAACCAGAGAGGGAGGCACAGTTAGGCCTAAACGCATCAACCCCGATCTATGTACCAAACAGACCAATGCACCCGGAGCCTAATCTAACAAAGTCCCCGACAGATCAAAGAAAAAATTGGAGAACTAAGGACATAAAAGAGAAACCAATACCATCTCGTATTGTGAAGCAGCAAGTAAGGATAGCTTCAGGACAACTAAATAGAGTACATAGAGCGGAATGCCCACAAGTCCAGGTCATATCTGGAACAGGAAGTAAAGGGGTGCAGATAGAGAGACCAAAGAATAGACCTCAAAGATATGAAACTCCAAAGAAAGTACAAAAGATGGATAACAATAAATGGGTATATCTGGATCACATGTTGGTGGGGAAAAGGGAAAATACGACTAGAAAAATTAACCCCCTAAATAGGGCACAGATTCTGATCGCCTTCGCCAAATGTAGTAGCCTGAGGGGGATCAGTACATATGATCTTCGGCAAATTGGCTTCGTAGAGAACAGAAATGGTAAAGAAATAACAAGTGTCACTCCACTCAGACCTGGTAAAAATGGCAATCCTGAAGGCCACCAGTGAGATAAATCACCTGGGAATAAGGATAATCCCGGAGAAGGAAGTAAAAGCCCCGATAGATAATACCTTCCTAAAATACCACGCAGGTCTGGGGAAGAGACAAGTACATCTTTATAGAGATGAGGAAGGTACCCATAGCTGCCTGAATATAGTTATAGATAATTCAGGAAACAAAGCATTATGGGATAACTGGACCCAATGTAACAGCCCGAGGGGTGACCCAAATGAGAATGATACAGAGGTAGAGATAGAAGAGGGTGGCATGAGTGAGGTAGAATAGGATGAGGGGGTGCCGCAAAGTCTAGGTCTCATAACATGGAATGTGAATGGGCTAGGCACTGAGCAAAAACGAGAAAGCATAAAGGACATAGTAAAGAAAGCGGACATTGCCTGCCTACAGGAGACCTGGACATGCGACGAAACCCCAATCATCGAGGGATTCCTACAATTAAGTCGTCCGGCCACGAAAAATAACTACGGCCGCCCGTCGGGAGGTCTAATGACACTGGTTTCAACAAAAGTGCTTAGAGAAGCAACATCGTTAAAAATGAATTGTAAATGGGTGCAATCCAGTAGACTACAACTATTGACAGTGGAAAAGAAATACAAAATGTTGACTGTAATGAATGTATACATGCAGTGGGATAATGGTGTAGAGTATGAGAAGGAGATGAGGTCCTTTAAAGAGGATGTGGACATAATACTAGAAAAATATGCATTGGATACTGTGATAATAATGGGGGAATTTAACCATAAACTAAACCCAAAAAAGGCTGACATCTGGAACAGAGAACTGTTAGAGGTGTATGGAATTAATCCTGCTAGCTTCCCGGCAGGGGAGATATCAAAACAGGAATTAGAACTGGTACACTTCTAAGGAGGTAGGGGCTTCCAATGCTTGAATGGAAGAATGAAAACAGATTGCCCAGCAGGGAAGACCTTTAAAATAGGCTCACAGTATTGCCCGATTGACTACATGTTTATACAAGCCTGGAAATTTTCCCTAGTATTTAATTTAATTTAATTTAATTGTGGGTTTATATAGCGCTAGAATCAACTCCCGGAGGAGTATCTCCGCGCTTCGACCGCTGGGGAACCCGTCCTGGCTCACCCTGAGAGCTGGTCCCTAATGGGTATCTCTAAGGTGCGACCAAGCATCCCCGGCGGTCTGGGGGGCCGTTGTGAAGATGAGGCAAGCTAATGCCCAGAGTTGCCGAGTGTGGTCCCTGACTAGAGTAGGCACCGAGGCGAGAATTATCGAGCCAGCTGACCCTGGTCCACGACCCTGCCGCGTCGGGAATCGAACCCTGGTCCCGGGCCGTCCTCTGCTTACGGGTCTGCCGCCTCTAACCAGTGAGCCACACCAGTATGGGATTTTAATTTAGAACAAAAAGAGGTCAGTGACCATAACCTACTGTACTTATCAATATTTGGGGGAAGAATTATGCCCAGAAAAAAGTGATCCCCCAGGAGGTCGAGTATCCCAAACGAGTGACAACTCAACTCACAGAGGAATATCAGGCAAAACTGACAGCTATGCAAATTAAAATGGAGCCGGAAAATCTAGAGAACAAAAACCTGAAATGGTTCATAGAAAAACTAGAGGAAGTAGTCAGGTGTTTAAGAATAGAACTAAAAAGGGACAAAAACATCAGTGGGAAACCTCCTAGTCGAATAGAAATGTTTTTCTGCCGAGTGCCAATCTAAAAAAAGGGAGATACGGGCAGCACAAAGAAGACAAAAAAAGAACTTCACCCATGAGAGACAGAATCACATAATCAAGCTAAAAAGAGACTATAAAAAAATGGTAAATGACGCTAAAAGGTCATTTAAAGAGAAATGTTGGTCAAATCTGTTGGAAGCAATTGAAGAGAAAAACCTTAGAAAATTTTGGAAATTGGTAAAGGCAGCAATTGGTCCAACAGACGGCGAACTAAAATGTGTAGTTAGTGAGGCAGCATGGGAGAAGTCTATAAGGGAACTGTACGGGGCAAGAGTCCCGATAGAGCATGTAGAGACCCAAAAATGGCAAGTAATATCAGAAGAGTTCAAAGCTAAATTTAATGCAAAACAAGTAGAACACACAATAAGTGAACTGAAACTAACCCGTGCGGCAGGACCCGACAACCTTCCTGCAATAATACTGAAATCAGAAGTAAAGTGGTGGGCAAGATTCTTTGCACAGATGTTCCATATTATACTAACAGAAGGCAATATGCCACCTAACTGGAAGGGCGCAATAATCAGGCCAATCCATAAGAAAGGAAGCATGGAGGCACCACAAAACTATCGCCTGATTAACCTCCTAGACATAGGAGAAAAAGTCTTCTCAAAAATACTATTGATCCAACTTAACGCATGGGTAAAGGAGTTCCAAATTGTCCCCATAGAACAGAGAGGATTTAGAGAGGGTCACTCTACAATAGACCATGGACTTGCATTGTGGGCTATGGCAAAGAAGTCAATGGAACAAAATGGCAAATTATGCTGTTGTTTCGTTGACTTCCGAGCAGCGTTCGATTCAGTCGACCGTGTATGCCTATGGGAAAGACTATTGAAGTAAAATATCCCCAGTGAACTTCTAACTATAATAATGGAACTACATAGGGGAAACTGGGCGCAAGTCATCAAGGACACAGTGGGATCATTGACGCAAAAAATCCCCATAGATAACGGTCTAAGACAGGGATGTGTTTTAGCCCCACAACTATTCTCTATATTCCTGTCAGATTTCCTGCCCTCCCTAAAAGTTGAGGGGAGTGCAAGCCCCAGAATGGAAACAAGGTGCCCTGCTTACTATATGCTGACGACCTGGTAATAGTAGACCAGATTGAGAGAGGCCTCCAAAGAAAGCTTAATGCCTTTAACGCATACTGTGCTAGCAAATTTCTAACTGTCAACCTAGACAAAACAAAGATCCTATGTTTTGGGGAAAAAATAAGTAAATTTAATTGGCGAGCTTCAACTGGAGACGGTTAATGAGTATCGCTACCTCGGTTTGTGGTTTGACAAGAGACTAAACTGGTATACGCATATGTAAACACAAAAAGCAAAAGCACACTCCTCAATATGTGGCTTAAAAATATTCAATAGGGACTACGGAGAGATGTCACATCGTCCAATGCTAAGAGCCTTTAAGGCAATGATCCCCCCCCAAGTCCTGTATGGAGCAGAAATCCTTTATTTGAGCGGTAAGGGAGCCTGGGACCTGGTGGAGGGGAAATGCCTCAAAGGTCTCCTCTCTCTCCCACAATCATCTATGGTACAAGCCATAAGGAGAGAAATATGCACAAAGTCCTGGGAGATACAAATACAAATGGCAATAATTAGACTTTGGAAACGTCTTGAAGACCCAGACGGGCAAAAAGTAGCACAATGGTGCAGGAATGAAATTCAAAAGAGTGAGCTAAAGTGGGCAAAAACATGTAGGGAAAAATTGACCCAAATCTGTAAAAGGCTAAAGGTAGAGGTGACCCAGGAATCGCCACAAGTACTTTGTACTAGGAGTGAGCTGAAATTTAAGGGGAAGGAAACATCTGGATTGATTGATATGGGATATTTAGCGAAAAAGAAATCAGTAACACTCATGATGAGCTCTTGGGAAAATGAAAATTGGTTTCCTTACCTAGACACCCTGCCCAACCGCGGCTTTAGGCAGGAGATATTAAGGCTGCGGATTGGAATTAACCCATGGTTAACAAATAAAGACCTGAAAGTGAAAATGTTAGACCAGAAAGGGTGTTGCAGGTGTAACCTGGGAGGCAAAGGAGACCTGGTACATATCCTACTGGATTGCTTGACACTACTGGAACAGCGGAAACTGCGGCTGCGCCCTGTGTTCCTAAAATATGCTATAGAAACCAGGGCGCAGGCAGTGGACTTATTAACTGAACTTCCCTCCATTGATATTGCAATTGCACTTGGGAAATACATAAAAGTGGTATTGAATGATTTAAGAAACCAGGAATAATCTGCAGGACTGTATGAATTTTAAATTAATGAAACTATTCTCAAATAAGGGAAATTAATAGATTTTAATTGTAAATGCAAAGTTTTACTTTTAAATGCAATTTTATTATGTTTTATCGTCTATATGTGAATATTTTAAATTTGTGATATGGCCCCTTGCACCTGTTTAAAGACTATGGTCATAATAAACTACTTTTGACTTGACTTGATCTCTCTACTGTTATTGTTCGCCCTGGCAATTCTCCCTGCATAATAACTGCCTTTTGCTGTCCTAATAGCAGCATAGTAGTCCTTTTGGGCTATACGCAGGGCGGCCTTTGTCTCGGGGCTATACTCGTGCCTCCACACTCGCTCCAACTTTTTGCAACCCAATTTCAGCTCCCTCAATTCGTGCGAGAACCAGGGTTGAGAAGGGGTGCAGCAGGGCCTTGACATGGTGTTATGTTTTGTGGACGCATCAGCCACCTGTTTCACCCAACCATTAAAGCCACTAACTGCCTCGCCTACCTCAGGACTAAGAGTCGGGCGGGCTCTAGATAGGGCTTGTCCGAACGAGACCAGATTGATCTTCTGGGGGTGACTCAGGGGCAGGCCGCAAGCCGTTCTGCCTGCGTCCTCCACCTCCCACGGGAACCTAATAAGCTCGTGATCGGACCATGTCACTCTTTCCGAACCTAGTGCCATGATGGGAAAGTTAGAACAAACTAGGTCCAAGAGGTGACCACCAACATGGGTCGGAGATTCCACCCATTGTTTAAGTTGTGCCAGATCGAAAATTTCCCCCAAGCGGCGAGCCTCAGTAGAGTCAGGGACATCAACATGGATATTGAGGTCACCCACCAAAAGAAATTTCGAAAAGCTCAGTGGCCGTGGCACTATGCACTCCTCCAACACTTCAATAAAGTGCCCCGCATAACCTGGAGGCCTATAGATCAGTGATTCTCCCAAGGTAAAGTGGGGATTGATAATGAGAGAGAAATGGAGCACTTCCCCATCAGCCACTTCATCTGACTGCTCAGTGGAGAAGAGCCACCTTTCCCTATAAATTACTGCTAGCCCACCCCCTCTGCCTGTCACGCGATCAGCTCTGGCAATCTTAAAACCTCTAGGAACAGCGAGTTCCACAATCGGAGCCCAGGTACTAGTAAGCCATGTCTCCGTGATGAAAAGGAGCTCCAGCTGTCCGTCAGTGAGTGTTTCAAAAATGTCCGCCGCATGTTTTACCAAAGATCTAGCATTGATTAACCCTGCCTTAATCACAGTGGGGCCTGACCTACTGCATGTTCGTGGGGGTACATTTAACTGGGGCAGAAAACCATAGTTTGTGCACTCTCCAGCATCACAATCCAGCCCAGCCCGAGTGCAGAGACCCACTCCTGATACCAAATTGAGTTTAAGTAGGTCACTGCGAGAGTACCTGGCCGTACCAGCCATATTCCTGCGGAGGGGAAGAGACCGGGCAGAGTGGCATGAGAACTATCTACCTTACACGTTCTCTGCTGTGCTCTGAGGTTTAGTCTGCACACGCTGTTCAAGGTTAAACAACAATGCCCCTTGTTATTCTGTTCTCGTCAGTCCCTCGCACCTAGACATAACATGCTACACCCAGCTGCACTATTGGAAAACATGTGCTTTAATAATGCAAGTGCAACACGTATTGAAGCCCTTAGAGAGACACCTTTCCTAAGATAAGAGCTGTGCTTGTCCTGAGATGTGAACAGTACATCTATGCCTTGAGGTATGGCCCAGAGGTCTTCTTTTTCATAATAAACTATCTCTTACCATGGGGAGGGAGGGTAGGTCATTCAGCCCTTTTCCACTGTTTTTTACAACATGATAGACCCTTTTGTATTCTATGGTAGTGTAACTATACTGACTATATTGTGTTTATGCATTTTGCTGCTATTTTGGCTCGTGTACAGCATCATAGAGCGCGTAAGTTGAAATAAACATTTTAAACTATACCGTGTCTCAGATTACTCGCATTGTGGACAAGTACGAGTGAGTGAGCGAAAGAGTGTCTGGCTCCCGCGATTTCCAAGATAGAGTGAAGTGTTCTGGGTTGTCTAATCATTGGTAGCTTTGCTGTAGACGGAGAATGAATGAGACACCATAGCTTGTCGGATTGGGATTTTGGGTACTAATGTGGTAAGTTGGTACACCTCTATTCACTGAGGTCCTGTTTTCCTGTGCATAGTTCTGTATAGGTACAGAATCCCCGCAATACTGTCCTCAATGATTGTTGGCAATTTATGTAATAGCACCAGTGATGCCACTGACGTAATTTGTCATGCCATAGGCAGAGATAAATAATTAAAGGCGATTGCATTCCAGACTAAATACATATCAAATCAAAGGTATACATATGTAGGCTATGGTGTAAACCACCTTCTTTTTTTTGACACAGAAATGAACTTGTGCAACTATCATAGTTAATATTTTGTAGCGCTGTGATACATACTTTTCTTTCTCACTTGCTTTGGGATGTAAAATACACAAATATTCATTGCATATATTTTGTGATGATTGAAGCAAAAGAACAAAAACGATTGTCGGATATTGCTTGAACTACGAAATTCAATATTTTTCACTGTGTTCAGTATTGTCACATCCTGTGTGTTGTATTGCTTTTAAAAGACATAGAAACGTACCTATGATCATGTGACCTAGACCCTGTGTGAGTTTTTTTCTCTTCTAAAATGAAAAAACTTTGCAAGTACACTGGATCAGGATTGGCTCTTATTCTCATCGAATGAGAGAGATATATTTATTGCATATATATATATATATTTATTTGTTTTTATTTATTTCCCTAATAACTTTGGCGGCGCTTGATGAATCGTCACAAAACTTTCAAAAAATGTCCCCATTTTGGTTCAGCTGCTGTGTGTGTGTCATTTGAGATGTCATCAGTGATGTCACTGACCATTTCATGAGTGATGTAATATGTGACATTATCAGTAGTGCATTGCGGGGGCACGAGTTATAAAGGCTGAATTTCTCTGGTTTTGTGCGAGTGAAATGTCAGCCTACCTATAACAACCGTGAAACCTGGTTTTTTTTCAGTGAATATTCAAGGTTTTTTAAATGCTAATTCCTAACTATAACGTCCCTGAAAACTCTATTTTTGCAGTAAATGTCTAAGATTTTTTTAAATGCTAATTCCTAACTATGACGTCCCTGAAACTTCAGTTTTTTTCAATGAATTTCTAATGTTTTTTAAATGCTAATACTAACTATAACATCCCTGAAACCTGTGTTTTTTCAGTGAATTTCTAAGGTTTTTTAAATGCTAATTTCTAACTATGCCTACATTGGTAGGAAAGAGGAAGAAAGGCGCAGAAAGAAGCAAGAGAAGTGCAGAAAGATGCAAGAAGGGTTCAGAAAGAAGGAGAAAGGTGCAGAAAGAAGCAAGAAAAATGCAGAAAGAGGCAACAGAAGTCCAGAAAGAGGAAGAAAGGTGCAAAAAGAAGCAAGATAAGTGCAGAAAGAAGCAATAGAGGTGTAGAATGAGGCCTACTTCGACTATACCTTACCACATACTCATACAAAATAGCCTGATCACTAATCCTTCTCCCAAGATGTCTTAAACCTCACATTTCTCTTGAAGGTTTACTATTCATCGACCGCTCAGAATGTTAGGCTAACCAAATGTAAAACAGTAATCCTAACCATATCACTGTTGTAAGTCTGATCAAGTTTGTGAAGGTATGCATGCGTGTGTGTCTGTGTTTACCTAGTGACATGTTACATAAAAATAAACATATAAATACTTGAATACCTGTGTTTCAAACAGCATACGCTGTAAATGTGGGTACAGAAAGGAGTATGTATTTCTTTCTGCTCATAATACAGGGCACATGAGTATTCAATAGTATATTTGAGGGGCTCTATAACACCTATATACATAAGACATGTCTGCCTGTGCAACCGAATGGCAGAGCAGAACTGAGCACATTTAACCACCTATAGGAGAAGCTACCCACTTTTTAAGCTACCATCTTCAGATGCATAACACATGTGAGACTACATGTACAAGTAGACATATACCTCAGTCATGAGAGCACACAGACCTTTAAACGTGACAGCTTGCCCTTGCCATTTGACTACAGAAAGAGGTAAGAGAATGGCAGAAAAAAACAAGAGAGGTGCAGAAAAAGTAAACAATGTGCATAAAGAGGCAAGAGAAGTGCAAAAAGTGGCAAGAGGGGTACATAAAGAGGCAAGAGAAGTGAATGAAGCAATTGAGGTGAAGAAAGAGGCACGATAGGTGCAGAAAGAGGCAAGAAGAGTGCTGAAAGAAGCAACAGAGGTATAGAAAGAAGTAAGAGAAGAGATGAAAGAGATAAGAGAGTTGCAGAAAGAAACGAGTGGTACAGAAAAAAGAAAGAGAAGTGCAGAAATAGGCAAGTGAGGTGCAGAAATAGGCAAGAGAAGTACAGAAAGAGACAAGAGAGGTGCAGATAGAGGTGAGTGAGGTGCATAAACAGGCAAGAGGGATGCAGGAAGAGGAAAGAGAAGTGCAGAAAGAAGCATCAGAGGTGCAGAAAGAGGCAAGAGAGGTGAAGCTAGAGGCAAGCGAGGTGCAGAAACAGGCAAGAGGGATGCAGAAAAGGGAAAGAGAAGTGCAGAAAGAAGCAGCAGAGGTGCAGAAGAGGCAAGAGAGGTGCAGATAGAGGCAAGTGAGGTGTAGAAACATCCAAGAGGGATGCAGAAAGAGGAAAGAGAAGCGCAGATAGAAGCAGCAGAGGTGCAGAAAGAGGCAAGCGAACTGCAGAAAGAAGCAAGAGAGATGTATAAAAAAGCAAAAGTAGTGCAGAAGGAACCAATGGAGGTGCAGAAAGAGGCAAGAGGGGTACAGAAAGAGTCAGGGGAATTGGTGGAAGATGCAAGATAGGTGCAGAAAAAAGGCAAGAGAGGTGCAGAAAGAGGGAAGGGGGTGCAGAAAGAGACAAGAGGGATACCGAAAGAAGCACTAGAGATGCAGAAAGAGGTAATAGAGGTGTAGAAAGTAGCAACAGAAGTACAGAAAGAAGCAACAGAGGTGCAGAAAGAGGAAAGATAAGTGCAGAAAGATGCAACAGAAATTAAGAAAGAGGCAAGAGAAATGCAGAAAGAGGCAAGAGAAGTACAGAAACAGGCAACAGGGGTGCAAAAATAGGGAAGAGGGTTGCGGAAAGAGGGAAGAGGGGTGCAGAAAGAAGCAAGCAAGGTGTAGAAAGAATCAAGAGAGGTGAAGAAAGAAACAAGAGAGTTGCAGAAAGGAACAAGAGAGGTGCAGAAAAAGCAAGAGAGGTGCAGAAAGAGGCAAATGAGGTACAGAAAAAAGCAACAGAGGTGCAGAAGGAGGCAAGAGAACTGCAGAAAGAGGCAAGAGAGGAGCAGAAAGAGGAAAGAGGGGTGCATAAAGAGACAGGAGAGGTACAGAAAGAAACAAGAGAGGTACAGAAAAAGAAAGAGAAGAGGAGCAAAAGTACCAATGAAGGTCCAGAGAAATGCAGAGAGGGGCAAGAGAAGTGCTGAAAGAAGTAACAGAGGTGTAGAAAGAAGCAAGAGAAGTGATGAAAGAGACAAGAGAGTTTCGGAAAGAAACAAGAGAGGTGCAGAAAAAATCAAGAGAAGTGCAGAAAGAGGCAGGTGAGATGCAGAAAGAGGCAAGAGAAGTACAGAAAGAGGCAGGAGAGGTGCAGATAGAGGCAAGTGAGGTACAGAAACATGCAAGAGAACTGCAGAAAGAGGCAAGAGATTTGCATGAACAGGCAAGCGAGGTGCAGAAAGATGGATACAGAAAGAGGCAAGATGGGTGCAGAAAGAAGCAAGAGAGATGAGGAAAAAAGCAAGAGATGTACAGAAAGAACAAAAGGAGGTGCAGAAAGAGGCAAGAGGAGTGCAGAAAAAGTCAAGAGAAGTGGTAAAAGAAGCAAGAGTGTTACAAAAAGAGGCAAGAGAGGTGCAGAAAGAGGGAAGAGGGGTACAGCAAGAGGCAAGATGGGTACAGAAAGGAGCAATAGAGGTGCAGAAAGCAGCAAGAGAAGTGCAGAAAGAAGCAGCAGAGGTGCAGAAAGAGGCAACAAGGGTACAGAAAGAGAAAAGATAAGTGCAGAAAGAAGCAACAGAAATGAAGAAAGAGGCAAGAGACGGGCAGAAACAGGCAACATCGGTGCAGAAAGTGGGAAGAGGGGTGCAGAAAGTGGGAAGATGGGTGCAGAAAGAACAAGAGAGGCACAGAAAGAAGCTAGGGAAGTGCAGAAAGAAGCAAAAGATGTATAGAGAGGGGCAAGAGAAGTGCAGAAAGGGGCAAGAGAGGTTTAGAAAGAGGCAAGAGAGGTGCAGGAAGAGGAAAGAGGGGGAGAAAAAGGTAAGAGAAGTACAGAAACAAGCAACAGAGTTGCAGAAAGAGGCAAGAGAGGTGCAGAAAAAAGAAGCAAGAGTGGTGCAGAAAGAAGCAAGAGAGGTGCAGAAAAAAGGGAGGTGCAGAAAGTGGAAGAGATGTGCAAAAAGAGACAAGAGAAGTACAGAAAGGTGCACAAAGAAGCAAGAAAAATGCAGAAGAAGGCAAGAGAGCCACAGAAAGAAGCAGGAGTGATTTGTGCACCATTAGCACCAATTTAAAACCCACATTTAGCAATAAGTAACTGGTTTGAAAAGGGCCTTCCACCATGCTGTAACACTTGTTGCTGCATTTTTGGTAACGGTTGAGCCGTTTGAGCCAGAAACATGTTTTTTTGTTTAAATCTGCAGATTATGCAGCAATATGTGGCAAATGTGGAAGATGTATAACTATGCGAAAATCGGTGCAGCTGAACAGTCACATAATTCCAGCGTCCCTGCTCATACCTCCAACTAGGTCCAGAAGTGCTCTTCAGTGGTTCCTTCTTTTTTTGTCTCATTGAGTTTATAGTTTAGCTTCTAAGGAAACAAGGAAGACTAAACCAGAGGTTACCACTCCACAATACTCCACAACACAGACTACCATACAACATAATTACTCTCCATAACACATAATCCCACTCTACATAATTCCTATACACTAAATACCAAATACTTTCTATCCACATAATTTCACTGCACTACATACCACATAATTCGAATACACACAATGTACATTCACTCCACTACAAAAAATATTAGTAAAAAACTCTTACATTTACAATGGCAATAGCCCTAACTTTCGCAAATGTGAGACCTATTACATTGCTTCTTTAACTAGTAGTCGCTTTTGCAGAGTGGTGGAGAAGGAGAGCTGGTCCTCTGACCAATGCTCAGGAATTCTGCTACATAGCACTTACAGGAGGTACCATGAGGGCTTCTTGGCCTCCAAAGTCCCTCAGCAGTAAAGTGGACTTTATCCCCCAACCAGTAGTGTGCCTGGGGGCACATTTGCAGAGTGGTGGAGTAAGGGAGCATGGCCTCTGAAGACCTCTTGCAAATCCCACTGACTTGGACTTACTGGCGGTAACAGGAGGGGTAGTCGTCCCCCAAGGACATCCTTGGGGGCCTAAAACCCTCCTATTACCTCCAGTAAGTCCCACAACGCAGGATTACTAAGTTCTCAGAGCTGGCCCTTGACCATTTCCCAACCACTCTGCAAACGCTTTCTTGGTGCACTCTTGGATGGGGGTTGTAGTCCCCTATGCTGCTGGCCAGGTCCTTAGGGGCCAACTAGCCTACCTGTTACCTCCAGTAAGCCCACACAGTGTGATTGCTGAGAGATGTACAAAAGCCAGGCCCCCTTTCTCCACCACTCTCCAAACGCATCTCCTGGTGCACTGTAGTTGGGGATGAAGTTCCCTTGCCTGCTGAGATTCCCAGGAGGCAACTAGCCCTCTTGTTACCTCTAGTAAGCCCCACACAGCTGGATTGCTGAGAGTGGTCCGAGGCCATGCCCCCTTTTTACACCACTCTGCAAACAAGCCTCCTAGTACACTGCTGCTTGGGGATGAAGTCCACTTCAGTCCTGAGGTCCTCAGGACACAAGGTGACCTCATCACCCCACCAGCAGTTTGCCAAGAGGCTTGTTTGCAGAGTGGTGTAAAAAGGGGCATGGCCTCCTACCACCTCTGAGCAATCTGACTGTGTGGGGCTTACTGGAGGTACTTGATGGCCTAGTTGGCCCCTAAGGACCCCCACCAGAGAAAGGGACTTCATCTCCCAAACAAGAGAGTGCCAATGAGGCGTGCTTGCAGAGTGGTGCTGGGAGGGGGCGAGTTGTCGGTTTCTTTTTCTTTTTTTTAGGAAGGGGGCTGTGTGGTCCCCCTTCCCTTGACCCTTTTGGGCCCCGGGCACCCCATTCCCCGGGGCAAAAGCAATTCAAAAAATATTTTTGGAAAGGGAGTGGGGCGCACATCCCCCCCCCCCCCCCCAGAGGCTGATTATGGCCCTGGGAACCCCATTCCCTGGGGCCCGGAAAAAAACATTATTTATGGAAGAGGGGACATATGGCCCCCTTCCCAGGGCAACTTTTGGCCCAGGGACCCCATTCCCGGAGCCATCCCAGCCTTTTAAAAAAAATATATTTTGAGAGGGCTACGTGCCCACCTCCTGAGGCCAATTTTGGCCCCAGGAGGTGGGCACGTAGCCCTCTCAAAATGGGGTACCCCATTCCCCGGGGTCGGCCTTATGTTTTTTTTTATTAAAGAAGGGAGGGGGTGAGTGCCCCCCTCTGGGACCATTTTTGGCCCTTGGGACCCTATGCCCCAGGGCATTGCCATAATGGGGACCCCGGGGGAGCCCCAATGCCCCTGTGGCCCCTGCCGGCTCCCCGCCTCCTGCAGGAGCCACCATTGCTTTTGGGCAAAGAGAGCTGCTAACATGCAGCTCCCTTTGCCCAAAAGTAATTCTGCTTCACTTCATGGAAGCAAGAGCAGTTTTCCTGCTCCCGCTTCCATGGAGCAAAGCGACAATTTGCTATAACAGGGCGGGATCAGGGCTAGTCACTATTCAATATATTTAGTGAGAAACTATAAATTACTCAAGTAAACAATCAATCATCAATCACACTGCTACTAAATCCACTATCCAGATTTTTATATATCCACTCATTCTTCAATGCAGATTGCTACATATATAATACATATTTAAATATGGAACCAAACCACATTCACTGGATGATGTCATCAGTGATGTCATCAATGATGTCATTTGAGATGTCATCAGTGATGTCACTGACCATGTCATGAATGATGTAATATGTGAAATCATCACCAGTGGATTGCGGGCGCGAGAGTTACAGTTTGTACAACTAACTATGAGGAATTTCAATGTTTTTTTTTATGAGTGAAATGTCCAGCTAACTATAACACCCCTGAAACCTATGGGTTTTTTCAATGAATTTTTAAGGTTTTTTAAATGATTATTCCTAACTATAACCTGCTTGAAACCTATGGTTTTTTCAGTGAATTTCAAAGGTTTTTTAAATGATAATTCCTAACTATAACCTGCCTGAAACCTATGATTTTTTCAGTGAATTTCAAAGATTTTTTAAATGACAATTCATAATTATAGTGTTGACCACTTCCCCATACCTTCAACAAGAAACCAAATCTACAATGCTACCTAAAAAAACAGGCAATAGTTCCACTTACCACTAACAAATTAACATCAACATTTAACTAGTGTAAGGACGTCGACTATGTACTGCGTGAATTACATCCAACTCACACCCATATTTAAAGATCAATATGTGATAGAGGTTCTAATTATACACTTCTGACACCAAAGAAAATCACAATACCCAACGCCACCACCACCATAACTACCCCCCCGAATCCCTCCCTTCTACTACCTCAGAGGCAGCGCAAAACAGGACAACGGACCTTTCCAAAATAATATATTCCCTCAACAGTACACTAGCTCAATCTACAGAGATGTGGCAACCAAGTATGTATAAGGGAAAGAACTCAAACATCAACAATAATGTACACAACGCTAAGACTACCGGTGATATACTATACACATTTCACTATACAAGCCAAAAACTTTTCAGTGTGTAGATATACCATTGATACGTGTGGTGTACTGAATAGTTAACACAACCATATTATCTCAGACACTGGGGAATATTTCGGTCATGTAGCTGTGTTCACCCCCCCTTTGAAACAGAAGCGGAGTGGGCTAGTCCAACGTCAACGTAAGACTATAAATAATTAGGCTACGCCTTGGGCGGGGTTTACTTCTGCAAAGAGAAGAGACTGCGCCTCAGTGAAGGTCCGCACCCTGCCACATGGCTGCTGCCATGACCGCATGCCTCCTCGATACAGGCCCATTGCGAACTCAGTGCCACAGCACCGCAGACTTATGTCTGTATCGACTACAGTCTTCAATCTACACTGCGGACAGCAGGGTTTACAACTTGAATTCAACTTTGAATCTAAATTTGGCGTCGGTATCTGTGCTGAGAGCTGCCTTCAATCTACTCTGCAGTCAGTAGAATTGACCAGTTGCGCATCAGCACTACCGAAAACATTGGATTCAGTCTCAATTTCTTTAAAGCAGAGACAATTGTACTATATCCTCAGATTTTGTTAAAGTTTGAACAGTATGAAATTCAGCCTTCATTTATTTAATGCAGAGACAAATACGGACAGCATTCAACTTAACCTTGATTTTTGTAAGGCAGAGACAATTTTGTTAATGGATGCCACAAAAAAACATTCTTCACTGCCTGTACTAAGTACTGCCTGCAAATGTACACTGCGATCAACAGAGTTTACCACTTGATACCAGAGCGCATCAGCACTACAGACACATTGAATTCATTCTCGATTTTTTAAAGGCAGAGACAATTCTACTGTGTCGTCAGATTTTCTTAATGTATGTGACAAAAAAGCACTTGTCTATGTTTCTGTTGACTACTGCCATAAATGTACTCTGCGGACAGCAGGGTTCACAACTTGAATTCAGCTTTCCATCTACACTACGGACAGTAGGGAATTCAGCCTTGATTTATGTAATGCAGAGACAATTCTACTGTATGTGCTCAGATTTTTTTGACATAAGTCACAAAAATCATTTGTCGATATCTGTGCTGACAACTACCTTCGATCTACATTGTGAGGGCTCATGATTCAGGTGGAATGGCAATTGCACGTGACGCATTCTAATAGCCAAGAGACATTGTACCAGTGCGACCCGCCCGAACCACGAATCATCGCAGGGTGCGCACACGCTGAGTTCTTCAAGTACCACTAACTCACTGCACCCCAAGTCATCTCCACGTGGCCTTGTTAAAGCAGAATTCACTAGGCAAAAACATTGCTCCCAGTGCGGCCTGCCCGGACTATGCATCATCGCAGGTTACGTACACGCTCAGTGCCAAAGGTACCAGTAACTCACTGCACCATAACTCATCATCACGTGGCCATATTAAGGCAGAATTCAATAGAGAAAAGACATTGGTACGAATACGGCCCCCCTTTACCACTCATTATCGCAGGGAACGTAAAAGCTCAGCGCCAAAGATATTACTAACTCAGTACACCATAAATCATCGCAAAGAAGAGTGAATAGTTTTATGTCAGCAATGAGGCATAGTATTACTTTTAAATGGAATTTATGCAGAATTCAATCGACAAAAGACATTACTTCAATTACTGTGCCTCCCCCCTCTCTGACCAGGCATCATCGTAGGGTACGTACACGCTAAGCGCTAAAGGTACTCCTAACTCAGTGCACCACAAATCATCTCCACGTGACCGTATTGAGTCAGATGTCTTATTTAGAATAAAATATATCATAGTTTTTGGAGATGTACTGCAACTTACTCCCATGAAAGGACAACCAATATTTATAAGAAAACTTGATTTTAGAGACTTTGCGACCATTGCGTCCTGCTCGGAACACGCATCATCGCAGGCTCCACAGAACTTTATTGCTTCAGCTGCCACTAACTCTGTGCACGTGGTCGTGGGCTCTTGCTAACCGCTGCCTCCTGCCTACACTGCGGTCATCAGAGCTCATAATTAATTACACTGTTGATTTATTATTTGCAGAGTACAATACCAAACTAAGTATAACATTTATCAAACCCTATACAATATCCCTTTATTATGCTCCTTTAACAACTTCTTTTATATCACATATAGATTTACTTGAATAATACATTTTATGATAGTCTACACTGTGGCTAGCATAGGTCACAATTTGAACCTCACTTTTTGTTCATTGGAAACCTGAATTTCTTTTTTGGAGACAAAAATGGCTACACCACTGGAAGAATCATCTGATTCTGATCATTTTGTTGCTGAAGAATTCATTACCATCGATGGTACTTTTTTCCCCCCTCAAAGTACATACAGTCCAGTAGGCAACAGTCAATGCTTTGAGTGCAGCCTGTTCACAGCACGCATCATCGCAGGGTGAGCACAGGCTAAACACCACTAACTCAGTGCTCCATAAATAATCACCACAAGGCTTTATTAAGGCGAAATGTTGTAGTAAAAAAACATTATCCACAGTGCGGCCTATCCGGACCATACATCATCGCAGGTTAAGTACACGCTCACTCCAAAAGGTACTACTAACTCAGTGCACCATAATTAATCACCACATGGCCGTATTCAGGCAGAATATAACTGATTCTTCATTCAGTATTTATAAAGTGCAGTACCAAACAAAGTAACGTCCCTCAAACCTACACAAAATCACCACATGGCCTTACTAAGCCAGAATTCACAAGCCAAAAAACATTACTATCAGTACTGCCTGCCCAAACCCCGCATCATTGCAGGGTCCACAGAACCTTGTTCTTTCAGGTACCTCTAACTCAGTGGAAACCAAACTAAGTATAATACGTATCCAACCCTACACAATATCCCTTTAGTATGCTTCCTTTAACATTTCTTTTATATCACTTATAGATTTAGTTGAATAATAAAATGTATGCTGAATACAGGTTCTATCTTCAACTTCAATCATAATTGCAGACAATGCACTCCACCCTAAGATCTACACTGCAGACAGCAGGGTTTACAACTTGAATTCACCTTTGCATATGCACTATAGACAGTAGGAAATTCAACCTTGATTTATTTATTGCAGAGAGTGAGACAATTATTCTGTATGTATTCAGGTTTTGTTAAAATAAGTGAAAACAAGCATTGTTCTATAACTGTACTGACTACTAGCTTCTATGTACACTGTGCACAGTAGGGTTCACAACTTGAATTTACCTTTTCATCTACACTACAGACAGCATTACATTCTGCCTCAATTTATTTAAAGCAGAGAAAAAAAATAGTGCTGTTGCACTGCTAGTATGTGCAAGCAACTTCAGTAGCTGCATCGTGTGAACTTTATTAACAAAGAATGTAGAAGATTGCTCTAAAATGTACCTCCACCACCAGCAATACCAAGTACATCTGGGGTATCACCTTCAACATCGCCACCAGACATACATCCCCAATTTGTGAAAGTTACAATGCACTGCGTGAAGAGGAATCATTTAATTTGTTATGGGGAGCAATCAGTACACCTAGTTTGCACAGTAATTGATAACCATTGATGCTAGTTTACCCCCCTCAAAGTTCATATAGTCCAGTATGCAACAGTAAATGATTTCAGTGCAGCTCGCTCAGACCATGCATCATTGCAGGGTGAGTACACGATAAACACCAGACGTACCACTAAGTCAGTACACCATAAATAATCGCGATGTGCCCTTGTTAAGGCAAAATTCAATAGTCAAAACACATTTTTACCAGTGCGGTCTTCCTGGACCACGCATAATCGCAGGCTCCACACAAACCGCCCCTACCTCAGTGCACCACAACTCATGAACTCTTTATGATAGAATCTTCTGTGTATTATTGCACATACAATGCTCCTACCTTTGTACAGCAGAAGTCATAAACCGTTTATGATAAAATTTCTGTATATGATATCATGATTACTATTCTACTTGTTACCAACAACAACGTAATAAAATGGAGTCGAGCACACGTGCCTGTACCCACCTCAACTATCTATCTGTGTCTGTGTATTTAATGTGTTTGTAAAATGCTGCTCCTCCGCCCTACCACATTATATTGTGCACCGTATTTACAATACATTTTCAGGCACACGTACATTACGCCATTACTCTACAATAACAGGATGTGGACGCAACTGCGAGCCTCGAACACTGATTTCCATCACCAAGTTCTACAGTGTACCTGAATGACCACATACGTATATATATTAGCTGCCCTTCATGTGCCAAAAACTGCAACTTAAACCTTTCACAGCCCTGTATTACTACAGCTACTACACTCCACTGAATGTACAACAAACATTCATAATCGCAGAAATGCGTAATGTCCACCATCTTTTATGTGTGCAACTATGAATGAATATAGAGTCAGTAATACCCCGTACCTTCCATGTTGGCCAAGTTGTGGAACTTTACAGTTATAATGACTAATTTGCGTTTGTAACCTGGGTGTACGTTTGTAACCTGGGTGACATCAGCATTACAAAATGGACACCCGAATCACTTGATTTCTCATATAGCTTACGACGGGACCACGCCCATAGCTCCGGAATCTTGGTTTAGAGCCTTGCACAGCACTGGCATACGTCAGGCCAGCCCACTACACTTACGCTACCAGGAAAAAATAAAAACAAAATATTGCCCAGATTTCCATTGTAGTGATTTCTTAGTTCCAGGTCTAGTTGTCAGAACGGTACACACACACACTCCCTCATGGCTGGTATACACCCACACCACACCCATCCAGCGCATGCGTCACTTCACACCTGACCCTACCAATAAAAAAGACGGGGCGCATGTGCTGTCCGCCATTTTAGAGTTGCTCCCATCGCAAGCGCTGTGATGGCCCGTCCTAGTGGTTGTGTAACAGAATTCCTTTTACCGGAATTGCCAACATGATAATTGTTAGCATGATGTAGCTGCATACACATATAGTCATAGTTTATGTATCATTTGATGATAGTAACGGAAAGTAGTTTTTGTTATTTACATATAGGTTAAGTTGCACAGTAGTTAGAGAAACCACACTAACGCCATTTTGTATTTGTCGACTCGGGCCTGGGTAGTGATCACGTGTTGTTTTCCTGTTACCGAGCAAGCCCCAATTAGTTGAGTTGCAAGACAGCTGAATTCATGATGTTCTCTCTGCTCTAAGGCCCAAGGTTGCATCTGGCTTTAGAGGTGATACGCACATTCTTGCCGGCGCCGGGCTGATACTCCCCTGTACCGAGACGAAAGGGAGTTACCCTTTCTGACCTTCCCCATAATAGCAGAAACAGACTTCAGAGCAGGCTTTGTGTGCCATATATGGTTCTTCCTTGAGATCTCAGACCTATTGGTAGGTTGCCAAATATGGTTATTTCATGTAATGTAATTAGGGTATAAAGCATTCGTCTCATGTGTAAATCGTCAGTCTTCTCGGCGCACTGATTGGGTGTGGACGAGGGGGCTCCTCTGCGCAGAGCCTATTTTGTTAATAAACGATTGCCTGTTCTTCATTGCCAACTGACTGGTTATTTGGTAATAGTGGTTTGGCTATTGGTAAGTGTGGCCCTTAGGATATTTTTCCAGTACTACATGGTTCGGACACATCATGTATGCCCGAACAACCGAGTACAAGGGCCCACCACTACGTGCGTGGATTCTTTGGTCACTGAGATAGTGGTACCGGAAAGACTGAGTGGGTGAAGAACCTGCAATGATGATGGGAGCATGAGTATGTCATTAGCCATAGCAATATCAAGACTCAGCACCATACGTGAAACTTCTTGGTGGCAGAGCGGGACTGCATGATGCAGAAGGTGTCCTGTCCACGAAAAGGTGAGCAGTGAGGCCTGGGTGCGCATTTGAGCGAGTCGATGGGCTGCAGCAGACTGGATACACGATACAAAAAACCCCACGCAGCGATTTAGACGAACGCAGTCCTATATACCGAATCTTATTCCTTTAATATGTTTTTTTTTTTCAATAGCAGGAACGTTTTTAAAATCGGTCAAACATCTGGAATATAACTGTACAATTAGTTGTTTTTAAATGCGGGAGGGAAGGTGTGTGAAAGAGTGATGGTATTGTACTTCACATTAAGATAGTAACAAATATCAATAATAACATCTTTATATTACTATCTTTTAGATGTAGAGCTTCAGGGAGCATTATGTCCCGGCACGTGGTGAAAAACACACAGGTGACAGAAAGGTGAGCTGCGAATATTTTTTCAGTTACTCTCTCACTTCCTGTCTCCTTTCATAAATAAATGACACAATCTTAACTTCCTTTTTATCTTACAGGTTTTGTTTCACAAATTGGCACCACCCCCCCAAAAACCTACAAAGCTCTACGTTTGTGTATTCTGCGATGATGCGTGGCCATCGTAACAACGTCTGAGAAGCCTGCTTCAACTCGTGGTGTACCCTCTTTGAATCACGCCAATGGCACAAGGTGAGCAAAGAAACTTGTTTCCGAAACAACAACAAGTTATCTGTGAACAGAGAAAGTGGGTAGTGTGCAGCAGCTTCACTGCATAGGAATGCACAATTACCTCCAAGCCGTGAGGATAGGTTACTACAGTCTAAGGGGCAGATCTACAAGCCCCTTGCGCCACTTTTGTGTCACTTTTAACATGAGAAAAGAGGTGCAAGGAGCTTCTAAATCTGCCTCAGACTTCCCAAGAAAAACACTCACCTCCGGACTCTGCGAGTCAATGGGGTGCAACAGTCTAGGTACGTAATATTGAGAACTCACCGCTACGCAGTGGGAGTGCATGGAATATACTACTTTGGAAGAAAAACAGCGCACAGACACCTCCTTACAGTGGAACTTGATTAAATATATTATCCTGAGTGTACAAATAAGTAAAGCAAAGATATACGTGTGCAGTTGTATGTACTATGCTATTACTAACTCTATATACCATCTTTCAGTTCACTAAACTGGAGGCTGCACTATGAACCAGCACATGCTTGGACACACAACGGAGGCAAAAGGTGAGCTACGAGTATTTTCTCCAGTATTAACTGCTCCATCTATAACTTTCTCTCTCTCACAGTTTTTTTTTTTGTTTAAAATGCTTTATAGAGGTTATAAAACAATGTAGAACATCAGTGCAGAATAATAGCAATAGTAGGAGCAATTAACAACTTGGAATATAAAGCAAAACAATTGACAAAATGTCCTATAAAGGAAACTGTACTTAGTAAGAAAAAGCATTTTGGTGAATTTTAACTGAGGAGAAGAGAGGAAAGAAAAGAAGAAGGAGAAAAGAAAGGAGAAGGAAGAGAGTGAGCACAAGACAGAAGGAAAAGAGGAAAGAAGAAACATCATAAAAATAAAGACTATGTACAAGTTTTAGCAATAAGAAATAATATTTACAAAAATCATGTTAACTTTCTAGACAAGAAGGTAGTTAAAGGTAACTACAGTAAATCTCTCTTAATTAACAAGGAGGTGGAGGTTGGGTATGCTCTGTCCATTCTGTGATGATGACATAATAAATTCCACCAGGCTTGATAAGAGATTTTAGAAGTATCCTTCCAATTAACAGTAATAATTTGAAAGAAAATTGCTAAGAAAAGATTGATGAAAGGGCCTACATCCTTATGATTTGCGAAAAACTGGGGAGAGACTGCCCAAGAAAACATGGTTAATAAGAAAGGGGACATTTAATTGAAGGATATCATTAAGTGTGTTCCACATAGTGGACCATAAGGTGTTAGTGAGAGGGCAATGGAAAAACATATGTAAAAGATCTGCCGTAAAGTGAGGACATGACCAACATTTAGGGGAGGCTAATAAATGAAAACAGTGAAGGTCACAAGGGGTCAGAAATAGTCTATTATAAAAATAATATAGAGTTTGCGTTGTGCTGGCAGAGCGGGAAGTAGTGTGAATTCTGGACCAAAGCAATTCCCAAGTACGTAAAGGAAGATCAAGATTTAGATCTTTTTCCTATTGTAATTCTAAGGGAGATTTAAATCTAGTAGCAGGGGAGTGGGAGAATAATTTATATATGGTAGCTGCCTTAAATTGAGATGAAAAATCAATAGGATTCGGTGAGGGAGAAAATTGATCAGAAGAAATAGTGGGGTTGGAGCTCGTAGAGGCATAATAGCGAGTAAGGACATCTGTGAGTGTAGTATAATGAGAGGCATGTTGTGAGGACATATGGTAAAGGGATTGGAGGGCAGGAAAGGACAAAAAGGTACCATCTTTCATCAAGTGCTGAGGGGTAAAAATGCCTTTATCAATCCACTCCTTCCAAAACATAGCGCGGTTGTTAATCTTAAAGTGTTTGTTATACCAAAGAGGAACATTCGTGGAGAGAGAATTGAAAGAGGGATGGGCGCAAAACGAAGAAAGAGCTAAGGCCTTAGAATGAGCAAGAGTAGGAAAAGACATACGTTTTGGAGGCAAAGTAATCTGGATGGCAGAAAGAAGAGAACAGGGAGAATACTTGGCCTGTTCCAGGGAACTCATGCCGTACAAGAGGGAAAGGTAGAATCAGAAAGGAAGGTCCAAATCAGTTTCAAAGTAAAAGCAGAATGATATCTTTTAAGATTAGGCAAATTAACTCCCCCTGAATCTTTAGGAATTTGAAGTCGAGCTAGTGACAATCTGGATTTGCGATTGTTCCACAAAAATGTGATGAGGATAGTGTTGATGGTACGAAAGAAAGTATTGGGAAGGGAAATGGGAAGCATAGAGAGATAAAAATTAATAATAGGGAGAAGCATCATTTTAATTGTGGCCAATCTACCCCACCATGAAGGAAAAGGGGAGACCAACTGTCAATAAGGGCCGAGGTCTTTTTACAAATTTCGGCAAGATTAATTTTAACAAGGTCCTTAAGAATATTACAGTAGAGAATACCAAGACATTTAATATGAGAAGAGGACCATGCAAAACCAGAGTCGGTAAACATAGAGGGGAGGTAGAATTTGTTGAGGGGTAGAATTTCTGATTTATCAATATTCAATTTGTGGCCAGAGACAGTAGAGTAACTGTTCAAAAGGGAGAAAAATTCTGGTAGTGAAACAGATGGGTTTGAGATATAAAGAAGGATGTCGTCAGCGTAAGCAGTGAATCTAATATCAACATTCTGAAATTGAAAACCTGTATAGGATTTGGAACGTCTAATGGTTTCTAGGAAGGGTTCAAGGGCGAGAATAAAGAGAAGGGGAGAAAGGGGACAACCCTGTCTAGTACCTCGAAGAAGCGGGAAATTACTGGATTGACATCCATTAACCCAAACGGAGTGGTCGGAGCAGAATACAGTATCTTAATTAACTCAATATTAGTTGGGCTAAAGCCATGCCATCTTAAAGAGCCAAAAATGAAGTTCCAGCTTACCCTACCAAAAGCTTTTTCAGCATTGAGGGTAACAGTTGCAAGAGGAGAGTCAAATTTTGAGGCAAGATGAATGATATTAAGGAAAGTGCGTGAATTGTCTGTAATTGAACGACCTTTCACACAATCAGATTGGTATATGTTAATTAAATCAGGTATAACCTTATTAATGCGGAGGGCGAGGAGCTTAGCATAGATTTTGCAGTCGGTAATAATAAGGGAAATTGTTCTATGATTCTTACACAGGGTGGGGTCTTTATCCTTTTTTGGAATAAGGCAGAGCATTGCAAATGTAAAATGTAAATTGATACTTGTATAGCGCACTACTCACCCGCAAGGGTCTCAAGGCGCTTGTACGAATACCGCTGTGGAACCCATCCTGGCTTTCCCTGTGAGGTGTCCACTCCTGGGCACCCCCAAGGTGGAGGCCAAGCATCCTTAGCGTTGTGGGGGCCGTTGTGGAGATTAAGCAAGCTATTGCCCAGAGTTGCATAGTGGGACTCCATGATTGGAATAGGCACCGAGGCGAGAATTATCAGGTCCGTGGAATTTTGAGCCCAAGACGCGCCGAGGCGGGGAATTGAACCCTGGTCCCGGGCTAGACCTCTGCATCAGGGTCTGCCACTCTAACCATTGAGCCACACTTCTCCACATTGCTTGCGTAAAGGAGCACTGAGATGCATCTGTAGATGAAAAGGAGTCAACCAATGACAATAAATGAGGGATCAGAAAAGCTTTTAAATGTAGGAAGAAACGAACCGTGAAACCGTCAGGACCTGGTGTTTTGTCTTGTAGTACTGAAAATTCTGGACTCATGTAATGTGTCTGCACTCGAGAATAAAACTTCATCGTAAATTGACGAATTTAGTACCAAAAGACCGAGAATGACGAGCACACCAAGTACCTATATTTTCAGCGTATTCGAGTAACGATTTCTCCTCGAAATCGTCATTATCGTCCAGAACCCTTGGCTTCCATTTTGTGTATGGCAGCCATTTTGTGAGTTGCCCTTTACACAGGCTTATAAACCAGCTGGATTCGACCCCAGAAGGACACGTACACCTTGATCGACTTTTCCTTGACCTATGCCAGTTGGAACCATTGCCCCAGGCCGGACCTGTTAGGTCAGTTCCTCTCCAGTGGCCAAGCAAGATAGCATCAGGGCTCAGCCGGCCATAAACCTCCTCATTGCGCACACACCTGCCGTATCTTGCTCACATCTGTCTTTACTCTTTTGCTTCACTTACTTTATGATGGGGAGGTGCCTGTTTTATTGGGATCCACCGATATCTGATGAAATGTTGGGCCTTGCCAGGTGATTTGTTATGGGCAGCACGACGTGAAATATGTACATGTCATCATGACTCTGCTTTTCTTTTGTAAACCAATAACTGTAAATGACATACTACAAATTTGAAGAATGTTTACCTGAAGCTGAATATTCTGTAAAAAGAGAGAAGCCTGACTTTGTAAATGCGAGCAGTCTCCTGAGAATATACTTCCCCGTGTTGTACTTCTAGGACACTTGTTACCTTGGTTGCAGCCAATAAACTAATCTTTGACTTCACCTAGAAGACTCTGAGTTTCTGTGGTCTGAATCAGGAAAAGGACTTGAGGTCTTTGGGTGTGTATTCCCTGACACCGATGGGTTACCGGTTAAGTACCGGTTCTGAAAAACCCAGTACCTCAGTTGGCGCCCAACGTTTGGGGCGATTCCAGCGGTACCGGTCCAGCCAGAGGTTCGTGAGGAGCTTCGTGTGAAAATTCTGGAGGAAGGCCTGCCACTTCATCGACCCCTGCATGTCGACGTGGTCCGAAAGTCTTTGCTGCGAGGTTCCCCGCTTCCCGACGGCTACGAAGGTCTGCTGCCCTGGCTATCGCCCTGATTTGGACCCTTGAAGTTTGGTAGAGCGAAACACTGAGACGAGTCTTCTGGTGACGTCATCGATATCTCAGTTAAGTATAAGTGGAGCGTCTCCCAGTCCTTAGTTGATCTTAGTTTTGGTATCCTTGGGATAAAAGGTTTTGTGTTGGTACTTGCAAGCACCAAATCCGAAGGACTCGTGTATTCACGAGAAATATCGTAATCGATAAACCTTTGAAGTTTGGAACTAGACTAGAGAGCAAAGATGCCTGGTCTTAGACTTGGAAATTTGTTTTGTCTTGGCAGTAATAATAGGGACTCCCGATTGGAGGACTCATGTCTGGTTCCTCCGGTTGGAACTCCAACCTACGAGTTGTATGTGAAACATGGGGTAGGCCCCATCACATACAACGAAGTGTGGATTAAATACACCAGGAAAGATGGTGTTTTAAAATGGCCCCAACATGGTAGCTTCGACACGGAAATTCTAGATAACCTCGAAGTTAAACTCTTTAAAAAGAAAGCCCGGCCGGTGATGTTTGACTCTTTTTGCCTATGGCGTAAGGAGGCCAGACAAAAAGAAATTAAATTAGAGAAGAAAAATAAGAGAGAAGGGAATATTTCAGTAATGAAAGCTGCTATGCAGTTTAAAGACAATGAAGAAGAACAGATGAGTGAGCAGTTGCACAGGCAACGTAAAATGGCGATAGATAAATGCTATCCAGTTTTGCCGCGTCCCAAGAAGGATGCAGCAAAAGACCTTAAGGAAGACCCGTTAATGGGCCATTTGTTAAGTTCACCACCCCCCTATGCACAAACAGCCACGGCGCCTCCGCAACCCTTAGTTGCGCCGCCCATGGTTGTTATGCCTGCTCCTCTACAGCACCCACCAGCTGCTCTTCAGCTGGTTTCCGCTCCTCTGGTGCAGCCTCCTCAAGGCACACCGACTACATCTACTTCGCTTATGCCTTCTGCGACTTTGCCTAGTGCACCTTCGATTTCTCATAATGCTCCCTCTGCTATTGCCTCTACTTCAGCATTATCTCACCCTGTTTTTCCACCCGTTCTCCCTTCAGTTTCTCCTTCCGTTCGACAGAGAATGGCCAGCACTGTAACTAATATTTTCTCACCTCTTTTCGGGTCGCCTACTACGACCCCTAACACGGAACGAAGACAGTTGCGAAGTCAACTGCCTGACTACCAAGAGAGAGATGTATTGAATCGTTTAGCTCATACATGGATTATGGATACTGTAAAATATGACGTTGAATCTGTCATGATTTAGAACGCAACCCGCAGGAGTTGTGTCGTGTACGGTTCAAGTTTGGGGAAGGAATGATCGTAGGTCCCGATGTCCAAAAAGCGGTTGAGATATTGTTGTCTTATCGGAGTAAAGGGAACACTTCTGGTTCGCAATCTGAGCGCGATACACCTAGGAAAAAGGCGCGATAGTATCCCATGAGAGAAGTTCCCCCTCAATGGAGAGAGGGTGACGCAACGGCTAATCCACCTATTCTGCCACACTTTCAGCGTGTGTGGGTACATGTCCCATGGAAGCGAGCTGAAGTTTTAGCACTTAAACAGACATTACCTGATCCGCGTAAAAACCCTGCAGGATATTACAAAGAGTTGTCGCAGACTGCTGGGTCATGTGTAATGAATTTAGCCGATATCGATATGTTATTTGGGAACGTTGTTCCACAGCCTTTATGGGGAAAGATTCGTCACACGGATCATGATCAGGAATTAGGTGACTCATGGGCTAACATTACTGCGACAGATGCCCTACAAGTAGGTGGCGCTAAGCCTGAACCTTTGATAGCAGAACTGCCTGGTAAAATAATTGATTATATGAAAAAGATAATGCCTGAAATACGCGTGAATTGGGATAAACTGTCTGCATGTAAACAGAAGAAAGATGAAACGGTGTCTGATTTCTTCACCAGATTTGAAGAAACTTTTGTCTTCCACAGTGGTCAAGATATGAGCACAGAAGGTGGTCAGAGACTGTTCGTCGATAAATTTGTGCACAATTTGCTTCCTGAGTTGTGCAAAAAGTTAAAGGACTCGGAAAGTTCTTGGGCAGTCTCGTCTTCGGCACAGATATTAGCTACAGCACAGTATTACGAAAATCGAGACAAAGACGAGAAAGATAAAGTAGAAAAGAAAACGAAAGAGTTGAAAACGAGGGTCTTGTTACAGCAAGCATATCCACCACGTGGTGGTGGCGGTCAAAATAATAACGGTCAGAATAATTACCAGAGTAATTTGCAGCAGCCTCAACAATATCAGAGGAACTCGCAAAGGATCGAGTATTGTCACCACGTGTTTCTGTAGGTCCCAACCAATGTTCGTATTGCAAGGAGGAAGGTCATTTTAAATATAGTTGCCCTATCCTACTACAGCGCGCGAATGGCGCTTCTGGTGTAAGAGGTCGAGGTGCTCAGCAAGCGCCTAGAGGAAGAGGACACGGGAATACCCCCCGGAACGAACGTCCCCTTCCACCTCAAAATTCCATGAACACGTTTGATCAGCAGAATAACACATCTGGTAGGACAGCTCAGTACTATACAAATGATTACTATACAGAAAGTGAGAATTGGGAGAGTAATGATTGCTAGGACAGCCATAGACAAAGAGAGGGAGTTGTTTCAGTTCCAGTAGATCAGAGCGGACCATACGTTGAGGTGATTACATCAGGTGTGTCAGAACCTTTTCTGTTGGATACTGGTGCTACGAAGAGTTCCATTAAGCACTCAAAACTCCCTGGCGCACCTTTGTCTGGCGAAACGAATGTATCAGTAGGTTTTTCTGGCGCCCCGGTTAGAAATCCAATTTCTGACCCTTTGACTCTTTCTGTTGGTCCCCGTGAATTAGAAGCACCCCTTATTCTGACAACAGGTTGTGGTGAAAATTTGTTGGGATTGGATCTGTTAAAAAGATTGTATGCGACTTTGTACTGTTCTCCCTCGGGAGTACAACTCACTTTAGGTAAGAAAGTGGTTTCTGCCATGTATTTGTCGAGAGACAAACTTCCAACAGAGTTGTCGTTTCTTCCGGACATTCTTTGGGCTACTGGTCCTAACGATGTCGGTCTTTTAGAAATTCCACCATATGTTGTAACATTGAAAACCAATGTTCAAATGCCACGAATTCCCCAATATTGAATTTCTAGTGAAGGCGAGAAAGCTTTGCTAGCGATCGTTCACGAGTTCATTGAAAAAGATGTGATTGAAGAGACAAGAGGCAACGTTTGCAATAGTCCTGTTCTACCTGTTTTAAAACGAACTGACCAATCTCAGCAACCGGTGTACAGATTTGTGATCGATCTCAGAGAGGTGAATAAGATCGTGGTGCCACAATTTCCAGTTGTCCCAGACATTACTACATTATTGACTATGATTCCAGCTTCTGACACTTGGTTTTCGGTGATTGACCTGAAGAATGCTTTCTTCAGCATCCCGATCGCCGAGGAGAGCAGGGATATTTTTTCCTTCAGTTTAGGAGGTCGAAGCTTCCGTTTTAAACGCGCTCCTCAGGGCTACTGTGAAAGTCCGTCAATATACAGTCAAGCTCTAAAAACACAGCTTGATACGATTGTTTTGCCAAAAGGTGCTACTCTTGGACAGTATGTTGACGATTTGCTTATAGCTGCGGATACTGAGGAAATTTGCAAGAAAGCAACAATGTCATTGTTACGCCATCTGTGCGATTTCCATCACAAGGTGTCACTTTCCAAGCTTCAATACTGCCGACAAGAGGTGACCTACTTAGGTCACCTCTTATCGAAGGAGGGAAGGAAACTGACCCCAGAGAGAATTCAGGCAATAGCGAAATTGAGAGTGCCAAGAACACAGAGAGAAATACGTGCTTTCTTGGGCATTACATCATATTGTAGACAATGGATCCCTAATTTTTCGTTATTGGCCAAACCTTTGGTGGCGTTAACGTGTAAAGATACACCCAATCCCATTCCTTGGTCTGAAGAGTGTCAGACGAGTTTTTCCGAATTACGCACAGCATTATGTTCGGCTCCGGTGTTAGGTAACCCCAACTACAGTAAGCCTTTTACATTGTACGTCAACGAGAAGGAAGGTTGCACATTATCAGTACTGACTCAGTCATTTGGGGACAAACAACATCCATGCGCGTATTTTTCGTCGACTTTGGACCCGGTAGCTAGAGCATTGCCAAGTTGTCTAAGAGCCACAGCGGTAGCAGCTGTTTCCATTCGACAGTCTGCTGGCCTGGTCATGAATAATACACTAGTCGTGATGGTCCCACATGCAGTAGACACATTGTTAAATAGAACAAAGACACAGCACTTAACCAGTGCTTGATTGTCAGGGTATGAACTGACTTTGCTAGCAAGTCATGTGCACATTCAAAAGTGCAACACCCTTAACCCAGCCACGTTATTACCATTCATAGAAGAATCAGATGCTTCAGAACAGCATGATTGTCTTTATAGAACAGAAGAAGAGACGAAAGGAAGAGTAGACCTCTTCGACACTCCTCTTGCTGAATGTGATGGTACATTGTGGGTGGATGGTTCATGTTTCAAGCTTCCGAATGGCGATACGACTGCAGCATATGCTGTCACGACTTTGCACACGATTGTTGAAGCTACACGCATCCCACATAATTCAGCTCAGGCAGCGGAGCTAATTGCACTCACAAGAGCATGTGTGTTGTCGAAAGGAATGAAAGTGACTGTCTACACCGACAGCCAGTACGCGTTTGGTGTGGCTCACAGTTTTGGACGATTGTGGAGAGAACGTGGTTTCCTGACTTCGCATGGAGCTAAGATTCAGCATGGTCAGTTGGTAAATGAGCTTCTAGAATCACTGACTTTGCTTTTACAAGTGGCGATTGTAAAATGTAGTGCTCACAAGAAGGTGACTGATGACGTTGGTCATGGAAACGCATTTGCTGATGAAACCGCAAAAGAAACCGCAAGGAATGTGACGAGTCGAATGTATGTTGCAGGCCCTGAAAGATGGACTGGTGATGTTGGAATATGTGAGGACACGATAGAAAGTGTGAAGTCCATCCAAGCTGAGGCCACAGAGAAAGAGTTGAGCACGTGGAGAGAGAGTACAGGTAGAATGGATGCAAATGGTTGTTGGATTGAATCGACAGAGCATCAGAGATGGTTGTTACCCGATGCATATGTGCTTGCAGTGGTTACAATGGCTCATGGAATGGCTCATATCAGCGTGAAAGGGATTTGCGAGTTGTTGGCCCCAGTGTGGAAGAATTCAGGGATTCCCAAGTGTGCAGAGAATGTTGTCAAGAATTGCATGGTATGTCTGAAGCACAATCCTGGTAGGGGAACCCCAACTCCAGCTGGTCATTTTGCACCTCCTACGTATCCGTTCGAGGTTTTGCAGCTAGATTTCATACACATGGAGAGGTGCAACAATTTAAAATACCTGCTCGTTGTTGTTTGTGCTTTCTCAAGATGGATAGAAGCCTATCCCCTAAAGGACAATACTGCCTTGTCCACAGCAAAAACCCTTGTGAAAGAGTACTTCCCTAGATTCGGAATGCCTAGAATGGTCTGGTCTGATAATGGGAGTGAATTTTTGGGTCGCGTGATGACGAACGTGTGTGAAGGGCTAGGTATTAGGCAGAAGTTTCACGCTGCAAATCACCCCCAATCAGCTGGATTAGTAGAATGTTACAATGGCACTTTAAAACTTAAATTGGCCAAAATCCAAGCGAGCACAGGTCTTAAATGGCCTGACGCTCTACCCTTAGCACTCCTATCCACCAGAATGACTGTGCATTCGCGAGTGAAACTCAGCCCCTATAAAATTGTCTTTGGTCGGCCAGCCAACATATGGGGAGTGCCTAGGCCCATGAAGTTCAGCGAGCTAGAACACCCTATTTTGCTTGATTACCTGTATGAATTGACGGCTAAATTGCGTGTTTTGCATCAACAGGTACATGACTCCCTGCCTCCGGCCTCTGATACTCCAGGACACCCCATAAACCCTGGATCCTGGGTGTTGATAAAGAATTTCCAAAGGACTAAAAATGACCAGCCCAGGTGGATGGGACCATACCTCGTCCTTCTCTCTACCAGATCGGCAGTTCGAGTGGAAGGGAAGAAGGCCTGGATCCACGGGGTCCACTGTAAAAGGGTACCCTTACCTCTGCCCTATGACCAGAGTAAAGAACCTGATGCCGTGCCAAATACCGTCCCTTTTAATGATTCACATGTAAAAGGAACTGACTCTGAACAAGAAAACGAAAACATTTTGCACAAGGCTGTGCCACCATCCAAGCGAGTGAACATTACAGAGCCTGACCTTTTGTTCCCAGATCAGACAATACCTGGGAAGCAACGGTATAATTTGAGACCGAGAAAAACGAACTAATAAAGTCATTCCTTTTGCAATATGAGACTAAGATCCATGGACAAATAAAAAAGATACTTCTTTTCCCCCAAGTACTATTTTTGAAAGTGCAGATCTCCCATCCAGGTAACTTGCTTATTTTTGTTTTTCGAACCGCCATCCGGGTTCCGCTGCTAGGGCCGCGGTTGATTAAAGTCTTCGGGGTGCAGCTGACGACGTTAGGTCGGTAGTTCTGGTTGGTCCAAGGGAGTTGCCCTAGACTGACGGAAGCATCCCTTAGCAGAGGCAACCTCCCACCGCGGGCAGCACTTTAGAGAGGATGGAGTTTCCCCATGTGGAGAGACCTGCCAAACAAATTAACTTTAAGCAGAGACTGTGTAACACGATGACAAAGAAAAGTTTTATAATATTGTGTATTTTTATGCTATTCAGCGTAATGATCTTTTTGATAAGTTATGTTTTATTCTCTTTCCATGTAACATTTGCACCCACTGCATCACCCATACCTCCTACTACTGTTTCCTCTCATTCTTTCCACCCCCTTCCTGGCCATGAATACAATAGAAGATTAGAGTTCATTAATAACTCCTTCATTCAGCTATTGCACCAGCACCAGCTAGTGATGAACACAACTGACTGTTGGGTTTGTGGCCTTATGCCTCACACTACGGATAAAGGTATCCCTTATCTAGTTTTGCCTTTCAGTCGTAATGGCTCTGTATGGGCGTACAGAACGATGTTCATATATGCACGTGAAATCCAACCCCTGCGTTCTGTAAAAGACAACCTCAAGACTAGCGCCCTAGTAAAAGGCATAGTTGACATGATTAAGGAAGTAATTTCTTATGAAGATACTCCTGATGATGAGACACTTGCATATGTAAATTGGAACGTGACCGGATATGAAGCCACTCTCAGTGAGAGACAGCAAGCTAAAGGATCATCCCCAATATGGATCGTACCCCATCAGGGTCACCTGTGTCTGCAAGGTATTGGCAGGAATCCCAGAGCTCAGTTAGGGAAGAGTGTTTGTACAGAAACATATGTCTTTGGATCTCAGACTTCCCCAGCGTTTTTAGCAGCTAAGGGTACTTATTTTATCTGTCATGATAGTGCCTACACATGGTTGCCCCCTGACTTTTTGGGCTCATGTTTTGTTTCATTCCTGTTGCCTCCCACCTACACAGCAGCGGCAGACTACCACAGGACAAGGTTAGTTAGAGGTGTCTTGAGTAAAGAGGACACTGCAGGTCAAGAATTTGGGGACTTCGCAAAGGGTTTTCTGCCGTTCTGGGGATCCATGGCTAACAGCAGAAACATAAGGCAATTAACAAGGGTAGTTGAGTCCACCGTGACTGAAACTGCTGGTGCCCTTAGTAACTTGACTGCTGAGCTCCAGTCGGATCGTCTTATGACCCTTCAGAACAGGGTCGCCTTAGATGTCATCCTTGCAGACCGAGGTGGAGTATGCAGATTGATCCAATCAAGTTGTTGCATTTTTATCCCAGATAATGCTCCAACAGTGTACCAGGCCATTTCCAAACTGCATAGGATTTCCGAATCTATTCATGTGGGAAAAGGGGATTGGTCGTTAACGGGTTGGTTCTGGGAAGTGATATCCACCTGGGGATGGAAAATTCTAATGGTCATTGGGATGGTCTTAGCCATTCTTTTCCTGTTCTGTCTATGCATACAGTTTGCTCCTGCAATATGTGGCCTCTGTGTTACATCATGTGTAAGGAAACCTGTGTCAAGAGATGAACTAAGTACTAGAATGATGTTACAGCAACATCTCAATGACTTTAGGGATATAGATCTGGACTCAGAACATGAGGATAGATTAATTGCCTATGTAAGGGCAAAAGGAGGGATTGTAGTACTGAAAATTCTGGATTCATGTAATGTGTCTGCACTCGAGAATAAAACTTCATAGTAAATTGACGAATTTAGTACCAAAAGACCGAGAATGACGAGCACACCATGTACCTATATTTTCAGCGTATTCGAGTAACGATTTCTCCTCAAAATCGTCATTATCGTCCAGAACCCTTGGCTTCCATTTTGTGTATGGCAGCCATTTTGTGAGTTGCCCTTTACACAGGCTTATAAACCAGCTGGATTCGACCCCAGAAGGACACGAACACCTTGATCGACTTTTTCTTGACCTATGCCAATTGGAACCATTGCCCCAGGCCGGACCTGTTAGGTCAGTTCCTCTCCAGTGGCCAAGCAAGATAGCATCAGGGCTCAGCCGGCCATAAACCTCCTCATTGCGCACACACCTGCCGTATCTTGCTCACATCTGTCTTTACTCTTTTGCTTCACTTACTTTATGATGGGGAGGTGCCTGTTTTATTGGGGATCCACCGATATCTGATGAAATGTTGGGCCTTGCCAGGTGATTTGTTATGGGCAGCACGACGTGAAATATGTACATGTCATCATGACTCTGCTTTTCTTTTGTAAACCAATAACTGTAAATGACATACTACAAATTCGAAGAATGTTTGCCTGAAGCTGAATATTCTGTATAAAGAGAGAAGCCTGACTTTGTAAATGCGAGCAGTCTCCTGAGAATATACTTCCCCGTGTTGTACTTCTAGGACACTTGTTACCTTGGTTGCAGCCAATAAACTAATCTTTGACTTCACCTAGAAGACTCTGAGTTTCTGTGGTCTGAATCAGGAAAAGGACTCGAGGTCTTTGGGTGTGTATTCCCTGACACCGCTGGGTTACCGGTTAAGTACCGGTTCTGAAAAACCCAGTACCTCAGTCTTTAGGCAATAGGGATAATGCCTCAACCAATTCCGCAGCAGAAATGGGTGTATCTAAGGAGGTAAGGTCAGGAGCAGTATCAGGTGATGTGGGAATGGTTTGAAAAAAAGAATCCAGAGGGTCAGAAGAAGGAGAAGTCTCTGGTGTATATAAGGAGGTGTAGCATTTAGAAAAGCAATCAAGTATGGAGTAGTCAGAGAAGTGTAAAGTACCCGAAGCGTCGTTAATGGATACAATTTTAGACTTTTGCTTCTTAATCTTTAGATAGTTCGCTAAAGATCTGCCGGCTTTATTGCGACCACCATACATCTTGGAATTAAATTTAAGGAGAGAATTACTGGCCAGTCCCAGGAAAGCTTATTATATTGCATCTTAGTTCAAATAAGAAGGGGTAAAATATCCGGGGAAGAGTTAGTAAAATAATGATGCTCAAGAGCTTTAATTTGCTTAAGAAGCGATAGGGAGTGAGAAAGAGCTTTCTTTTTCTTTCGCGAAACGTAATCGATAATAAAGCCCCTAGCGGAGGCTTTAAAAGCATCCCAAAGAATATGAAATTAAGAGACGGCGGAGAGATTGATTCGAAAAAATTCTTGAGCAAAAGCTAGAAATTGTTCAGAGAATTGAGAATCTAAAAGAAGAGAATTATTAAAGCGCCATCTCTTGGAAGTAGAGGAAGGAGAAGGATATTCCATATCTAGAATAACAGGGGCATGATCAGATATGAGTATGGAGCCAAGTTCAACCGTATTCAAATATTGGAGGGCAGGCTGTGTGAGGAAGAAGTAATCAATCCTAGAGTGCAATTTATGAACAGGGGAAAAAAAAGGAAAATTCAAGAATATCAGGGTGAGAAGTGGGCCATGCATCTATGAGTCCCCTATTGGTGATAGTCCTGGAGAAACCTTTCTGCATTCTATTAGGGACGTATCTAGACTGAGATTTACGGTCAAGGAAGGGATCCATTAATTGGTTTCAGTCCCCACCCAGGATTAAGTGTTCAGCAGAGTGTGAGGACAGGAGGGTGAAAAAGTCATTCCAAAAGGAAGTATCAACACCATTAGGACCATAAACATTACAGAGAAAGAAAGGGTGATTGTTAACTGTAACATCTAAATATAACCATCTACCATTTGTATCAGTGAACTCATTATGTAGAACAACATTTAACGACTTATGAAATAAAATAATTACACCATTATTATTACTGCCTGCAGGTGAACAAAAGATCTCACCAACCCAGTACTTGCGTAACATAGATAAATCTTGGGTTGTGAGGTGAGATTCTTGCAACATTGCAATTTGACAGTTCAATCTAGCAAGATGCGAAAGCACTCGATGCCTTTTAATGGGATTGCGCAATCCCTTAACATTCCAAGTTATAATGCGTAGTCCTTTCATGAGAGAGGAGTAGAAAAAATAGAGGATTAAAAGAGGAAATATTATGAAGAGAAAAAGAGAAAATAGATGAAATGGAGTAGATGGAAGAAAGAGAGAAAAATGAGGTTGAATGAATAAGAAAGGATAAAGAGGATGAAGTTGAAAGAGAAGAGGAGAATGCATAAAAAACAAAAAGAAGAGTAGAGCGTAAAAGGAACCAAATGTAATGAAATGAGCAGAATGTGAAGAAACGGAAGGATACATGAAGAGAGAATGAGAAGATGGATGAATAGGAAGTGATAAAGTGTAAAATAACAGAAACGGAACAAGAGTAGAAGAGAGAAAGAGGCGAAGAAGAGGAAAAAGAAAAGGACAGTGGAGGATAGGACTCCACCAGAATGGGTAATAAGAAGAAGATTGCCGAGAGTCCATAGACTCTAGTCAATGAGCAATACAAAGAAAAAGGCATTAGAGGAGGAGGGGGCGACAAAAGGCAGAACAGCCACACAAGAGAGGAACATCGAGAAAGATATATGATACAGTGGGACAGAGTGAGGAGAGAGTATATAATGGGAAACAAAATAGATAAGGCAGAGAAATAATTACATGACAAAAAATACAAAGAAGGAGGGAAAAAGGGGGCTTACCATACAATAGGGAGGGGCGGGGCCATGGAGTAATACAGCACACGTAGAGCATATAGGAGGGCAAAAGATGAAGAGGTGGCACCTGGTGAGACAAGGGAGGCACATCTGAAAAACAAGAGGGCATTGATGAAGAAATGATGAACAATAAACAAGAAAAACAGCAAACAGCCAGCATAAAAACAATAGAGGGAAGCAGAAAAAAAAACAGAAACTAAGACAAACTACGGAAATATGAAGTCATTATCATGGCTTGCTGAGTTCCATCTGTTCTCCTTTATGGGAATGAATAAACTTGCAAAGGTCAGCAGGATCCTCAAAACTCCAAGTTCTTTCTTTTTATGTGACCTTGAAAAAACAGGGGTGGATCAATCCGTAGCGTGCATTCATGGATCGAAGAGTAGGTCTCAAATCAAGAAATTCCTTCCGACGACTAGCAGTGGATTTGGAGACATCTTGACTAAAGAAGATTCTGTGACCAGACCAAAAAAGTTACTTGTGCTGTTTCTCTGCATTAATAATAGCCATTAGGTCGTAATAAAGGAGAAAATAAGCAATAATGCTGCGCGGTTTGGCAGAGGCAGAAGCAGTCTGAGGCCCAAGTCTATGTGCTTGCTGGATATTGAAGTCCATAGTTTTAGGGAGACCAGCAAGCTGAAGAACTTGAGTTTTCAAGAACAGTATCAGGTCGTTGCCTTCAGAATTTTCTGGAATACCGTAAATGCGCAGGTTATTGCGCCTATTTTGATTTTCCAAATCCTCCGTGGTCTTTTTCAATTGACTGACTTCTTTTTTGAGAGTTTCAACAGTATTCACCACATCTTGAGCATCGCTGACCTTCTGCTCGACATCTGAAAGTCTGGAGTCAAGACCTGACCATTTATCCTCAATGCGTTGTAGGGAAGCAGTTTCAGTCATAAAAGGTCTAATAAGACGTAATTCCTCCATAACATCTTCCAAAGTGAGTGGAAGGGGCGACTTGGAGGGAGAAGGTGGATCCTGTTTAAGGCGTTTACCAGTAGTAACCTTGGTATCCTTACGAACCCCAGTTGAGGGACCCTGAGATTTCTGCGAATGCTCCATGCTTGCGTCCAATGAAGAACAAATAAAACAGTGCTGCATCAGGGTTATGAACTGAGCGTCAAAGAAGCTCCACAGGAAGGAAAAGGAAAATTAAAAAATCTAAAAAAAAACAAATTTATCCAGAGGAGCAGCGTGGAGGAGAATGCAGAAATGAGGCGTTAGCGTGAAAAAGAAACTGCGTCACATTGGAAAACGCAGGTGCCACATTTAGCGTATTATAGTTATTAATCATGCTCACTTGAAGCAGTAAATAGCAAAATTAAACTATTAACGGGCATAAAGTGGAGGCAGAAGAACAAAGGCGCTGAAGAGATATAAAAGCGCAAGGTGAATTCAACTAAAAAGGCAGCCGTAAGGGCTCCAAACAAAACGGGAGTGATAAAAGAGTCATAAAGACCTTCACGAGGTCGGATACTTGCACAGAACACTCTCCATGTGTTCCGACGTCCGAAACAACCCACCAGGAGAGGCAGGAAGATGTAGAAATGGTCCCTGTTCGAGCGAGCACTGCTCGATGCGGCGGGAGTCCTCAAAGGGTGGCCATCTTGCTTCGCCGCGCGCAGCGTCTCCCCTCTCTCACAGTTTTAATGTTGTTGTTTCTCTCTTTCTCTCTCTCACTCTCTCTGACATCGTTTCTCTTTCTCTTTTAAAGCTATGGATGCTGCTGTCCACTCTGCCATGTACAACCAAAGCTGAGTTCAAGTTGTGAACTCTGTTGGTCACAGTGTTTACACAAGGTAAGCAGAGTGGCCTGGATATACAATGCCTCCGATTAAATGCATTATAAATAAAAGAGCTTATTTGCAAGCCCCTTGCGCCACTTTTGCGTCACTTTCAACATAGGAAAAGTAACACAAAAGTGGCGCAAGAGTCTTGTAAATAAGCCCTAAAGAATATTGTCCTGCATAATGACTTGATCTCTCACCTAATTCTGTCTCATCTCGGAATCATTTTAAAAACCTGTTGGTCCATAGTGTAAATCTGATGCAGTAGGCACTTCCATACAGACACCTCTTAAACAAGGGCCTATAAGACAGATGAAATGTATCAGGCACACTGCAGACGTGCAAATAACTAAATTTCGCCAAGTGTTACCTTAACTTGTAATGTTTGACCTCATCACATTGATCTAATTTTAAACACTTATTGTTATTTTTGTTTTGCAGATTACCTACCCTATTTCTATTGGAGTCCATATCACATTTTGTTGAATTGTTTTTTTTAAGTTATGTTTCTAGTTATTTATTACATTGTTATCTTTAAGTTACGTTTCCAGTTATTTATTTTTGTTTTAAAAAAAAGTTAATTAAAAAAATGTTATATATGTCTTCTTTTTCTGACAACATTTCACTATTATTTAGTGTGATAATGATATAGTTAGAAAACATTTAAAAATAGAAATTATATGTATAACTTGAAGTATAATACTGAGGCTAACTCTTTACTAGATCTATAGCGACGACTAACGGTTCATATGGAAAAGTTTTAAAACTCCAGCACAGTAACGAAACATTGCCCAGATTTCCATTGTAGTGATTTCTTAGTTCCAGGTCTAGTTGTCAGAATGGCACACACACACACTCCCTCATGGCTGGTATACACCCACACCACACCCATTCAGCGCATTTGTCACTTAACACGTGACCCTACCAATAAAAAAGACGGGGCGCACGTGCTGTACCGCATTTTAGAGTTGGGGGCATTGTGGCTCCCCCCACAGCCCCCAACACTTTTTATAAGACCCGGGGAATAGGGTCCCTGGGGATATTAGAAATTACTGATAGGGGCTATTTGTTTACGGTAAAATTAAAAGTTGCGCACCCAGCGCAGGGCTCAGTGCGGCCCCCTGGTGTGCATGCGATGGATGCATGACTCATAATCTTTAGGGTGCGAGACTCTAGCACCTCTGGTGCACAACTTCTACGCGTTTGGTAGCCGGCAATGCTTTTCCACATGGGGAGCTACTAACATGGAGCTCCCCATGTGGAAAAGCAATCTGATTCAGATTTTAAAAGAGAGAACATATTTCCTTGCTATGGCTCTACGGAGAGTCAGCACAAGTGTTGCCGACGGAGACCGCAGTCGGCCTCCCTGTCCCACTGAGACCCCGATGAGGCACAATAACACCAGACGCAGGTACCTAGCGACCTACAAGGAGTAGGATTAACATATCATCTCCATTATCTTTAGTAAATAGGCAATCAAAGAAATTCCTATTTGCCTAACACTAACAGAGACGCCCTAGGTCTCTAGACACCTTGCACTTCGGTCCTGAAGAAAGCCCACTTGACCTAACCGGCAGCAAAGGGCTGAAACATGTCGACCTACAACATTCACTAAACTAAGTGTGTGAGAGCCCTTATCACTCTCATTCACACAACTTTATTTTAACATCTCATATCCCGAACGAATAAAATTACTACTCTGGTAGGAAGAGATGTTTACCTTTTCAGTTCACACTTTCACGTCACTGATCACTACAGATTTTACCAAGGGTAAAACCTCCGGGCGGAGGATGCATAACCACTAAACCCTATGATTATGCACACACATGTCAAGAACAGCGGAGAATCAAGATATACCGCTAAATTTACCAACTCTACACGTGCATGAGGGTTTTTTATTGGGACTAGCTATGCAGGACAAGTGATCCTTCTCACTTGATTATTTGATATGTATATGTATATACATATATGTATATTACCTACTGGCGGTCGCCAGTAGGTAGTTATAGTTAGGACCTAGTTTCCATAGGAAATCCACAATATTCTATTTGGAATAACTTTGGCGCTGGTTGATGAATCGTCATGAAATTCTCCAAGAAGATGACCTTCTCAGTTCCGCTCCTTCCCTGAAAGTTTGGGGGTGATTCGTGAAGCGGGTGCCAAGAAATAAGGGGGATCCCAAAACATGTTTTCCCCATGTAATTTTCCATAGGGACCATTAGACACGGCTACAGCCCCAACTGCTTAACACCAAATTTGGCAAAAAGGTAGAGTTTGGTCCGTAGATTGTGCTTTTTGTTAAATGGTGTAAATCCGTTCAGTAGATCCTGAGAAAATCAAAAGTAAAATCATAGATATATATCCGAAGTTGTACCGTACGCGTACTGTCCGAGGCTTTTACGCGTACCATTATGAGCACGAGCTGCATGCTAATTGGCTGAAAACTGTCTGTCAACGCTCCAAACCAGGAAGTGTTGGCAGCCATCTTGTGCCTTGGTTGAACCGAGTCACAAGTAAATTGAAAAACATGTGCGCAAAAGGCGCAAAGGGGACAGGGTAGAAGCACCCTGACCCTGTAGGCCTGCTCAGGGGGTCTCACAAGGACCCCCAAGTGCCCAAAATTATAAAAAAAAATTAAATAGTGGGATACTCGTAGGGTGCGCGTACCGCATGAAACATTAAAAAAAAAATCGAAGCCCCCTTTATTGTTAATTATCCCCCTGGGGGCTAAATAACGGGGGCAATGACTTATTTATAACGGAGGGCCTCTGAGCCCCAGGGACCGCTACCCCCGGGACTTAAAGAATACGTATGCGGGGGGGCTTACGGCCCCCCACACGCCCCGGTGATCGCCTCATCCCCGGGGCTCTAATATTGAAAATAGGGAGGTCCGTGAAGGACTCCCCAGCCCCGGGGACCACCACCCCGGGGCTTTTAAATGTTGTGAGGCCCCATCCTGGAGACTTGTGGTGGCCCTGGGCACCGTCACCCCCCAGGGGCGGCTCCTGCAGTGTCCCGGGGTGCCACTGTAGTTTGGCATGGTAGGGCGGGAACCTCACCGCACCCGTTCTACCATAGCAAACTGCTTTCCTATTTGGAAAATAGGAAAGCAGTGTGATTTTCCTCAGGGGAGCAGCATGTAAGTTTCTCTCCCTGACGAAAAGCAATGTTGGCTCCCACAGGACGCAGGAAGCCGGCTGGGACCGTGGGGGCATTGGGGCTCCCCCCACGGTCCTCATCATTTTATTTGAGCCCGGGGCATGGTGTCCCCGGGGATAATAAAAATTTGTGATAGGAGCAATTTTTTTTTACGGTATAATTATAGTACGACGCATGGTGCGAGGTTTCTAAGTCATCCCGTATGCGTACCTAAGCAAGAAAAATTAAAATATTTTTCAGATATTTATTACGTTTATGTGTTTAGACGTTGGGTGGCTCTAAAAAGATCCCTTGTGTTTATTGGGAGATTTTAGTAGCTACAAGTAAGTTCCGATGCAGAGTCTAAAGTTCAAGAGGAAGATTCTGTTCCCCTCATCTACAAAATGTACACCATCTCTCCTATAGATGTCATGCATATTGAAAGGCAGATTGTTGTTGTAAATGGAACCCATTCTATAGTCTCGGAGAAAAGCAGAAACAGATGTATTCACATGTTTCCTAGCTTTCTCAATCTGTGGACAAAATTGATTGGACCAGTTAGATTTCTGCCTTTGGCATATATTAGAATAGACAAAGGCAGTTTGGGGGAAAAGTGACATCAGTTCAGTAAAGGTGTCCTTAGTAAACATTTCCAGACCTACCCCAGTCAAAGTGCCTAGGTCATTGCCACCACAGTGCACAATTATGAGGTCAGGGTGTTGGAGATGTAAAAAGGATTTCCCCAATGACATCAATTGGTGCCACTTTAACCCTCTCTGTCCAATCCATTTAATGTCATTTGGTAAACCTAGGTCTTTGTGAATTTCTTTCTGTTCTGCATACCTTTGGCCCCAGAATATATAGCTGTGTCCCACAATCCACACTCTACGCATCTTGAAGGGAGGTCTGGATGCACTCAGATGGTGTCTGTAAATAAAGTGGCAGTTTGAAAAGTTAAATTTTTCTCAAATGGTGGATAACATGCTGTTTTGAAAAAAGAAAAGAAATGATTGGTTGTTTGAGAACATTCCATACTGAAAACTAGGGTGTATGTTTCTGTTTCTTGGAAGCCTGATTTGTATTGGTTAACAAAAACTGATAGAAAAGAACGTAGCATAAGATTCGCTGGTATATTGACAAGTCAAGCACACATGGTGTTTTGATTTGCAACAATGTATGATGAACTTTTGACCTGTGTTCTCAGTTAGGTGTTTCATGAAGTGTTTATATGGTAACAGGCAGAAGGCAGAATGGGGGTAGGGTATAAAGTTATGTCATTTGTAAAGGGTTCAAAAGTTCAAGTTTGTATTATAGCGGGGGCACACGGCTCCCCCAGCCCCGAGGACGGCCACCCCCGGGGCTTATGTTTATAATGATGGGGGCTTCTAAGGCCTCCTGAGCCCCGGGGACCACCACCCCCGGGTCTTCAATGTTACGTATGTGGGGAGGCTCACGGTGCCTTGTGGTGGCGGTTGGGAATGCCACTCCCCAGGACCGGCTCCTGCAGTGTCCCGGGGTGCTTACTTCTGGGACACTGTAGTTTGCTATGGTAGGGCGGGAGCCTCGCGGTTCCTGCCCTACCACAGCAAACTGCTTTTCCTAATTGGAAAAGAGAGCAGGTTAACATACTCTCTCTTCCAAATAGGAAAACATATTGCTTTTCGTTATAGGAAGCAGCATGTAAGCTGCTCTCTCTGACGAAAATGAATGCAGGCTCCCAAAGGAGGCGGGGAGTCGGCTGGGACTGTGGGCGCATATGGGCTCTCCCCACGGTCCCCAACGTTTTATTTGAGCCCCGGGGGATGGGGTCCCCGGGGGTAATAAAAATTAGTGATAGGGGCTATTTTTTTTTTTACGGTAAAATTTTAATACTCGTAGCAAGCGCGCCCGTACGACGTATGGTGCGAGGTTCCTAAGTCGTCCCTTACGCGTACCTAAGCAAGAAAAAAAGATTTAAAAAAATATGTTTTACAGATATCTATCAAGCTTATGTGTTTAGATGTTGGTTGGTTTTTCTCTCTATTTGTACATATAAGTAAGTATCTTTTGCAGAGTGTAAACTTGTTGAGGAGGAGTGTTTTAAAGTGTGCTGAACTTTTGACCTCTGTGGGCAGTTGACTTATGCATGATTTGTTGGGGGTAGGGTTCAAAGTTATGTCAGTTGAAAAAGGTTTAAATGTTGAACAAATAGAAATGTGTGTTTGGTTTTGAATTAATGTGTGACGCTATTTAATTTGTTATTAACATGTATATATGTGTAAATTGAGAGGGAACGTGTGCCATTGTTTGGTTTTGCTAAGATCACTGAAGTAAAGAGATTCTGTATAAGAATATCTGCTGTGTGACTGGCATTCTTCTTAATCTACAAATCAATTTGAAAGGTGAGTTGATAACTTTTAAGTGAATGTACGTGGTGCATTTTGTTTTTAGTTAGAGTAATGTGTTTATCCTTCTAAAGTGTGTAGAATCACATTCTGAGTTTGTCTGCGTTTGGATAACTATTGTGATAAAAGCATTTGGTAAGTTAATGTGTTTAGTATGTCAGCTTTGTGTAATAAAGTGCAGTACTAGAAAATGCAGAATGTGTGCAGTCACCTTTTCAGTTGTAGAGTAGTTAATAGTGGTGCTTTTTTAGAAATAGGCTTGTGTTTTAAATGTACAATTTTCAGTCGGTATACATATACTACTGTGAACTCTCTGGGACATATTTACAAACCTCTTGTGTGTCTTTGTGCTGCCATTGTGTTACTTTTTTGATGCAATGTTCGCACAAATAATGCAGAAAATTGTTTATGTATTTGCAAAAAGAGTCAGGGTTGTGCATTGAAATGGAGTAGTTATATATATGGGATGTGTGTAGTCACTTTATCGTTTGTAGATTAGTAAATGTGTTTATTTGTAAAATGCAAGGTGTAATATTTTTTGTCTAGAATTACACTGTGCGTCTGTGTGCATTTAGGTATTTTTCTGAGTGAAGCATTTTTGTATGTTTTGTGTTAGCGGGGATCGAAGTGCTTAATATCTATCCTTTTTTGAAGTTTTGATAGAAATTTAAACTAGTTATTGTTTTTGTGTTTGCAAAATGACTCATGGTTATACAGAAAAAAGCAGTAATTATATTTCTGTAATGTGTGCAGTCATATTAGCCCATGAAGAGTAATTAATAGTGTTTTTTGTCCAGAATCACACTGTGTGTCTGTGTGCATTTAGGAATTGTTCTGAGAGAAGCATTTTTGTATGTTTTGTGTTTACAGATACATACGTGGTTATAAAGCTATCTTTTTTTCTAGTTTTGATAGAATTGTAAACCGGTTATTGTTTTTGTATTTGCAAAATGACTCATGGTTGTACAGTAAAATGCAGTAGTTATATTTCTGTAATGTGTGCAGTGATATTAGCCCTTCAAGAGTAATTAATAGTGTTGATTGTGTAGAATCAGACTTCTGTTTTAAATCTACAATTCTCTAGTTAGTATACATACACTGCTGCATACACTCTGCGGCAGATTTACAAGCCCCTTGCGCCTTTTTGTTCTTCTATTATGTCACTTTTTTGACGTAATGTTGGCAAAAATAATGCAGCAAATTGCTTATGTATTTGCAAAATGAGTCAGGGTTGTCCACTGAAATATAGAAGTTATATACATGGAATGTGTGCAGTCACTTACCTGTTTGTAGACTAGTAAATGTGTTTTGATAAAATGTAAGGTGTTATATTTTTTGTCTAGAATCACTCTGTGCGTCTGTTTGAATTTAGGAATTATATTCGCCCTTTTTTCACATTCTCCCTCCTCTCTCCTCATATTCCCCCATCTCCGCATACATACTCCTCTCTCCTTATACTCCCCCTCTCTCCTCACACTCCTCCTCTCTCTCCTCATAATCCCCCTTCTCTCCTCATAGTCCCATGTCTCTCCTCATAGTTCCCTCTCTCTCCTCATACTCTCCCCTCTCTCCTCATACTCCCCCCTCTTCTCATACTCCCCCCTGTCCTCATACTCCCCCTTCTCCTCATATTCCCCTCTCCACATATTCCCCCTTTCCTCATACGTCCCCCTCTCTCCTCATACCTCCCTCACTCCTCATACTCCCCTATCTCCTGATAATCCTTCCTGTCTCTTCATACTACCCCCTCTCTCCTCATACACCCCCTCATTCCTTATATTCTCATTTTCTCCTCATACTCACCATTCTTTGCACATGCTCCCCCGTCTCTGCTCATACTCCTCCTATCTTTCCACATTCTCCCCCCTCTCTCCTCATAATCCCCCTCTCTCCTTATACACCCCCCTCTCTCCTGATACTCCCCCTCTCTCCTCATACTCACCCCTCTCTACACATACTCCTTCTTCTTTCCCCATACTGCCCCCTCTGTCCTCATAGTCCCCTCTCTCCTCATACTCCTCCTTTCCTTCATATTCCCCCTCTCTTCATACTCTCTCTTTTCCTGATATTCACTCCTCTCCTCATACTTCCCTCTCTCTCTTCATATCCTCCTCACTACTCATACTCCCCCATCTCCTCATAGTCTTCCCTGTCTTCTCATACTCCCGCCTCTCTTCTCATATACTCCCTCGCTTCTTATACTCCCTCTCTTCTTATACTCCCTCTCTCTCCTCATATTCGCTCCTCTCTCCACATACTCTCCCTTCTCTCCTCATAGTTCCACTTCTCTCCTCATACTTCCCCCTCTTTCCTCATAATGCACCTTTTCCTCATTCCTCCCCTCTCCCCTCATACTCCCCCCTCTCCTCATACCCCCCCTTGTTCTTATATTCCCTCCTCTCTTCATATTCCCCGCTCTCTTCATACCCCCTTACTCCTCATACTCCTCCCATCTCTTCATACTCCTCCTTCTCTCTTTATAATCCCACTTTTCTCCTTATACTCCCCCTCTCTTCATACTTCCCGTCTGCCCTCATACTCCCCCCTCTCATCATACTCCCATCTCTCCAATGATTCCTTCCTCTCCTCGTAGTCCCCCTTTCTCCTCATACCTCCCCTCACTCCTCATACTCCCCCATCTCCTCATACTCCTTCCTGTCTTCTCATACTACCCCCTCGCTCCTCATACACCTCCTCTCTCCTTATACTCTCCTTTTCTCCACATTCTCCCCCCTCTCTCCTCATACATATCCCTCTCTCCATATACTCCCCCTCTGTCCTCACACTCGCTTCTCTTTCATATACCCCTCTCTCTCTCCTCACACTGCCCTTCTCTCTCCTTATACTTCCCCCTCTCTCCTTATGCTACCCCTTTCTCCTCACACTCCCCCTCTTTCTCCTCATACTTCTCTCTCTCCTCATACTCTCCCCTCTCTGCTGATATTCCCCCTCGCTCCTCATTCTCCCCTCTCTCTTCATACTCCCTCCTTTCCTCATACTCCCCCTTCTCTCCTCTTATTCCTTTCTCTCTCCTCATACTCCCCCACTCTCCTCATACTCGCCCCACTCTCCACATACTCCCTCTTCTTTCCTCATACTGACCCCTCTGTCCTCATAGTCTCCCCTCTCCTCATACTCCTCCTTTCCTTCATACTCCCCCCTCTCCTCATACTCCCTCTTTTCCTCATATTCACTCATTCACTCATTTCCTCATACTCCCCTCTCTCTTTTCATACCCTCCTCACTCCTCATACTCCCCCATCTTCTCATGCTCTTCCCTGTTTCCTCATACTCCCGCCTCTCTCCTCATACACTCCCTCTCTCCTTATACTCCCCCTCTCTCCACAATCGCTCTCCTTTTACTTCCCCCTCTCTCCTCATACACATCCCTCCCCCCTTATACTCTTTTCATACCCCCCCTTGTTCTTATATTCCCTTTTCTCCTCATATTCCCCCCTCTCTCCTCATACCCCCTCACTCCTCATATTTCCCCATCTCTTCATACACCTCTCTCTCTCTCCTTATAATCCCCCTATTCTCCTTATACTCCAACCTCTCCTCATACTCCCCCTCTCCTATTATTCCCTCCTCTTCTCATATTCCCCCTCTCTCCTCATACCCTCCTTCACTCCTTATACTCCCTTATTTCCTCATACTCCTTCCTGTCTTCTGATACTATCCCCTCTCTCCTCATATACCCCCTTTCTCTTTATACTCCCCTTGTGTCCCCATTCTCCCGCCTCTCTTTTCATACTCCCTCCTTTCCTCATACTCCCCCTTCTCTCCTCTTACTCCTTCCTTTCTGCTCATACTCCCCCTCTCCTCATACTCCTCTCTCTCCTTATACTTCCCCCTCTTTCGTCATACTCCTATCTCTTTTTATACTCCTCCCTCTTTTCTCATACTACCCCCTCTCTCCTTATACACATCTTCTCTCCATATTCTCCCCCTCTCTCCTCATACTCGCCCCTCTCTCCACATACTCCCTCTTCTTTCCTCATACTGACCCCTCTGTCCTCATAGTCCCCCCTCTCCTCATACTCCTCCTTTCCTTCTTACTCCCCCCTCTCCTCCTACTCCCTCTTTTCCTCATATTCACTAATTTCCTCATACTCCCCTCTCTCTTTTCATACCCTCCTCACTCCTCAAACTCCCCCATCTCCTCATACTCTTCCCTGTCTCCTCATACTCCCGCCTCTCTCCACATACACTACCTCTCTCCTTATACTCCCCCCTCTCTCCACATTCTCTCTCTCTCCTTTTACTTCCCCCTCTCTCCTCATACACACCCCTCTCTCCTTATACACATCTCTGCCTCGTTATATTCTCCTCTCTCGCTTCATTCTCCTCCCTCTCTCCTCATATTCCCCCCCTCTCTCCTCATTCTCCTCCCCTCTCTTCATACACCCAATCACTTATAAATTCAGTCAGGCACTCACCTTACAGAACTGTAATTATTTAGTCAGTACCCAAGTAGGGATGCAGTGAAGTAGGCCTTAGCACATAAAGTGCTTCAGATTCCTATCCAGTATATATGCATTCTTCTATCAACCTGCACACTTGTGTTTCGCATCTTCAATTGTTGCACTCTGTATCTTTATACTTCTATCTAACACTCTGTGACTGTTCTTGCAGTACGATAGTGACATATTTAGGAGTCTGGGATAATCTTTTTGCTGCACTAACACTCAAGCACTTATAAATTAAGTCAGGCATTCTCGTTTCAGAACTGTAATTATTTAGTCAGTGCCCAAGTACTGATGCAGTGAAGTAGCCCTTAGCACATGAACTGCTTCAAACCCCTATCCAGTATATATGCATTATTCTATCCACCTGCACACTTGTGTTTCACATCTTCAATTCTCCATTCTGTATCCTTATACTTCCACCAAACACTTTGTGACTGTTCTTGCACTACTGTAGTGACCCATTTAGCAGTCTGTGATAATCCTTTCACTGCAGTAACACTCAAGCACTTATACATTCAGTGACACACTCTCCTTACAGAACTGTGATCATTTAGTCAGTATCTAAGTACTAATGCAGTGAAGTAGGCCATAGCACATAAAGTGCTTCAAACCCCTATCCAGTCTATATGCATTCTTCTATCTATTTGCACACTTGTGTTTCACATCTTCAAATCTTCATTCTGTATCCTTATACTTCCAGCAAACACTGTGTTAGTGTTCTTGCAGTTCTGTAGTGACCCATTTAGCAGTGTGTGATAATCTTTTCACTGCACTAACACTCAAGCACTTATGAATTCAGTCAGGCACTCTCCTTACAGAACTGTAATTATTTAGTCAGTACCCAAGTACTGATGCAGCGAAGTAGGCCTTAGGACATCAACTGCTTCAAACCCTTATCCAGTATATATGCATTCTTCTAGTCACCTGCACACTTGTGTTTTACATCTTCAATTCTCCATTCTGTATCCTTATTCTTCCATCAAACACTCTGTGACTGTTCTTGCACTATTGTAGTGACCCATTTAGCAGTCTGTGATAATTCTTTCACTGGACTAATACTCAAGCACTTATATATTCAGTCAGGCTCTCTCTTTACAGAACTGTAATCATGTAGTCAGTGTTCAAGTACTGATGCAGTGAAGTAGGCCTTAGCACATGTACTGCTTCGAACCCCTATCCAGTTTATATGCATTCTTCTATCAACCTGCACACTTGTGTTCCACATCTTCACATTTTCACTTTGTATCCTTATACTTCCAGCAAACACTGTGTGAGTGTTCTTGCAGTTCTGTAGTGACCCATTTAGCAGTCTGTGATAATCTTTCCACTGCACTAACACTCAAGCATTTATAAATTCGGTCAGGCACTCTCCTTACAGAACTGTAATTATTTAGTCAGTACCCAAGTACTGATGCAGCGAAGTAGGTCTTATGACATGAACTGCTTCAAACCCTTATCCAGTATATATGCATTCTTCTATCCACCTACATACTTGTGTTTCACATCTTCAATTCTCCATTCTGTATCCTTTTTCTTCCATAAAACACTCTGGGCCAGAAGTAGGTAGCCAAATACCGGTCGGTAACGGCTGATTTCGGCCGTTACCGACCGGTATTTGGCTTTTGAGATGTAGGTGGGTTGTTATTTACAGAATCGGTATATTTACCGAATCGGTAAATTTACCACTTCGGTATTTTACCGAATCGGTGTGAGAAGTTGGCCTGGTATATGATGCTCACTAGTTCTAGTGATCACCTTGTACCATGCCAAGCAACCCTTATGATGATTGGTTGTAAGTCAACCTTATAGACCAGCTATCCTAGTAGCGTGGACAAAGCAGTCTTAGGCTAAACTCTATAAAGGAATGTGAAGCAAGCTGTTTTACCATACACAATCCCCTTGAATACCAAATGAAAGGACACCACACAGATATATATTGAATATATATATATATTTAATTACTACAAATATCCCCTATACTCTTTATGAGCACAGAAGCAAATGCGTTAAAACAAAACACAGTTTAAATACACAAAAGTTGCACAATATGGATGAGCCCTAGGGGCCACTTAAACCATATACTAAAATAGTGGTATAAGAACCACCAATGGGAAAGGAAATAGGCCTAGGGCCTGGGCAATCGCTGGAGCTGTTCGGGACTAACAGTGAAGAAGTCGGGAAAGGCCCGCGGGACTCGGATGCAGTGCTTAAAGTGCACGCATGCACCAATGCAAAGTCAATGGTGCGTAAAAGTTACAAAGTTACTGCAAAAGGAGTCTTCCGACTGGACTAGGACTACCAAACTTTAGAGTTAGGCACTAGAGGTGTGTACCAGTGTAAGAACACCGGCGTTAGTAAGTTACCTCACCCACAGGAAGCGGGTGCACAGGTGCCAAAGTGTGTCGGGTTTCGTCACGCAGTCTGATGGTAGCTCACGAGCTGTCCCACAAAGGCTCTAGCTGATGGCGGTGTTGGCAACTTGATTGGAGCAAACAGGCCTTGGCTAATGCAAGCCACGCAGGAAGTGAAGAAAGCTTAATTCTCGGACCAGCAAGGTCAGAGGTGCTGCTCCTTTTTACAGGAGCGAGGGCCAGTCTGGAGCCACCAGACCAGTGGTTTAGATTGTAAATTTCGTCGCTAAGATGGCCACTAGCCGCGTGGCAAGTGACCGGGATGATGCGTCGAGTGGCAAAGTGCAAAAGGGCCCCACGCAGATCGTGGAGATGCTGGGGGGCTGATCTTCGGTGCAGATGCTGCTCAGTGGTGGGGCTTCTCAAACCCCAAAGCACAGCATTGAGGGAGCCTTCAGTGTTGCGTAGTCAGCTTCTCGGGGGTCTTTCAAGATGGCCGGTCCCACGTCTCTCGATGCCTCCATGGGTCTCTTCTTTTCAGGGACTGTGGATCGGGCTGTGAGATGTCTGGGAATCCAGGTCTTGTCAGGCTCTGGGCTCGGGTTCCGGTGGGAGGCAGCGGCAAAGCAGACGTCGAGTTGCTGGTTGGTGCCTGTATTCACAGGGTGGTCACTCCTTGGCCACAAGAGAGATTCTCTTCAGTCTTCTGTGCAGCAGAATGTCGAAGTCCAGTTTTCTTTTTAGTTTCAAATCGAGGTTAGGATGATCTGAAGTCTTGGGACACAGCTCCTAATCTTATTCCAAATCTAGGGGCCGGATTACCTGCTAGGTCCCTCCTCTGGGTGGGACCAGGAAGGGGGGTGGTTACACCCGCTTTCCTTTGTCCAGCTTCCCGCCAAGACTGGGGCTGGAGAGCCCGAGCACCGGTTTGAACTGGCATATGCACAGGGACACCTTGTGTGCCACAGGCATGTCTCATTCTATTCAGCCCTGTCCTACCCAACACACAAAATCCTGTCTGTGGTGGTGCTAGCACCTCCCAAGGCAGGAAACCCTTTGTCCAAGCCTCCCTCGCTGGAAGGACTCCCAGCAGCAGGAGGTCAGACTTGTGTCTGTGGTGGCAGCATCCATTTTGTGATGCTGAGGCTCTAGTTTAACTTTAACCGGGGCTCAGGTTATGTACATGCCGTGTCCCTCTAGAAGGGTGAAATGCTACCCCCGTCGCCAGAACTGGCAAGGGGGTAGTATTCCAATTCGTATGACACCTTACTCGACATGTTTTGATAAAGCCAAACCAAAGTTAGCAAATAACCGCGAGGATTATAATGCACTTAAGAGTATATGGTATGGCAGTATCATGGAACAGCTACAGGAAGTGGTTCCGAAAGCTGCAGACAGGCTCAGCTCATGCTAGAGCACCATCTCACATATTTCCAAGCACTCTGCCTCCAGGATTGATGAGGCCTTCCATAGGAGTGGCTGATAGGAACATATGTGTCCATTTTAGGTTAGGTACAGGCATACTATACCTAAGTAAGGGGTGATTACACCGACTTACCCCAGCTGAGTGATCAGCCAGTTGTGTCAAATATGGAGGCCAGGCCAGGGGTGGCACAATACGTGCTGCAGCCCCTGGTAGGCCTTGGAAACACCTATGCCCTGGGTACCCTGGGTACACTGTTACAGGGGCCTATAAGGTGAACCAGTTCCAATTCGTAATGCACCTAAAGTGCATTGGCATTAATTTAGAGAGAGAACAGCAGGCTGTGGGTCTGATTAGCAGGCCCACGGCCACATTAAGTCATAAACCAGTGAAGCAAAAAGCAAAAATTTGGGGTGACCATAGGATAGCAGACCCTACTCTCCTACAATTGGTAAACATACTGATTCTCTAAATCCATATGTAGCTCACACTCCTAAGAATGCCACAGGCCCTTAAGAGTCTGTATTTTCCCACCCAATACTATTGGGTGGTAAAATACCGAATTCAGGTGTGCATGCACAACTGTGCATGCACACCAGTGCAATGTGACACACAGACATGCCCTTAGGGCAGGTATGTGTGCCACATGTCACACATGCCTGTACTTGGGGTGCCAGAGGGTGTCAAAGTGACACCCCCTGCACCCTTGCAGGATTCGGTATTTAGCGATTCTGTAAATACCGAATCGGTATTTCACATTGATTCCTATAGGCTTCAAGGCCCATAGGAATCAATGTGAACTACTGATTCGGTATTTACAGAATCGGCAAATACCGACTGTTACAGAATCGGTAAATTAGAAATGAGATTTACCTACATATGCCTCCTTCCTATTTACCTACTCTTAAATACCGATTCTGTATGATTCGGTATTTAAGAGTCGGTAAATAGGAATTACCTACATCTGGCCCTCTGTGACTGTTCTTGCACTTCTGTAGTGACCCATTTAGCAGTTTGTGATAATCCTTTCACTGCACTAACAGTGAAGTACTTATATATTCAGTCAGGCTCTCTCCTTACAGAACTGTAATCATTTAGTCAGTGCTGAAGTACAGATGCAGTGAAGTAGGCCTTAGCACCTGTACTGCTTCAAACCCCTATTCAGTATATATGCATTGTTCTATCCACCTGCTCACTTGTGTTTCACATCTTCAAATCTGCACTCTGTATTCTTATTCTTCTACCAAACACTCTGTGAGTGTTCTTACGCTACCGTAGTGACCCATTTAGCAGTCTGTGATAATCCTTTGACTGCACTAACACTCAAACACTTATATATTCAGTCAGGCTCTCTCCTTACAGAACTGTAATCATTAAGTCAGTGCTGAAGAACTGATGCAGTGAAGTAGGCCTTAGCACATGTACTGGTTCAAACCCCTATCCAGTATGTATGCATTCTTCTATCCACCTGCACACTTGTGTTTCACATCTTCAATTCTTCACTCTGTATCCTTATACTCCTACCAAACAATCTGTGAGTGTTTTTGCAGTACTATAGTGACCCATTTAGCAGTTTGTGGTAATTCATTCACTGCACTAACACTGAAACACTTATAAATTCAGTTAGACACTCTCCTTACAGAACTGTAATTATTTAGTCAGTACCCAAATACTGATGTACCGAAGTAGGCCTTAGGACATGAACTGCTTGAAAATACTATCTAGTATATATGCATTCTTCTATCCACCTTCCATTCTGTATCCTTATACTTCTACAAAAGGCTCTGTGACTGTTCTTGCAGCACTGTAGTGACACATTTAGCAGTCTGTGATAATCCTTTAACTGCACTAACACTCAAGCACTTATAAATTCAGTCTGGCACTCGCCTTACTGGACTGTAATTATTCAGTCAGTACCCAAGTACTCATGTAGTAAAGTAGGCCTTGGGGCATTTGTAAGACCTTTCGCTTTAGCACAGTGAATGGATTAGTACATTAAGTTGAATGGGTCACTACAACAATGGAATAGCAGTGATAGAGTGGTTGGTGAAAGTGTAAGGATAGAAACTGGGAAATTAAAGGTGTGAAAAACAAGTGTGGAGGTAGATACAAGACAGCATGCATACTGAGTAGGGGTTTGAAGCAGTCCATACCCTAAGGCCTACTTTGCTGCATGAGTATTTGGGTTCTGACTGAATGATTACAGTTGTACAAGGAGAGTGCCTAACTGAATTTATAAATGTACACTTGTCTTTCACAACTTCAATTCCCCAGTTAGGATCCATGATGTTGCAGGAAATAGTTTGTCTCCCCTCATATTGTTCTTGTGGTGTATTCAGTACCATGTAGTAATGCATTCAGTGCTCCAAAATTCAACGTCTGATAAATTCATTCAGATAGTCTTCTTGCAGATGTAGTTTTCAAACTCTTTTGCAGTATGTATACATTTTTGTTATTAATTACATACTTGTTTTTATACTTAGTGAATATATTTGTTTTGTAATAAAATGGTATATTTTTATAGATTTATTTTTATAATATTATATATATTTTTTTTTAAACAGATTCTTTTTATCAACACTAAAAGAAATTCATCATGCCATCAAAAAGTCAAAAGAGAAAACAATATAAAAAAAGATGATTTTTTCCTAAAAAGTCATCCACAAGATTTAGCTGAACAACAATGTGTGAACAAAAAGAAAAAACTCCTGGTAAGACAAGTAAAGATTTTTTTAAGAAGTTATCAAATAATAGGAATAGTGTGGACAATGTGAAAAGTAAAAACACAGTATCTGCAACAAAAAAGAAAAACAAGACAAAAAACAAAAATTATGGGAAATCATGTTGTAAACAAACACTGTATAGTAAAAGGAGGAAGAATCAATTTCAGGAAATTAGAAAAAGAATGTTTTATAATAGAGTTATTTTAAATTTGATAAAGGGAATGAAGAAATGTAAAAGAAAATCAGCATTTTATAAGAAAAAGAAATATATTGAAACTATTATTGAGAAGGCTTTTCAATTGAAAAAGAAGTTGTTTATTTTAGTAATCAATAGAATTTGATCACTAGATAAGCCAATCCATTCAATGAAGGCCAAAAGGAAGTGGAGAAGTGTAATTAACAGAAGTAATTTTTGTGATTTTTTTGGGGTGAATGGAAACATAGTTCAAGTTCTGAACATTTTTTTAATGAAGAGTTATTTTCAAAGTAATGATTTGTTGCATGCAGTTGACACCAGTGGTCGAGCTTATGAGGTTAGAAATGGTTGTCCTATTGGAAAGAGAAAATTGTTCCCAGAAATGTAGAAGAGGTGTTAGCTGATGAAGTTTTAGGGAGACGTCCTAAAGCTCCAGTGTTCACATGGAATTGCTGTAGTATTTGTAGTGTACGGCAGGAATCTATTGATGTTTTACGCAATTTCTAAAGTAAGTATACTAAGAAAAGTGTTAAACAAAAGATCAAGATGTTGCAAGGACTAGACTCTTGCAGAGTGAGAGAAAATACTGGTTTACAAGGGCATTCTCTGGCGTGCCTTTCTAAAAGAGTATGTCAAAGTGTTTTTCACCATTTCAGGATGTTTGCAGTACATCATACTCCAATGAGGAAATTAGTCAGAACATTGTATTATGCAAAAAGTCCAGCATAAATGTTAAAAAAGTTAAATAGTGCTCTTTTGCATGGATCTGTATCAGATGTAATGAACGTTTATGAAGAAATTGAGGTTAGTTACTTTAGCCCTGACAGAGACATTGTAGTACAGAAAAGTTTGACCAAGAAATTACAAACTTTAAGGTGATTTCAGGTGAAAGGCCAAATTATTCTTGTATGTGTTGTCGACGAACTCATTATAAAAATTAGACTAGGACTGTTGATCTGTATTTAAAAAGTGAAAAAGAAAATAATAATGAGTGGAAAGAATTTGCAACTTATTTGTTAGTAGAGAATTGTTTTGATTTGGGTTCTGATCAACATATTTGTAAATATTGTTATAACAAATTAGACGAGAACAAAATGCCTGCTAGAGCTGTACATAATAATCTTGAGTTGGTAAATATTCCTTCTGAACTGATGGATTTAAATACCTATTAGTCTATTCTTATTCAATGTGTGCATCCATTTCAGGCTATTGTTTGTATGGAGCCTAAGACAGGAAAATTGCCTCCTTCAGATTTACAGAGAGGATTAAAGGGAAGAGTTGTATATTTGCCTCTAGATTTTCAAGAAAAATATTGAAAAAATTGGTGTAGAAAATGTAGAAGATGAACCTCTAGTTATTCTGGTTAATGGCGTTCCTACTAAGAGTAAGAAAAAAAGTGAAGAATTAGTGGATGTTAGGAAAGTGAAAAAGGCAATGTTGTATCTGGTAAAAAATAATCAGTACTATAAATATGTGTATGTGGGAGAAGAAGAAATAACTGTAGAAGAAGATAGTGACTCGTCAACTGGACAAATTGAAAAAGTGGATGTGTCCAGAACTGAATAAATCTACGAACATTACAGTGTTCATCCACTTCATTCCAAAGAAGTGATGGGGAATACTATTGAGTTATTCCAAATGAAAGAAGGAAAGGGAAGTCCCATTAGTGTATGGGAAGAAAGCTTGGAAGCTCGTTGTTTCCCTCAGTTGCTTCCAACCGGAAAAGGAGGACGATATGATGAACGACCTGTGCAGATTCCTGCATCTGAATACCGGACATCAATATTGTATGCAGAAGATCCAAGATTTTGACAATGTATTCCATATTTGTTTCATCTTTTGTTTGAGAGTGACTTGTCTGGACTTTCTTATACAGTCAAACATATATTGAAAACAGGTGTACATCTGCAAAATGTTTTGGCAAAGGAATTTATGGATGAAGTACAGCAGAAAGATAATGTTTTGGAATCTCAGCTGGTTCTAATGAGTACTGGTACCGTCGTCATGGAGAACTTAAATGTATGCTAAGGACCTTAGTAACTCCTACATGGTTCTTTACTCTAAGCTGTGCTGAATATGCTTGGGATGATTTACTTCAATTTCTTCAAGAGGCAAATCCAAATATAGTAAATATTGAATACAAGAAACCTGGAGAATTGTGCTCTTTGAATCCAGTTAATGTATGCAGATATTTCAATCATAGATTTGAAGCTATGATGTCTTTTATCACCAATAAAAAAAATCCTCCTTTTGGAGAAGTTGTGGATTTCTTTTGGAGAAAGGAGTATCAAGCAAGAGGTGCTCCTCATATACATATGTTAATATGGATCAAAGATGCCCCCAAATTCGGAACAGATTCGGATGATACTGTGTTGTCTTTTATTGAAGAATATGCTACATGTGATATACCCAAAAGCACAGAAGAAAAGAATTTAAGACAACAAGTCTTACGATTCCAAAGACAACAGTATTTCGTTGTGGGAAATACTGTCGTCGAAAGTACAAATCTAAGGACAAATTCTATACCAAATGTCGTTTTGGATTTCCATGTCCTGTAATATCAAAAGGAAGAGTGAACAGTTTTATGTCATCTTGCGACATACTAACACAAGAAAGTCTCAAAAAAATACCTACAACTTAAGAAGAAATGAAGAGTCAAAATATATAAATGACTACAACCCAGTTATTTTGGCCATGTGGAATGATAACATGGATATTCAATACGTTGAGGACAATTCCATTGCTGTTGCTCGATATGTAACATCCTACATAACAAAATCAGAAAAGACGGAATTGAAGGAAATGTGGGAAGAGATTTCCCACGAGAAGAGTCTAAGTAAGAAATTATACAATTACAGTTTGAAGATGTTATCTCATCGAGAAATTGGAGCGTATGAATGTTCGGATCGCTTATCATCTGCAAGTCTATACTCGAAATCAAGAAGAATCATTTGGGTGAGTCTAGGTCTTGCTGCAACACGAAATCGAGTACTTAAATCTGTACAAGAAATTGAATATTTAGCTGAAAAAGAGCCAGAAAGTACAAATATTGTGAAAACAAATATGTTGGATACATATTATCCAAATAGAAGTGCTGAAAAACTATATTTTTAAACGGAATATTGCAGAAAACATCAATAATGGTATATTTGCTGTGATTGGTTCTGAAGGATGTTTGGTGAAACAAAGAAAAGGACATTTAATTAATCACTGTAAACTGAGTTGTGAAACTCCTGACAAAAGGAAATTTTACTATTTAGCTCTTTTGCAACTCTTCAAGCCGTGGCGTTCAGATTTGGAATTACTTGGAGAATTTCAGAGCTATGAAGATTCATTCAACGCAACTAAATATACTATAGAATGTCCTGTTTTTGCTAATTAAGTGAAAATGTTGGACGACGAAATTGAGCAAGAAAACAATTGCAGCTGAGATTGCTAAAGACAGTTCTAAAGACAGTCAAACTTCGGCTCCGTTGAGTCAGGATCCTCTAGGAGAACCAATTATTCAAAATGAAGCAGCAACTGCCATGGATGAGGTGAAAACAGTAATGTATCAAGCTCAACAAGATGTAACAAACGTAGGAAACTTGGAAGAACAACTAAATGTTGAAGAAAAACAAATATATAACCAAGTGAGAGAACAGATTGACCATGGATTACTTCATGAAAAGAAAGAGTGCTCATGCTCGTCATTTCAACCTATCCGAATGTACGTGAGTGGACAAGCTGGAACTGGAAAAAGTTTTTTAATAAAAAGTAATTACAACTTATCCACAGAAAACAACTGAGTCGCATTTGTCTTGTGTTGTCACTGCTCCAACTGAGTTGGCAGCAAACAATATTAAAGGAATTACATTACATTGTTTACTATTGCTACCAGTAGAGCATGAAAACAAATTGGAATACTACAAGCTATCTGGAGAAGCTTGTTGTGAAGTTTCAAGAGTCTTAAAAAAATGAAACTTCTGATTATTGATGACGTAAGCATGGTATCAAACTTAATGCTTGCCTTTGTGCATTTAAGAATGCAGCAAATTCTTAGAACAGAGTATGACATATTATTTGGAGGAAAACACGTCATAGTTTTGGAGATCTACTACAACTTACTCCTGTAAAAGGACAACCAGTGTTTAAAACACTGGCGCATGAAGACACCAGAAAGTCTTTGGGGAGCATTGGAAATGTTAACATTTGGTCATATTTTGAGATTGAGGAACTTATTATAAATATGCAACAGGTAAATGATGCTGATTATGGAACTATTCTACAAGATATACGAATTGGAAAAGTGACTGAACATGGTAAAGAAGCTTTACAGAGAGAATTATTTTTCAATTTGTTTCCAAATGAAAATATTGCTCCTGAGAAAATATATAAGAGAATTGCAGAACAAAAATCTGTAATCTGCTTAATGCCAACACTGCATGAATGTTCTTTATTCAATGAAGACATTTTAAAGTTGGAAAATGAAGAAAGTATAAAATTGGAAGCTATTGATAAAATAGAGCATGAAGGAATCACTAATATTTTGACAGAAAAGTTGAAGAGTAAATTGGATTCTCTAGAGAAATCGATATCTAAAACTGCTGGTTTAGAAAAGAATCTATATGCATGTGTAAACTGTCGGGTAATTTTACGACGTAATTTGGATGTGGAAAAGGGTTTAGTAAATGGAGCAATGGGTAAAATTGTTGATTTCGTTAATTACGTAAATAGAGATGGTGTTGAATTTTTGTAAATCAAATTTTATCAAATTGAAGATATACAACAATTTAGTCGTTGTTCAGCTCGGTTTTTGCTTGTAAAAGATTTGTATGTTCGCAGAAAACAGTTTCCTGTTTCTTTGGCATATGCGGTGACATTCATAAATCACAAGGTGTAAGTGTAGATAGTGCTTTGGTGAATATTGTAAGTACCGTGTTTAAAGAGGATTTGGCATATGTTGCTTTGTCTCGAGTCAGAACTTTATCTGGATTGTACTTGATTGATTTTGATGAGGCAAAGATTAGTGCAGATGTAAATTGTGTGAAAGAGTATAATAGGTTAAGAAGAGAATATGCTCCCAATTTAGGTCAATATCCTGTATTTGAAAAGCGCGTGGTAGGTCAAAAAAGAAAATATGAGAATATTTGCAGTGAAGTTGTAGAGAAAGAAAAAAACAAGATGAAGCTGTGATTGCAAGCAAAAGAAAAAGGACACTATAGAAGAGGTTGTTGGTTATCAGTTTGAAAATAGTTCTGGTGTCAATTGCTATGCTAATGTAGTTGTTAATGTTGTTTTTTTTCTTGAAAGTTTGCAACAGCAAATTGTTGAAAATCGGGAAAAAATATTTTGTTCGTTGGTGTATTCTGTTTATAAGAAATGTAGTAGTAATACAACTAAAATACAAAGTGTGTCTGATATTCGATATGTATTGGACATATGTTCTGGTTGTACTCAATTTACACAGAATATTCAGCAAGATTGTCAGGAATTTCTAATGTATATGCTTTTTGTATTGGAAGATGAAGGTATAGATATTGAAAATCTTTTTGGCCTTTCTTATAAATGGCAACATGACTGTGAAAATTGTTTGTTTACATGTAGCACTAATATAGACACTGAAAGATTTATATACTTGACTTTACCAGACTGTGAATCAGGGTCTTTTAACAACCTAGTTAGAGGAGCAAGTCAAAACATGGAGTGTAGGTAATGCAAATCAGAAATGTCATCAAGATTATGTATAGAAAGTTATAGAGACTATGTCATTTTAATGATGCAACGTTGTACAGCTGATGGGAGAAAATTGGAAATTTTAATTAAGAATGTTGTTTCTGCTCAAGTATCAATATCAGGAAAAAGTTTTGTAGCTGTAGCAATTATATATAATAATACAAATTTAAAGTTTCAAAATGTATACAAATTAAATTTAACAGAATACCTTCATTTAAAATAATAATAATAATAAATAGTATTTCCTTTTACAATATTAAAAACAATATTTTTGATTTTGAAAAAGTATAATGTTCTTAAAACATCTTTTTTTACATTTATATTTTAAAAATGAGTGTTATTGTTTTTAATTTTAAGATTGTTAATTTTTAAATGTGATTGCATTTTTATTTTATGGTTGAAAGGTAAGGAATGGTGTAATAAGAAAAATATACATTCATGGTTTATAGTGTTAAAAATATCATTTACATGTTAAATATGACTATATCGGTTTGTAGTTTTCGTTCTGGTGTTTTTAAGCACATTTTAGTTTATTATATATATCCTAATTTTTGTGTGAGTATGGAGTAATGATTGTGGATATAAACATTTTAGTTTGCAGCATCTTGTATTAAATGTTTTATTTTGTAGTGGAAATAATAAATTTCAGTCCCATTACTGTCTAACACATTCCCCAAACTTGCTTAGATTGGAGTGGGATTCATAAATGTTACCTCTTTAGTGCCTGACACTTTCCCCAAATTTGTTTCAATTAGAGTGGGAATGGTAAGTGGCACCCTTTTAGTGTCCGCAGTGCAACTTCTCCGCCGAAGGTCGTTGCCGCCCACCTGCCAGATTACTACTTTTCAGTGGTCTGGCGGGTGGGTGGCATGGTGGTTCCCCCTGTGTTGCCCTTTGAAAGGCGGTGATGCCTTTTAAAAAGGCAACACAATGGGATCTTCTCACAAGGTTCTGTCACGGCATGGACATTTGTGCCCATGCGGTGCAGGAATCTTTGTGCATGCAAAAAGGGGGCGCATATGTTATACCCCCCTTTGTGCATCCACATATGTTTGAGGCACAGGGAGGCCCTGTAGGGCCCCCTTTGTTTCCTCGCTGCCACTGTGCCACTGTTTTTTTGCAGCGGAATTGCCTCGAAAACCCTGGCTGAGAGGAAACTTGTAATATGCTTGACTGGACCGTGGTGGTCTAGCCAAGCATTTTGTGGCCTCTGATCACTGCTCCTGTGCCAGGGAATGGCGGTTTCCTGTCAGACATGGTGGTCTGACTGCCTGAGTCATAATCGGGTGGTCAGAATGCCAATGTGGTGGTGGCTGGATTTGCCACCGCCACACCACCACAAGTCTGGCGGTACTCGGACCACCAGACTGGTTATAAGGCCCTTAGTGTCCAACACCTTGGTATAGATTGACTGAGAATAGTAAATGTCACATTTTAGTGCTCAACACACCAAAGTGTTTTAGATTGGAGTGGGAACAGTAGATGTCACCCCATTAATGTACAAAACTTCCCCAAATTGGTTTAAATTGGAGTGGGAATAGTAAGTGGCACCCTTTTACTGTGAAACACTTTCCCATAATTGTTTTAGATTGTAGTAGGAATACGGTCTTGGTAAGATGCTGCTGTTCATTGGAATAGGTAATTCCTTGTTTAAGGTTTTTTTGTGTGGTTTTGACGGTAACGTCAGTGTGGGGTGAAATCTAGAGGCTAGTTATAGTGTTTTTGTGGGTTTGTTGTACATTTATGTCCTGATTACGATGTCGGTCGGAAAGCCTCCGACCGACAGTGGGATTCCCCTAGACCCTATCAGAACCCATCTGCCCGACTCGGTCGGAAACAATTCTGAAAGACCAATTATGATGCGCAGGGTGGGAAAGGGAACCGTCTGGTAATTCCAAATCAGTTCTGACCGGCATTTGGTGAATCCGGCAGTCGGAGCCGATTCATACAGCTCAATGGACAGCATTTCCAACTTACTGATTATTTCCTACTCGGTGTATCCGACACAAAACTGAATTTGGGGGCAACTAGCAGGCCCCCCTTCATCCTGAGTCCTCTAGTTTGGGGTCGAGGGGGTATCCCAGTGACCTACCCTGTAAAACCATGCACAGTGTGGCAGGCACCATTGGGTGCAAGATTTCCCGTTGACACCCATTTTCCCCATTGGAGCCTGTGTTGACATTAAAGTCCATGGGAGTCCTTCCGAACGTTATTCGGAAGCATCATAATCGGTCGGGTGGAACCAACGAGCATGAGTCAGTCGGAACATGATCTGATAAGGAGTCGAACGGTTTAGTTTCCGACTGACATCGTAATCAGGCCCTTAGTTGTATTAATGATAGTGTTTTTACCAGTGTGCAGTCTTGGGTTTTCGTATGCGGTTTTAGCAACGTAATATTACATTATGTTAAATTGGGTTATGTTACATATTTCATGATGATTAAGTGTAATGTATATTTTCTGAGGGGTAATGTATTGTATTTTGCGGATGGGTTTTGTTCTTTAATGTTTTTGTCAAGATACGTGTCTATGGACCATAGGCATTTTGAGTATTTTTGGAAATCACTTTTGTTTATAATAAACCAATATTTTTAACTTTGATTTCCTTTTTTTCAGGCTCCTGGAGCCTTTCTTTTTGTAAACACTTTTTCAGGTTTTTTATGGTTCCCAGTTACTTCAGATTGCTTTGAAAGATGTCTATTGGATTTTATCAATTTGGGGGGCTTTTTGGGACATTTCGTTCTGTTTTTGGTGATTTCTTATTTTTGACTATGAAGATCTGCAGCTACTGAATTCATTTTGGGTGCGAAATGTTATATTTTATTGTTTGCTTAGATATTATGTGATTGGTATTTGGAAATATATGGTTCATGCTTGTATTTATAATACATAATGATTCAGTTTGTCTTTTGAACTTTTTGGTTGGTGAGGTTTGCATTTGTAATGTAATTAATTGATATACTATTTTATTATGTTACTCTTATTTTATATTGGACTTTTTAAAATGTTTAAACTGATGTAATAAAATATTGTGTTTATTATTTGTATCAAAAATTATTTTCATGTTGGTTTACATTATTGGACAGCTGTTTTGGACTTTTGTAGGTTAATATTCATTTTATATTTTACTTTTGGCTAATATTTCTAAGTAATCTACTTCTTTGTTGTTTATTAAGATTTTGACTTTACATTGTAGCATGTCATACATTTCATAGGCTTGTTTGCTATCTTTAGGTACAATTTGGGTTATAGATTGCTCTATGGTAGCTTTGCTCTTTTTGTAATGCTTCTATAAATGTATAGAATGTAGGTTGGGTTCTGCCTAGAGTGGATTGGCAGGAATTATCCAATTCTTCCACCTTGTTGTTTGTTTTTGCTTTCTGTGCTAAAGTGCTGTAATAGAAATCCCACAATGACATTTAGAATTTTGGCTGGCGTCTGCATCGGGAGCTATGCAGTCTGCCAACCCAAGTGTCTTTGAAATAATACATTAGGGGCTTAGTGTGTCTTTTTTTGTTGGCATTAATTAGCCATCTCTGTGACAGGAACATAGGGCAGTGCTATCATGTTTTTATTTGAAAGGTAAATTGGGTGTTTGTAGCATCTTCTACACTTTACACGTAGGGCATGATTAGGAGTTTGACGGTACAGCAGGAGGACCACCCTGCTGCCGCACCCCCACACCTTTGTGAGAACCACCCATATTATGACCTTTTTTAGTCATTAGTGGCCAATTCTTTGTTTTTCCCATGGTGGTTTGTAGAAAATAGGCATCACAATGGGAATGTCAAAGACAATTCCAGCATAGCATGGACTGTGAAGTCCATGTCATGTTGGAACTGGTGGTGCATAAACACAGGGGGGCCCATGTTGTGCCCTCCTGTGCGCATCCACATGGAGTGAGGCACACAGGAGGGCACAACATGGGCCCCTTTTCTTTCCTCACACCACTGTTTTCAAGGCGGAAAGACTTCCATGAAACCAGTGTTGGTAAGAAAGTTGTAATATGCTTGGCGGGACAGCAGGGGACGCTCCAAGCATATTGATGGATTTTGACTGCTGCGCCATTAAAAGGAAACTGCGCTTTCCTGGCAGAGACAGCAGTCCCAAGGTAACATGACCGGCAAGGTTGTAATGTGGCGGTCGATAGACCACCACCCCACCAAGAGTCTGACTGTCCGAGGTCCGCCAGTCTCAAAATTGGGTTCTAAGTGCAGATCGTTGGAGGTGTCTCCCTATGCTTTATTTGAAATGATAGTACCAGCCTTGTTGGCTGTGTGAGGATAAATTGTTAAAATGGTTTGGATCTTGGCTTCTTCAAAGTCTATCAATATTTGTTGTGGGAAGTAGTTATTTGTTTTATGTTTAATGTGGTTCAATTGTTCGTAGTAAGTGCTGCTTTGTTTATTTGGCAGTAGGGCAAATATAGATGAAATATTTGTGTTTTGATATTCACCATGTATGGTTTATATCTAATTGAATGGTTTGGAAAATATTTTGAAAGTACATTCATTATCCAGGTTTGACATTTGCTCAGATTTAGTAAGTTATTTGCTCTAGAGAATAATGGGATAGGTGTCTCATTGTTTAGGTTGCCATATATAAGGAAAGGTTTTCATTATGTATCATTGTTAAATGTTCAGGTATTTCCATGTCTTGGTATCTCCAAAGGACAGGAGGAGTATCGCTGGTGATTTTTTTTAGTTCATGAAATCAAACATTTTAAAATGGTAAAGGTGGTAGTTGCCCTGTGGTGTGCTTGAGGATTTTAGGCAGAACATCTTTAATGATGTTGAATGTGTGTTCCTGGAAGCTGGTGTGCGCCACACTTACATCCTGTAATACCTCTCTCACTTCTATTTCTGTCACATTTGTGGGATGGCTGTGATCTCTTGCACAAATTACAGCTTTTTTGTAGTGGCCCTGCCATAGCATGCATTAGAAAAAAATGTGGTACATTTCCAGTTCATATTTTCTGGCAATGCACTTTCTTTGAAGGTGAAACTCATGGGACTTAAGGCCTGACTATGAGTTTGGATGTGCGGGAGCGGGGCAGCCACCTCGCTCACGCACTGCCAAATTCGACCGCCTCCCAGAATACGAGTCTCCTCATAGTCGATGGGCGGTCTCTTGGTGTCCCCACGAGGGTGCCTTTCAAAAAGGTACTGCGATCGGAACATCAAAGATCGTCCTTGCACAGAATGGACTGTGAAGTCCAGGCCATGCAGGACAGGGGCGCACAGCATGTGCTCCCTCCATGCATCCCGTATTCCTGAGGCACTGGGGGCCTTCAGAGCCCCCTTCGTTTCATTAGCGCCACCCGTTGTGGTAAGGGTTGCAGTGAGGAAACTTCTAATATCCTTGGCAGTGCTGCAGCTGCACCGCAAAGTATATTGCAGCCTCAAGACCACCGCACCAGGTATTGCGGATTTCTGGAAGCACTCCTCTCACAGTACAACAGCCGTACTCGTAATAAGGCAGTCGGACCACTTGATCGGCGTTCTCCGACACACACCTCACTTCCACCATGAGTGTGGCAGTTCACAAGCCCTTAGTAACTGCTTTCCTTTCTGGGATTTTATATATTTCCTTGCTGTCTCATTGTATCTGTAATTAAACAGTATAAATAAATGAAAAAATGTTAAGTTTATATGTTTGTTATTTAAATACCCTGGGATCGTTCCAGTCGGCTAACCTATCTCTGCCTTGCGGGGTCCCACAAGGCTCATCCCTTAGTCCGACACTCTATAATATCTACGTGTCGGACCTAGCTAAAACCATCAAAGCACATGGGATGAGCCTTACCTCATACGCAGACGACACTCAGTTAGTCCTGGCCATCAAAAATGATGGAGAAAGAGTAGCCGAGTGTTTTAAAGTAGGCATGTTGGCAATTGGAGACTGGATGTCCTCTAATTGTCTAAAACTTAATTCCGAAAAGACGGAAGTTGTCATATTTGGACAACTAACCCCAAGTTGGTCTCCCGCTTGGTGGCCAACATCTTTCGGAACCCTGCCTAAACCAGTTTCTAAAGTAAAGAACCTTGGAGTTGTTTTTGACAATGACCTTAATTTTGTTGCCCATGCCAATCAGACAGCGGCCACAGCTTTTCATAAGCTATGATTGGTAAGGAAAATTCTCCCCTTCTTGCCCAAGAGTGCCGGCAAAACCCCGATAAGTTCCCTAGTGCTATCCTCACTGGATTACTGCAATGGCCTATTTGCCAATGCCCAGACCCGTGTAATCAATAAAATGCAGACTATACAAAATACGGCTGCCAGGCTACTTTCTAGAACCCCCAAACATAAACCCATCGCCGATATAATCAGAAACTATCATTGGCTCCCAATTAGAAACCGCATTAAGTTCAAGACGCTATGCATCGTATATAAATCATTGCATAAACAACGACCCCAGTTCCTTAAAGACCAGTTGACACCTTACCGCCCCTCGAGACTACTTCGATCTTCTACTCTCAACGAACTAGTGGTGCCACGCACCAAGACTGTCTCCTGGGGAGATCGCCGCTTTTTGGTCGCGGCACCAAAACTGTGGAACACATTACCTCAGTCCATTAGGACCAGCCCCTCCCTTTTTTCATTCTGTAAAAAGCTGAAAACTTGGTTAGAAATTCAGTCGTGGAGAATCTTTGCAGAAGTAGCAGCGCCGAGACGCCCACGGGCAATTGTTCGCGCTTAACTAAATTTCATTAATAAATAAATAAAAAATTAAATAAATATAAAATTATGGAACTACTTCTATTTTTTTATACGTGCATTTGTTCTTCTTTAGATGTTTCACACCGCTTTGCAGCTTTTCTGTTGGGGCGTTGTAATGTAGAGCAAGTCCTTTCTTTCCATTTGAAAAAAAAAAAGGTGTTTCATTTTAAATGTTTGCTTGTTGGAAGTTTATAGAGGTTGAGGTCATTAGGTTTATTTTTACTTGCTATTGGGGTGAGTTTCTATTTTGTAATACTTTTTGTATACCTACTTTATTTTATCTTTTTGTTGGTTTGTGATAGATCTTTTTTCTGGCAGATTATCACTTTAAACAGCCCTAATGTTTTCTTTTAGGAAGTACATGTAAGGAAATAGATGTTGGAGAGTGTTTTGTTAATATTTTGCTATTTTACATGTTTAAGTTTATTTGCAAGTAAGCTTTAGTTTAAATATAAGTTTGTATATATTTTTTCTTTAAGGATGTGGTCAGAGAATCCGGCAGAGTTTCTTCGTCTTGCAGCATTTGTCGATTTACAAGAATTTAGTTGATCAAATTAGTGTCCCTTTTATATTGTATATAGTATGTTTTCTTTAGTTAGTTTAGATTTGTTGTTATTTATAATGCTTGATATAGAGTTTGATAGTTTTGAATTACCTACTTGCGGTCGCCAGGTAGTTATAGTTCGGACCTGATGATTTCTATTGAAAGCTGTTTTTGATTTGCCAATAACTGTGGCATCATTTGATGAATCTTTACGAAATTTTCAAAACTAATATGAACTCCTGTCTTGAGAATTCTGGGGTGATCAGGGCAAGCGGGGGTTGTGAAAAAGGGAGAGGGGTTCCAAAACATTTTTCCTCCATGGTAATTTCCATAGGAAAGTTTAGATACGGCTACAGCCCAAACTGCTGAACAGAATTTCACCAAATTTGGCAAATCGGTAGCTCTTGGTCCAGAACGCACTTTTCTGTTAAATGATGTATATCTGTTGAGTAGCTCCTGAGAAATGTACATATTCCTCAGATATACAACTGTGGCCACAGTTGATCCGCGAACCCTCCCGATCTCGTGCCTGAGATCTGATTGGCTGCCAACACTTAAAACCAAGTGCTGGCAGCCATCTTGTGATTCGGTTGAACTGAGTCTCAAGCAAAAACATAAAAAAAGAAAAAGGGGCAGAGTAGAAACACACTGACCCCTAAGGCCTGTTCAGGGGGCCCCACAGGGACAAGACAAAAAGCATGATTTTGTAATTTTGGGCGGGAGTTGCGAAGGATTCGTGAATCAGACTGAAAATGTTTAAAAAACGAAGTGTGAGCTTCTGCTCTTTGTTTAATTTAGGCCCTTGGATGGGTCATATCTTGGGGCAATAAAAAATAAAAATGTGGGTGCCTGCGATGGGCCCCCACAGCCTCAGGGACTGCCACCTCCCCAGCACTATTTTTAAATAAGATGCGTGGGGGGGCTCTGGTGCCTTCATGCAGCCCAGGGGACTGCCATCTCCATGGGAATAATATAATTAAATCCAGAGGGCCAGTCCCCCCGCTGCCCCGGGGACCAGCACCTCCCCGGGGATACATTGAAGATGGGAGGTGGGTGTGCGGTCCCCCTCCTGGAGCAGTAGATAGCCCTGGGGCCTGCCACCCCCCAGGGCCAGCTCCAGCAATGTCCCATGGTGCCCACCCCCGGTACATTGCAGTTTGGTATGGCTTGGCGGGAGCACTGCTCCCACCGATTAGTAGAAAATATGGCTTTGATTCATGGAAGCGAGAGCTGTAAAATGCTCTAGCTTCCATGAAGTGGAGCAGAATTGCTTTTGGACAGAGGGAGCTTCATGTTTGCAGCTCCCTCTTTCCTCTTTCCAAAATCAATGCTGGATCCTGCAGGAGGCGGGGGGCCCGCAGAGGCTCCCCCACGGTCTCCAACATTCTGGCCATGCTGAGGGGGATGGGGTCCAGGGCAACATCGGCCCGCAGAGGAGGGCTGCTCTGGCCCCTCCCAATTAAAAAAAAAAACAATGAAGGCCTGGCCCCAGTGGATGGGGTCCGTTAGCTGAAATAGACCTGGGGAGGTGGGCCACGCGGCCAACTCCCCTTTTCTCTTTTACACAAAATATGAATAAAGACCTGGCCCCGGGAAATGGGGTCCTGGGGTTTGAAATTGGCCTTAATAGGGCATCTACGTAGAACCCGTTTCCCAAAAAAATGTTTTTGAAAAAAATAAAACTCTGCAAGTCACCAGAGACCACACGCCCTTCACCACCACTCTGCAAATGCGTCTCCAGGCACAATGGTGCTTGGGGAATGAAATCCCCATGGATGCTTTGGGTCTTTGGGGCCATCAAGCCCTCTTGTTACCTCCAGTAAGTCTAAGAGAGTAGGATTGCTGACAGGACTTGAAGGCAATTCCCCCTTTCTCTACCACTCTGCAAACGCGCCTCCTAGCATGCTTCTGGTTGGGGAATGAATTCCACTTTACTCCTGAGGGCCTCAGGACTAAAGTGGACTACTTCCCCTAACTAGTAGTGCATCAGGAGGTGCGTTTGCAGAGTGGTGGAGAAAGGAAGTGCAACCTCTGACAACCTCTCAGCAATCCAGCTGTGTGTGTGTTAATGAAGGTGGCAGGAGGGGTAGTTGGCCCCCAATGACCCTCAAGAGCCAAGGGGACTTCATATCCCAACTAGTAGTGCACCAGGAGGTGCATTTGAGGAGTGGTGAAGAAATGGGGCATTGCCTCTTATCAGGTCTTAGCAATCCTTCTGTGTTGAACTTACTGCAGCTAATAGGAGGGGTAGTTGACCCCAAGCATGTACTTGGGAATCTACCCCCCCTGCTATCTGCAGTAAATCCAACACAGAGGGATTGCTACTTAGTCTTCACAGATCACGCCCCCTCTCTCCACCATTCTGCAAATGCTGCTGGTGTTACACTACTGGTTGGGGGATGAAGTCTACTTTACTCTTGAGGGACCTTGGGGGCCAAGAAGCCCTCTGGTACATATTGTAAGTGCTACACAGTGGGATTCCTGAGAGCTGATTGGAGGCCCAACCCCCTTCCTCTACCACACTGGAAACACTACTACTAGTTAAAAAAACATAGAAATTCACTGAAAAAGCCAAAGGTTACAGGGACAATATGTGATGTATTTACTATGGGTACTGTATCGATCCCCCTATTTCTGACCCTTGTCTGGTTAATAATTAACTAGCAGCCATTCAACTGCACAAAAACCCGTTATCTGATTAGCCATACAACGGCACAGAAGTCCGTTATCTGATTAGTTATTGTTTTGATTTAGCCGAGAACTTCAGTAAAGAATGTGCGAACGACCAGTTCTAATGACATCCTTATTGACGTATTTATGTCCATCCTTACGTCAATCTCGGCACCTTTCAGGTATAAATAATACCGACATTGCCTTAGGCAAACACACGAGGTGGTGACAAGATTGGAGCAGCGAGACTTGCCGAGGAGCCCAGCTGACAGCGAAGCCCACAAACGCTGCCCCTCCTTTCTGGCGCGCTGAGAAAGAGACGCTGCCTTTTCTCCTGCCGAGAAATCCAGCTCCGGCGCTTCCAGCCGCCCTTGCATGCAGCTGGGATATCAAGCCCTGAGATAGAGATACCAGCCCTCGAGCCTTCTAAATCCCAGGTACTGAACTGAATAACCCCTTGCAGAGAATTCTTGAAGCATACCCTTGGCAAAGCGAACTTAACTTAAACTGCTACTTATCTACTCCCGCCCACGTATTAGGCTTAGGTCAGGTACATTGGGGTAGGCGTAGTTAGAAGCACCAGTTGAGTACGATTAGTCAATGTATATATGTATGTATCTATTTTATCAATTTTAAGTATCATATGGCTAAGAAACCATATCAATGCTTTTACAGTATTATTTTATAATTCTGTTTTTACTGTATGCACTCTACTTAACAATAAGTATTGCAATAATAGCGATTCATTTCTCTTGTATGAGAAAAGAGACTGATCAATAAATAACATCTTTTATTGAACATGCCCGTCTCTTCCTTTTCTCTACAATCTGGTGAAACTAAGAATGCACTGAACTGACTGAGTAAAATAAGTTGTCTTTTGTTTTCACACGACTCTAGAGATACACTCTTGATTAGGGGAGAGCAAAGTTGTCATGTTCTATGGTTGTCAGAAACTAAATCCCTTCTTGTCTGTCCAGGGAGGTTAAACTCCTCCTTGTCTATTCGAGAAAGTTTCTAGTGAACTCTGAGCTAGCTGGCAAACACTAAACTTTAATTCTAATATCGTCAGTAGAAGACCTAGTTAACCTCTGTCCTACGTCTATACTATTGAAGATATTATTCCAATGCGCAGAGCCTATTGGGATAATAGGAACTACACTACATGGTGCCCAACGGTTTGGATAGGCGATAAATCTAACGTAAGACATTAGAGTAACTCAGTCGTGCTTTTTCACACAGACCCCTTTTTCCCCATAATACTCCAAAGACGTCTGGAGTGGGTGAAAGGTTATATCCGCCAAACTTCGTAGGAGGAGACTCCTAAGTATGGTTCTTGGTTTATTCAACGTTGAAGGATACACTGTTCCAAAATATTGTGCATCTAATCTTTGTTTCCATAGAAACCTGATCTGCAAATAAACAAAATAACCTTCTTGACAGTAGAATGTCAGAAACTGAAGAAAAAAGGGAGACAGCTAGAATAGCAGCTCAACTCCTAGCGGATGACAATAGTCTCCTACACCAAGACCCGGATGCAATACTCATCCCGGTCAACATAAGAAAATCTATAACTTTAAAACTTATAGAAAATGGGCTGACACCGAGAGGTGGTACAGTCATATTCGTAATTGAGGCACACGAATATCGGCAGACAGAGGTATTCTATTCATGGATAAACTTTCCAGCAGCAAACGCTGTAACAAAGGACTTCCACTATTATAAAATAGAGGAACCTCCTAATGAGTACACTCCTTTCGAGGAGGTGGAAATACCACTCAAATACCAAGAGCACCTGCTCTGGTTTAATGGCGCCCTAAAACATAATAATCACATCACCAGGCTCGGTCCACTAGGTAGACCAGGAGCAACGTGGCCGGTCCTAGCCGGATACACACCACATCCAGACATTGAAGAAATGCCTGCACCAGATCTTTTAGCACAGCTAAAACAATTAATTAAAATACATAGACAATTAGTCCAATATGTAATGCGGACTTCAACAGTCCAACCATCGATTAAAATTCCACAGCTGATCCCTCATCAGGGGAACACAAATAAAATTACACCACAGAACATACAGTCCTGTCTAGGTAAAGTACCCGCAAAACGGGAACAAATTCCATTCTGGTTAGCACAAAAAATCACTCAAATAGAGGCAGTGTTCCCTGATACCACCTCTGTTGAGAAACACAGAATTCTGACTATCTGTCTTCCAATGGGAATCGCACCACATGTGGAGGACTGTGACACTTGGGGTACAGTCTTTGCTTCCATTTACACAAAAACACATGGTGTCCCATCCATGTCAGTAATACCAGATGTGCTAAAACAAATTCAAGATGAATACGGTCCAGAACCTGCTTTAACTCTTGGTATGAAACTACTAAACGACTTCAAGCAGGTCTCGGCAATATTATTAGCCAATATAAAGGGAGAAGCAGCAAATGTGGCGATCCGCCAGAGGTTGAAAGAGACAAATATAGCAGATCAACCATTTGAAATTGCCAGAATCATAGAAAAATCCTATGAAGAACTAAGAAGAGATAGTTTGGGTGGAATACCTGTAAAACCCCAACTTATTGAAAGTCCTGAAAAGGTGTTTATTAAAAATAATCTAAACGATCAAAAGAAGAGCTGGGATGGAAAAAAACAATCCACTCCCAAAGAAAAAAGATTCCAGTCCAGAGGAAGGTCTCCTCGGCGGAGAGAAAGATCTCCGGACCAAGGACGCAAGTCTCCCCAAAGGGAGCCCTCTGTGAAAAAATACAACCTTAGAAATAAGGATAATATAAAAAAACCTGATAGATATCAAGATATTGATACACGTCCCTCTCAATCTTTTCAGACTTCCTCGCAGAAATCGGAAAGAAGAGGACGATCAGAACACAGGGAAGAGCACGTCAAGTCCAAAGACAAGGAACCTGCTCATCAAAATAAAAAATTACAGTTTCCAAAAAAGAAGGTAGCCAGTATTAAAGTAATCAACCATGCCGAGAATACTGAGGACACAGCTGAAAAACGGAGAATGGGCTCAGACAATGCTAGACAGCGCAGCAGAAGTGAGCATAGCTCACAAGATCCTTATGAATCATCTGGAGACAGTGGACACGAATGAATACATTCAGGTGGAAACTGCAGATACCAGAGTTAGCAAACCTCATAAAATATATGAAATAACATTGCGTATAGAGGGGGATAAGACTAGGAAAATAAGGGGTCTCTTTTGGGATAATCTCTCCAAGGGCTATGACATCCTTCTAGCTGATAGAGAATGGCCACCAGAGTTTGTCAGGGAGTGCCCTCATGGCGAAGAAATAATTATGCCTGCCTTCTCAAATCATATTCCAATTCATAAAAAATATACACTTGCAAGAAAGTGGGCAGTAGCTCAAGCTCCTGCATTATATAAAAACCATGTGGGATGGGATGAGGACTCTCCTCCTCACAAAATCCAGTTAAAATCACAACCTACTGCACAAAGGCAGTACCCAATTAAGCAAGAAGCTAAAAAACGGGTAAAAGAGATCCTAGATCAACTTGAATACCAGGGGGTGATTGAAACTTGTACCTCACAAATGAATAATCCTTTGTTTCCTGTCTCCAAACCAGATAATTCATATTGTCTTGTTTTGGACTACAGACACCTTAACTCATGTTGCAAAACCTTTGCAGTACAAAACTCGCATAGTGCTGCACTAATGAATAACATAGTGCGCCAAAAATACAAAACAACATTAGACATCTCTAATGGATTCTTCTGTCAAAATATAGCACCAGAGAGCAGATATTTGACCGCGTTCTCAATAAATGGCGCGCAAAAAAAATTCTGTCGTTTGCCCCTAGGGGTTCAAGAACAGCCCAGGATTATTCTCAGCAAGAGTAACAGAGTTGAAGGAGGAGCCAAGATGGCGATCGGTGTGGCAGTGTAGGCTCCCGGCTCCGTAAGCTTCCGAGCCTCGCAAGATAATCCTGTCCACGATCCTGGCATTGCATGGCAGCGAGGCAACGGTGAAGGCGCGCAGATATCGCTTGCGCGATCCCGGCACCTCTACCTGCCTCACAGACGGAGATATTTGCGAAATTGACTGCTGGCCTTAAACGACCCGGAGTCGAGACCTCGGTTGGTAAACATGGCCGGGCGCTGATACATCGGAGGCGGCCAGCGGGACCTGGGCGGAGTCGGCCCGCCGAGACGCGGCGACTCCACAGTGAAATTATCTGTTGATGCCCTGGTCATCGTACGATGCGGCTGGAGTGCATCCTTGCTATTGAGGCTCGATGAAACTCCTGTTGAATGCGGAGAGCGGAAGGTGAGCCTGTCGGCTTTGTCTTTGTTCCTGCCCGGTTTTTGCGGGCCGCTCCCGAATTTGAGGCTGTTGCTGAGTCGGAGTGGGGATGACAGCGGCCGTGGACTGTTTTTTAGGCTCTTACTTTGGGAAGCCCCGTAATCCCATCGGTGGTCTGCCTAAGCCGGATTTGTCCCTGCCCTGCCTTTGTTCTCTCGACCAGTTGGACGCGCTTAATGGGTGCCTGAATAAGAGGGAGTGCAACACCCTGCCTACTGAAGTACTGTGCGAGGGTGAGTGCGAGTCACCGAGTAGCCCAGTGATGGGGAAAATACAGCCTGCGCTGTCCTGCAGTGATATCCTCGCCGCTTTAAACGACTTTCACACCACTTGGTGGGATGGCTCCCGAGCGCTTGGGGAGAAGCTAGACGATGTTGTGCTCACGCTGGGACGGACGCACCCGGATGGCCCCCGGCTATGCGAGGAATCGCCTTCATCTACGTCTGTGGAGGGTACTGTGAGTGTACTTGGATGCGGAGGGGACTGGATGATCCCGGGCAGTGTGGGTGCCTGTGACAGAATGCCCGTGCGTCTCTATTGTCCGGAAGGATGCCTTTCCCAATATTTGATGGTGGCCCCGTCCATAGTAGCGCCGCTGAGGACTCGTACACTGGTCCAGCTATTGTTGCCTCCTGTGACTGCTTCCTCTTTCCTCGCCTTGGTACTTCTGTTGGGGAATGCATCCCCTGACTTGGATCTGGGAGTGCTAGTCTTCGGTGGAGGGGACTTTGTCGGTGGTCGGCGGCGTCCATTTTGTGCTTACAAGTTGCACCTCTACCGTGCGTGGACATTTTGTCTTCACTTGTCTGTCGAGATGAGATCTCCTTTGCGGGCATGCCACGAGGGATTTATCAGAATGGGCCAGGGCTAAGTTGTTCACTTTAATAGTTGATGTCTGTGTGGCGGGTGGGTGCAGCGGGTTGGCGAGTTCTTAAACTGTACTTAATAGCGCGATATGTAATGTTTCCCCCCCGTTTATATTGTACTATGTGATTGCTGTTTTTATTGTCGCCTCTGGGGCTGAGACTACATTCATGGAAGGAGAGACCGGGAGCCTATTGGGATAGCCCTCCTCCGGTATTATATGACCTTTTTTCTTTTCCTTTCTCTCCTCTGTACCTAAATTTCGGGTTCTGTTCTCGGGCGACAGGCACACTGCTAGAGGGTGGGCAGGCCGTAGTCTCTGCATGTGTGCTGGGTGGGGGGTTGGGGGTGGGGTTTTTTGTTTTGTCTTCGTTTCTATGGGCCTCGTTTTTTCTCTTCCTTTTATTGGTTCTTTCTTTTCTTCTTTCTTCTTTCGGGTCAGTATGGTGCTCAAGTGTAGCGTTCGCTTATTGTTTCTGTTGTTAGTGTTCCTGGTAACATTGGTTAGGATGTTCCACGTTAATGGGGTGGGTGATGACCAGTACGTATTGTGACTACATGTTTTTTATCCTGATATGCGTATTTTTCAGCTGATCCTCCTATTGTGACTCTTAGCATCGTTGATAATCAGCTGTGTTCATTGCCCCCTCTATGCTTGCTGCGGATTGCATGGCGACTGATCCTTTTTCATTTATAAACTTTAAAATTAACCTGATTTATCCTGGACTTGACGGTCACTTTCTCCATATGTGTCATTTCGAATACTGGCTGCTTCTTCTCTGGAGACTGCTGAGCGGTTCTATTGTGGCGTTTGTGTTACAAACTGATTTTGAGGCCGGCCAGGATGGTTGTAGGCCCGTACCTGTATGCTTTTGTTACACAATAAAGGTTTAAAAAAAAAAAAAAAAAAAAAAGAGTAACAGAGTTACTAGAAATATATGATGATGAGGCATTATCTTATGTCGATGACATTTATCTAACAGATGATGACTTGGATACTCACTTGAAGAGAGTGAACACCATAATACTTGGGTTTGCAGCAGAGGGTTACAAATTCAACTTTAAAAAGTCAAGAATTGCCCATCTAACTGTCCTGTTTTTAGGATATGAACTATCAAGTGAAGGCAAAAGCCTGGCTGACAATTTCCTAGAGAAATGTGCTGTAATCCAAGCACCTAGAACACTAAAAAACTTACAATCAATTCTAGGTTTCCTAAATTTTGGAAGAACTTACATTATAAATTATGCAGAGAGAGTTAAACCTCTCTATGATCTTATAAAACCAGATTTTAAAAGAATCAATTGGACTCAAAAACACACAGAAATTTTGAGATCTTTACAAACAGATATGTTAGTTAAAACAAAATTACAAACACGTGATAACACACGCAACCTTGTGATTCGAGTCATCCCAGGAAGATGCGGATTCACTACCTAACCTCTAATGAGGGAGAGAAGGTACCAATTGCATACAAATCACATTTGTACACAGAAGCTGAAAAAAGGTTCAGCATTAAGGAAAACATTGTTCATGCGGTTCAAACAGCTGTAGCAAAAGAAAAATACCAAGCCGACGGTGGACAGGTTACAGTCAGAACAGCAGAATCAGCTTTTGAGGGATTAACAACACCATGTAATTTACCGACAACGGCACTGAATTCAGAATGGATACAATGGGTAAATTCTGTTGCTACAGACAAAGTAAAATACTATTTTGACCCGGAAATGAAAGAATTAAAATATCTAGAATATGAGAGAGAATACCCTCTGCCAATCGACATTCTGCCTTTACGACAGTACGCCTGTGTAATATATACAGACGGTCATGTTCAACCCTCAGTTTGGGGAGAGCTGGCTTACAACGCCACATGCGAAATTGTAAAAGACGTGTGGCGCGGAGGTAAATTGAGACCTCTATTTACAAAAACACACTCAGTGGAAAATAATTCAGAACAACAAACTGAAATAATAGCGTTAAAAATGGCGCTAGATAATGCCGATCGCGAATTCCCGACACTTATAGTGTGCGATTCGTATTACTGCGTCAAATCATACAATAACGATTTACAGAAATGGATTCAAAACGGTTAGAAAGATGACACAGGTGCAAAAATAAAGCAAAAAGTGCTTTCGGAACAAGTAGTTCTTTTACAGAAAGAACTACCAAAAACTCACGTGATACATTCACTGAGTCATCGGCGTGATGGCGTTCACGTTGCAGGGAATTCATTGGCTGAGACAGCCACAGCGGTAGCAACTAAATCGGCTTCCGTAGCTACAAAGAAGCGTGCGGTAAAATACATTGACGGTGAAACTGTGCTGGCAGTAAAAACGTCATCAAAAGGCGACTGCTCAGCGCTACCGATCAATTACCCACTCAGTTATACATACATAATCGATGCAAACTCAGTCCCTTTTGCTCGAATCCCTGGAGTGGGGGATAGAGTAATTCCAAACACGGACAAGAGAGTCTTGTTAATAGTAGACGCACATATTGGCGAGGGTCTAAGACATCGCACAACTAAAAATTCTCTAGCAGAATTACAAACAATATACTGGTGGCCAGGAATGAGTCTGGACCAACACCTATTCGCGAGGAACTGTCCAAACTGCAACAGAGATCGCAGTGGTGAACGAAATGGTATATTCCCACGGCTTTTCGCTCAATAAGGAATAGGCTACCAACATAAACACACCCAGTATGAATAATGCGTCATATTAACATGTAGAGACTATTTTCACTTATAATGTAGACCCCAACTTTCGCCTGACGTCGGAACTGTTATACAAAGATTTGCAAGTCTATAATGGCATATACGCTAGAAGCTTGTTACGTTCTGACCAAAATCTTTCCTTTAGCTCTAAAACAGCTTATGGGGGGTGACTGGCCAGAATGAACATTGCATTGCGGGACTCTTCACACTTCCTTCCTGAGGGAAACGGGATGGTGTAAAGAAAAAAACCAAGGCATAAAGCAATCTATAACAGCAAAGGTATTAGGTTCAGGAGCTGGGTGGGTCAAACATTTAATAAGTGTCCAACGTAGTCTTAATAACCTTTTAAGGAATTTGGGCCTTCTTACAGAAAAGCAGTTCCTGTCTTGTCTATCAACGGGACAAGATCAGTAGTACTACCGCCCCTTGCTGGTAAAAAGGAGAACCGAGTCATATCCATCGACCTGGTTAAACCACAATCATGTGGCCGATAACAAATAGTAGGCCAAGTGGACTCCCAAGAAGTAGCAGAACACCAAAGTTTGCTACATCCACAGAGGTTCAAACTGAAAGACTGATCACATTTGAAAAATCTACAGTGAAACAACAAGGACTATGCAATAAAGTAATGGAACTTAAACCTCTTAAACCCCAAATCAAAGCTTTTCATCAAGAAACACCGACCTACGATGATGTAACTACAGGCTTTTCTAATGAAACATAGCAAAATCCAAAAGCAAAAAGTAATCCAGAAGCAATTGGAACAATTGACAGAACGGCATCCGGCTACTTCATCAACTTCGATGATTTTTCTGAAGATCCAAGTGAACCAGAAGTACAGCCATCAACAAAAACTTTTAAAGACAAAGCAAAGGAACTTTTTCATCAACTAAAGGTAACCTATCTGACTTCTCCATGGATTGAGATTTGGGTGACATTAGGTGCATTTGTCCTCATACTTTGGCTCATCATGGTACTATGCTTGGGACATTTCATTGAGGGAAAATATGCTAAAATGGACACAGCAAGCCAGAAAATCAACTTGGTCCTTAAACACACACATCTTCACATGTCGAGAAAAGAGAACTTTCTTCAGTGAACTTCACAGCCAATCCTATACCAGGCGGTGTAGCATGGGACAATACTGATTATGAAATCTATGGCCCGGGTTGAAATCCTGAAGTATCTACATCAATTTAAGATCTCGTTAAGTGACTTTGTAAAACCAAGCACATTTGCTGATGATTGGGACTTTGAAAGTATTAATGATATGATGTCTGACCTAGTAATGTCTGCTAAATTTACAGAACATGATTATTTGCAGGGTTCGTCTAATTATGATCAAATGTTCTGCTACAACCACTATGGTAACCATTATCTCTATAAATCTGCACAACCTAGAAATGTTTTAAATTATAACCAATGGGAACATTGTGCTACTCCTCCAAAGGGTAGTTCTACAACATTTTATGATAAATATTCATATTTTTCAGGGTTTAACACAAGTAATGCAGAAACATTTTATTTCAAATTGTCGAATAAGACGGGTATGAAGACCATGCTTACAAACACGAAATTGATATATTCAGATTCATTTTTTGAGCAAATGAATACATTTGGTTTTGATTTCTGGAACAATAACATTGAAGCAAAAACTGTTTGGGGTACAAAAGATTGGCAAGTACAAGGTATAGAATCATTGTTCAGAGCCTGCATGATCCCAGAACAAATTATATTTTTGAATGATACTATTCAACAAACTACCTGTCTTGGCTTAGCCAAAATCAAAGACTTAAACAAACCGTCTATTCCAAAGCCAACAACGAACAGTAATAGCTCTATAGATGTTGAGATAGACGTGAACCATATTTTAAACCAAAACAGAACACATCCTGATTGGAAACAATGGTTGATCTGGCCCACAGACACAAATAACTGTCAAGACAGATTCCTGAACAAAATACAGGGGTTCAAATTGACCAGGCCAGACCCTAGATATTCCCAAAGACAACATCCAGGGATAGTAACTACTTACAGTGTGGGCAAGCTCTGCCTTCAATGGCTACAAACATCCACACTGGCAGAAATTAAGCAACACCTAACTTTACTTCAAGAGGGTGCTGACTTGCGTGATTTCATTATGGGACCGCGCAAACAGCGTCAAAAACGTTTCATAGCGGCCTCTATATATGCAGCTTACAATGAAGCTTGGAAAGAAACTCAAATTGAGACAGCAGAAAAACTACGGGAAATTGACCGTATTAATTTGGAAAAATCACTTTCTGTTGTGGACAATGGGTTAATGACTCTGTCCTCCAGAATATATTCACTGGACAGTATTGTGTCTTCAGCAATCGATATAATATCGCAAGACTTACTGATGTTACAACACGGTCAGTCCCAATTGCGTTCTATTGTACAACTTGGCTGGACGTTACAAAATCTGCGTTCAGGCTATGTGCCTTGGCGTTTAATCAACACAACGTCACTATTTAATATCTTTAACCTTACTGATAAACAAATCAGTTTGGCACAGAAGGGTGCTGACTATACAATTCTGAGCATTGAAAAACTTGAGAGATTACCATTGACAATGTCAGAACGACCTGTCATTGAATGGATAATACATGGGATAATTAATATCCCGATAACAACTTTCCAGTTTCAATACTGCCAAAAATATATGCAGGCAGGCCAGTATGAGAGGTTGGGTAAAGGGTACATTAAGTCAACATGGAACTTGCCCTATACACACACATGTGTTAGTAATAAAGGCCAGAATGTGTTTCTTAGTGGCAATAATTGTGCAAGGTCACTAAGCGGTACACTTCTGTGTCAGGGTATTAGTTTGCATGGAGCCTGTGAAGGGACTACAAATAACCTTTCATGTCACCAGCTAGGCACACCTGCAACACAAATAGAACCATTCTTTAGGAGACTCTCGAACGGGACTTACATTCTAATTGTAGATCGCAGATGTTGCAGTCTGCTGCCCGGAAAACCTTATCTCATAACCGTGACTACGAAGGTCATGTGCTGTGAACGAGTATTGTTCCCAAACGATGCTCGAGACAGGGAGGCAAGGTTATGGCCCAGTTTGAAAATTTCTTCTATTCGAATTGATACTTTAAGCAGAATGAAGACTGTGCTCCTACAGACGCCAACCCGGTTAACGTCATCAAAAGAAACATATGATCTCCAAGTTGCAAGGACAACTGCAGAAATTCATTCACTGTTATCAACCAATTCCCCCATACATTTCGCAGAAATACTGAGCGAAATCTTAAATATTTCTGATACAAGTGGAATCTCGAGTGTATTTAAGACAGTGTTTTCGGGAGCTTTAACCCCATTCAAAGCCATCCTGGGTATTTTTCCTGATTTTGTCCATTCCATCTTTGGCGGACTTCCTCTCCTTTTGGGACTAGTGGCAGGCATCCTATTTTTGATCCTGTTACTTCGCTATGGCAAACCACGTCACAGACAAGACACCAGCGACAATGGAAGAAACGATCCTAGCCATACGCTACCGGGACCGCATAACTAAAGTCCTTGGAATAGCCCGGCTTAGAGACCTGAACATGACTTGGTTTCTTTCATTTAGACCGATGTGGCAACGTTGTGTTATGCCTGTATTAAGGTGCTTGCTATGCGGCGAAGAATGCGTGTTGGACACCTGTCTGACACTACAATCGGATGTGCCAATGGACGCAGAGACTTTGTTGGGTCCGGTAACGGCTCATGCATTGTACTGTCCCCAGCGGCTACCAATCCTGATGACGGCATTCGTGGAGACTTCACCACTACGATTGAAGAGTAGTGAAGTACAAGATGAAAGCAGCATCGATCAGGTACGACCTTCTGTCAGCTATGCTGATCGAAACATCAATGAAGGCAATCATGCTCATGAATGCATGTTAATTAATTTTTCCGAGTTAGTGGAACTTTCGCAAGAAGCAGTTGACAGTTTTTTCGAAAGTCTCAACAATATGATGTTTTCACCAGAGCAGAAAGAATGACTTTGAGCAAACTAGCACACGGCGTTCCCTACACCCCGAATTTGGACTTCAACTTTGAAAATAAAGCAATAGAAAATTTTCTCACCAGTTTTTACGGAGAGCGGGACATTTTTTTTTTTTTTCCTTCCATTTCCAAAAATATTTACGATTTTTTGGGACACTTATCTTCTGCTTAAAGTAAAACTATTCTTAGAGAACAAAATTTCTATTTTTAGCTACTCTAGAGACATTAGCTACCCTCTAGCATGTTCACATATATTTATGATTTTGTGATGAGATGGTCTTGAATTTTCCTCTGTATTAAGAGCCATTTCATGTGTAATTTCCGCATTTCGTTCATGCTGATTTCAAAATATGCGTATTAGATTTTGCATTATTATACTGCTTGAAGTGCATATAGTAACTATACTCATCTTTTCGTGTATTTCGCATTTCCAATTTTCAAAATGCATTTGATTGTATTTTGGGGTGGTTCGGTATACACATGCACTACTAGTTTTGTTTACTATGCCTAGATTTGTAAATATGGACATAGATTATGTGGAGTGGGTGTGATGTATTTACTATGGGTACTGTATCGATCCCCCTATTTCTGACCCTTGTCTGGTTAATAATTAACTAGCAGCCATTCAACTGCACAAAAACCCGTTATCTGATTAGCCATACAACGGCACAGAAGTCCGTTATCTGATTAGGTCATAGCGCATGCCATCTCATTAGGCAAGCACTATTTCTCCAGCCCCCTAATAGGCATACGGAGTTCTCAAAACAAATCAAACCTACAGCGACCTGGGAAATCCCCGCAGCCATTGTTTTGATTTAGCCGAGAACTTCAGTAAAGAATGTGCGAACGACCAGTTCTAATGACATCCTTATTGACGTATTTATGTCCATCCTTACGTCAATCTCGGCACCTTTCAGGTATAAATAATACCGACATTGCCTTAGGCAAACACACGAGGTGGTGACAAGATTGGAGCAGCGAGACTTGCCGAGGAGCCCAGCTGACAGCGAAGCCCACAGACGCTGCCCCTCCTTTCTGACGCGCTGAGAAAGAGACGCTGCCTTTTCTCCTGCCGAGAAATCCAGCTCTGGCGCTTCCAGCCGCCCTTGCAGGCAGCTGGGATATCAAGCCCTGAGATAGAGATACCAGCCCTCCAGCCTTCTAAATCCCAGGTACTGAACTGAATAACCCCTTGCAGAGAATTCTTGAAGCAGACCCTTGGCAAAGCGAACTTAACTTAAACTGCTACTTATCTACTCCCGCCCACGTATTAGGCTTAGGTCAGGTACATTGGGGTAGGCGTAGTTAGAAGCACCAGTTGAGTACGATTAGTCAATGTATATATGTATGTATCTATTTTATCAATTTTAAGTATCATATGGCTAAGAAACCATATCAATGCTTTTACAGTATTATTTTATAATTCTGTTTTTACTGTATGCACTCTACTTAACAATAAGTATTGCAATAATAGCGATTCATTTCTCTTGTATGAGAAAAGAGACTGATCAATAAATAACATCTTTTATTGAACACGCCCGTCTCTTCCTTTTCTCTACAATCTGGTGAAACTAAGAATGCACTGAACTGACTGAGTAAAATAAGTTGTCTTTTGTTTTCACACGACTCTAGAGATACACTCTTGATTAGGGGAGAGCAAAGTTGTCATGTTCTATGGTTGTCAGAAACTAAATCCCTTCTTGTCTGTCCAGGGAGGTTAAACTCCTCCTTGTCTATTCGAGAAAGTTTCTAGTGAACTCTGAGCTAGCTGGCAAACACTAAACTTTAAGTCTAATATCGTCAGTAGAAGACCTAGTTAACCTCTGTCCTACGTCTATACTATTGAAGCTATTATTCCAATGCGCAGAGCCTATTGGGATAATAGGAACTACACTCCAAATATAGATTGAAATTATCATTCAAAAAGCCTTAGATATTATCTGAAAACAACAAACATTACAAGGATATGGGGGTCACTGTTGCTGATTGGGGGCATACTTTTGAGGCTTACCTGTAGCCTCTTGCTTTACGGGACCATCGCTGGGCTTTCCTTTGCTCTCCCCCGCCGCCGAGTGTTACCGGCCGCCGAGTGGGGAGGAGCACTGACGGACCACAACTACCAGCAGCCCTGCCAGACCGGGACCGGGACGCCGCCTCCTGTGGCCTGCAGCTTCCGGCCGGAGGTGCATACACACCAGCAGCACCTCCGGTGGAGCGGGGGTCACTGTTGCTGATTGGGGGCATACTTTTGAGGCTTACCTGTAGCCTCTTGCTTTACGGGACCATCGCCGGGCTTTCCTTTGCTCTCCCCCGCCGCCGAGTGTTACCGGCCGCCGAGTGGGGAGGAGCACTGATGGACCACAACTACCAGCAGCCCTGCCAGACCGGGACCGGGACGCCGCCTCCTGTGACCTGCAGCTTCCGGCCGGAGGTGCATAAACACCAGCAGCACCTCCCGCATCGCGGGACGCGCGTGGGCGACGCCGGGCGGAGCCCGGGCAGAGGGCGGGCCGTCAGAGGCCTGCAGAGACTGGACTGGACTGGGCCAGGGACTTTGGTCCATTTAACTTACCCCCATTTTTTACATTAATCATCGAAAGTAAGACTTATTATTATTATTAGTGTTCTTCTTCTTTTATTTTATCTGTGTTACTATTGCCATATACAGATATATCCAGGTCCTCTCAGAGACACAGGATGTCTAAATGCAAAAATGACAAAACTGTTATAGGGCAGACTGCCATTGATAACTACATGGTTAAAAAGGTCTCCCAGATCAACAGTGAACGCAGGGCTTCCCTGGGGAAAGGAAGCACAATACCTAGCTTGGCTGACCAGCCGCCGGCTGCTGCGGACGTCGTGATGGCGGCTAATAATGTTAGTATAATTAACATAGAGCCTCCTATTTCCACTGTGGTCAGGGCTGAGGTACATTCAGAGGTACATTCAGAGCATGTAGAGCAACATGACATATCTACTGAGGAGAGGGATGAGATCACTCCCGCCGTAAGGCCGGTAAGGCTGTGCAGGAAAATACTGATGAAAAAAGGGGGGAAGCCGAATAGAACTGCTGGCGCCATTAATTTAAATTCTAATACTGGCCCAGGAATTAACCCCTTTGTGTTTACGGGGGATAAGGAAGAAAGCACTAACGTTAGTATCAATATTGAACAGTTTACTACTCTCATTAGAAAGCTGGAGTCTAAACTGGAGACAAAGTTAGAGGAGGCACTCAGACCTTTGGTGGCCAGAATTGACACGTTGGTCAAAGAAGTGGACAGGCTTGGAGGCCTGGTCTCCCCCCAACAAAGGGCTAGGGTAGGTCTCAGGGCCCAACCAGAGGAAGTCAGGGAGATAGTTGTTGCACAGGGTAAAAATCAGCAGAATAATAGTAAAGCTGATGTAGCATCAAGCACTGTGAGCAGTAGGCTTCAAGCACCATCAGTTATTCAATCTCAGCCTAAAAACTCTAATCTGCAGTTGCAATTAAAATCAAATATCAGCAATAAAGTTGCTCCCAGATGCCAAAGAAATAACCACTATCTCAATTTACCACCAGACTGCGCGCCTTTTGTGGTGGTTCTGACAAATGTCCTGCCGGTTGGTACACATCCTGCTTCACCATATGGAGAGTCACACACCTCACTTAAAAACAAAACAGTGTCGTGGTTAAATACAAATTGTGGCTTTCCTATTGGGTATTCAGACCAGGTAATGGCAGTCAGGAGGGTGAACTGGGTGGGTCCATCAAAAAAATTGGGAAGTGGGGATTGCATTACGGTGAACTTTAAACACCCTCAACATGTGGCCACTATCCTATTGAGAGCGGCTTCTCTAATATACAATGAGGAGAGTATATGTGTACGCCCACTAGGGTATTTTTATGCTCACTTGTGTAATAAACCCCCCCAACAAAGACTCATGACACCTCTGTATGATACCCAGACCCCGCCCAATGACAATCGATTTATGTACAATGTTGTTAACTCAGGTTGAGCGGGAAATGATGTTAACCTGTACAATAGACCCAACGACAGTGGTCTACACCAGCAGGGCTTTCATGTCAACACACACAACAGATACGAGTTTTTATCGGGCCTGGAAATGTGTGATTGACATGAAATACCTGTGGGTCAGGGTATGACAATCACTGAGAATTTGATACCCATTGTCAACTCACAGGATAGAAGCGGATTTGGGAATGTTGTCTCATGGAATGTCGCAGGGCTGGCAGGAAAGATGGCAGATGAAAATTGGGTCACTTATATCAAGCAATTCAAGGTGATCTGTCTCCAAGAAACATGGGATGTAGAGTGTGACTTGTTTTTAGAAGGCTATAAGGCTTTTTATGTACCGGCCACACCATCAATCAGAGGCAGGCCAAAGGGTGGCTTAGTGATATTTGTTTCTATTCTGATCACTTCATCAATCCATAGTATTGATGTACATCAAACCTGTATGCAGGGTGTAGTATTAAAGGGAAAGAACAATAGGGTTGGTCTGGTGAATTTTTATAATGCTATTAACGGAACCACAGCATCTAATCAACTGGCTGTACTTCATGATTTTATTACCACTTCTATGAAGGAGTACAGTCATAATTTAATCATTATGGGAGATTTTAATGTGCATCTGTGTGGCGACCCGCTGAAGAAATGCATAGGGGATCTTTAATGTGAACGAATTAATGGTATACACCTGGAACACACAGTAGATGGGGAATTGTGTAACAACCTACTAGATAGTTTGGATCTCTCAATGGGTATTACAATTAGGGACCCGCTAAGAAGCTTTGAAATACCTACATTCAAGGGGCATGGCAGGGGCACTTTCATTGACCATATGTTGTTTTCGCAGACCATGTTGCCCTTCCTAGAATCATTTGATATTGTTAACAGCGAGTTTAGTGACCATAACCCGCTTGTGATTCATCTAAGGGGATTTGGGATCACCGAAGGAAAACAAACTCGTAGTGAAGGAAGGTTGATCACTACAGATGGGAGGAGGCGACTTAAATGGTCAATGGTAACCCCTGATCTTCTGTATAAGAACATTGAGGACAATTTTTCAGAAGACATCACTAACTGTATTAGGAAAGGAGCAGATCCGCAGGAGGTGCTAACTGCCTATCAAGACCTGTCGGGGAAGGTGTCAGAGCTGTTAACGGTCCCAGTTAAAAATAGTGGGGAGAGAGGTGGGCCAAGGTGGTTTAACCACGATTGCTCCAAAGCGGCTCGTAATCTTAGGCTAGCTCTGTCAGCTTCTCCGAGAATTCAGGAGAATGTCAGAGCATGTCGGTAAGATTACAAGTCTGTCCTTAAAGCTCATAAGGAGTACCTGAAAGAAGAAGCATGGTGTGAGATATTAGATCCATACACACTGAACTGTAGCTCCAGATTTGGGCGCTAGTCAAAAAACCATTTCTGGTGGAAGAACCAGGGGACGGGCTTGAGTGCTGTATAGAAAAAGAGGATTGGGAGCGGCATTTTAAAACTTTGTATTGTTCAGAGGACACCGTAAATGTGGGGTTAGCCACAGGGGATAGTGGAGGAACCATCAAGTTTGATAACAGGGAGGTGATTGAGGCCATAGAAGGCTTAACAGCAAACAAGGCACCAGGTCCGGATGGGATTCCCCCAGACCTGTTTAAATCAAAGCCGATTTTCTGGGCGCAAATTTTAGTGGCAGTTTTTAATGCTGCTGCTCGTGCAGGTTGTCCAGTGGCCTGGGGACTGTCGACTATTGTGCCGGTTTTTAAAAAGGGAGATAGGGGTAGCCCCCATTGTTATCGGCCAATTTCTTTAATTGACTCGATGGTCAAAATCAAGGGGGGGAATCCTTCTGCGGAGAATTACATGCTGGGCAAATGATAATAATATTATGTCTATCTCCCAGTATGGGTTCTGTGTAGGGCGTTCCACCACAACCCAGTGTCTTAACTTGTTTCTTATTTTTAGTAAATATACGGTGGCGCAGAAGGGAACGGTCCATCTCGCCTTCATGGACCTGTCATGAGCCTTCGACTGTGTCAACAGGGGAAGGCTGTGGCAATACATGAGGGAGAGGGGAGTTGACACAGGGATTGTTGACTTCATGGTGGACATGCACAATCACACCAGCGCTAACGTTAGATACTCTGCAAATGGTGATACCACTGATAAGTTTGACATAAAGAAGGGAGTACGCCAAGGATGTATTCTTGCCCCTTTTCTTTTTAATTTCTATATAAATGAATTGGATGCTGCTCTACAGATGGTACAGTCAGACTGTCCGAGAGTGGGCAGGCGGGGTATTTCTGTTCTTTTATATGCAGATGATGCTGTTTTAATTTCAAGGACGGAGAAGGGGCTTCAGCTGCTTTTAAATGCTTTTAATGCTTTTATGACCGACAGGGATCTTCTGGTCAATAATTCTAAATCGTATATTATGCATGTTGGCCGGCAGCCAAAAAGGAAATTTGTTTTTAAACTTGATGATGTGCCTATCCCGGTTACAGAAACATTTTCATATCTTGGCGTTTTATTCGACTCTAAACTTAGTTGGGGCCCGCATTTGACCAAGAAAAAAGGGGAAATGTTGAGGGTCAACGCATAAATTTTTAACCTTGCAAAAAAACTGGGGAAGAAACCAGTTAGTGCAATGGTTAAATTGTATAACGCCAAGTCAGTTGCTACTGCAGTGTATGGCAGCGAACTATGGGGCTACGTATCAGGAGAACAACTACAGGTTTCTGAAAATATTTTTCTTAAACGCCTTCTATGTGCCCCCCCTAGTACCCCTAACTTTGTAGTTCATGAGGAACTAGGGACACAGTACCTACGTGACAACTTTGCTCTAAGGCCACTGATTTGTTGGGTTAACCTCTGGTTAAATGAGGAAATACCTCTTACACATCAGAGAGATCTTGTATCTCAGGATAACTCCATGTGCATCCCCTGGCTAAAATACTTGAAAAACTGTTTTGCAAAGTTGGGGCGTTCAGATCTGTTTACTCGCCCCGGTGGGATTGTAAAGGGGGATGTAACAGCAATTAAAACTGCTTTTTGTAAGTATCAGTTGGCCGACAGAGAGAGTGTGGAACTGTTAAAGCCAAGTGTTAGGAAATATGCTATGTTAAAGACATGTGCTAGCATAGAGCCCTACCTGGCAGGATCATTCAGTTCGCATAAAAAATTTCTGTTGTCGAGGTTTAGATTTAACATCTTTCATCACTTTTTAATTAGACCCAAGTCGGATACTTTTAGCAAATGCGCAGCTCCCTGTGACTGCGACGGGAAGTCTCCACAGGATATGCTGCATTTTATGTTTTTATGTAGGGTTTATGAATATCCCCGCCGACGTTATCTTGTTGCCCTACTAAGAAAACTTGGTTTTAATCAAATCAGACCAGCTCTTATTTACCTACAGCTTCTGCATCAGGACAGTGTTCTGCAAATAATATCGTTTTTAAAATTAACCGTTAGAATGAGAACCTGTCTGGATCAATGACCCTATATACTTTTTCTGTCTAACTGCCAAATTCATTGGACTTCTTTTTAAATTACGCTTTTTGCACTTCATTAAGCACTGTCTGCACTTTATAACTATCCTGTATGTATACTGATATTGGGACACAGGAAATTTGTATTGCATAATGATTTTATATATGGCAATAATGTATGTAATGCTTTTTACCTGTTGTATATATGTACACTTTTATGGTTTGAAATATAACCGAAATAAAGTCTCTTTTGATTTGATTTGATTTGACAAGGATATCATAGTTAGCAAATAGAATTTTTTTTAAACCTAGAAATTCACTGAAAAATCTGAAAGTTACAGGGACATTATAGTTAGGGTCAGATTTCACTCATACAAAACAAGACAAATTCAGCAGTTATAGTTAGCTGAGCTAACTTTAATTTACACCCCCACAATGCACTGCTTATGACCTCACATATTATATCACTCATGATATGGTCAGTGATATCACTGATGACATCACTGATGACATCAGCCACATAACCACTCACACCCCTATAAAACACACCTGTACAACCACTGACACACCTATTCACAGACCTATACCAGTATTCACACACCCACTCAGTCCTCCATAGAACGACTAACACACCCACTACCTCACTCGTATACCCACTTATATAACCACCACACAGACAGCCACTCATAGGACCAATTACTCACCCATACAACCAGCCACATAACTCACCCATACTGCTACTTACACATCCACTCATTCATGTATAAAGTCACACACCCACTCATTCACCCAATCAGCCTCTCAACACAGCTGCTCACTCACGCATAGAGGCCCTCATACACTCAGTCACACAACAACTTAGATACCCATTCACATATCCATACAAGCACTCACACATTCCTGTACTCACCCAAACAATCATTCACACAGACACTCACTGTCCCATACAGTCACTCACACACAAAGTTGCATAACAAAACATCTATTCAAACAGGCACTCACTCACCCATATAGCTACTTACATACCCAGTCTCTTATTCATACATCCATTCAGACACCCACTTACTCCTCCAGTCACTACACACCAACTTACCCACTGATAAAGCCACTCACATGTCACTCACCCACCCATACATCCACTGACACACCCACTCACTTACCAATACAGCATCTCACTCATTCATACAGCTACTTACACAACCACTTATATACCCATATAGCCACTCACACGTCAATGCGCACATGGATACATACAGTCACACAGCCACTCACATGATATATATATTCAAAGTAGTATCACTCATTAGTGGTACACCTAGTATTATACTTTAAGTTTTGTAGTAGCTTACAATATATGTTTAGCAATCATAAATTCTTATAAAATACTCACTGGAAGGTGAATTTCTCTGGTCTTGTACGAGTGAAATCTGACCCTAACTATAATGTCCCTCTAACCTTTTTTTCAGTGAATATATATGTAGAATATATATACCTATAATATATGTATTACCTACTGGCTGCTGCCAGTAGGTAGTTATAGTTAAGATCTAGTTTCCATGGGAAAAGCATCTTTTAACTTGGCTATACCTTTGCCGTCATTATACTAATCTGTCTGGCATTTTGCTCAAAAAGTGTCATAGTGGATGGTATTGATTGAGAAAGTTTGGGGGTGATCTGTGCAATGAGGACTGAGAATTAGCCAGGTCTACAGCCGAGCCGCTGAACAGACTTACACCAAATCTTGCAGGGAAGTAGATGTAAGTTCAAGGAAGTACCTTCTGCTTATTTGGTGTAAATCCGTTCAGTAGTTTTTGAGAAATGTAAGTTTAAAATGATAGTGATATCTTTGGCCGCAGATATTTCACAGTGGTTTTGCAATTAATTGCGAATTCATGCACCAAGGAGAATGCTCTGATTGGCTGGTCGCAACCTGAATAGAAAGTTGCAACTGCCATTTTATCTATCGAGAATGGTTCCCGGGGCTGTAATGTGTGTGAAAGCCCACATAGTAGGTCAGGGAAGAGATACTCTGACCCTATGGTTAAGAAATGGAGGTGTCAGTGACACAGGTTACGTCTCCAAAATTATTTTTTTTAATTGTGTGTGATATTTTCAATGACGCAGCAACCACTAGTGCAACTCCTCCCCGCATACCGTTGCAGGGACGTCACAATTAACAACGTCATCGTGAATATTGTTGAATCAATAATACTCATTCTTATAGAGATATTGAGAATCTGATAAATGTTTTTATAGAGTTATTTAAACAGTGAGTTATCTACTGAGATGGTTAAAATGTTGTATATAGTTATAATTTTTTAATGTGGTGGTGGCTATTGGAATCCTGCTTTTGCTTTCCGCTTTTGCGACGTAACTGCGGGGATCACGATGAGCGACGTCATCAGGATCTCCGGTCCGCAAAAACAGAAAATAGGTTTTACAGATGGTTGTTCTAGAAATACACTAGAAAAACATGAGTTTGAAGTGTACAGTAATAAACCTCTAGTGTGTAAAATACTGTAATGTTTGTACATGTAAGTTTTTTACCTTTACAGAAAATGTGCAATCGTCGCAGTTAACAACGTCGTTGCAATGTTACAAATAACCACGAAAACAGTAAATAGGTCTGAAAGATGGTTTTAAAAGAAACTTAGTACAAAAATACCGGTTTAAACATGCTTCGAAAGAAGTATGTATATAGTAATATGTGTAGTGCAATGTTCATAATGGCTTTTTTAACAAATTATTTTTGGATGCGTTGGTGGCCATTGTATGTCTGCTTTTGTTTTCCATTTCCATGATGTGTCTGCAGGGATTACGATATTGTTGCGAAGATCACCAAAACCTAAGAACACAAAACTTTTAGGAAAAAACTTCACAATATTTTAGGTACTAGGGTGGCTCTGACAAGAGCTGTTGCATTGGTTGTGTGTATATGGCTGCAACATATGAGAGCAGATGCAGAATTTCAGGTTAGTTAGTCACACCCTGTTGCCTTCATCTGTAACGTGTACTCTATCATTTCTATAAATTCCATGCATGTCAAAATGCAGATTGTTGTATAGATACAGTCCATGCAATGGTCTCTGAGGAATGCAGAAACAGTTTTATTAACATGTTTCCTGGCTTTGCCAATCTGTGGACAGAATTGACTTGACCACGTCCATTTCTGTCTTTGGCATATATTAGAGTACACCAAGACAGTGTAAAGGTTTCTTTCATTAGGATTTTTAGCCCCACCCCAGTCAATGTGCCTAGGTCAGTGCCACCACATTGCACAATCACTACCTCTCTTTTTTGCAGCCTCTTTAACCCAATAGCTATAGCTGTGGCCCACAAGCCATACTCTAAGCATTTTTAAGTGAAGGAGCAATAGCAGTCAGGTGAAGGCTGGAGCTGAATAAGGTAGTTTTCCAAATAAAAAACAGTTAAAATGGAGGTTTTTTTAAAGATATTTTCATTGGATGCTGACAGCATGATAGTGAATGAAATTAAGTAGTGCAGGAAGTCTTACTATTGGCTGTTGTTTAAGGAAATACATGTAATACAGACATTGATGTGCTTTTGAATCTGTGGAGTAAGGAACACCTGCTGTATCTTATTTGGAAGCAGCAAGTTCCATCTAGAATTTGTTATGTACTTGTGACCTACTGGTTGCACTGGGTTGCTAGGTACACTGTGGTAAAAGTGTATTGAGTTATGGGTGCTGAAGAGACAGAATTTTTTTTTTTTAAGTTGAGGAGTGATGACACAATTTAGGTAATGGCAAGATTTAATTTCCAACTCAGGACCATGTTAATAAACTGTTGTGTAGTATTTGTTTTTAAATGAAGCTAGATATAGGTTTAAACTCCCATTTCTTTTTTGCAATTTCTCTGCGATGATCACGAAAACATCACAAACACATAGATAGGTATCTCTTTTTGAAAGAGAGAGAAAGGGTTAACAGATACTAACCTTACACAAAAGGAGATGGTGCAGTATAAAATGAAAGTCATGATTTCATTTGCTGCCTTTCTCATGATCACAGAGCGTAAAGTTGATGAGGTTGCCATTTCATAGTTGCTTTGTATGAAAGTGGTGTACCATTCTTGTTCTTAGTTATCAGAAAACATAACAGTGTCAAACTAGCCACAGAGAGGTAAAACAACAATATAGTCTACAAACTGAATTCACTAGTTTGTACATAACGTTTTGATTCTTTATAAAAATGACATAGAAAAAGAAGATGTATATGGGAGTTTGATAAAAAAAGAATATCACCTTGATATGAAAAGATAAATCACAGAAGTAGTGCATTCCTTGTTAAAAGATGAGAGCATCTTGTCTGCCTGTATATGAATAAGAAGTAATGCTTGTTAGGTATGTGTTGAGACCTGTTTATTAATGTGTTTTTTAGCTTATATGACCGATTTGCATATGCATAGATGGTGAGATATGGTTGTGTGGTTGCACTTCTATACTAATATTATAAAGAGAGAGCCCAAACCTTTGAGGCGGGTAATTTCAGGAACCACAGCACTAATCACAACACCCAATACAGCATTGGAAAGGGCAGTTGCAGCAGAAGGACATAGGCTATACAGATGTCCACCATATACATTTGAAAGGTAAAAGAACCTTACCAGCAAAGTAGTCCCTTGTGGGCGTGGGCGGGGCACGGCATGACGACAAAAAAAAAGCGTTTCTTAAACGTGTGCGTTGTGCTGGGGCGTGAACAAGGCCAATGGGCACCGCAATTGCAATTGCGCGGCAGCAAGGGGTGTGGCCAATGGGCGTGACAACCGGCAACAATCACGCGGCACATCCAAAAAAAAAGCGTGCCTTGGAGCCTGGCCATTGGGTGCGGCAATTGCCGGGGCTCAGGTGGGGGCAGACGCGACTGGTCGTGCCTGCGGGGACAATAACTGCACAGTATCCTGCGCGCTGTCAGCCAGTCAACTCTCTGCATAAAGGACCGTGCCTGCGGGGACACTAACTGCAGCGTCTCCTACACGCTGTCACACAATCAACTCTCTGCATAAAAGAATTGACACCAGGCGCACAACATCAACCAGGGCTGGAGCCGGGATCAGGCGGCGGATGACGCGACTAAGCGTGCCTGCTGGGACACTAACCTTTGAACTGACTGCACTTTCCCACACGCACAGCTTCTCCAGCGCGCGCTTTCACCCACTCAACTCTCTGCATCAACGACTTTACACCACAAGCACAACATCAAACAAAACTTGAGCTGGGCCTCAAGCGGGGGATGACGCGATTCAGCGTGCCTGCGGGGACACGAAATTTACAACTGAATGCACTTTCAAACACGCTTACCTACGGAAGTGGAGTACATACACACTAGAGACATCTGCTAATACTTCTTACTCCGAGGTACACACAGTATCTGCACACACATGCCTAACTATTGTGACACTTCATGCTAAAAATGTTCTCTACCGCGAGATTTTAAAATATATTTCCCTTGCCTATTACACACATTGCACACATTCTGTTTCATACCAGGACAATGTCGGGACGAGCTGCTAGTAGCTATATGAATCTCTGACAGAATATCGAGGCTGAAAATATCGACAGACAAAATATCGACCTTGGAATATCGAAGGCAAGTATATCGTCACCCTATCTACAACATAGTAAGTACACAAATATTGAAACAAAAATATCGATGTTAAAAATATCGTAATTAAAAATATTGTTTTTTAAAACAAAGGTAAAATTAAGTCAATAGTACTTATATATATTTTAAACTTATGTTAAAATGTGTTATAATGTTTAAAATGAATAAATAATACATATTTACTATTAAACATTTAATTAAAATTAATAATTAAATATATAATACATACTTAAATAATTATAATATATACATTAGTTTTTAAATAATTATAAAATATTAACAAATACTACAATTTAAAAATACATCAACACTCATAAAATAATAACATAAATAATAATAAATAATTATATTTAATAAATAACAACAATTAAATATACTTTCAATATTTTTAAAATTAATTACATACAACATTATGTAACATCTTAAATACATAAATAAATATAAATAATATTGAATAGCATAAGGGTAAAAATTACTATTCAAACTCCAGAGGGTGCAACAGTAGATAAAGCGTTGGATAGCGTAAGTGTAAAAATTACTATTCCAACTCCAGTGAGTGCAACAGTAGGGAAAGCATTGGATCGCGGGTATGTAAAAATGACTATTCCCACTCCAATGAGTGCAACATTAGTGAAAGCGTTGGATAGCGTAGGAGTAAAAATTACTATTCCCACTCCAGAGAGTGCAACAGTAGGGAAAGCATTGGATAGCGGGTGGGTAAAAATTACTATTCCAACTCCAGTGAGTGGAACAGTAGAGAAAGCATTGGATAGCGGGTATGTAAAAATGACTAATCCCACTGCAATGAGTGCAACATTAGGGAAAGCGTTGGATAGCGTAAGAGTAAAAATTACTATTCCCACTCCAGAGAGTGCAACAGTAGGGAAAACGTTGGATAGCGGGTGGGTAAAAATTACTATTCCAACTCCAGTGAGTGGAACAGTAGGGAAAGCGTTGGATAGCGGGTATGTACAAATGACTATTCCCACTCCAATGAGTGCAACATTAGGGAAAACGTTGGATAGCGTAAGAGTAAAAATTACTATGCCAACTCCAAAGGATGCAACAGTATGGAAAGCGTTGGATAGCGTAGATTGGCTAATTACTATTCCAACTCCAGAGGGTGCAACAGTAGGGAAAACGTTGGATAGCGTAGGGGCAAAAATTACTATTCCCACTCCAGAGAGTGCAACAGTAGGGAAAGTGTTGGATAGCGTAGGGAGAAAAATTACTATCCCCACTCCAATGAGTGCAACATTAGGGAAAGTGTTGGATAGCGTAAGGGTAAAAATTACTATTCCAACTCCAGTGAGTGGAACAGTAGGGAAAGCATTGGATAGCGTATGGGTAAAAAATAATATTCCAACTCCAAAGGGTGCAACAGTATTGAAAGCGTTGGATAGCGTAGGTGGGAAAATTATTATTCCAACTCCAGAGGGTGCAACAGTCGGGAAAACATTGGATAGCGTAGGGGGATAAATTACTATTCCCACTCCAGAGAGTGCAACATTAAGGAAAGCGTTGGATAGCGTAAAAGTAAAAACTACTATTTCCCCTCTAGAGAGTGCAACAGTAGAGAAAACGTTGGATAGCGGGTGGGTAAAAATTACTATTCCAACTCCAGTGAGTGGAACAGTAGGGAAAGCGTTGGATAGCGGGTATGTAAAAATGACTATTCCCACTCCAATGAGTGCAACATTAGGGAAAACATTGGATAGCGTTAGAGTAACTATTACTATTACCACTCCAGAGAGTGCAACAGTAGGGAAAACGTTGGATAACGGGTGGGTAAAAATTACTATTCCCACTCCAGTGAGTGGAACAGTAGGGAAAGCGTTGGATAGCGTATGGGTAAAAATTACTATTCCAACTCCAGTGAGTGGAACAGTAGGGAAAGCGTTGGATAGCGTATGGGTAAAAATTACTATTCCAACTCCAGAGGGTGCAACAGTAGTGAAAGCATTGGATAGCGTAGGGAGAAAAATTACTATTCCTACTCCAAACGGTTCAACAGTAGGGAATGCCAATTAATAAATATTTGCAAAATATATTACACATAAAAATTGTAATTATTTACAATTAAATTACTTCCCACCCTATTCCCCTATAAACCCACAACCCACTCTGGTACTAAAACATAACATTTAATAATAATTAACATTAATTACCAATTAAATAAATAATTTATCAATTAAAATAATTAATTGACAATTAATAATTAAATAAAACATTAATTATTTACAATTAAATTACTTCCCACACTATTCCGCTATAAACCCACAACCCACTCTGGTACTAAAACATAACATTTAATACAAATTAACATTAATTGCCAATTAAATAATTAATTCATCAAATAAAATAATTAATTGCCAATTAATAATTACTATTAAATTACTTCCCACCCTATTTCCCTATAAACCCACAACCCACTCTTGTACTAAAACATAACATTTAATAATAATTAACATTAATTACCATTTAAATAATTAATTTATCAATTAAATAATGAATTGCCAATTAATAATTAAATAAAAAAATTAATTAATTACAATTAAATTACTTCCCACCCTATTCCCCTATAAACCCACAACCCGCTCCGGTACTAAACATATAATTTACTTAAAAATAAATGTATTAATATATAAAAATAATACACATATAATATAAATTAATTTAAATACTTTACAAAAACATATAACACATACATAATAAAAATCTAAAAAATAATATAAATATCGATATTAATAACATCGAAATTAGTTACATCGATATATATGCTATCGATATTACTAACTTTGATATTACTTACATCGATATAAATGAATTCGATATTACTTACCTCAGGGTCGATATTCTGTCCTACGATATTCTTGACATCGATATTCTGTACCTTCGAAATTTTAAACACGATATTTTGGTAGGTCGAAATTTTCAACTCGATATTTTGACTGTGTACCTAGCTATGTATACGGTGGGACTTTTGAGTTTACTTAAAGATTCAGGCACTACCCTTGCACTCATTCATTAACTGAGGCATTACCCAGGCACTCATCCAAGCACCCAGACATTACTCATGCACTCATCCATACACCCAGATAGTAGTGAAATACTCATGTAAACATGCAGGCAGTAACTATGTAGATATGGAACGACCCATGGAGTTCTGATATACATAGGGTATAATCTAGGCAGTACCTGTATCCTCAAAAAATCACTGAGGTACAATGTATGCAAGAAGTATTCATGTGTTCAATCACAAATACATGTTTTTACAAGTTTTACTGAAAAATATGTAGTCTTTTAGAACCATCTGGTGAATTATATATAAAGCTGAGACATACTCCTGGATGTAGTTGGAAGACTTGGGGGGTTATTAGGATGGCAGGCAGACTTTAGTGAACCCGCCACCCTAGCAGTGCTGGGAACGGTCACCAAATGTGCGGCAGTCCCATACTGCTAATTAGGATGCGACCGCCACCCTGGTGGTCGCATTCCGCATCTTTGACTTTGCGGAGGGTGCTGCTTGCAGCAGCACCCACCACAATGCCAAAGTGCCATGCTGTGCATTGCCATGCACAATGTGGCAGGCACGGAGCGATACCTGCCACCTTGTGCATGGCAATGTAGGGGCTACTATAGGTACCCCCCAAGTGCAGCCCAGGGGGCCCATAACAGGCCCCCAAAGCACGTCCCGGCCAGTGCCGCCATGGAAAGGCCTTAGAAGCCACACATCATAATAGGGATGGCAGTGCCTGCTAGGTACCGCTACCATATTGTTGCCCAGCTCTGCCCGGCGGAAAAGTGGCAGACGCATTTTGAGTCTGCCACGATATCCCCGCCATCATAATATGGCTGGGGGTAAATCAAGCCATGATGGCTGGCGGACCGCCACCGCCGGGCCGGCGGTGGTGATCCTCCCGCCATCGTAATCAGCCCCTTAGTGAGGTATATGCTTTGAGAGACATTAACATGCAGATTGTTATATCCACCATTTCCCAAAATTTAAATCTGATACATTTAAGTAGAACAGTACTGAGATAGTAAATAGAGCACTAACACAGTGTTAGAGAGGCATCCAATAACTATTATGTTGTGTTTGTATTTATAATTTAGAGGCACTGTATGTGCTTGTGCACTTGTGGCTAAATTTAGAAGAAAGTAATGCAGTGCGGAGCAGCAAGCCATTTGGCTGCGTCATGCTGCATTATTTTCAAAGCGCAGGGATGTGTCATATTTACAACAATATGATGGATACCTAAGCTCTCCCCTGTGCTGGTGCAGAACTGGCTGCCATGCACCAAAGGAGCACCCTTGCACCATGGTACAATAGTGCCTGTGTAGTTGAGATGGTTGTTTTTGTGCACGAAGGGACATCTTTCTGCACAAAAACAATCACAAGAGGTATTTTCCTCTGTGCAGCACGCATAGAAATAAGAAAAAATGAGGAGAAAGAAATGTATTTGTTCTTTTTGCATTTGCCTACACCTTCTCAGGGGAACACCACCCACAGCAACACCCATGCCATGCTTCTTTCACACAAAATGATGCCTGAAATGCACTTGTATTTATAAGGCCATGAAACGCTACTTAGAGTGGCTTTATCTAGCTTTGTAAATATAGAGCACCACATTACGGTGCCAAAGAAGTTATGCACCGGAAAGTGCATGGGACTTTTAAATATGCCTTCTTACCCTGATGTTCATTTTGAAATTAACTACAGAAGGGATAAACTGTTCTTTCACCATGTATAAGTGAGAAGTGAGATATGCTGTAGCTATGGTGTACAAGCGGGTGTTAAAATGTTAAAAGGTAACTAATAAATAAAGTTTTATGTTTTGCCCTGTGTTTGTTATGTTGAAGTAAGTGATGTAGTAACATTTCTAGGTTCATCTGTATATTTAAAAGTGCACATAGCATGAAAACTGTTTGTATTTTGTGTATGTTAGTTGTAAAGTAGTTGGTAGATTGGCTAGGGTAAAAATTAAAATATACTTATTTTTGTTTTTACAGAATAATAATGCCTACAAAAGCTCAGACGAAAAAGCAAACAGAAGCAACTACAGTATGTTTGCAGAAATTAGTTACAAAAGGGGCAAAATGCAGAAAAAGTGGTGAAAGAAAAAAGAGTTAATGGTAAGAGGACAAAGTCATTTCTTAAAAGTATATGAACTTACTTACAGAAAATACAAAATAAAGAAAATTAAATTATGACTATGAGAAATAATAGGAGTGGACAAAACTGTACATTGCAAGAACAGATTGTAAAAGACATGGACGCACCTTAACCAGGAGACAGAAGCAGTTTAAGGAAATCATAGCCGGAATGTTTTGTAGTAGAATGGTTATAAATCTACAGAGAACTATGAAGAAGTATAGAAGGAGGAGAGAGGCACTGAAACAGAGACAATGAATGGAGAGAGCAGTTGATTAGGCATTTGCTTTGAAGAGGAAGCTTTTCATTTTGATTCTAAATAGAATGAAGACTCTTGTCAAAATAGTGTTTTGCATGGAGAGACACAACCAGAAGAAAAGATTAGTGAATAGAAGTAACTTTGCTATTTCTAGTACAGAGCCTTTCTTTAATGAAAAAAACGATCTCTAGGATAACAGATTAGCTCATGCTATTGAGAAAGCAGGACATGTTATGAAATGAAGAATGGGAGTCGTATAGGAAATGAGATGATTGTACCTAGAAATATAAAAGTTATTACAGAAGAGGTATGAAGGAGGCATTGTCAAGCCCCTGTATGTAAATGGAATTGTAGCAGTATTTGTAGTATTAGACACCAATCCATTGATACATTAAGGAAATTCCTACATGTATTTTCAACACAAAGTGTAAAACACAAAATAAGGGGCTCATTGAGATGGTGGGCGGAGGCACATCCGCGGTGCTGGCTGGCGGAAAATGTTATTTTCCGTCCTCCAGCAGCGGTCCTCGCACCTGCCATATTGCAATGGGCATCCCGTCCGCCTTACAAATCAGCAGTGCTTAATTTTTGCAGGTGCTTTCAGTTGCTAAACACTGGCACCTATTTCTCAGGGCCGGGTCTATTGAATTTTTCTCCCATGCACAGCCAGCACTGTGCACAGGCCATTAAAAAGCCCCAGCCTCAAGCGAGGCTTGTGCAGCTGTACATTCAGATTTGGTGCATGCTGCTAGTGTGCTTGCTTTGGCGCGCGCCAGTGCCTGGTCCTCAGAGTGGGGGGAAGGGCAGGTGTGTTGTGTCATGCGCAGTATAAACTGCACAAACGATGAACTGGGAGCATAATTTCAGCTGCGCTACCCAGCAGTGTGCGCTTTCCAGTGTAGCCAAAGCTACAAGATTAGGAGATTTGTGTGTGCGTTATTTTACACACAACTGTTATCCTACGGTGACAGAACAATGCTTGGCCGTGGGACACCATCGATAAAATCCTGCACAGTGGCACTCACAGGAAACTGCCCAGTAGCTGGCTGCCTCAGGAGCCCAGACAAGACCTTGCAGCATAATAACAAAATACGGGAAGCAGCTGAGGGTGGGCGGAAAGTGAAAACATTTCTTCCTGCCAGTTAGTGTATTAGTACCATGCTCCTACCTGTCCCAGTACCATCTCGTCTCTATAAAAACCTTCCTCTCCCTTCTGCAATGGGCACCATTGCAGCCACAGGCACCTTGAAGAACACCTCCCATCCCTGCTACTGTGACTGTGCCCCACCGCTATCTCCGACAGTGCCCCTCTTTCCACAGTGGCCTTCTCCCACTATCCCAGTGCCCCTCTCTTCACAGTGCCTTTCTCCCCTGTATCTATCTCAGTGCCCCTCTGCTTACAGCCCCCTTCCCCTCTATATCACAATGCCCCTCCCTGCAACAGCACTCGTTCACTCCTGTTACAGTACCCCTTGGCTCCTTCCCTCACTCTCAGAGCCCCCCTCCCCACCATCACTTTTTATTAAAGCATGCGCTCGGCCCTGAGTATCCATACTTTGAGTTCGCACTTGAGACTGCAAAGCCCTTCCCAGTCTTGGCCACTCGAACCAGGAGGCTTTCCCAATTACTTGCTAACCAGAGAGAGAATACACAGGGAATTTCTCAGCTTTGACCTGAAGAAAAATAGAATTGATTCAAAATGTGCTATCAGAGGGGCTAGGCTGTGTTGGGCACTCTGTACCTCCCCTCACCCCCACAAGCCTGCTGAGATCTATCGCCTCACACCTTCTCTTCACCTCCAAAGACCCATGTCCCGTAAACCCCTGCTGCATACTTACAGCCTTATGTCCCTGTTGGAGAGAGATCAGAGTTTTGTCTAGTTGAAGTTTTGACTGTAGCACAGAGGGGTAATGTAGAACATGTACCATGCCGATGACAGAACTATATTATGTGGATAGCTCACTGGGTTTCTGTTTTTTGTCACAGGCGTCCTTTTGTTACTCGCTGATCATGGATTACAATCCTAATATAACACAGGCGGCAAACTCAGTTGAATTTTGTGCTTTATTAGTTAAAAAGTATGTTTTGAAGCCTGTCTGAATGGAGTTGAATGTCTGACTTCATTTGAAAATAGGTGGCAGTGGGATTTTGCGACTTATAGTCTGATCATGTAATAGAACTATTTATTTGAAGCATGAGAGTGTGGTTCTCCATCAAGGCATAATCCCAATGGTATAACTGACACTTTATTATGTTTTATCAGGAATACCTATTGTGTGAAATAATAAAACATCTTTTTACGGCATAAAACTTAACACAGTTAAAGAATCGCTATTGTGTGTCTTGGACAACACTGCTGTGCATTGATAAGACAGGCCAACAATGAATCACTCCAGTCACCTCTCAACTTTACATAAATAATGACTGTTTATTTAATAAAGCAGAGGTGTACTCTTTGCTTGCTCTATCTCAGTATCTGCTTTTCTTCCTCCCCTTCACACCTGACTACTTTACTTCTCTCCAATCTTAGTTCACTTTCTGCCCTACATCTGCGTTTTCTCTTAATTGCCACCTCCCCTCATTAAATGCTTTTCATTGTTCACCTTTCTATCTTTCCTTCCACTCTACTCTCACACGCTCCCCACTGTTCGCTTTTCTTCCCTTGCCTTTCACTTTCTTTTCCTTCTCCTCATGTTCCACTCTAATCTTGCAATCCCAAACTCTGCTTTCCACATTTCATTTCACATTGCCTACTGCATCTATCTTTGCCTTTAGACCTCTCCTCCTCCACCCTCACTCTCCCTTTTAATGTTTTCCTTCTTGCACATATGTTTATACCTACTCCAGGAATCTCAGGGTCAAAAATTGAAATCTTGGTGTGGCCACTCAGTCTTTCATCTTTCGATAAAATTAGTGCAATTGAGCTGGATAACAACATTTTTAATTTGGTGTCAAGGCCCCCTCTAGTGAATATGTGCTTTACAAACATACTTGGTGTGTTTCTTCCTCTATCCCTTCATTTCTTCCTTTCACATTCTTTTCGTATTTCCTCCTTCTTTCATCCATTGCTTATTTATTTCCTTACTCCAGTGCTCCTCTTCCTGCCTGCATTTGTTACTGCCTTCTTTAATGTATTCCTTCCTTCATTTTTTTCATTCTTTTAAACAGCACAGTGCAAGCTGCCTCAAGTCCTCAAATGACTTTTCTCTAATTTGAGTTCACTTTTAAGTTTTTGTCATAGGCTTCCAATATGGTATATTATGTTATATTGATTTGTATAGCGCACTATTCACCCAGGAGGGTATCCAGGGAGTTGGGCAGGTGTGTAGGTGTGAGGTGCCTAAGTTACTTTTGTGAAGAGCCAGCCCTTCATCTTCTTGCTGAACTCAATAAGGGAGGAGGTGACTTCGATGTGTTGTGGCTTGTGGATATGGGCGGAGCCAATAAAGGGATGTGGGTGGGGCCAATGTAGGGAGTGGGCCGAGCTCAGGAAGTGGGTGTGGTCTCGTTAAAGACAGTGAGCACCTGCACTTCATATTTTACAAATTAAGCACTGCAAATCAGGATGCCCCAAACAGCCCGTCATAACGCGGTGGAGAAACCACCCAACCAAAGACAGCGGAAGCACAACAGCGGGGCGCAAAACCAGACTCAAGGTCCCCTCCACCCGGTCCGGCCCGCAATGGATCCAGCTCTACAAGCCCTTCCGGTGCTGTATCTGAACCACTACCAGCAAATAATGGACCGTCGCGGACAATGCTGCAGGTACGCAATCACACAACTCTGCATACAAACACAACACACAACTCCTGGGCTGATATACGGTTCCTGTCCACATCAGACACTCTGGACAGGAACACATCCCCAAGTATACCCACACTTGTCCTGCCTGTCACAAAATCACTCCTCTGCATCCGGGTCACCCAACAACTGCGAAATCACAACAATGCCCCAGTCACGTCACTGCAGCGGTGCAGATGTTGGAAAACCTGCGCATAATGTAGTAGGCAGGGCCAGTCCCAGGCATGGGCAGTCCACAAAGATTTAAAGGGCCCCACATTCACCCTTCACACACTACGCCCATCACACCCATTTGGGGACATGATGTGTGCTTCCCCTGTGCCCCCCTGCACAATTTATCTGCCAGATGTAGCCAGACCCTGCACCATACACACCAAATTACCAGGGATCCTGTCCTAGAAGGTGGGGGTGAAGAGGAACACTCTGCACAGAAACTCAGGGGCAGGTCATTCCTCCTACTCACATCTACCCTCCACTCATGTCAAGCAAACTGAGTCCAATCAGAAAATGAAGACTCCCACTGCATATGAACATCCACTGAACTGTCCACACTGCCAGACAAGTCACTCAGACACACCCCACACTGACACACAGCCACATACACATACCAGATGTCAACAGCAATGGAGGACAATAAATGGGCTAGCCAAAAGTGAAGTGGACAGTGATGGAAAGCCATGAAGCAAGCCACAAAGCATGTGTACATCACATGCAAGAGAAAGAACATATCAACCCACCCATAGGCCATCAAATCAGACATGGGTGGCACAGTGAGTGGAAATAAACCAAAGTGACCTCTGTTCAACAACTCGGGGAGACATGAAGGCAATCCATGCATAGGCACATGAATTATAGGAAGTGTCTGAAGTCAAACAGTGATCAGCCACACATCTGCCTTGACTTACTTGACATGTGTATGTCATCTGCACAACACACATGGCTCATTGTCACACTCCCTGACCGCCAAACCCAAGTTGAACCTTCCCACATACCCCTACTCTACCCAACTCACACCTGCAGCACTCAACACACAGAATGGTGCAAATCATGTCCTGTGAATACACTGACAACCAATCACACTCCCTGGGGTGTATCCACAAACATCACACACACACACTCAGGGATGCCTGAACCAATGCTGACACAAAAACAATAGCCAAACAAAAACCTCACAAACAACATACACAGAAGTCAAACAAGCCCACATATGGCCAGTCAAACAGTGGAAAGGCAATGGGACCCCAGACTGAACAGGAGTACACAACATTGTCACTCAGGACCAATGCACAGACACCAAACCCCAACACAAACAAGATTTGCATCATCTAAAAACATTTATCAACACAAACTGGGATCAATGGGACAATAAGCTAACACAGGCAGAGATACCACACCACCCATCAAGTCAACATGGTTTCATAGTGTACCACAAGCACGCTCATGCACAAGCACAATCCTGACAAGTGACAGGTCACGGATAGGAAGACATAGCACTATTGTGCACTCAAAACAAGCAATACACATCAGAATGTATACACATTACAATGCCCAAACTACTCACACACAATGTCATGCAAATAGAACATCACACACAGAGCATCTGTCAGCAGAAAGAGCCAACACAGGCCAAACATACATCCACACAAAAAACACAACAGATGCACATGTCAATCCATCACATTGGAAACTCAGCTGGACATCATGGGGATGCACACCAGGCACGTACAATCAACATACACTGACAACACTGCATGCAGGCCAAGCAGTTTGTGCACACCAACAAAATCAGTAGCACACACATCTCAGTGTCACACTGTGTACTCCCACAACACAAATCAGCACAGCACAAAGACAACATCACATTCAGAAAGGGTAGCAGTACCTCAGCAAACACACATACAGCTAACCCAACCCTCACAGATGCACAACTCAGGGACACTCAGGTGCAAACAACATGACCAGAGGACTGTGCAGCACAAACATTTGCACTGCGCATTAGCAACCATGACTGCAAACCAGTACAAGAAATTCACACATTTATTTTAATGTTCTTCAGCGACATGTCACTCACCACAAAAACAATAGAACAGAGTTTGGAGTCACTACTCAGTCAATGCCAATAATTGTCTGCTATCTTCCATGCCTGAAATGTTTTTCCTTCTTTCTCCCATTACAGGCAGATCCAGGTCATTACAGCTACATCCACATACTAGAGATTTACCCTTCTTTGGCCTAAATGGATGGCCATTAGTTTTTAAAGTGTAGATAGTTTGTCTTTCCCGGCCCAGAAGAATCGCGAGTAAATTAACACAACACGAGAAACATGTTGACCTTCACTTCTTATTAACGGAACACTAATAGGAGACATTATACGTTGATGAGTGCCATGTTCACTGTTTTTAATTAGGGCAAGAGATCCCAAAAATAAAATAATCTATGCTAGGTACTCCCAGCCCTATCTTAACTCACTTACACATATATACTTTTTTGCCCCCACACTCGAACTTTGCCATACAGCTGTTGGATAAAAGATCTCCGACAAAGTGCCCCTTTTTAGGTGAGCCCGTTGGGTATTGCACCGCCGACCCAACAAGGAGCAGCCCATATGATGAAGCATGACACCGGAAAGGGTGTGTGAGGGCATTAAAATCCAACAAATGGATTCCCAACTGTAGACCGCACAAGGTTCAAGTGGGTTCCAGCCTTTTGTTTGACTCCAGAAACTCTCTACTTCTCTCTCCCCCCCTTTGAGGAACAGCCTAACATCACTTCTTTGATACTTTGACAGCGGCTCCTGTTTATGCTGGACCTCCCACTTCCCTGTAAGTGTAAATAGCCTCCTCATCCCCCTATTTTGAATACAACACATTCTACATATTCACAACTGGCAGCAACAACAAGTAGGTGTCCCCCAGGAGTGCATGGACACACCAACACAATGCACAGTGCACAACCTACACCTCCTATATGTGCACACAATCACAAGCACAGGGCTGACAATTCAAACAAATAGGCACTCAGCTCCTGAGTCATACTTGTGTGCAATTGCAGGGACACACATATATCAACACTACTGACAAAGTCACCCCCTCACACTTAATGACCACTCAAGTGCACACATTTAAATGTACACATGTGACTAACAAGACAGCCCCTCACAAGATTACCATATATCAACACTGCTGTTTACGCATCAAAAAAGATCACACAGACATGACGGACCCTGGCCAGCCTGCCGTTAATCCTGGATATAGAATTCCCCTCTGCGCTGGTAGTGCATCCTAACATGGTATGTGTACAATTTAGCAAACCTGACCATAGAATGATTAGATAACAGTAGATCATCACAAACAACTATCATTGCACCCCCAAGCCTCAGAGCCAAGAAGAACTGAAGGGCCTGTCACCTCTGGCAAACTCTTAAAAAGTGAAACAAGCAATTGGCAAATTTAAAGTGGCATACAGAGCATATGCCACATGAAACCATATCCATATAGAAAAGTCTTTATTAGGCAAGGACACTGACAAAGCAGACAACAGGAGTAACTGTCTTTATAACATATTACGTCAAAAAAGGGGGGGCCACAAGCCGTTATTTATCATCCATGTAGGGCTACTACACAATTTTTAACTAAGCTGGAACTACCTGAACCATTAAAATAATTTTTACAGGACTTTTCCCAGACATTTAATAACTAACTACCTGTGCACTATACTGTCCTTGCCCTCTTACCCGCACGTACTCCACACACGCCCCACGTCTTCTTCAAAAGATCTCTGCCAAAGAGCCCCATTTACGGGATCCCGTCAGGCATTGCAGCGCCGGCCCAACGAGGAGCAGAGCCCAATGATGAAGCATGACATCCTTCAGGGTGTGTGAGGGCATCACAAAGAAAGACCTGCCCTTACCCTTGTTCCTTTGTTAGGAACTGCACACCCCTTTGCAGCACATTTATTACATATTACCCAGATAGGCATCAAAAGTAGACCAGAGCAAGGACAGTGGCCAGTCCATAGTTCAAAAGAGAGACATGTGTGTATGAGAACCTGCACAGGGAATGGGCATCAATAGTTACAAACAGCAAGGCCAGTGGCCAGTCCATAGTTCAAATTAGGCACTTGTGTGCATTAGAACCTGCACAGGGAATGGGCAAACAAAGTGACAAACAGCAAAGCCAGTCCATAGTTCAAATTAGGCACATGTGTGCACGAGAACCTGCACGGAGAATGGGCAAACAAAGAGACAAACAGCAAGGCCAGTGGACAGTCCATAGTTCAAAGTAGGCACATGTGTGCATGAGAACCTGCCCAGGGAATGGTCAAACAAAGTGACAAACAGCAAGGCCAGTGGCCGGTCAATAGTTCAAAGTAGGCACATGTGTGCATGAGAACCTGCACAGGGAATGGGCACACAAAGTGAAATACAGCAAGGCCAGGGGTCGGTCCATAGTTCAAAGTAGGCACATGTGTGCATGAGAACTTGCACAGGGAATAGGCAAACAAAGTGACAAACAGCAAGGCTAGTAGCCAGTCCATAGTTCAAAGTAGGCACATGTGTTCATGAGAACCTGCACAGGGAATGGGAATCAATAGTTACAAACAGCAAGGCCAGTGGCCAGTCCATAGTTCAAAGTAGGCACATGTGTGCATGAGAACCTGCACAGGGAATGGGCATCCAAATTACAAACAGCAAGGCCAGTTGCCAGTCCATAGTTCAAAGTAGGCAAATGTGTGCATGAGAACCTGAACAGGGAATGGGCATTCAAATTACAAACAACAAGACCAGTGGCCAGTCCATAGTTCAAAGTAGGCAAATGTGTGTATGAGAACCTGCATAGGAAATGGGCAAACAAAGTGAGAAACAGCAAGGCCAGTGGCCAGTCCACAGTTCAAAGTAGGCACATGTGTGCATGAGAACCTGCACATGAAATGGGCAAACAAAGTGACATACAGCAAGGCCAATGGCCAGTCCATAGTTCAAAGTAGGCGCATGTGTGCATGAGAAAGTGTACAGGGAATGGGCATCAATAGTTACAAACAGCAAGGTCCTTTTGCACCACAAAGTTAGTGCAAAAGGTCCACCTCCTCAACACTGAGGTCAGCAGGGGAGACAGGGGCAGCGGTACCTGGGGGGAAGGACACTCTTCCCTTCTTACTGGTGGAAGCACATGCAGCACTAGTGGAAGTAGCTGGGAGGATGGACACTGTACGATGTGTGGTGGAAGAGGAGGCAGATTTCCCACTCCCTGTGCCTGCCAACATTGAGGAGTCACTGCTAGCATCAGATGAATTGAATTTGAATTTAAATTTAAAATATTTATAGAGCGCAGCGTTCACCAGACGGTTTCTTGGCGCTTTAGAGGCACAGTAAACAGGAGCGAGTAGGCAGGAGCGAAGCATAGAGTGGGTTAGTGCGGGAAGGCCTGATTGAACAAGAAATTTTTCAAGCCTTTACGGAAGAGGGAGTAGTGTTCGGTCGACCGCAGGTGGTCGGGGAGGGAATTCCAGAAGGTGGGTGCCAAAAAAGAAAAATTGGCCCCTCCCCACTTTTTCCGCTTATAGCGTGGTACCTGTAACAGGGATTGAGAGGAAGAGCGAAGCTCTCTAGCAGGAACATATTCCTTTATCAAAGAGATGATAAAGGCAGGGGCTGTTCCCTGGCGTGCCTGAAACGCCATGCAGCCAGTTTTAAAAAGGGAACGTTCCCTGACAGGCAACCAGTGGAGCGCCTTCAATAGCGGAGTTGAGTGGTGGGATCGGGGGAGGCCGTACACTAGCCGGGCTGCCTGGTTTTGCACCAGCTGGAGCTTACGTAAGCTGTAGGCTGGAATGCCGTTGTATAGGGCATTGGCATAAACCAGCCGGGAGATCACTAAGGCAGACATAATCAACTTAAGTGCCAGGGGGGAAAAAAAGCGGGAAACTGTGCGAATAGTACGAAGAGAAAAGTAGCAAGAAGAAACAACAGAACTAATTTGTGAGTGAAGGGTGAGGTGATTATTCATTTTGATGCCTAAGGTCTTAACTGTAAGGGAGGGTGTGGGAGGGGAACCCAAAGAAAAAGGCCAAAATGAAGAGTTCCAGGGACTGGAAGAGCCACCAGTGAGAACCAACTCGGTTTTGACGTAGAGGTTGGTGTTTTTGGGCATGATTCCTCAAGGACACTCCTGTCCCCCTCCGAGGCGCTGGTCACATCAGTGTCAGTGAGCTCATGTGTAGCAGTCATGCAAGATGCCTCACCACTGGTGTCCTTCCCCTGTCCCCTGTCCCTCTGTTCATTTTAGTGCCATGCACACAAACATCATATGCAAGCAAAGCAGAAAACAAGATGATGATACCCCCAAGTTGCACGCCTCCCTGGGGAGTCACATTGTGCAACCTTAATTCAAAACTCAAAAGATGCATGGTAACATGCACACATGGCATTATTGACCTATGTGATGTCCACACAGCTAAGTAGCTTGCCAGTGCCTCTATGTAACCTGACATACAGATCCCTGTGAGCATACCTATGTCCCTGTGGGTGAAAAAGATGTACATCTCAACATGTTAAACCAAAGGTGGTGATGGACGGAGCGTTGACAATACAAACACTCACCCCCAGTCAACTGATCTGGGTTTAATCCATCACCGCTCTTTAGCTCACTCCGCCACCACAGTTCAGACATGGGCATATGCAAATCAGTCTGACCATGTGCCTCATGGGAACAGTCCAGCCCGAACTGCCAAGCCATGTCTTCCCTGGACCGGAATCAAGCTTCCCAGGACCGGTTTCTGGCATTAAGGCCGTCTTCAGCCGGCTAAGTGTGGCAGGGTATGCTCAGACGTGAGTCCCTTGCTCACTTGGCCACTGGATTCAAGATAGCCTGGCTGATGAGGATTATGAATCTGAAACCGGTCCCAGGATGCTTGTTTCCGGTCCAGGGAAAACATGGCTTGGCAGTTCTGGCTGGACTGTACCCATGAGGCACAGGGTCAGACTGATTTGCATATGGCCATGTTTGAACTGGGGTGGCTGAGTGGGCTAAAGAATGGTGATGGATTAAACCCAGATCAGTTGACTGGGGGTGAGTGTTTGATTTGTTCAAACGCTCCGTCCATCATCCCCTATTGTATCGCTTTGTTCGCCCTAAGTGTGGCAGGGTATGCTCAGACGTGAGTCCCTTGCTCACTTGGCCACTGGATTCAAGATAGCCTGGCTGATGAGGATTATGAATCCGAAACCGGTCCCAGGATGCTTGTTTCCGGTCCAGGGAAAACATGGCTTGGCAGTTCTGGCTAGACTGTACCCATGAGGCACAGGGTCAGACTGATTTGCATATGGCCATGTTTGAACTGGGGTGGCTGAGTGGGCTAAAGAATGGTGAAGGATTAAACCCAGATCAGTTGACTGGGAGTGAGTGTTTGATTTGCTCAAACACTCCATCCATCATCCCCTTTTGTATCGCTTTGTTCGCCCTAAGTGTGGCAGGGTATACTCAGACGTGAGTCCCTTGCTCACTTGGCCACTGGATTCAAGATAGCCTGGCTGATGAGGATTATGAATCCGAAACCGGTCCCAGGATGCTTGTTTCCAGTCCAGGGAAAACATGGCTTGGCAGTTCTGGCTGGACTGTACCCATGAGGCACAGGGTCAGACTGATTTGCATATGGCCATGTTTGAACTGGGGTGGCTGAGTGGGCTAAAGAATGGTGATGGATTAAACCCAGGTCAGTTGACTGGGCGTGAGTGTTTGATTTGCTCAAACGCTCCGTCCATCATCCCCTTTTGTATCGCTTTGTTCGCCCTAAGTGTGGCAGGGTATGCTCAGACGTGAGTCCCTTGCTCACTTGGCCACTGGATTCAAGATAGCCTGGCTGATGAGGATTATGAATCCGAAACCGGTCCCAGGATGCTTGTTTCCGGTCCAGGGAAAACATGGCTTGGCAGTTCTGGCTGGACTGTACCCATGAGGCACAGGGTCAGACTGATTTGCATATGGCCATGTTTGAACTGGGGTGGCTGAGTGGGCTAAAGAATAGTGATGGATTAAACCCAGATCAGTTGACTGGGGGTGAGTGTTTGATTTGCTCAAACGCTCCATCCATCATCCCCTTTTGTATCGCTTTGTTCGCCCTAAGTGTGGCAGGGTATGCTCAGACGTGAGTCCCTTGCTCACTTGGCCACTGGATTCAAGATAGCCTGGCTGATGAGGATTATGAATCCGAAATCGGTCCCAGGATGCTTGTTTCCGGTCCAGGGAAAACATGGCTTGGCAGTTCTGGCTGGACTGTACCCATGAGGCACAGGGTCAGACTGATTTGCATATGGTCATGTTTGAACTGGGGTGGCTGAGTGGGCTAAAGAATGGTGATGGATTAAACCCAGATCAGTTGACTGGGGGTGAGTGTTTGATTTGCTCAAACGCTCCCTCCATGATCCCCTTTTGCATCTCAACATGTTGTCACAGTCACATATGTCACAGTCACATATGGCCGATTACAACGCCCTTAATGCACCGCATGTTCATGGGGCACCCGGTGCTAAATCATTCGTAGATGACCTGATTCTGGGCCAGGGTTTCATAAATAGCAGAGCAACTACCTTGCTGCGATCTATTGAAAGTCATCCTCTGAGCCAAGCTTTTGTAAATTAATATGGAGTCAACATAAGGGGACAGCACAGATACAGACTCCCAAATGTCATTTAGGAATGGCCATGAGCTCCTGCCATCCACCATGTCTTGCTTTGGAGCACAACTACAATTGCACATTGGTGTCAGATGTGTAGTTCTCACAATTTCAATCTCGGGCACGGCACACATTGATGAAAGCACTCAGGTGAGGCACACTGCCCTTCACTGCCATGGGATGTCCCTCACTCCCCTAATGCAGCTGATGCCATAAGGCCACAACTCAGAATGCAGTGTACATGTACTTTTTCAGGTCATTGATGTAATGGTCCTTGGACCATTACAACAATGACCTGAGAAAGTACATGTAGCGAAAATGCATGACAGCAGCACCCAACTGAGAGGCCACTTACAAGCCATTGCATCACACTAGCAACATCACAGAGCTCAGCACTGGCTCAGGGTTGGAATACATGCAGTCACTCACAACCAAAGTCACCCTTCCCAGAATACTCACCCCCAGCTTGCTGCTGATGGGCCCTCAAACATTCATCCAGCTCTGGCTGTGTCACAGTCAAGATTCAGGCTATTAGTGGTGTCAACCTGCCAGTCCGAGGGAGCAGCCCCAGAGTCATCTCTGCCACGTTTTTGCTCAGCCGGCAGATGTCATCCCACCTCTTGTGACAGTGTGTGTGCCATTAGTTGGAGATACCCAGAGCCCGCACATAAGGTCTTACTCTGGTGGACTTTGAGCTGCAGGCATGGGAGACAAGGAGAGCAAATTTCAGTGACACTGGGTTATGTACCACTGTGTCTCAGTAAAGGAGCATGCACACACACAGCCCAGCTATTCAAATATGTTTAGCAGAGACAATACAGCATGACACGTAGTACAACAGCATGAGATAATCATACATAGATGCATGCAGGTATGAGCATGGACACAGCACCTGGCCATCTCATACACATGCAGAATGCCAGCACAAAAAGCAAGGTGAAGATGACCCACATCTGCAATGCAGACTGTGAGGGAGCAAGACATACATTACATTGCAAATGATGTTTAGGGAAGACTCACTGTGTCCAACACTGCACACAGTGTTGGACACAGTGTGCAGTGTGCAGTGCAGTGTCGTTGGCCTGAGAATGGCTACCTGTGTCATGGAGGTCACATATAGGGACTTGATCTTACAACTTCACACCCTTATCATAAGGTCTGTCTGTGCAATCCACAGGTTTTTAGATAGCTCATTGAGGAATAGGGTAGCAGACAACCCATTTGTCTCACTCTGACCATTCAGTGATGGGTCCCTGACAAATTGGGCATTAACTGTGCAGGCCAGGGGGGCTCACACTGCTGTCTAACGTGGGCCATCAGAACTGTCACTTGCATCTACAATATGAGAGGGAAAAATGTGCCTACACATGTGAGTCAGTACACATTATGAAGAAAATGGAAGGGGGATGTTTTAAAAGTACAACAATCTGCTGTGTCATATTTCCACCAAGAGTGTTACCCTCAGGCATTTCACTCTTGTGCATAATGCTGACATATATATTATGTTATATGTTATATTGGTATTTGTAGCGCGCACAACTACTCTTGAGTATCCTGGCGCGAAAAGTAGTAAACTGATGGCAAGAAAAGTGAATTAGTAGGCCTGTGTAAAAAGGTGAGTTTTAAGAAGCTTTTTAAAACATCTTAGGTCCTGAGTGTGATGCAACGCCAGGGGGAGGGCATTCCAGAGAATGGCTGTTTTAACTGAAAGAGACTGGCCACCCATCCTAGCTAGACGAAAGCGGGGGACTATTTTTAGTCGCTGGGCAGCTGACCTTAAAGATCGCTGAGGGATATAAAAAGCCACTCTCTTCTTGATGTAGGAGGGGCCAAAGCCATGTAAGGCTCTATGTATTAAGACAAGGGCCTTGAATTGTACCCTCTGGGCCACCGGCAGCCAGTGGAGCGAGCACATTTGTAATCTTATGCTGGATCGTTTAGAAATGCCGAGAAGAAGTCTTGCTGCAGCATTCTGAATAAGTTGTAACTTATTGGTCAGTGTCAGACTCCTCAGCTGATTTTTACTACACAGGAACAGAGATGCTAATTCCCAAATCCACCCTGAACAGCAACCCAGAGCTTGATGCTACAAGTCTCTAGAGAGGCTATTATGGGGGAAGGGGGATATTGGATAAAACAACAAAAGAGAGAGAGAAGAGACAGTCCTGGTGGGTTTCTTCTGTAGTCCGTCCTGCAGACTTCTATTTAGTCGAAGAAAAAACCTGTGGGCAAAATTTATACCAACATGAATCAACGACTACACTACTCCTTCCTATCTATCTTTCACCTCTTATCTCTCAGGATCTTACCCTATGACTTCCAGAACTTGGCTTCTCTTCTATTTCTAATTGGCGCCTTTTTAAGGTGTGCTGTTTCCCTAGACTGGAAACTTCTTTCTGTAAAATTAGAAAAGAACACTCTATTTTTAGGCACTTTCCTTCCTCCTACTCGCCTCAAATCTCTCCCTATAGTATTCCACTTACTTTTACTTTTTCTTGTTTATTCCTTCTCTTATGTTCTTAACTCACTGCCTTATTCTTACTGGATACTTGTTTGGCGCATCTGGAATATATATAAATATCTATATATTATTTATTGAGCCTCCCTCTCTTATTAACTCTCTGGTTATTTCCAAAGCAGCGCGCGCCTCACCAGCATTCTGCAGCGTGCGCAGCTGAGACTAGAACGTCAATAACTACCCGAGTCTGGCGACCTATTCAGGCGCCATCTTCGAATTAGTTCTGACCAGCCCCATCTATTGGCATGTTTTTCCTTATTCTTTTGTTCTCCCTGCGCTATCAAACCTATTAGCGCTCTGGGAGTCCTGACAGTACCCTCCAACAAGGTAGGTTCTTCCTTCCGAGGTTTGGTCGGGAACCGTCGATGAAAAGCCTTAACCAATCTTGGAGCGTGGACATCTTCATCTCGTTCCCAAGATCTTTCCTCAGGTCCATAACCTTTCCAGTCTACCAGGTAAAGTAACTTCCCTCTTAATCTTTTTGAGTCGAGGATTTCTTTGACTTCAAACTCAGTGCCAGTCTCTAGTTGCAGAGGTCTCGGTGGTAAGTCCTTTCACAAGTTCTCTGGGGCCTTTTTTAGCAAGGATATGTGGAAAACTGGATGGATCTTCAACTTGGAGGGTAATTGAATTCGATAAGTCACCGGATTCACTTTTCCTTCAACCTGATATGGGCCAATAAGCCTCGGTTGAAACTTTCGATTTCCTTTTAGCCTCAGATTCTTGGTACTTAACCAAACCTTGTCTCCTATTTCCAACAGAGGCCCTACCCGTCTTTTCTTGTCTGCATAAACCTTATACTTTTCCTTAGCCTTTTGTAGGTTTTCAATTGCACTTTTATGTACTTGTTCTAATTGTGTCACAACCTCCTCTACTGCGGGGACTGAGATCTCAACTTGCCTGAGGGTTGAGTTTGGATGTCTCCCATAATTCATGAAAAAAGGGGAAAACCCAGTGGAAACATTTTTTGCATTGTTATGTGCAAACTCTGCTGCCCAGAGATAGTCGGACCAGTTACCTTCTTGTTTGAAAAGAAACAATCTCAAGTACTGTTCTAGTTCTTGATTCACCCTTTCGGTTTGACCGTCAGTCTCAGGATGGTAACTGGTGGAAAACCGGACTTCAGTACCCAAGCCCTCCATGAATGATCTCCAAAAATGAGAAATAAACTGTGGGCCCCTGTCTGTTATCACTAGTTTTGGGATTCCGTGGATCTTCACAATTTGAGCGCTGAAATGAGCCGCCAACTGCTTGGCTGTCGGTACTCCCTTCAGAGCTGTAAAGTGAGCCATTTTAGAAAAAGAATCTACCACTACTAATATGGTATTATAACCCTGACTAAGGGGTAAATCCGTAATGAGGTCCAGAGTGACAGTATGCCAGGGATAGGGTGGAGTGGGCAAAGGCATAAGTAAACCCTTAGGGGCCTGTCTTTCAGATTTTCCCTGAGCGCAAACCTCGCAAGTTTTTACGTACTGCTCAATATTTTGAGACATTTCTGGCCACCAATAGTGTCGTTGGATCAGTTCCTTAGTCTTTGCCTCCCCTTTATGCCCAGCCAATTTTGCATCGTGACATTCCTTCATAATCTGTTGCTGTAGTTCTTTGGTGGGAATATACAGGGCTCCTTTGTAGTAGGGCAATTGGTTGCGAATCTCTCCTCCTTCCTTTCTTGCCCAATTTTCCATTGCCTCTTCATCCATTACTTCCGAGATGCCCTGTTCTAAATCCACAGAGGTGATTGCTCCAATGATTCTTTCACCTGGAATAATTGACTGGTCTCTTATTGGCGTCTTGTGATTCTCAGTGTCAATCCTGGACAAGGCGTCTGCCTTTCCGTTCTGGGCCCCGGGTCGGTAGGTGATGATGAAGTCATAATCAGCAAAATATAGTGACCATCGTAATTGTCTTGGGGTCAAAGTTCTAGCTGTCTTCAAAAACTTCAAATTTCTATGGTCGGTGTATACTGTGACTTGATGCTGTGCTCCCATTAAATGATGCCTCCAATCCTTGAATGCGTCTTTTATAGCCAATAACTCTTTCTCTGTAATTGTATAATTAACTTTTGCTGGGTTTAATTTTCGAGATCTGTATGCCACTGGATGTAGCTGCCCTGTCGTCTTACTTCGTTGAGATAAGACTCCTCCCACCGCCTGGTCCGAGGCATCAGTCTCCACGTAAAAAGGTTCAGTTGGGTCTGCATGTTGTAGAATGGGCGCTGAGGTGAAACTTTCTTTCAGGGATTGAAAGGCTTCTTCTGCATTGGTTGACCATTCAAATTTTATTCCTTTCTTCAACAGTCGGGTGAGAGGCAGAATCTTATGTGAAAACTCGTTAATAAACCTCCGATAGAAATTGGCAAAACCTATGAAACTTTGCACTTCCTTGACACTCTCTGGGGACTTCCAATTTATCACAGCTTCAATTTTCTTTTGGTCCATTAGTATTCCAGTGGGGGAGATTACAAAACCCAAAAATTCGACCTGGGACACACTGAAGGCGCATTTTTCTAACTTTACAAACAGTTTGTTCTCTCTTAACTTCTGCAAAACCCCTCTAACCTGCTCCTGATGTTTTCCTTCTTCCGCAGAGTAGATCAGGATGTCGTCTATGTATACGATGGCACACTGATCGATGAATTCCTTAAGTACATCATTTATAAAATGCTGAAAGGCTGCAGGTGCGTTACATAATCCATAGGGCATAACTTGATATTCAAATAGACCGAATCTTGTCCTGAAAGCAGTCTTCCATTCATCACCCTCCTTCATTCTCACTAGATGATATGCTCCTCTCAAATCCAATTTGGTGTAGATCTTTGCTCCTTTTACTTGATCTAGCAAAACTGATATCAGTGGCAATGGGTAACGTTTTTTCTTTGTGATTTTATTAATCGCTCTGTAGTCGATGCAAGTTCTCAAATCTCCTTCCTTCTTTGGCACGAAAAATAGAGGCGAGGAGACTGGGGACTGCGAGGGGCGGATGAAACCATTTGCTAAGTACTTGTCTAAATATTCTCTTAGATGATGATGTTCTTTTTCTGTAAGGGCATATACTCGACTGCAAGGCAAATTTGAACCTGGTTCCAACTCAATTTTACAATCGTATGGTCTGTGTGGTGGTAGTTGTTCAGCTTCCACTTCGTTGAAGACATCTTCAAAATCTTGGTATCCTTCAGGTATTTCTTGTACATGAATCGCACAGATGGACCCTCCGTTTTGACATAACATGTGCGCAGGATTTCCTTCTTGTTCTGTTTCTTGTTTTCCAAAACAATTTTCCAAACAATAACTCGACTCCATCCTTACTGTTCTTGTACTCCAGTTGATGCTCGGGTTATGCTCGGTGAGCCAGGGAAGTCCAAGAATCAGTTGGAATTGGGGGGCATCAATTAAGTTAAACTGCATCTTCTCTTCATGTCCGTCATTTGAGATCAAATGTATTAGCTCTGTGTGACTGACTATCGGGCCTGAAGACAGATTGGTGCCATCCACTGCTCTGACGGGTTCGCTTCTTAACTTCTTGATGCTCTTGATTCCTACTCTGCTCGCAAATTTCAGATCGCAAAAGTTTCCGGTGGCTCCCGAGTCTATCATTACGGAGACTTCTCTCATGGTTACCTGCCGACATCTGATTTCCATGGATAAAATCAAATGCGGAGCCGCGGATTGCAGGGTATTAGCCACTCTATGTTCTTCTGGAGTCTGATCCAAAACCGCACCCACCTGTCCAACTCCTCCAACAGGTGGTGCTGTTAGTTTTCCTTCGGCTTGAAACTCCCCTTGGGCTTCTTTGGACAGTTTCGTACAAAATGACCTCCAGATCCGCAGAACATACAGAGGTTGCTGGCTCCTCTTTTTTCCTTCTCTTCCTTAGACAGGGGGCCTCGTATTGTTCCTATCTGCATGGGTTCTACACTCTGTGGTCCTTCATAACTTCGTCCTCCCTCCGATCTGACTCGATCAAATCTTGCTACGGGTCTGAAATCCTTCCTCTTTTCGCCTTTTCTTTCCCCTTGACGAAAATCGATTTCCAAGACTAAGTCTACCAACGTGGAGATTTCCGTAGGCCTATTTGGTATTCCGGCTAGCACATCTTTTAATTCGTCCTTTAGTCCACGATAAAAAACTGCTGCCCTCTTACTCTCCGGCCAGTTGGTTTCCACTACAAGTTTATTGAATTGAGCCAAATAAGAGACCACATCACGATTTCCCTGTTTCAAATCAAGCAACTCATTGTCGACAGCTTGGGATATTCGCCGTCTATCGAATATGCGGAGAAATTCTTCCTTGAAGTTCTCATAATTTCGCAGTATTGGGTCATTTTTAGTAATCAAAGGCAAAGACCAAGAAGCTGCATCCCCACTTAGGTATGATAACACAAAGGCAACTCGAGACTGCGCGTCTGGGAAAATGGAAGGGCGGCACAGGAAATGTAACGAACACTGGGTAATGAATATCTGGGCCTTTTGTGGGTCCCCGCTGAAGCGTTCTGGTGCTGCTAAAGGAATGACGGGTGATAGGGAATGAATTACCTGGGTAGTTGTTCTATTTGCCCCTTCCAATAATGTAGCTTGAGTGTCTGACCCTGGACCAAAAGGTTGTCTGACCCTTTGTGCCAATTCTGCGGTTTCTTTTCTTGAATTAACTAACTCTATTCTAAGGTCCCTGTTCTCCTCTCTGACTGCACTCAACTCCTTCTGTATCGAGTCTAATATGGTTCCTAAACCTTGCAAATCTATTCCCTCTGCCATCTCTGTTCGGGTGTAAGGTGCAACTTGGGCACTTCACTCTGTCAGACTCCTCAGCTGATTTTTACTACACAGGAACAGAGATGCTAATTCCCAAATTCACCCTGAACAGCAACCCAGAGCTTGATGCTACAAGTCTCTAGAGAGGCTATTATGGGGGAAGGGGGATATTGGATAAAACAACAAAAGAGAGAGAGAAGAGACAGTCCTGGTGGGTTTCTTCTGTAGTCCGTCCTGCAGACTTCTATTTAGTCGAAGAAAAAACCTGTGGGCAAAATTTATACCAACATGAATCAACGACTACACTACTCCTTCCTATCTATCTTTCACCTCTTATCTCTCAGGATCTTACCCTATGACTTCCAGAACTTGGCTTCTCTTCTATTTCTAATTGGCGCCTTTTTAAGGTGTGCTGTTTCCCTAGACTGGAAACTTCTTTCTGTAAAATTAGAAAAGAACACTCTATTTTTAGGCACTTTCCTTCCTCCTACTCGCCTCAAATCTCTCCCTATAGTATTCCACTTACTTTTACTTTTTCTTGTTTATTCCTTCTCTTATGTTCTTAACTCACTGCCTTATTCTTACTGGATACTTATTTGGCGCATCTGGAATATATATAAATATCTATATATTATTTATTGAGCCTCCCTCTCTTATTAACTCTCTGGTTATTTTGTCTTACTATTATTCACTTACTGTGTTTTTTCTTTGACTTTCTCCTATGAGTAATTATTCTTGTAATTCTTTCATTTCTCTTCAGGTTCTGCCTTTTGGATTCAGTTTATCAGGTGTTCAACTAATTGATGGCTTCCTGACATTGGTGAGTATCTTTTCTCTTTTCTTGACTATCTGAACCACTAGCTGTTGTACTGTTCTTAATATATTTACTTGCTTCCTCCTTATTTTCTATGGCTGAATTCTGCTTTACATTTCTTCCAGACTGAAAACAGATACGATTAACTTCTCAAAAAACTATCGTGTCTTTAAACATTTGGTATTTGCATTTTTCCCTTGCCAATATTTTAGCTAGTCACTTAGCTCAGTTTCTTCCTGGGTCGTTCTGCTGAACAGATGACTCGAATTTCCTCAGACGCTATTCTCCTCACAAGTTCAGAAACGCTGTTCTCCTTAAAACTCCGTCTGCCGGTTTGCCGGTAATGATTTCAGATACTCGGTCTGTTTCTCTGACCTGGGAACAGAATTCTATGACTAATAACTTAAATAAACTAAGGATTTATGGAACACTACATGAATGCTTCACGACGCTGTCAGATCCTCGGTGAAGTGCGCAGTTCCAAAGCAGCGCGCGCCTCACCAGCATTCTGCAGCGTGCGCAGCTGAGACTAGAACGTCAATAACTACCCGAGTCTGGCGACCTATTCAGGCGCCATCTTCGAATTAGTTCTGACCAGCCCCATCTATTGGCATGTTTTTCCTTATTCTTTTGTTCTCCCTGCGCTATCAAACCTATTAGCGCTCTGGAAGTCCTGACAGTCAGGTATGCTTGAATGCCAAGGAAGAGCGCATTGGCATAGTCCAATCGAGATAAGATGAGTGCCCGGGTTACCATCTCCTTGGCTGGTTGGGGGAGCAAAGGAAAGAATCTGCCTAAGGACTTGAGGGTCCCGAAGCAGACGCCCGTTAGTCTTTTTATATGCTCGGTGAACCTGAGGTCGTCCCCAAACCAGATCCCTAGGTTCTTGGCTGGGCCGCCCACAGATATAGGGCGGGGAAAATCCGAGGGCCACAAAGCTTCCGTGAACTGAGAGGGGAATTGTCCGTATAGTAAGATTTCTGATTTCCCCTCGTTACATTTTAATTTTGCCTGGGCAAGCCATGTGAATACAGCGGCAAGGCATTTTTGCGCACCTGCAGTGTCCGCGTTCAAATCGTCCCAGGTGAACAGAAGCTGAGTGTCGTCGGCGTAGGCCATAATCCTTGCACCCATTTCCTCGGCCAGGAAGATTAGGGGGGTCATATAGATATTAAAAAGGAGCGGGCTCAGTGTCGAGTCCTGGGGTACCCCCGTCTGAACCTCTCTGGCCGAGGAGGAATAAGGGGGCATCCAGACTTGCTGGGAGCGGGAGTTCAAAAAGGATTCCAGCCAGGCCCACACTGACCCGGAGAGGCCGATGCGTGACAGTCGTGCCAGGAGAAGTTGGTGAGGTACCGTATCAAAGGCGGCAGAGAGGTCCAATAAAATCAGAGCCACTCTGCCGCCCCTGTCCAGACATTCCCTGATGGCCTCTGTCACTTCAACAAGGGCAGTCTCCGTGCTAAAAGATGATCTAAAGCCGGACTGTGCTGGGTGGAGGGCCCCCGAATCCTCCACAAAGGCATTCAGTTGGCGAAAGGCCACCTTCTCACAGACTTTAGCTAATGCTGGTAGCAGGGAAATAGGCCGGTAGTTAGCCGTTATGAGCGGGTCAGCCGATGTTTTTTTCAACAGAGGGAGGAGCTTGGCCTCCATCCATTGTCTTGGCACCGTTGCTGACTGCAATGACCTGTTAACTATGACTGTGACTTCCCTGCCTATGGTATCAGCCACTCCAGCTAGAACCCTGGCAGGGCAGGGGTCTGAAGGGGATCCAGATTTTAATGATTTGAGGATGGAGAGAATATCTGGGAGTTCTACCATATTAAATTGTGAGAAGCACCTAATGGGGGGGGAGCAGGTCAAAGAATCCGATGGAAGGTATGGAGGAGTAACAGGCAGAGCTAAGCTTTCCTTTAATCTTATTGATAAAGAAGGACAAAAGTTCCTCACACCAGCCTGCGCAGGCGGGGATAGCCTTTCGCTCAGCTTGAGGTGACAGAAAGCTTTGTACTATGGCAAAGATCTGTTTGCCATTATTGTCTGCCTTCATAATTCTAGACGCATAGTACTCGCTTTTTGCTTTCCTCACCGCAGTGTAGTAAGTTCTCTGAGAAGACCGCAGCTTGGATTTGGCTTGCGAGCAGTAGGCCACCCTCCATAGCTGTTCTAGCTTCTTATACTTTAGCTTCAGATCTCTTAGCACAGGCGAATACCAGGGTTGAGAGGGCAACTCGCGCTGGCGGGCTCTAGACACAGGTTTACAGATGGATTCAACCCCATGGCTGACCCAGGTGTTAAATTGGTCGACTTGCCCTTCCAGATCGTCAGCAGGGACGACCTGAGAATGAGATAAGGCCTCAGTCAAACCTGAAATGCTGATCTTACGGGCAAGTGGCCCAGAGGGAGGGGGGGGGGGGGATGGCGAAACGGCTTTCCCATGTCCCATGAAAAGGAAATCAAGGCATGGTCTGACCAGGACACCTGCTGGGGATCTTTAACATCTAGTGCAAAGTTCGAGCACACCAGATCAAGAACATGACCCTGCACGTGAGTGGGCTTAGAAACCCACTGGATCAGCTGAGTTACACTCAAGATATCCAGAAGGGCCGATGAGTGAGTGGCCCCCCGGCAATCTACATGAATATTGAAGTCTCCGAGAAGAAGAAATCTAGGGAAGCGAAGAACTCGCTCTGCCAAGGACTCGCCTAAAGAGTTTAAAAATGACCCGATGTGTCCGGGCGGGCGATAGATCAAAGTCCCCCCTAATGTAAGATGGGGCGTCAGGATAAAGGAGAAATCAAGCGCTTCCCCCTCCAACACGATCGTGGATTTTTTGCATACAAATGCCCAAGCTTCCCTGAACACCATGCAATACCTCCCCCTCTTCCTGTACTACGGTCAGCCCGAGCTAGTCGGTAACCACGAGGGACGGCCAGCTCGACCACAGGTGCGCAAGACTCCCTGAGCCACGTTTCTGTGATGAACAAAATGTCTAGCCTATGATCGAGTATGAGCTCGAAAACATTAGCTGCATGTTTCACCATAGAGCGCGCATTAATTAAAGCTGCCCGTACAGTCGGCGCTTGTTGATCCCTTAAGTGATATCTCGACTGGGAGGAAGGGAGGTGAAAATTGCAGTCAGGGCACCCCCAGACAGTATCCGAAGCCAAGTCGCAGCGTTTTAGACCAGTATGAGCGCCCGGGTTCCAGGCTAATAAGGTGGCTCGATTGTAGAGCCGACGGCTAGTGCTCCCTAGTTCGGGACTGGCAGCATAACAGGCCCTAGGCCCGGTCCCGGCGCAGACGGGCGCAGACGGGCGTGCCCGCGGCACGTCCGCTGCGCGCGTTCAGCCCAGCGTGGCTCTAAATAGTCGCGCGTGGCGACTGGAACGCTAACCTCGCCGGAAGAAGGCTCCCGGAAGTGAGGCAAACTGAGGTCTTCCCTCCGCATCAATCGGCCAAGCCGTGGGGGACCGGGGAAGCCTCAGACTGAGTAAGTATCGAAACACTCGTGCGCCAATGCTTACAGTATGTTCCCTTTGATTTAAAACCCATATCGTTTTAAAAATCAACAGTACATAAACATTGTGCAAAATAGCAAGCCCCTCGTGTTTAAAAAACCCAAATCATTTTAAAAACAACAGCAGAAGAGCAATGTGCAAAGTAGCAGGGAGCGTAGTATTAAAATTCGTTTTAAAAGCAAATGAAGATCAGATTCTCATTACTCGCCAGCAGTTTGTTACCGCAAAGCGCCCAGCCCAGCACGCCTCTAAATAGTCGCGCGTGGTGACTGGAACGCTAACCTCGCTGGAAGAAGGCTCCCGGAAGTGAGGCGAACTGAGGTCTTCCCTTCGCATCAATCGGCCAAGCCGTGGCGGACCGGGGAAGCCTCAGACCGAGTAAGTATCAAAACACTTGTGCGCCAATGCTTACAGTATGTTCCCTTTGATTTAAAACCCAAATCGTTTTAAAAATCAACAGTACATAAACATTGTGCAAAATAGCAAGCCCCTCGTGTTTAAAAAACCCAAATCTTTTTAAAAACAACAGCAGAAGAGCAATGTGCAAAGTAGCAGGGAGCATCGTATTAAAATTCGTTTTAAAAGCAAATGAAGATCAGATTCTCATTACTCGCCAGCAGTTTGTTACCGCAAAGCGCCCAGCCCAGCACGCCTCTAAATAGTCGCGCGTGGCGACTGGAACGCTAACCTCGCCGGAAGAAGGCTCCCGGAAGTGAGGCAAACTGAGGTCTTCCCTCCGCATCAATCGGCCAAGCCGTAGCGGACCGGGGAAGCCTCAGACCGAGTAAGTATCAAAACACCTGTGCGCCAATGCTTACAGTATGCTCCCTTTGATTTAAAACCCAAATCGTTTTAAAAATCAACAGTAAATAAACATTGTGCAAAATAGCAAGCCCCTCGTGTTTTAAAAAACCAAATCGTTTTAAAAACAACAGCAGAAGAGCAATGTGCAAAGTAGCAGGGAGCGTCGTATTAAAATTCGTTTTAAAAGCAAATGAAGATCAGATTCTCATTACTCGCCAGCAGTTTGTTACCCCAAAGCGCCCAGCCCAGCACGCCTCTAAATAGTCGCGCGTGGCGACTGGAACGCTAACCTTGCCGGAAGAAGGCTCCCGGAAGTGAGGCGTACTGAGGTCTTCCCTCCGCATCAATCGGCCAAGCCGTGGCAGACCGGGGAAGCCTCAGACCGAGTAAGTATCAAAACACTCGTGCGCCAATGCTTACAGTATGTTCCCTTTGATTTAAAACCCAAATCGTTTTAAAAATCAACAGTAAATAAACATTGTGCAAAATAGCAAGCCCCTCGTGTTTAAAAAACCCAAATTGTTTTAAAAACAACAGCAGAAGAGCAATGTGCAAAGTAGCAGGGAGCGTCGTATTAAAATTAGTTTTAAAAGCAAATGAAGATCAGATTCTCATTACTCGCCAGCAGTTTGTTACCGCCATATCCATGGTGGCATATAAAGTCAAACACACTTCCATCAGTACCTTCTGGACGGAAACTCTTTGTAATGTCACAGATGAGTCTGTGAAGAATCTTAGGGACCCAATCATCCATTAGCACAGGACATTTCTGTCCTGACTCCCACTTACCAAACTTGCAGTGTCACTGTATGGCTGCAAAAACACTGCATGTCCCTCCCATCCTGATATGCAGCCAGGGAAATGTGTGAAATAGGCTACATACCCCTTTCCCCTGAAGTCAGCATGCTAGGCAGTGTATCACACAAACCCTCACTCTCAGGCACATACTGCAGCAGATCAACTTCATTCGGGCACTCCCTGCACTCCCCTACTTTCACTCTGAAACACTTACCATGACATCAGGAGCACCATTCAGCTTCCCCATACTGTGTGAGCACCTCGTCCACCAGGACCTCTAGCTCCTCTGTAGTGTAGGGACGGGCCCTGATGTTCTCAGTCCTCACCATCTCTGGGTCCATGAGCCAGCAACAGCAGCAGTTGGTGGTGAAGTGTGTCAGTCAGCAGCGTCTGGAAGCAGTGGACATGTGTGGCTCTCTCCCACACATATATAGCCCCCTGGGGTTGTTTCAGTGGTACTAAGCTGCTGCAATTGGTGTTCCAGGTCAGCTTTATTCAAATGCATCCAATGACCGGCCCGTGGAAGCGGAGCACGCCTACCGCCATTTTCAACATAGCATTTGGCTACCCCGATTGCAGTTCTCATTGGCTGTAAGGACATGGGCATTGGCTTGTGACCCACCGCAGGGGCCAGGTGGTTGCTACCGTGATCGTGCATCTTACAATTGCATCCAAGGACCGGTTCCGCGGTAGAGGAGCACGCCTACCGCTATTTTCAAAAAAACATTTGGCTACTGCAATTGCGGATCTCATTGGCTGTAAGGCCATGTGCATGGATATTGGTGGTGACACCCCGCAGGTGCCAGGCGGTTGCTACCGCGATCGTGCATCTTACAATTGTATCCAATGACTAAAAGAAGATATGACAGGTGCAGCAGCTACGTAGAAGCTAGCAGTGTTGCAGTCTCACACATGTGCTGTGTCAACCACTCTCAGGGCTGGTGGCACAACATGTTGGAATGTACCTTTTTGAATTCACATAGTCTGAATCTGTTTTGGGGGAAATCTCTGCGTGAATACTGGACAAGTGTGCGACTAGTTTTGGTCAAGGTGTCCCTACATGTGAGTTGTGCTGTAACATGAAGTGTTTTAGCCAGTCATTGTTGGCGCTGTCTCAGTCAACACGTAAGATGTTGGACATATCACATAGGGGGATTTCATTAACATGTGTGCCCTTTTAGCTCACCTAGGAGGCGACCAAATATGCATCGTGCATTCACAGTGCTGGCGGGCATGGAGGATGAGGACATCATAAGGATATTCCGCCTGGATCGACCTACCCTTCAAGACCAATGTGTTCTGTTGGAGCCCCATCTGAGGCCTTGCAGAACCTATCCAACTCCTTTGACACTAATGTGTAAGGTGATGGCGGCCCTGCATTTTTTTCCTACTGGTTTATTCCAGTATAAGGTGTCCACCACAGGTGGAATGTTGCAACCTATGTTCAGCATGGTGCTACGTGATGTCCTGTCCGCTATGATGACCTACAAGGACAGATACTTCCGTTTCCCCAGGATGCATGAATTGGTGGCTGTGAAGGGTGATTTCTATGTCCTTAGCCACATCCCTAATGTTGTTGGTGCCATTTACTGCACACATGTTGTCCTGGTTCCACCACAGGCACGTGAGCACATCTACAGGAACAGGAAGCATTTCCATTCCATTAATGTGCAAGTGCTATGCCAGATAGGTATAATAATCTCACATGTCTGTGCCAAATTTTCAGGATCAGCCCATGACTCCTACATCCTGGGTAACAGCATCGTACCATAGCTGATGGCAAATATCGATCCATGACGTGCGTGGATTATGGGTGAGTACGCAGAGTCAAGTAGTATGTTGTATGTGTGACATGCTGTTCTCAGCTACTGATTATCCTACAAAATTGGTCTGTGTATCTCACACCTAGGTGACTCTGCATATCAATCAATCAATCATTTGTAAAGTGCACTACATACATGTGAGGGTCCCAAGGCGCTGGGCGGGGGGGAGGCGCTACTGATTGAACAGCCAGGTCTTGAGTATCCTCCTGAAGGTCAGCAGGTTTGGGTCTGTCATAGGCTCAGTGGGAGGGTGTTCCATGTCTTGGCGACGCGGTGGGAGAAGGATCTCCCACCAGTGGTTGTTCTTCGGATGAGCGGGACGGTGGCGAGTGAGTGGTCGGCGGAGGGTAGCTGGCGGTTGGGGATGTAGAAGGAGAGCCGTCTGTTGAGGTAGGCTGGGCCAGTCCTGTGGAATGCCTTGTGTGTGTGGGTGAGGAACTTGAGGATATCCTCTTGTTGACGGGGAGCCAGTGCAGGTTTCTCAGGTGGGGGTGATGTGGCCGTGGCGTGGTACGTCGAGTATCAGTCGTGTCGAGGAGTTTTGGATATTTTGTAGTTGTTTGATGAGCTTGGTCAGGGCTCCCGCATATCCCAACCAGCCTTGGTTGCTGAGCCCACTGAGGAATCCCAGGATCCCGGGTGATGTCCGCTACAATGATGCCCATGGCAGGACACGTTGTGTGGTGGAGTGTACTTTTGGTCTACTTAAGTCACAATTTCGCTGCCTGGACAAGACCGGAGGTGCACTGATGTACTCTCCCCAAAAGGTGTATCAGATCGTAGTTGCATGCTCCACAACTTGGAGCACACCAACTACGGTCGAAACATGTTGACTTTGGCAGTCTGAGGAAGGTTGTTGTGAGTTCCTAGTATTTTCTCAAACAAGCCCATCCTTCTTGAATTGTTAATCCTGTCCGTGGGACCCTGTAATAAAATGGACTAATAGGTTACCCACGAGCCAGTTTTAGACTTTTCTTTCACTGCACTAATTTCTATCACTGTTCCCAGTATGGGTTGGTAGCACTTTACTCACCCATTTATGAGTACTGTTTATGTTATTTATGTTGTTTGTTTACCCCTCCCCCATGCTCCATCCTGTGCGTGGCTACGCCAGGGTGTTTTGTAAGCAGACCCGATGATGAAGCATGTCACACACAGATTTATGTGTGAGTGAGGGCAGTTTTACTAACATATTTTATGCCCCTGCATGCTTTTTCAATTTCCTCTCTACCCCTCTTGTTGCAAACATGTCAATAGATACCATGCGCCACGTACAGATTTTGTGATTACAAAGACATGTTGTCATCTAATGACTAGCAGCACAACAACTTTATGTGAAGCATCTTTGTTGATTACTCTGCATGGAAGACGTTACATCTGAGCATGAACTAGACATTGTAATCTCATGCATACCTTTGTCATGTCATGGGCTTTGCTTTCTTTTACTACGAACCATGCTTGTTTTGTTTTTATATGGGCCTTGATGATCTGCCCCTATGGCACTTACAGATAGCATTCAGTGCTGTGCATGATTGAGCCCTGAATTTCTTCAACATGTGACTTGGTGAGTCACACTTTAGTTTCTGTGACAGTAACAAAACTCTTAGCTATTTGCACACTGTAAGTGGCAATTACACCTGTGGCAATTTTAGTGGTATGTGGGGTTTGTGTGGTCATGTGGCTCCATGCTTTTCGAGAGAAATGGTGGGGTTCATGCACTGTCTACTTGTTCTGTGGCACATTTGGGGGGAATTTCTGACACATCTTTCTAGTGTGTGTGGTGGAGTGCTCCATCTTGCTGAGCTGTGGAACATGGGGGCCTGGTGGGAGTTCAAGTGCTGGCCTCTCAGCCACACACACCCCTCCCTGTGAAGATGGCTACCTACCTGTAACTTTGATGGGTGAGATTCAATGTTTGCCACATGGTTGTGGGTGGTGGAGTACTCCATCTTGCTTAGCTTTGGGACAAGGGGGCCTGGTGGGAGTTGTAGTGCAGGCGTCCTTACCACAAATACCCCTCCCTGTTAGGATGGCTACCTACCTGTTACTTTGAAGTGAACAATGCAATGGCTGACACATGCTTCTGGGTGGGGGGGTGCTCCATCCTGGTGTGCTTTGTGACAAGGGTGCCTGGTGGGAGCTGTGGTGCAAGCTTCATGTACGTTTTGGTTGGTGAGGCACAGTGGCTGCCACATGCTTCTGACTGGGGGAGTGCTCTATCTTGCTCAGGGGTGGGACAAGGGGACCTGTTGGGCACTGAAGTGTTGGTCTCCCAGACGCAAACACCCCTCCCTGTTAGAATGGCTACCTACCTGTAAATTCGATGTGAGCACACATCCCTCCCTGTGAATATGGCTTCCTACCTGTAACTTTGATGGGTGAGTTGCAATGTCTGCCACATGGTTGTGGGTGGGGGAGTACTCTATCTTGCTTAGCTTTGGGACAAGGGGGCCTGGTGGGAGTTGTAGTGCTAGCCTCCCACCCACACACACACCTCTCTGTGAAGATGGCTACCTACCTGTTAGTTTGATGGGGCAATGTAATGGCTACCACATGCTTCTGGGTGGGGAGTGCTCCATCCTGCTCAGGGGTGGGACAAGGGTGCCTGTTGGGAGTTGAAGTGCAGGCCTCCCACCCACACAAACACCTCCCTGTAAATATGGCTATCTACCTGTAACTTTGATGAATGAGGTTCAATGGCTGCCACATGGTTTTGGGTGTGTGGAGTGCTCCATCCTGATGAACTGTGAGACAAGGGGGCCTAGTGGGAGTTGTACTGCTGGCCTCCCACCCACACACACCCCTCCCTGTCAAGATGGTTACCTACCTGTAATTGTGATGTGAGCAAGCACCACTCCCTGTTAATATTGCTACCTACCTGTAAGTTTGATGTGAGCAAACACCCCTCCCTGTTAAGAGGGATCCCTACCTGTGAGTTTGATGTGATTAATGACATGGCTGCCACATGGTTCTGGGTTGTGGGTTTTCTCCATCCTGCTCAGCTGTGGGACAAGGGTGCCTCGTGGGAGTTGTAGTGCTGGCTGCCTATTCACAGACACCCCTCCCTGTTAAGATGGCTGGCTCCCTGTGGATCTGAGGAAGGGAATGGTTACACATGGCTCTTGGGGGGGAGTGTTCCGTCCTGCTCATTTGTGGGACAGGGGGCCTGGTGGGAGTTGTAGAGCTGGCTGCCTGTACACATGCAGGCCAGGGAATGTTGCTATCTACCTTTGGGGTGAATGAGATGAAGTGAATGTTGGATATGTGAGACATGTGGTAGGGAGTGTGTGGTGAACATGAATGGAATTGGGCCTAGGAGGTGTAGCTTTGTAGTTGTGCAAGACAGTACATAGCAGTGTGATGGTAGATATTTGTACTTAACAGCTTCCACTCCCCAGCTGTTCCTGTGAGATTCTCTGGATGCAGTATAGCAAACACCTTCTCCTCCCATGCTGTGAATGTTCTTGGTGGAATGGGAGGTCCACCACCAGTCATCTGAGCCAGCTGACGGTTCTTGTAATTCTTCTGTTTCACCTGCCTCTTGAGGTCATGCCACAGCTTCATGATCTCCTTCTTGGTGCATGGGGTAGTCCCTCCTGCATTGACCTTGTTGACTCTCCTGCTCCACATTTGTGCACTGGTGTTTAATGGTGTCTGTTTGACCAGGTTACCAAACAATTGTGGTTCTACTCTGATTATCTCATCTGCCAAGACTGACAACTCATTGTCAGTGAATTTGAGCAGTTTCTTTTGTGCCATGGTGTGTGATGTGCAAATGGTTTGAGGTGCAGGTGTGAGGGTGGTGGGGGTGATGTAAGCGGTGTGTGTGTGTGTTGTTGTGCTGGTGAGATGTGTGGTGGTTTGCCTCTCCTTTGTGCTGTAGGGTTTAGTTCCTTCAGGGCTGGAGTATTGCAGGGTATTCTGGTCAGGGAACGGGCTGGTTTTATACTCAGCTATGTGGGTGTGTCAAAATGAAGCAATGCTGTCCGGTGTGTTAGGTGGGTTGTCCTGGGATTTGTATTTTTTTTAGTTGCCATAGGGGTGTGTCCTTGGGGTGTGTTGGGTGTTTTGGGGGCTGAGCTAGTTTTATGTGTACACTTGGTGGCCTTGTTGTGTGTTTTTTTTGTCGACCGCCATAATAGTTCGGGAGTGGCCACGGCCGTAGGTATGGAACAGCCCTTTCCCTTGCTCTCCCATTCATCACTGTTAGCGATCGCAGGGGTCGGGAACAGCGGATCATTCCCCTGTCACCTCTATGGTATCCTAATTGTGCGTGTGGTCACTCCACTGGCCTTGTACCAGGTTTGGGTTTTTCCACTGTGAATCCGACCGCCGCGGACAGATTTTCACCTGCTCTGCCCGCTACCGGCATTCTTTTGTGGCATCATTCCACCAAGGTCGGATTTTTATGGCGGTTGATCCTATTCTGACTGTTGGTTTTGCCGCGGTACCTGTGGACTGTTAATTTCCGCTACCACAGTGGTTGGAATGGTTTTCCGACCGCCATCCTAATAGACCCCACTGTATTTTACAAGGTTTGGATCCATGTAAGCTGAGCAAGCATACAAATGTGAAGGGACACTCACTAGCTTGTTTATCAAAGAAAGTGCACCAAAGTTCATTTCATTATTTTAGGATGTTAGCTGTACACCACTCAACAATGCAATCTTTAGTTAGGAGACTGAACTATGTACACATTTCAACTTTATGTTGAGGGAAAATGAATAAAGCACTTTTGAATAGTAGTGTGGCAGACGTAGAAAAGGTTTATGATGATGTGCAGTTTTGATTCTTTGGTCCAGAACAGGACTGTTGGGAAATTTAAGAGTTGATAACAGGAGGAGTTGTAGAACAGGACACAGGTGCTACAGTTGATTACAAAATTTAAGACACTATGTGCTGAAAAACCAGAGTATATTTGTATATGCTATTGACGCACTCACTACAAGAATCAAAAGCAGACTGTGAACTTATATTTAAAAAGTGAAATAGAGAATAATGACAACAGGAAAATGTTTGCACTGTACTTATTTGTAGAAGAAAGATTTCACTTGTCCACACAAAAGTTATATCTAAGTACCTCTACAATAAATTAGAAGATAAAATGCCTGCTAGAGCTGTGCATAATAAGCTAGAATTGGTTCCCATTCAGGAAGCACTTCAATGTTTAAATATTTATGAGTTCATTGTTATTCAAAATATACATCCATTTCAGGCTATAGTACATATGGAGCCAAAGACAGGCAAGCTACCCCCCCAACAGAGCTGCAAAAAGATCTAAAAGGTAGAGTGGTATATGTGCCATTAGATGTCAAGAACAACACAGAAAAGGTAGAGGTAGATAGAGATTTAGAGGAAGGACTAGTAATTCTTGCAAATGGTGTTCCTACCAAGAAGAAGAACATATGATAAGAGGCAGCAGGTGTTACCAAAGTTAAAAAATAACTTTAAATCTGGTACAAAACAATGTTTACTATAAAAATGTGGAAAGACTGTAAGATATCAAACATATGCAGGATCAGACAATTCCATCAACAGATCAGATTGAGAAGTTGGATCAGTCCAAGACAGAAGAAATGTATGAACATTATAGGTTATTTGTGATGCAGTTGGGCTGTTTCAAATGAAGGAAGTAAAAGGAGCTTCATTAAGTGTGTGGGAAAAAAGTTTAAAAGCTATGTGTTTCCCACATCTTTTTCCTACTGGAGTACGTGGCAGGTATGACAAGCGGCCTATGCAAATGCCTGCAGCTGAGTATAGATGTAGTGGACTTTAGTGAGAAGACCCTAGATTTCATCAGTGTATACAGTATATATTTCACCTATTATTTGAGAGTGACTTTTCTGGCCTCTCATATGCTGTGAATCATATTGTAAAAGCAGAAGTTAATTTGCATAATATATCAGAAAGAAAACATTTGGAAGAAGTTCACGGAAAAGATGAGCATTTGGAATACAATTTAGTAAACCTAATGGCCTGTCAGCGCACCTACTCGGTTACTGACGCTGAGTTGTGCTGAATATGCTTGGGATGGCTGCTAGAATTCTTGCTGGAGGCAAATTCAAATATAAAAGACATTTATCCGAAGACGTCAGAAGAATTGTGCTCACTAGATCCTGCAAATGTTTGCAGATATTTTACTAACAGAATTCGAGCAATGATGGCTTTTATCTTGAACAAAACAACACCTCCTCTTGATGGAGTGATTCATTTCTTTTGGCATAAAGAGTACCACGCCAGTGGTCCACTGGGGCTCCCCATATTCACATGCTGTTGTGAGTAAGAGATGCCCCAAAGTTTGGAACAGACAGTGATGAGTCTGTGTTGTCTGTTATTGAGCAGTATGTAACTTGCTCCATCCCATAGGAGAGTACTGACAACAGTTTAAGATCACAAGTTCTATGATTCCAAAATCATAGATGTGGAAAATACTGTCAGTGAAAATACAGAGTCAACAACTTTTTGATTGCAGTCAGACATACACTTACAAGGACATCATCGAAGAAGTACATACAATCTTTGAAGAACAGAGACCTCCAAGTACATTAATGAGTACAACCTCTGTGATTCTGAAGAAGTGGAATGCTAACATGGATGTGCAGTTTGTTGCAGACAACTCAATTGCTGTTGCTCGGTATGTTACATCTTATATAACAAAGTCAGAGAAAACTGAGATGAAAGAGATGAGGGAGGAGATTTCAGCAGAAAAGAGTCTTAAGAAGAAATTGTGCATTTTTAGTTTAAAAATGCTTTGTCACAGAGAGACAGGCACCTATAAATGTGTAGGTTGGTTGAGCTCAGCTAGTTTGTTTTCTATATCTAGAGTAGTTCTATGGTGAGTTTAGGGATTGCAAATACTCGCAACAGAGTACTGCAGTATTTTTCTGAAATTTAATATCCTGCAAAATTTGAGCCACATAGTACAGATATTCTAAAAGAGTAAGATGTACTATCCAAGAAGAAGTCAACATCTGGAAAGATGTGTCTTTATGAAATATTTCAACATTATTATTTCAGAAATAATGTCAGTGAAAACATAAATGAAGGTAAATTTAGATCTAGATGTGAACGATGTTTTGGTGAGACATAACAAAGATAATTTAATCAACCATCGAAAGCTAAGTTGCCAAACTCCAGACAAAAGAGAGTTTTCCTCTTTAGCCTTATTACAGTTGTTTAAACCAGACAAACTGAAAGTAAGCTACTTGGAGAATTTGACTGAATATGAATACACTTTCAGCGCTGTGAAAGACAGCATTGAGTGCTCTGTGTTTCCAGTGTATCTACAAATGATGAGAGATGAGATTGAACAAGAAGAAACAATTGCTGCTGAGATAGCAAGAGAGAGTTCTCAGAGCAGTCAAAGTTCAACGCCTGGAAGTCAAGATCCTCTTGGACAGCTAAACATTGAAAATGAAGCTGCAATAGCTATGAATGAGGTGGAGAATGCAATGCAACAAGTAAGACAGGGTACTCTGGATCTGAAACTACTAATACAGCAACTGAATGCAGGTCAGAAAGACATTTTTGAAGAGGTAAAAGGTAAAGGAAACATGGGTTTCTCCATGAGGATAAAAAGTGTGCATGTTCTACATATAAACCAATTCTATTGCACATAAGTTGTCAAGTTGGAACTGGAAAAAGCTTCTTGATTGAAGTACTAGCAAGTTACTTAAAGAAGAGACCAGAGTCCAATTTGTCATGTGTAGTCACTGCAACAACAGGCTTATCCAGAAGCGGTTCCTCCACAATGGCGGAGGAGCATCACCCCACTGGCTGAGAGCCAGCAGCAAAAAAATAAAACAATATTTCGTTATTGTTTTAATTTTAAGCCGCTGGCTCAACCAGCATGTGCAGGGAGGGGTGGGGCTGACCCATAGGAGGGGGAGAGTAGGAGTGCTAGTCCACTCCCTAAGTGTTCATATGTGTTTAGCTGGCCATATCAGACCAACCAAAACTCACATGCGCACTTAGGTTTCTGTAACTCTGCTGTATTGAACAGCCAAGTAAGACAAACCTCACAGACTGCCTGGACTGATTAGGGTGTCTATCTAGACTGCTCAGGCCAGTCCCGTGTTGCTCTGCAGCACGGGTTGGACAGGGAGTCTGTGACTAGCCTGCAGTGTCTGCTGGGACAAGGAAGTCCTAGAGTGCCACAGCACAAGCCGCAGTTCAAAAGGGTTGACTTCATACATTCATCTACCAGGCACCATTCCAGTGACCCACAGGGGTCGGGGCCTCTGCTTTGGGCCACCAAAGTCCCTTTGCATCTGGCTTCACATTGCGGTGGGACTGCATGTAAAGGCTGGGGGAAAGGGTCATCATAGTCCCTATGCAATGCCTTCACAGGCACCGCCCCCATTGTAGGAATTAGGCTCCGACTGCCACTGTGACGGACTCCTTGAGCCTTTCGGAGGCGGTGGTCATTTCACTGTCCAAATCGCTCTGACCACCGGACTTGTAATCCGCAGGTCTGACCGATACTCTAGATGTCGAATAGACTGCCAAACAATGCCCAGAATGAGGCCTGTAGTGTCATAAATATTTTATGCACAGATGGTTTGCATGTATAATAAATTATGGTGGGTTCAATCTTCTCCTGAAAGGGTGCATCACTGTCTACATAAGTTGATTAGACAAAGACAATATCTGTTGTTCACTCGTGTTCATTGTCGCAATGCATGTGTACTCACATGACCCTTCTCCATTGTGGACCTCATCTCAACTTTCCCTCTTTCTATTGCTCATATTTCTTCACATGTAGTAGTTTAACTGGAATTATTTGTTGCATAAACAAGCAATCAGAATCTACTAGTACCTGCATGTTATTGTGTTTGACGGGGATGCTTATCCATCATGTATTCGAACGTAGCATGCAGTTTGCACCCATTTGCACTGCTGAGTGGAGTTTTAGTCTGCACTGCCCAATGTTTTATGGCCATCTGTTCTGATTTTAAATCATGGATTTTTTCTGCATTGCAGTACCACTGCAGAAAGTGTACATCTGTGTGTGTACTTTCTGTCCAATGGGGATTACCCACTTTTGCCGCAATTTACTTACGTATCTGTGAATTTGCTTCAGCCATGTTGTTTACTCTTACTTCCTAATTCTAACATGAGAATATTTGCATACAGAGTTTATTTGCTGCCAGAAATAAGGCACGTGTAGAATGCTATATATTTTACAAAATAACTATATTATTAATTTTAGCTAATTACGGGTACACTTCATGCACTGGATGATATGCAATGCATTACAGAGCTCTATGGTACATATTCTCTAGAAAGCAAATTGGAACCATAGGGTCATATTCACTGATATGGAAGACAGCCAGTCGATAGAGCAGACAAAATCTGAATTTTTAATAACCTTTTTTGGCAGCATTTTCCTACTTATTTGTAATTCCGGAATTAGCCAGTAGAAACATCACTGTTGTTTTTGCTCGTCATTGCTGTTTACATTGTCTGGCTGTCAGAAACGACTGAGGGCTGCCTTCAGAATTGAGAACTATAATGGGGTAGAAATACTAAGAGGGTCATTACGATGCTGGTCAGACCAGCTTCTAAGGTCCTGTCGGTGGTGGTCGTACTGCCGCGATTTTGTCTAAATCGATCAGTCTGATCTCCAGTTTGCAATGCATGCGTCTACACAGAAATCCGACTGCAGCGGTCCCTCTGACTCTGCTAGGCAATTCTAACTGCAGTGGTGTCAGAAAGGACCAATGAAGCTAGTCGGGGACCGCCTCACAAATGGTTCGCCCAATTACGATGCGCCCTTCCGACGAAACGACCATGGCAATACAACCCCCTCACCCGAGCTGGCAGAAAGGAAAGGAAAGAAGGCCGAAACACACGATTGCACAGATCCGCATGTCCTGTGCAGCTATGTAGCCGATCACAAACGTCCTGCTGCTGCTGTATCTGCTCGATGCCTCCCAAAAGTCACACTGTCGGGAAAGCAACCGCTGGTAAGTGTCACACCTACCCATCTACATAGAGTCCTTAGCAAATTGATGCACCGCCATGGGCGTAGCTTGCTTCTTATGAGTGGGGGGGGGTGTGAGCAACATGTTTTCAAATTATCAACCTGAGACATCCTGCCAATACATAATTAATGAGAAGAAAAACATGAGGGGGCCTGAAGGGACAGTGGAAAGAGTGAATACTGAGCTTTGTATAGCAGAGCTTGAAGTGGTCTGGGGACTGCCAGTAAATAGCACCAGCAGCCTGAAAAAGCTGATGCAGAGACAGGTTCCATCAGACTCTCCATATCTGCCCTCACCCTCAAGGTGTGAAATATATTCAACTTTGCAGCAGTACCACCTTCCACTGCCGCAGATGTAGCTGCAAATAGACTCCTAATACTCCATTCCCAGTATTGTCAGGTCAGAGCTGAAGCAATATCATAATATCATGCAATGAAGTCACAGTCGTTGCTCCAACTGCTAATGCAACTAACAACCATTGGCAAATCCAATAGTCCTGGTTTCTTGTCGATGCAATATAACTCATTGTATCAGATAACTTAATGTTGTGCATTGTCAGAAGTAGGAAAATATTGTTTGGGTGGGACAATATGCCAATCACAGAGGTACAGCTTAAATGTTTGTAAACCATTACCTCATACATATCACCCACACCCCTGTGAGAGACCCCTCCCAGTACAGTCGTCCATTCAACGTCCTCTTGCGGAAAATACTGAAAACACAATGAAACACAAGATTCACAACACTGTACAAGTCCACCACAACATAGAAGATAGAGAGCATGTGCATATGTCAGTGTGGGTAGGTCAAACATCCCAGGTGAAAATCTACAGACCCTGCACATCACCTGACTGAAAGTACTCCTACCCAACTTTGTCCCACACAATACATCAATCATGGGATTGTGACATTACATACACCCCCCCTGGAGCTCTGGATAAGTCTAGGGGCATAGGTCTAGGGGCATTGTATCCCTGGCCCAAACAGGGCCAGGGTATTTTGTGGGTCCATGTATGCAATATCACAGAATGTATGTTCCCATCACATCTGAATGATTCCCCCTATGTCCAGGTCAGTGACGATGGAAAGGCATACACTCACAAATAAAACCAAAGTTGATGATGAACGGAGCGTTGAAAATACAAACACTCACCCCCAATCAACTGATCTGGGTTTAATCCACCACCGTTCTTTAGCTCACTCCGCCACCCCAGTTCAGACATGGCCATATGCAAATCAGTCTGACCCTGTGCCTCATGGGAACAGTCCAGCCCGAACTGCCAAGCCATGTCTTCCCTGGACCGGAATCAAGCTTCCCAGGACCGGTTTCCCCAGGACCAGTTTCTGGCATTACAGCCGTCTTCAGCCGGGCTTGCTTGACTCCAGTGGCAAAGTGAGCAAGGGACTCACGTCTGAGCATACCCTGCCAATTTAGGGCGAACAAAGAAAAAACAAAGGTGATGATGGACGGAGCGTTGACAATACAAACACTCACGCCCAGTCAACTGATCTGGGTTTAATCCACCACCGTTCTTTAGCTCACTTCGCCACCCCAGTTCAGACATGGCCATATGCAAATCAGTCTGACCCTGTGCCTCATGGGAAGAGTCCAGCCCGAACTGCCAAGCCATGTCTTCCCTGGACCGGAATCACGCTTCCCAGGACCGGTTCCTGGCATTACAGCCATCTTCAGCCAGGCTTGCTTGACTCCAGTGGCAAAGTGAGCAAGGGACTCACGTCTGAGCATACCCTGCCAACTTAGGGCGAACAAAGAAAAACCAAAGGTGATGATGGACGGAGCGTTTACAATACAAACACTCACCCCCAGTCAACTGATCTGGGTTTAATCCACCACCGTTCTTTAGCTCAGTCCGCCACCCCAGTTCAGACATGGCCATATGCAAATCAGTCTGACCCTGTGCCTCATGGGAACAGTCCAGCCCGAACTGCCAAGCCATCTCTTCCCTGGACCGGAATCAAGCTTCCCAGGACCGGTTTCTGGCATTACAGCCGTCTTCAGCCGGGCTTGCTTGACTCCAGTGGCAAAGTGAGCAAGGGACTCACGTCTGAGCATACCCTGCCAACTTAGGGCGAACAAAGAAAAACCAAAGGTGATGATGGACGGAGCGTTGACAATACAAACACTCACCCCCAGTCAACTGATCTGGGTTTAATCCACCACCGTTCTTTAGCTCACTCCGCCACCCCAGTTCAGACATGGCCATTTGCAAATCAGTGTGACCCTGTGCCTCATTTAAACCCAGATCAATTGACTGGGGGTGAGTGTTTGTATTGTCAATGCTCCGTCCATCATCACCTTTGGTTTTTCTTTATACACTCACAAATGCCACATGTGTGGACATCTCAGAAGCTGGTGTAATGATATGTGCAATACGCAGTGTCATAAAACAGCACCTCCTCACGAATAACATAGCTATCATCTTCTGTGACACCCTCACATTGCTCATAAGCTAGGTCCTGTTGTGACATTTCACATGCATCTGTATGGATGTCTCAGGAAAATAAAACACAGCTCCACTGCTAAAGCACTGTAATGGGCCTTCACACATCAGCCACATGAAAAAGGAAAGTCAGGTAAATGGGATTCACACAAACCAGGGTCTCATACCTTTAAAGGCCACACTGTAAAGACTCCCTGCAGAAATGGATTACCCAAAACAGGGGGACTCCTAGAAGGCAACGGGCCAAGGCCTCAGTTCATATTGCACTTGCTTAAATGTCTCCATGTGCACAAGACCTGTGGCATGGGGTATATCAGGGACAGCCAATATTATCACATAGTAGCATGCACATGTAGCTAATGTGTAAGTGCAAGACCTTAAAAAACACTACAAGAAGTTGTCAGACATCAAGGAAAAGTAAGTTTAAAGAACACACATGAAAATGGTAACATGTAAATCTAAAGTACCAATTAGGTATGACAATACCTCACCCCCATGTGTGGAGAAACACATACCTACTTTGCACACATTACACACTTATCCATTCTACATATCAGGTGGTACTGCAAGCAGATAGAAGTGGACAATGGCCAAGGCATGCTGCAATACTTACCATAGCAGATACCACCCAATGCAATATCTGCCCCAATTGGAACTCATCCCACTTATACATCCATTGAACATTCACCCTTGGCCTCTGTAACTCCATAACTTGTCCCAAGGTCTGACTATACTTACCACTGCAAAAGAATCATGGTGAAACAAACACAACCGTTGTCACACATCCCAAATTATCCAAGAGCAGCAATTAGCATCAGTAGCAATGGTAGGACAAAGGTAAAAAAAATCTAATAAAGTTTATATTTGAGACGACAAATCGGTGTCTGAAAACAAAGGCCAATGGCAGTTCCAAAATCCTGCATGTGGTCTAGCACACTGCTGTGCCACCTAACTTGCCAAACAGAACACTGCCAGGGAAACCTCCAGGGGCATCCAGTGGGCAGTGCAGTCACATCTATGATGTTATTTGGGCTGGGGTTGGGATTAGGAGGACTGGGTTTGGTTGGTCAGTGGGAGGGTTGGGCTCAGGATTGGAAGTTTTGGGTTGGTCTGTGAGAGGGCTGGGGTCCGGTTTGGGAGGACGGGGTCTTATCATGCAGGGTATTTTGTACACTTGAAGGGTAGTAATGGGTATGGGAAGGAGGGAACAGGTTTAGGTTTTTTTTGCTGAGAAGATCTGCAGTGGGGTGGGGAAGATGTCCTTTGATTTTTTGGGAGGGTGTGTGTCGGTTTCTGGACGGGTGGGTTTTCTTTTTTATGGCCCTGTGGTTTAGGGAAGGGTTTAGTAGGGGGCATGGAAGTAGAAGGGTAGGGGTGGGAAAGATGACCTTTTGGGTTTGGGGGGGGGCAGCTGTGGCAGGGAAGAGGTCAAGGGAAAACAGGATACGTTATTTGGTAGACTAGGGAAGAGGTAAGGCAAGGCATTGGGTGTTGAAGGTGGAGGGATGTGAGATCTGAGGTATGGATGTGCATGCTGTTTGTGCATGTCTCTGTTTGTGTTTGGTTGATGAATGTTTGTGCCCCTTGCCAATGTGTGATGTGTCTGTGGCTGATGCTGTGGCTGTGGCTGTGATGTCTGGGTGCATGATGCCAGTAGTGGCTGTGGCTGCTGGTATGGGTGAGGTGTCTGGGTGTGTAATGTCGGTAGTGGTTGTGGCTGGGTCTGTGACTGTGGAGTCTGGGTGTGTAATATCAGTGGTAGCTGTGGCTGGGTTTGGTGGGTGGTGTCTGGGTGAAAGTCACTGGATATGGTGGTGACGATGATGAGTGCCTGGTGAGTGGTTATGTTATCTTTTTAATTCTTATGTTTGTCTTACCGTATGCCGCGTGTGGATGTACTGGTGGATGCGTGCTGATGTGTGCGTGTGCTTTGGGCAGGTATGGGAATAGTGATTGTGAATGGGGAAGTGGCAGGAGGTGGAGAGGAAAGCTGGAATTGTTGGAAGGCTGCAATGTGTGTGGAGGCCAGAGTATAAAAACATCTCTGTAGGCCAGACATGTCAGGGTGAATTCCTTCCAGGTATGACACCATCTGAGTTAACTGGAGGCTTTGCCCCTGGATGACATTCATCACCACAGTCTGACCCACGGAGATCTGCCTCAGGATGTCATTACCTCCACGTTGGGGGCAGCAAGAGAGACAGGAGCAGTAGGTGATGTGCCTGGTTTAAAGGAGAGTCTTCCCTTCTTAGAGGAGCAGGCTGCAACAGCTGGTTGGGCAGTAGCAGGGAGGGTAGAGATGGAATAGGGGATGGCAGACATTGATTTTGTGGACTCAGGTCCAGGGGGGTCCACAACCTCCAGGGAGTGGCCATTGGATCTCGTCGATGATGACGATGATGAGTCATTGTGTTGATCCTTCATGGCACTCCCATCACCCTCTGGGCTGGTGACTGGAACCACTGTGGCCAGCTCCTTCCCCAACAGTCTCGACCCTGTCTTCTTCTCTGACCTGGGTTGACGCTGAAATAAAAGTAGAAATAGGTTCAATGCAATTGCGTGAACACACTGTGCAAACATATCATAACAGAACACATTACATAACAGCACAGATCACAACATGTACAAGGATTACTTCATTGGCTGCAACATTGGCATGAGCACATGCATGAATGGTACATCACCTGTGCATTGTCACACATAATGATGTCATGATTACAGTCTGCTCCAACTGCAAGTGTGACCTTTTCCTATTTACACCCTCATGTATGTAGCAGGATATTTCACCACCCTGTAATCCCAGGCCTTTCTAGCATACCATAGTTAACTGATGTAATCAAATGGGATATTGACATGAAATGCATAACTATCTATCCACACAAGACCCTGCAATCAACAAATGGTCAGCTGTCCCTATCCCACATCATATAGAACTGCTGGGCACTTGCTATAGATAAGTAGCAGCAACATGTGACTACCAAGAATCAGTTCACATGGAAGTGCCCATTCCACACTCTTCGCATTTCCCAAGTGACACTTTCACATCTGTCTACTGCCAGATGATACAGTTGATGCCTGCACATGAGTAGCTTACCTGGGTATCACATCTAGTAAGGGAGAGTAGAATGAAGACAATGTGGCTGCAAGTGGTATGATATTGTAGCACAAAGAATCATTGTACATGAGTCTGCGTCAAAACATCCCGTCAAGATTGTTTCATGTGAGCACACCTTTTTGACATTGCATTTTAATGCCCTTGGTACACTGAGTACATGAGGGTACAGAAATATCCAACCATAAAGAGGTCTTACCCATGTCCAAATGGGAAGGTAAATCACAGTACCTTCCTTGTCTCGCAAACACATATACCAAAGTGGTACTGAGTGCTGACACACAGATGTGACCCCAACATGTTAGCATTTCACTCCCTGATGCATATCACCAGCCAGTGATTGACCCTACACAAATGCATGTGTGATTCACACCTAACTGAATACACCCTTCTCAATGTCAAGCTAACTCATATTGCCAGAAAGTACTGGAAGTCTTCCAACCATGAGTGTCATTGTCTCAGCATTTTTGACCTGGCTAATGACATCCATCATTGTCATTGTGTATGTGTGACTCAACGACTCATGTTTGTGGTTACACCTCCTTTGTAAACCCATCACAGAAATCTATTGTCATGTACACATTGGCCAACATATACAAATGTGGTGAAATCTGAATGAAAACCTTGTAAACCCTTCGATCACATATGGAACAGTTGTACATGTGACCGTACAACAAATAAAGGCACACATGCCGATACGTAGGCATCAAAACAGATAGCACCTGTGGTGTCAGCCACCTCATGATACTGCGCACTCCCCACTTACCAAGGAGACGTAGTATCTGCATACAGACTGCATTGTATGCCATGCCACAAGTAATTGGCCCACCATAAAATGAGCCACAGTAATGAGGGAGCATCACACCAAAATCAAGAATGACAAGTGGCTTGTTTGGGACCACTGTAAAACATGACATCAAGAAATAATGTAGGTTATCTGAGACATTAGGCAGCCATGTGGCTTTTCAACTATGGAAAATCATATTCGACTGGACCCTGCTTAGTTCCTGTTCACATGGACGCTACTCTACGTTCCACACCATGCATCTACTACCAGACCAACAGATGCAACAACACTCCCATTGCATGGTGCAGGAGTCACCTTCAAGCTTCAACAGGAAACAGCTTCCTGTAACAAAAGATAGATAGTCATGCATAATGTTTCACATAGACCAATACTCACCCCCCCCCCGAGCTGCTGTTGGGCTCTCAACTGCCCATCAAGGTCCTAGTATGCCACTGCCAGTATGCAGGCGATTGGGGGTCAGGGTCTAGTGCCTGCCCCTTTTGCCTTGGTAGGACAACCCCAGCTAGACCTCCATGGCCTTACAGGTCCAGTGTCTCAGATCCTCCCACCTTCTCCTGCAGGGCACACTGCGCTGACGAGCAACCCCCAGGGTCCCCACATTCTGGACAATGGCTTTCCACATGGACACCTTCTGATGGGCTATGGATGAACAGACTGAGTAGACATGCAAGATATAGGTTATGTGCTAGATTGATACAGGAGTTGTAGACAACTAGAACATCTATTGATCAATAGTGCACACACTACATGTATAAGGCGCACATACAGAGCACCACAAAAGAAATGACTATACACTGTTGAAGTCACTGAGGACTACCCTCAATCTTGATTACTCCTATACTGACCAGGCCAGCCCACTGACATCATGTAGTTGATAAGTTATCATGTGTTAAAGCACACCATTGTTGCCTCCTGAACAATACAGTACTAGTGCATCACCGGACAGACACCAGATCAGTCTGGACAAATGAGCTGATTCAAACAGTCGAAAACATTACTGCTACCATTGCAATGACTTCATTCCAAGGTTTGTGTCACAATGAAAGAGCTGGCATGTGTGTGACAGAGTGCTCCCACTCTGAGGATCAGTGGACATGTGACTTACTCATTTGGACATCATACTACATCTGCATGTGTTTGTATGGGAACATCTGGCATTACGTGACACACTGTATGCCGTATGTGGAAGTGTATATGGGACATCAACATACCATTGTACATACATAATGCCTGATTGGTCATTCTTACACAGCTGGTGATGTTACATTTCCAAGTAAGGCCCATGTAGCGCAGCAGCTTATTTCTTACATTGTCCTCACGAACAACATTCTCCAAGCTATGACCTTTTGCATACATTTGCACGCACGACAATGTTGGATTAGTTCTGAGAAATTGAACTTTTTTATATCTAGCTTTGCGCAACATTATCACAACACCCTGCACATCATGTACAAGGTCCCGTTCCTTACTGAGTACAAATGTCAGCACTATCTTCACCCACGGGGCGACAGGACTATCTATATATAAACAACATCACTAATCTATGGGTACATCGCAAGGCTGCTTTCTATTATAAAAAATGAACATCCCAATAGATTAGTAAAGTTGGCACTTCTCCTGACACCAAGGTTCCGTGGATGCTGAGAGATCACCACACATCAGAATATCGAGCCCCGTTGCTGGGACAAAGGGGAGACAATTAAAAGACACTGAAGAGTCAAATAAAACTGCCAAGATGGAAACAACTGCCCGTTTGAAGAGTAAAATTCGCCTAGCCCTAGCAAGAAAAGCCGCACGGCTAGCAGCCAAAGAAAGAGAAAAAGGCGAAAAAGGAGAAGGAAATCCGGTATCTCCCGTGCCGGGGAGGGATACAACTTTAGAGAGCTCATAAGATGAACTTCATGTTACTTTAACCTCTCCTCCAGATGAAGGGACTGGTGAAGCTGCTACGGGAGGGGCCCATATAGAAAATGTAACAGAAAATACCTCAGCTTTATCAGAAAAGGCAGCAGAAGCTGAGCCATCTTCCGGCGAGAAAAGTATGAGCGGGGTAAAAGAGTTGAGAGACTTTCCTCTGTTTGGAAAAAAGATTGCTCGCATTCCTCAAACACCAGTGGCCCCACCCGAAAAAAATGCTGAAATTCTAGCTTCAACCCCTGTAGCAGTGGTAGTGCAGGAACAAATAGACTCACCTATAAAAGCACGTGAAAGTACAGTACAAGTTATGCCAGAAGCTCCTCAATTACCGGTGTCAAATCGCTCTGAGGTGGCAGCCAGGGCTGATTCAAGTAGTACGGATTCTGGAGCGGTAGCGAATTTGAATATAATCAGCGAAGAACTAAAGATAGAGCCACTGTCGAAGCAGATTCTACCATCAGTGGCAGTTCTACAATCTCCCTCGCGTTCACCTATTTTATTTCTCCAAGAGGGGGCTCTAGGGGCTCTAGGGGGCTCAACAGCTGCAAAATCAACTTCTGCAACTCCGTTATCTCAAAAGGGGACAGGAGATAGCTCCGAAAAGGAAATGAGCTACCAAATTGATATTCGTGAGATGTTGAACCTAATCCTCAATGAGATTCGTGAGATAAAGGTGAACCAGCAAGTTGAGATAGCCGCCCTGCACTCCAGGCTGGAAAAATTTGAAGAGTCAATGTCAGTTCTCCCTATCATATTACATGAAGCGGAGGAAAGAATCTCGGCTCTTAAAGATCATATAAATCAAGCAAGAGTAGAAGCTAAAGAAGCAGCAAGTAAAAAGAGCCTACTGGAGAGTAAACTTGAAAATAAGCTCGAGGAACTAGAGAATCATTCCCGAAGATCCAACTTAAGGATAGTGGGGGTTCCTGAGGTTCAGATACGCTTCAGTGGGTCAATTCCTTTATCCATCAAAATGTATTACCAGAGTTTGCAGGGGACTTAACTATTATGAGAGTGCATCGGGTTCCGGCACAGAGATTCACAAACTCAGCCTTCCCCAGAACTATATTGATAAATTTTGTGGATTACAGGATTAAGGAAAAACCTCTATCTAAGGCATTCCAACAAAGACAATTTTCAGTTTCAGAGACAATTAAATGTAGAATCTTTTCTGATATGACTGCCGCAGCTGCGCGCCGCAGGAAAGAATTCGTTAAAATTCTCCACCTCTTTAAATTGAAGGGCGCGCAAGCCTCTATCGCTCAACAATCTAAATTAAAAGTCCTTGTGAAGGGAAAGTTGTACATGTTTTCCAACCTTAAGGAAGCACAATCTTTCCTCAAAGAGATCTCTTCAGAGGCAAATGTTTGAGTTGTATGTAGTGGTTTGTTGTATAGTGGTTGAGCTTGAGGGAAGTTTGGAAATAGGCTGATTCCTATTTTTTCCTTCTTTTTTCTTGTCGGGGGGTTGGGGGCCCAGAGGGTCACATAGGTTGTGACAAGAAGACACCCAGGTTAGTAAGAAGGGGTGAAATGTGGTCTGTGTGGGGGGATGGAAGGTTCCACATTTCAGGGGGGGTGGGGGCTCACCAGGGTTAGGAGAGGGTGGGTTGGGGTGAATGCAGCAAAAAAGAGCAGAAGTCTTAGGCAGGGCCTGTACCGAGTTTTGGAGGTAGGAATTAAAGCTGTGAGAATTTTAATATGGAATTGAATAAATGTAGTATCTTATCAGTCAATGCCAATGGCGTGTTAAACAAACAGAAATACGGCGCTCTTATAAAATGGGCAGTTTATCAGAATCCCCATGTATTATTTCTCCAAGAGACCCATCTAAAATCCAACACCCCTAATCTATTTATCCCGAAATATTTTTCCCACACGTTCTTTGCATCAGCAGGGGTAGCCCAGAGAGGGGTGGCTATTTACTTTTCCAGAAAACTACCTTGGGAAGACATAGGCATTCGAAGGGATCCTAAGGGGAGATGGTTATGGGCTGTTACTAAAATTCAGGGGAAGGTAATGAATTTTGTGAACTATTATGGGCAGATATCTGATGAGGTGTCTAGTATTCTTGAAATCAATGATCTACTCAGCGGGGCCCCTGGGCAGATTATCTTGGGAGGAGATTTCAACTATATACAAAATTTAAAAAAAGATACCTCTAATAAAAATAAGAAACAATTAAAACCCAATACTAAAAAAGTTTTGGACGCTTTCATATCAGAATACCAACTCATAGACCCATGGCGCTTTATGAACCCAGAAGGGGAATCTTTTACCTGTTATTCACACCGCTTCCGGACGTCATCAAGAATCGATTTTTTTCTGATTTCAAGATCCATTCAGACTCTAGGCTCATCCATTGGGTGTAACCCCTTTTCTGATCATGGGAAGGTAGAACTGGAAATTAATCTAGGAGTAAGGGGCAGGGACCAATCCAGGTGGCAGCTGGACCCTACCCTGCTCCATAACCAGGATTGGGTGGTTAGTTTTGGAGAATGGATCACTGAATACTTTAAAATCAATAATGACACAGCAGAACCATTTTCACTTTGGGAGGGACTTAAGGCGGCAGCACGTGGCCAGATAATATCTTATACATCTGTCCTGGCTAAAGAGAGGAGACAAAAAATATCTATACTCCAAAAGGTTGTAGATAAGGAATCTGCTCTACCGTTCCATCTTCACCCGAACCATCTGGAGCAAGCAAAGGCAGAGTTAGGAGATTTCTTTGTATTGGAAGAGATCAGCAGCTCCAGAACCTTCCAACAAAAGGTCTATGAGGACAGCCAATTGGTAGGGAAGCTCCTGGCTAATTCAGTGAAAAAAGACAGGAATCAGCCTCAATAGTTAAAATAAGAGATTCTATAAACGGACAAGAGATAGTGGACAACGATCAGATTCTAAGGGCTTTTTTAGAGCATTTTAGCAATATATACACTAATGAATATCAGGTGGGGGAAGACCAGATTCAGGACTATTTCGTGAATATAGAAATTCCAAAAATTACGGCTAATCGGGTTCTACAACTAGGGCTTGAAATTGGTATAGGGGAAATAGTAGATGCTATTAAAGCAACAACAGGCGCGAAGGCTTGTGGGCAAGACGGGTTTCCAATCGAATTTTAGAAGATTTTTTTAAAGGTCCTATCAAAACCCCTTAAGAATTTATTTAATTATATTAAACTAGGAGGATTGGTACCCGCGTCCTTTAAGGAGGCAACAATAATATCTTTTGTCAAAAAAGACAAAAATCCAGAAGATATTAATTCTTATAGGCCTATTAGCCTTCTGAATTCAGACTATAAAATCCTAATGAAAATCTGGGCCAGTCGCTTTATGTTTGCTGATCAAGAAGTCGTACATAGCGATCAGTCAGGATTTATAGCAGGCCGCTCAATGGCTTCTAATACTGAATTTTTAATTCAGGCACTGGATTATTTTAATATCAATTCAACCCCTGCTTGTATTTTAATGGTCGACGCGGAAAAAGCGTTCGACCTGGTAAATTGGGAAACCCTGTTTTACTCCGTCGCCCAATTCGGGTTTCCAGAACAAGTGATCAAGATGCTACGGAACATCTATCAAGGTGCTTCAGCGCAGGTCATAATAAACTCGAATAGGGCCGGTTTAATCAAAGTCAATCGAGGAACTAGGCAGGGTTGCCCTTTATCTCCTTTACTCTTTACCTTTTTTATCGAACCTCTTGTGATTAAAATCAGAAACAATCCTGATATCTCCCTCCCTATCCCCGGGATGGCGAAGCTCAAGCTGTTCGTGGATGACATCATTCTTTACTTGAAACCGAATAAAGAGAATATAGAAATCATATTAAAGGAATTTAAAGCATATGATCAAATAGGAGGTTACAAAATAAATGCTAAGAAGACGGAGGTTCTCGCTTTAAAGACCAACCCCAGCCCTTTTCCATCTTGCCTACGTGTCCAGGCAGCAAGCCGGGATCCTGTTGGATACTTAGGCATTTTTGTGACCTCTGACTATCATCAGCTTTATCTTCTCAATTATTTGAGAACCAAAAATAAAATTAAGAGCCTTTTTGCCCAATGGCTTTTACTCCCACTCACTTTGATTGGTAGAGTATCTCTGATTAAGATGTCGATTTTACCCTTGTTAATATTTCTGTTTTGTAATGTCCCAATTAAATTGAATTCTATCTTTTTTAAAGACATGGAAACCATGTTCAGAAGTTTTGTTTGGGGGGGGAAAGCCCTGAGGGTTAAGTTATCTGTGAACCAACTTCCAGTAGAACAGGGGGGACTGGCTCTCCCACATTTAAAAACATATTACGAGGCAGCCTTTCTTGATATAGTGGCAGGTCTGATAGGTTCAAAAAATAATCGAGACAGCTTCTTCTTAGTAAAAATTATACAAGAGTCTGATTCTCAAATCCAGGTATTTTTAAAGATTGCAAAGTTCCCAAAGAGGACAAGATATAAGACTTTGAAAGAATATTTATCTAGATTACAGTCCTTTTTTAAGAAAAATCTTTGCTCCTCAGCTTCCCAGTTTTTAAGTCTACGAGAATGTTTTTGTCTGGGCCTCCAAATTAGAAATAGTCATATAATAATGTGGGAGAATTTGGGATTTCAGGAGTTAAGTCACTTTGTTGTTCAGAATAGAATTATCATGTGGCGAGAAGTGCTAGCTAGAGTAACTACTCCCTGGCGACCAACGTTTTTTGAATACTCACAAATTGTCCACTTCCTAAGAAGAGATATAGGTGGACTATTTGACTCGACGAGTGAGATGGTAACTCTCCTATATGAAGCAAAAACCAGCGGCATAGGGAATTGGTACAAGAGGCTCCATTGTGATGGGCAAGTAGTTATGATAGATTCCCATCTAGAGAAAATAAGTAGCCTAACACAATGTAACTTAACACGTAAAGATTGGGAAACCGTAAGTTTGTTGGGCTATAAATCATTACGGGCCGCTATTTTAAGAGGATGGCTTTCTTGTCCCGCTGGCTAGCATATTGGACTCCGGAGGCACTGGAGAAAATGTTCCCGGAGTTTAGGAACAAGTGTTTCAGATGCCAAGCTGATGGTCAGGGTGGATGGCTTCATATTTTCTTCACCTGCCCTCAACTGAAATCCTTTTGAGAGGCCATTCTCTCAGATATTGAGGCAGCAATAGGGAAAACACTTATGCCTTCAGCAGAATTGGCCCTTTTTGGTATATGCAATGACAGGGGGTTTCTCAAAGATGCGGAGGAAATGTTTGTATTTATTTCTTGTGCTGTTGCCCGCTCCCTAATACTCCAAAATTGGAAATCAAAGGAACTTCCTTCCCATTTGAAATGGCTTCACAAAATGAGGAGGTCATGGAATTTTGAAAAAGCTTATGCAAGTAGAGTGGGAGCAGTAAGGAGATTTGATAGGAACTGGAAGTATTTTGAGAATTTGCAGGAAATAAGGGGAGGATAAGTTAGTAATTAGATTGAATACATATAAGAGGCCTATATTATGCTTAAGCAGTCTTGAAGTGTTGATAGGTTTTATCGATAAGTCACAAGCACACTTTTTTCTGTGGTATTTGCACTTATAGTAGTTTTTGAAGCACTAGCACTTTATTTCAGGTTGGATTGTACTGTATCGCATTTGCACTTTATGACCGAATTTTGCAGGATGTTGCACATTGCTTGTATTTCAAAATTTATATATGTAGTTTTATTAACATTGACTGCTTACGGCTTTTAGGTATTCAGAATCCTCCCTTTTAATTAGCTTTTAATAGAAGAAGCTTTTAAATATTTTGTATTCATTTCCACTGTTCAAATTGTTCATATATGTATTGTACCTTATCTATGCTCTGCTCAATAATAATAAAAAAAAAAACAGATCACCACACATCAGCGTGACATCTTGTGAAGAATATCCAGCTGGTGACCTAGACGGAGTCCTTCACTCTTTACCATCAGGTAATGGGGTTAGATTGGTCCTTGGGGGGATTCTTGGCTTTACACCTACATACACTCTAGGTACACTTATAGTAGGGTTTGCATCATAGGAGTTCGCTAGATTACTACATAGTTTTGTATGCCTGCATATATCACTTTCTTTAGCAACATGTTAGAACTCTACCTACTCTTTACACTTTTTGTGCTCGTATCACTTTATCTGCTTCTGTCTCCTAATCATTGCAGCACACGTATTTTATGCAAGCATAATGTTGGTTCAATAAATATAATTGAATAATCCAATTGTGCATTCTCTGTTTACCCCTCTGAGCATAAGTAAGCTCGAGTGACTGAGCAAAGGGTTCTGTACTGTTTCAAGAATCCCTGAGGGTTTAGGGTTGTCTAGTTCAGTGTTTGCAAGAAACCATTCACTCCCTGTTAGGTTAGAGGAGCTTACAGTGGCACTGTCAGCTAACTGGTGTATAGGCCGAAATATCCTTTGGGTTGTCTGGAATTAGTCTTGACACCAAGCCCTTAGTTCATGTTGTCCAAACAATGTGCAGGTCCCATGGATTGGTAGGAACTACTCAACACTGATGCACTTCTGAACTGCACAGCAGATTAAACCAACAACCTGTAGTGTACATGTTTTACATGAGCAATATTCGTGTATAATGCAGGCTCTGGGAGTGAGCCTTTTCAGGGGCCCACTGGTGCAGGGGTTCGCCCTTCTTTGTCCTTAAGTCCATAGACTAACAAAATAGAGATTGGCACGGAAGCTGTAATATCAAAGAAATAGGTTATTATCACTCATGATTAGGACTACATTGACACAGATCCCTCAGTCAATGTATGACGGAGTACATGAAGTACAGAAACCATTGGCCTTTTACGGCCAGTTTGTAGCTGAGTAAGCAAGAAGACTAAAATAGAGGTGGTACAAGTATACACAAGAATAGCTATTCACATATATAGACAACTGGAAACTACTTAGTCAACAGAGTGGGATGAGTAACAAAAGTCCGCACATCATTTGGAATAGCCTGACATGTATATTCTAAAACAGGTGTATTCTAGCAGCTACAGGCCTTTCTGATCATACATTGCTCTGGCTCAGTGCTGAAGGAGTTAACTGTAACTGATGACTCAAGCAGAATAGAAAAGCAGGCAACAGTAAAGAGACAGGAAGCACATGGCTAGCACATGGCTAACTAAAATGGCTGCCACAACCAAAATGGCTTCAGCTCATGCTAACAGCGATTTCTGTTGATTCCCACAGATGACCCTTTTAGCATTAGCTGAAGATATCCCTATGATCTAGAAGGAATATAGACAACATCTTGCACATTTATTCTCATAAATTCATTAATATCCTAATCCATTGCTAGGTGGGCATTTATATTCTAAACATTTTGTTAAGCAGGTATATGTAAGGTATAGGTAGGAGCACAAAGGTAATAGAGCATTAGGCCATAATGAACACACAAATAGCAGGAGAAAATAATGGCAATTATTACAAACAGAACTGACAATATTTTCCAACCTTAAGCAGAAACTAAATCCCAAAACCACCCAGTCCAATTCCAAATTTCAGGACTCCGATGTATTTTATTGACTGTCTTATTTAGTTTCAAAATAGCCAACAACATATGTCTGATGCAATGTCTAAATAAAAACATTTTTAATAAACCTTCCAGTGTTCTTCTTTATGAGGGCTAGGGTACCAATGATTTGTTCATGAGAAGGGCAGGGTAGTATTTATCAAAGTGTGTAAAAAACATTTCTCTTGCAGAAAGATCTGCATTCCAAATACTAGTATTAAAGAGAATACACAGATTATCACAAAAACAATTTTCGCTTCAAGGGACCAGGAGGTCCAAACGGGGCCACGGGAATTAGGATGAGGAGCCGCAAAGGGCTGCTCCTCTTTAAAAATGGGACGACCAGAGGGGTACATTGTTAACAAAAAAAAAAGGTATTTGGGGAATTGAAGCCACGGTACAACCAGCCAGAGGGGAGTCTTTTCTTTGTGTCCGTCTGAGCCTCACAGGCAGGCTCTTATCGTTCATCAAGTGTTCACTTCTCCCAGGGTGGAGCTGCACAACTTGCAACTCAAGAAAATAATCACAGCCCAGTTTTAAGGGAAAAGTTTCTTCTTTCAGGATAGGGCAATCACCTTCCAGGGCAAACACCCTTAATGATCCTGTCCTGTCCAGTGCCTCAGGCAGTGAACCAGTTTTCTTCACTTTAATCTAACAGGCACCAGAGACACAGCACCTGTACCCTAAACTCAAATCCTTCCCTAACTCCTGTGTTGCCCCGCTGGCGCACTGCTCTGACGTCGGAGCCACAGATTGTACCTAGTATGGCCAGGCACCTCTTGAGCAACAAACAGAGGTGCAAACTTGCATTCACTTTGGGACCAGGACTCAGAGTCCTGATGCTGGAGTATCTGAAGCAACCCTTGTTGCAAAGGGGGTCACCTCAAGCAAAGCCTCCGTGCCGTCCTTGTCGGTCTGTGACTCTCTCAGCTGGGCATCAAAAACTGCGTCAACGCAAAGAATTCTCCGTCCTGATTTGTGACCCAGTCTTTTGTCCAAGATAGTGGTAGGGGTACTCACTTCATGTCGTTTTCATAGGCCCAGTGCTTCCAGCCTTCTACCTTCACTGCAGTCCTAATTGCCAGCAACGCCTGTACTAGTTCCCTTTACCTCGGCTCCAAGCTGGACTGACGCTGACTCCCCAGGCTGTATCTGATGTCTGGGCCCTTCTGGCAATGGTTGTAGGGCAGTAGATGTCTATTGGTGGACAGATAAAAGATCTTTAGATAAGGCATACAAATAATCAACAGAGAGGATACTCTATTTCTGAAAACTTCTTTAGTTTCGAAGCACCCTATACATTAGCATTACACCCAAGAACCACTTCATCTATCTGAGTAAAACAAAAAAACACCCTGGACCTATTAGCGAGAATAAAAGGAATTTTTGGTGAACTGACAAGAGTAAAACTTTACACGATTTGATTTGTTTCTCCCAATCCCAAGCAGCCAATTAAGTCTGTGTTTATTTACTAAATTCTGAGGGTAAAAGAAAAACAATACAGACATACTCTGAATCCTTACATTTGCGTATTCCTAAATTATTCATCTGAAGAACCTCAAAAAAGGGAATTTTTAGAACAAGCATTCGTTTGTGCCTTTTGCCTTAGCAAGCTTGTGTTTCATAAGTCATATAGTTCCCTACACTTCTACTTATGAACCTTCCACTACTTGTACAGGACTGCAGACACTTCTAAAATAATTTTTCTTACGTAAAAACACCTACATTTTACGCTTAGGACCATGCTCTCAGGTTATAGGCGTGGCGGGAAAATCTGAAAACTGCTAAGTTAACAGGGATCCTTGCTACATAAATAACTGCCAAAACCTCAAAATAGTGGGTACATGAATTTCTCCAGCAGAACCTGTTGTGGCAAACAAACTCTTATAAAGCAATATTTTCCTTCAAAATGTTTGCTGAGGATCATACGGGCGTCTTTCCTAACATTGTGAACCCTGTGCATTCTATTTTCACGATCTGGACTATGTAACATCATTTTCAGAGAAAAATAAACTATTCACCAGCTCTAATAAGGGCTGTCAGCTCAATTACAGACTAACTAATAAGAGACTAGTGATGCCTTTTGCAAAACTGTATATAGCATGAGAATAACATAAACAATAATAGTGTTATCACCTGAGATTTGTAAACAAAAGACCCCTATATATAGTTCCCCTTAAAGGTTAAATAAGGGAACATCAATCTATTCTACCCATCCATTTATCCAAATCTAATTCCAATTTTATCAGTTTGCAGACAGGATGGGCAGTAACATTGCATATTTATTTATTCATTTTATGCATTCTAACCATTTCAAAACAGTATTACTGAATAGTTAATTAGAAGTGCATTGGTGAGGTCCTTAGTCTCTATTGATTCAAGAACATATTCACAGCACCCTGTGGAATTAATGAGTAAAGTGAGCCCAACCAATTGTCTCATGGTCGTTCCTAGATAGCTTAGACAGGCTCGAGAGAGAGTGAGAAAAAGAGAGAGAGAGGGAGAGAGAGCACAACAACAAGCTGCCCTGCGTATTTCCCACGCAGAATGGCTCACAATAATAATACACATAATAGGCACATAAATCAAGAATAAGGAAAATGTGTTGCTTAATTTTGCTTACCCTTAATTTGCCCAGGAGCTAGTCTCCTTTCCCCCCTTCGACAGTAGGTCACCTAAACAGGTGACCTCCTGTCGACAATATTTACCCCCCTGTTTGGCAGCTGGGCACAAACAGACTTGTAGGAGGTAACTAGCTAGGGGATACATTTCAAAGAGGCCATATCCAATACTATTGGACTGTACCACTTTGTGAATTGTGGTGTACAAGCACATTGAGCTAACTAGAAAACATTAATAACCAACTACCAATTCCTTTACAAATTGTACTAGTTTAACATGAGGGTGCATTAATGCAAACTGGATTTCATTGCCTCTTTATTTTAGCCCTTGCACAGTAATCTTTAAACTAAAACCAATATGTCTATATGCATGGCAATTCTGTTCTCTACACAGGCCCCACATACGCTACTGCCTCTCCTTCTCTCTTATGACTTTGTAGAACCTGCCTGGACTTTTGCCAAAAATATTAAGCAAAACTTCTCTCTCTCTCTGAGCTGCCATCCCCTCCTTCAAACTCTTTTCCAATGTTGAAGTGCCAGAGCAAACTTTTCCCTTAGCCCTGCTAGTTTGCTAAATACAGAACTCGACCTCTGACCTTTAAACCTGCTGTACCTTCTCTGTGCAAGGCTATCCCCACGTGGCCTTTACAATTCAAAGTAACTCTCGAGAAGCACGGCTGCAGGGCATTAATGCTCCAATCATGTGTGCTGATAATTCAAAGGTAGCATGTAACTTGTATTCTTTATTATTTATTTCTTTCTTGTGCACTGTGCATTCTAGCACCTAAAGAACTAGAGTTGTCATAATGCCATAATACGCCCAGAATTCTGGTGTATAAAAAATAGCTTAAACGCTTGCAATGTAATTCACATGTCTGTACAGCTACTCTTTGCATAACTTGTAAGTCCATTTGAGACTGCAGCCAGTAGGCCATACTAGGAATCATATTTTAAGTTTGTCCCTAAGATTCAGTAATATTGTAATTGCTAGAGAAACTAATATTCACCTTTTTTAATTTTGATGCTTTGATGCACAGGACATTTAACCATTTAGACATTGAAATCATAACGCACACTTTGCACAGGGTAATTTTCTGCAATGCTAAATATTATTGAATTTTCACAATGGTGGTATTAGACATTATAAAGATCATAATAGTGCAAAAACGATTTTAGTACAATGACTTTTAATATTTTTTTTCATGTAGTCCTTTTTTTAAAATAATGATCACTAACCCTTTTGCTGTTTATACACATAAAAAGGAAGCCTTATTCCTTTCCTTTCGCCTTTAAATGCATTTATTTATGACACTAAGCACAGAAGCTTTAAGGAAACATAAAAAGTTTGTGTCACTTTTTAGAGGGCAGTAATTATTTACCATCAGATCCACAGATGTGCTTATTAGGAAAGCATATCCAAAAATATATAGGGATTACGCACACCGCTAATAAGCAAGCTGTATAATTTGTGGCGTGCACCTGAGATATCACTCCCCGACGAAAGTGTGGTAATCCAAATGCAGTCCGCGACACCTAATATAAGTGTCGACTCTCTGGGCACAACCAAAAGCAACGTAATAAACGTTTTAAATCAAAATAATTCAGTAAGTGTAATTCACTCAGTGGTATCCTTGATAATTGCGATGATTTATTCCATGTTATTATTCACATGTTTTGAAAGTTCATAACATCATGATGGATTCAATCCAAGTATCGTGTCCAGATACAATAATAATTCAATTCATTTTAAACCGATCACATCACCCAATGCATTTCGGACGACAGTCCTTCATCAGGGGCAAACTGCAAACAATATAAATATGCACTGTGTAAGAAATGCTGAAGTGTCTACGTACATTCATTAACATTCATAACAGATTGGAGCAAAGGTCGGATGCCAAGAAAATTGACAAGATGTGAACGAAAAGGTGCCAGTTAACGGTCAGAAACTAACAGTGTCTGTGAACGTGTAAGTGCCTGAATAATCAAAAGGAAGTATCCCAAGTACCGAGAAAATCGTGCTGTCCTTCGTGTCATCCATAAGATTATCGAACGCTAAATAGCCACGGTGCATTTATGAGAAGTATGGTGAATTAGTGTCCAAACAAAAAAACTTCCGCAATCAAAGAAAAACTTACTTAATCTTTCAGCATAACGTGACCCAGTGACTTCGTTCAACCATCGCTACGTCTAAGCTTTTGCAAGTATCGCGTATAAGTGAAAAGAGACCAAGAAACGTGTGCATAAAAAGAGCACCCAGTGCATGGCGGCCATTTTGGAGTGGTGTATGGTGCGTGAAAGTGAAATGTAGTGCCCTCCTCACTGTTCCCCGCTTTCACAAATCTCGCACTGGTGGAACCCGTTTCTCTGTTCTTGCCCCCCGGTTCTGGAACTCCCTTCCTCTTTCTATGCGCTCGATCCCTATTTTTTCTCATTTCCGTAAAGCGCTGAAAACTTTTCTGTTTGCCCTGGCCTACCCCTGCTAAACCTCCTGGCCCTGTCTGTTCGGTTCTTCAGAGCTCCCAGCGCCAGGAAGCCATTTGGCCATCGTGCGCTCTATAAATATTTTTCATTCATTCATTCATTCATTCAAGAAATAGGTAGAATGCATCAATTATAACGATAAACAATGCAAATGAACCAACACTGTCATCAAAACGAAAAATGAGTTAACTGATAACAAAATTCGGTGAATGAAATGATAATCATCTAAGAGTACATCATAAATAACACGAAAATTCCATTAGGAAAGCAACAAGAAAGAAAGTCCTTACTTTTAATCCTTTCTCTTTTATCCAAAATAATGAAGCTGTATTTCTAACTTTCAAAATCAGTAGTCTTTAACGCCCGTGCCTTCATACCATATTGTACTAACTTAAAACCTAGTCCCCACAGCTTAATTTATAGCTTGTGCCCGGGCGTAGCCATGTATTATTTACTCAGCTGTGTTTTACGGCCAGCAGGCGTTAGCTTCTATTCTTTTTCAGGAGAAAAAGACCTTGCTGTATTCTAATGTCCTCACAGAAACCCCAAAAAGTTGATAAACCTTTCATTACCTCCGCCTGTTCTGACAGACAGCTTCCTTCGGACAGACAGCTTTGAACAACTGCTAAAATCTCTCTTTCGGGTGCTGGGAATTGAGCATAGTTCACTCTATTTAACCCCTTCGCTGCTAGGCCTTTTCCCCTCCTGTTCTAAGCCATTTTTGGGCGATTTGGGTCAGTGCGCGCTTAGGCCCCTGTAACTTTTTGACCAGATTAGGTATCCACGCCAAATTTGCATCCTTTCTTCCAACATCATGGGATTCTAAAGGTACCCAGGGTTTGTGGATTCCCTTGGAGGGGTCCCAGAAATTAAGCAAAATACAGTAACATTTTAGTTTTTTTCCGAAAAATGGGGAAAACGGGTTGCAAATGAAAGCCTCTGGGTTTTTCCCTACAAATGTTATCAAAAAAGGGTTTCTGGGGCTGAAATCAGCATTTTCTCAGCGTTTCGGAAATGACAGTCTTTTGTCAGAGAACCAACATTTTTCACACAGTTTTGGAATTTTTCTGGGACATAGCCTATTTTTGCTATTTTTAGTGCTTTCAACCTCCTTCCAGTTAATGGTAGAAATGAGTTTGAAAGCAATAATGGATCCTGGAAAGCTATACATTTTGGAAAAGTAGACAACATTCTGAATTCAGAAAGGGGTCATTTGTCTAAATCCATGAAGGTTTCTTTATATAAACTAACAGTTAAATATTGGAAAAATTTTAAATTAGTTGAAAAAAACAGCCTTTTGTCTCAACGTTTTCCCCTGTAACTTCTTGTAATTTTGTCCACTCTTTGAAAGCAATATACCGTTACATCTGTTAGACCTTCCTGGTTGTGGGGATATACTTGTAGTTTTGCCAAGAACCCGACGAACCCAGTGCCAAAAACTGAGCAGCAACTTGCAATGGTTTTTTATTATGTACCGTGTATAGAGCAATTATTCTGGGAAAATGTATACATGGAAAAATCGGTATGAAAGACACCTCTGTATTTCTGAATTGGGAACAAATTATAGAGTTTAGAAACAGTATATATTTCCACATTTTCAAAATTGGGAATACTCATACTAGCATGAGAATTATTGGTCATTTTTCAAAATGATTTTTTTTACACAATGTCTTTCATTTTGAAGGGAGAAATGCATGAAAACTCAATAGGCAATAACAGTTGATTTACAAATCTGAATTACCCTAAGTCTCCCGATAAAAACGGTACCTCACTTGTGTGGGTCGGCCTTGTGCCTGCGACAGGAAACGGGGCAAAATGCAACGTGGTCATACCTCAATTTCGAAGTTAAAAATTGACCCTTTTTTGGCAAAGTGCCTACCTGTAGTTTTTGCACCCTAGCTCTGCCGGCACCTAGGAAAACTTAGCAAACCTATACATTTTTGAAAAGTAGACACCCTGGGGAATCCATGATGGGGTGACTTGACTGCTTCTCACCAGGTTCAGTTACCCAGAATTCCTTGCAAACCTAAAAAAGTGTACAAAAAAACAAATTTTTCCCATATTTCAGTGGTGGAAAGTTCTGGAATCTGTGTGGATCCACTAATTTCCTTCCATCCTGCGTTACCCAAAGTCTTCTGAGAAAAATGGTACCCCACTTGTGTGGGTCTGTCTAGTGCCTGCGACAGGAAACGGCGCAAAACGCAACGTGTTCACACCTCAATTTCGCAGGGACAAATGACCATGTTTTGGCAAAGTGACTAGCTGTAGTTTTTTAACCCTAGCTCTGCCAGCACCTAGGGAAACCTAGCAAACCTATACATTTTTAAAAAATGAAACACCCAGGGGAATTCGGGATGGGGTGACTCGACTGCCTCCCACCAGGTTCTGTTACCCAGAATCCCTTGCAAAGCTAAAAAATTGACCCAACAAACGCATTTTCCTCACATTTCTGTGGTGGAAAGTTCTGGAATCTGTATGGATCAACAAATTTCTACCCACCCTGCATTCCCCAAAGTCTTCTGAGAAAAATGGTACCTCACTTGCGTGGGTCTGCCTAGTGCCTGCATCAGGAAACAGCGCAAAACGCAACGTGGTCGCACCTCAATTTCGCAGTGAAAAATGGGCCTTTTTTGGCAAAGTGCCTACCTGTTGTTTTTTAACCCTAGCTCTGCCGGCACCTAGAGAAACCTAGCAAACCTATACATTTTTGAAAACTAGACACCCAGAGGAATTCAGGATGGGGTGACTCGACTGCCTCCCATCAGGGTCTGGGGGAACGCTGGATCCACGCAGATTCCACAACTTTACAACACAGAAATGTGGGGAAAAAACTATTTTTTTTGCGAAATCTGAGCTTTGCAGTGGATTCTGGGTAAGAGAATGATGAGGGACCCACGCAAGCTATACCTCGCTGGAGTCCCCGGGTGTCTAGTTTCTAGAAATGTATGGGTTAGGTAGGTTTCCCTACATGGCCGCCGAGCCCTGGGCAAAAAACTCATGGGAACCCCTTTGCAAAACCAGGTTGCTTTGTGATAGGTAATTTTGATGTCGCCTCATTAGGTTTTGGGCCCTTGCCTGTTGCGGGTCCTTGAGCCACCTACGCAAGTGAGGTATAATTTTTTTGGGGAGACCTGGGGGAACGCTGGGTGGGTGGAAATTCGTGTGAGCCCAGTGATGCCACGCTTTTACACACAAAAATGTGTGACAAAACTAATTTTTTCAACTGCATTTAAGGTTTGCTAGGGATTCTGGGAAACGGAACTTTGAAGGATCCACGCAAGCCATACCCCCTTGAAAGTCCACGGGTGTCTACTATCCAGAAATGTGTGGGTTTGCTAGGTTTCCCTAGATGGCAACCGAGAAAGGAGTGAAAAACCCATGTGACCCCCCTAGCTAAACCAATTAGTTTTGACAAAATTAGTTGTTTACTTGTGCAGCCTGAAAATGTGGGCGCAATATTGCAAGGAAACTATGACGGACATTGTGAGTTTTTCAGGATATTGTGGATAAAATGAATTGTTAGATTTCACCAGAGAGACATCACCATGTACTCCCATGGGTTTTCAACAATATCTACAATTGGTAGGTTATTCATAGGCCTTGGCAGAGGGACTAAAAAGACCAAGATCCCTGCACAGCCATCTATTCCTCAAACACACACACATACTGTTGGATTTGGCAAGAGGGAGAGTGATGGTTCAGTATATATAATTTTATTAACAAGAGATTTCACAAAACTGAAATGCACTGTCAATTACATGGACAAACAAACTGAACCAATGACTCGCAGCTCGTGAGCTGTAAAGCCACTTCAAGGCACCTACCGCTTTACAGGCCATTCACACACTTTTCATACCTGACATACAGAAGACCATTCACACCACCAGGCACAAAAGCAACTCATCACAACATTTACAAAAAAGTGAGAAGGTGCGCCCTGCTTAAACCAAAAATTGTGATTGTTGTTCGTCATAACGAATCTGCCCAAGATTGCCAATGAAGGAGAAGGCAGCGCCATAACCCATCCAGCTACAGCGTCGCCCAGCAACACAGCTGCAACATGATCGGGATCACACGGCAGGACTTCCAACGAGCAGAAGGAGAGAGCAAGTCAGAGCATCTGTGGCCTAGGGAGGCGTGCAGGAGAAGTACAGGAGTGCTCCAAGCTCTTTCCCGCTGCTTAGCAGTACTGGGGCCACCCTTTTAAGCGTCTGACCGTTGTCTCTGTTGTTGGGGTCTAGTGATGCCCGAGTTGACCGCGCAGATTACTTACCGCATTATTATTGCAAAAATAACTGCCTGATTCTTGCATTACTACCCACATTATTCTTGCATTACGAGCTGCCTGATTTGTGCATTACTTACAGCATTATTCTTGCATTACGAACTGCCTGATTCTTTCATTAAGGACTGTCTTAGTACTACAATACGAACTGCATTACAAAATGCATAGTATTGTATTAGGACTGCATTAGAGGTCGTGAATTGCTCATTAATACCACAAGAACCTACAAGTGATAGCTGGCATAATAACCGGCAAAGCGAAATATTACAAGTACGCATATGTTGAATTTCTATCGTTTGGTCTCCTCGTATTCCTTTTTATAAAGATAGCGCTATTTTTTATGAAACCAGTGTGGTGTCAATTTGTGGTGTTATCACTGTGTTACTAGGAGTGTGGTTGCAAATACTTTACACGTTGCCTTGGAGATAAGCCTGGCTGCTGGTGCCAAGCTACCAGGGGGTGAGCAGGGGTTATCTAAGAGTATGTCTCTCCTCTCCCTGACTAGAAGCAAGGGTCCCTATTTGGACTAAGGTACCTACCTCAGCCAACTAGAGACCCATAGTTCTAACACTCCACAACCTCGCACTGAGACAAAACATCCCTCTAATCGTAGGGGATGGAGGCTAGCAGGAGCCACTGGGTGATGATCCTGAAATGACAAATGATGATGATAGTGGGAGAGAGGAAAGAGATGACATGCGTCAAGACCTCATCAACAACTTCTTTTCATGAGTGTAAGTATGCTGTGAGATGTCATGACTTTGCCTGTAACAGTAACTGTTGTTGTGATGCTGTGAGAAGGATGTTCAGGGATACATGTTAGGTATGTGCAGCTGTGGGAAACTCTGTGCACACCTGTTTTTGGAGGAAGGTCTTGACACATGCACACGTTGTTGATGTTGTTTTGTGTAGGGGACATTTAGCCATGTACTGAGTACTCCAGACGTGGACTGTGATTGATATCATATGTATGAATTAGTTGGATGAGAGGCAATATATAGGCACAAGCAAATTAGAAACACAAGAACACGTGAGGAAAAGGCATTCACAGAAGAATATTTTTCTGTTCTTTTTATTCTCAGTTATGCTGCGGATGGTAAACACCAGCTAACGCGTTTCACCCCAACATGGGCTTCTTCAGGGCAAATGGTATAGAAATCCTCTGTATCCTCAGACGAGTATGTCAAGGAAGCTGGAAGCAAATCTTGAAAAGGTATAAGCTGCAAGAGTACAGAGGAGCCGTGTCCGTTGCATGGCCTCCTTGAACCAGCACGATTCTACTGTTGTAGGTGCATTCACCATGCCATCCTCATTTGGACATTTCAGAGATGCGACATCAGAAGGTATATAATGCTATTTCAAAGTACGAAGTGGACATGAATTGTTCCTGGAAATATCTGGCACAATCTTTGGGTGTACAATTCCAGTACCAGGCCAGCTTGCACAGTGATAGGATGGAATTTGCAATGATTGCATTGGACTTATTACCTGTTGTGTAGTGTCCCTATTGGCATACTTATGCCATCTTGTGCTCCAACACAATGTTGTAGTCAGGCCAAATCATGCTAGTCTCCCTTCACATTGGCTAAGTCCTCAATGTTTATAAACTGGATGTAGCTGTTGATGTGTCATCATTGTATGCCACCGTGCTTGTGGCACATCACTGACATTTTTTTGTGACATTCCACCAAATGCAGCAATGCTGGATTGGAATGAACCTGTGCTCAGAAACTGTTGCATTGCCATGTTTTGTTTCTTGTTTTAAATGACGTGTGATACCTATTGTGAGGTAGTCGATATGGATCTAGCTGATGAGCTGAACCAATTTTCATTTGCCTATTCTAGTTGGCATCATCAGATGTATCCCATCTGACCATGTTGTTGAAATCTGGACATAACATTTGTGATCACTGACACACATAATTTCGGTGATGCATTATTTTGCTCTGTTTTTGACACAATGCCAGCCGTAGGTTGGAACTATTGAATAAAGATGTCATGAAACTATACACTTGAATGTCTGTATTGGGGTAACATCATTGAGATACTCAGTTGCACATTGTTGACATTCCAACTGTTGATGCATACACAACTAGCTTCTACTTACATTTGGTAATTCACATGGGGATAACTTTATAACTTGCGAGATGTTAATGGTACTACAGGAGCTAATGATTTTGTGAGAAGTGAATGTATTCAAGTGCATAATGTGAAATAACAACAAAACAAAAATACAGACAAATAGTGAAAACACAGGAGTGTAGTAGAGAGTGTTGGTGGGTGAAGTCGTTGTTTTAGGAGCCACATTGTCTGAAGTCCAAAATCCAACACACTCCTGCCGTCATAAATGAGAAAGTGTATAGAAATAGTCAACCAAGTGAACATGTTGCACACAGAGAAGGACATCAGGACCAACGTTTCTTCCTGGTGGTGGTGGGTGCCCTGCCAACTCAACCTCCTGGAGTTTTTCTTGGACGTCCCAGCCCACGATGGATGGAGAGATCCAGTGCTGCAAGGTCAGGGGTGTCTAAGGAGTCTTTATCTGCCAGGACCTTCCTTCCTGTGGCTGTCCCAGACATAAAAGAGCCAAATGTATTTGGACCACTGGAAGGGGTAGGTGGTGGGGAAAAGCCCTGCAGAAGTTTGTATTAAAGTCCCTCAGTACCCCAATGAGCTGGCCCATGTTGTGGTTGTGGGAGTCCAGCCTCTGGTCTATGGACCTCTGCAGGTGCTTCATCTCCTGAAGTTCCTCAAGTACCTGGCCCATCACTCCTTGGTAGTCCTCATTGGCGCCCATAATTCTGGCGAGGTTGGCCTGGGTGTCAGTGGCACCAGAGGTATCCCTTTGTGGGCCCACAGTTAACTTCCTACCACTCCTGCCCTCATGAGCCTGTGTCCTTGGTCCAGCCTGCCCCCTTCCACTGGCTCCTCTGTCCTCAGTGAGAGTGTTGTCAATCCTCACCTCTGGAGGTGGAAGTGAGGGGCAGGAGATGTTGCTGATCGAGCTAGGGCAACTGGTTGTTGGGGCAGAGGTCAGCAGATATTTTGCAGCTAGGGTGGGAGGTGTGGTTGTGGGCGTAGTGAGACTCACTGATGCCACCAGTCCAGGCTTATCTGATGTGCCAGGTTGGTCCTCCAAGTCTATGTGTCAAGGAGATTCTGCATCACTGAAGGGTTGATCCAGGGGGGAAGGTGGTGTCTGGGTGGTGTCCTGACTCTGGCTGGATGTTGTGCCAGATCAGCCTGGTCAGACAAAGAGTAGATTGTTATTGTTGTAAGTGTGGTATGTACAAGCAAATCATTTGGAACACAGTGAGCTCAGGACTGTGAAGGACAAAAGGGGTGGGGATTAACATTGTGAGCTCTCCCCTTTGGGTTAGACTGGTTTTCAAGACATTGGGATACATCCATAACATGAAGTGGTATAGCCCTGAAGATTTGCTGTGCTGATCTGCTTCATGTTGAAATGAGGGATGGACATTCCATCTCCAAATAACGTGTACACAACACAGTGTAGAAGTAATATGTCTATTAATACATTCTAGGTCCTTGTTGTGTACAATACAGGCATACACACAACTTGTTAGGTGGTTTGGCATTGGTAATCATGTGTGCTGTGCAGTGTGAATGGGTCACCAGGCAATTCATATCAGCTGTGTTACCTTAAAGTGTTACTGATATTTCATGTTTACAGTTGATATGGTGTCACTCATGGCCTCAGTCTTTTAAGTAATGGTGACAAGAGGAAGTTCAGGCTGAGTAGGCAAACATGTGTCTGAGCAGAGTATTATGTGCAGAGTTCTCAGTCCATAGAACCTAGAGATCTGTCGAGAAATGGCTAACAGGTGAATATGGGTAAACAACTCTGGTGCCTCTTGTTCATAATTAGAAGTACAGGGCCTCATGGGAGATGTAGTCATTTCAATCTCCTGTTCCCCACACTTGACCAATGGCTGCCTGCATGTGAGGTAAACTACAGTTGAGACATGGCTGACAAGTGAGTATGGGCAAAAGACACTAGTGCATCATGTTAAGGGTTCAAGCAACAGGGCCTCATGGTAGTTGTAGTCACTTCCTTCTGTCATAACCCACACTTGACCAATGACTACCTGCATGTGAGGTGAACATCAGTTGAGACATGGCTGACAAGTGATTTTGGATAAACTGCACTGCTACACCTTGTTCAAGCAACAGGGCCTCATTGTAGTCGTAGTAGTTTATTTTTCGACTTACCAACAATAGCAAAACTGGTTCATGTTATATACCGCTTTGCAAAATGTAGTTGTGCTGACCCATACTGTTAGACACTTATTAATGGTCCTGGGATGATGATTTGATGGTAGTGCACTTGCAGATAGCATTCCTACATGTGGGATGTAATGGAGATAGATACATGTGCAGGGCTACAGATTGTAGGTGACAATAACACATCTGATTTTTGGCTACTCCATATTGGAAAAGCAGATGGACAACATTATAGCAGAAGCTGTGATGTGTGCAAACATAACTTTTTTTTTACAAACTTTATTGAGCCTTCATGTAGAGTACAATACAGTATTACAACATAGTTATGGCATTTTCATTTTTGTTGATCATTATCACCCCTTCAACTACATTAGCTCTACGAGCTTCACATCTGTATTTCCAGCGTTACATAGCACAAAAATATATAGCTTAGATAAAAAAGAACATGGGGATTCATCACAAAGGATAGCCAGTACCTCCAAGGAAACGTATCACGTGTCTAATCCTTGAAGCCCTGAACTAAGTTAACTGCCCCGTCCCCTTCCTGGTCCTCCTACTTTCTGCCCTCTATCCTGTCACATGCTCATACGTTACCAATCATCGTCCACGTATACTACTGGTGCACGATGAACTATTCCGTGTAGGTCGCTCTAACCAGTGTTAACTATATATCGTGTGCTCAAGGTGATCCCGGGTGAGGGTTAGCGAATGTATGCGGGATTTCTAATTGTGTGGGTTCCTCCAACATAGCATTCCATTCCATGGAAATGGGACATTTCCTCGGCCCTCGTGCCTCCTCCCATCTGAGCGCCGCTCCCTCAGCACTGCCCCATCTAATTACCTCTTCTCGCCATGCCAATACTGGGGGACTCCATGGGGACTTCTATCACATTGTGATTGTTCTAATAGCTAGTATAACCGCTAGGTCCAGGAAGCATAGGTTAACCTTCTGGGCCCTAGTACATTTTTGCAAACCCAGCAGGCACTCCAGTATGTTGTCTGTTATTTTGAGGTGTGCGATTTCCCCCAGTATAGTCTGGATTTGTCCCCAGTAGTCTCGAAGATGCGGGCAGTCCCACAGCATATGAACAATGCCCGCCTCTTCCGCTCTGCATCTCGGGCAGCAGTTTTGGGCCTCTGGGAACATGCGCTGTAACTTTTCCGGGGTTAAATATGACCTGTGAAGAACCATTGTTTGTATGCATTTTAATTTGGAATTGCGGAAAACCCTTTTGGGATGCTCCAAAATGTTATCCCAGGCTTTGTCTGTAATCACTGTGTCTGTAGATTCTGCCCATTTTGTGTGAAGATCTGTGACGGTAGTGGAAGCTTGTGCACGAATGCCTGTATAAAGCCATCTAACTAAGTGACCACTCCTCCCCATGTAATAGAGCAGATGCACTAAGTCGTGTTGTGGGGGTTCACTACGCTGGTGTGCAAACAGAACATTAATATGTTGTGACAGTTGGTGAGGTGTTACTTACCAGACTCCAATACGCCAGGTATTCTGGTCAAGCCCTCAGAATGCATGATGGCATGCACATTCTCCTCCCAGGTGTAAGTTCTGATGGTGGGATGGGAGGACCACCGCTAGTCTTCTGGGCTGTACGGTGGTTCCTGGAGGCCAGATTCTTCAGCCTCGTCCTCAGGTCGTGCCACGTCTTTCTAATATCCTCCTTTGTGCACAGGGTGGTGCCTACAGCCTCACTTTGTTGACTATCCTGTCCCACATTTAATTCTGCTTAGTGATAGAAGTTTATTGGACTTGGGCTCCAAAAATTGTGTCTCTACTCTAATGATTACATCCACCATCACTGACAACTCGGTGTCAGAGACACGTGGATTTTTAGCAGGTGACATGTTGAATAAATTCAGTGAGTGAAATAGAATATAACGGAAAATGGAAATAAACCCAGGAATGACAAAAAAAGTTGCAATAAACGTGTGTGGACTGCGCTTGATGGGATAGTGTGGTAAGGGCTGCCTTCTCTCATAACAATTTAGTATGTATCACTGTTCTGCAGAGTAATGGCAGAGGATCATGGTTTATGATGAGGTATTTTTATACTTTGAGTTGGTGGTGTGTCCACTTTGGCAATTGCCATCAGCTGTGTATTTTTTCAGCATCCAATAGACACTGTTGTGGTGTTTCACGTTAGCAGTACGTGGTGGTCTTGCACCGTCGTCAAACCACAGACAAAGGACCACCATTACAAATGTTGACAATAATCTGCTCTGCAGCAGTGTCACAGCCCTGACGGCAAGAGAGTCCCTATCAACAAGCTTTCCGACCATCACTGCCCATGCGGTGACTACTTAGACCGCTGCGGCCCATGTCAAGAACACTCCGACCACCGTAGTTGGAGGGTTTCATTTACATGCACTGTAAGACAAAGGGGGTACATTTGTGGTCTCAGTGGTCACAATCAGACCGCAGACACGTCGGTTGGACGGTCGGTCCAGCTGGCATCGCAATGAGGCCCTATGCCTGGAGTTGCCAATTCTAGCTGCTATAATGACTCAATTTACCAGTCACTACAAGTTTGAGGTCTATAATGGGGAATACATGCAGATCTCAGAATTACTGGGTAATTGCCAGCATAATTTTTCTGAAATCAAATTGATTTTACTGGGAGTAATTTCGCACCTTCTAAACTTGTATTTGTATGGGGTGATAATTCCCAAAACATGCAAAAGTGGCTCAAAATGAGGGGTTTGGAGGTGAAATGATACTCTGGAGTGCCATGTCGTATAACCATTTCAACTTCCAGTATTACCGGTGATGTATTCTTAATAGTGCAGAGCATCAAAACTTTCCTGGCGTTTTTTAGACATGGCTCCATTTCTGACAGTATCATAATGAAGAGGATGGAGAAGGCATTGAAGAGAGAGTCAGAAACACTGCTCATAAACATGCGATCCATGCTGCTCGGTTTTAAACTGCACTTTATCAGTGGCCTTCCTATGGTTTCCGAGCCAGCCAGTGTCTGACATGAAACATAATGCAGAAGAGATGGAACTGTTCTGGAGACTGCCTGAGGGTAATGAAGCAAAGCTAAAAACAGAAACACAACCTGTTTGGAGCTGTAAGTGGAAACATAGCAGGGCAGCCCAGCATACAAACAATAATGGCCATAATAGATTTAACGGGGAAAATAGAAAAATACCAGCAACAGCAGAACATTTGTTCCTTTTTTGCCACTCCATCATTTTCTCTAAATAAGTGTGCCAATTTTCTGAAATGCTCAGTAGAAAAAAAAAATCTCGCAGTTCTTCAGTTGCCTTGGCTACCTGTGAAGAGGAAGAGAGGGGAGAGGAACCTACGTGGAAAGAGTTCATTTGCTTGCACACGTGCACATCTGCAAATGAAAGAGGCTTACTGAATGTGTCCTAATGAAGCCATTTAATCAATAATTAACCTGTTAAGCAAAAAAAAACTGCAAACGGGGTTTGGGGCGCAGGCAGAGCACATTTATGAGCGAACAGGGCTATCCATAAACGTTTTTAAAAAGCTATGCAGTAGACACTAAGGTATTTCTCGCACCTGATATTTATATCTGCAAAACACAGTGGGCTCCTCAATTAATATGTGAGGTGGTTGCCTGTCCAATTATAAAATAAACACGTCGATAAGGAGCAGGCCGCTTTGTCTGAATAGAAACACATTTGAGATCTTTCGCCTCTTCCTCCTAAATTTCAATGTTATTTACATTATCTTGCTGGAGCCTGCATGTGGCACTCAAGATGTCCTTGAGGCAAAAGAGGTCAAAAAGGATTTCAGGTAAGCTGCAGACTGTATTTCATCTCTTTCCACGTGGCATATCTAGGCTCAGTGCTGTCCTATATTTCTACAAAATAAAATACATTTTTGTTCAATTGATAAAGTTCCCAGTACAGCAGTTCTTTTTATTTTATCTTTGCAGATGAAAACCTCTTGAGCAATCAAAGCACGACAACTGCTTCAAAGAATAGCAAACAGATGCATGTTTTATTTTAGAGACAACGGTGTCCACTGCTGGTCCAGGAGGGAGGATCCGTGCAGCGTCTTCAGGATGCCCACAGAAGGTAGAAAAAGACACATTCGCATGCAGAGCATTGAAATAGAATGGTTAACATAATAACTGGTCATCCTGAAAATTCTAGCGCGCATCCCGACTTCCAGGCTCTATATTGAACAGCTCTGCTTTGGTAACCTCCCACTCCTAAAGTCAGATGTGTCCTATTCACTACTGTCTACAAAACACTCATATTTACTCAAGTGACTCTCCCAAGGCATCTGGCTTCTAAACAGAGATGATTTGTTTTAGAAAAAAAAATCCTCAATTCATTTAAACTTCATTAAAATGGAAGAGTTTTACTAAAGTGTAGTGGGTGCCCAAGATTGAAAATGTCTCTTCCAGCTCACTGCCAGTAATATTAACTCTATTTCGGACAACTGGATTTATAATGAAAGAAATGACAAACAAAAATTTTAGTCAACTCTTTTCTGCTTATGTAGTCCTTATATTACTTGAATTAGCTAAAAGTGATTAGGTTGATGGCATTCACTCCACAACTATACACGGGTAATTATTCCAGGAGAGAAAAGTGAGGCATTCATTGTGTTGAAGCTATAAAAACAAAGCATGTAGCAAACAAAAAGTGGAGCATGGTTAGATTTTGTATATGGAAAAAGATGCTTATTCTTAAGTTTCCAGATCCAATATCCAAACCTGACAAGGTATACCATAGATTAGAACCTTTTCCGCTACATTTACAGATAAGGACCCACACAAACACTCCGATGATCAGAATCCAAGCCAATTAGAAGCTCCAGCGCACGAATAACAAAATGGCCCTAATGGCCATCTCCACTGTTACCGTTGTACTTTTGGGGTACTGGAGCATATACTTTGAGACTTTTTGCATGGGAGTACATTTTTCACCTATGCAATGTGAAGTATGCCTTAATAACATAGCATCATCAGGAAGGTGGCACAGAGTGTTTGTGTTATATATGTCTGTCATTTGGGAGGGGAAACAGAGGGCTCCTGGGACTGATTAGGCACACCCTTCAGATGAAGAGGGGATGTGGACTTTATCCTCTGGGGAGACAGGGGCTGGTCTCCTCCAAAGACAGGAGGCTAGGTGGTGCCACTGAAAAGCACTGACCATTGCCCCATCCGCAGGGACTATTGCCCCACCTGCCTCCTGGATGGGGCAGAAAGACTGCAGCATATTTTGAGGGTAGTTGGAGCACTGGCATACCCATTCTGGGCAGCCCCCACCCCTGAAGTTTGAAAAAGAAAACCTCTGGTGTCTAGTGGGTTTTCTGCCCCGTGCGGGCAGATAAAGGGATATTGCCCCATCTGCCTCCCGGGGTGGGGAGAAAGACTTTGACAATATTTTTGGGGTGGAGGCAGTGGCAGGATCATTCTGGGCAGCTCCCACCTCTATTTATATAAAAACAAATCCCTGGTGCCTAGTGGGCTTTCTGCTCCCCCGGGGGCAGATCAGGGGCTATTTTCCCCATCTGACTCCCAAGGGGGCAGAAAGACTTTTCCATTTTATAGGGGGGAGGGTGGGGCATTGGCATGCCCATTCTGGGCTGTCCCCACCCCTGACTTATAAAAAACATAATCCCTGGTGTCTAGGGTGCTTCCTGGGGCTACTGTGCTGAAAGTCGTCCTGAGACGACTACAACGAATCCAGAACACCTCGGCGCGACTGATCCTCAACGTCCCCCGAAGCAGCCACATCACACCCCACCTAAGAGGCCTGCACTGGCTCCCCGTCAACAAGAGGATCACCTTCAAACTCCTCATCCACGCACACAAAGCCCTACACAACACCGGACCTACATACCACAACAACCGACTCAGCTTCCACACCCCCACCCGAAACCTCCGCTCAGCCAACCTCGACCTTGCCACAGTTCCTTGTATCCGGAAAACCACCGCCGGCGGCCGATCCGTCTCCTACCTCGCCGCCAAGACCTGGAATGCTCTCCCCACCTGCCTCCCCACCTGCCGGCCTTCAGGAGACTCCTCAAGACCTTGCTCTTCGATCAGTAGCACCCCCCCTCTCCCCCCCAGCGCCTTGAGACCCTCGCAGGTATGTAGCGCGCTTTATAAATGCAGTGATTGATTGATTGATTTGAATGGGGGAGCAAAGTCCCTTGTCCAAGGGGCCGCTCGTCCCTCCTTGGTGCGTAGTGGGTGGATCCTGAGATAGGCCCAAGAGCAACGAAACAGTGACACTGAAACAAAGTTTCTGTTTCATTTTCAATGTAATGACATCAGCATGCCATGCGCTCGATCATAATTACATTGGAAACAAAAAAAATGCCTCTGGAGGTGGGTAAAGCTCTTCCCCACCTCCTGAGGCCAAAACATTTTTTTTAATCGCTCTGCTATTTGCAGCGTAGGGATTTAGTGCTCATGTGCACACAATGGAATGGTTCAGTCATGAACACACAAGCACTAGTGCTCAAGATGGAATTATTCTGTCATGAGTACCGAAGGGGTTAAAGTGGATTCACGATATCACCATCCATCAGTTTAATTCAATTTCAACTTTATTTCGTTTTTTTAGACCATAAAAACAACACATTAGATAAAATATATGCAAGACAAGTTCATGACATTATCATTTATTCATCAGTTATTCCTGTAAAGTTAAAGTAAAAAATGAAAGTTAAAAAAGTAAAAAAAGTTAAAGAAGATAAAATTAAATTGAATGAGTAAGTTAATGTAAGATGAATGAGTAAATTAAAGTTAAAGTTAAAGAAGTGAAAGTTAAAGAAAGTGCGTCGATTCACCTGAATACCTCTTTTGTGCTAGGCCAGCTGAGTTCAGTCCGCCACTTTCCCCCTCAGCTACCCAGTCTTAGTCACACAGCATTATTATCATGCGAACCCCTGATAATGACATTTAACTTGAAATAACAGTATAATGTTACTTTTGTAGAAAGGTGCCCCACACCAGCATTTCAGCTTCCTGATAGGCTCACCAGCACTGTGCCTATTTTTAGGCCGAACCTGGGCAGCGCATGCGCTGCTCTGTGAGTGTTAGAAATGGGGGTCTCTAGTTGGCAAGGGTTTGCACCTTTGTCCAAGTAGGGACCCTTCTTCTAAGTCAGGGTAAGGGAGTTACACTCCTAAAATAACCCCTGCTCACCCCATTGGTAGCTTGGCATGAGCAGTCAGGTTTATCTCAGAGGCAGTGTGTAAAGCATTTGCACATGACCAACAGTAACACAGGTAAAAGACTACAAAAGGACACCACACCAGTTTAGAAAAATGTACAATATTTTTATATATCCGAAACAAGACCAAACTGACCAAAGTCCAATATAGAGTACTTAAAAAATATGCAGTTTACAAGAATACTTTAAAAACACAGTTCCTTGAAGTCGGTAGCTCCGTACGGTGCTACAGTGGTGCTGTACACAACAGAATCCCACAGTTCCGTATGACCATGTCGGTCTGGGGCTCAACAGACTCAGTCATGAACAATACCTTTTGTTCTGTGGCCAACACGTTGGTAGGGGTAGGTTGTGGCAACCGTCGCGGTGTGAAGTAGAGTGGTGCGGCGTGCGGTGGCCTCAAGTCGCGGTGAAGGCAGCGGCTTGGTGATGGTCGTCCAGTGGCGTCAGTGAAACCAGGGCTGCGGTGCGTCGTGTAACTTATGAGCGGTGCCCCCAAGCCTCGATGCAGTCATGGAAGTCACTTGCAACGACTACATCGGTGAGACCAGGGCAGCGGAATGAAGCGATGTGAAGTGCGGTAACCCCAGGTCACAGTGCAAGCAACGGCTCAGTGGCGGCGGCGGTTGTCATCATCGGTGAGACCAGGGTTGCGGTGGGAGATGCAGCACTGCCCTTCAGGACACGGAGCCAGCAACAGAGTCAGTGAAGGAGTCGGTTGCTTTTCCCTTCTCTGTGGAAACTGAAACAACGGTTCAAGAAGCGGTACCCTGAAGTTGGTGAAGTCTTTGCAGTCCCTGAGACTTTAGAACAGGAGGCAAGCTCTACTTCAAGCCCTTGGAGATACTCAGCACAAGTAAAGAAAGTTCAGTCCAGTACTTTCACATTCCCAAGGCAGAAGCAGCAACTGCAGGCCAACCCAATAAAGCAACAACACAGCAAAGGGGCAGTACTCCCCACGCAGCTCTTCCAGCTCTTCTTCTTGACAGGTTCCTTGATTCCAGCAAATTTTAAAGGTATGGCGTCTGGGCCCCAATATTTATCCTCAAACTTCCTTTGTTCTCTCAGGCAGAGAGTGTCTGTGCTTAGACCAAACCAGTTTGGTCCTCTCTGGCCCAGCTTCCCAGCAGGAGGTGGAGCAAGCATTGCCTAAAGCAGACCAGGCCACTGAGGTGCAAGGAAGTCTCCTCCCAATACTCTAAATGCAACCCAGGTTTATTTAGCCCAGCCCTGATTCATCCAGGAAAGAAGGGACACATCTCAACCCCCCCCCCCAGTGGCTGTGTGATGAGAATGCACACCCTCAGCCCCTGTCACTCCAAAGCCAGACAGTCAATCCATAAACCCAGCAGAGGCACACTGGATGGCTAATCAAGCATTTGATTTACAGGCCCTGGCACACTCAGTGCCCTGTACTAGGGGCCTACCAGTAAATCAAATATGTCAATCATGGAAACACCAATCTATAATCATAATTTACAACATCAGCACTTGCACTTCAACACTGAACAGCAGTGAGAAAGTGTGCAGAGACACTAAACCAGCAAAAACAGAGTTAAAACCGGGAGGCCAGAAAGCAAAAAGATAGGGGAAACACGTGATGGAGCGAGAGTGAAAATGAAATTTTGTATACCCCTCGTAAAGTTTCTTCCCCATAACAGTAATATGTATTAATTGTGTGGTTTTTAAATGAACCAACATGGAATAGAATGCACACACACAAATACATGTGGGATACTACTTTGCTTATGTTGCGAATCATAACTTACTAATTAGGTGAAATAGTTATATTAATTTTGTATGCAAATGTCATAATCTAACCAAAATCTGTGTGTGTATGCTTTTTGTATGTCTAATTGTGGCAGAAATTATGGCGAATGGTAAGTAAACCATGCTTATTTGTGGCTAAAAATGCTATGTAATAACTAACAAAGTTACCTTAGAATGGGGGGAGTTAAACAGACGGACTATACTTCGAAAAATAACGTTTAATTGTGTTTGTTTCTATAATAGTTCCCATTATGGCCCATGCGGCCTACATGAAAAATGGTGGTTTGCGAGACTCCGAGATTGTGATGATCTACTCATGTGCGACTGTGCTCGAGAGAAGTGCAAGCAGCTTGTGCCTGTACAGCATGGGTCAAGGTCAGCGTGGCCTGGATGTTGGAGCAAGTGCCAAAAATGTGTATGTCCGCATCGTGAGCATGGGAAACCAGTCTGAAATAACAATTTAAAGGACACAAGTGAAAAAACTGTTAAAGAATAATCAAGACCTTAATTTTGTTTTACTATAACAATGACTTGGCGGATATATAGACAATGAAGAGATGAGGTTATGCTCATCCACCCCTTAATTCGACCAATGAAAATGAACGAGGACCCTAAAAGTTTCAAATCTTAGATAGGTAAGTTAGGGTGAAAGGGTATAAAAGAGGACGTTTGGAAGTAAGAAAAAAGCTTGCTTTTGATTTCATTTTCGCACCACGACATGCTGTCGGACTGATGAACTTTTGATGGTGCAAAGACTTTGAAATTTTTCTGGACTTTAACTTTTGAATAGGTGCGGAGTCCTGATAGGAGGTGAACTCCAAGAAAGAATAGAGAGGTGGTTTTTGGGAACTAAGCTGTCCTTGTTCTGATGTCCGTGTCCTGAAATCTTGGTAATATGTCTTCGACTTATTTTTCTGAACTGTTATGCTAATAAATATAAATGTTTGAATTTAACTTCTCTTTCTCTCTAGATTATTAAATGTTTAACTGATTATTAAAATAGAGCGAATAAAGTAAGGTCATGCTAGGAGATTTAATCTTTAAATGAAAAATAAATAAATGGAGAATTAAGCTGGTCTTGTTGTCCATTAGTTAACTTTTACTAGCAGATCCATTGACAGTAATGGTGGGGTGTTTTATTGTTTCTTAAGAATAAAACCATGGAAATATCGAAAACTGCAGATGTATATAGTGTATAAAGTTTTAGTATGAAATAAGACACTCCACTAGAATCCAGCAGCTCTCCTCTAGTCTTCACCAATCCTGGGAACAGGGTGAATGTGTTATGGGCCCCACTGATGAGTAATGTGTGAATAGCTCTTAGGAAGTATGGTGATGGTTTGTAGGTTTTGTTTGGAGCCGCGCTGGATCACACGCCAAAATATGCCAGGTCTAACACAGAGCATTTTGTGTTCAGGTATGGACTTGAAACTCCACCCATTTTCCGCACATATTTTTCATTGGCTTGTGTCATTGTCCTTTGTAAACTGTAGCTTTTCATTTGTCAATAGGTTTAGTAGTCCCTCCTTCGTACCGCTTTGTCTCATCTTGTAACCTCCCATAAGGACTGGCCCTCTTAAAAGTGTTGTTACTACGTAGAATTTAATCCCAGCCTCCGATCCGAGCACTATTTCCTTAAATTGTTTTCACCTGCCTGCTATTTCAGGCAAGACACACTCTCTCATAGTGCTTTATTTTTTTTTATAGCAGGGCACGCCACAGTGGCAGCCACACCTTTGCTTTATTTGCATCGCCGAATGGTCAGCATGTTTTCCTTTACTATTCGTTCACTTTTTTGTTGTTATTAAGCCGTGTCTAAAGAAAGGTCCATGACTGCTATTAAACTGAAAACGCGGCATGGGGCGCTTTTACAACAAAAGCATTTGCATGTCACCTCGACAAAACAATCATTTTTTTGTAAAGGCACCCAATAGCGTGCTTTTACTTTAATGGTGGAAAAACACCACTGGGTACGGACTCCCAAGCAGCAAGGCCAAGTCACAGCCTAACGTAATATAATCAACAATTTGCCAATGCTGCCAACACTAATTCACCAATAGCTTAGTTCCCTTCCTTGCTTACAACTCAAACATAAAGCGAGCGGCTTCTTATTTCCTTGAATCAATCTGATTTATTTATTTTAACTTCATAGAATTTTGTTTGTTCAATTTTTCAAAACACTTTTTGCAATTTCAATATAATACATAACATAAAAAATTATATAGCTCACAAGTAATGGTGACTAACTAACGAGTTTGGTCCTGATGAGAACTCAAGAATAAACAGAGTTCGAAACGCGTAGACCGAATGGATAATATGCCATAAGATTAGGAATGATTAAAAACCTGTATAATAGAATTGAAAAATATACCAACTTGATATCTATGGCAGCATTGTATTTACAGTGCATGAGTTCTTTAAAAAAGTTTTGTTAATTTTGTGGTGTCTATCAGAGTGTATGTGATTGTATGTAAGTGGTTCACTCACAAGTTTTTGTATGAATGAGAGAAAGGGAGTATTTTAAGAGATGAAAATGTTTTCAACAAACGAATAATTTTGTATGTTATGTATTATATTGAAATTGCAAAAAGTGTTTTGAAAAATTGAACAAACAAAATTCTATGAAGTTAAAATAAATAAATCAGATTGATTCAAGGAAATAAGAAGCCGCTCGCTTTATGTTTGAGTTGTAAGCGAGGAAGGGAACTAAGCTATTGGTGAATTAGTGTTGGCAGCATTGGCAAATTGTTGATTATATTTACTTTAATGGTGGCCCCAATCCTTTCTTTAGATGCAGCTCGTCTAAAGAAAGGGGCGCGCCTCTATTAACGTGAAAGCGCGGCATGGGGAGCTTGTACACAACAAAAAATATTTGCAATGCAATAGGTTTCATATTTGCGATACTTTAAGCTAATGTCATTTACAATGTCATTAGCTCAAACTCTCCTAAATGCAAGACCTATTGCAATGCAAATGCCTATTTCTCCTGCTTCCACCTCAAATCGATAGAAAAGAAACCCACACATGTATTGTATCCTTCACTCAAGAGACAATGTAATTCAACGCATGTGATCTTTCCTGATTTATGTTTATTGTGGGAGGGAGTGAGCAGAGAAAAATCCCTATTTTTAAAATATAACAAAAAAGGAACATACAAAAAAACCACAAAAAAAGTTTCAGTCCCTCTACCAGTATGCCAATCTGGGCGAGGGAGTGCTGGCTTGCACCAATAGAGTTCTTACGTTTTTCGGAATTAAAAATTATTATGTTGTTGTATTCTTTCACTGTGGTCCTAGGTTAAAGGCTGTCATCAAATGGATAGTCCGTTATGGGGAGAGATTCTTCTATGACTTCTTAGTTAGATCTCAGGAGTCTGTGCTTGTCTGATTGCTATCTATTTCAAAAGAGTCACTTTGGCAAAGTGGATAGAAACATATCATAGAAACATCCTATAGAAAGCTTATTACTTGTCACAAACACATTTTGGACATCAAGCAATCTACTTAATACGACCAAATGTTAACAATTTTCAAAAACATGACAACCTTGTATCAAAAATAGTTTCTTTTATTTTCTTATTTTCTTTTTCTTTTTTTCAATTATTCTTTTTATATTTAATATGATAACATTATTCACATGTATAAAAAACAAGAATCATAGTTCATATAAGTCAACATTTGATTTGTTCATAAACATTTCATTTATGTATAAAAAAGGTTATCTTAGTATATACTTTTGCAACAACAAATATTATTCTCACTTGGCTTGATACATTTGTTGATCTGATCTTATTTATAATGTGACATCTCTCTTAGTAACTGTAAACATTCATTATATCTCCTTTTTCCTTAATGATGCAACTGGCGGTTTATGTTCTGGCACTGGGAGTCGCATAACTAGTTCAACAAATGTATCAAGCCAAGTGAGAATAATATATGTTGTTGCAAAAGTATATACTAAGACAACCTTTTGTATAGATAAAGGAAATGTTGACTTATATGAACTGTGATTCTTGTTTTTCATACATGTGAATAATATTATCATATTAAATATAAAAAGAATAATGGCAAATGTTTTTATCCACTTTGCCAAAGTGACTCTTTCGAAATAGAATATATTTCCCTGTTGTGGCAATCTATCCAAGATTCAGGGGCCCCATCTTTACAAAAAAAACGTGTCTAATTGTTATCAATAAGCATCAACTAAATGGTAAAAAAAGGTTTGTTTCATCTGCAAATAGTAAAGCACCGTACATTTAAATGATTGCAAAATGTAGTGAATATACATTTCCATTAGAGTCCACTCACTTTGCCCTCAGGATTGAGAGCTGGACAGAGAAGATACATGGGGCCTCATTTACCAAAAAAATGACGCAGCGCCACAAGCCATTTTCCTGTTCCGAGCTGCGTCATTTTAATAATCAAAGGGTTGCATCGTATTAACAACAATACAATGCATCCATGTGCTATCCCCAGAGCTGGCACACAATTGGCTGGCATGTGCCAGCACAGGCACCCTTGCTTCATGTTGCGAGGGTGCCTGCGTTGCAAGGATGACTGTTTTTGTTTAGGAAGGGAAACCTTCCTGCACAAAAACAATCTTTGATGGCGTTTTCCTCTTTCTACGTGTGCTGCAGAATGCAGCACACATAGACAGAGGAAAAAACAAGGAGAAACAAACGTGTTTCTCCTCGTTGTGCCATTCTGACGCATTCCCAGCTTTACAAAACTTTGTAACCCTGAGAATGTGTCAGGTTTCATAGATGTTGCATGGGAGCCCCGTGGAATGCCCCTTTCGCGCAGAGTAATGCATGAAAGGGGCCCATATTTAAAAAATCATGAAAAGTCTTGCAGGGTGAATTTACGTGGTCTTGTATATATGGGCACATGCACCACCTGTGCATCAAAAAAAGTGACGCACCAGCGGCACAATGGCCTTGTAAATGAGGCCTTGGTATGTTGAAGTTACTTGAAATGGTCATATGGATGTCTAATGTCCTCTTGATCTGCTTGATAATATAGCCACAAAGCACAAAGATGCCCTACCAATGCTGCACATCATATCTGTTTTGTTTGTTCATGTCTTTGGTATGTAGGGACCTGAGGACTCATTGCACAGTGTACCAGTGTATGAGTACAACATCTTCAATGCATCTTCCATTAAGTAAAATATTCTCTAGCGACGATGTAGGAGAATGAAGTTGTACAGAACCCAATTCATTTTTACATCATAATGCTTTATAAGTTGTTCTTGAAATTATTAATACTACATCACAAGCTGACAAACTGATCTGCTAGACAAACAAAGTTTACAAAATAAACAATTCTTATGACTGAAAAAAGGTAATAAGTTATTACGACCTACAGGCGAATATTGAGAGATCTCAGCAAAAGTAATTCCCCACAAGTCATACCTCATGTTTCGCATTGGTGTTAATGTACAATTGAGTGATGTAATCCACAAAGCTAAAAATGTTTGCCCAGTGCATCACTATTTCAAGCCACACCAACATTTAAAGTGAACAACCTATTAATATTTAACTCTTTATATCAAGATCCCACATAAAGAAAACTACTAATACCACATCTGCAAGAAACTGGGTTATTGGTGGAAGCCTCAATCAGGCAACAACCACAATTGTTGTCAGGGTGAACTACAAAAGGCACTAAATTAAGCTATGCCCAACCCTCTGGTAGGTTAGTAATTATGCAGCACATAAACAGTAATGAAGTGAAAACACAACAAAAATTCAAACCAATTTTGATTAATAGAGTAAATGTTAATAAATAAAACAATGCCAGAGTGACAAAAATCCACTCAGAAAAACTGGAGATCTGCAATTTCAAGGTTTGAGGTAAATATAGCACCTAAAAGAGTAAAGCTCCACTCACAGTCATCTAGTCGTTATAGACCAGGGTAAAGTAACAGGTTTAGGCAGACTGTGATGGAGCATGGGTAAGATACAGAACCAGGTTTGTCCCACTGAAAAAGCTACCTTCTCAAAGAGTTCTGTTCGCTGCGAAGAAGGCTGTGAGGAGCATAGAGAAAGTCATTGATGGTCGTCACTGTGGCACAAAGGGCAAGCCTGGCATAATGGATGGTTGGGCATTGTAGATGGTTGTTACTGCAGCTTGTATCACACACAAGAGGGTCTAAGGGAAGACTATGCTACACAATAGAAAGATTCTAATCTATACTACTTCCATAATCATAGAACTCACACAATATATAGGGTAGAACTAAGTGTAAAAATGATGGTAAGGATGGGGCTACGACTTACCCAAGAGGGAAGGAGCAGGAGTGCAAAGCACATGTTGGATCTACCAACTCGGAGGGGCAGAGTGCAAAATAAGATGGTGAATTAAAAAATACCTACATATGGGTAACAACTTTGTTCTTCCTTCCTGTGTAGTAGTGGTTAAAAAGCAAGTGGGAAATAGGGTTATAAAAATGTACCCTATCTAATGGTCAACTTGTTTCTGCCCTAACGACAATCCAGTTCTGGGCATTTATCAGGACCTGTAACTATTGGTCACTCTGCTAAGTTAAGTGTATCAAAAATAATAATAATAATGTAAGGGTGCATATGAGTCTCAATACTTGACCAAAACATCAGTCAGTATCAGTGGTCAGGAGGCTCTGTAAAACAAACGGACAAAGAAACGTTTTACAAATAGAGGTGCCCAGTCCCTCATCTATGTCATCACCCTTCATTGTGTGCCTAAACAAATGAGAAGTTCTTACCTCAGCGTAAAAAAGTTCTAATCCAACTCAACCTTCTACAGAGTCTCTCACCTCATCGGTTTCTCTAGTAGGGGTTAGAAAGGCTCAATTTGAAAATGAGTGGTCAAACAAAAATTGAATCAACCAATTACAAACACCATGAATGTAAATTAAATAAAACAATGTGGCACCTAGGCCAAATGTGCCTCTAGTGAATCCATTATGTACGTCATCACAGTGCGAGTTTCTTTAGAATATGAGCTTAGAAACAAAGCAGTCTATAAGGCTAGAGACACTCTTTTATCTTTCCTTTTTATTTCAAAGGCATTGGGCTATGACTTGTCGATAGTTTTGTATGAAAGCAGCAGACATGGTGCAATCTAATGCCCGCCTGCTCAACACTTAACATTTTGTGTAATACACTCGCATTTAGACTCACTCTTAAAAATCCCGAAAAAACGGGCTCAGTATTCATGGAATAAACCTACATAGCTCGAGTTAGAAATGTGGCTAGATTTCTCTGATTATATTGTCTCCCCGCTCACCTTGAATACCGGTACGACCCTGGCGGGAGTACCGGTGCGGTCAGCGTGTGTTCATTAATATGGAAGTCAACTAGGGTGACCAACTGGCATTGGTGCAAATTCAGGACGGTGAGTGTAAAAATTCAGGACAAAGGGTCAAAATTCAGGACACAAATTCAGGACAGGAGGTCAAAATTCAGGACAAAACTTCAGGACAATAGGTAAGTTTTACAGACACATCAGAGTTTGCGCAATAGTATATAATTAAGCCCAGCCATTTCCAAACATATTCAACCATTGGCAAACCTATCCATCATGTATCCTTCCATCTATCATTTCACTCATTCATCCCTTCATTCATCCTTTCACTCATCCATCCATTATCCATCCATCCATCCACCTTTTCACCCTATCCATCTGTACACTTATCCATCCACTCTTCATCCCATCCATCCATCCACTCATCCATCCAGCCATTTACCCTTTCACCAATCCAGCCATCCTTTCACTTACTAATCCTTCCACCCATCCACTCTTTTAGTCATCCATCCATCCTCCCTTTCTCTCTCCATCGACCCTTTCACTTAGCCATCCTTCCTTCCATCCATCCATCCTCCCTCCCACCCATCCATCCATCTACTCATCCACTCATGAATCCATCCATTGACCCTATCACTCATCCATCTATCATTTCACTCCTTCACTGATCTATTCATCCTTTTGTCCATCTACCCTCCCTTTCACTCACTCATCCATCCTTACATCCACCCTTTCACTCATCCATCCATACATTCACCCTTGCACTTATCAATCCATCCATCATTTCACTCATCCACCCACCACCCACCCACCCACTCATCCATCCTTTCCCCCACCCACCCACCATCCAATCCACTCATCCATCCTTTCACCCACCCACCCACTCATCATCCATCCATCCATCCTTTCACCCACCCTCTCACCATCCATCCATCCTTCCCCTCCATCAATCCCGTCATCCATCCATCCACCCATCCTTCCCCTCATCCATCCTTCCCCTCATCCATCCATCCTTCCCCTCATCCATCCTTCCTTTCATCCATCCTTCCCCTCATCCATCCATCCTTCCCCTCATCCATCCTTTTTTTCATCCATCATCCATCCTTCCCCTCATCCATCCTTCCTTTCATCCATCCTTCCTTTCATCCATCGTCCATCCTTCCCCTCACCCATCCATCCTTCCCCTCATCCATCCTTCCCCTCATCCATCCTTCCTTCCCCTCATCCATCCTTCCTTTCATCCATCCTTCCCCTCATCCATCCATCCTTCCCCTCATCCATCCATCCTTCCCCTCATCCATCCTTCCTTTCATCCATCGTCCATCCTTCCCCTCCATCCACCCATCCTTCCCCTCATCCATCCATCCTTCCACTCATCCATCCATCCTTCCCCTCATGCATCCATCCTTCCACTCATTCATCCATCCTTCCCCTCATCCATCTTTCCCCTCATCCATCATCCAGCTACCCTTCCACCCATACATCCAGCTATTTACATTTTCTCTCATCCATCCTTCCCCTCACTCATCAAGCCATCCATCCTCTCTCATTATCCATTTATTCAATCTTTCATTCATCCATTCACCCTTTCACTAATTCATCCAGCCATCCAGCCATCCCTTCACTTACCCACTCGCCCACCTTTCCATATTATTTTGAGCTGAGCCCTTTTGAGAAGAGGCCCATCAGGAACTTCACCATCGCTGCAGGGGCCGTTGCAGGACTGGGACAGAAGCCACCCAGGGCGGAGACATGATCCACCACAGGGGGGGCAGGAGCCATCACAGGCGGGGGGATGGGGGGGGAGCGGACAGGATCCACCACAGTGGGGGGACAGAAGCCATCACAGGCGAGGGGGGACAGGAGCCATCACAGGAGGGGGAACATGATCCACCAGGGTGGGCATGCAGTATTTTAGTATCATCTTGGGCTCCTCGTCCCCTCCTGCACAAGACAACAAGAAGACAGGCTCTCTGTCCAAAATGCCACCCCCACTGTGATGTACAGTACTTACAGGAGATACTCTAAGAGAACTGGTTTAACTGATTGTCCTCCATACTTTGTTAATCAGTGTGGGTGTGATTGTGCCATTTCTTTATTTTATTACACTATAGACTGCATGTTTGAAGAACCGAGGTTTGCTTACAGTTTAGTGACAGTAATTAAGCTCTGTGAAGAGAAACCACGTGCTGACTCCGTGTAATTTGGCCGAGTCTAGGATGTTTGGGGCCCTGGGTAGAAATGGAATGTGTGAGCCCCCCTCTAAATTGCAGAGACATGAGGCATTCAGTGCTGTTTGCATGTGAATAGATGTCGCTGCTCCTGAACCTGCAGCCCCTCCCTCTCAGTCGCCTTCGAAGCACCTCTTAACAGGTCATCAAGGGCTGGAGGTGTGAGGGCTGCCACCCCGCTGTGCCTCTCCGATGCTGAGGGGTATCTGAGCTTTGGAACAGCATCGGAGTCAAAGAGGGAGGTGGGGGCAAGCTGTGCCCGGTTAAAATTACGGACAAATGGCGTCCGTTAAAGAATCCTTCACGGACAACGGACAGACGGCCGAAATTACGGACGGTTGGTCACCCTAAAGTCAACGCCTTCCTAACATGCCATGTACATCTTGCGTCATGGCAAACATCCTGTTGCCATGTCGACCCAATCAACAAACACCGCCATGTATGCTTTCTCAGTGTTGGTCAAATAAGAAGACAAATGTGCACTCGTAATTCCTTATAGGTAAATGCTTCCTACATTCATATTTATATGCTGCTAACTATTCTCAGAGTAGCAAGTAACACTAGTAAGAAAGCATTATCGTAATGTGTAACTTATACAAATAGCGTAAGGGAACGGTTGTCACTGCAACCAAATCTGTAAAATCAGCACTCTGTCCAGTCATTGTGAGAAATAATCCGAACTAATCTAACAGAGAAGTCTGTGTGCAAAAACAGTAATCACTTAATATATTCATTATTTGTCAATACGGTCCTCTCTTTACATATGTCTAAAGCTACAACTTTGTTCGGTGTAGTCCAAAGAGCCCTTTGGAACTAAACCCTGGCACAAGTAGCAGGCATAGTGGTATATCTCCACAATGGTGTATGTATGAATACTAGTAGATATAAATCATACTAACCACTTCAAATGGAGTCTATCACGTGCATTCTGAAGTGCCAACTTTTTATTTATTTTTGGTTATTTATTGCATACCTTGAAGTGTATCAATGTGGATGACTTATTGGATCAAAAGCGGACATGGCTGTCTTTCTTATTGCCTACGTCACTTCAAAATTACAGCAAAATTACACTGAGCAATGTTACTGCAGCTTCACATTGGCAGTCACTGCAGGCTGTCGTTTCTGTAGCACGAAGTGCAGATCTTGCATTGCCAGTCATCACTGGCAGTTGGTGTAGCATGAAGAGTCGGATTCACCGGAGTCATGGACGGGAGACTCTCGGTGCAAATGAGCGAAAAGTCCAAATCTTCAGGATTTCACATTTCTTCACAGGAGGAGCGAAACTGATGCCAGCTAAGGGTCCATCACCTCATGGAGATCAGAAACTCACTTCAGCAGAGGACAGCAGGCAGAGCTCAGGAAGGTACAGTTGCAGGTCCATGCAGGTCCAGTGCAGCAGGTCAGCTGGGCAACTGCAGCAATGCATCCGGAGCTCGTTGTGTCCCTGTAGCTCAGACAGGAGGTCAGCCAACTGACGGTTGGAGTGACTCAGGTTTGCCTGGGATGAAGGGAGCAGGTCCAGTCTTGCTTCTCAGAGAGCACGGCAGTCCACAAGCAGCAGGGCATTCAACTGGTAGCAGCAGGGCAGTCCCCTGGGGAGAAAGGGAGTCCATCTTCTGTAATAACCTCGGGAATGTACTGATGAGACGGAGGTCCAATATTTATACCTGGTGCCAGCATTGGAAGAGGATGGATTACCTATCCTAACCCCACATCTAGTTCTGAAACTTTTTCCCTTTCCCTGTCTAGGCTTCAAGGTGTCTTGAAAGACAAAAAAAGTATCAGGTTCTTTTGTGCATGCTGGGCACAAGCCTGTTGAAGTGTAAGTTGGCAAGGCATAGCTCCACTCCCAGCCAGGGGATGGCCCATCCCATTCACACCTAGTCCTCTTTTGTGCCACTGTCATCAAAGAATACACAAACTCCAACAGCAGAGCCATTCACAGTCATGTGACCCAGGATCCTGGCAGAAGGCACAAATGGTTAGGACAAGAACATGCCGCCTTTCTAAAAGTGGCATTTTCAGAATGGTGACTTAAAATCGGACTTTACCACTAAAGAGAACTTTTAATTTCAATTTATTTGAGTGTAAACACTGGGTCATATTTACATAGAGCCCCCAGAGCATCCCTTTTTTTGATGCGCCAGTGGTGCAATGTCCTGCTCAATATTTACAAGGTGGCACTAAGCCACTTTGAGTAGCTTGACGCCGCCTTGTAAATTTAGACCACCTTGCTGCAATCTTCTGTGACAACGGGGTGTACAATGCGTGTTGCTGTGGGCGTCTCGCGCAGCACTCATTGCTTTTTGGCATTGCCCCAGATTGACAAGGATCTGCAAATCTTAGCCAGTGCCAGAAAGTAACACCTTTGAAAAGGAGGCATTAGAGTGGTGCACAGATAGAACAAGCAAAACATCATTGGGGGTTGTTTTTGTGCAGGAAGGTATCCCTCACGGTGCCTGCCACACGGTGCAGGGATGTGAAGGGGGGTTCCATAGGTGCCCCCCAGGGCCACAACTGTAGGGCCAGGGGAGAAGGGGCCCTGCTAAGGGCCTCCAAAGCCGCTTTCTGACAGCCTTTTCATGTCGGAAAGGCAGACATTGAAAGGCTGTCCAAAATCGACATCATAATCACTGTTCGTTAGGGATTATAAGCAGCTTCCGACTGTCTGACGGGCTCCTTGAGGCCGTGGGAAGCCAGTCAGTTTGCCCGGCAGGTTTACACTCCGACTGCCGACATTGTAATACGACAGTCGGAGGCTTTCCGACTGACATTGAAATAAGACCCCTAGAGTGATTCCAACACCGCTTACCTCTTTCTCAACTCGTATTTCTTTCAAAAACCCATGTGACACGAGCGTAACCTAAACTTTCCATTGACCCACCTGTCTACTGCACTGATTGAAGAAGCATTGCCCACTACAAGGAAAATTGATGTTCTAACAGCTTTCCACTCACCATGGATGGAAAAAAAAGAACATAGGTGAAATCAGCATCCAGAGTTTCGATAATAACCCACTGTGCCTTTGAAACTGTAAACCTGGAGTTAATGTACCTATTGCTATACTGTTCACAGCCACAGGTTTTAAACTGAGATCTCCAATCCAGCAAAAAGAGACAGCCGTAAGAGTGGGAGTTACATTGCTCAGATATGATTGATGTCTATTTCTTTCTTTCTTCCTGAATGAGCCTGCGCTGGTGAGTGACTGGTGCACTGTGCTTCGCTTGAGTCCCTTTGAAATCGGATTGCAGTACAGGTTTTCAGGCATCAACTAAGTTTTTCACAGCATCAGCTACGCTCAGTCATTGATAGAGAGTTACCGGCTCTGATTGGATAATTTCGGAAGAGTGGCAAATTCAGTACCTTGAGCTGTGAGAAATATTGGTATATATTAAGAGATGACCTTATGTCCTGCTGTTAACGAGGGATAGGGCTCACAATAAGTAACCATTCTTTGTGCCACATTTTCAATTCTTTTTAGAAACTGCTGTTGATTATGATTTTTTTTTTAACTTCAAAGCCCTTGCTGGCTCCGAAAGACGTGAGAGTTTTTGTTTCCCGAATAGCTGTTTCTAATTTGGATATTGTTTCTCGGGATTTAATTTTGTGGCCAGGACACAAACATTAAACCTAGACGGAGGGTTGCGTAGTACATAGTATCATGTATTGTAATGAATTGCACAGTGCGGATCATCAAAGCACATGCATGTAATATTTAGCAAACTATTGTCAATGATATTTCGAAGGTCATACTATTAATATAATACTAGATTAGTCTACTGCAGTTATAAAATGAAAAACGCGGCTGCAATTTTCGGAGTGCCAGTTTTAGACGCAGAAAACAAATTCAGGAAACCAGCAGTCAGCATCCAGTGGTTTTAAGCATAAACCTGATAATATCTCTTCCTTTCTGAAACTCATCTTCGATGCACAGCACTGGTCAGAGGCGGGTAAATATACCAAACTCGTCAGTGCCCAATTTACCTAGCCTTTATGGATCTTACCTCAGCATTCGATTTTTTTAAATAGATTGTGTCTCTGGCAATGTCTTTTAAATTATGGGCTAGACGAGGCTTTTGTACATTTTCTGGCCCACTTAAATAAGGATCTGGGAGCTAGGGTGAGGATTAGCAGGGACGGGGCAGTATCTGGGAATATCGCGATTGGCAAAGGGGTCAGGCAGGGATGTGTACTGGCCCAATGATTAACGGTAAAGAGCTACCCGCCTTATTGTACACAGATGATGTGGTCCTAATGGGCTACACACCCAATGCACTGCACACTTTAGTTCGGGGTTTTGTGGATTTTATGAATAAGCTGGACATTTGCGCAAATTAAAAAAAAATTATTTTTAATGAGCTGCGGCCCCAAAAAATATTCTGTAAATGTAGTTAATTCTGGCACTGGAAAACTATTATGCACACGCACTTTCCCATATTTGGGCTTGGTATTTGCAGACAATGGCACATGGAATGCCCATTTGGGGCACATAGCAGGAGTACATTTTTAAAAGCTACTAACTCGATTTTGCCCCTCCCTCAACCGAGAAGAACTGAGGTAGTGCTACCCATTTTGAAAATATAGTAAACTCAGTGGCTACCAACGCAACATACGGAGCGGAAATCTGGGGCTATGTAAATTGTAACAACATCCAGGTAGAAGAAAATAGATTTTGTCGGAGAGTTTTGGGGGCACCGACCAGCTCTTCCTCCTTTGTTTGCCATCATGAGTTAAAATTACCATTCATTGTGGACTATATTAAGACCCGCCCAGTGCTCTTCTGGATTAAAGTTTGGCAAAATCCTGCATCCACATTGACCAGAGATATTATAGTCGATTGTCTTAAGTGTAATAAGGGTGGAGACATACCATGGCTGGCGGCTGTCAAGGCCAGGCTGAGCCTTGTAAATTTGCCACACATGTTTACAGACCCAGGAAATATGGCAGGCATTAACAAAAAGACTATCCAGGGGGCCTTGTATGTTTACTATGGCAACCTGAGACGTGAGCAAGAAATTCTGAAACCTTCGGTTGCCCGGTATATAACCATGGCAAGTACAGATGGCCCCCCACAAAACTTCCAGCTAGTCATCTCTTAAAGGTGACCAACCGCTGGGAACGAAGCCTGATCTTTCATCTTAGGGCTGGTACCCTAAAATATTTACTCTGTTTTCCCCTAGGTTTTAATACCAATCTCGAGCAAATGAAATGTCCTCGTGGTAATCGTGGCAGCCAATCTATGCTACAGGTTTTTATTTTTCGGTGATTTTTATCAAATATATAGCAAGCAGCTGCGGATCCCTTTTTTTAAGGCCCATGACATTACTGATTTTAGGGAGGCATACAGGGAGATTGGTACGCTCAATAGGGAAAATCTAACTTTTCGTGTTAGTACCTTCCTGAGACCGGCTGTTCGCTCCCCCGCTTCTATGAATACAGTATAGACAGTCTTCGTTGTATGCTTGCCATTTGATTAAATTTATATGTGGCCCGCATCATTTTATTGTTCTTATTTTGTGTCAAAGTATCCCCATTTTAATATTCTATGCTGTTACATTTTAAATATTATATTTTTATTACCTCTGAGTTAATAATTAAATTGCAGGCCTATGATTGTTTTGCCGAATTGACTTTCTGCACTATGTATATAATTTTGCGTATTCACAGTAACATGTCTATTGCACTGATTTTTTACTTCTTAATCATGTATGTATTGTGCTTGTTTTATTTTGTACTTTTATGGATATTCCTTGTATCCGGATAAAGAATTAATTGATTGATTGGCAGGATAGGTGATTTATGGGTATATGAGTGACTGTATGGTAATGTGAGTGAGTGTAAGAGTGGCTGTATGGGTGAGTGTGTACTTGTGTCAGTGACTGTATAGGTGAGTGAATACATGTTAGTATCTGTAATAGTAAGTAAGTGGGTGTGTGCAACTGTAAGGGTGAGTAAGTGGCTATGTGATTGACTGTGCAAGTGAGTAGGTGTGTGAGTAGCTCTATGGGTGACTGACTCAGTGTGTGAGTGGCTCTATGGGTGTATGAGCTGATATGTCAATGGCTGTATTAGTGAGTGAGTGGGTGTATGAGTGGCTGTAAGGGTGAGTGAGTGAGTGGATGGGTGTGTAGATCTATGAATCAGTGAGTGGATGTGTAAGTACGGGTATGGGTCAGTGAATGGGTTTGTGAATGATTGTGTGGGAGTGGGAGTAGATGATGAAAAGATTCTATGTGGGTGTGAGTAGGTGTGTTAGTGATTTTGTAGATGATGTCATCAGTGATGCCATCAGTGATGTCACAGTGATGTCATTTGAGATGTTATCAGTGATGTCACCGATCATGACATGAGTGAGGTAATATGTGAGTTAATAAGCAGCGCAATGCGGGAGTGCAAGTTATAGTTAGCTCAGCTAACTATAACTGCTGAATTTCACTGGTTTTGTATGAGTGAAACCTCAACTATAACGTTCCTGTAACCTTTGTTTTTTCAGTACATTTCTAAGGTTTTTTAAATGCTAATTCCTAACTCTAATGTCTCTGTAACCTTTGGATTTTGCAGTGAATTTCAATAATTCTGTAAGTAGTAGTCACATTTGCAGATTGGTGGAGAAAGGGGGATGGGCCTCTGATTTTCTCTCAGGAATCCTGCTGTGTAGGACTTACATAAGGTCCCTTAAGAGTAAACTGGACTTCATCCCCCAACCAGTAGTGCACCAGGAGGCACTTTTGAAGAGTGGTGGAAAAAGGAGGCATGGTCTCTGAAGACCTCTTATCAATCCCTCTCTGTGTGACTTAGTGGAGGTAACATGAGGGGTGAAGCCTATGTCCAGAAAGTGAACAAGTAATACTATCACAAAATGTGCCACATAATTTTCTTTTTCTTACTATAATATTTAGTCACGCCTGGCACACAATTTTGGCTTGCCCTGCCAAATAATGTTGGTGGCCCTGAGTATTAGTTGGTGCATTCTTAGGTTTTAACGATAAGTGCCTATGCATGATTAACACACTTTCTAATAAAATATTCAAAATGTTTGTCATTACAGTTTAAATGTTCTTAAAATCAGCATGAGGCTCCAAAACGAGAAGATAGTCTCAAGTTAAAGCAAGCAATGGTGAGGACATCATGCCTGCACTAAATTAAATCTTGTTTTTAGATCTGATAAAATGACACCTGTGCAATTCATAGCAAATTATTCCATATAACCTACATAAAGACACAAGCGTCATGGGATGTAGAATTGCTTTGCAATTGGTTGAGAGCGAGAGCTTGCCAAGTGACATGACTCAGGAGTGGAGCTTTTCTTTCTCAAATGCTAATACACTCTTTCCTAGGTCTTTGGTCACCCACCAGCACAGGTGCAGAAAGCTCTTTGCAGCAGGCGTTTATTCTGATAGGAGCGTGGACCACATCAGCGCTTGGTTGGCTGATAGTAAAGGCATTATATCATTGCAAGGTTATGTATTCTGCTACCCTTCTCCAATAAAAGAGATTTATTGCAAGGAATTCATTGTCAGCAATTTCAACATGCCTTGGTAATGCTGATGGGCCTAGGCTATTTTGTTTATACGTAAGAACACTTTTTACGTAGCAATGTTCCATGACAGTATGCTAAGAGATAGGACATGGATGCACAACATCCAATGAACCAAAAAACAATGCAACATGGTCAGCCTTTGACACATACTCTGAAGAAGAAATTGGCAACCTACTCAGCACCCTGAAACCCTCAAATCACCTCAGTGACCCTCTTCCCGCTAACGCTGTAAAAGACTTCACCCCGTTCATCCTTCCACTCTGGACTAAAATTATCAATAGCTCGCTTCAGCAAGGAATGATACCTGACTCCCTCAAAGTGGGACAAGTAACACCTTTACTAAAGAAACCAACAGCTGACCCCACTGATCTAAACAATTACCGCCCTATCACCAACATTCCCACTCTTGCCAAACTGTTGGAGAAATGCGTTCAACTACAATTGACAAAGCACATAGAACAGTTTGACCTCCTCAACTCTCACCAATCAGGCTTCCGAGCAGGGCACAGTACCGAAACGGCTATGACTCACATAATCGACGATGCCCTCCAAATCTTAGATCACAATGACTCCTGCCTGCTTATCCTTCTTGATCTCTCTTCGGCATTCGACACTGTGAAACATGAGAACTTACTGGAACTTTTAAAGACAAGAATGGGTCTCTCAGGGACTGTTCTTCAGTGGTTCACCTCATTTCTTCACAACAGATCTCCGAAATTCAAGAGCAACAACTTGATGTCCTCCCCAGTACCTGTATCATTAGGTGTACCTCAAGGTTTCTGCCTATCCCCTACTTTGTTCAACCTAGTTATGGAACCTCTCACCTCCTTACTACAAGCTTCCAATGTACACTTCCACATGTATGCCGATGACACTCAATTGTACCTCAAACTACAATCCCCCAAAGACATCATGCGTCTGAACTCAACGATCAGAAGCACCCAAGCATGGCTGGCCGATAACCACCTCAAACTCAATGCCATGAAAACTGAGTTCCTTCTGATCTCACCTCCTGCGAAAATATCCAACACTCAAACTTGGCTGAAACACCTAACTGCACTCAATGTCCAGCCGACCATCGTGGACTCAGCAAAATCTCTAGGTATAACACTTGACGCCAGTCTCAACATGCAACAGCATATCAACAAGGCAACCAAGGGAGCGAACTTCCAAATAAATACCTTGAGGAAACTCAAACCCTTCCTCCCAGCCAAAGACTTCCAAACTGCAGTACAAGCGCTAATCATCCCTCGCATAGACTACAGCAGCATTGCCCTCAGCGGCCTCCCCCTAACTACAACTGCACCCCTGAGAGCCTCACTAAACGCGGCAGCGAGACTCATCACTGGATCAAAAAAACATTCACATATCACCCCTGACTTCAAGTCCCTGAATTGGCTGCCTTTTGAAGCCAGAATACACCTGAAAATTGCCTGCCTGACACACAAGGCTATACACCTGAACTCACCCAGCTACCTCACTCAGAAGCTGACAATCTCAGGCGGCTCGAGATCCACCAGAAGCGCAAAGAATCTTCTGCTGAAACCTCGAAGATTCCAGAAGGAGGGAACTTACAAACGCTCCTTCTCAGGAATGGCGCGAGGATCTGGAGCTCACTACCTCCTGAAACTAGGCTCATCCCCTCCTCTTTTCTTTTTAAGAAAGAAGTTAAAGCTATCCTCATGGCTAAATTCACCTGAATTCCCACCCACGATCTTTTAAGACTCTGTTTCGATCTGTATTCGTGCTCGATCCAGGTGCACAGCTGTTTTGTTTTTACCTGTATTACCGACCTTTCCCGATTGCTATTACTATGTGTATTTTATTTTATGCTCCCTCTTGTACCCACCCTCCCTTGCATATGTAAAGCGCTCTGTTATCTGCAAAGATCTTGTTCGCGCTATATAAAACTTTCAAAATAAATAAATAAATAAATAGAGTGAAGATTTCATGATACACTGATTCATGTCAACTCCACATAGGCAGTAAATTGAGGCAGGCACATTTTCGTGAAGCCAGAAACCTTAGTCTACGTTAGACGGGGTTGAAGCTACTGTGATGACTGTGTATGTCACTAGGAATTTAAAATGAAGGTGCCTGGCACATTAGGAGTAAGTTTTGTGATCTCTTTGTAGAAGGCTGGAAGAGAGAAAAAAGAGTGCTGATGCTTGTGCAAAACTTTTAAAACTTTATGGCCTCTCCACATGTACTCAGCTCCATTTAAGGTCTCATGTAATATGTGGGGAGAGACCATTTCTCAGAATTTTGAAAGATCATGAGGGTATGCAGAATTTTAACGTGACCCAGTACTGGCTGTTGTGCCCATTGTGCCCATTGCTAGGGGGCCTTCCCCCGGCCTGTCCTCAATCACCTGCAGCCCAATCTTCTGGTGCTCCATTCTTGTATGGGTGCTTCAGCTCAGCTGGAGGGGAGTTGAAAAATGAGGGTAAAGTGGAGAGCCACCTGTCGCACTGGATGCCAGCCACTGCAAAAGGATAGTGGTTGCCTCTGTGGTGTAATGGGAGGGGTGCGTCTAGCCTCTGAGGCATTAGGTGTAAATTCTGTAGCAGTCATCAGATAGTTAGGAGCTTCATGTGGAAGAACATTCTCTGTTTCCAACTTGTCGTCATAATGTCCAAAGTTGGATGGAGGGCATGACAGGCACTTGGAGCTTCTTGCTTCTGTTAGCTGACCTGCCAATAGGGAACAGGCCTTTATTACGCGGGCTGAGCCATGAGAGCCATTTCCCCGCAAGTGGATCCACACTTGCCTAAATCACGCATATGCCTTAACCGCGCATATATGTGGTTACGAGAGTGCATGGTCTAGATGCGCGGATGAGCAGGCACAGGAAAAGGAAGAAGCGGGAGACGTGGATGTGGTCTGGTAAGTTTTTTGGGGGTTTTGGGGTTTGGGTGGAGGGGTAGTTTTCAGGGGTGGGGTAGTGTTTGGGCCTCAGGGGGCTTCGGGGGTTGTTTTTAAACCTGGGTGGCGGGGTTGTTTTAGGGCTCAGCAGGGACTTGAGGTTGTTTTTAAGGCTCAGGGGTCGGGTTTGTTTTAAGGGCTCAGGAGAGAGTCAGAGATGTTTTTAGGGCTCTGGGTCTGGGTTGTTTTTAGGGCTCAGGGGGGTCGGGTTGTTTTTAGGGCTGGGGGACTCGGGTTTGTTTTTGGGGCTCAGGGCAGGTAGGCTAGGGTGTGATCTTTAGCACACATATCCCTTTACCAGTCATGCATTTACATAGTAAAGGCATGCGTGGTAAAGGAATGCATTGCTAAGACGCATTTGTTGTTCGGGCAGCGTTGCAGAGACACACGTGATTTAGCCATGCTTGCCTCTGTCATACTACCCTGCCAATAATTGTATCAGCATTAACAGCACTACAAGGAGGATGCACAGAGAGGGGGAAATACCAATTGGGATCCCAGGCTTTTATATAATGTGAAACGTAGCTGCAAAACCTGTGGTTCGTTTTAGCAATATTGCTGCCATACTGTTATCCTATGTATGTCTCTAACATGTCCACATGTCATCTTCTTAACGATCAGACTCGCAAATTGGCTAAGCGCTGGACCTCGACCCTTGCACACGAACCACACAAGTTTCAGGCAAATTTCTCCCATATAGTACAATTTTGTTTTCCAGAATCAAGATCCGTAACCAGAGCAGCAATAGGGCAGTTACAAAACCATTTGTTCAATGGATCTCATAAGGCAGTATTCCGCTATAGTCAAAGAGTAAGCATGACATCAGTATTTGTTTGCTCACGTGCACCTTTCATCATACAGGAACAAATGCTCAATATCTTATGGTGCGTGATTGACCCCTCTTGTCCTGACGTTTCGCCATACTTGACCTGGAGTTGTTAAAACACCAAAGCAGCTATGTCTTTAAGATGCATAAAGCCAGATGTAGATTTCATTTCCAAAAAGTGGTTACAAATTGCTTACAGAATTTTTACAAACGACATCAGATTTGCAAACCGACTTATGTACTAATAGGTAGAGTCACAATTCCACCTACCTCATTGATATGCATGAGGTAGGTTGCAAATTACAGCTCTCTCCGATTGGAAGCCATTACAGGATTGGTGGGCTTCTAGGATCTGCAGAACACCAAGTCTGTGATTACCTTTCAATAAAGTAAATGTTTTTATGCATCCCGTTTTCCTTAAATAAAACAGGTCTGCATTTAAAAAAAAGTGTACTTTTATTTGAAATTTGTGTTAAACAAACTTTTAGCAATATTCACTAAGAGGAAGGGGTGCCAAGGGCCAACCTTCTCCTTTGCAAATCATTCGTTACCAACTCATTTGATGAGTTGCTAACTTTTCAATGGTTTGCGTCCATCATTGCGGTCAAATAGTGTTGATACAGTGCACACCTATTCACAATTTAAAAAGGATGCTCCAAGCTCTTCCCATCCAGATTATGATTCGGTATCCATTTCTTAAGCCATTTTGCTTCTCAGTAACCCTTTCTCAACTCACAAAATGGGTTTAGTACATGCCAAAAAGTCATTTTGCATTCACAAATCCTGTGTTTGTGAAGCACAGGGTTTGCAACCACAAAGCAGTTTAGAGAATCTGGCCCTTTGCATCAAATCTAGCTGTTGCCTTACAAACTATAATGTGTTCCAAAGTCGGAGAGGCGCTGAGTGCATTAATGTTTTGATTGGTGCTTCTATATACCAGTAAATAGTTTGCTAGGAAGATGATCAGAAAAATATGTTTAGGCGATAAAATGTCCAGATGCAAAAAAGTGTTTTTATGCCTTATTTCTCTGTTGTTTTGCCCCATTTAACACATATACATGTTAATCACACCAACACTAGCATTGTCTTTTTTTTATCGCTATCGGAAAAGTTAAAGGAAATTAGAAATACGTTTATTCCAGGTAGATGTGCATGGGCACAGTGGTTGTCTCCCCTGTATTTAATTGGGTGTTTTAGCCCATGGTGTCCAAATAGGCACCCGTAGTATGGAGAAAAAAATGTAACCGTGAGATGAACAATTGTAAATTTCAACAACTTCATAATGGAGTGCCAATTAGTATTTGATGGAGAGTTCCCCCATAAAATGCTTTAATAGGGGTGTTACATTTCTCGGGTCTGAGAGCAGTTGCAGCTGCTAACAGACGGGGGCGGTGGGGCAAGGGGGTTCATTAATAAAAAAAACACTTATTTTAGAATGGCTGGTCAGCGTCCGCCTCCCCTGCATCCTCTTCCTTCTTCCTCTGCAGTCCGGCTGGCAGCAGGAAACACCCAGCACATGAGGCCCCTGACCCATGCCATGGATCGGTGCTCAGACTTGAACAGGGAGCCTTTGCATTTTCCTCACCAGGCTATGTAAGGCAGCCTGGTAGGAACATGCAAAGTGAGCAAGGACTGTTTGGTCGGCCCAAGAGGGCTTGCCAAACAGTTCATGTGCACTTTGGTAGTGCAAACCATTCCTCCCCCGATGCTGCCCAGCCCCGTCCCGGCCGTATGAGGAAGGTGATACATGCGTGTCCTGCGGAAGAATAGAAAATAACGGATCTCACCACGGACTGGCACATCCAGCTGGCCACAGACCTCAACTATATCAAGTTGGAAAGCGATGTCTTCCCAGCCACATTATACAGCATAGGAACCCTGGAAGGTCCCAACCTCAAGGCCCACAACCGGGCCCTACACAAAGCGCTCCAGCTTTTTTCTCCATGTCCTGATGAAGACCCCAGCCTGAGGTTATGAACAACCCTTCTCTTCAGGGGTCGAAACGTTGACAACCAACCTACTGTACTTCTCTAAGCATAGGAATAAATAATGGATTATCACAGATCTTGTGCTTAAGAGCCTTTTGGAACCTACCGATCTATACATAGACTGTAAAGGCTGCATTTTGACTCTCACTGTGATTATAACATAGTCAAACCACCTTTACCCGGTCCCCACTTCTACCCCAACACACCCATCCCTTCTAAATACTTCCCTTTCTGTGCACCGTGAGCGCGTTGTTACATTTAAATGTATTTGCTTTATTTCAATGTGTTTTTTCTCAATTGAATTCTGTTGCCAATGAAGTAATTGCGATGTTTTCAATTCCAATTTTTCGAATTTGCATTTGATCAATTAACACTGAGTACTCTTTTTAAGATGTGCTAAAATAAAAATATGCACTGGATATATGAACTACCTTTGTTTTAAGTGACATTCATGGATCATATATGAGTTAAGTTACTTCCTAAAGAATTGTGATTTTTGTGATATTTGTTACTCTGGAAAACATTAGACTCCGACCACTTTCATATGTACCAGACTTGAACAGGGAGCCTTTGCATTTTCCTCACCAGGCTATGTAAGGCAGCCTGGTAGGAACATGCAAAGTGAGCAAGGACTGTTTGGTCGGCCCAAGAGGGCTTGCCAAACACTTCATGCGCACTTTGGTAGTGCAAACCATTCCTCCCCCGATGCTGCCCAGCCCCGTCCCGGCCCACACTGCACACAGGCCACTGACTGCATGCAATAGGAAAAATAGAATGACAATAACAAAAAGTTATTGTCATTTTATTTTTCTCTTTTGCTCAATGGGGCAACACACCTCCGCCTTAGAGGAGGAGCCGTCACTGTCTGAGAGGGTGGTATTTAACAGTTCTGCCTGGCTAATTAAGAGACCCTAAAACAGAGGATCAAAAGCAGGTTTTCAAAAGTAAATCTGGTGATAAATCATTGCAGGCTCTCTGAGATTTATGATTCAGAAAACAGTTGTTTGGAAAAACATACATTGTTGTGAACTGCCTTGGTTACAGAAGAAGGCTCCGGGTCATGGCAGAATAATTCCTGGAACGGTTCAATTGTAAATGTGATGACTTAATATTTTAAGAGGAAACATCCTTCATCATTATATTTGAGTAAATTATACAATACACACCATATTCGCTTTGCATGAATTTCTTTACTGGCTTCAAAATATTTCCTGCTCTGCTAAATGCTCCTATGATGTGGAACATCTAGGGATCTACAGTTTCGGAGCTTTTCACTTCCACCGAAGGTGCACCCCTAAACAGAAAGGAAACTGAAAGCAGGACCCAATGGTCACAACTAAATGCCAGAAATACAGCACCACGTGTGAATTAAAAAACGTTGCCAGTGCCAAAGGACCTTAATGACTGCTTGCTGTCATTGATGGAATAAAAATGATCGCCTTTTTTCACACTGCCCCTTCTAGAACAGATTTGAGGTTTAAAAGCATTATTTATTCTTTAACAAGTGTGAAGTTCATAAACAACCTGATAAAGTATAAAACAACCGAAAAAACATCATGAATGACAATAGGAAAAGCTTTTGGAACATTTTGTTACTTAAAGGGTGGAGGGGAAAGAGGGGTGAGAAAACAAGGTTAAGGAATCATAAATATACAAAAGCTGTGACTAACGTCCTTACAAGCTGCTCAACTAATGTATATAAATGAGCAATAACACAGAACCTAAATCTATACAAACCAATAACCAATAATGAAGAAAAAGAAGCAGAGATGCATATCTTCATGGTTGCTGAAAAATTTCAGAGCAAATACTGGAAGTAGAAGAGCCATTACTAACATTGGGGCATATTATCAAGGGATTTATCTCCGCTTTTTTGGCTTTAAAAGCCAAGAAAGCGGAGATAAAATGATCTCCCTATCAGCAACAGGGTGCTAACACGCAAATTCGCATGTTAGCACCTTTTTTCTCTACGCTTCCCCTTGCATCTCTAATGAGATGCAAAGGGGGCGTTCCAGAGAAAAATAATAGGAGAAATGTTGTTAAGTGACATTTCTCCTATTATCAAGGATTTTGCTAACCCGGTTAGTGATAAAAAAAGCCGTGCTAACCGCGGTTAGCACTGCTTTTTTTACACCTGGTATTTTCCTGACTTAGCCATGATATCCTATGGAAGGTGGATATCATGGCTAAGTATGTGAGCCCCTATCATCAAGCTAACTCCAAACTTCGAGAGATTATCGTTGGTTTTCCAGTGATAATCTCTCATTTGGCAGTTAGCGTGAGGATTTGTATCACTTCTGAGATAAACCTTGCTAATAGCAAGTTATCTCAGCGATAATTTCCGGCGATGCTTAGCGTTAAAAAATTCGTTGCTAAGCCTCGTTAGCGTTAAATATCGCTAATCGCTGGTAATATGCCCCATTATTCTGTAGGAAGGTAGTCAGTGGCAACTATAAAGAGCCTCTATTATGTAGACAGGAACAGGAAGAAACATAAATAGTATCCAGTTTATGATGGTGGCAAACAGAGGGGCATATTACCAACCAATAGAGATCATTTTTGTCTCTAACTTGTTTAGAGACAAAAATTATCGACGCAAATCGGCGACTTTTATCGCAGATAAACCTTGCTATTATCAAGGTTTATCGCAAATGCGATACAAAACGGCCGCAATGCATGAATATCGCTGAAAAGTCAGCGATATTCATGCATTATCGAGCAAATGCTCTTAGCCATGTTATCCACCTCCCATTGGATAACATGGCTAAGAACTGCTCAGGGCAGGTGTTAGCTTTTGGAGATATTCGCGCTTAGCGCGAATATCTCCAAAAGTTGGTAATAGGAGATAGCGATGTTAGCGACTGTTTCCAGTCGCTAACATCTTGGCACGCCCACTTTGCATGTCATTAGTGATAAATATCACTGACATGCAAAGCGGGGCCCAAGATGGTCGCTATCTCCTATTAGCTGTCGCTAACTGGTGTTAGCGACAGCTTGGTAATAGGGAGATAATTTTATCTCCGCTTTCTTGGCTTTTAAAGCCAAAAAAGCGGAGATAAACCCCCTTGATAATATGCCCCAGAGTTCCTCCAAGCGTTATGCAAAATTTTAGGAGAGCATTTCCAATTAGTTGCAATTTGTTGAGAGGCTTGTGCTAAAAATACACCAATCAATTTAGTTGTAGGAAAGCGTGGCGAAAACTCAATCATCAAAGAGCCTTAAAGGAGAGTAATGATATTAAAAGGTTGGGAAAGTCTAAATACCCATCTGATTTTCACCCAAACCTTATGCCAAAATGATAAAGTGTTAGGACACCAAAATAATATGTGATTAAAATCATTGAGGGAAAGTCACAGGACCGACATTGAGTTTATTTGTCAGGAAAAAACGTAGCAAATTGAGGGGAGTGGGAAAACGCTTGTGATAAATCAAAAATAATGTTTGAATTGTACTAACTGATCTGGAAACTTTGTAAATACAAGTCCAAATCTTATTCCAAAATGTAAGGCTGCCAGCAATACCTAACCTTTGTTGCCCTGGGAGTTCAGTGCTGGACTTGGTTTGTGTGGTAGCTGGAGTCAGAAGAAACTTCTAAATCATAGACCAGAATGTATAATCAAGTGAGGGTCAATTATTCTTTAAAGTGAAAAAGACAACTAAGATAGCATTAATAAGCAGCAAAAAACAAGTCTGAAATGATTGTGGACAATTACAATAGCGTCTGAAATGAGGAAAAGAAATAGGAACATCTCCATCAAACAATTGTGAAATCCACATAATACCTTTATTTTTCCAAGATTTCCAGAAGATAGGACTGTTGGGAATTTTAACATGTTTATTATACCATATAGGCATGGCAAAGAAGGAAGTCTGAGGGAGAATGACACGAGGTTATACTAACGGAAGTAAAGAACAAGTGTAATGAAGAAGAGTGGAGGCAGTAAGAGAGGATTTAGAGGAACAGGATAGCACCTCGTTTGGGGTGAAATGGTGAAGTAATTATTTCTCAATTTTCAGCCAGAGAGAGATCCTAGCCTTCTTATTCCCCCGTAAAAACGTAGAGAGAATTGAGTCAATCTTTGTAAAGACATTTTTAGGAAAACATACAGGCATCATAGAAATAATATATATTAATAGCGGCGAAAGCGTCATCTTCATGGAATCCAAACGTCTCCACCAAGATAAAAATAATGGATTCTACGATGATATAAATGTTCCATATGAGTAATGCATTCCTTAAAATTAATATGAATAGAATCCTTAACAAATTGTGCAAACCCCAGATTGATAGATACTTTATTCTAGAAGGTGGCCATTGAAAAGAAATGTTAATAATGGATCATTTGGTTGTATATTTATTTAAGGCAAGTAGTTCAGTCTTATCCAAAATAATTTTGTAACCTGAGACTTCAGAAAAAGAGGTAATTTCTGATAGCAAAGCAGGGAGAGACACTTCAGGATGAGAGATTAAAAAAAGAATGCTCACCAAACGGAAATCCTGTTATAGAGGAATTCTGTCTAATACGAGCGAAGAAAGGTCCAAGTGCTAAAACAATTAATAATGTGGAAAGTGGACAACCACGGCAAATTCCATGGTTAAGGAGGTCAGACTATTACCCAGTACTGAAGCTTCAGGGGAGAGTATAAAAGTGAAATTAGAATGATACATTTAGGACTGAAAGCAAGCTAAGATAAGGATTGTATCATAAATTCCCAATGTATTCTATTAAAAGCTTTTTCAGCATCAACAGTGATTTCCGTGAGCGGGAAGGGAAGAGCGGTTTTACTGAACACATTAAAAAATAAACACGTCTTATCAGATGCCAATCTTCCTTTTATAAAACCTGATTGTTCTTTAACAATAAGATGTGAAAGGAAGGATTCAATAAGGGATGCCAACATTTTTGTGAATACTTTATAGTCTACTTTTACTATTGAGATAGGTCTGTAGTTTTTACATTGAGCAGGGTCTTTGCCATCCTTGTGTATGAGACACATTGTGGCTTCTCGAGATGTGCCTGAAATGTATCTAGTTATAGGAAAAAAATTAAAGAGATTTAATAGGTGAGGCAGAAGGATATTGTAAAAGTGAAGGAAAAACTCTACAGTATAACCATCGAGACCACGTGATTTCCCCTTACGTAATAAGGTAAGTGCTTGTGAAATTGAAGGAAACATCTTCTTCTAAAGAATTGAAATCAATTGAAATCAAGACCCATGGAAGTGGACTTAGAGGTATTTTGGAGATATGGATCAATACTGACCAAATTAGTTTGTGATTCCGGTGTACATAAAGTTTGGTAAATTTCTCCAAGATATCTTTATCTTTAAACGAAGAAGTCCCTTGTGAGTTAATCAAGGAGTCTATCTTAAAGAGCTGTTTTTTTTTCTTAAGATAACTAGCCAGTAATTTACCAGCTTTATTCTGTCCACCATAAAACTGAGCGCTACTTTTCAGTAAGATGGAAGAGGCTTCTTCAGTGGAAAGTTAATTAAACTGTAATTTGGCTCTGAGGAGATTTTGAAGATCATGATTTGAATTGGAAGCATAATACCTTTGATCTAGCAGTTTTATGGAATTCTGCAAGGATTTGTGTTCTTTAGAGTGGGCCTTATTCTTATGAGACATAAGTAATGATAAAATCTCGACCAGCAGTTTTAAATGAGTCCCCTAATATTTGAGGTGAAGCATTAGAGGAGTCATTAAGCAAGAAGAATTCAGAAGCAAAAGATATAAGGGATGAGGAGTTTTTACATCTCCAATGATGTACCTGAGGTTGTGGGGTGACCAAGTCAAGCTCCATAATTAATATAGCATTATTTGAATGTAAAATAGGGCTAATGGTAGTTTGAATAATATTTTGGGACAAAAGGTTAGAAACAAAAATGTGATCTATTCAAGAGGACTGAACCATCCGTATTTGAATAAAAAGTATAGTCTCTTGAAGAGGGATCACAAGGTCTTTATGTGTCAATTAAGCCATTGTGTGAGATAGTGGAGTGAAACTGTTTAAGCATCTTGTGTTGAAGGAATCTAACCGAGGATTGTCTGTAATGAAAGGGATACAAAATCTGGTTGCAAACCCCACCCAAAATAAGGTAAGTGTAATGATATAGGTGGCATTTTTGAGAGATACCAACACAGAGTCTACCCAACCACTCTTAGGTGTTAATGTTTCAGTTTCAGTGAGATGAGTTTCTGGCAATAATACTAAATCTGGATTAACTTCAGCTACATGATATAACACTATCTGATATTTTATAGGATTGATAAAACCCTTTACATTCTATTAGATTATCCTGAATGTAACATATGAGAGATAAAAATAGAAAAAAACTTAGGAGGACTAGCTGAACAGTAATATATTTTACAAGATAAAAGTACAATAAAGTGTGAAACCACAAAATTACATTGCAAAAATAATATATCATCACTGGAATATAGGAAAGGGAAAAGGAGGGAAGAGACATAGGGAAAGAGAACATGAGAAAGAACAAAAGAAAACAGTGCATGACAAAACATGACGACTGAAAACACATACGTCACTGAATACCAAGAAGAAAATTGGGGTGGTGAACAATGCAGATGAAGATGGAACATCCAACAGGTGCCACACACTGACAACAGAACAAGACGAAGAAATACGAGGAAAAATCGTAGAAATATTTTACCTGCAAGGGAAGAAAAACTAAGTTAATTAGCATGCAAATAAGTAACATCAGGAAAAACATCTTATAAAGAGAGACACTGTTGAGAAATGAATTGGCCGTTGCAAAATCAATTATCAGGTAGTGGGACTAGCAATATCCATGACATCAGTCTTGTGAGAATCTATGAAATTGCTTGGTGCAGACGGATATTCTAATTAACTAGTTTTGTTCTGATAAGTAACTTTGAAGAAACACAGATGAAATAGACTGTAACTTGCCCCCAAAGTGCACAGTGCAGGATGAAGACTAAGAAATTCTTTCCGTCTGCTAACTGTAGCATTCGAGACATCCTGTGTTATAAAATTATTTCTGCCAGACCGCAAAACTTGGTCTTGGATTTAGCAGCATTAGGCATTTTCAGGATGTCTGTAAACTCTAAAAATAAAATAAAAGAGTCACTCCACAAAACTTATTAAAATAAGTAGAAGTAGAATTAGGTTGACCCTGTTTCTGAGCTCATTGTATATTTAAATGTATAGATGGTGGGAGATACAGTAGTTGTGGTGAAAAAAATGCAAAAAGGAAATTGGTTCATCCCCCTCTATTTCCCCTGGGAGATCATAATTGCACAGATTATTGAGCCTGCTTTCTAAATCTTCCGCTAATCTCTTTAATTGAAGAACCTTGTTTTCCAAAACCTGTGAATTTATTAGTTTCATCCTGGATATCACTGACACGTTGATCCACTTCAGAGACCCTCCTTTCCATTACAGACCATTTTTCATTAAAACTGTGAATTAATTTGTTAGTCTCCTCAAAAAATGGACAAAGGGCTCTTATTTCTTCTAATAAAAGCTCCATTAAAGTAGGAGGAGGTATTTTCTCAGGAGTCGGGAGGATCCTGCTTGAGCCTTTAATTTGTAGAAGTGGATGTGTGTTGCTTTCCTGAAGTAGTAGCACTTGTCGACGAACAAGCAGTGACAGAATGTGCCATGGTAGTAGGGGTGATAGAATCATCCATGGAAAGTTCACTAGAGGACTTTTGTGGTAAATTGACATTAGATGGTTGTACTTTGATGGAGAAATTATTCTTTTTTAACCTACTCATACAACCACGCAGGAGAGGCGCTGAAAGGATAGAAGACGTATGGATGTTATGGTAGAACAACCGAGAAGTAGTACTTATCCCATGGAATTCCACCTGGGGGACACATTCCTGAAGGAATCAAGGAATACTCACAGGCCAGCCCTCTCAGTAGCAAAGCCAAAATATAAGGCTCCAAGGTGTCTGTTTGAATAACTGAAACCAGATTATGCGATTAAGAACAAATATAAAACCATGAGGCAGTCCAAATTGATTTTGACTGTGAAGTGAGTTATCCCCTTGAAAATACTATTGTGAGAACTCCTGCAGGAATAATCCAACTGGCACTGTGTTGGGCGGGAGGGGACTCAAAAAGATACTTCAAAAGCTAGAGTGCACCTACAGAGCTATGTTTCCCTCAGTAGGTCATGTAGCATAGAGCGCTTAGCGAATAGATAAAACAGTCGAAGTGGTGCATGTCATGTACAAAAATAGCAGGAGATCTTTTACTTGAGGAGAAGAAGCAACACAAAATCCTGGTCAAAGAGTCTCTCATTAATATTGGAAATTTAGAGGCAAGAAACTAAATTTCCCATATCATGTTGCAGCAGAACCATTATATTAGATGGAGTCCCTGACAGGCAAGCAGCGAGCAAAGTAAACAAATTGGCATTTATGCAGAGTTAAAGAGCTGCCCAGCAACTGTTGAAGCATAGCACGCCGTTACAAAGCATCAAGGAGGCAATACCATTGTTTCCTGATTTCAAATTGCAGCAAAAGCACAATTAATCTGATGAAGGGATTTGTGCCGGTGCAGAGCTACTCCATCAGGCGGCCATCTCGAGTGGTACACAAGCCACAACCCCCTACAAGAATAGATTTAGAATTAGATGAATATGGAAAAATAGAGCATCAAGTGCCATGCCTACTCCTTCCTTTGGCTGCAGTCAACAAGGAGAGCTTGCTAGTGCTGCAAGAAGAGGCACGCCCCCGGTGGAACTGCTGCGTTGTAACAGGAGAGGAGGTGGTGCTGGGGAGGTCATGTTAGGTCTTGAATTGTGGTCAGAGAAGGATCCTAGTGACAGGATACATAGGTGTTTTGGTGACGTGTGTGGGGAGGCGCACAATCACAAAACGCTGTCTACCTGCATCCACCTCATTTCCACCTGCCTAAGGACACAAGGGTTGAATGCTGGCCCTGCTAAAATGGAGAAAATTCACGAGGCAGCATATGCAAATCTGTAAAGGATTGCCACTGCAGTGCGGGCAGGGGTAAGCACTCCTCAGCAGTCTGCTGGGTACTACAGAGGCACTATTTTTGCACCTCACCACTGATCCAAAAGAAAGCAAACGTGATGCTCCTGTAGGAATAGCCCAGTCACATATCCTCCGAAGTGCCTGGGTGTGTGTAAGGGGTTTTCCAATCTGCATGTGCTTAAGGTAAGTTAGGTAAGGTAAGTATACTTGTAAAGCGCACTGTTACTCCATCTCGGAGTGTCCTGGTGCTGTATACCGCTGGGGAACCCGTCCTGGCTTTCCCTGTGAGATGGTCCCTCCTGGGCACCTCCAAGGTGAAGCCAGGCATCCCTGGCGCTGACGGGGCCGTTTTGGAGATTAAGCAAGCTATTGCCCAGAGTTGCAGAGTGGGACCCATGGTTAGCGTAGGCACCTCGGCGAGAATTATCGAGTCCGCAGACATTGACCCAAGACCCTAGCGCGTCGGGAATTGAACCCTGGTCCCAGGCCGATCTCTGCTTCAGGGTCTGCTGCTTCTAACCAGTGAGCCACAAAGTGAGCATGAGGGCAGACTGACCTAGTAAATCTGCCTGCTGGAGAAAGATGTGTGCAATGCTCCGGCAACCTGACAGTGTTATGTGAGCTAGTCAGCCAATCAGCTCCCGGACAGTTAGTTCTAGGGAGTGTATCTCTAGGTGTTGCATGATTGGGGCAGCCATCTTACCTTAGACTTAAATTAACATGGGGCTTAATGTTCGTTTTTTATATTTTTATCAATGCTGCAGTCATCCTACAGATGTCGGGAAAATGCTGCTATCAACAGCCTTAATGCAGCTGCTGCACACAACAGCTCCATGTGAGGCTGATTTACAATGCATGGTGGTGGTTCTGACTAGCACTCCTATCACTAATTGGCTGACAAAAAGGTTCCGAAAATCAATGACTGAAGGGTATTCACTAATTGCCCGCTCTCTGTTGTCCTGTGGGCTGATCCAAAATTTAAACGGCACACCCAATAAGCAATGTTAGAAGGGGGCTGACCTAAAGCCCCTCTACATTCAATCATTTTTTGTCTATTATTTTTTTCTTCAATGCAAAAGCTAAGACTTAACTAACAGATGCAGATTGCTAAACTTGCTGTCAAAGGGTAAAAACCTATCTGGCATATATAAGATGTAATATTCACCAAATATGTATTTAGCGAGACAAAAGAGTAAAATATGCATAAAGCTTCATTTTATCTTTTTAACTTGTGAAATGCTGCAATACATTTATTTTTTTTGAAAACCTGAATATTAAAATAAGTAAATATTTAGCTAGCTTGCTCCATGTACGCTGGGCACCATAATTATGGTCCTGGGCTAACATTTAATAGATCAGTACATTTCGAAAGCTGCACTATTTACTTAATTCAATGCTTTTGATGGCAATCATTATAAAAGGAAAGTCCAGTACTGAATGCAACCCGTAGCACAGTGTGTGGTGCATTTGAAGTAATCTGGCAAACCTAAGTGTGTCTTTCATCTGAATTGCAATGCCACAACTGTATGATAGTAGCAATGCGGCTCAGGATGGAAATGGTGCTGCATTATCAACAGCAGGTCATCATCCCAAAGAGAGCAATGATTGCAGTGTATGGTGATTTAAGTCTTCCATCTTCTACTGGAACTGATTTTTCTAATAAGAACAAAGGAGTGATCAGGCATTGACACAAATCTTTCCTCATCTGATTTAATCAGCAATGGGTCTAAAGATGTGGCAGACATGGAACCTGTATCCTGATATTTTTCATCTTTCCATCTTTCTATCCTTTTATTTCCCTGCTCCTTTATTTGATCCTAGTTGTGTGCTGTTTGATCTACCTGTTTTGTGTGTGTCTGTATGTGTTCTTGTATGTTTAATGTCTGTGTTTATCAGTCTCTGGGTGTTGGCGCATAGTCATAATTACCTTGCTCGCCCCAACATGCCAATTCTGTCTGCCATTCATATTTATCTGTCGGGCCCCTACTTCATCACACTATTCGCTCCTTCATATCTCCTTTTGCTTCATTCTTTCTTTCCACTCCTGCAGCTTAGTGTGTCTTCCTGCTTCTTTCTTGCCAGCATGAAGCATAAAGTCTGCTAACTACTACTGCTCTGTTTTAGGGAAGACCATTTCATTCAAAAGGCTCCTTCTTTATTCACTCTCTCTTGCTTACCCCCCTTCCAGCCTGCTGTCACAACTAGTGCTATGAGATGGCCTTGGAGCAGCTTAAAGTGTTATACAGAAATCGAACGTGACATAAAACCTGTCTCTTGGTTTACATGTGTGGATAACTTCATGTCAGATCATGTACATGTATGATGCCTGTAGGGCTCTCTTAATGGGTGTCTGTCTGATGGTCTAGTTTGAAGGGTAGAAATATGGTTACTGTTGTGTGTAAATGGTCATCTGTAGGTATACTGCACTGCCTGCATATTTGCATATCCTCTATGTTGATATGTGCGCGGTGGTTGTGTTTTTGTGTGAATTTATGTGTGCACCATACCAATGCCAAACCAGTGGTTTTATCATTTAAAGTAATTTGATATCTCCCATATAACCTGTTGATACAGTGCTTATATGCACACAATCAGAAATTCTTTGCTCTCAGTGACAAAAGTCACACATTGATCTAGTGTCCCTGAACACTGCAGAGGGTGACACGTTGGCAGTCAGGCTGTAGTCCGCCAGCGTGACAGAGGGGCAGATTATGATGGGAATGCGCCACGTTTGCATCACGCAACTGCGGCGTTAATGTGGCGCATCCCTACGACCCATTTACAACGTGACGCATCTAGGCAGATGCGTCACGTTGTAAAGCCCTGCGCCACTTGTGGGCGTTCCGGCGCAGGGTGGGCGTTCCGGGGCAGGTGCGCCTTGCAAAAGTGGCTGAGTGAAATCTATAAGATTTCACTCAGTCACTTTCAGGCCAATGCTGCGTCAAAACCCTGCGCCTGCTTGAAGCAGGCGTAGGTCTTGACGCAGCATTGTATAGATGGGGCACCCCCGAGCCTTGCTGGAGCTGCTTTGCGTCTGCGACGCAACTCCAGCAATGCGCCACCTTTACGGCACAGATGCGTCACGCATCTGTGCCGTTTTTGCCCCATGGTGCGCCGCATTGTAAATGCGGCGCACCATGGGTGGCGGAGCAGCGGCGCAAAATAACTGGCGCATCCCTGGGGATGCGCCAGTTATCATAAATCTGCCCCAGAGTATTTTACTATGTCGCCCTAGCGGAGGTCCCAATTGCCAATTTTCAAAATGACCATCAGGCTAACGGACATTTCTAGCATTTCTTGACAGCAGTTCCTGTGACTTCATTGTAACTTTGACGTATGGCTCCGTCAAACATGACCAAGCCATACAGCATTGTTACAAAGTTTTTTTTATTTTCAAAAACAGAATCCTAAAGTGAGATTTTGTTTTTGAGAATAAAACAAAACTCTGCCCCTCCTCACCAACAGAGTCATATCCCATGTAAAGGGGAGCATTTTTATATTTTTTCAGCACCTTACCACTAGAGTTTTCCTGGAGGTGACGGGCAGTAAAAAATGGCTATATGTCACACCATGTAAATTGGGCCTTAAAACATGGGACGGTCAGAGAAGTTTGGTCACAGCAGAGACAGAGTAGTCTCCACCGGCGCCAGACTATAGCTGCCAGCTTTTAAATTTGGTGTTTGGATCACTATATTGCCAGGAAGAGTACCCTTTCTGCCAACATATAAATCAGGCCTTGATACTATACTTTTAAAGTGTTTCACTGTGAACTGCCTATTACCACAGTGCTCTTTAGTTTAATAAAATGCTTTAAGTACAGTCAACCCACAGCACATTGGCAGTTAATGATGGTCAGCATGGCACCCAACTACATACCCAAAGACTACCAGACAGTGCAATACCAGTCAATAGGCAGTGTGTTTTTTGATTAAGTATCAGGAGAATTTTCTATTAAAAAAGTGTTTGTAACCATCTGGGTTTTAACATCATGCTCTTAGTGCGGTACCTCTTCCCACACAGCATTTCCATCAAAGGCAGAACCAGGATACCATTATGTAAAGTTTTCTCTTCCTTTGTGCAAATACCTTTTCATAGTTATGCGGCATAGAGAGAGCCAACTGCAACATTGCAAAGCTGCCTGCACCAACATGGGAGATACATAGTAGTCCATAGGACTCCATTAGGTTCCGGCTGCTATGAATGTTAGAGTGTAGTAGGAGGCAGGAGCATCCCACCCCTATATTGTTCGATCTTGAAGGACCTGGATGTTCTTTACCAGTTCCATATGGTGAGGTGAGGAAGTTTAGGCAAGCCACGGACCGTAGTTTAGGTAGCACTGGGCTCGTGAGAATAAGAGTATAGTGATTTTAGGTAAAGCATGCATAAAAAAATGTAGGCAATGGCACAGGTTATGCTGGAACCCCCTTGAGGATACATGTCAGATAGTGAGATCCAGCAGGATGGATTGTTGTGGTGTTCTCAAGAAAAAAGTGAGTCACTTTGATATGGACAGGAATAAAATCCTAAAGGAAGGTAGCATAATGAAAGAAACGATGTGAGATATATTCTCTAGACGGGAAATCTAGAAACTCTGTATATTTTGGAAATCCTGGGACAGCATCATAGCAAGTAAATGAGAGGCTGACAGAGGGAGGAAACAAGACAATTTGGCTAATATCGTGGAGTCCATGAGCATGATTTACGAAAGTGTTTTTGGCCTTAAACTTGCATTTACAGTCAAAAATATCTTATTTACACCTGCTCCGCATTCACAAAAGGATTCCTGGCGGGTGCAAATACTACTATTGACTTCTCCACAACGAGTATGCAAAAATCTATAGTAAAAAATCCCACGCAAGAGGTGGGAAGTGGGCATTCCAAGGCATGGTTAGCCCAAAAAGTTTGGGATCATCAACAAAGTTGTACATTTGTGGCCATCCACAAACCCCAATCCACCCCTGAAATGTTCAGAAATGTATGTGAGCTGAAGTATCTCCCCTTTCAAGAGAATGTTTTTTCCATGAGGAAAATGTTTTTCATCACAGAAAAATTTGAATTTGCACTGTAAACTTCATATATCTCTTTGCTTAAATATACAATATGTTTGAGAAACTGAAGATGTTGCAACTTTTCAAATATACTACTAGGAATGTTTATAAATTAGAAAAGTCAATAGGGTATGTGCTGCAGAGATGTAAATTTCCGCAAATCCTTTTTTCTTGAATCAGTCCCAATATGTCCATGTTCGAAACACATTTCTGCAGAGGGCATGACAAGAATGAAACTCATTTTTTAGTCAAGTTATTTTAACTCAGTGTATTGTAATAATGATCACCCTGTTTATTTATAATTCTCTTTTAACAATTTTGATTATGTCAAAGGTGGCAAGCATGTCTTGGTGGGCTTGCATCATTCTCTCCAAAAGCTGTTGCAGCTAATGCAATTTCCACTATACTAGATGGTATAAGAAATGGCTAAAAGCAGATTTAATCATTACAATGTATAAATTATTTATTTGAATTTAGATCTATTAAACACCAACCAGATTTATACACAACAATTAATATAAAGTTTTAATCTTAATTAAATCCTCTCAATTAGAATTTAAAAATAACTGCTAAAAATGCGCTAATAAATCAACGAATTCCTTAAAGAAAAGTTTATAATTTTGAATGTAATATGTTGTATCAAGCAAAACGAATGTAAGCCCCCCTTTTGAGATTCCAAAACATGTTGCTGAAGCAAGTAAAATCGGAGTCTAGCTACGACTGAGTTCTCTGGTTGTATTTAATCTATTTGTCTAAATCCTATTTTTAAATGCTCAGTTTTCAGAACATCTTTCGTCCATCCACTATGCCCTCCAAATATAATTTGGCAACAGAACAGCAAACTGCATGTGGCCAGGAATGTCATCACATTGTAAGTGTACTGAAAGGATTTGTGATATCAAGCATTTAAATAGATTGGATTTAACCAAACATTCAATTTCACATATTTAACTCATTCCATCTAGTACCCAAAAAACACGCATTTTCCTATTTTCATGTTCTTGTCATATCCCTGCCACGGGGAGGATACCCAGCCTGAACATTATACAGTCCATTCATCTCTGTAAAAGACTGGGGTCCAGAGTTATCAAACCTTCTCATTGTCCTTGCATCGCAACAACGCAAAGTCTTCAGTAATACTTACTAAGACACCCAAGGGGCGATTTGCACTGCCATGCATGGTTTTGTAAAGAAATGTAATGCAACACAGCTCTTTGCACCACATTACGTTTCAAGGTGGGACGCATTCCATTGGTGGAGAATGGGCATTTCCATGCTTCCACCCATGGATTTTGGCGCATTCCCAGATTTAATAAATCCAGTAAACCTAGAAATGTGTCAAAATGCTATGCCCATCCCAGTCAGGCATGCCAAGGAAAAATGTCGTTATGTCTCCTTGTTTCCCTTTTTATAAGTGCGTTGCATTCTGTAGCACACTTAAAAAGAGGAAAAAGCCTCTAAGGATTGTTTTTTTGTAGGCAGGTGTCTCTTCATGCACAAAAACAATCCTGTCGGCAATGCAGGCACCCTTAAACGATGGCCCAATTTGGAATAGGCAGCAGCTTGTGCGCCAATGCAGGCAAGGAGCAGGATGGGCCATATTGTGGTAAAAATGGCACATTCCTGCCCCACTCCCTTTCATACAGCACAGCGCAGCAAGTTGTCTGGCTGTGTTGCGAGAAATAATAATAAATCTGGCCCTTAGTTTCCAGTGCTCGGTTTTGCATCTTTCTTAGTTTTCTGGTTGTTGCTGCTCTCTTTTGTGCATCATACAGGTATCTGGGTGAATGCAGGTATAGGGATTTGTAGTCTACACAGGCCAGCTTGAATTTTATCCTGGCCTCCACCCCAGCAATGAGAGACAGAAAGAGCTTTTTATGAATGATTAGTGATGCTGGTTAATTAAAAGCAGCAGCACCTTCTACTTCTTAGTGCAGAAAAGTACTGGTTGCACCAGGTATGGCACATGGTATACCTCACCCAAAGAATATAAAGGGTTCGCTTCCTTAATGTGTCCAATTGGTGATGGCATTTTTGAAAATGTCTGATGCTCTAGCCACTTTCATGGCAGCTACAGACTTTATAGGGGGCATGGGCAGTTAAATGATTACTAGTCAGGAATGAAGAAAATCTTGACGAGCTAATAAGCTCTGTCTTGCTCTACTTGTAGGCAAGAAAAAATAAGTTAGAGTATAAGAATTGGGCTTTGTGGTGATGCATGCAATACCTAACATGACAAAGAGCATGAAGATGATACTACCACACTTACTACTGGCGTGTTCATAAACAGTCAGTAATAAAGGCTGCTTGTATAATGTGGCCACTGAGTCAGACAGTCATTAACATTCAATCTATAAAAACTGCCTGTATAATGTGGCCAGTGAGTCAGTCAGTCCAGCTAGGAGAACCCCAGCTGAGAGACTGAATATGTAAGAAACTCTGTAGGAACAAATATAATTTACAGAAGGTTTGCCAACACACCATGAACTACCACAGCAGAAAGACTGGTTCATGGAAGACAATCAGTCAGCGATGATACGAACATGAATGTAAAAATAAAAAAAGTGTGCCTACCCCATAGGAAAAAACGCCCATGATGTGGTGGTTCATTAATTTAACTTTTTACAAAAACAACCTCTTCATTTGAAGTTTGTTTTTGAAAAGAGTAAAACATTTGTAAAAGTTTGGCAGCCGGTTGTAATGTTTGACGGACACAGCCATCATATCTATCTATGCAACATTACCAGGAACCACTGTGATGTCAGTTCATACTAATGTTAAGAGCTGTCCGCAGAGCCAGCAGGCATCTCTAAATTTGGGGGATTAGATGCCTGTGTGGATCTGTTATTCTTTCTGAGCCCACTAGGGTCATTTGCCCGGACATTGACAAGGTGTGTATGTTTCAAAATTCGTGCTCTGCTGTCCCCATGAAGCCATGTATTACAGCTGACTTGATATCTCCTAACGCATCTCCTACAGGCATTAAGCCTCCTGCGGAAGCCAATACAGTGTTGTACTGGAATGCTACTGGATTACGCAGCAAAAGCTCTATTACTGAGTGGTTAGATTTTATCTCCAAAGTTCATATTCTTTGCCTACAGGAAACTTGGTTAGTGGACCCAATCCATATAACTGGCTTCAAAACATATCATTGTCAAGCTATCCAATCCACTAGTGGTCGCTCAAAAGGGGGCTTGTTTATTTATGTATCAAATCTGTTGACACCTTTGCATACAATTGTAATTGGTACCAGCACATTTTATCAAATAGTTATTTTACAGATGTCTGTACATTCCTCTATTGCTATCATAAACTTTTACAATAATGCCTGCACCCAGGAAATCATTCCAGCTCTTAATTGTCTAGTCCATGACTTGGAAACAGCCTTTCCAACAGATTGCAAGAAGCCAATTATTTCATGGGGCGGTGATTTTAATATACATGCGTGCCCGTATCCATCTAATAAGGTATGCGGCGTGACGTCTCCTGACAATAGCGATATTACCCATTTTTCCCACTCTGTATACGGGGATACCTTAAATACAATTTGTCTTTTTTTAACAAGCTCACTAGCAGTCCAGTTACAGTGAACATCACTTATAATGGTAGAGGTGAGAACAGTGTGACTGACTTTTTTTCTTTTCTCCCAGCATCATGCGGAGTTAGTCTTAGGATTTTCCATACACAGTATTGCAATCAGTGATAATTTCCCCCAAAGTGTTGTCCTGAACATCAACCTTTTGATTCAGAGGGGGGCTGCACATAGAGTCACTACTCTAGAGAACATCGATATTTCCCATCGTAACGGGTATGCATTGAGATAGTCCCTGATGGGTTCACCCAACTTTCTAGCACAACTAATTGGGAAAGAGAGGGAGGCTTTTAACAGTGCCTTGATGAGAATACAGAGGCCCATGAGCTCATACAAGCGTTTGACCTTATGAAAAACGGTATTGGTGAAGGGCTCTAAGTTAACCGGAGCATAGCCAGGGCACGTTAACCTCGTTGGTTTGACGCATTATGTACTAAATCTCTCAGAAATCTAAAATTAGCCCTAGTTAAAAAACCGAGACAGGTTTTGAAGGTCCAGGAATGCAGATCCGCATATTAATTGGCTATTAAGTAACAGAAAAAAAGGTTAAAGGAGGATACTTGGAACCATTTTACTCGAAACCAGTCGGTCTAATGACAACATTATGTTCTGGCGTATCATTAATTCTCCTTTATATGATCCTGCAGACTGACCCCGAGCTGAGATAGCCATTACTGAGGCTGCTTGGCTATCCCATTTTACAGATCTTTTTTCTTCCACTAAAGAAACTACGATTCCCCTGCTCACTGCCCCCCCCCTATCAGTGAGCTTGCCACTATCCCACCACTAAGCAATAGGAATTATCCAGAATTCACCCTGGATGAGGTAGTTGTGGCACTGAAGAGAAGTAAGGGTGGTAAAGCCCTGGCCCGGATGGGATCCCGATTGATCTGTTTAAGGCCAACATTGACTTCTGGTGCCCCTTTAATACTCTGCTCTTCAGAGCCTGTCGGGATAAAGGTTTTCTGCAAACTTGGCCTGAGTGTCTCATCGCACTCATATACAAGAAGGGTGATCGTAACAGCCCAGCACAATACAGGCAATCTCCCTCCTAGATTCCCTAGTGAAGGTGGCTGGGCGCATTCTCCTCGAATGACTACAGGACTAGGCAGAGTCCAACAACATTTTCTCAGACCTGGAGTATGGCTTTAGGTCTGGTTTGGGGGCCATGGATCAGGCCAGTAATCTTGACTTCCTCATTAACAAATATATTTATATTAAGGAAGGTAATCTGTTTTTGGCGTTTTTGTTGATTCATCTTCCGCTTTTGATTTTGTGGTACATGAGAAGCTATGGTCCATCATGACTAGCCTGGGAGTTGACTGCACCATTATTAATTATCTTAGAGATTTGTACTCTCTTCGTAGAGTCTTGGTAGAATCGGCTACAGCATTAACGGCGATTGCACTCAGCCGTTTAATATAAGAAGAGGGGTTTGACAAGGCTGTGTGCTCGCAACCTTCCTGTTCAATCTCTATCTTAACAGCATAAGTGAATTCTGGCAGGCAAGTGGCCAACATACCAAAAGTAGGCCATCGTCCAATCCCGCCACCTTTTTACGCAGACAACGCTGTTTTAATGGCTCGTACTCCTCTTGGATTACAGCGTCTAGTCAACGAGTTTGCAAATTTTATTGAGAACCTCAGCCTAAAAATCAACTTCTGCAAACTTTTTGCTATTAAAATTGGGCATTCGACCTCACAACCTTGTGACAGTTTTATTGAGGGCGCTAAAATTCAGTATACCACTACTTTTTCCTATTTGGGGAGTGTATTTAGCCACACTGGGAAGTGGCAGCGGGCAATAAAATCAAGCCAACTTCAATTTGTTAAAACTACAAGGGCCCTGCTGCAGTTTGCTAGAATGCAAAGAAATAAACACCTGAGGGAATTGTTGGCTATATACAAGGCAAAATGCAGACCCACTGCCATATATGGGTCTGAACTATGGGGGCATGGGCAAATAGACAGCCTCCAATTGGAAGAAAATGCATTTTTAAGGAACATTCTTGCCGTTCCGAAAAGTAGTCCAACTTACGTCTTCCATACAGAACTGGGTGTCCCATATATCGCAGACCTGATTGACATACAACCAGTACTACTATGGCACAAAATGTGGTCATCGGTACATACTACACTTAACTGAGCAATTATAACTGATTGTCTCAGATCAATGTCGGCCCTTAAAATTCCCTGGCTTAAATATGTGCATAACTTTTTGTCCGATATTGGTCATGTACTTTGAACATCTCGATTGCTTGGCATCTGTCCAAAGAAAATAACTCAGAATAAAATTCTTATCTCTTCTAGAGGAAATGAGCCTAGCATCTGAAATTTTAAAACCTTTTGTACTGAGTAATCAGACGATATTGACCAGCTTCAACATGCAATTTTACTTAGCTAATGTGTTCAACTCTCACCACAGGTTTGTGCTGACTCTTTAGTTTGAACATCTTTCATCACTCAATCAGCTTTCCCACTATTAGCAACTGGTCATCTGACACAGGGAAATGCACTTGTGATGACATCTCTTTGCAGAGCACAATGCACACTGTTTTTTTTCCGGTAAACATTTTACTGGGATGAGGAAGAAACATATTATCCCTTTGCTATTGCAGCTTGGCTTTGAACAATGTCGCCTAGCTTTTATGTACCTGCAAACGCTACCGAACATATATATATATATATATATATATATATATATATATATATATATATATATATATTACAACAAGGCGGCTCCCTTTTCCTCCGTTAGGCGCTCCTTGATTCTGGTCGCGTTACTCCTGCGGTCGAGCCTGACCGCTATAAATTCAACAGGTTTCCCCAGCAAAGGGAAGGATGGAGTCGCAGAAAGAAACAGGCTGTGGGCGTTCTAGAGTGTATATTTTCTTTTAATCCATTAATCCATCGGGGGTTGTAAAACAATATAGAAACCAACGCGTTTCGACAGCGTCCGCTGTCTTGCTCACGGTCAGTGTACTGTGCATCGCTCAGCAGTTTTAAGGAACCAACAAACAACATGATTACACCCGCCCCCTTGTCACATGGTACATGACCCACATGTTAAGGATTCTGGGACTTGTAGTTTGGTCCAATGATTTGGTGTAATACTTGTATGAGTAATTACATTTGAGGGATTGGAGTAAATTAGATGTTACTAATCCTCCCTTAGCCACTGTTGGTTCTGTAACCGCTATTTACTTGGGGAGTACTGCCCTCCAATGGGCAAAATTTACCATCAGACATGTTGATACATCACTAAACAAACTGAGTATAGCCCTCCAGTGGGCATTTCCACCTGTACATATAATTCTTGATTCAACATTTAGTTAATTAACTATTTGAGTATGGCCCTCTAGTGGGCATTTTGACATGTCATAATTTATGGCTAGTTTATAGGTACTTGCCCAAGTGAGCTTCAAACAAAGGTGAAAAACTGGTGGGGGAGTGAAAAATTAAAATTTGGGACAAATCTAAGTTAATTATTTAGTTCATGGCAGGCGGAAGTCTTTACGGAAGTCAATTATGTTCATTTAAAGGTGTATGTAAAGTTCCTCCGATTGATTTAACCCTAGTGGGGTCATGGTTCTGAAACCAAGGATATGTTTAGATTCCTTGCGGCGTAGTAATTTTTCATTATGTCCTCCTCTGGGTGATGGGTTCAGTGTCTCAATACCCCAGAAACGCAATTGCTTCCAGTCCCCATTATGCGCTGACTCCATATGTTTTGCAACCGCGTTGCTTCTGTCTTTATGCACAGTTGCACGTACGTGTTCTAGGATCCGTTTTTTTAGTTCGCAAATTGTGCTGCCAATATATCTTAATTTGCACGGGCATTCAATCATGTACACCGTGTACCTACTGTTGCAAGTTATACATTCATTGATTTTCCAGTTTTTTTTATCCGGCATGGTTATTTCTTGAGTTGGTTTAGCAATTTCACAGGCTTTGCAGTGGTAGCACTTCACGAATCCTTTTGTTTGTAGCCAATTTTTTCTTTTTGCTGGTGGCTGGAAATGGCTGTGAACCAATTGGTCCTGGAGGTTTTTAGCCCTTTTGTAAGTCACTGTCGGGTGTTTGCCCATCCTTTTTCCTATGATCGGGTCCAACTGTAGAATCTTCCAATTCTTCTTTAAGATTTGATTTAGTTGTTTTGTTTCTCTACTATATGTCGTGATCAACCTAATCGGCTCATCCTCCGTTTGAGTGGGGATTTCTTTAGGTTTCAGGCTGTCCGGTCTTGTGGTCTTATTTGCTCTTTCCCAGCAGTGTTTTATTGTATGTTGGTTATATTGTCTCTTTTGGAAACGCATCGCCGAATTTTGGCTCTGTTTTTGCCATTCATCTTCTTCGCTACAAATTCTCCTAAGTCGTAGGAATTCCCCGTAGGGGATGCTTGATATAAGGGACCGTTGGTGGAAACTAGTGGCTTCAAGTGTGGCATTCGTGGCTGTACTTTTCCGATGTAAAGTGGTCTCCATTTTGTTGTTTTTAATGTATACTTCGGTGTCCAGGAAGATGGCTTTATTAGAGCTGATGTTGTGAGTAAATCTTATGCCTGGCGTACTGGAATTCAGTATTTCAAAGTACTCAAGGAATTTTTCTTTTCCACCGTTCCATATCAAGAACAGATCATCAATAAATCTCTTCCAGATTATGATGTGTTGTGTAAATGGTTGTAATGTGGTATTCCAGGCCACTGTTTCCTCCCACCAACCCATGGCGGTGCAAGCGTAATTTGGGCTAAAGGAGAAGCCCATGGCTGCTCCATTCTTTTGCCTGTATATGGAGTCCCCAAACAAGAAAATGTTGTTGTTTAGTAAGTATTGTGTCATATCCATCAGCATGTTGTTATGATTTGCATAATGTATATTGCGTTCCTGAAAGACATGTTTACAGGCGTTCAGACCCATCTCATTGTCGATATTTGTGTATAATGAAATCACATCCATTGTGATCATTATAAATTCCGGTTGCCAGGTGATGAGCTTCAAGTTGCATAGGAAATCAGTTGTATCCCTGATATATGATTTAAGTTGTTTCACATGAGGATTTAGAAAAAAGTCTATGAAGTTAGAGAGCGGTTCCAGCAAGGAACCGTTTGACGACACTATAGGTCTCCCTGGTGGCTTCGTGGCATTTTTGTGGATCTTGGGTAGGAAATATATTGTTGCTGTTTTTGGGAAGTCTACCGTCAAGTATTTGGTTTCATCAGAGTCTAGCAATGATGCATTTTCCCATTGTCTTATTTTTCCATCCAGAATCCTCTTTGTGTCATAGGTTGGGTTGATGTCTAGTTTCTCATAATAATATGAGTTGTTCAATTGGATCATGGCTTCCTCAATGTATAGTTGGCGATCCCATAGGACGATATTCCCGCCCTTAATGGATTAAAAGAAAATATACACTCTAGAACGCCCACAGCCTGTTTCTTTCTGCGACTCCATCCTTCCCTTTGCTGGGGAAACCTGTTGAATATATATATATATATATATATATTTATTACCTACTGGCGGTCACCAGTAGGTAGTTATAGTTAGGATTGGCTATCATAGGAAATCCGCAACATTCTATTGGGAATAACTCTGGCGCCGGTTGAGGAATTTGTGAGTAATTTTCCAACATTTTGGCCAGCTCCGCTCTGCTCCTTCCCTGGAAGTTTCGGGGGGATTTGTGAAGTGGGGGCTGAGAAAAAAGGGGGTCCCAAAACGTGTTTTCCCCATGTTAATTTCCATAGGACGTTCTGACACGGCTACAGCCCGAACCGCTGAACGGAATTACGCCAAACTTTGCAAAATTGTAGGGACTGGTACGCAGATGTGCCTTTGCTATATTTGGTGAAAATCCCTCCAGTAGTTCCTGAGAAAATCAAAAGAGAAAAAATATATATCTATAGCAGCTTACGTGTAAGCTTACTGTAAGCTTACCTTTCCGAGCATGAGCTGCATTCTGATTGGCTGCTAATGTCTGTCAACACTCCAAACGAGAAAGTGTTGGCAGCCATCTTGTGCCTCAGTAGACTGAGGCACAGGAAAGCAGAAAAACAAACGTGTAGAACTCAAAAAGGGGGCAGGGTAGAAGCAACCTGACCCCTAGGCCTGCTCAGGGGGTCCACAAGGACCCCCAAGGCAAAAAAAAAATGTGTTTTCAAAATTCAAATTCTTCATCCAAGAAGTGTTGGCAGCCATCTTGGGACCAATATACATGATAGCACCTCATTAAAAAGCATTGAAGTTAATAGAAGGTTTTAGGACTTTAGTTACATTATAAATCATTTGTTGATGGTACCATACTCATTTTAGGAATTGTGGTGTGTTCTAAGGTGATTTTACCATGTGAAAAAGCCTTCTGCTGAGATATCATGAATCATGCTTGAAAGAAAACTATTATCTCATGCTTTTCCCACAGTGGTTTGGAAGGGGATCTATAAGCTAAACTGAAAGCATATTTTCTGTAAATTCACATTATCTTTCTCAGTCATGTGAGAATGAAGTCTGACATTCTCAGTAAAACATGTACATCCAACAAGGACAGAGACAGTCAGTTGATTCCTTTGTGTTCTACTGCAGCTTCCCAGAGTGTTCTAAAAAACAACTAGAGCGCTAACAGTCTTACTTATGACAAAAGTATGGCACACCAGAAGCCATCTTGATTGGAATGAAGTGGTAAGTCTGAAAACATTTAATTTAAAAAGGAACAAAATGAGGGCGTTCATTTTGCCATAGAAAGTATGATTAGTGCTTCAGAAAGAAAAATTAGGGCACAATTTGAGTGATTTCTCAAATCCTCTTCTATTTCATTAAACAATTCTGACATACAGTCTCCCAAGATAGCCACCAGAGACAAAAGAGCCCAAATGTAGACCAAATAGCACCCAGATGTAGCACAAGTATAGCCCAATGACAGAATGTCCCAGAGTGTTCTAAAGAACAACTAGAGTGCTAACAGTCTTACTTATGACAAAAGTATGGCACACCAGAAGCCATCTTGATTGGAATGAAGTGGTAACTCTTAAAACATTTAATATAAAAAGGAACAATATGAGGATATATTTTGCCATAGAAAGTATGATTAGTGCTGCAGAAAGAAAAATTAGGGCACATTTTGAGTGACTTCTCAAATCCTATTCTATTTCATTAAACAATTCTGACATGCAGTCTCCCAAGATGGCCACCAGAGACAAAAGAGCCCAAATGTAGCCCAAATATCACCTAGATGTAGCCCAAGTATAGCCCAATGACAGAATGTCCCAGAGTTTTCTAAAGAACAACTAGAGCGCTAACAGTCTTACTTATGACAAAAGTATGGCACAACAGAAGCCATCTTGATTGGAATGAAGTGGTAAGTCTGAAAACATTTAATTTTAAAAGGAACACAATGAGGGGGTTCATTTTGCCATAGAAAGTATGATTAGTGCTTCAGAAAGAAAAATTAGGGCACATTTTGAGTGACTTCTCAAATCCTCTTCTATTTCATTAAAAAAATTCTGACATGCAGACTGAAACATGCACTTTGAATACCAGCAGCAGACTTCCCTGGTGAGCAGTAGCTTTACTACAGTGATATAATGAGCAACTAGAGTGCTAACATTCAGAATTTATGGCAAATGTGTGACACATCCGAATGCCTTCTTGATGGAACCAAAATAAACAAGCATTGAAATTGCAATAGATCTCGCCCTCGTTTAAGTTAAAGCCATTCTGTTTGTAATGAGGTGGCTTTTTAGCTTTGCTTTTAATAGTGTTTTTCAAACTTTCATGTAAATAACATGCATATGTATGCATATATGCATATGTATGCATGCATTTATATTTGTATTTATGTAGATATGCAGATTATATATGTTTATATATGTATGTATATATATATATATACACATGCATATATATAAATGCATATATATGCATATATATATATATATGTGTATATGTGTGCGTGTAGATAGACCGAGGCACAAGAAAGCAGCAAAACAAACGTGAAGAACACAAAAAGGGGGCAGGGTAGATACACCCTGACCCACTAGGCCTGCCCAGGTGGTACCACAAGGACAAAAAAGGCCCACATTTGGTTTTTTTTTAACACCTGGTCTGTTTTTTTAAAAATTACCCCCCGGGGGCACCAAATCGCGGCAGCATAGTGATAAAGAAGTGTGGGGGTCCACAATCCCCCCAACACTGCCCTGGGGACTGCCGCTCCCGGGGCAAAGCAACGCAGCCCCTTGGCGCATACTGGAGAATCCTGGTGGGCTACTTGGCCCCCAGGGACCCCCAGTATGCAAGGGGAATTAGTTCCTATTCTGCAAACACGCCAGGGGTTGCGCTGCAGAGAGGTGTAAAAAAGGGTGTGGCCTCATTACACCTCTCTGCAATGCAGCCCCCTGGCGCATACTGAGACTCTGTCCTCCTGAGGCGGAAAGCCGGGAGGTACAGAGCACGTTTGTTTTTTAAAAAGTGTGTATCTGGCTGAATGTCGATTTAGGACTGGAAGCCTTTTAACTGTCAACTGCATTTACCTGTGCACGAGTGAAATTCCCGGTGCCCTCTGACCTCTGCTGGTCCCCCGCAGCCGAATCACGGGCTGACACGGGCCGGTATTGAAGGAACACATGCCATCTTAGGGCTGGTGGAAGGGGAGCGTTCCAGCTGCCTGGCCCCTCCCCCCCTCTGGTGAGCTTATAAAAACCTCCGCTAAACTTGCCTAGTGCTGAATACTGAGACTCTGTCCTCTTGAGGCGGAAAGCCGGGAGGTACAGAGCACGTTTGTTTTTTAAAAAGTGTGTGTCTGGCTGAATGTCGATTTAGGACTGGAAGCCTTTTAAACTGTCAACTGCATTTACCTGTGCACGAGTGAAATTCCCGGTGCCCTCTGACCTCTGCTGGCCCCCCGCAGCCGAATCACGGGCTGACAGGGCGGGTATTGAAGGAACACACGCCATCTTAGGGCTGGTGGAAGGGGAGCGTTCCAGCTGCCTGGCCCCTCCCTCCCTCTTCCACCTGTGCTACTATTGCCTGACCTTCGCCGGAGGCGCAGCGGACGGGCGCAGCGGGCGCGCCAGAAGCGCGCGCCAAAGGCAAGCCCGTCTGTGCCCGTCCGTGACCGAACGGGTCCAGGGGCAGGAACTCCTGGGGGTCTCACGCTCCGGAAACACTACAGTTCCCTGGCACTTAGAAATCTTTGTCCTCCCACTGGCAATATCTGCCGCCACAGCCTAAATATTAACAATGGAGACAAAAAATGCGCACATTGCCCTTTCACTGTTAACAGACAACTGGGATCGAGGCACAAGGGTAGAATATTAAATCTTGCCCTGCTAAATTGCCGGTCTTTGGGGAAACACAAGTTGGAAATATATGAACATCTGACTGATCATCGGATGGACGCACTATTCCTTACGGAGACATGGATACACTCCGCGTCTGCACCTGCTGTACTGGCCGCACTCCTTCCAGGATATGATATCAAGAGAGTCGACAGGAAGAAGGGGAAAGGGGGGGGATTGCGATTATACATAAACGAGAGCTGACTTGCACTTTAGAAGAGAGGGACATTGCAAAAAGTGAGACTGGTTTCTTTTCCCTAGCAGTGCCCCTTGGATACTGTCTCAAGGGATTTTTAACATATCGCCCACCGGGACCTGGAGCCAGCTTTCCCACGCAAATGATGGACACTCTCACACTCTCTGCTCTCACACATGAGAGACTCCTACTTTTAGGGGACTTAAACTTTCACTTCGACGACCCCCTAAACAACGAAGCGCAGGAATTCAGACAGGAACTAGAAGGCATACAGATGCTGCTAAAATCGGATATGCCCACTCATTGCCAGGGCCATCTTTTGGACCCTATCTACGCCAACTGGGAGACTCTGACCGTGGCTCCTCCAACGCCTGTTATTTGGTCGGACCATTTTTTAGTCCCATTTCGGGTAGCGGTCCCGGAAAACGGACTTCAGAATGGGAAAAACACTACTAATACACGCAGGAAATGGGCCAAGTTTTGCCCAGAGGAATTTAATAAAATAATAGAATCCGAAGGCCCGCTTGAGAGCGAGGAAATCGAATCTGCCTGCGAAATATTAGACTTACGAATCCAAAAGGCGTTAGATCGCACAGCACCATGGACTCAGAATGTGCCAGTAAGGAAATCTAAATCTGCCCCCTGGTTCGACACTGATCTACGAGAACTTAAAGCCTCATGTAAAAATCTAGAGAGGAAATGGCGTAGGCACTATTCTGAGATAGACAGAGTCAATTATAAGAAAGGCTTAAAAGAATATCATGCCATGATCCGGAAAACGAAGAGAACCTACTACTGCACCAGAATTAAGAACGCGAATAACTCCATGAAGGAAATGTACCTAGTATATAGGGAATTATCTGATCTCGCCCCACTGACAGCCCCGATAGATGGATCAGTCAAAGCCTGCAATCAAATAGCAGAGTTTTTCGCCAGCAAAGTGGATAAAATCTATACGGCGTTTCCGGAGGCAGCTAGAGTAGGGGAGGGGAAAAAGGAAACCCCCCCAATTATACAGAACAGTAACAGCCTCTCGGCATTTTTGGTCCCCTCACGGGAACTAATATGCCATATAGCAGGCAGCATCAAATCAGGATCACCTAACGACCCAGCCCCACCAAAAAAACTTTATGGTAGTTTAACCGCTCTGGAGCCATACATCAGCCACTTACTCACTCTCTCTTTTGCATCAGGACAAGTACCTGAATTGAATTGAATAAAATTTATAATGCGCATACAGTAACCCGAAGGTATCAAGGCGCCTAACAAAAAATATCATAAACATGGGCATGTCACCATTACAGATAGGCCTGCACAAATAAATAGGTCTTCAGGGCACTTCTGAAGGCCTGAAGAGTGGGTAGAGATCTTAAATCCAAAGGGAGGGAGTTCCACCATTTAGGTGCAAGGGTGGAAAAAGCCCTACCCCCCCATTTAGCCCTCCTAAAACGAGGGACTGACAGAAGAAGTTTGCTCGAAGAGCGCAGGTTCCTGACCGGAATATGGCGGGATAAGATGGATCCTACACCCGTGGTACTGTTTTTAGCCAATGCCCTGTAGGTCATACACAGGATCTTATAATGGATACGGTGTTCCACGGGAAGCCAGTGCAGCAGCTTTCTTGCTGCTGTAGCTGAGGCACGTTTGGGGAGATCCAGGACAAACCTGGCAGCGGCGTTCTGGACTACTTGCAAGCGCTGCAGTAGACTTTTATTCAGTCCAACATACAGCGCATTGCAGTAGTCCAGTCGTGAGCCAATAAGGGCCACTGCCAGCTGTTTCCTTGCCTGTAGTGACAGGTAGTGCCTGATCCTCCTAAGGACGTGAATAATGCCCCATCAGGTGGAAATGGTTCTATTGACCTGTTTTTCCAGATTTAGGGAGGGATCGATCATAACCCCTAGATTTTTTGCAGTGGAGGTGGGAATAGGGCAGGCTCCTAATGAGTCTGGCCACCAAACAGATGACCACACATCCTCTTTCCCTCCGAACACCATCACCTCCGTCTTCTCTCCATTCAGTTTTAATGAATTGTAAATCATCCATTTCCCGACTGCCTCCATACAAGATCTAAAATTGGAGGCAGTCAGGATGTCTGACTGAGAGAGAGAGACGAGGATCTGGGTGTCATCTGCATAGGATACTATCTCCATCCCGTAAGATCTAATTAGCCTGGCAAGTGGTGTCACATAGATGTTAAATAGGGTCGGACTTAAAGCCGACCCCTGGGGGACCCCACATTGCACAGGCAGGGATGGAGATAGGAACTCCCCCAACTTCACTCTTTGCACTCGATGGTTGAGGAAAGAAGTGAGTAAATCTAAGGCTGCTCCCCAAATCCCAATCTCCCCCAGCCAAGCTGTTAATACTGAGGGAGACAGGGTATCGAAGGCCGCCGTCAGATCGAGGAGGATCAGGAGGGAGGTTTGGCCCCCATCCACACGTGTGCGGATGTTATCCAACACGATGGTGAGGGCCGACTCCGTACTGTGTTCCCTCCTGAATCCATGTTGGGAAGAGTCGAGGCAACCCGAGTTCTCTATAAATGCAGCCAGATGCTTATTAAGATGTATTTCTAGCATCTTTGCAGGGGCTGGCAGGAGAGAGATGGGCCGGAAGTTTTTCAGAACTGCTGGATCCAAGGAGGCCTTTTTTAGTAAAGGTTTTACCACCGCATTTTTCCATTGGGTGGGAAAATGGCCATCCCTAATGGCTCTATTCATAATGTCAGCCAGCGGAGGCAGAAAAATGTCTCTGCACTGTTTGAGGATCCTAAGAGGACATACATCCAAGGGGGAGCCAAATTTAATTTTATTTAGAAGGCTATCTAGGTCCTCCAAAGAAAGAGGGGGAAAAAAATCTAAGGTGTTTAAACAGGGTGGTTCAGCCGGGGCATGGCCCAAAGCTCCCAGGGCAGGGGGCCCGCTTGTGAGAGATCTTTGTGTCTCCAAAGCGGAGTGTATATCTGAGATTTTCTCCTGGAAAAAGGAGGCAATGTTATTACAAAGCTCTTGGGAAGCTACTACTGGATCTGGAATTTGAAGCGTTATGAGGGAGTCCACTGCTCTGAAGAGCTCTTTAGGGGAGGTCAAAGAAGTTGTCAAGGCCGTAAAATGTTCTTGTTTGGCCTTTATGATTTCCCTTTCATAACTCCTCAGCAGGATCTTATGGGCTGCCCTATCCTTCAAGTCCCAACCAGAATGCCATAGTCGCTCCCGTCTCCTTACTTCTTGTCTAAGAAGTCTAAGTTGTTTAGAGAACCAGGGGGCTGAGGGCCTTTTCCTAGCTCTATGGCATAGTTTAATAGGGGCTAGTTCGTCCAGTGCCTCAGTCACAGTCCTTTCAAACTGTGAAACTGCCATAGAGACATTTTCCTCATGGGGAGCGAACAACTTGGGTGCCCACGGGGTAAGAGAGCTATTTGTAATATTTTTTTAATTCCTGCGAAGTTCCTTATGACTTGAGGTATTTTTAAACATAGGAAAAGAAGGACAGGATAGCTCAAATGGAACTGCCAAATGGTCGGACCATGATAGAGCAATAGAATCCTTAATTGTCAACCTCTCGTCATTAGTGAAGACCCCATGGAGCGTATGACCTGCTCTATGAGTGGCCCCTCTAACCAGTTGGACAAATCCGCAGGCTGACATGGCATCAAGCAGGGAGACCGTCTCCTTAGCATCCTGCCTCTCCAAATGGAAATTAAAATCACCCAATACCGTGAGGTCTTTCCGACCAAAATAGGGTTCTAAAACATGAAGAAACCGTTGTCCAAAGTCGGAACGAGGCCCCGGAGGGCGATAGACTAAAATTCCACAGAAAAGGGCTCTATAGCCACTTTTTATAGTGAAAAATAGTGCTTGGAAACTGTCTGAGGGATCAAAAATAGGGACAGTGTGACAGTGGAAATGATCCTTATAAAGAATTGCTAGTCCTCCTCCCACCCGAGTCAGTCTGTCTTGACGAGCTAAACAATATCCCTGGGGGACAGCTTCCATGAGGTCAGGACTAGATGAGTCCTTTGCCCACGTTTCGGTAATAAATACCAGGGAGGGCTTCCTATCTAGTACAAAGTCCCTGAACATTATATTATTTTTGATAAGTGAGCGGGCATTTAGAAGAATACACTCTTCTTTCGGCGTCATAAGGCTTGGGCGAGCGGGTTGGCTAGGCATATGACTAGAGGGAGGGGAGGTAAAATTTACCTTGCCAGATATTTGGCACCCACACGAAAGCGAACCCTCAATATCCTCAGGCAGGGAAGAGTGGAAACATGGGAGCCCGAGTGGTTTAAGCGCCCGCAAGGTGTGGGTGGAATATCTAAAACGTGGGGGGTCAGAGGCGACAGAGTCAGGGCCAGACGTCCAGCCGTCCAGCCCGTCCTTAGCACGGACGGGCACAGACGGGCTGGACTCTGGCGTGACTCCGGCGTCACCACGGCGCACTCGCAGCGCGCACACACTGCGCGCCATAGTGGCCCGTTAAAATAGGGCTCTAGACAGTCAAGCTGACTGCTAGAGCGCTGGTCAACACAGCGCTTACTCAGCACACACCCAAAATGGCGCTCACCTAACCCAGGAGCGTGAGGGGCCGGCCCGCCAAAGTAGCGGTGGGGGCACTTTAATATGCTGCAATGCGACCAGGGATTAAGACCAGGGGAGACAGAGTGCAAATAAACAAAATAAAATACAAAAACGGGAAATTTTTAAAACGCTGGTAGCGTCCTAACGCAGGCAAAGCTGCAGTAATACGAGCCCAAGTAAGGAGAGCCTACCTCCTGCCTTGCTTAAATGAAGAATTCAGGGCCACCCTCTAGACAGTCAAGCTGACTGCTAGAGCGCTGGTCAACACAGCGCTTACTCAGCACACACCCAAAATGGCGCTCACCTAACCCAGGAGCGTGAGGGGCCGGCCCGCCAAAGTAGCGGTGGGGGCACTTTAATATGCTGCAATGCGACCAGGGATTAAGACCAGGGGAGACAGAGTGCAAATAAACATAATAAAATACAAAAACGGGAAATTTTAAAAACGCTGGGAGCGTCCTAACGCAGGCAAAGCTGCAGTAATACAAGCCCAAGTAAGGAGAGCCTTCCTCCTGCCTTGCTTAAATGAAGAATTCAGGGCCAGCTTCTAGACAGTCAAGCTGACTGCTAGAGCGCTGGTCAACACAGCGCTTACTCAGCACACACCCAAAATGGCGCTCACCTAACCCAGGAGCGTGAGGGGCCGGCCCGCCAAAGTAGCGGTGGGGGCACTTTAATATGCTGCAATGCGACCAGGGATTAAGACCAGGGGAGACAGAGTGCAAATAAACAAAATAAAATACAAAAACGGGAAATTTTAAAAACGCTGGTAGCGTCCTAACGCAGGCAAAGCTGCAGTAATACGATACCTGCTGCCTGGAAGAGAGCAATAGTTCTCCCTTTGAGGAAAAAACCCAACATCAGCCTTGCAAAACTGGACAACTTGTGACCTATCTCCCTTCTCCCCTATTTTGCAAAAATCGCGGAGAAAGCAGTGAATCAACAACTGTCTGCATTCGCAGAGACCAACGGACTGCTCCATCCCTCTCAGTCGGGATTCCGTGCTCCACACTCCACGGAATCGGCCCTACTGGCCTCAACTGAAACTCTACGGAGTTACGCGGATAAAGGCCAGACAGCGGCACTGATCATGCTGGATCTCAGTGCCGCTTTCGACACTGTATACAATATTGAGGTGAGCAACCCAATCTACCCTTGCGGGTTCGGGCAATATTCGTTATAAAAGGAAGTTGGACCAGCAAGGGACTTTGTTCAAGTATTATTTGTCAGCGTGTTAGGACTCTGTTATAATAAATCTGAGCACCTAATTGTAATCAATCAATCGCTGTGCTAATTTAATAACTTCAGATCATAATCAATACATACAATGTTACCACACTAACAAAGTAAATAATGCAAAAACCAGGGTTTTATATTGTCTGAATATTATTATTTTCTTTCTCAAGACAAAAGGTATGATTTTTTACAAAAGAAGAAAACAAATTCTTACAAAATAGGGTACATACACAAAATGTTCACATCAAATATACACAGTACAAATTATATAATCCTTTAGTATATCTGAGAAAGTCCAGACTGCTAAACACAAGATAACATTGTGACTTCAACTGAACAGAAGAAAATCAAAAATGGTATAATGAATTACATGCAGGCTTGGACTAATTAGTCGACGTTTCGGTCTTTTAGAGATTATTCATCAGACCATCATCAGGACAAGGAATTTCTACATATAGTAGATGACCCTTTATGCCGGATAGATTCTTATTTTCTACGTAGACAGCGTACATCAAAATATTTGGCTAGTTGGCGACAAAGAAAATGAGTTCTTGTGCATCAGAGTTGCTTGAATTCTGAGCTGTAATTCTTTATGTAGTTCACCAATCTACTGGGCGGCTCTTTGTTTTGCACAAAAGTCGAAAATGCGGCAAAGGTTTCAATGGCGTAGCACCACAGCACAGTTGTGAAGTCGGCTTGCGGGGAGAGCGCGTTTAGATCCCAGCACAGTTTCTAGATGTGACTAGCAAGTTTATCACAAACGATTCGAAGGCAGCAATTATCCTCCTCTGCTCGTGTCACCGGACCAGGCAGCAGTGTTAGTTGCTAGCAGTAACTAAACTTGCTAGTCACATCTAGAAACTGTGCTGGGATCTAAACGCGCTCTCCCCGCAAGCCGACTTCACAACTGTGCTGTGGTGCTACGCCATTGAAACCTTTGCCGCATTTTCGACTTTTGTGCAAAACAAAGAGCCGCCCAGTAGATTGGTGAACTACATAAAGAATTACAGCTCAGAATTCAAGCAACTCTGATGCACAAGAACTCATTTTCTTTGTCGCCAACTAGCCAAATATTTTGATGTACGCTGTCTACGTAGAAAATAAGAATCTATCCGGCATAAAGGGTCATCTACTATATGTAGAAATTCCTTGTCCTGATGATGGTCTGATGAATAATCTCTAAAAGACCGAAACGTCGACTAATTAGTCCAAGCCTGCATGTAATTCATTATACCATTTTTGATTTTCTTCTGTTCAGTTGAAGTCACAATGTTATCTTGTGTTTAGCAGTCTGGACTTTCTCAGATATACTAAAGGATTATATAATTTGTACTGTGTATATTTGATGTGAACATTTTGTGTATGTACCCTATTTTGTAAGAATTTGTTTTCTTCTTTTGTAAAAAATCATACCTTTTGTCTTGAGAAAGAAAATAATAATATTCAGACAATATAAAACCCTGGTTTTTGCATTATTTACTTTGTTAGTGTGGTAACATTGTATGTATTGATTATGATCTGAAGTTATTAAATTAGCACAGCGATTGATTGATTACAATTAGGTGCTCAGATTTATTATAACAGAGTCCTAACACGCTGACAAATAATACTTGAACAAAGTCCCTTGCTGCTTTCGACACTGTGGCGCATCACACACTGCGACAGTGTCTTAAAAAGGGAGGAGTAAGAGGCAAGGCATGGGAATGGCTGGAATCATTCCTCACAGGCCGCAGTTTCCAGGTTGCACAAGGACAGTTCAGGTCCAATGAAATAAAACTTAAGCAGGGAGTACCACAAGGCTCCAGTCTCAGCCCCACTTTATTTAATCTATATGTGGCCCCTATTGGAGCGGTCACAGACAAATTTGGGGTTGAGACAGTGTCATATGCAGACGACACACAACTGATCGTGACGCTTACGCAACCAGAAGAGCAATGCGCTGCTAATTTTAAGAGCTGTATGCAGGAACTGGCCAAGTGGATGGCAGACAACTGCCTCCGTCTCAATGGCAACAAAACAGAGGTACTAATCATAGGCAAAACTCCATCAGTTTGGACCTCAGCGTGGTGGCCAGACGAGCTGGGTCAACTACCCACACCCAGCAATCTAGTGAAAAATCTAGGAGTTTGGCTGGATAAAAATCTATCCTTCGACCACCAGACCAAACAAGTGGCAGGCACTTGTTTCGGTATACTATGGGTCCTTAGAAAAACACTCGACCTTATGCCTATGCAGGTACGCCAAACCCTAGTCCATGCACTGATAACATCCAGGCTGGACTACGGAAACGTACTATACCTAGGAGCCAATGAAAAATGCACTACTAGACTGCAGCGTATACAAAATGCGACGGCCCGTCTGGTCCTTCAACTACCCAGAATGGCATCCTCACAAAAAGCTCTAAGAACACTTCACTGGCTCCCTATCAGGGAACGGGTGAGTTTCAAGGCCCTCTGCATAGGACATCGCATCCTACATGGGAAAGGCCCTAGGTACCTGCTCAACTATCTGAAGCGGTATGAGCCTACACGACAACTAAGATCATGTGGCACGGGGCTGGTACAGGTCCCAAAGGTAAAAAGAGTAAGAATGGGTGGAAAATCTTTCAGAGCCTCGACGGCTAAGCTGTGGAACAAGCTGCCAGAAAAGCTGCGCCTAGAAGAATCCGAGCTTCTATTTCGTAAAGAACTGAAAACAATCCTGTTCCCCAACCCTCAATGCCTCAAATAGGGCCCCTCACTACAACCTCAATCCCACTCTAATGGAAACAAACAACAGCTACCAGCGCGGGGACACACCAGCGGGTGTAACCAAGCACTTTATAAATGTATAATAATAATAATAATAATACTGCAGGTTCCAGGTGGGCTAGTTGGCCCCCAGGGACCCGCAGTATGCAAGGGGAATTAGTTCCCCCTCTGCAAACACGCCCGGGGGCTGCGTTGCAGAGAGGTGTAAAAAAGGGTGTGGCCTCATTACACCTCTCTGTTATGCAGCTCCCTGGCTTATACTGGAGGCTCCTGGTGGGCTAGTTTCCCCCCAGGGACCCCCAGTATGCAAGGGGAATTAGTTCCTCCTCTGCAAACGCGCCAGGGGTTGCGCTGCAGAACGTTGTAAAAAGGGGGCGTGCCCTCTGAACACCTGCCTGCAAAAATGTAGTAAATCAGTATAAAAAAATAACAATTAATACATTTAAAAATTGTCATTTCAAAACCTTCGAAATTCAATGAACTAACCATAGGTTTCAGGCCTTATATAGTTAGGAATTAGCATTTAAAAAACCTTGCAAATTCACTGAAAAAACCATAGGTTTCAGGCCTTATATAGTTAGGAATTAGCATTTAAAAAACCTTGCAAATTCACTGAAACAACCATGGGTTTCAGGCCTTATATAGTTAGGAATTAGCATTTAAAAAACCTTGCAAATTCACTGAAAAAACTATAAGTTTTAGGGGTGTTATAGTTAGCTGGACATTTCCTCATACAAAACCATTGAAATTGCTCCTATATAGTTAGTTGTACTAACTATATTTCGCGCACCCGCAATCTACTGCTGATGATGTCACATATTAGATCATTCATGACATGGTCAGTGACATCACTGATGACATCTCAAATGACATCACTCATGACATCACTCATGACAACATCCAGTGAATGTGGTTTGCTTCGTTATTTAAATATGCATTATAAATATAGCAATTTGCATTGAAGAATGAGTGGATATATATAAATAAATATTTGGATGGAGTATTTAGTAGCAGTGTAATTGACTGTTTACTTGACCAATTTATAATGTCTCACTAAATATAGTGGATAGTGACTAAACTGTGTGAATATCTGTATCACTTTGTCAGTTGTTGTGTAAACTGATTCTACAGTTGGTTACTAGCTATGTGAAAGTCTATATTAGTTATTGATTAGTTAACTGAGTATATAGTTAGGACCTAGTTACCATAGGAAATCCGCAACATTCTATTGGGATTAACTTTGGCGTCGATTGAGGAAATTGCGTGCAATTTTCCAACATTTTGGCCAGCTCAGTTCTGCTCCTTCCCTGAAAGTTTTGGGGGGATTCGTCAAGCGGGGGCTGAGAAAAAAGGGGGGTCCCAAAACATGTTTTCCCCATGTTAATTTCCATAGGACGTTCTGACACGGCTACAGTCCGAATGGCTGAACGGAATTACGCCAAACTTTGCAAAATTGTAGGGACTGGTACGCAGATGTGCCTTTGCTATATTTGGTGAAAATCCCTCCAGTAGTTCCTGAGAAAATCAAAAGAGAAAAAATATATATATCTATAGCAGCTTACGTGTAAGCTTACTGTAAGCTTACCTTTCCGAGCATGAGCTGCATTCTGATTGGCTGCTTGTGTCTGTCAACACTCCAAACCAGAAAGTGTTGGCAGCCATCTTGTGCCTCAGTAGACTGAGGCACAGGAAAGCAGAAAAACAAACGTGTAGAATTCAAAAAGGGGGCAGGGTAGAAGCAACCTGACCCTCTAGGCCTGCTCAGGGGGTCCCACAAGGACCCCCAAGGCAAAAAAAAAAATGTTTTCAAAATTCAAATTCTTCATCCAAGAAGTGTTGGCAGCCATCTTGGGACCAATATACACTTCCAAAGCATTTCCCGACCTACCCCAGTCAAAGTGCCCAGGTCATTTCCACCACATTGCACAATTATAAGGTCAGGGTGTGGTAAAAAATTGTTTTCAAAATTCAAATCCTTCATCCAAGAAGTGCTGGCAGCCATCTTGGGACCAATATACACTTCCAAAGCATTTCCAGACCTACCCCAGTCAAAGTGCCCAGGTTATTTCCACCACAGTGCACAATTATAAGGTCAGGGTGTGGTAAATGCATAAAGGATTTTACCAATGTTATCAATTGGTGACTCCTCAATCCTCTCTGTCCGATCCATACAATATCCACATTTGGTAAATCAAGGTTGCAACAAAGTAGTGCATCACAATGTTTGCATTTGATTGAGGCCTCATTAAAAACAGGCTGAATATTTGGGATCAGCTGTTCTGGTCGCCCCCTCACCGATGCAGTTGCTCCTCCAGTTGAAGTAGAGGCACCATCCCTTGGAGCCTCTCGTGCCAGAGCCCTGACACTCTCCCGGGCATAGTTCTGGGGGTGCCTCCTCCGGACGTGCCGAATCATAGTTGAATTACCTATACTGTACTTCCTTGTGGGGTCTCCTCGGGAAAGTACAGTATGGCAGATCTTACACTCCACCTTTGGAGCATTTATTTTTTTAAGTCCCTCAGGTATAGAATTTTTTTTCCAAATGAAATGTTCTTTCACCTTCGGCTGAGGAGGCTCTTAATCAATGAAACCATCTGACTCTTCACTGCTGCTGGATGCTCTGACAGCCATTCTATCCACAAATTGATAGCACAGAAAAAAAGAGGTCTTGCTCTCACCAAAGTGAAAGAAGAAGTGAAGGAAAAGGGTGGGGTTTTCATTCTTTGTGAAAAAAACTGTTAGCAACCAATGAAAATTGTTATTTTAAGGTCACATGACTTGACGCGCTTACGCTGCGCGCACCGGAGCGCTTCCGGGGGCGCTTACGCGGCGCGAACGTAGGCGCTTCCGGGGGCGCTTACACGGCGCGCCTGAGTGACGTTTTGGTGGCTTTACGGAAATGCAAAATCATTTTCATTCGGAAAATCAAAAATACCGCTTTTATAAGTATGGTACTGAATGTCTTGCATTATTATTTAGTTTTCATACATATTTTTTTACGAACGCAGAATTAGCGCTCTTGCTGCGCTCTCGGGAGAGCTTACCGGTGCGCGCACCCTGAGCGCTCAAACACAAAATGATACCGGAAAGCTTACCGGTGCGCGCACCCTGAGCGCACCAGGAAAAAATGATAAAAAAATATATATACATTGAACAAATAAATATAATTAATAGTTGTAAAAAACAGCTAATAAAAAAAAAATCGATATACAAAGGAATTAGCTTTTTAAAAAACTATGAAATTCACTGAAAAAACCATAGGTTTCACAAACATTATAGTTAGGAATTAGCATTTAAAAAACCTTTGAAATTTACTGAAAAAACCATAGGTTTCACAATCGTTATAGTTAGGAATTAACATTTGAAAAACCTTTGAAATTCACTGAAAAAACCATAGGTTTCACACCAGTTATAGTTAGCTGAACATTTTACTCATACAAAACCATTGAAATTCCCATGTTATAGTTAGTTGGACTCACTATAACTCGCGCACCCGCAATCCACTGCTGATTATGTCACATATTACATCATTCATGACATGGTCAGTGACATCACTGATGACATCTCAAATGACATCACTGATGACATCTCAAATGACATCACTGATGACATCACTGATGACATCATCCAGTGAATGTGTGTTTCTGAAAAGTAAAAATATGTTTTATATATTGAAGAATGAGTGGATGTATGAGTGTCTGGATGAAGGATTTAGTAGGTGTGTGACTGACTGTATGAGTGAGTGATTAAATGTGTCTTACTAAATGCATTGGTTAGTGACTAAACTGTCTGAATGTGTACATCAGTATGTCTGTTGTTGTGTAAGCTGCTGCATGTGTTGATCAGTAGCTATATGAGTGGCTATATGGGTTATTGATTGGTTGCCCAAGTATTTGTATGTGAGGGTGAGTGTGTGTGTGGCTGGGTCAGTGTGTGTGTGGGTGGCTGGGAGGTGTGTGACTCTGTGCATATATGTGTGAGCAGTTGATTCACTTGTTATATGGGTTCAAGAGTGCATGTGGAAAGAGCTGTATGGGTGGTTGACTGTGTGCATGGGTGTGCTGGTGAGTGAATTGCTATCTCAGTGCTCCATGTCCAAGTAAGTACATATGTAAAACACAGTGCATGTGAGAGTTGGCATATATATATATGACTATACATGAGAGCCTGTGATTGCGTAAGTGACTGTATGGATCAATGTGTATTTGTATCAGTGATTGTGAAAGAGAGTAAGTATGTGTTAGTATATGTTTGAATAAGTAAGGTTTAGTGTGTATAACTGTGTAGTTGAGGAAATGGGAGTGTGATTGATTCTTTGCATAACTGACTGGGTGTGTGAGTAACTCTGTGGATGAGTGTCAGCGTGTGAGTGTCTGTATAGGTGTATCAGTGCATATGATAGTGTTCTATTGATGAGTGACTGTATGTATGAGTGATTGTATGGGTGAATGAGTGGATGTGTGTGTAGACCTAGAAATCAGTGAGTGCGTATGTAGTTACTGGTATTGGTGTGTCAATAATTTCAGGAATGGTAGTTTGTATTTAACACTGGGTGTATCAAAGGTTAGATTAGAGTGTGAGGAGGTGCATCGTATTTTCCCCCCCCCAAAAAAAACGAAAGGCTGGATACCATTATGAAAGGAGACATAGATTGGGTTAAAACGCACTTTATGGCTCTAAGGTCACATGAGCGGGAGGCTGATGAATTGCTCAAACCCACAGTAAGAGCTCATTTCTTAATTACCACCCCAGATCCTATGGAATTATATTTAAAGGTAGTCACTAGACCCTTCCATAGATGGCTACTAACAAGGTTTAGGTTTAATCAAATCCCTTTTCTGTTAGGAACAAACCAGGCATGGAATACTGCTGATAAGGTTTTACCCTGTGACTGTGATAACTGTTCTGACCAGGACACTACTCATTTTATTTTTGTTCTGTAAACATTATTCAGTAATAAGGAAAACATACATCATTCCATTACTTAAGGCACAGGTTACGTCAAGTTAAACCTGCTCTAATGTTCCTGCAATTGTTGCACAATGTCTGGGTCATTTTTAATATTGGGAGCTACTTGGTGGCAGCTGTAAGATTGAAAAAGCTAAGACCTATTAACATCGCTGAAGTATGATGCTCTATGTTTTAATGCAGTCCATTGTATCTGGTTATGCATTTTGCACCATAGGGTGTAGTATTTGGCTTTCAAAATTTATGAATGAATTTTATTGATGTTATATTGTGTTCACCTATCGATAGAATGTATTTATATTGTATGTTGTATGTGTCCTTTTATGATTTTAATTTAATCGAATAAAGTGAACTGAACAGATTGTACCTGTAGTTATGCATCGTTCCTTTTATCGTTTTTAATCCACTCTAACTTTTATATTGACTTTTAATTCTTTTTTATATGGATGTGTTCTGTAGCTTCTATGAATCATTTGTGAATTCGAATAAAGCTTGTTTTGACTTGATTTGAGTGGCCAAGTAATTTATGACATCACCCTGATGGTCATTATTCCATACTCCAAATTCTAAATCAGGACCTAAATGAAGCTAAATTATTGATTAACCCGCCTACACTTTTGAACAAATTCACAGATTGTGGTGTGCCACTCTGTGACCTCAGATGGACAAACCATAGCACTCGAGCGTTTCACGCCCTGCCTTGCCTCTCTGTAATGTGCAGGGTAGAATCAACCTTCTGTATGTTGTTCACTAAACCATTAACATTGGTGAATCGTCCCTGCTACATGCTGTCAAGTGCATGGAGATCGCCTATATCTTTACTGAGACTGTCCGCCAGCCCAGCTGCTGTGAAGTCATCCTTGTGTCAAATTTAGAAGAAGAGAACTATTCACGTATTACTTCAAATCAAGTTATCAGCATTTCTATTTTGATAGACCGTGGCTTACTATTCTTCATGCTTTGTTCTTCCCCAAACATCTCGGGTCAGGGAACTGCTTATAGCGCTAAGAGGCCACTAAAGTAGCGTATGATGTTCCTTCCTTTAAACTTCTGTATAAACATGCATGCATACAGTAGGGAGAGAGGATCACTTTATTTTGCTTGTCTATCTTCAAGGTGATTATACAGCAAGAAAAATAAAGTAATGCAAAGATTTTCAGAATTAATAATGTTTTATATCCTCAAATGACCACTGTTAAAGTTTTTGCATAACTAACACCTGCCAATGTTTGTTCGAATGTTGCCAAAGAGCATCAAAAGGCTAATGATCTTCTTTCATAATAACATCGACATCAATCCACCTTTATTAGGCAAACGATGCCATAAAAGCACATACGAAGAAAAACTTAAAACTTGATACAATAAAATATTAAAATCATCAATAAAAAAGAAGAATATCGTTTAAACATGATCCATGGATCAGCAGCATAACATTTAAACATTATCCATAGTTAAAATAATTTCCTAGAGACACATAAAAAGATGATCTGCTAAAAATCCAGCCTCAAATTAGGATTTGTGCAACACATTCATAATATATATACTTGATCAAAAAGAATAAAAACATGAATGTAATAGTGATCCCCCTAGCATGACCAAATGGCAATTTGGTTATATTTGCCATTACATATATCCATAGTACAGCAATCACTATACTAATCTCCTCTGCCTACCTCTACACACGCACATTAGGTACCTGGAAACTGCAAATACAACTGGAGGTGTTGTGTAGGATCCGAGAATTCTTAAAGCTATCCTATAGACTCTGGTCCCTGTGGGGGCATATTAGAAAGGACTTCGTTAAAATTATCGCCGTTTTAGCGGCAGGAAACTGCTGCTAAAACGGCGATAATGGGCTTGCTAATATGCATTATAGAATTCCAATAGAAGCCCAGGTTAGATGTTCTGCACATCTAACTTGGGCTTCTTTTGGAATTCTATAACGCATATTAGCAAGCCCATTATCGCCGCTTTAGTGCCAGTTTCCTGCCGCTAAAACTGCGATAATTTTAACAAGGTTCTTGCTAATATGCCCCTATGTTACTACACAGTTGCAGTATCCATTTCCTCCTGTACATACAACTTGAATACAACTTGGTCAATGCATTGCTTTACCTCAGGGCAGAAGGGGCAGGTCATGTCAGAATCATTGGAGGTTCACTGTCATTTGGCAGTTACAGTACGAAACAGCAGAATTCAAATACAAAATTTGATGTGCAAAGTTTTTGCATGTGGGGGTTGAATGGCATGCATGAACTCTTGCAGAGAATAAACATCTTTAAACTTCAGGAAGGCTGAAGTCAGAGGGCCCACCCTCCTATTTCTGTACAGTCCTTCATCTACATGCCTCCAATAGATCGCCACAAATTGGTCCACAAAATTGAACCAGTCAGAGCAAGTAAGTTTATTCATAATGCCTGCAAGTTTCAAATGAGAAAACCTTGCTATTTGCTAGTAATGGAAGGGCTGCTTCGTACCGGTGCTTAATTTGAGCAGGTGCTTTCAGGTGCTCAGCACCGGCACTTCTTTCACAGGGCCGGGGCTATGATTTCTGGTCCTGCAGGTGGTGGTATCAATATTAATTGCCCAATTTAAAATAAAAAGAACCACATACCTATCATGGTGAAGGGCTGGTATGTTTTCATGAGCAGGCATACATCTGTTCAGGCAGGCATGATTGTGTATCATCACGTATGGGATGATGTCGTCACTCCTGTCATGAATCCAAGAGGTCATCATTAACAAATGGCTTGCATTCTATTCCCCGAGTATGCTGCACCCTGCCACTGCCTGAGCCTAAGCCTCCCATTGGATAATTGTAGTGGGGACCTGCAGCTCTGCATTACTACTATCCTCAACGTGTTTGATGTGGCTGTGGCCCCCCGCAACTTTTGTGCGCTATGGAGTCACCTGCATTTTCCGTGCGCAGCCTCCAAGCATGCTAATTGCTGAGTGTGCTTAAGCCCAGTAGGTGCAACAGCCAAACTCACATCTCACAGGCATTGCAGCATTGCAGCTGGGTACAGTGCTTGTACTGTGGCAAGCAGGGTCACAGCAAGCTGAGCAGTGAATGCCTATGCCGTCGTCATAACTGGACCAAACTAATTACAGGCAGCACTAGCAGTGACATGACCTGCTGTGCTCAAGCAGCTTTCTGACCTACAACAAACCCAGTCAGACCGCACTGATTAATATGCATTTTCATTTGGTGTAAATTTTGTTATCATCTGTCGGTGTAGGTAAAGAAGTAAAAAGCATGTCTTAGGGGACAGACAGCAGAGCATGGTTACAAGATAGAGACTATGCGAGTGTTGAAAGTTGTGCATACCAGAGGTAGAAGTGGGCTGTAGCCTCCTTGGCAGCATTTTCAGCTCCGGCACTTCATTTTTTTACAAATTAAGCACTGCTTCGGACTGTCTACTAAACTCGTCAGTCACCGATAGTAGGGAGCCATCGGCTGTGGGAAATTGTGACATGTTACCAATGACAGGAGAATTGTGTACATCAAGGGTATCAGAGGCTAGTCGAGCAAAGACCATCAGATGTATAGAAAGTATCCGGGCATGCATCCATAACCTCTCCTGAGCCCAAAGTCATATCCTGGATCAGAGAAGATATAACACATTTGTTTACAATAACAGGAAGTTCTAGTGCAGTTTATACAAGGAGCTGGTTGGTTATACGAATTGTCATTAAATTAACACGTAGATATTGTTTGCCAAAGTGTGATGAATCACAATATTTTACTAACTTAATACATACTTTTGTGATTATGCCTTTTCTAAAATATAAAACTCCAGTTAATGGCAAGGCAAATGTATTCTGCAATGCTTCTGGAATAGCAGGTCCAGTTAGTAGGGATGCTCTAAGAACTAGAGTGATGTGGTACCTTCCTCACCAACTTCTGGACTTTCCCTCGTGCCCTTGTAACACTAGGGCACCTCTGGGGCACACAGGATGGATCTAGAGCCTGTATAGTATCAGGACGCTTATGAGATGTCGGGAAAGTAGGCGGTGCCACTGATATCTGCACTCCCTTCAATCTAACTCCTTATTTCCGTGCACTGTTTCTTTCAAATATGGGTAAAGGCCGAGATAGCACAGAGTAAGGCAAGTGATTCTTTAGCTGATCCTCTGGGGTTAGTTTTCAATTTAAAATAGCCTAGCCTAGAGGGCAAAATTGAAACATTTGGGGGCCCTAAGCAATGAAAAGATTACGGTAGCCCCCACATTTGTAATTCAAAGTAAACCGTAAAATAACATTTTATGTTTCTAAATAATTAAAATATCTTCTTTCTACATTTTCAGATTGAAAAATTCGGCATAAATTCACCAAAGCATGTATAAATCCTTACACAGCATAGAAAGCGAATCCAGTTTATTCAAATACATTGTTGTTCTATAAGTTGAAAAAAAAATTCTTATCATTTTCAGCTGACAAAATGAAAGCATTCTGCGTAACAGTTACCGATCAGAAAGGTTAGGAAATACGCATTTGCTATTTCTGCGTTAGTAAATACACCGTGTATTCTTCTTTCACTATAGTGTTATGCAGATTAGTGTGGATAAACTCAATTTTCTCTGTTTCCTTGAACAATGCAACTGCATAGTTTACACCGAGATGTAAGCCCATAGGGTATCCAGCTGACAACAGGGTGCTGACACTTTCTGAAAATCATTCTCCTATACCCCAACAGCAAAACTTATATGAACCTAAATGTACTATGTAAAAGGTAGCGAAGAGTAATAGCATATATCTTTTCTGAAGACAAGTGATCACATGAAAACATGTCTTATCATCACCTGAAGCCTGAAAATGAGTTTTACTTTTTAAATTGCACCTCTCTCAATTGTCTAATGCTCTGCCTTAATGGTATCTGTTATGTTTTTTCAGCCCATTCTGACATCTATTTCAGAGGTAGCTTTGAAAAACTGTTCCCAGTTAGGTCCAACAGTGTTATCTGTTTTTTTAATGGAACGTTACCAACGTACTAGCAATATTTTAGGTTTGAATTTAAAGAATGGACATAGAAAACCTGGCCACCAAAAAGGATTTTTCTTAAACCAATTAATGTCTTATAGTTCGATACAGTTATAATTTTTTTAATTCCAAAAACGTAGGAAACTTTGATTCATTTGAATTTACATTATACCTCTGCATATAATCGTGTTATAATAATCTTTACCAATGGAAGAACATATTAGTATTATTTCAACCTTGTAGCAACACTTTATTAATAAGGGGAAAACAAAATCAAGACCATATTAGCCCTTATTTGTTTTTTCCTAAATTCTCTGAGAGAAGTAATTCTCTTAATTTTTCAGGATACCCTGACACATAATCCTAATCCTGCCCCTACATTCTAGCAAGTCACTCTTTAAAAATGTATCAAAGGCAGATGTAATTTTCTCTGGAACAATCTTTATGTTGTCAGGTTGTATCATACAATATGTAGGAAATGTGCAGAGTTTGGAGCAAGCAAAATGAGTATGTATAAATATGTTTCTCAACATAATATAGATATATATTCACTGAAAAATCAAAGGGCAAAGTAATGTTATAGTTAGGTAAAGTGTTCAGTAACAACGTAACATTTTAAACTCTAAAAACCACAGAAATTTACCAGTTATAGTTATCTCAAGTAACAATGACTTGCGCCCTAAGGTAGCTATAACTTGCGCCCAAGCCATGCAGTTTTCTCATCAATAATTTTATTGCAAATGTTGCAGTGATATTAACAATGATGTCATAGAAGATGTCATGCATGATGTAATAAGTGGGGCAATTAGCAGTGCATGGCAAGAGTGCGTGCCAACCCCCCACAAAGCCCCAACTCCACACCGCGCACAGTCTTCGACTGTCCCCAATGGGAGGGGTTAATACTTTGCCACATGACGTAGGATTGGCCTTTAGGCCCCAGGGACCACAACTCCTGGGGCCAAATACCATTAAACAGGGGAGGGGGGCCTCTGAGCCCCTCTCCCAGAGCCTTATTAGTCTCTGGGGATCCAGACTTTTCTTTGTTAAATGGGATGGGGTGTGCCCTACTTCAAGCCGCTTTACGCTCTGGGGACCCCACCCCCCAAGTCCACTTTTTTATTTTAAAGGGGAGGCCCTCTCCCCAAGTCTATTATGGCCGCAAGGACCCCCAATTCCAAGGGCACTCCATATATATTAAAAGGTGAGGGGTTATGCGGCCCCCTCCCCATGATTATTATGGAGCTGGGGACCCCATTGCCCAGGGCTGTATATAATAATTAAAAGATGAGTGTGGCCCCCTCCCTGAACCTTATTAGGTCCCAGGACCACATGTTATGTTATGTTATGTTATGTTATACCGGGGTTTTATATAGCGTGCGGCTACTCGAAAGAGTGTCCCGACGCTTTGAATTGCACACTAATCTCATAACACAACAAGGAGAATAAATAAAGGAAAACCAGAGGAGAAGAAAGCCTAATAGAGGCCAGAGCTAAGAGGTAAAAAGCCAGGTTTTGAGCCCTTTCCTAAAGGCCAGCAATTGGGAATACTGCGCAGGGACACAGGCAGTTTATTCCACAACTGCGGCGCTAGTAATTTAAAAGAGCGGCCACCGATGCGCGCTCTCTTCACACGAGGAACCGCCGCAAGAAACAGGGCTTCAGATCTGAGCGACCTGGCAGGACGATAAAAAGTCAACCTTTTCTGAAGGTATTTTGCTCCGGAGGTGTGCAAGGCTTTGTGTGCCAGGGTGAGAGTCTTAAAAATTATCCGCTTCCGGACAGGGAGCCAGTGCAGAGCCTCCAGGAGGCCCGAGGCTCTAGCACGGCGAGATAGTCCAAAGATGGCACGTGCTGCCGAATTCTGGACAACCTGTAACCGTTGAAGCAGGTATTCTGGCAGGCCGAGATAAAGGACGTTGGAATAATCGATTCTCGAGCCTATAATCGCCTGCACCGTGATCTTCCTATGTTCCTCCGATAGCAGGGGAAGGAACTTGCGTAGCATCCGGAGTAGGCCAAAGCAGGTACCAGTGAGACCAATTACTTGTGAGCGTAGTGTGAGGCCATTGTCGATCTTAATCCCAAGGTTTTTAGCTACCTGGGACGAACTTGCTGGTGGAAACATGTTCTCAGGCCACCACACTTTCCAGTCCGGATCCGAACTGCACCCAAAAAAGAGGACCTCGGATTTATCCGAGTTGCACTTGAGGCTGTTATGATGGAACCATTGAAACACAGCCTCAAGGCAACCCTGGATCCTACCTCCATCGAAGTCCGCACCCCTCTCACAGGTGAAGAGGAGCTGGGTGTCATCGGCATAAGAAACGATCTGGGCCCCGAAAGACTCCGCCAGTGCCGCCAAAGGGGTCATGAAGATGTTAAATAGAGTTGGGCTCAAGACAGAGCCCTGAGGAACTCCGACCCCCAGTGGCGACATCTCGGCGGAGCAAGCAGAAGCCCAGACTGTTTGTCGACGGCCCGCCAGGAATGATCGAAACCACTGGAGCACCGTCCCGCAGAGACCAATCTCTGAGAGTCTTGCAAGAAGACCCTCATGCGGGACGGTGTCGAAAGCCGCCGACAGATCTAACATCACCAGCATCGCTCTCCCGCCCAAATCCAGCACCTCCTTTATTGCCTCCGAGACTTCCAGGAGAGCTGTTTCGGTGCTAAGATTGGCGCGGAAACCCGACTGGGTGGGGTGCAGTAGGTCATGGGACTCCAGGAAATCGGCAAGCACCTTATGGACATGCTTTTCAGTGACCTTTGCAAAAGCCGGCAGAAGCGAAATAGGTCGATAATTCGCCAACACCTCCACATCCAGGCCAGGCTTTTTTAGCAGGGGAATAATCATTGCCTGCTTCCAGGACTGGGGAACCACACCCTGTGCAAGAGAACAGTTCAACAAGGGGTTCACGAGTGGGTTAATGACAGCTGCCATTTTAGCCAGAAATTTTGCGGGGCAGGCGTCCCGGGGGGAACCTGATTTAAGCCCAGCCATCAGGTCAAGTGAAGCGGACAGCGAGAGAGGAGGGAAAGCTGCCAGGGCCACACCCGCGTTAGGTCGGGAAACAGCGGCATTCTCCGCCAGACCTGGCATCTCCGGCTCCAGCACATGGAAGGAGTCCTGGATCCGCTGGATCTTAGAGGTGAAAAAGTCCGCAATCGCCCTGACCCAAGGCGCAGGAGGGGGGGTCTGAGTTGGTGCTGCGCGAGATGTTGTAAACTCCCGCACAATGGCGAATAGCTCCTTACAGGAATTGGAAGCAGCTTCAATTTTTCTTGCGAAATAAGCCTTCTTCTCCGCGAGGATGTTCCGATGATAAGCTTTCGCCACAGACCTGTAGGCGAGTTTCGCCGTCGCGTCGTATTTCACACGCCATGCTCTTTCCGCTACCTTGCATTGCCGCCGCGAAGCCGCCAATGCTTCCGTAAACCAAGGGGCAGATACACCTTTTCCAGGTTTGCGGAGGGGTCTCAGAGGAGCAAGATCATTAAGTCTCTCTGAGAGCCAGACCTGCAATCGCTCCACATCCTCCTCTAAGTTCCCCGTTAACACGCAGGGGTGGTCCACACAAGCCTGTGCCAACAATTCCGGAGTAATCCGGTGAAGTGCCCTAAATCCCACCGAAGTCTGCCGGGGGACGCCGGCAGACTTCGCCAGGGCCTTTATTTTATAGTAAAGGGAGGGGTCCACGTGGCACTTATTAGGCCCTAGGTACCCCAGGGTAATTGTATTTAGTCTTAGCACTCCTTCCAGAGCCTTAATAAGCCCTGGAGACCCCATCGCCCCGGGCCACTACTTAAAATAAAGAGGAGCCCTTCCCAAGCCGTTTTTGGCCCTAGGGACCAGCATTAATTAAAGGTGGGTACCCAGGGCACCCATAATACACTCGATGGAGACCAAGGGGAAGCCCCTGGGCCCCCGCAGACCCAGCCGTCACTTCACATGCTGCAGGAGTCAGCATTACTCCGGCCTGCAAGGAGCCAGAACAATCTCTTAATATGTTTTCTTGCCTGCATCAGTGTGAACAGGGAAACAGACCTCTTGTCTTCTCCCAGCCGATAGGAGCATTTTTAAAGCTCTTACCAGCTAGAAGCAGACTTGATGTTTGCTTCCATTTGGCAGAAGTTATAAAAATGCTCCCAACAAGTGGAGCAAACAGAGTTTCCATACCGATGCCAGTGCGGGCAGGGAAATTGCTGTGTCCCGGGGATGGGTTTCGCAGGATATAGCATGGGAGTTCGCCCCAGGCGGATAGAGTCACTGGGCCAATAATGGCTGTGGGAGAGAGGCCGTGTGGCCCTCCTCCCTTTTAAGACTATTAGCCACCCTTGGAAATGGAGTCTCTAGGGCCTTGGAAATGGAGTCTCTAGGGCCTTCAGAGGAATGGGGCCCAAGGGGCGTAACTGCCCTGGGTAGGGGGCCCATCCTCTTGTAAAATACTTCAGGCCCTATGGGATGGGGTCCCCAGGGCTGAAATCAGCCTGGGGATGGGGGCCACATGCACCCCTCCCATTAAAAAATAATAAATGTGTCGTCCCCCTAGGCCATGGCTCACTCCGCGGGGTTTGAAAAAAGAAGCGCAAGAGCCTCTTCTTAAGACGACTGCCACCATGCCCTTGTTGATTTGGTTGCAGCCAATAAGATCACAGCAGGGGATCTGTCTGTGCCACAGAGGCTCCAGGTCCCTATATATATGTATATATATTAAAAAACACTCTTTCTGGATCAAGAGCTAGCTTTCTGCCAAATTTGGTGTAAGTCAGTTCCACGGTTGGGGCTGTAGCAGTGTCTAATGTTCCTATGGAAAAATGAATGGGGAAAACTTGTTTTGGGACCCCCTTTTTCTCAGCCCCCACTTGACGGATTACCCCGAAACTTTCCATGCGAAAACTAGTCAAACAGTAGCACTGTTTTGGAACGTTTATTGGAGATTCGTCAAACAGGGACAAAGTTAATAGCAACACAAAAAATGTATTTCCTATGGAAACACGAGATATATATATCCTACTGGCGGTCGCCAGTAGGTATATATAGTTAGGACTAGGGGCCAGATGTAGCTCGGTCGGTAACGGCCGAAAATCGGTATTTTCGGCCGTTACCGACCGGTAAATAAGATTTGGTATGTAGGGCCCAGAATTTTACAGATTCGGTAAATTTACCGATCGGTAAATTTACCGAATCTGTAAAATACCGATTCGGTATTCATACCTATTCGGTATTTTTGCTATGTAGGTGGGACTCTTCTGAGTCCCACAACCCTTACCGATTCGGTATTTTACCATCAAATATATTTGATGGTAAAATACCGATTCAGGTGTGCATGCACATGTGTGCATGCACACCTGTGCCATATGACAGGCAGACCTGCCCTTAGGGCAGGTATGCCTGCCACATGGCCCCCGAATCTTTTTTGGGGGTGCTAGATGGTGTCAAAGTGACACCCCCTGCACCCTTGTCACGATCTGTATTTACCGATTCGGTAAATACCGACCGGTAATGCCCCATTCATTCCTATGGGCTTCAAAGCCCATAGGAATGAATGGGGCATTACCGGTCGGTATTTACCGATTCGGTAAATACAGATATTTACCGATTCGGTAAAAGGAACATCTGGATGTTCCTACATCTCCACCCCTTAGATTTACCGATTTTTAATTACCGAATCGGTATGATTCGGTAATTAAAAATCGGTAAATCTATTTTACCTACATCGGGCCCATAGTTACCAAAGGAAATTCCGAACATTCTATTGGGAATAACTTTGGCGCCGATTGAGGGATTTGCCTGTAATTTTCCTTAAATTTGCCTCGCTCCGCTCCGCCCCTTCCCTGAAAGATTCGGGGGGATTCGTCAAGCAGGGGCCGAGAAACAAGGGGGGTCCCAAAACGTGTTTTCCCCATGTTAATTTCCATAGGGACATTCTGACAAGGCTACAGCTCAAACGGCTGAACGGAATTACACCAGATTTGGCAAAATGGTAGGGACTGGTATGCAGCAGTGCCTTTTGTATGTTTGGTGTAAATCCCTCCAGTAGTTCTTGAGAAAATTGAATTTGAAATTTTTCAAATGGCATTTTCTATGGGACCTTTAGGCACGGCTAGAGCCCGAACGGCTGAACGGATTTACACCAAACTTGGCAAAATGGTAGGGATAGGTATGCAGTAGTGCCTTTTCTATATTTGGTGAAAATCCCTCCAGTAGTTGTTGAGAATTTGAATTTGAGCAAATTATATATCTATATGCGCTCAACATTCTATTGGGAATAACTTTGGCGCCGATTGAGGAATCTGTGTGTAATTTTCCAGAATTTTGGCCAGCTCTGCTCCGCTCCTTCCCTGAAAGTTTCGGGGGGATTCGTCAAGCGGGGGCCGAAAGGGGGGGTCCCAAAACGTGTTTTCCCCATGTTAATTTCCATAGGGACCTTTAGACACGGCTACAGCCCGAACGGCTGAATGGAATTACACCAAACTTGGCAAAATGGTAGGGCCTGGTATGCAGATGTGCCTTTGCTATGTTTGGTGAAAATCCCTCCAGTAGTTGTTGAGAAAAATGAATTTGAGCAAATTATATATCTATATGCGCTCACCGTACGTGCGCGTACCCTTACATGCGCGTGTTAGGCGCACAACCACAAGATTCCAGATGTTCCGTCTTGTAGGTGACTAGTCCCAATTCCTTCTAAAACCAACTAGTGTGACTAGGATGCAGCTCTTGGCACAACCACTTGGTCCCAAAAGGGAAGGGGAAGTGGATGAGAAACAAACAAAGAAACACAGGATCTCTTCTGATCTGAGATGGCTGTTGCTGTTTCTCGTGAAGTATTCTGGGCTTTCTCCTACTGTTGAGGTTTGGCTTGTGCGGTATTTTGAAGCTGAATTATAAACAACACAATATCACATTTATTAGCAACTTAACCTAACTTTTCTATCATACCTGAGTTATCTCGACTTGACCGAAAAAACATACCCAAACTAGGAAAAACCCATTCACATACTTCGTAGTTGCAAGGTGTTAGCGTTTTCCAAGTGTACTTGTGACCTACAGAAACAATACAGTGATTAAGCGTAGAATTCTAGAACACAATGATAGGCAAACAGCGTTTAACCGATTAATTAGCGGGTTAGTACAACTTATGAACAGTCATGCATAACTAGTTTTTTCCTACCTTGCGACTAACTGTTCTTGCGGTGAATAGGGATTCTGAAAAGAAAGGGAAAGCAAGAAAAAACATAACCAACTGCTTTCTCTTAATCCCTTACAACTTAGAAATCAGAAAGATTTGCTTCGATGAGCCTGCAAATGTCTGTCTGCTTCAAATGCAGTATTTTTCCAAGTTAACAGTTTTATGGCACTGTTACTGAAAATACCTGTTCAACTGAGTCTTTTTCCTCAGGATTAATTGTCTTTAAATCAACCAAAAATCCGCTTGCATTTACCAAGGTTTGTTAGGATAAATAGTCTTAAATCTCACCAAGAATCCGATTTGCTTTTACCAAGGTTTGTTTGTTCCTGACTATCTAACTAACTAACTCTTACTTGTCTTTGAAGGGCCGGAAGTCTGATCGCCGGGAACCTCTTAGCAGTAGGACGGGTCCGATGAAGAAAAGGCTCCGACGCTCAAACCGGAAGTTCGGGACTCCAGAGGAGCTGAAGAAGGGAAAAAAGGCAGGAATTCCTGATCTCCGCTGTCCAGAAGGCTGCTGCTGCGGAGGACTGCAGGTGAGGAGTCACGGAGGTGGAGGGAGTGGGAAGGAGATCAGAAGGCTGGAATCTTGAAACGCTGACGCTGACAACTCCAAGCGAAGCGTCTCCCGAGGCTCAGACGAGGCTTTTATAGTCTCTGAGCCGATGGCAGTTTACACGTGTTGCCGGGCCTCGGTTTAATCACCTGTGCAACGTGCTGACTCTTGCTCTTCTTCATGCAAATGCAGCCAACGCCCAAAGACACTACAACAAGGATTGCTAGCAACCAGTATGACCAATATTGCAAAGGGCGAAAACAAACAACAAGCATTGCTAAATGTAAAAAGTAAATGTCCAAAGAAACCCACCCACACATTATTAAGGCGTAACAAGTGTTAAAGGTGCTTAGGCGCTCATGACAGTGGGGTGCTCGTGACAGTGCTCAAGACAGCGCGAGCGAGTTTCTGATTGGCTGGCAGTCGACTGTCAACATTCCAAACTGTCCAAACCAGGAAGTGTTGGCCACCATCTTGTTTTTCAGGAGAACTGAGGCACAAGAGAGCCCAAAACAAGAGTGGAAAACACGAAAAGGGGGCAGGGTAGAGACCCCCCAACCCTCTAGCCCTTCTCAGGGGGTCCCAAAAGGACCCCCAAGGGCAAAAAAATTTCAAAAAAATTCAAAAAAATCACAGGGTACGCGCACCATACGTGTACGGTACGCGTACCGTGCGCGTACCCCACGATTTTAAAAAAAACAAGTTTTTTTGCACTTGGTGGTCCTTCTGGCACCCCCTGAGAAGGGCTAGGGGTGAGGGGGTCTCAACCCTGCCCCCTTTTCGCGTTTTCCACTCTTGTTTTGTGCTCTCTTGTGCCTCACTTCTCCTGAGAAACAAGATGGCTGCTCAGGTGGTCCCAGAAGGATAATACCATATATAAACGTTATCCGCTAATAGAATTAGCATTTACAAAACCTTTGAAATTTATTGAAAAAAATATAGGTTTCACGCCTGATATAGTTAGGAATTAGCATTTAAAAAACCTTGCAAATTCACTGAAAAAACAATAGGTTTCAAGCCTTATATAGTTAGGAATTAGCATTTAAAAAACCTTGCAAATTCACTTAAAAAACCATAGGTTTCAGGCCTTATATAAATAGGAAATAGCATTTAAAAAACCATTGAAATTGCTCCTATATAGTTAGTTGTACTAACTATATTTCACGCACCCGCAATCCACTGCTGATGATGTCACATATTACACCATTCATGACATGGTCAGTGACATCACTGATGACATCTCAAATGGTATCACTGATGACATCACTGATGATATCATTCATGTGATAATACGATGCACCTTCTCACACTCTAATATAACCTTTGATACACCCAGTATTAAATACAGACTACCATTCTTGAAACCATTGACACACCAATACCAGTTACTACATACGCACTCACTGATGCCTAGGTCTACACACACATTCACTCATTCACCCATAGAATCACTCATACATACAGTCACTCATTAATACAACACTATCATATGCACTCATACACCTATACATACACTCACACACTGCCACTCATCCATGGAGTTACTCACACACCTAGTCAGTCATGCAAAGAATCAATCACACTTCCATTTCCTCAACTATACAGTTATACACACAACACCTTACTTATTCAAACATATACTAATACATACTTACTCTCTTATACAATCACTGATACAAGTACACAATGATCCATACAGCCACTTGCACATTCACTGGCTCTCATGTATAGTCATTTATATATGCCAACTCTCACATGCACTGTGTTTTACATATGTACTTACTTGGACATGTAGCACTGAGATATCCATTCACTCACCAACACACCCATGCACACAGTCAACCGCCCATATAGCTGTTTCCACATGCACTCTTGAACTCATACACCTAGTGAAGCAACTGCTCACACATCTATGCACAGAGTCAAACACCTCCCAGCCACCTACACACACACTCAGTCTCCCATTCAAATACTTGGGCAACCAATCAATAACCCATATAGCCACTCATATAGCTACTGATCAACACATGCAGCAGCTTACACAACAACAGACATACTGATGCACACATTCAGACAGTTTAGTCACTAACCCATGCATTTAGTAAGACACATTCAATCACTCACTCATACAGTCAGTCACGCACCTACTAAATCCTTCATCCAGACACTTATACATCCACTCATTCTTCAATATGTAAAACATATTTAAACTTTACAGAAACACACAGTCACTGGATAATGTAATCATTGATGTCAAATGAGATGTCATCAGTGATGTCATCAGTGATGTCATTTGAGATGTCAGCAGTGATGTCATCAGTGATGTCACTGACCATGTCATGAATGATGTAATTTGTGACATCATCAGCAGTGGATTGCGGGTGCGCGAAATATAGTTAGTACAACTAACTATATAGGAGCAATTTCAATGGTTTTTTAAATGCTAATTCCTAACTATATAAGCCTGAAACCTATGTTTTTTTAAGTGAATATATATATATATATATATATATATATATATGCTTTACTGAAAAAAGCAAAGGTAAATGTGACATTATAGTTAGGTGAAAATGTCAGTAAAATCATAGCATTTTAAAATTTAAAAAACACTGAAATTCACCAGTTTCACCACCATGCACAGTCTTGTCACCAACGGTTTTGATTTCAATGTTTCTAGAGTGCGTGAATACCCAAAGGCATCTTGGCACTAAAAAACCTATGACAAACTAACCAAAGAACTTATGGGGTTAAGATGTCAATTCAGATGTCTTCAGTGATGCTATTAATGATGTCACAGAACATTTCATGTACAATTTAAAATGTGAGGTCATAAACAGTGCAAGGTGAGGGCATGAGTTTTAGTTCCCTCAGTTAACTATTAATGGTGAGTTCCCGTGTTTTTTTAGTTTAAAATGATAACTGACATTTTCACCTAACTATAATGTCACTTTACCTTTTTTCCAGTAAATTTACAAGGGTTTTGTTTAATGTAAAGTGAGGTATTATTACCATACCTAACTATCACGTATCTTTAACTTTTGTTTTCTTCCAGTGAATTTCCATGGTGTTCTTTTTTTTTAGTACACTATGCACATGTTCTTTGGCCATGTGTTGCATGTGGGTGGCCGCAGGGTCTGGCCTGTGGCCAGGCCCTGTGTGCAACACCCTGTAGGTGGGCAAACCCCTGGCCTGCATGGGCGTTTTAAAAATTATTTTCACAATTCAATGGGGTTCTCTCAAGACTCTCTGTAGCCAAAGCATCCCTCTGTGCTCCTACGAGACTATCGCGGGCGCCCTGAGGGCTGTGCTGACTCTGTAGAGATTCCCGCAGGATCACAGTGTTGTGCAAAAATCACTTTCAAATCTGACCCAAGGTGTGCCCTTAATGGACCTCCCCCACAAGGATTGGGGGGGAGGTCCCTGCCCTACCCCTTTATATCTTTATTATTTTTCATCTTCAGGATACAGGGGCCCAGTCCCTTAGTCCTGTTATAGCGGCTGCAACATTTCTGTTTGTGTTGTGGTCTCACAAAAACAAGTGTTCTCAAAGGACTCGTGGGAGCCTTTCACTCCTGCAAGAGCGAGATGGCCAAGTAGATTTCTTATTATTCGAAGTTGAATGTCTGTGGGTATTTCACAAGACTCTTTGTACCCAACCGTTTAGATATATATAAATATTAAACTTTAGTTTCTCGAAAAACACTCAACAGATTTATACCAAATCACAAAAGGTACACTTTCCATAAAGAAAAAAATTAAATGTTTCTTGATCCAACAAGAATCACTAAACGGTCGTCACAGGACATTATATGGTGCTCCATGCCAGAGCAATGAATAATAAATGAGTGGCTCCTGCAGCTCATTTATTATTTTCATCTTTTTTGGGGGTCTTCCAGTGCCCACCTGGGACACACATATCTTTAATTTGTGTTGAAGGGTACCCCAGCATCTACATGGCCCCGCCAGTTTCCTGCACATGGCCATATTCAATGGGGAATGCAGGAGACAGCAACACCATTTTTTCATTGTTTTGCTTTTTACTCGGAGTTCCACGTTGCCCACCCATGCCACTTCATATGATATTTTACTTTTCTGTGCCATATGGTGGCCCCCACATCCCTGTCGGCTCCCCTGCCTGCACCCTTGGTGCAGCAGGAGCCTGCCATTACCCCTACCCAATGGGAGCATGGGTAGGGAAAAACTTTTGTGCTTCCATCTGCCGAGAGCAGCTTTCTGTTCCGGCCAGATAAGAGCATGTAACACTTCCCTGGCCTTGCTCTCGTGGGCAGGAAAATGACTGTGCCCCAGGGTATGTGGTTCCCAGGATACCTTAATGGAGTCAGTCCCGGGGCTTAGGTCCTCAGGCCATGCAATGGCTCAGCGAGGCACCAGACACACCCCCACCCATTTAAATTTAAGATGCGGCCCTGGGCGATGGGTTGTCCAGTGACTGATTAAAGCTAGGAGGGAGTCAGTGCATCCCCTCCCCTTTTATAAATTGCTGTCCCGGGAATTGTGTCCCCTGATATAGACTCTGGGAGGGGTCATTGAACTCCCCTCTCTTCTGTTAATTATAAATGGGCCCTGGGCCTGATAAAGTCTTGGCGAGGGGGTCCATGTGCCTCCCTCCCCTTTTATTACCTTTTATTGAAATGCAACCCCTACTGTTGGAGTTCCTGCAATCTGATTAAGGCTCAGAGAGGGAGCAGAGTGTCCCACTTACCTTTGAACTTTATGCATCCATGAGGCTTGGGGTCCCTGGGACCAGAAAAAGGCTCAAATTGGCACTTCCCCACCCAGGGGTATTTTTTATAGCAGATTTGTAGATCCACAGGGAATTCACAAAAAGCATTTTTTTTAATCTGTTTTGGCCTCGGGTTGTGGGGGAGGGAGGACAGTGAACTGAGTCCCTCGGGTTCTAAGGTGGTTGCCACCACATCCTTGTTGATGTGGCGGCAGCCAATCAAATATTATCTTAAGAACTTTTGGCTCCGCGGATGATCCACAACTTGAAATACCTATTGTTTTTTTACTTTATTATCTCTAAAGCGATTTAACTCAATTTCATCAAATCACAAAAAAAACTTTTTGACGAAGACGTAGCTTTCTGACACCTTTTCGTGTAGTTCCGTTCAGCCGTTTTGGCTGAAGCTGTGTCTAATTTTCCTATCGAAAAATGAATGGGGGAGAATGCATTTAGTGGTCCCCTTTTTCTCAAGCTCCCGCTTAACGGATCACCCCAAAACTTTCTATGTATAAGACTTTGGTGCTCCCCAACTAAACTGTCTCTCTTTTATAGAACTAACACATTAGAATAAATCTGTAGCATTTTTCATAAGAATGACAGACACAGGCTAAAGTTTAAAAGGTTTATTTAAAGAATATTAAGCAAAATCGCAAAAGCTGAGCCATCAATCAGTTAGTCCAAGAGGACATATATCATAAGTACCAAGAACTCAGCAAAGTTCAAAAGAAAATAGCATAGATTCACCTTCTAAGGTGGGGAAAAAGTGAGCCACACAACAGTAACAAAGCAGGTCCTTGTATAGGACTGTACATAAAGGATGTCATACATTCACTACTCAAGAACATAGGGGCATATTATCAAGACAGGCGATAAAATTATCGCCGATTTAGCGGCAGAAAACTGCAGCTAAAACTGCAATAATGGGCTTGATAATATGCTCCATGGTATTCCAATTGAAGCCCATGTTAGATGAGAAGGACATCTGACATGGGTTTCAATCAGAATTCCATAGAGCATATTATCAAGCCCATTATCGCCGTTTTAGATGCAGTTTTCTGCCGCTAAAGCGGCAATACTTTATGCCTGTCTTGATAATATGCCCCATAGTTCCCGGTGCATCTACTAATGAGGGACAAGGAAGAAGAAACATTTTACCACAAAATACATTCAAAGATTATCTCAGAATTCTATTACTTTGGAATGAGATGTTCTCAAGGTCTATCCAGGTATCATAAATTGAGACAAAGTATATGATACAGTCTGGGACAGGCAGGTTGCCATTAGTTAGGAACATTGCATGCAGTCCGACTGGGAAAGTTTCACTTGTTCAGTGTGAAAGCTCACAATTATGTATTGCTGCAAGGAAAACAAAGGCAGTTGTGATCACGTGGTGTATTATGACATCACATTCAAAACGGAAGACAGCAAGAAACTAGCTTATGTTAGGATAAACTTTATTTCTAATACATAAACATGACAATTCAGGAAAACAGATTATATACCTACAAATACAGCTCCACCATTACCACATGGCAAATAATTCCATTTAATACCACAACATGTTGGATAGCAGCATTCCAGGGATCCTGAGACTTGTGAAACAGAAATAAGACCAGGACATACACTTTCAGAATTTTCAACATTCTGGTAAGAGAATATATAATTCCTTGTGCATTGAAAAATGAAGAGTTTGATGAAAAGGCGATTCATTAGGAAAATAATATTATCAGACGTGCATATAAGAATTTTTCAAATATAGTTTTGTGGTACCCTGATCAACCAGTTTTGATAAAAGTGTTTTGTTTTGTGAGGGAAGTGAATCTCATTTGAGAGACTGAGATGGCAGCTTAGAAACTGTGACACTTAGGGGGGTTGTAGAGGAAACGCTGAATGGCAACAAGAGGAATACAGATGAGAAAGTGCAATTAAGAATTCTAAATGTAGAGTGAAGGAAACTCTGCAACATAGAATGATTAAGCACTTCTAAAATAAGGTCTTCGATAAGTGAGGGTTTAATATAAGAAGTTATATTCACTGACAATACAATCATTTAAAACATACTGCTTGATTTATCCAATTCTTGATATTGCACCCTATTTGTTTAGGGCATTACTTATGAGTCCTACCAGGGGAAAATTCTAACTATCTGATGATTAAAACTTTATGATAATTATTTGATTTGTAATTAAAAGTAATTTGGAAGTGAGTTGAAGTAGAATCTCTGATTCGTTATCTGTCCACATCTTGGTCCAGATCTCGTTCACCGCAGTACCCTACCTAACATCCTTTCCCTCATTTAGCCACACTGAACCACTGGTGAGAATCTGCATTGCTGTCAGTGATGCTGAAATCTGGGCTTTAGGAGGTACTGTTCTTGAAAACTCGGATCCTGACAGAATTAGCTACCCATGAACTGGCGATCTCCTGAACATGACCAGACGAAATGTTTACCATAGAAAATCTATGTAAAATGATGATGGAAATGAAAAGAGATCTAGCCGAATACCATTCAGGTACCGTATGACTCGTTGATAGAGTACCACAGTTGCAAGCACAAGTTAGTTCAGCTGTATCTCCTTGTTAACACAAGTTTGATTGCGGTTCATGATTAAACCAGCAGCCTTTCCTAACGCATAATCTCGGGTAACATTTTTGCTCTCACACATGTGCTGATATAGAGGCTTGAGAATTGCCATTAGAAAATGTGCTGGATCCAATTCCTTATAGCTGGAGTAAGTTTACGGAAGAATTTGAGAAGGTCTTTGACCAGCAGACAGTCTGCAGACCAAGAACTGCTTGAACTTAGAACAGGTTATAATAATCTGCTAGACTTCATTTAACCATTTATAATGAGAAATGGACTGGCATAAGAAGAAAAGTACAGACATTTATCACCATGCTATCTGAGTTGAAGTGTAATATTCCACAGAGCAGTGTAGTATATTGAAAGAAACTTTATTAGTTGCAGCACAGTACAAGTGGACTATGAAAGGAAGAGCGTCACAGGTTAGATGAAAATCTCTTTATTAAAGCCAGCAGGAACTTCACGGCCACGCTTCATCAAACAACCGTCACCTCCCAATTCCCACATTCTAGAACCCTCAACACATTCCACCGGAGACCCAGCACGCGACTGTAACTTAACAGACTGGAGCAACTGACTACAGCTGGTACCTACAACAAGCTCCATAGCAATGGAACACCACAGCACTTAAAGAATTACAACATGTTCCGATTACTAAATAAAGAAAGAAAAGGATAATAGGGAAAATGGAACACATCCCACTCCTTCATAACAGAAAGCAAAAAAACTTGAACTGAACATAATCCCTCAATTTCACAGGAGGGTTTCCAACTCAGTCTCTTGTTTTAACTCTGGAAGCCACATATTTTGTGACAAAGGAATCGTCAACACAGCCACCAGAATTCTCACTACTGAAATGACAGTTGAGACACCCACCACTGATTGCCCCAAACTTTCTGATCATCTCTTGGTTCTCTTTTTCAATGTCCTCACTCATACCATTAGCATATTTGACAACTCTCCTTACATTCCAGACCTTACCGTCCTGAGTCACCACACTGCTCATATTAACTTTAACCACCTTGAATGTACAGCCATACTTTGAAGTCCCTTTAACTTTGAAACCAGGCTTAAGTATCCTTACCCAGTCCTTCACTCTTGTGTTGTACGCCTCTTTCTTTCTCCTGTTTCTGCCTCACTCTCATCAAGATACCCTGCAAATCATTAGCCATAATTTCAGATAGTTTACTTTTGATCCTCCATGGACACAATTTAGATACAGGCTCTCTCCACTTCAACAAACGGAACAGACTCAATTCTGTAACAGATGAGGAGTAATGCGATACATCCAAAGTCTCTCTCTCAACACACTCTTCCAATCTCTACCAGATTTTCTTGTCCATTCCACACCAATTTTAAGTACATAGTTAAACCTCTCAACCTGACCATTACCTTGTAGTTCATACAAGGCTGTAGTAACACGCCTAATACCACACACCTTCAAGAACTTCTTCACCTGACATGATTTTAAATGCACACCATTGTCCGATACTAAAACTCCAGGACGGCCTTCATGAGCGAAGACGTTTCAAGAATTCTACAACTTGTGAAGTAGCCTGAGCAACAATTGTAACTTCTGCCCATTTGCCATTTGGAATGGTAATCAATGATAACCAGAGCACAGTGTGCATCCTTTGGCAGGCAGTTTTATGGGTCAGAAATATCAAACGCTACTTTCTACCATGGAAACTTGGGCCACGGAATAGGTTTAGATGGCTTTAAAATTTTGTCACTGCTAATACGCTCACTACATTCTCTCACAACCCTGTCTACCATTCTAACCATACCTGGCCACCAAAAATGTGCTCTCACAAGTCTTTTCATGGAGGACATACCTGGATGACCCTCCTGCAAAGTCTCAAAATATCATCCTGCATAGGTTTAGGAGGTGCACACTTACCCTCCTTTAAAATGAACTCTCCTTCCACTTCTAAATCACACAATACCTGTTGGAACGGCCTCAATTACTTTCCAATTCTCATCCTCAACAGCACCCCTATTCCATTCTTCTTTAGCAATGTTCCTGTACTATTCTGACACATAATTTTCCACAGACACAACCATCTTAACAACATCATACACTTTCAAGTATTTATCACTCTGAAATGGAAGTCGAGAAAGACAATCAGCAGTCACATTATATTTGCCTGGAACATATTCCACACAGAAATTATACTCCTGAAGTTTGGACGTGAATCTAGCTATACCAATATCCCCCAGGTGATAGAATCGATACTAAAAGTCAAGTCAAAGATGTGTTGACGTCGGTGGATCTGCAGCCCACGACGTGTGGAGTCAATCAAAATTTTTCTGGGATTGTATCATTGATTAGCAGAGAGGCAAGACAATAAGAGGCACTATGATCCCAAAAGTGTAGGAAAGGTCTGAGTATCTTCCATGCGCACATCACATTAAGGGAGAGCATTCTAGTTACAGTGACTTTATTACATCCTTAGGTGTCATTAATACCTCAATCTGTTGTAGGGAAAATCTGCTTTACATGCATTTTCAATGGAACATCAGTTGAGTTTTCTCAGATCAGCACTTACCGTTATGGCCTTCAACGTTTCACAAAACCAGCTGCAGTGTTTTACACTTGCTGTGAGGTTTGTAATGTCTTTTGCCATTCTTTGAATCTCCTCAGCTGACCTGTCTGTTCTTTCAGTTGAATGCCTTAACTGTGCCCCAGTGCGCTTCTCTCAATGAGGTTTCTGAAGGAGAAATTGTGACCGGAGAAATAATGAGAAATTCACGTGACTCGCTGCGTTTATTGAAGACACAATGCCGCTGCACAACCGAGATAATGGCAGACACATTTTTCGGTGAATGTCATGGAAAGAGACTACGACTTTGCCATTGTAAAGAGAACAGAAAATTGAAAAATTAGAAAAAGTCAAACCAGCGGGGGTTCCACATTTTAGTACAGCGCTCTCCACAGCTAGAATAACTCAATTATGCAGACTAATGCAACCAGCTAATAACCTTCACATGTTGTTAGAAAATGTAGGAGGCATCTAAATATGCTGCACAGTTGGTCACCAGGACCTGCACGTGTATTATGAGCAGACAGATTTTAAGAGCATGTGGGCTTTAAATCAGGAAGAAGTGTTTTTTATCAACTGTAACCAGATAAAGATGAATCATTCTCCTTGAGGCACTTATTACCTACTTCTCCTTACTTCACCATTTAAAGTCACATGCTGTTCGCTTCTCTCCCTCTTGTGGCAGAGCCCCATCAAATACTTTTTCGGTAACAATCTATTCCGAACTACGTTTTAAACCCGACAGCTCCTGGCCATTTCATAAACTCTATGTGACCTCCTTCTACGTCTATGGTCATAGTGCCCACACTCCCAGCGCTCACTCCCTTCTGCGCCCCTTCAACTCACATACCAAGGAAACCAAGAGACAATTTAGTGGGAAAACCGTGGTGCAGGTTTTATTTTGCACAACAAGTGGAAATAAGGTGGGTCATCTTACGGGCGATCCAATACGGCAGCCCCTCGCTGTCCCGCATGCCTAATGAGCCATTCTTGCACGGCGAGTCGATGCTCTGACGGTGCAGTCCCTTTTTACTTTCCTTTTGTTTTGTTCACTCCCGCCCCCCCTGTCAGGGCGGAGCGATGAGGCACACCCCCGGTCGGTTCAGGCCCCCCGACCGCCCGAAGGACTAACGGGGCGCCGACGCTGTTCGCTGGAACCCCCTCGGCTCCAGGTTCTTGGCTCGGGCACCCCTACTGTGCCAGGCAGAGGTATTGATTGTGTCCTTCTGCCGCAGAGGTACCCCTACTGTCCATCTGCCTCCAGATCGCCCTGTGACTCCGCCTGCAACACAAAATCAGACCGTTAACAGTTCCAAACACGCCTGCCTGCCGCTCTGCCGCTGGGTCTGGGTCAGGGCGGGAGAAGCGCAGAGCAGCCCGGAGCGACGGCAGGAAAGGCCGAGCCTCGCTGCCGCGCTGGTTTTGAACCCTTCGGGGCCGCCCCTCACCCCTGGGGCCTGCGCCCATAGGCCGAGCCTGGAAAGGGGCGGATCAGTGCTGGCGTGCGCGCGGAATGTGGGACTAAGATGCTGTCTTCGCTTAGCTCCCCTTCGCGTCGCGCGGCCAGCGGCATAGTGCCCACACTCCCAGCGCTCACTCCCTTCTGCGCCCCTTCAACTCACATACCAAGGAAACCAAGAGACAATTTAGTGGGAAAACCGTGGTGCAGGTTTTATTTTGCACAACAAGTGGAAATAAGGTGGGTCATCTTACGGGCGATCCAATACGGCAGCCCCTCGCTGTCCCGCATGCCTAATGAGCCATTCTTGCACGGCGAGTCGATGCTCTGACGGTGCAGTCCCTTTTTACTTTCCTTTTGTTTTGTTCACTCCCGCCCCCCCTGTCAGGGCGGAGCGATGAGGCACACCCCCGGTCGGTTCAGGCCCCCCGACCGCCCGAAGGACTAACGGGGCGCCGACGCTGTTCGCTGGAACCCCCTCGGCTCCAGGTTCTTGGCTCGGGCACCCCTACTGTGCCAGGCAGAGGTATTGATTGTGTCCTTCTGCCGCAGAGGTACCCCTACTGTCCATCTGCCTCCAGATCGCCCTGTACTCCGCCATAGCTCTGGAGGAGGCCTCCGTCGATGACAGAGCCCCCCCACCACCTTTCCTTCTTACTGTTTTCCACTTGTACTTATAGTGCCCTGCCGCTGCCCTGGTACCTGTCGGCCAGGTCACTGGCATCCTGCTGCTGTTAGGCATTCCCCCAGGTCCAAGAGGAAGACATCCATGCCCAACCCCGACAAGTGCACCCCATCCTTTTCGTAATAGCCCACCGTCTTTTCCTGAATCAAAGCATGCCTGATGAACCCAAGGCCCCTCCTCTCCATGAATTTCTGCATGGCCCTGTTCACCCTCTTCCTGCCATGCTCCATGGCAACTGCAGACCGCGCTCCCTTCCAAGCCCTCCGAGGAATGATCTCCGACCATATTAGTTCCGTGGCACCCAATTTGTTCGTTATCGCAACAGTATCCCTCTGCATTGCCTCTAACAACGCTCTCCTCCCCATTGTTGCCAGATCATTACCGCCCAAGTGGATGATGAGGATGTTGGGAGGCCCCCCCTGCGCTGTCAAACATTGGTCGATCCTGCGCCTCAGCTGTACCCATCTCATGCCCGGGCAACCCAGCCATAGGATTCGCGTCCCCGCTAATGTCGCCTCCCATTTCCGGTAAGACGCCCACTGTTCGAGCCTGTTAACATACGAATGGCCCATCACCCACACGCAACAGTTGGCTGGAAGAAAAGACACCGTCGGCATTAACCTTTTATTTATGACATACACTGCACACAAGCAACCAACTTGCCTTATATTAACCTTTTAACTTGCCTTATATTAACCTTTTATTTATAACACAACACTGCACACAGGCAACTTAACTTGCGTTACTTTGACTATTATTTTAACACGCTTTTATCTACGAAACACAACACTGCACATAAGCAAACTTAACTTGACTTAACTTGACTGTACTGTCGTAGGCCTAACTCTGTTTCTGGAATCAGGACATTGCTCACACCCCTTGTAACTGACATGAACTGACCTGAAATATGTCTTCGCATGGCATTGTCAACCCACGCCCCGAGTTTTCTAGCGTCCCGCACTTCAAGGGCGCACATATCGCTGATAACAAGAGGAGGACCACCTCCCCACCCTCATGACCCCTTCTTCGCCCAGCCCAGCCCTAAAAGCGGCCGTGGCTGCCCCTATCCTGAATGAATGGCTAGTGAATATTTTATCACCCTCGGTCTGCGCCAAACCTGCTTTGACCAACACCTTTGCCATCACTCGCTGAAATTGGAACTGAGTTAATGGCGTACCATCGGCGTGGATTAAGAAGGCGCCCGCTAGCAAGGGCCTTATTTTCAAGTACTCCCTAACCAAGGTGACTGGGCAGTATCTTGGGTCCTCAAATGCATGCAGTGTTATAGCCACGCCTTTGCCAGCTTGATCCGTTTTGGACTTGCGCAACCACAGACTTAGCGAATCCCTGGCACAAACGTCTAACATGTCCAGCGCCCTCCCTGTTTTGTCCAATTTAGATTTCGCCACAAGCTCGCTGGCCCGGAAGGCACCGAAAAACGCCAAACAGAAGGCTGTTGCAAACAGTTGCGTCTCGAACGCTGAATGTGTTACAGATGGCAGCGCGTCCACCATGCGTTGTAGTGCAGGGAACTCTATTCCTGCTCTCTTGTCAGGGGACCTGCCCTCATCCCTGGCCCACCCCTTGAGTGCGGCCCTTATCCTGAACTCCCCAGTAGTGTCCTGTTCGCCGTTTAGACGCGTCTCGTGCTTGAGTGCTGCCAGGTGGCTGGATACCCAGGAGTGGGACTTGCCCGTCTCCCTAGCCCAAACAACAAAACCCTCAACTTGGTCCTTTGTACTCAACGCTGATGCTCCCAATGCCTGTATTGCTGCTCGGACTGTCGTTAGCTGGACCTCGTATCTTCTCCTGGTTGACTGAGCCAGTGAGCGTTGGCCCATTTTCTTCAGCCGCTCCCCCACCGAAGTAGTCGCCATAACGCCGCCGGGAACGGTGTCATTTCCTTCACAGCCTGCGGCCAAGCTTCCCGGAATCGTGACAGCTGAAAGCGAGAGAGAGCGTCAGCTGCCACATTCTTGACACCCTCTACATGTCTAGCCCTGAACTCAATGTTGTTACGCAGCCCAGCCCTGACCAGTTCTCTCAGCAAGCTTAAAACTAGCGGGCAGTTAGCAGTCGAACCATTGATTGCCTGGACCACTGCTAGGTTGTCGGACCAGAACACCACCTTCTTGTTGCCCAAGCCAACTGGCCAGATGTGTAGCGCCACCACGATGGGGAACAGCTCCAGTACCGTGATATTTGCCGTCACACCCTTCTTGCGCCAAGCGTTTGGCCACTTCATAGCACACCACTTTTCCCTGAAGATGACCCCGAAGCCTACCCTACCAGAAGCATCTGAAAAAAGGCATAAGCCCTGGCTGCTTTCCCATGGGGCCCTCCATATTACTGTACCGTTGAAGTTCTTTAGAAATTCGTCCCACATGCACAAGTCTGATCTCAATCCTGGTCCTAGGCGTACTAGATGATGCTTCTTCCTCACCCCCGCCGTGGCCTTTGCCAACCTGCGAGAAAAAACCTTGCCCGCTGGAATAACCCTTGCAGCAAAGTTCAATTTCCCCAACAGGCTCTGTACAACTTCCAATGTGGCGCTGCCTTTACCAATGATTGCGCTGATTTCCCCTCGCAATTCGCGTACCTTTTCTGTTGGAAGCCTGGACTCACCTTTCACTGTATCGAGTTCTATGCCCAGGAATGTGAGGATTTGTGAGGGCCCTTCCGTCTTCCCTGGTGCCAAGGGGACCCCCAGATGCTCTGACAAGGCCTCAAAGGCCCGCAATGCATCGGAGCATTCGTTGGTACCCTCCCTGCCGAAGAACAGGAAATCGTCTAAATAGTGAGTTACCTGTGAAATGCCATGTCTATTCGTGAGGGCCCACTGCAAGAAGGAGCTGAATGCCTCGAAGTAGGCACAAGAGACCGCGCAACCCATTGGCATGCAGCGATCGAAAAAGAATGCCCCCTCCCACTTGAAACCCAACAAGTGCTGACTGTCAGGGTGAACGGGCAGGAGGCGGAACGCTGACTCGATGTCTGCCTTGGCCAGCCAAGCTCCCTTGCCTGTCCTCCTAATTAGATCAATGGCCATGTCCAGTGAGCAATATGAGACCGAACATGCCCCTTCCTCCAACCAGTGGTTAACTGAGTTCCCTTCTGGATACGATAGGTGGTGGATAAGTCTGAAAGCCCCTTGGATCTTTTTTGGGACCACGCCTAGTGGTGAGACTAAGAAATTCTGGAGGGGGGGGGAAGGGAAAGGTCCCGCCACCCTCCCCAGGTCAACTTCCTTCTTGATCTTAACACTGACTACCTGGTGCAGATCCCTCGCTGACCTCAAGTTCCGGGCGTCCCTGGGACCCAGGGGGCCCTTGTATGGGATCCTAAAGCCGTCAACAAATCCGTCGACCAGTGTTTCCCGCTCTTTAACGAGTGGGTAGATCCTGAGCAAAGGTAGAATGTTCTGCAACACTATGGGAGATGGACCTTTGGAGTGAATAGTTTGCAAAGGTAGAATGTTCTGCAACACTATGGGAGATGGACCTATGTAGTGAATAGTTTGCTTGCTGCAGTCCGAAGGACCCTTGACCTGATCTAAGGTAGTCACGTGGCCCATGGTGTCTGCTTCGTGATCCATATGCTGCCAGGGGGGGATGCCAAAATTCTCGTTGTCCTGTTCTACCCGTCCGCTCTGCCCTCCCTGTGGCCTATTGCCGGGCGCCCTCTGACCCTTGTGCTGTAGTGGTAGTTGGGAGTTGGCTGTTGGTGCAGGATATTGCCGCATGTTGGGAACCGCACTTGCTACACTCGTGGGCGAATTTGCAGGCCCTCCCCCATGAACATGCCCCGTTATTAAACAGCCTGCACGTCTCTGAATTGAATCGTCTTGTACCTGCTCCGTGACCCCTTCCCCGCCCCCCCGAAAGGGCTGTTGGAAGGACCGCCTGGGATACTGTTCCCACCTTTGATCTGGTTCCCACCTTTTGGCATCTGTACCCTCACTCTGTGTTCTCTGGGGTGTATCCCTCCTGTTGCTCCCATTTCTGCACATGTGCTTGAACCAGAGCTGGATGTTGGTGTGATCCCACCCTATTTCAGGACAACTGGCCATGGACTTTCTAAATTCTTGGTCGTATGTGAACCAACCCGTCCCCCCGGACTCCCTTGCACCTTGTTGAATGGAGTTCGAATATTCCATGAGGGGCTCACTCTGAGCAGGGTCCTTCTGTACCACAATAGCCGCCAGTATATTAAATGCCTCCGTCCAGTTTTCTATTGTCTTTTCCGGCCAGCGCTGGAAGCGCACTTTGTCTTCCTCCTTCTTTCCCATCCTCCTAGTGTCCGCCCCCGCACTGTCATGCATTAATAATGTCAGGATGTCTATGTATTCCCTTCTCCATATACCTTCCTTTGCAGCTTGTGGAACTTGCCTGGACAAGGAGCATCCCCCTCCTGTTTTGATGACCTGCTTTGCCGAGGCCCCTGGCTGCGCTTCCACTGCTGGGACTGGAGTGGCCCCGGCCACTGACCCACCTGTAACGTTCCTTGTCCCTTCCCTCGCCGGTGGCAGCCCTGCTACCTGTGTGTTGAAAGCTGCGGTCTGGTTTGGGACTTGTGGGGTACCTAAAGGGCTAATGTGCGGCACACTCACGGGAACAACGGGAGCTACGCTTACGGGAGCTACGCTTTGGTGGGCGTCTGCTGGCATGCCTTGTGAATTCAGAGTGTTGACAATTTGCGGGGCAACCGTCATGTGGCCGGGGGCCATACCCTGATGCACCGCCGGAGTACCATTCAGCTGGGCGACTGCTGACACATTCTGCGAATTAAAAGTGTTAACAATCTGCGGGGTGACCGTGAGAATTGGGGCGACATTTGGAGACACATTATTCACCGTGCTCTGCTGGCCAGCTGGTGGAGCACTCAGTGAGGTGGAAACATAAGCACTGTTTTGCGGTCCGACAGGTATTGACGACCCCACTAACGATGGCGGCCCAGACTGGGCCCATACCTGACTCACCGGATCCCGTGACGCCGACCTAGGCGGCAGAACAGAACCTTCCTGTGCAGCCGCCATGGTGTCCAAGCGTTTCTGAAACAAATTCATCAACCCCAACATCTCGTCCATAGTCTTACCCATTTGGGCTAAGTCCGTCATTCCTGCCACTGTCTCATGTACCACGGTCGGTACGGCCACAATCTCTACTGGCGGCCCGACCGGCCCGGCTGGAGCAGATTTGTTCGTCTTACTCCCGCGTGTTGGTGTGGCTGGGAATCCCTTCCGTGTGCCCTTCCGTTTGCGGGTGGACCGGCGGGTCGCCTCCCCCGATGTGCCCGGGGCGTCCTCGGGGGTCACAGGCCTGCCCGCCTCTTCGAGCCGGCGCCCTTCGATGAAGCCTTGTGCCCAAGCTGGCCCCTTAGCCTGCGCGATCGCCAAGAATTCCGCCCATAGCCCTTCCTGTGGCAAAGCAGCGCCGTGGGAACTCATCTCGAATGCTTCTGCCTACGAGGTTCCTGCTGCTCCCTCCCGGATAGCCGGTGCTAATCCTTGCCCTTGCTCCGGTAATGAGATGCTCCCTCAAGGCAGTGGCTTCCTGTCCCCACCCGCGGTCCTGGCCTGGATCTGTAATACAACACGGCGTTATTTGAGCACCAACCCTATTTACCAGTCCAACCTTGCGATGACTGCACTCCATGCGTACGCCAGTACGCGTATTACCTGCTACAGCTTCACTTCCGCCGCTGCTAGTCCTTTCCCCCTTAATGGCTGTTGCATCGAATATCTGAAAGGACAAACACTGTTATTCGCCGGCAATACATCTGTGTGCCATCAACATGCAATCTGGCCTCCGATACCGACGGCCCTGTAATACATCTGTGTGCCATCAACCTGCAATCGATGCATTGACGTTCCCTGATTTGTGCTTAAATGCAATATGACAAATACAGGTCGAATAGAAAAATCATATATCATACAAGGATGGATGCATTGATGCGAGAATGTTCCTGTTCTAAGAGCTTTGAAGTGTATGATCACATGACCTTAGCGCAGCACTTTCTGTCCCAGTGTTGCGGTTTTTAAGACTATGGCAAAACTTTGGTGCTCATAGTACTGATGTCAGAAAGTTGAAAAGCTGTGTTGACCCTATAGAGATGTAAGTATTTAATTTGTAGGCACCACACAGTTTCTAAGCGGTCACACCACACAGTTTCTAAGCGGTCACAACTATAACGAGAATTGCCTAGGAAACGTAAAGAGAATAAGGTTATTTGTGCCGCAAATACATGCCAAAAGGTGCGTCCTTTGAACAAAACACCACGTAAAGGTTATAAAATCTCATGACATATGACTGACTACTCCGCTGTTGCAGTACGCCGCGCATATTTCCAAAGTAAACTCCGTTTTTCAAAGACGCCCTTGTTATAAATCTGTTTTCCCCGGGTTGGCGCCGGAACCAGCAAGAGTGCACGTTTGAAAGTACCCCTCAAAACCTGTTGCCCCTTTTCATGATTATCTTCAATTGGCACCGGAGCGCGCCGCACGCAGGCCGCGATGCGGCTGACATGGCGGTGGTTACTCTCTGGAATGTATATCTTCCTTTCCTATCGAGACTGAGAAACCCGCTGAGCTGATGTTCTTATTTTAAAGGTCTTATGAAGGTTACCCTTGCATTAAATGCTTTCTACATTCTCTGGCTACTGTCAAGGAAAAGTTATGCCTCGGCACTGCTACTGGAAGATACAAAACCAGACTTTAAGTTTACAATCATTACTTAGCTAATCAGTACCATCGTGCGTCTCAGCACCAAAGGAAGTAAAGGGCATGTGCAGGACACAGCTTGTAGTGTTTACTCTGGCCGAGCATATATTGTGTCGAGCATGAGAGCCTTGGCGATCAGCCCATACGTTTATCTATTTGTTTAAATTAACCCTTAATAAACTGGCCTGTACAATCTCATGTCTGTCGTGCAAGAACTCTAGCCCTTTGTGCACTGTGCGGCCGTGCCCCTACCTATTGCACAATTAGAGGAAATTCATTGTATGTTTTGGGATATCGCATCGCCCCACCTCAACCCCCTTTAGACTTCATGCACTTCGATGGCTGCAGTTGCTGGTACACTAACGATTCCTCCTTATGCTCTCAGAGTCTGGTAGTGGTTTACTGAACGCCAAATTGTGGCATGTGTCGTAACGGCGACTGGCAGGTGAAGCAGTCGGTGAAAGACAATGTAAGTTTCATTGGTTATTTATTAACAACCCAGTAAAATCTTGTAAAGTGCTCCTCCCGTGATAGCTTAACTACACTATTTAGGATTTACATCAAACACAGCTTTGAATTTATACCTTAGAGGAGGCCAACGCAGGCCCCTTCTCGCACCTGTTCTGATTATTACTTTGTTAAAAAGTTAGGCAAAGAGGAAAGCACCCCAGGCCTCAAGGTGGAAAGGCATATAGACCGGGGTGGTGCTTGGTTCCGACACACAACTTGCATTAATTGTATCAGAGTCCTATTTGCGGTTCATGAGCTTCCAATTGCAGGTGTGATTGCAAGCTCCTTCTCGGGTCAAGGAAGCATCGCGCTGTCAGCGGGGCACTTGGGCACTTCTGTTCTGGGGCCTACCCTGAATCCTCACTGGCCCGCAGCGAATTGCCCGCGTCCTTTCCACATACAATTGAATGCCTTTGTATGGAGGAAACAGATGCCGTCTCCGAGAACCGAACTCGGGACCTTCAGATTATGCCACTGACGCGCTGCCAGCTGCGCTAAGAAGCTGCGCACCCTCCGCTAGATGCATGTATTGTTGGCTCCATACGGTATTCCTCTCGCAATAACCTTCACTGTTGCCTGAATGAAATTGGCCCACGTTCCCTGCTTTGAAGTAAATGCAGGTGTGCGACATTACGCGAACCGTCCCGTACGGCCCCTGAGGTCTACATTGCTAGGCTCGCCGAATTTTGGCAGCCTTTGATATAATTGACCCGCCTCAGTGTAGTAATGCTAACCTGTATCAACTAGTCTCCAATGATTGAAAGTGTGGTCGAGACTGGCTTAGCGGCCCGTTCATATATTATCGCAATGTTATAAAGTGTTTGGACGTTTATACATGTGGCTGGACCTCGTGGCCGAGCGGTCCCAGACGCTGGATACAGGCTCCACTCTCTCTAGAGAGATGGGTCCGAATCCCCCCGCTTCCAAGTTTATGGGGCCGAGCAGGCCGCTGTAGCTGTTTTGTCAGGGCGAGTGAGGGCTACGCTGAAATTAATTCTAAGGGTGTTACGAGTCAGTAAATAGTAAATTTTCATACATCTGCCCGCTGATCACGCTGGGCCGCGAGGTCAGTGAACCGTACCGGAGGCCACAGAAGGTGCTAGAAATTATCCTTTTAACGCGGAGCAACTCCCCCCGCCCGCCTGGTATAGTTCGATAAAGTACATGGTGAGACAGCTCGGCAGCCCTCGACCCTGCCTGCTCGCACACTCTCATGTAAAACAGATAGCGTGCGTGTTCGTCACCTAGGCCCAAGATGGCGTACTATCTCCCTGCGCTTTATACTGCTTCTCATGCGGCCATTAGCAACCCGCCTCCCTCTATAAACTTTAGACGTGTTAGGCCGCCCTCAAGCCCATGCGGTCAAGACCGCGACTTAAGGCTGAATTCCCCCGCATAGCCCGTTCTACGCATCGCGGAACCCGGGGGTTAAAGGGGCATTTCACAATTTGTTATGAAAGCGCATGGTGAAAACCGCTCGCACACTCACATGAGGACATATAACGTGCTTCTCATGCGGCCATTAACAACCCGCCGCCCTCTATGAACTTAGACGTGTTAGGCCGCCCTTTGTTATAAAAAGTGCATGGTGACAAACCGCTCGCACACATATAACGCGTGTGTCTGTCCCACAGGCCCAAGATGGCGTAATATCTCCATGCGCTCTCTAATGCGGCCATTAACAACCCACTGCCATCGCACTCAGAGCGTTCATGGCGCCAAACAAAATCGCTTCAAACTTAATAGGCCAAACGAAGCATCGGGGCGCCGGCGGCCGGCCATTCCACGTTCCCCCCCCCGGAAACTACCAGTACTGTCCCTCCGGCTGCCATCAAGAAACCTTCACATGTATCATCACTGTCTTTCATTCCCCCGCCGCTCGAACTACTCAAGCAAACCACAGAAACCGCTCGAACTACTCCAGCAAACCACAGAAAAATAACGCTCAATGAGCCTAAGCCCGAACTACAATCTACCCGCCACACAAAACCCCCCCCGTGGACGCACCACTGGGCCCCATCAACCTGGTCATGCCCAGGGACAGGGCCGGGGGGAGGCTTAGTCGTGACCATACCTTCGTCAACGCGACGACTTGGAGAAGCGCAGAGCAGCCCGGAGCGACGGCAGGAAAGGCCGAGCCTCGCTGCCGCGCTGGTTTTGAACCCTTCGGGGCCGCCCCTCACCCCTGGGGCCTGCGCCCATAGGCCGAGCCTGGAAAGGGGCGGATCAGTGCTGGCGTGCGCGCGGAATGTGGGACTAAGATGCTGTCTTCGCTTAGCTCCCCTTCGCGTCGCGCGGCCAGCGGCAAAGATCCTGCAAAGTGACAGTGCAGTGACATGTCTGCGCTTTACAAGGCATCAAATTAAATGTTTTAAACAATTAATACTCATTTACTTCAGAGGAAAAATGTTCAGGAAAAAAACAAATCTCAGTCAATCCATTTCTTTAGTGTCAGCCTTTGCTGAGTCTGTCCTACGTTTACCAGTGAGCAGCAAAGGTGGTGGAGTGGGACTTACAGAAGGTAATGGAGGTTGCACCCTGACTGGCGTTGGTGAGGAGGGTCAGTATAGGGAGTTCCGTCTGCAACCTGGCAAACACTATCCAGAACTAGGCCAGCAGAGTTAGGCTAGTAGCAGCCTGTGTGCGCACGTCATCTGTCAGCAAAAGATGTTGATCCTACTCAGCCAAAGGGAATCATATCAAAGTGCACAAAGACGACTGCCGGGACATTTGAGCGTCTACTGCCGGGTCACGGTCTCTGCCCTCTTTAAATAACAAGGGCTGTTCGCCGAGCTTGGTAAAGTGCAAAGAAGAAATCAGCCATGTCTAGGGACTCTGCACAAGATAGATATACCAGGCTCGCACTGTAATACGGAACTGCAAGGATGCTTCAAGCTTTTTACGTATACTATGAAAAGCATAATTATCAACAACAAGCATTGGTGAAGCCAAGTGGCCTAGCGTTAATCGATCACAGACTGCTCTCAAAGCCGAAAGACCTATTCCAGTTTCTGCAACTGCTTCCCAGTTGTGCACCTTTATTAAACTCCATTCTCTGCCTTCCTTTCTCTCCTGCGCACAGAGAAGTAAAGACTTCTTTGTATTCGCTCCTGAGAGTACCTGTTTCTGTTCTTCCTTTTCACCTAGACCGAGTCCTTGCACACAATAGTCCACAACAAGAATTATATGACAAAATATATGGCACAAAAACATCCAGGAACATAAATATCGAGTAACATTTGTAATATACCTTAATATTTAAGGTATAATTTAATTTGCACACAATAATTTTATGTATATTTATTGTAGGAAAAAGATAAATGATCCCTCTCGTGACAGAATCATTGAATGTTTTGAAAAGGATGGTGTGAAAAGCTAGAGCCATCGAAAAGCGTTGACGCAAACTTAAGTACAATCCAGAAGACTGACACTATTGTGGAAATACTAATTGTTCCGAAGTATGATACAATGTGTAAAATATAAGATATTGGATGTACACAAGTACTGGATAAGCTTTATGTCCTACAATTCTTTTCTGTCTGTCCTAATTATGCAGGTCATAATTATTGTTTGTTAACTTGTTTTATGGGAACATTTTGATGTGTTTTTTTATTTAGGTAATTTTATCAACTGTATTGTGCTACTACACACTTGATGAGATTGTGTTTTATTGTGAATTGTATTGTCAATGTATTTCTACCAAATAAAGTGTATTTTTTAAAGAGCTTAGGTGTGATAGCACTGATATTGAGTATATTGCTAATTGTTTATTTGATTGTTGAATCAATGGGATCACACTGTTTCTTTTAAGATGAGAGCTACAAATAGAATATAATAATACCTATTTACATTGGTAAAAATGAACATGACACAGATGAGAAAATGATGAACCATCAAACAGTCGAAAGGAGACCCACCTAAGAAAGAAAATCTTTTAAATACCCAGGTGGTTTTCGAACTCTGACTTCTCTAGTGGTTACCCAACTATTGAGGTCCCTGACCCTGTCGGCTGTTTTCCATGGAACTCTGGCCACCAGAAGCAAGCTCAACATCATCCATTAACATGTGATCTTCACACCTCTCCTCCTTCTTCACAACACACTTTCCTCCCCTTTGATATAACGCCACTTTGCATCAATTGCACTGTTCACCACTCCAAAATACCATAGAATTCATATGCACGCAAAACCTTGTAAGGACCTTTGAATTTGGACAGCCCCCTCACAGTGCCAACAGATGTCATCTTAACACAGTCATCTTCAACAATCCTGCCCTTTGTAACCAAATCATTAGTCAATTCAGAAATACGAGCACCCCCTCTATTTACCCACTCTCTCAACCAAGAGGGTGCCAACTCGCTACCAGGAAGTCTCATATTTCTCATAATTTCAAAAGGATACTTGGATGTGGTTTCTTGTTCTGTAGTGCGATAGGCCCAAACTGAATCTTATACTGCTTTTTCCACATCTAAGCCAGCAGCAACAGCTATTTGTTCCACTCCTTTCACCATTCTTTTGGACCTTTCCACTATGCCATTACCTTGAGTATTGTAAAAAGCCGTGCAATGAGTTATGCTGTTGGTTTCCAGAAAGTATTCCATGTCCAGAGACACTAATTGAGTCCCAATGGCAGTGATGAGAATCGAGGGAGTCCCTTCTTCCAAGAAACGTTTATGAAGAGCAACAATAGTGGATTTAGTGGTAATCTATTTCATAAAAGACACAGTGAGCCACCTGGAACACATATCCACCACTACCAAAGCAGATTTGCACTCCTCACTGAGCTCTGACATAGGACCAATGAAGTCAATACAAACACTGTGCCAAGCTTTACCAGGATTTGAGATGTGCTCCGTAATTGCTTGCTTGCCCACCTTGAGCCTCTTTTTACCTTCTTTACAAACTTTACATGCTATGTTATGTTATAATATTTATAAAGCACGGCAGATGCCCCAGCAAAGAGGCGTCCCGGCGCTGACTGCAGTGAGAGACAAACGGGGGTGAGGGCGGTCTACAACAGAGGGGAAAGATGTGTTTTCACTGTCTTCCAGAAAACTAGGTAGTTGTTCAAGGTGCAGATCTGTACAGGAAGCGAGTTCCAGAGTTGTGGCGCCAAAGTGCGAAACGAGCATCTCCCAGCGCGTGCCCTCCTTACCCGGGGGACCACAACCAAGTTTTGCCCCAAGGAACGAAGTTGGCCTGTCAGTACATATGGCAGCAACAAATCGGCCAAGGTTCCTGGAGTGGCACATTTTAGGATCTCAAAGGCCAAGCAGAGAGCCTTAAACTCAAACCGGCTGGCCACCGGCAACCAGTGAAGTCAGCTAATAGCAATTGACACAGGACAGGCTCTACTGAGACCAAGGAGGGTTCTGGCAGCCGCCTTTTGGACCCTCTGAAGTCTCACAATTTCAGCCTTGTTAGACCCCTAGATATAGCTAGTTGGCATAATCCAGCCTCAATAAGATCGAGGCCTGGATGATGATTTGATGTATTGGTGCATCAAAAAACCCAATAAGGGTTTGAGCCCTCGCAGTAGCCCAAAGCATGTCCTAGTAACCTTCTTTGTTTGAACTTGGAAATTGAGGACCGAGTACAAATTCTTCACCACCTGCTTGGGGGGGGGGACGTCACCAAGGGTTTCGGGCCACCAGGGCTCGCTCCAAAGCCCGGGGTCATTCCCTACCACCAACACCTCCGACTTGTTGGCATTAAGCTGGAGGCAGTTGGCAGTCAATCACCCGGCGACGGCCGCAAGATCACTCTGAAACTTGGGAGCGCCCGCGTAGGGTAGTCCGAGAGTGCCACTGCCAACTGTGTATCGTCAGCATAGGAGACCATAGTCAGACCTTTACTCTTGGCTACCAACGCCAGGGGTTGGACATACAGGATAAACAGCAGTGGGCTCAAGGAAGAGCCCTGGGGCACCCCTTGTTTCATGGTATGAACACCGGAGTTAAAAGGGGGGGGCGATCACCTGATACGCCCTCCCTGCAAGAAACGAAGAGAGCCAATCAAGAGCGGGACCCACTATGCCTACCTCCCCCAGACGTAGCAACAAGATGGAATGAGAAACTGTGTCAAATGCCGCACTAAGGTCCAGTAATATCAGTACCGAAGTGCGCCCAGGATCTAGTGCAGTCCAAAGATTTTCGGTCCCAGCCAGAAGCTCTGGCTTTGTGTTGTGGCCAGGACGGAAGCCATTCTGGGAGGGGTCTAAGATGTACGGAAAATCTGTTAATAAGGAATTGATGTAGGCCTCGGTGATCTTAGACGTCTATGGCAGGACGGAAATGGGGCGGAAATTCTCTGGCTTAGATGCGTCCTGGGTGGGTTTTTTGAGCAGAGGTACCACCTTGTCATGCTTCCATGCCCCGGGAACAACTACCGTGGTGAGAGACCTAGTAATCACCTGGCCCAGAGGTGCCAAAAGCACAGGCAGGATTTTCCTGAAATGATCGGGCTTGAGAGGGTTAGTCGGAGAGCCGTGATTGTGCTGCACAGTAGAAGCAGCTGCTATTGAGAGATTGGGGGAAAGTCTGCTGGTGTGCGGTAGAGCAGGGAGTAGATCCAGGCTATATGCCCGTTTGGACAGGTGGAAAAGACTTATAGATATTTTCCACCTTCCTAATGAAGAAGGTGGCCAGGTCTTCACACTGCTGATCCAATGTAATTTGGGGTGCTGTAAAGGAATTTTGGGATTTAGGGTCTGTGAGTTTTGAAAAGATACTCTTCGCCGGATTGCAACTTTCTCAGATTTTCTGTGCATGTAAAGCTGCACGCTCAGATTGAATGGCCCTATGGTAGCTTTTAATAGCAGTCCGATAATGCCCCTTTGCGACTGAGTCGAAGTCTCGTCTCCAGATTCGCTCTAGCCTTTTACATGACTTGCGCATGGTCCCCAGATTGTCATTGTACCACGTGCTAGATTTAGATTTGTGGTTTTTAGACCACTTGGCAGGGATTAGCACATCCAGGGGCTGGAGAATCCAGTCACAGAGCATTGTATAGGCAGCCTTCGGGTCAGCCGGAAAACTGGGAGTATGAGTGGAGAGAAGGACACCAAGTTGCTCCCAGTTTAGTTTGTGCCAAGGGCGCTTAAGAGAGGATTTCTGGCCCATTTTCCGGAGGGGTGTGCCTCCCTGGAGAGACATGGAGACAAGATAGGGGTCGGTCTAACACATCTGGAAGGGGGTTGTGAACTGTGAGAGAGGATAGGTTAGCGAAGATCTGGTCCAGCAGATGGCCAGCAGTGTGTGTAGGTCCTGTAACCAGTTGGATTACCTGACAGGCCAAGAAGTCTGAAACAAAGTTAGCCGCATCTGTGTCCTAAGGATTATCTAGGTGTAGATTAAAATCCCCGATAATGCAGAAATTAGCAGCACTCACAGCCAGGGAGCTAACTACCTCGATGAGTGCAGTCCTGAAGTTTTTAGAAAGTCCGGTGGCCGATATACTCGAAGACCTGACATGGTGTCATTGGGGCTGAAGATGACCCTGAAACGCGCACACTCACAATCACCCACAGTCTCTTTCTCCAGTATGCAAGGATAGCAGGATTTAAAGATGACTGCAATGCCTCCACCTCCAGTCACTCTTAATGGCCAGAATGCTATAGCCCTCAGGGAGCGCCAAACCTGGTTCAGCAATCATGACATCAGAGAGCCATGTCTCAGTTAGGTAAAGGACGTCAGGAAAGTAATCTTGCAGCCGATCAAAGACGAGCCGAGTTTTTGACTAGAGAGCAGCAATTAAGGCTGAGGATTTTAATCTTAACCCTGGGTGGGGGTGGGGGCGTGCATACAGGTGTCGTGGCCCAGGAGTCAGAGCCACAATGTTTACAGCAAAAGGGGCCCTCAGGCAAGACGCAAGAAGGTTGTTCGCAAAAGCTTACCAATATTCTGATAGCTAGTAGGTCACTACAGTGTATGTCTGCAAACCCCTTGTGAAATTGGAAGCATCTCTGGCACCTGACAACGATCCTGCATGGACGGGCGAAGACGGGCTTGCCTTTGGCGCGCCGCAGGTGCGTCCGCTGCGCTGCCACACCATTGCCTCCTTTTGAATCAGTCAACTGGTCCGATTCCGAGCGACTAGACCGCCTCCCTCCAAGATGGCAGAAGAAGCACGGCCCTCTGGAAATGAGTATTTGGCATGGTAAAGCTCCCTCCAATCAATCAGCCCGCTAATGGTTGTGGTGGACCAGGGAGAAGTTGCCGGAGAGGTCACCAGTCACAACAATGAAGGTAATTAAAAAACCCAGAGTGTAGCAAAACCGGGTTTGTGCAAAATACGCTTGTGCCCCATACAATAGAACTTAATGTGGAGCAATTTAAATTAAAACAGTTAATATGCCACAGTAAAACCCACAAAGTTAAAAACAGTGAGCTGCCTCAGAACATCGTCAGCGCGCTAATGCATAGGAATCAACTGCGCTTCCGCGCCATCTCCTCCTTTTGAATCAGCGAACTGGTCCAAAACCGAGCAACTAGACAGCCTCCCTCCAAGATGGCGGAAGAAGCACGGCCACCAAATTGAGCTTTAATCTGACATTGGGTCAAACCCTGGCCAGGGGGACCTTTATGCACCATTCTTATAAATCTCATCCTTACTCCTAAAGGAGTTACAAATCTGTCAACTCTCATTAACACTTTTCCACCACAAATGGAAAGTTCATCTAGAATCTTCAGAAAGGATGTACAGATTCTGCTACGCAACTCTCTCTCCTACCTCCGGTAGTCACAATCCGCATCACATCAATGAGGGTATAGTCTTTCGCCATTTTTAACTTCACTCATCCAAAGAGAATGCACCCGCACCCTCGCTCACCACATCCTCAAGAGAAGCCATGGGCTCGTCTTGACTGCCAAATATAGCAGTATCATCTTTTTGTGTAAAATTCAGTGCCAACCTGGATAAACAATAATTATAACAAGAGGGGACTGAGAGAGAAAGTGGATTCGTTCTCCCTGTACAATTATGTTCGGAATGGAATCCACAGAAGGTGTGAGGGTGATCCCTACAATGGTGAGGAGCAAACAGTGTTTTTTAAATATCCCTCACACACCAAAAGGACCCTTGGTGTCATGCTTCATCATTGGGGTCTTCGCACCCCTCTACGGGATGCGGCGTGCTACTAACCTACGATGACACTGGAGCACTTCTTATTGGCTATGTGTGGTGCATTTGGGATGATGTCAGTGTTAGTGAGTGGTGGGGTTTTAAGTGGATAGGTGAGGCTTAAAAAGCACCTGGCACGTGGGAAAGGACAAAAGACTTTAATGTTTCCCCGTGCTGGTACTGTTAAAAGGGGTGATAGGCGAGGTAATTTGTAAATTAATATACGTTACCTCTAGTGTGTGTCAACATGTTTTGGAGCAGAGCTCCTTCTTCAGGATGGGGTACACAAATCCCCACCTTACTCACATTAGTTAAAAAAGGTGCACAGACATAATATCGACTCCAAAATATCGTTTAGACAGAATATCGAGTTTTAAATATCGTTTGGAGAAAATATCGACAGGACAGAATATCGACAGCCAAAATATCGTTTTTAAGGTAAGTGAAGTAATATCGACTGTAAATAATATCGAAAGTAAAAAATATCGTTTTTTATATAATATGTAATTATTTATAGTGTTTTTATGTTATAATATGTGTGAAAAGTGTCATTTTATGTTATAATTATTATTAATTAATGATTTTTTTAAAATTATTGTGTAATTTTATTCTGTAGCGGGTTGTGGGTTTATAGGGGAATAGGGTGGGAAGTAATTTAATTATAATTAATTAAATAGGTAAATTTATTAATTGGTAGTAATAATTAATTAATTGGTAATTAAATATTATATGTTAATTATTTAAAATTTAATTGGTAATTAATTTAATTTAATTTATTATTTGCTAATTATGTAAATTAAAATATTGTATTTCCTGTAGCGGGTTGTGGGTTTATAGGGGAATAGGGTGGGAAGTAATTTAATTATTATTTATTAAATATGTAAATGTATTAATTGGTAGTAATATTTAATTAATTGGTAATTAAATAATATTTGTTAATTAATTAAAATGTAATTGGTAATTAATTTAATTTAATTGATTAATTGCTAATTATATTAAATTAAAGGGGTATTTTTAGGGTTCAGGGTCAGTTTTTAGTTTTTGGGTAAAGGGGTATTTTTAGGGTTCAGGGTCAGTTTTTAGTTTTTGGGTAAAGGGGTATTTTTAGGGTTCAGGGTCAGTTTTTAGTTTTTGGGTAAAGGGGTATTTTTAGGGTTCAGGGTCAGTTTTTAGTTTTTGGGTAAAGGGGTATTTTAAGGGTTCAGGGTCAGTTTTTAGTTTTTGGGTGAAGGGATATTTTTCGGGTTCAGGGTCAGTTTTTAGTTTTTGGGTAAAGGGGTATTTTTAGGGTTCAGGTTCAGTTTTTAGTTTTGGGGTAAAGGGGTATTTTTAGGGTTCAGGGTCAGTTTTTAGTTTTTGGGTAAAGGGGTATTTTTAGGGTTCAGGGTCAGATTTTAGTTTTTGGGTAAAGGGGTATTTTTAGGGTTCAGGTTCAGTTTTGGGTTTTTGGGTAAAGGGGTATTTTAAGGGTTCAGGGTCAGTTTTTAGTTTTTGGGTAAAGGGGTATTTTTCGGGTTCAGGGTCAGTTTTTAGTTTTTGGGTAAAGGGGTATTTTTAGGGTTCAGGTTCAGTTTTTAGTTTTTGGGTAAAGGGGTATTTTTAGGGTTCAGGGTCAGTTTTTAGTTTTTGGGTAAAGGGGTATTTTTAGGGTTCAGGGTCAGTTTTTAGTTTTTGGGTAAAGGGGTATTTTTAGGGTTCAGGTTCAGTTTTGGGTTTTTGGGTAAAGGGGTATTTTTAGGGTTCAGGGTCAGTTTTTAGTTTTTGGGTAAAGGGGTATTTTTAGGGTTCAGGGTCAGTTTTGGGTTTTTGGGTAAAGGGTTTTTTTAGGGTTCAGGGTCAGTTTTGGGGTACAGGGGTACAGTGTAAAAATAAAGTAAAATTAAATTTACATTAATTTAATTTAATGAAATTAAATTAAATTAAATTATATTTAAATAATTTTAAATAATTTAAATTAAAATAAATTATTATATACTTACCAATACTTACGTTGTAATGGTAGTGCGTTGTAAAAGTTGCGTTTTAACGTCATATATCCACTGTTGCACTCTTTGCAGTGGGAATAGTAAGTTTTACTCTTTTGTATTTGTACGTTAATAATATTGGCTATTATTTCATTAAATTTTGTTACTATATATATATATGTTTTAAGAAATATGATTAAAAAAATATTATTTTTTTACTTTCATTAATTATTTAATTATTAAAAGTTATTTTAAGTATTGTTAATTATATTTTAGTAATTAATTTTTTATATTAATGTAACTAAACATTGTTTTTATTAAAGTCGATATTTTTTACAACTATATTTTTGTTAACGATATTTTGTACTCGATATTTTTGTACTTACCTGTTTGTACATACAAACTCGATATTTTGGTTGTAGATATTTTCTCGTCGATATTTTGGGTAGTCGATATTTTGGTAGTCGATATTATTTCAGTGATCCGTTAAAAAAACTGTTAATCTACAGAAAAGTGAAAGTACGAAAGTCAGAGGCTAGTATGTGCCTAAGTATCGTTGTTTGTAGATTTCTGCAATTGAGAACCTAAAAATAAAAGCATAAAGATGGAAATAATGGATTGGAAAGTTGACAATACCAATCCAATACAGCAGGTTCAGTGACCTAGAAAAATGTGAGGGCAGCAGCAGCTAGACAAAAAATGTCATTCTATTTGTGATGGTGCTCCCTGTAAAAAGAAGAACGAGGACAAAACACACATGACATTCAGACATAAAACACACGCTCTAGTTATGTATCCTGTAGAGTTTTAGGAGTCAATAGTTGTTAATGAGCAAATGGGAAAGAAACAAGTTTGTATTTAATTCATACTTGCTGCCAAAGTTAGGTTTGCATCATGAGTCTCCGAACCTTGGGGATCTGTAGTGCTTATTAGCACGCTGCAAAAATAAGGTTCAGTCCTGAAGCAAAGCTTACGTACCACTTACTTGCAGATCTTCAATTTTGCAGTCACCAAGTCTCTACTCACTGTTACGAGGGATTTCCTCCGTCCGACTTCCCACAACGCGGCTCCGAGGTAAGTGTGGAGGGCATTGGGTCGGCGCTATAAATACTCTTACTAATTGACCGCGTCCGAGATAATTGAGGTAGTAGATTGAAAACGGAAGGGTAGCATGCCCAAGTCCGGTCATTCCGGACCGTTCGAGAGAGTAAACCTGGTGCCAGTAGTGTTTCCTAAAGCGGGTGTTCAAAGCGCATGTGCGAGAGGCTGGACAGAATGTCTCAAGCCTCTTGCATGCGCGAATACACGTCTCTGTGTCGTTCGTTCGGGTTTTCAGAGGATGCATGCGCGGAAGTGCGAGACAAATTTTTCATAGTCCAGATCACCCCTCACCAGAGTTGACAATTTTGGATACTTCGTTGAGTGTGTGTTATAAGTTGTCACACAGACTGGTCTTTTCTGGTTGGCTTCTTTAGGTACTTTGTCTTCGAGGAGGGCCTCCCTGTTATTGTTGCGGGCTCTCTTCATGGCTTTGTTGATCACGGGGCAGGGTATCGTCTCTGTTCAAATATCGTTTTTAGATCTGCCGCCTGTGTTTTGTATTCCCCTACGTCAGTACAATTCCTCCTGAGGCGAAGGAATTGGCCATACGGGAGATTCTCCCGGAGGTGTCGCGGATGGAAGCTGTCATACCGTAGGAGACAGTTCCTGGTGGTGAGCTTGAAGTGAGTGGTTGTTTTGAGAAACCCGGCTTCCGGGTAGATATTTAGGTCCAGAAATACCAGGATTTCCTTTGAGACAGAGTGTGTAAACTTGAGAAATGTGTTTTGAGTGTTGAGCCACCCCATGAATTGTGTCACAGATTGTGAGGCGCCTCACCAGACGACAAAAATGTCATCTATATAGCGCTTCCAGACCTGTATGTTACTCCTGAAGGGGTTGTCTGCATGGAGAATTTTTGTGTCTCTAGGTAGTGTACGTACAGGCCGGCCAGGCTTGGAGCAAAGGTGCTCCCCATGCTGGTACCATGGCTTTGTAAGTATAGTGTATCATTATACTCAAAAAAGTTTTTGTTAGTGCAGTGGAGATACACTCAAGGACAACATTCCTGGGAGTTTGATATTTCCAAGGAGTGGAAAAAAGAACTTCTTCAATGATGGAAAGAGTTTAGTCGTGGGGTAAGCTGGTGTATAAGCTTTCTACGTCCAAGCTCAGTAACAGCTGAGTAGTGGGGTCAAAAGGTAAGTCCTGCAGCAACTGGAGAACCGCCTTGGTGTCCTTCAGATATGTGTTGGTAGCTTGTACAAGGGGACGCAGAAAAGAGTCTGCGAAGCGAGATAAAGAAGTGCTCCTGCGTAATCGTAGGTTAGTAGTACGCCGCATCCCGTAGAGGGGTACGAACAACCCAATGATGAAGCATGACACCAAGGGTCCTTTCCATGGAAGATGAAAATGGCCTTACTTTCGGAGAGGATGAAATTGACAGAATCCTGGCAGCCATAAAACCATTGTAGGGATCACCCTCACACCTTTCGTGGATTCCATTTGATTAAACAACCTGGATAAACAGTCTGCCAGCAGAATTTGCTAGCCAGGAATTCTAAAACATAGTGAAACTCTTGCAGCCTGGCTGCCAACCTGGCTTATTGCACAGATCCTAGCCAGCTCCCCCAGGTTTCAGAATCTTAAGCAGTGGTTTATGGTCACAACGCCACAAAAATTCCGTGCCTCACACCTATGTTCGATAGTACTCTACACCCCAAGCAGCAGCCAAGGCTTCTCTCTTGATGACTGAATAAATTTTTTCAGTGTTGGCTAACGTTCTAGAAGCAAATGCTACAGTCTTTTCAGCACAGCCATGTTTATGAGTAAGGACAGCTCCCAACCCAGTTACACTCGCATCAACAGTTATTATGGACCTTAACTTGACATCAAAAGGCACCAAGATCCCTGCATCACACATTTCTTTCTTGATGGTATCAAAACATTCTTGTTGTTCAGACCCCCATAAAAACCCTCTGTCCTTTCCTCAAAAAAGCTTTATGTGTTTCTTTTTTGTCTGCAAAAACTGGGTAAACTTGGCATATTATTCTATGAGATCCATGAAAGACCTCAACTGATCTTAATCTATTGGTGTCAGTGCTTGTTCAATCACTTTAAGTAAGCTGCCCTTTGGTTTGACTCCATTGGCAAACAATGTGTAACCCAAGTATTCTACACTTTCTGTGAGAAAGGAACACTTTTCTGTAAGCAAAGCAATCCCCAGATCTGCAATTCTGTGTACGGTCTGTTTGAACACTGAGTTGTGTTCTTGGACAGTCTCGCCAAAGACTAATATATCGTCCTGAAAGTAGATAACATGATCCATTCCTCAAAAACTTTGGACATCATACGCTGAAAAATGCTTGCTGCGGAAGAGAGGCCAAATGGCATGTGTGTAAATTGAAAAGTTCCCTCTAGCATGATAAAGGCGGTTAGTGGCTTTGAGTCTGGGTGGAGCTTGATATGGTGCTATGCAATTTTGAGGCCTAACTTGAAAAAGAATCTTCCTCCTTTTAACATCAGTACCAGTTTGTTGATGTTTGGTAGAGGATAGGTGTCAGCTATAATGTTCTGATTGAGTGGCCTCAAATCCACACAGAATCTCAAGCAGCCATCGGATTTGCGCATTATGACCACTTGCAAAACCCAATTAGAGACCACTCCTGGTTCGATGATCCCTTCATGTAACATGTCCTGAAGGAATTCTTTTACTCCTTCTATAACAATGACAGTGACCCTTCTTAGTTTATGCTGCACTGGAATTGCACCTTTTTTCAGTATTATCTTGTGCACATTACCTTTGAGCATGCCCAACTTGTTATCAAAAATATTCTTCATAGAGTCTACAATTTCATTAATAGATTCTTCCACTACAATCATTGCTTGCATGGGCTTGCATAAGACAAGATTACAGTGTCTTATACTTACTGACAAAGATTGCTTTGCTGCTTGTCAGAGTAAACAAATACTCCTAGTATACAATGGAAGACATGCTTCAATAGAAGCAGACCCGATGAAGAATCAAGCTACATACTATGGGTGAAGGTTTCTCACCTTTTTGTCTAGTATGAGTTGCACAGTTGCAATGTTATGCCAATGAAAGAAGTACCAGTTCAGTCTTAACTTATGTCTTAACTTATGTCGAGGCCATATTAGGAAAGTACTATCTGTGGTGAGATTAAATTATCATTCAAGATGGTTTCCATTACTAATGGGTTTGATTTTCAATACATTTGGTACTGTGTCTTAAAACATCCTTCTGTTTTTATTACTTGTTTGATACCATCTTAACTCATCACTGGGAACAGCATTACATTTTTCTGAGAGCCACACAAAAGGGCCTTTGGTCTGCACTAAGCTTTTATAGACTAACTACATTCATGGATTTAAGAATGAAATGTTATGTAATGGTATAATAGTCACAGAACATTACAGGGCTCATTATGATGTCGAGTGGAATTACTTCCACTCAACACTGAGTCGGCCCTAGCATCGACTGACAACTGGTCGGCGGTCCCGGCCAGCCTATTATGATGCGACCGAACACTGTTCACGCATTCAACTTTTCTCAATGGGAACTCAAATTACGGCCATAAAATGGCTGTAACACAAGCTCCCATTGAGAAAAGGGAGGTGCAGTTCATCCCTGCAACCTCAAGGTGCCTGTCGCAAGGTGCAGAGATCAAGAGGAGGGCACCATAGGTGTCACCTCGGCCTCCAACCAGAGGCCTTGCACCAAAGGAGGCCCTGCTGGGGGCCCCCAAACACGCTTTCTGATATGGTTTCTATGTTGGACAGACCGGCATGGAAATCACATCGGAAACTGTGATCGTAATCTCAAGGGCTGAAAGACCCCCACCCCCTTGAGATTACTTGCCCGCTTCTGACTGGCAGACGGGCTTTTTTCGAGCCTGTCGGAAGCCAGCCGGAAAGACCGACCGTTTCCTTTATGACCGCTTCTAACATAATGAGGCGGTTGGAAAGGAAACCGAGCGACCCTTTACGATGTGGACCTAATGGCTCCAACCCCAGGTTCGAGCCTTTACAGGCCATATCGTAATCGGCCCCAACATGTTAAAGTATGGCATTGAAGTGACCACTCTATCTTTTTTTTTAATGTGTTTATTGAGTTTACAGCGCTTAAAGCATTACAATTCAATAATCCCCCCTCCCCCTGGTCTGACTTTAATTACAAATACTGTATGAGCAAAAGTGCGACAATCCCCTGTCAGGTGAGTACACAGCCATTTAGCCAACAACCCTTAGATGGGCAGGCGGCGACTGTACTGTATTCGCAAGCATGCACGCCAATGATCAACACAACCCCCCGTCCCCAGGGGAGCCGTCCCAGAATATCGCCAACGCAGTCTCTACCCTGCGCGCCAGTGCATCAATCTCCTTCACGCAGTCATGATCTAGAGTCCCTGGTCGTCCTCAGTGGCAGGAGTGTCGCTACTGCTGGTAAGGTATTTTTGGTATAACCCCCAGAAGTTTTTCGGACGACTAGTAGGAGGCAACAGCTCGCTGTAGTTCTCAGACTGTGTCCAGCAGTATAGCATATCCTGTGCCCAGCGTTTGGGTGTAGGCGCAGGGCCTCTCATCCAGCAGCAGGCCGTCAATAACTATCTGTAGATCAGTTTGCCATGCAGACGTGCCTTTGTGTATGCGTGTGTCCTGTATGCGTGCGAAATCTTATATAGGTTGGACAGCAGTTTCTGAGGAGTCTCAGCCTTAATGACATACCTGAGTTCCGGCACCTCAGGTGGCTCAGCCATATCCTCACCCAACAAGTCTAAAAGAGCGCGTCGCACCCTGTGAAACTGGAAGCGGGTCAGCAGTGGTGCATCCGCTCCATTAGTTGCCGCTTGCTCCCAAGTTTTGGCTATCCCATCCTGAAACAGATCGCCTGCCACTTTAATGTCAATATTGTGTAATGCAAGGACCACTCCTTTCTCTTTAATAGGAGACAGCCATCGGGCCCAATCTATCGGCATTATTAGGGTGTATAGCAGGGCGCCCCCCTGCATTTGCAGAAGGTTGTGCCATGCATGGTTGGTTGCAGCGATTGAGTCCAATATGCCGTTTCTGCGATCCACTGGCCGGAAGATCGTGGACGGGAGCGAGAGAGGGCTAGCAAAGAGTGTTTCCATTCGGACATGTGGAATACTGCCATCTCCGTAGAGCCAGGTATGTAGGTGCGCGGCCTGCGCCACTCTATAATGAAGCTCTAAGTCTGGGGCACTGAGCCCCCCCCATGCTGTAGGGTAATGTGAGTAGCGTCCACTTGGCCCGGGGTTGCTTCCCTGCCCAAGCCAGTTTGATCATAAGTTGAGTTAGTTGTTTGGAAAAGAATCTGGGAAGTACTATCGGGAGAATCATAAACAAGAACAGGAATCTGGGCAACACTACCATCTTTATTATGGATATTCTTCCCAGTAAGGAGAGTGGGAGCCTACACCAAGCTTCGACGTCGTCTTCCAGCCTGCTGAAGGCCGTGCCATAGTTTGCTCTAAATAATATCTCAGCATCGGTATGAAGTTGTATTCCTAAGTACCTGACTGTATCGGTAGTCCATTGCAATGGATATTCCATTTCGATGTTCTGTGTGATGGGGGTTAAGGGGAATGCTAGCGACTTCGACCAGTTTACCTTCAGGCCCGATAAGGCACCGAAGCGCACCACTTCTCTCAGCACAGAGGTTAAATTGTTTTCAGGGTCTCGAACATACAGCAAAGTGTCGTCGGCGTACATGGACACCACTATCTTGTATGTGGGGAAGCCTATGCCTTCATTGCCATGGTACTCTCGGAGTGCGCAGGCTAATGGTCGGCAACCAGGGCGTATAGTAGCCGCGAAAGCGGGCACCCCTGTCTGGTGCCTCTACTAATGGGGAAGTCGCCGGTTACCAAGTTACCCAGTCGGAGCCTAGCCCGCGGGCGGTTGTATAGCGCCCCTATCATCTGGAGGAATGGTAGCCCCAGGCCCATCCGCTGCAGCACTGAGCGCATAAATGGCCATTCCACTGAGTCGAAAGCTTTTTCCATATCTAGGAATACAGCTAGTGCTTTCCTATCCTGCTGTACGTGTTGCATCATGCCCAGGACCGTGCGGATGTTATATATCAGGTTCCTGCTGGGAATGAAACCGGCCTGTTCGGGGGCTACCAGTCGAGACGTCAGCAGCGCCAGTTGATTAGCTAGTACTTTAGCAAACAGTTTAGTGTCTACATTCAGTAGGGAAAGAGGTCTATACGAGCTGCACTCGTCTCGCGGCTTGCCTGGCTTTGGTATCGCGACCAGCAGCGTCTCCCTCATGGATTGCGGCATGCTGCCCTCCACGCAAATATCATCAAAGAGCGTAGAGAGGTGCGGGAGTAGTTTGTCTTGAAAGGCCTTGTAGAACCCCACAGTGAGGCCATCTGCCCCTGGTGCACTGCCAGATCGCATACCTGCCAGTGCTTCCGTGATTTCATCCTTCTCTATCGAGAGCATCAGGAATTCCCAGTGTGTATTAGTCAGCGTAGGTATATTAATGTGGTCAAGGTAGTCAGTGATGTCTTTCTCAAGGTCTCCACTTTTGGATCTGTATAGATCAGCATAGAAGGCCTTAAAGACTTGTGCTATGTCTGCTTCCTCCGTCAGCACCTCCCCGTCTTCCGATTTTATCTCAGAAATTTGTAGTCGCCCCTTTTTCCCGCTTATAACCCTGGCTAGGACTGAGCTGGGTCTCTCACCCTCCCCATACGTTCTCGCTGTTGCATACTTTCCCATATGCGTCACTTCTCTGTCTGCTTCATCATGATACTCAGCAAGGAGAGTCTTGATCTCTTCACCTACCAGACTGTCCGTCTATCTACTCTGTCTATCCTCTAGGGCAGCTAGACGTCGCTCAAAGTCAGTCAGTCTCTGCCTAATGGACTTGAGCACTCCTGAGTGTTTGGACATTGCTATGCCTCTGATATACTTTAAATGTTTCCCTGACTACCTGGAAGCTGTCTACCGAACCCACGTTGGTCTCAAAGAACACGCCTATAGCTTCCGCGAGTTCTCCTCTAAATACCGGGTCTAGGAGAGAGTAGGGAGAGAATCTCCATGTGAATTGCTTTGCCTGGAATGTCTAGCACCAAAAGCACTGGTGAGTGATCAGACAGGGTCCTGGGAAGAACCCTGCAGTCCCTAATCCGCCCCCGCATGAAGGTGATGCCAGCCAGTAATCTATTCTGGTATGGATGTCATGGTAAGCGGAGTAGTGGGTATATCCCCCTCGCTCTGGGTGTCTGCACCGCCACACGTCCTCAAGACTCATACTCGTGTTGATGCTTCTCAGCGCTAGGACTGCCATCGAGGGGCGGCGTGCGGGGCCAGCCAATCTGTCCAGAGCGGGATCTAGGACCAGGTTAAAGTCCCCACCCCATAGAATAGGTCAGTGTCGTATTGCTTGGCTATGGCAGCTAGGGTTTGAAAAAAGTCGGGGGGAGTCATAGTTGGGGCCATAGGAGTTGATAACCACCACGTCTATGTTGGGTCCAGTGCATCTGCAGATAACAAATCTACCCTCTGTGTTTGCCCGCAGCGAGTGTAAGGAGAGGCCAGACTTCGGGTTTACCCAGGTGAGCACTCCCCTGGCATGTGATGTGAAGCCTGCCGTTGTTATATTATCCTCTAGCCCTCTGCAGTGTAGCATTTTGCTGGTCATGGGGAGGTGGGTCTCCTGCAGCAGAGCAACGTCTATGTGTTGGCGCTGTAGATAGTTAATGACCTTTCTAACTTTACGGTGGTCATTCAGACCTCGCACATTCCAAGTGAGGGCTCTGAGTTTGGGTGTGTGCGCAGCGTTGCTTGCAATGGCCATGTCAGTCATTAAAGTAAGTTAAGTACGTATTAAGAGCGATTGTCTTTCTTGCGCCCAAATTCTGTTGCATTTCTAGAGTCAGATTCCATAACCTCCCTTCATCCCTCAAACTATCCCATCCCAAGAACCCCGCATCCCCCCTCCCATAGCAGACCAACCCCAACAAGGACTTGCATGATTGACCCCCCTCCCCCACCCATTTCCCAACTGAGTCCTCAACTGTTGAATCCCCTTTCGGGCATTCAAGGTGCGCTACGCGCGGGGACCAAGGTTGCCGGGCAGCAATCTAGTGTGTTAGTTTCAGTGCCTGCTGACAACCCCACTCCAAGTCCTCGCTGCACCAAGCAAATACATCAGCTTACACGCATTTACCAACATTGATTGTCAAGTATATCACTCGAGCCCGAGGGGCGCTACTCAGTCATTGTCTCTCGCTTACTGCGCACCCCTAGCATCTGTCTGGGCAAACTAGCAAATAGCAGCCCCACTGGGAGCTCCTCTACCAGACTCACGGTTCAGTTAGATCTCACCAATAAACAGGTCCATCAAGGTATCAGGGCTCCGTCAGGGGGACCCCGCTGGCCCTTCGCCTCAGGGGCGTGGCGGCAATTAGGTTCAATGGCCCCTTCGAAATTGGCCCAGTCTATGCTGTCATTTTAGTCTTGCAGAGACCGGTATCTCCACATGTCGGCTGTAGGGTAGCACTATTCTTGTTCATCTAGTTGGCTTCGTCGATCCTTGCAGTCCACCTGACTGTTGGAGTCCGTGCAATGCGCCTTGGACCATCCCTTTAACGACTGCTGGAGTGCTTTAGGGTCCTTAAAGAAGTGGGAATGCCCCTGGCGGTTAACTCGCAGTTTAGCCGGATACAGCATGGCATAATCCAGGCCAAGGTCCCGAAGTTGTTTCTTATATGGGGCAAAGTGTTTACGTGCCTCCTGTACCCTCGCAGTGAAGTCAGGATATAGGGAGATTTCCGAGCCCTCAAACTGCAATGTCTTCTTGTCTCTGGCCACCCGGAGAGAAACGTCTCTGTCTCTATAATTAAGGCGCTTAGCGATGATAGGGCGCGGCGAGGCCACCGGGCGAGCTCGTGGGCCAAGCGAAAGATGCGCGCATTCCACTATGAACATTGGCGAAAATATGTTCTCACCCAGCAATGTGACAAGGAGCTTCTCAACGAACTTTTCCATGACGCCAGTTTGTGTCGGAACCCCCGTGATGCGTACGTTAGAGCGTCTCGAACGCGCCTCCAAATCTTCCGTCTTCTCTTGAAGTGTTTGCATGAGTTTCCCTATTTTCTTGTGGTCGGAATCCAGTTCCGTTTGTGCCTCCTCGACCTCAGTGAGGCGTTGTTCGGACATGTCCACGCGCTCCGCATGTTTGTCTACACGCTCCGCCATGCGGTCCATCCGGTTGGTGAGTCAGTCTATTTTGGAGCCAATCAACGCCATGCTATCTTGTAGGCCTTTTTCCATGGCCAGTAGCATGCTTTTGATGTCCGAGTAGTCAGTGTTCCCCACTCCGCTTGCCGAGTTAGTGTTATTTGCCTCCTGGGTGTCCGAGGTCTTAGTGCGACGCTGCTCAAATGGGAGTTTCCCCATCTCGACGTCTCGTTGTGCAGTCCACACGTGTTGACTAGGCCGCAAAATAGCGCCAGGGCAAATCGACTTTAGAAGGGCGACGCCGTCGCCTTGCCCGCCAAGGCGCTGGGTGCAAAGTCGTCTCCAGATCGCTCCCTGGTGTCTCGGGCGTTCGAAGCGCCTAGACACACTTTTGAATCACAGGGTACTCCCGAGGTGGTCTGCCTGCAATGGCGTGGAAGTCACTCGCTCATATCTGCTGCAATGAATCACCATGTTAAAAGACATCACCTGGGCATCCTAGCCAGTTTCTAGTATCATCATTTGTTTGTGCGGTAATTTTCTCAAAATACTTAACTAGAAAAAAGGCAATTATTTGCTTATTTGAAGCCCAAGTTAAATACTCACATAACCAAGAGAAGCAAAAATAGTAAACAAAATATCTTTTATACTACAAAAACATTGTTTGCGAGAATTACCCAGTGTGATAAAAAAAACTAAAAAGAAGATTTCCTTTCTTGCTTTCTTATTTATCCTTTTTTATTGGCACCTTCCAGTTCAAAAAGATCCCTATCACTGCAGAGTCACCCGGAGTTCCATATTGTCCCGTGGTATATTCAACCTTTACCTGGAGCTGTTGGGTACTCTACTGACAGATCATATCATCAGACTTCAACAATATCCCAGTGATAAACCACTCTACTGAAAAGTCTCTCTGCTTCAGACATTTTAATTCCTCAAACAAAGCCTGCACACAGGGCCAGCTTTGTCACTGGTGGCGCCCAGTGCGACAATGTTTGTTGGCGCCCACCCAAATGACAACCTCCACCACAGATTCCCTCAATGCCACCATTTGATAATGCCCCCCCACGACTCTATAACCACTGTCAATTAGATTCACTTAGTTTTATAGCACCACTCATACCATTTTAAGATGTCAGAATACTTTCCATCACACACGCATTGCACAGAGGCAATCATCGCTGTGCAAATCAGTATATAGGAAAGGTTACGTAAGATAGAGGCCCACAAGGAGTAGGAGTCACAGGTCATCCTTACTGGTAGGCAGTATAGTTTAAGAGTCATTGGACTGGAAAAGCCCAATTTCAGAATTTAAAATGTACCATTGTTAGGGGGTTTCTTTAATAATAAGAATTAATTTCTCCCCAAATGAATCCCTTTTGCAACATTAGGACAACGAAAGACTGGACAAAAAATAAATAGCTCTAATATTTTCCTTGCAATTTACATGCAGCAGGCACATTACCTCTCTGCACTATAATGATTCAAAACGTTTACTAGACAAAGCTCCGGTCTTTCTCTAGGAAGTACATTAACCACCGGAGTTGTCATTTATTTTGATGTCTGTAATTTGCTGGGTCAATATACGCGGCATCAGGTGCTTTTGAAAGATGAACATGGCTCCCCCACCCTAAATCAGCACTCGGTGCGATGGCACCGTTCACACCGCCCTAGAGCCGGCCCTTCCTGCCCATCATTCAGACCTCGATGTCTAACACTTACCTGAAACTCAGCCAAACCGACAGATTTTCTGGTATTTGCCAAGAACAACAACCAAGAAACGGTACAAACCTAGCTCAATGACATGAGCCTTGACTTCTTTGCACCTCAATGCTTACTGATTTGCCTTGGACAACAACCTCACCCTCAAAGAAAACACTGTCAAAAAACAAAGGAGACCTGGTACCAGTTCCCTCTCTAAAGAAAGTCAAATCGTTTCTTCCAGAAAGCAACTTCAGGACTGCTGTTCAAGCCATCGTGTTAGCATTTATGGATGGTGGCAACACCCTGTTCCATTTTCCTCCCAGACTCTGCACTGTCACCCCTTAAAGGAATCCTGTACACTACTGCACATGTCATCCAGGGCCTGAAGAATATGACCAGCTCATCCCCACCCTGATGGAACTCCATTGGCTACCCTAGCCATCCTGCACCATCTTCGAAACCAGCTGCATCATTTGGAAAGCCATCATGACCAGCACCGTCCCACTTATCTTGCAGACATGCTCATCATCTTTGGTAGTTCTCAGCACACACACACCCAGAACACCATCAAACAGCAGACTAAGAAGTGTAAAACAGAAAACAACAGCCAGTGGGTCCTTTCAATCTATGCAACCAGGATCTTGAACAACATCTCCCTAGCCCTGCTCTAATTTTCACAAAAAGGTTAAGACACACCTCCTTCAAGAAGACTGTATCACAATGCATTAATAGTTTGAAAACGAATTACCTCTTTTATCACGAACCGCTGTTTTCTACTAAATGCATTACTTTTTCCATATCATTCATTTACTCCCTAGAAATATTATAGGGCCTAATTTACAGTCTGGTGGGCAGAGTACTCTATTGCAAACACAACAGAGTACCCTGCCAACCAAACTGTTCATCCACCAGCCTCATTTAGAGATAGATGTACCTTTAGTATTCCATCAATAGCCCACCCATTGGCTCCATTGTCGAAATACTTCCTCTGGCAGAGTAGGGGTTGTCAGAGGAAGGGAATCACAACATCAAGCCTATTTAGGGCAGATTGTGTAATGCCTTTTTTTCCTGTCCGTCACCGAAAGAAAAGTGTGGAGGCAAATATTTTTTATGTTTTTCAAAAACAAACTCCCACTTTGGGACTTTGTTGTTAAAAAACAAAAGTGTGCTTTACTGGTGTCAAAATATACAGTGGCCATACACCAAACGTTTAGTACACTGAAAGGAACCGCCATGGTGGGAGTACCTTTCAATGTCATCCGCCATCCTCACAGACACTCCTCCATTTGCCAAACCCAGAATCAGGCACATATCATCTATTGCATAAAACTTATAAATTATAAAAATTGGAGTTTTAATAAACCAGTGCATTTTCATGTGCTGTAAGAGTAGTTATTGCGGTTGGATGGGTGCAGGGCCCGACGTTTAGCCTTACCATGTGACTGATTGCCACCGTCCACAGTTAAAATCTGTTTACAAACAGGTTTCACTGCATAATGGGTTGGACACTGAGACTGCAGTCAAGTGCCTTGGCTATCTCAAATACACATGAACAAAGGACATGCCCTGGGGAAGGAGGATCATCTACAGAAGCTTGGGTATGGAGCATAGACACGAGATGGCTTTTGTGGCCAGTACCAGCTGCCCAAAGCCCACATGTTGTGGCAATTATGGTTAGGTGTAAGAGAGGTTAATACAATTCATCATCAAAATAGTTTTAAAAAAATCATTGGACTAATATTGTTTCTGGTAAGTTATGATTTGATCTGCTCATAAATTATAAAAGTATGTTTAGAAAACCTCATAAATTTCCTTCAAAGAAAACATAATTAAAGTGAAGTAATGGTTCTAAAAAAAAACTAAATAACCCTACAATTGGCCACGCATATTTTAGATGGGCAAAAAAGAACTCGTACTTTTGCTATTAAATGTTCATGAACAAAATTAATCAACTATGACATATAATTACATAATTGATGTAATCACTGATGGCATCACCAATGACATCTCATAGAACATCACTGATAACATTGCTGTGTCAGAATGCTGTGCCACCCAAGGGCTGGCATAGCGAGGCGCAACGAGGAGAATTTTTTTTCATTTCTCCTTGTTTTTTTCTCTTTCTAGGGGTCCTGCATTCTGCAGCACACATAGGAAGAGGAAATCACCTCTTTTTTGTATTGTTTTTTGTTATTGATTGTGAGCAGGAAGTAACAACTTCCTGCACAGAAACAATCTCCTCACAACGCAGGCAGCTTTGCACCATGGCACAAGGTTGCGTGCGTGGCGTATGGCTGCTGATTGTGCGTCAACACAGGGGAACGTACAGGAATGCCTCATATTGTTGTAAATATGACGCATCCCTGTGCTTTGAAAGTGCTGCTGCAGCGTGGCGCAGCCAAAGGTCTCGAGGTGCCGTGCTGCGGCACTTTCTTGTAAATGAGGCCCTGAGTCTTTACTGGGCTTCCTGTGGATGCTTTTAATCAAATGTTAGAACAAATATCGAAATATAGACCAGTTTTTTGTGAAACATACCACTAAAGAATTGTAGGAATCCCAAGTTGAGGTCTGAACACGTTTTAATTGCTCCCTTGACAGTCATTCTAAACTGCACAAGTTGCCATTTTGAGATGCTTAAATTGTTAGGTAAAACTTTGAAGAGTTGTTTTTCTCAAAAACACCATTCTGAGGTAGCATTGTCACGCCGAGAAACAATTGGAAGGTGCCACGAAAACTGTATGCTCCTGAATTCAGTTTTTTAGAAAGAAAATCGCATTGCATAAAATATCGTACAACAGCTTTCCGTAACACTTGGGGATTATTTATATCAGTCTGGATTCCACAAAAAAAAGCGTTCAGGCGACAGACAGGTCTGTTGGTATATTCTAATAGTCATTTTTTTCAGAACAAGTCACGCATCTATGTGCACCTTTACTAAAGCACATGCAAATTGGAAATAACCCTTCTAAAGCAAAGCTGAAAATTGATGTGGTCACACAATGGATCAGCGTTCAGGGCATAAAAAGGAGGCCTGCGGTACAGGACGCCGCCATAAATGCTCCTCTCTCAGCAGCATGATGTACAAAGGCGAGCAAGGCATGGAATATTCATCAGGCAATTACAGGCCGAGAAGCTGCTACCATGAAAGATGCCTTAGATACAGTGCAAACATTGTTGGAAGCCACTGAAACGTGATCAGCACAGGCAAACTCCTGGACGAAAATCCACTGAATAACAAAATACAGGCATCGAGCAGAAGACAAGCATCGATTGGGCGAATAAAGAAATACAGCTGGACTTTTAGGGCATGCATCAAAGGGTTTTTCCCATTCTGTGTCTATGGGAAAATGTTTTCATGCATATGGCCCCTAGAGTGTTAGCTCTTTCGCTATTTTCAGAAAGAACTATGGGGCATATTATCAAGAACAGTGTTAAAATTATCGCCGGTTTAGCGGCAGAAAACTGCTGCTAAAGCAGCGATAATGGGCTTGATTATATGCCCTGGAGAATTCCAATAGAAGTCCATGTTCACACCAGAACATGGACTTCTATTGGAATAAACCGGCGATAATTTTTAACGCCGTTCTTGATAATATGCTCCCAATAGAGGTCTTTGTCTCCTTACTGCACTAACAAAAGTTAAATGAGGACAGGAAGAAGTCTATTTGTGTACACCTAGCATCATCAGACTGTCCACATTAAGCACCCTACTTTGCACAGCCATGAACCCACACCACTGCAAGAGTTGGGGTCCACATTGCCGTTTATCTCTTTTTTTTTTTTTTACAGAGTTTTATTTAGCGCGAACTTGACCCCAATCGGGAATCAAAGCGCCTTACATAGCACCAGTTACATTACATGAGTACACATTTATATTTGTTAGGAACGGAGAGATTAGTGATTTGGCCAGATTCTCAGGATGTTGAGCGTCATTGCTGAGACTCGAACCCAGTTCCCCAGCTATAAAGTCGATAGGCCAACTGCTCCCCCATTCCTTTAACCTTGTGCACAAAGTTTTAAAAAATCACCCCCGCAAGGTGTCTATGATTCTTGACCACAAAATATGTTGGGAGGTGTTCAGAACTGGTTGCTGTACCGAAAGTCCTATGTTCCGTCCAACTGTACAAGCAATAGTGAAATAGGCATTGGCAAGGTCAATAGGTCTTTGAGGGTCATTAGGATGGCAGAAGGACCGCCACCTCCAGCCATGTGTGCCGGCCCTTCTGCCATCGCACCTCGATTTTCCCACTGCCAAATTAGGATGGGAATCCTATTTTGTCCAAGGAGGACGGAAAGACCATCCACCACTGGTCTGCCAGAAGCAATCAGTCTGATTGCCTGGCGGACGGACAAGGGAGCATACAATGGTGGCGGTACCTAGCATGCACCTTCCACCAAATTATGTTGGTGGAGTCCCCAGGCCTTGCCATGACAGCAATGCCACCATGTAAAGGCTGGTGGAGAACTGTTTGGGGGGCCTGTTGCAGGGCCCCCTAATGTTGGGGGTAGTGTGGGTGCACTGGGGGGGTACCTATGGTACCCCCCAACATTTCATTGTACCAAGTGGCAGGCACCATGTGGTGCCTGCCACGTAGTGCAGTGAAATGCACAACATGGCTTTTTCGCTTTGCGGCGGGTGCTGCTGTAAGCAGCATCCTCCGCAATGTTAAAAAGCAAAATGCGACCGTAATGGTGGCGGTCGCATCCTGATTTGGTATGCGGGACTACCGCATGTATTGCGGATGGTCCCGGTTTACCACAGGATGGCGGAGGGAATGAAGTCCGTCCACCTTCCTAATGACCGCCTTTGTGGGGACATTTGCACTTTATTACAGTTATTTTTTGTGTGTTATGAAAATCATAATAAAAAAATGTATTTAAAAAAATGAACATCCTACCAGACTATGGCACCTAGGTTATGACCTGAGGCATCCAAGAGATCATTGCTGTAAGTAAGTTGATGGCAAAGTGACACATCTATCCTGTACTAATAGTGAAAAAGGGCCATGAGATATACTAATTAAGTTTATTGTCGAGTATTTTATCGGTGGTTCAGGATGATATGTCAGTCTGTTTGTGAAAACAATCCATGTCAAGGTACACATTCTCTAGCAGTTCATTCTCCATCTGCTGCTTGCGTAGTTCCGGACCACCCTGGATCCGGATGATACTTACCTTTACATTCCCATTCAGTCCGCTAATTTTTGTTACCTCTGTTAAAAGCTGCTGTATGAACACGGCTGCCATGTGTAGACGTTGGCATGTTTTCTTTGTTTATTTCTGTAGCATATCCTTGCAATACAAAGTAAAACATGTAACCCTTATACCATTTTGCCAAAGCCGATCCAATTGGCTTTATCAGTCCTTGTTTTTATTTTAGTAGACACAGGGGTGCTTGTCAGGGGGTGCACCCAAGAAGATGGAATTGCAGTAATGAGATTATGGTAAGTATGGCAGTGCCCGACAAAAACACAAGGCATAACTTCCTTAAACATTGCAACCTAGCTGTATATTCCACTTCCAGTTAAAATACACTATAGAAAGGGGAATTAAATCATTAGATTTCTCAGTACACAGAAAGGGTACATAGGGCAAAGCAAAAGCCTACATTTAAATAATGAATTGAAAAAAGCAAGAATTCAAATCAGCAATGTCCAAAGGCCTTTCTGTTTAGCCTCAGAATAACATCAAGTAACCTTGGAAAAAACTCATAAGCTGGGGCCGTTAGGGACATTGTTAAATGCTGCATAATACAAGTTGGCAGCCAGTTCCATTCCAAAACTCGGCGTGGTGCAGAGACAGAATATCGAGTCATAAATATCAGTTGTACAAATATCAAGACATAAATATCGTGGGTCAGAAATATTACCAGCAAGAATATCGTGGTCAAGTATATTGAATTTAAGGTAAGTATTATTGATTTTAAAAATATAGAAGTGTGTAATATCATTTTTATTATTGTTATGTATTTTAGTATATATTTTATATGTATGCGATATGTGTTTTTTTGTATAAGATTTGTTATATTTTAAATATATGTGTTACATTTTTAGTAGTTATTATTTTTTGTTGTTGAATTTTGCGCTTTCAGTGCCATAGCAGGTTTTGGGCTTATAGGGGAATAGGGTGGGAAGGAATGTAATTATATTGAAGTTATTGATTATTTTTTTTAATTAATATTTATCAATTTAATGTATTAATATTTGATTAATTGAGATTTTATAGTGTTAAATGTGTAATGTAAATTATTAATAATTAATACATAATTGGTTGCTAATTAAATTTAATTGATTAATTGGTCATTAATTATGGTAAATTGTGTAATTAATTTTAGGTGTGTGCTGTGGTGTTTATAGGTGTAAAGGGTGGGAAGTAGTTTTTTTTTAAATTTCTGAATTATTAATTGGTTGTTAATTAATTTTAAATAATTAATTGGTTATGTATTTTTGTGATTTTATAATTAAATTGAGGTGTGTGTTGTGGTGTTTATAGGAGTAAAGTGTGGCAAGTAGTTTGTGTTTAATTAATTAATATATAGCTGTTAATTAATGTTAACTATTTGATATTTATTTTGGGTAATTGTTTATTTTGTGTGGTGTTTTTACTGTTAAAGGGGTAAATGGTGGGTATTAAATTAAATTAAATTTGTAATTATTAGTTGTTAATAGTAGTAGTTTTACATTTTAACACAAGTTTTTTTATTTAAAATCCACAGTATCAATGTACATATATAGATATATCTTAAGTCAGAACACAGTAGTAATTCAGTTAATTCCTCTGTGCAGAAATTAATATCAGTCCATCAACGGGGACATTCAATACAACCCAAAATAAAAATGTCAAAATATAAATATATAAAACCACATCTTAAACCAGAGGACAGTAGCGATTCAGATGAATTCCCTCAAATAAACATTAATATCAACCCTTCGTATAATTAATCATTGCCCCCAAACATAAAGCCCAACTTTTTGCTTTCTGGGCCCTTTAACAGAATACAGACAAAACTCCAAATTAAAGGCGTTATAAAACCTAGCACAACACATTTCAAAAGATGGAGCCTCCAGCGGCAGCCAAGAGGACGCTATACCTAACCGTGCTACTGCAGTGGCGATGAAAATAAAATGAAGAAGTTTATACATCCCTTGACATAGATCTTCCCCTATCCCTAACAACATCATGGAGGCCGAGATTTTTATAGACACTCCAGTAACCTCTGATAAAAACCTTTCTATATGTCCTAACAAAAGGGTCAAGTTGGAACACAGATAAAATATATGGAGGATATCAGCATTGTCTGCCCCACACCGAAAACATTTCCCATCATTTTTCCCCCCCATTTCAACATCTTCTCAGGGGTGTGGTACAGGTTGAACAGCGTTTTATAGTGCTGGGCTTTTAGGTTAGCTACCAGGTGAATTTTTCCTGTAATATCAATTGACTTCTCTAGAGAGACCAACTGGTCTCACAGCCAATTTCCCCATTTATTATTATACTTATCTAGGTCATCCATCCTAGCAGCTAACAGTATCTTATAAAGAGACCCACTTTTTTCTGGACGCCTAATAGCTTCAACCGTCTTATACAGTGTCATAATGGTTGTTTGTATACCTAAGAAACCCTGAATTTGTAAGAATTAAAATGATTGACTTTTAGGTAGATGGTATTTATCCGCCAAACATGAGAAGGAAGAGCATACCCCCACCCCGGTCTGATAAAAATCTCCAATTTGGGTGATGCCTTTCGATCTCCAATCAGCTGCCACATAATCCCAAATAATCAAGTGAAGTAACCCTGCTGCAGCCGTCGGTGTATAAAATGATAATCCTGCAATCTGCAAGTTTTTTGCACTGTATTCCAATCTTTAAAGACTGATCCCAGAATTTTATAGCGAGTTCTTTTATAGTAACTACCATCAATTCTTTTAAACAAACAGTTGTTAACCTCAGAGCCTTGGCTAGGTTGTGCAGTTCCTCTCCAGTCAGTAAAATATGTACCTCCTTTACAATACACGCATAATAATAAAGAACAAAATCGGGAACTGACCAACCATCTCTTTCCAGAGTCATGAAGCAGGCAGCTCTGCTAGGTTTCCCTGGGGCCCACAGATACCTGGCACACAATGATTGTAAATGTTGAAGTTGTCCGCGGGGTGCTTCCATTGGGACTGCCCTAAAAAAGTACATAACCCTGGGAAATATATTCATTTAAAGCACATTAGATCTTCCAACCAAGGAAAGGTGTAAACACTCCCATCTCTCTAGTGACTGTTTCACCTTACCAATAAAAGTGCCCCAGTTAACCTCGACTAACTCTTTTAAACAGGCCTAAATCTTAATGCCCAAATATGTAACTTCCTTGACTACCCTGGGATCATTAACTTAAGTTTGACTCGTACAGAGAATTTGAGTTTTTGATGTACTGAGCTTGTAGCCTGAAACCGAACCAACCTCCTGCTCCAGATGTTTAATTTCAGATAGAGCTACAACAGGATTAGATGTTACATTCGCAATGTCATCGCAATGTCATCGCTTTTGGCTGTAAGCCAAAACACGGAAATAATCCTGCAGAACAATGAAAGGTGCAATCTGATCGTTCTGGTCTAGCATAATTAAAAAAGGGTTAATGTACAATGCAAACAGGAGCGGGGAACAAGGACACCCCTATCATGTGTCTCTAGAGATCTGAATTGCCTCAAAAGTATAACCCATAGTGCATATCTTGGCCATGGGAGAATTATATAAAGCTCGAGGAGCCTGAATATACCCCTGGCCAAACCCCATTAGCTATAGGACCCCCCAAAGGTTATCCCACGCAACGCGATCGAAAGCCGTTTCGGCATTGAGCAAGATTAATCCTAAGCCCCTGGACTCTACCTGCGTGATATCCAATAAAGTCACTACTCTACTTATATGGTTCACTGTCCCAGGTATAAAACTGTGTTGTCTTAAAGAAACCAAAGGGGAGATGACATTCGCCAACCGATTCGGAAGAATCTTAGCGTGAATTTTTCTGTCGCAGTTGACGAGAGAAATCCGATGATAGGACCCTGGCAGATCAGATGGCTTATCCTTCTTTTTGAATATGATGATATTAGCCTCATCCAAGATCGCGGTGTGTCCCCCATTTGTGCTGCTTGGAAAACTGCAAGCATATCAGTTTTGAGATCTTGAAAAAAGGTCTTATAAACCTCCAAAGGAAGCTTATCCGTGCCTGCTGCTTTTCCAATAGCCATACTATTGATGGCCTGCTCTAGTTCGTCAATAGTGATAGGGCTGTCTTGCATCTCAACTTCCTCCAAATCCAACTTTTCCCATAGTGAACATGGAAGCACTAGATCTGCAGGGCGTCGCCCCATAGCTTGTTCTGTATACATTTCTGTGTAGAAGTCATAAAAAACCTTAAGGATCTTTTGAGGGTCAATTACTAAGTTACCCAAAGCAATTTTCATTCCATTGATTCTCTTACCAGCCTCCTTCATGCGTAACTTCTGAGCCTGACAGTGTCCTGTGGCCTCTCCATATTTAAAGCAATCTTTTTAGTAAATTTGATATTTTAGCTCAATATCTTTACTCCATAACAAATTGATGTTAGCTTTACATCTAGCCAGACTAATTTGAAGATCCATGATAATATGACCAGCCGATATTCCCCCTGCCAGATTCTCTTCCGCTGTTTTAAGTTTGTTATATAACACCTGAACTGCCAATTTAGCCTGCTTTTGTTTATGTAGTCCATAACTCAGGACTTCTCTTCTGAAACAGGCTTTGAATGTATCCCAGACAACAACATATGACGTGGAGTGTCAATTGATTTAAAGGAAGACTTTTATCCACACTTTCATGTGGTCAGTAAAAACATTGTCCAGAAGGTGTTTCCTATCAAAAGTGAAACCCCTTGGGGCTATACATGTCCCAAGAGCAGAAATATCCAATACTATTGGCTCATGGTTGGAAGTGTTTCTTGGGTAGACTTGCATCTTAATTCCCGCGAACAATAAAGGGGATACAAAGAAAAATCAAGCTGTACTAGCTTACTATGAGGGTAAGAATAAAATGTAAACCCTGGATCTTGCATATGGACACTGCCCCAAATATCAAGCCATGATCTGCCAGCAAGTAATATAAGGCCTTAAACACCCTAGGTGTCCTACCTTTATAATTCTGAACACAAGATTGAAGCTCTGTCCCACTCAAATTAATGTTAAAATCCCCAAACAATACCAGTGGAGTAGGCAATAGTGCAAGTTCCCTGTTTAGGTACTCGAGAAGAAGGCCCTCATCAAGGTTAGAGCCATAAATTGTTTACAGTGTGAACTTCACTCCCCCAAAATACATTCGAGGACAGGCCAACGTCCTTCATTTTCAGCTAACAGATGTCCAGTTGTTTGTATTGCTGATCTGGCTAACACCGCTACTCCCCTAGTCATGGTTGATTGTTTTGAGGCTGCTAAGAAAGCATAGCCCAATTCTGACAGGATCTTCCACTTCCCCCATGGTATATGGATTTCCTGCAGATACACTAAATCGGGCTGAATCACGCGAAGCTCTGCAGCCACTCTTTGTCTCTTATTATAGTTATTTAACCCACATACATTTAAAGTACAGATTCGACGACCTAACTTAGCCATACATTAGACAAGGGTACCAACATTTGCTCCATTCTAGGATAACGTAATCTTAAAACTCTCAACATTTCAACAATACTGTGGATTACTTTTCTATTTTTGTCCTCCCTCCCCTACAGACCTCCTAAACCTCCACCTACCTGACCTCCCGTCCCCCCGTGCTCCACCAACTACCCCACCCCTTCAGCGAAGCTTTAGGACCAATGGTTCTAGTGATGACGAGCTTCCGCTGCCTGGATGTCACCACCATACCTATACACCACCCCATGTGTGAAAAAATGCAACAGCTGAACCAAAAAAGATTTTAAAAAAGCATCCCCATAGACCAGACCAACAATGCAGGTGCAGTAATGTAATTTTATGATTATGGCAAAAAAAGGGATCGCTCATAGGGTGCTATAGAGCAAGAAGGAAAAAAAAGAGGAAATGTACATATCAAATCCAACCAGCCCACATGCTAACCGGGAGAGGATACCAAGAGACATAAAAGCAAACACATCCTAAGAGGAGTAGTATAGATTCAGACATGATAAGCATAGCCCGAATATCAATAACCAGCACAGCTACATTACTTTCACAAGGATTGTAGAAACTCTTTAGCTTGCACCTCGGAAGTGAAAAATCGAGTATGCTCTTTGTGAAGGACTTTTCACTTAGCTGGGTTTAATAAGAAAGTGTGAACCCCTTTGGCCTGAAATGGTGCAATGAGCTGGCGTAGCTGGCAGCATTCTTCAACCGTTTGATGACAAAAATCTGGCCTAACAAAAAACTTAATTCCTTTCCCAGCTCTCTTTTCATTAGGATGTGCCATCTCAAATGCAGCTTCCCGGACAAGAAAAGTGTTAAGAGATATCAATAAAGCTCTAGGATTAGTAATCATTTAGCCAGATCGAGGACGGAGGGAAAACGGAAAACGTTGCGCCCTCTGTATGTGTCTCTGCCAGTCCCACTGCGTAAGTTCAGGAAGGCCTCCGTAAACAGGTCAATATTAAACTTGCACGGATCCTGCCCTTCCATGCCCCGGGAATTTGGAGCACTCTCAGGTTATTTCGGCAGGACCAATTTTCTAAGTCGACCAGTTTCCACTGAGTGTCCTCTTTCATGGCTCACAGGGTCTCAGTCAAGGCCTTCTGTGATGCCAATTCATCCTCTAGGCACGAGATGCAAGCTTCCGCCTCGTTGAACCTCATAGTAAACTCTGTACAAGTCTTGGCTATACGGCAGACTGAGTTCTGCAAATTGTGGCATAAGCTTTGAGCCCTCTATCTCTCTGCGTGTGTCTCCTCCCTATGTGTCATGATGGTTTGATATATCATAGCTACTGAGACCGCTTCTGATGGTAATTCTGCCGCTTTTCCTTTAACATTATCCATGTTATCGCCATTACTAGTGCCAATATCTATTTCTGTTGAAAAGGAGTAATCCCATTGTAAAGCATTGCTACGGTTACTACCATCTATCTGGTTAGCTACTTGTCTTACTTCCGGGTTTTTAAGTACTGTCCGAGGGCTATCATCCGACGTATCACCCAAAGTATCCTCAAGCAGCATACTTTTTATGATCACTCCAACCACCGTCATGCAGACTGGTCTTAGCCTGCATCTTTACACTTGACTTTAAATCATCAATGGAAGAATCCGAATGATCCAAGTTGGAAAAAATAGTCCCCGCAATCTATCTCCTTCATGGGAGATTTGATGTTTTGGCAAACCTTGCCAGAAACAGATACTTCAGTATTTTCAATGTTTGGGGTATTAAGTACCTCAGAGCCACAATTATTTAGTAAAGTTCCAAGGGTAGGTGCATTACCTATAGTGATCTCTGTGAGGGGCCCTGACATGAAGCTCATGCGTTCATTTGAATAATATTCGAGATAGGTAATGAACCAGAATCAGTATCGTCCATAACAGTATGGGCACTAGGACAGTTTTCCTCCCCAGGATCTTGTTCTCCAGAAAGATACCTTCTTACCCCCTGTAGCCAGCAAAGTTTAATTTAGGTGAGTGCTATGGATATTATTATAATATCCATAGCACTCACCTAAATTAAACGATAAAATAACAAAACACAATTAAAACTTGTTTTAAGATATCAGGCAGGGGGAGGCAAGATGGCGCTACAAGCTCGTTCAAGTGAGCTGGCTGCTTCAGGACTCCAGGACTTTAGCTATTTGGCTACTTGGGGTAGTTCGCACTTAGGCCCCTGTAACTTTTTGGCACATAAGGTATCCACGCCAAATTTGCATCCTTTTTTTCCAACATCATAGGGATTCTAAAGGTACTCAGGGTTTGTGGATTCCCCTGGAGGGGACCCGGAAATTAGCCAAAATACAGGTACATTTCTTTTCGGGGGGGGGGAAATGGTAAAAAAGGGCTACAGATGAAAGCTCCTGGTTTTTTCCCTGCAAATGGTATCAAAAAAGGGGTTGTGGTGCTGAAATCACTATCTTCCCAGCTGTCAGGGACAAGCAGACCTTTGTCAGAAAACCAAACATTTTTACACAGTTTTGGCATTTTTCTGGGACAAAGCCTATTTTTGCCATTTTTTATGCTTTCATTCTCTTTCCAGTTAATGGTAGAAATGGGTATGAAAGCAATATGGATCCTGGTAAACTATACATTTTGGAAAAGTAGAAACAATTCTGAATTCAGCAAGTGGTCATTTGTAGATCCTTCAAGGTTTCTTTATAGAAACTAACCGTTGAATATAGGAAAAATGAAAAATTAGTTGAAAAAAACAGCCATTTGTGTCAATGTTTTCACCTGTAACTTCTTCTAATTATGACAGCTGTTTGAAAGCAATATACCGTTACATCCAGGGGACCTTTCTGGTTGTGGAGATATATAGGACTTGTAGAATCACCAAGAACCCAACGAACCCAAAGCCAATAACTGAGCAGCATCTTGCAATGGTTTTTTATTATGTACCGGGTATAACGCAATTCATTTGGGAACATATATACATGGAAAAATCTGTATGAAAGACACCTATGTATTTCTGAAATTGGAACAAAATATAGGGGCATATTAACAAGAAGCTCGTTAAAATTATCGCTGTTTTAGCGGCAGGAAACTGCTTCTAAAACGGAGATAATGTGCTTGCTAATATGCGTTTCCTGCCGCTAAAACTGCGATAATTTTAATGAGCCTCTTGCTAATATGCCCCAAAGAGTTTAGAACCTGTAGATATTTGCACATTTCCAGAATTGTGAGTACCCATACTAAAATGAAAATTCTTTTTGCTACATTGTCTTTCATTTGGAAGGCAGAAATGCATCAAAAGTAAATAGGTAATAACAGTTGCTCTACAATACTGTGTTACCCTAAGTCTCCCAATAAAAATTGTACCTCACTTGTGTGGGTAGGCCTTGTGCCCGGGACCGGAAACGGCTCAAAACCCAACGTGGACACGCTTTATTTTTACTGTGAAAACTGACCCTTTTTTTTGCAAAGTGCCTAGCTGTAGATTTTGAACCCTAGCTCTGCCAGAACCTAGGGAAACCTAGCAAACCTAAACATTTTTTAAAACTAGACACCCAGTGGAATCCAGGATGGGGTTATTTGACTGGCTTTCTCCAGGTTCTGTTACCCAGAATCCCTTGCAAACCTAAAAAGGTGTCCAAAAAAACACATTTTCCTCACATTTCCGTGGTGGAAAGTTATAGAATATGTGTGGATCCACAAAATTCCACCCACCCACCGTTCCCCAAAGTCTTCTGAGAAAAATGGTACCTCGCTTGTGTGGGTAGACATAGTGCCCTCAACAAGAAAAGTCCCAAAACACAACGTGAACACACCACATTTTCACAGTAAAAAAGGACCCTTTTTTTGCAAAGTGTCTAGCTGTAGATTTTGAACCCTAACTCTTCCTGCACCTAGGGAAACCTAGCAAACCTATACCTTTGTGAAAACTAGACGCCCGGGAAATCCAGGATGGGATGACTTGACTGGCTCTCACCAGCTTCTGTCACCCAGAATCTATTGCAAACCTCAATAATAGTAAAAAAAACAATATTTTTCTCACATTTCCATGGTGGAAGGTTCTGGAATCTGCATGGATCTACAAAATTCCCCCTACGCCGCGTTCCCCAAAGTCTTCCAAGAAAAATGGTACCTCACTCATGTGGGTAGGCGTAGTGCCCGCAACAGGAAACGGCCCAAAACGCAACATGGATGCACCACATTTTCACAGTGAAAACTAACCCTTTTTTTGCAAACTGCCTAGCCTGTAGATTTTGAACCCTAGCTCTGCCAGAACCTAGAAAAACCTAGCAAACCTAAACATTTTTAAAAACTAGACACCCAGTGGAATCCAGGATGGGTTGACTTGACTTGCTTTCACCAGGTTCTGTTACCCAGAATCCCTTGCAAACCTAAAAAGGTGTCCAAAAAACATAGGGGCATATTATCAAGGGGGTTTATCTCCGCTTTTTTGGCTTTAAAAGCCAAGAAAGCGAGATACAATTATCTCCCTATTACCTAGCTGTCGCTAACACAAGTTAGCGACAGCTAGTAGGAGATAGCGACCATCTTGGGCCCCACTTTGCATGTCAGTGATATTTATCACTAATGACATGCAAAGTGGGCGTGCCAAGATGTTAGCGACTGGAAACAGTCGCTAACATCGCTATCTCCTATTACCAACTTATGGAGATATTCGCGGTAAGCGCGGATATCTCCAAAAGCTAACACCTGCCCTGAGCAGTTCTTAGCCATGTTATCCAATGGGAGGTGGATAACATGGCTAAGAGCATTAGCTCGGTAATGCATGAATGTCGCTGACTTTTCAGCGATATTCATGCATTGCGGCCGATTTTTATCGCATTTGCGATAAACCTTGGTAATACCAAGGTTTATTTGCGTTAAAAATCGCCGCAGCTCAGCGGTAAATTTTTGTCTCTAACAAAGCAATAGCGATAATTATCGCTATTGCTTGGTAATATGCCCCATATTTTCCTCACATTTCCGTGGTGGAAAGTCCGAGAATATGCGTGGATCCACAAAATTCCACCCACCCCCGTTCCCCAAAGTCTTCTGAGAAAAATGTGACCACTTGTGAACTCACTCTCGTGACAGGTAAGGGCCCAAAACGTATTGAGGAGACATCAAAATGACCTATCACAAAACAACTTGGCTTTGCAAGGGGGGGGTCATCTGGGTTTTTGGCCCCCGACTCGGTGGCCATCTTTAAAAACTACCAAACCCACACATTTCTTAAAACTAGACACCCGGGGAAGTCCAGCAAGGAATGGCTTGTATGGGTCCCCCAACGTTTTCCTACCCAGAATGCCCTGCAAACCTTAAATTTAGCTGCAAAAACCACATTTTCCACATTTATTTTGTAGAATCACCCTGGCGGCACAAATGTCCTACCCCACAGGGTTCTCCTTAGTGTCCCAGGTAAAATGATACCACACTTGTGTGGGTGTCCAATGTTGAATTGGCTAAAATCGTATTTTAAAAAAGATTTAGCACTTAGAATTAACGGTGCCATACCCTTATTCCTTATCTTTTTGGCTCTTCCCAGTCACAGGCTCATGCCCCACCAACATAAGTGAGGCCCCTTTTTACTCGTGAGACTGAGGGGAATGCTGTGGGGTAGGAGATTTGTGCCGGCATGGTGATTCCACCCAAAAATATGTGGAAAATGTATTTTTGTCAGCTAAATTTGAGGTTTGCAGGGCATTCTGGGTAGGAAAACGTTGGGGGATCCATGCGTGCCATACCTCGCTGGATTTCCCCGGGTGTCTAGTTTTCAGAAATGTGTGGGTTTGGTAGTTTTCCAAGATGGCCACAGAGCCCAGGGCCAAAAACTCATGGGACCCCCTTGCAAAACGAGGCTGTTTTGTGATAGGTAATTTTTATGTTGCCTCAATAGGTTTTGAGCCCTGCCTGTCACGGGTACTTGACCCACCCACATGAGTGAGGTACCATTTTTATCGGGAGACTTGGGGGAATGCTGTGTAGAAGGAAATAAGTGGATTCACGCAGATTCCAGAACTTTCCCACACAGAAATTTGAGGGAAAAAATGATTTTTTTTCAGCTAAATTTGAGGTTTGCAGGGGATTCTCGGTAGGGAAATATTAGGGGACCCACACGGTACCATACCTTGCTGGACTCACCAGGGTGTCTAGTTTTCAGAAATGTGTGGGTTTGGGAGGTTGCCTTGTTGGCCGCCGAGCCCAGGGCCAAAAACTCATGCCCCCCCCTGCAAAACGAGGTTGTTTTGTGATATGTAATTTTGAAGTCGCCTCAATAGATTTCGGGCCCTTGCCTGTCGCGGGTACTTGACCCACCCACATAAGTGAGGTACCATTTTTCTCGGAAGACTTTGGGAAATGCGGGCTGCGTGGAATTTTGGGGATCCACACAGACTTCAGAACTTTCCACCACAGAAATGTGACAAAAAATAGTTTTGGGGACAAATTTTGAGGTGTGAAAGGGATTTTGGCTAAAATAACCTGGTGAGAGACAGACTAGTCACCCCATCCTGTATTCCCCTGAGTGTCTAGTCTTCAAAAATATATGGGTTTGCTACATTTCCCTGGGTGCCGGCAGAGCTAGGGTTCAAAATCTATAGCTAGGCATTTTGCGAAAAAAGGGTCAGTTTTCACTGTGAAAATGTGTTGAGCCCACGTTGCGTTTTGGGCCTACCCATACAAGTGAGGTACCATTTTTCTTGAAAGACTTTTCGCAATGCAGGGTGGGTGGAATTTGTGGATCCACGCAGATTCCAGAACTTGCCACCACAGAAATATGAGGAAAATGTGTTTTCTTTGACTCATTTTGAGGTTTGCAAGGGATTCTGGGTAACAGAACCTGGTGAAAGCCAGTCGAGTCAAAAAGGGACGCTAACCTGCAAAAAATGTTTTTTACCAATGTACTTTCTACGCAAAATTTGTTATGCGTTAGTAAGTACCCTACAAGTAACGCAAAGAAGCACAAAGCAGTGCTTTGCATTACTTAGTGCCGATGGGGCGTTACATGGGTGGTACATGGGCGCTCCCATGCTACCACCATTTGCTGTTTGACGCAAAAGCGTATCTACAAACAACTGTTGACAGGGTTTAGCGCCAAAAGTTAATGCCATCTGATAGGTGGCATCAAGAGGAGAAATGTTTTCATTTCTCCTTTCTTTTCCTACTTTGCATGCGTGCTGCACACATACAAAGTGGGAAACGTGTTTGTCTAGGCATAGTTTTTTGTACAGGAAGGGTATCCTTCCTGTACAAAACCTATGCTAGACTCAGGCACAAATCTTACTACTAGGGCACTAAGGTGTGTGCTTGGCACACAGCAGCTGTAATCAGCGCCAGCGCTAGGGAGGGGGAAGGACAGAGCCATATCTCTGCAGACATGGCGCTCTCCTGCTCGCTCACTTTTACGCAAAGAAGCTCAGTATTTCTGACTGCTGCGCTGCGTGACGTCTTTGTAAATCTGCTCTTAGGAATCAATTACTGCTCCATGTACAGCACATATTCAAGGGGACAGCAAACGAGATACCTGTAGGTGATCTAATGGATAATGCATACAGGGGCAGATTTATGAAGGCCTTGCGCCGCCGGTGCGTCATTTTTAACATGGGAAAAAGTGACGCACCGGCGGCGCAAGGCCTTCATAAATCTGCCCCACAGTGCTTAGTGGACTTACTCCAAGAGAGGTTATTTCACCACAGGTAAGGAGGAGTGGAACCGTAGTACAGGCAGAACACCACAATCTGGCTAGTACCTGATGGCCCAACTGCCTTAAAGGTTTAGCCCCCTGCTAGTGTAGGCCCTGCCCAATGCTGACTAATGGGCTACTTCGCCCTGGCCGATCACTGCGCCTCGCCACTACCCCGACACTACTCCCGAGTAACATCTCTAAAGGCAAAAACGTTTGTTTAAGGTCGTGTGGTGCTGCAGCACCCCCTAGTGGTCATCTTTTAAAGAAAACACTGTCGCTTTAAATCCCTGCCCCCACCACCAGTTCTCAATGTTTAGAGTAGCGTGAGGTACTACCTCTCTCGCGCGCATTTTTTTGTTGTTAGGCTGGGGATTGTTTGTGACTACAGGACGAAAAAAATGGAGCAGGCTGAATTGGCAGGGCTATAAATTAAATGTCAACTTATAATGAAAACAGCATCAGTCTGTCTTTTGTAATCAGAAAAACCTGCTGGCATGTAAAAACATAATATTTATACTGATCTTTTGTGTGTCAGTGAGAATGTTTCTGGCTTAGAATGTACTGTTGTTGGCAAATCTCGAGAGCCCTTCTGCCGGAAAGCAAGAAAAATCAATCGCCCCTCTGTGAAAAAACATCCTGTAGAAAGCTCACCAGAAAGTATCTAAGAATCGAAATGTCATTACTTGCGCCGCAAACTGTAACAGTGAACATAATTAGTTATAGATAGAAATCTGCACACATTCGCAAAGAAGGGTGGGATGCCTTCATTGATGTGGGATCCTATTTCAGAACTTTGGCCTGAAAGTGTGCGCCAATGGAGGGAAATGAATTTAAGGAAGCTTGCACGAAAGTGAGGCCAAAAGGAGTTATGTTTTCAGATGGAGAGAAAATGGCAGAAAGAAACTGCTCGCATGAGTAGGAAGAGTGAATGTTGTGTAAAAGGACTCGTGTTGTGCACATGCCTTACTCCCACAAGCCAGCCCCTGCATTCATCTGCCATTGATACTGGGATTTCGTGATGGGTTTTCTTAGTGTTCAACTCTCTGAACAGAACCAATGTTCTCAGCTACTAGAAGCTTCCATTCCATCTGTGGAGGTGACACATGGGTCATAATTGGACAAAGATCAGGCAAACTGCTTAGGCATCGCTCATCGTGTTCAGGACGTGGTACGAGAAGTCAACCTATGCCTCGAACTCAAAGATGGAAGTCACTCGTTTTGGTTACCTAAACCAGATACCTTTCCAAAGCCTATCCTAACTGACAACTCTAGTACCCAAAGCGGGGAATATAGGCAATGTCATTTTAACCAACACTCCTTTTCATCACTGAAGCGAATGCTGGTTGCGAAGAACAGACACCTCCATATCCGCACTGAATCCCCATCAAGAAGAGGTGCCACTTCAAGCTGCTCATGCATGCCAAACAAAGCCCTCCACAACACGGGATCAGAATACCTGAACAGCCCTCGCCACCATTCCCCGCATCCACCGCACTCGAGCCGGATGACGCTTCTTCCCCCCCTTGTGTCTGTTCGAGTAGCTGCACCCCATGTAGTGCCTGGATACCCTTCGGGGTGATTAGCACTCTCTATAAATACTTATTGATTGATTGATGGATTGCTATCATAGTCACACAAATGATAAGCATTCATCGAAAAGTGCTGTCATGTGAGTATTGATATTATAACACTTGGGCGCCGTAAAATGATGCGCCTAAGTTGCCAAAAGAAGGTGCTCATTTAAATCCTAATTCAACTGGCATAAAATAAATCAGCTTAACTGGTCTGTGTCACGAATAAAACAAAGCACATTATAACTGCTCAACTTGCATTGTATTGCATTGTAATTTAATAAATAAAACAAATTTCGTAGTGCACCCTGCATCGCATTTTGCGATGCAGGGCGCCGTACGAAATTCGTTTTATTTATTAAATTGTTTACTTACCTTCAATTATCCATACTCCGGTTTTTAGCACCTCACACCCTGCCCCTCCCCCGCCACGCCTCTCTGCCCCACCGAAACTCCCTCCACGGGCTGCGGCTGCTGGAGTGTGTCACAAAAGTGACGCAACTCCAGCAATGTGTCCTTTCACATGGGGCAAGCTGCATGTGAAAGGGACTGCAAGCGTAAGATATTGACGCATTTGCATCTTAGAAGTTGCGCAGTGAAATCTGGTAGATTTCACTGCATCACTTCTATGAGGCTTACTTACGTGGGAAAGCCCACCCTGCATACATTATACCTGACGCAGGTATAATGTAGCGCAGGGGTTTAAAAAGTGACGCATCTGCTTAGAAGTGTCACTTTGTAAATAGGGCGCAACTGCAGTCATGTTTTAGTCTGCCGATGCGTCACAAAAAGTGACGCAACGGAAGTGCAAAACTGTCGCAAGGCCTCATAAATAAGGCCCTCTGTATTACCACACAAACATAATTGTCACTTGGACCGAAATTATTTAATAAAATGAATTAATCACAGCAACTCAGCCATCGTCATGATCAGCATCTGACAGTCACATCAACTCAGAACCATTGAAGAAGCCTGGAAACAGTGCTTAATATGTGCTGGTATTTGCCGGTGCTCTGCACCAGCAATTATTACTTACTCCCGGCACTTTCTTATGACAGTTCACCACATGGTGGCACAGTCTGTCTATGTTTGAGCAGAGCTCATCAGTAGGCTGTAATAATATTATTATTATTATTAATAATAATAATAATAACAATAATAATAATAATAATAAAGCATTAAGAGCATTCTTACTACTTTGGGGAATAGTTAAAACTGTCACATCTGAAAGGGTGTGATGGTTAGTAGGCAGCAGTACTGGCATTTGGCAGTGCTGCCACGGCCGAAAGGGGCAGTGGTTGATGAAAGCTTCAATGGCCCACTTAGAAATACTTAGGGCCTTGGCACTCATTTTTTTACTTCAAATTAATCCCTGTTGGGAAGCCTAGACGAAACAGAGCCCAGGCTTAACAGAAGCAAACATTGTTTATGACTGAGGCATTAAGAACAGAAGTGCAAACACTGGAAGTTGCAAAGGCTACCTGCCTGCCTTTATTCCATACTCAATACTTTCATTTACGCCTTCATCCCCTACTCATCATGTGCTACTCCATTTATCTGCAAGGGGAGCTTGGTACCAAAGATATTGAGAAAATTAAATCCATTTTAATTGCCTTTATTCTTGCACATATGACGAGGAGACGGCACACTGGGATAATCTACCTTGGCAGTGATGGAATGATCACTTGTAAAAGTGGTGCCAAGGTTATGTATCAATACATGATGTTAGGGAGAATAGATGCTGCTAATGCATCTTTATTGATTCATTTAAAAAAAATCCATCTGTTAAAAATCAAATATGGAAGTTTAATAAACCATAGAAAGTCATGGTACCTCAGCTCCACCCTCTTCAATGGCTACATGCCCCCTCCTCACAACCATATTCATAAACCACGGACTCAACATCATCTCCTACGCTGATGACACCCAGCTCATCCTCTCCCACACCAAGGAATTCGACATCACCAGGCACAACTTCCAAGAAGGGATGAAAGCTGTCGCAAACTGGATGAAGAACAGCCACCTGACACTCAACTCAGAGAAAACAGAAGTCTTCATCCTCGGCTCCACCCCCTCTGCATGGGATGACACCTGATGGTCCCCTGCCTTCAGAAACGCACCCACCCCCGCCAGACCATGCACGTGACTCATCACTTACTATGAGCCATCAGATCAACGCCAATGCTTCAACACCATCCGCATACTCTGTAAAACATTTGAAAAGAAACCCGCCGAATCAAGAAAAATTGTCACACACGCCCTCATCACCAGCAGACTGGACAATGGCAATGCACTCTACGCCGGATTCAGCAGAAAACTCCTATGCAAGCTCCAGACCATCCAGAACGCTGCAGCTAGACTGATCCTTGACATACCCGGCACAACCACATCACCCAACACCTTTGTGCTCTACACTGGCTCCCCGTTGAAAGAAGAATAACTTTCAAATTGCTCACACATGCCTACAAGACCCTCCACAACATCAGACGACAATACCTCAACAACCGTCTCTCTTTCCATGCCGCCAAGAGAAATCTCCATTCAGCCGACCACCCCTAGCCACCGTCCTATGCTCCTACAGGAACAGAGCGGGTGGAAGGTCCTTCTCCTACCTTACAGTCAAGGCCAAGACCTGGAACGACCTCCACCTCCGCCAAAGCCCAACACTGCGCCAATTCAGAAAAGACTTCAAGACCTGGCTCTTCAAATAACCCAGAGGGAGCTGCACAACCCCTCTCCCCCCTACAGCACCTTGAGACCCTAAAGGGTGAATAGTGTGCTTAACAAACCCTTGATTGATTGATTGATTTATTGTGAATCCCAAAAGGAGTATGTAAATCTTGTATCTGTCCAAGGGTATGAGAGTCGAATGCGAGAGACACTCAGCATTCCAGGAAGAAAGAGTTTATCCTTTGTCAATCTCACAACTTGTTTTTAAAAATACTCCTTGCCAATAATTGTACCCATTTCCAGTTTGGTATCAAGAATCCTAGCTATTGAGCGTAGTTTTGGTGCTAACTAAAAAGGCCGCCTGAAGGGAGAGTTCTGTCGCACACAAGAACTATCAGCGTTTTTTCTTCTAGGAAATGCATCTCTGACTGTCAGCAGAGCAGCACAGCATGCCTGGTAACTGGTTTCTTTCACGTTGAAGTGTTTTTTTCACCTCTCTGTTACCGTCGCAGCTGTAACTTTGAAAGTGGCCGACACCCTGGATTCTTTTCAGTCACGACTTGTTGAATGATAAAGGCAAGCTCTTTTAGGCAACCGTAATTTTATATTTATCTCCTCAAGTTGTTACGTTTGCTTGTACCTTAGTCGCAAAATGCTATAAAATGAATGCTTTTCTATGTTTGGCTGCCATAACTGCATTTTTTAAAATAGTAATTATAAGGCTTCAGACATTTTAATGTCTTGGTGCTTTCACCTTTTAAAAAAAAATATTTAGGTGCAGATTTACAAGCCCCTTGTCCTGCTGATGCTTCACTTTTTGTGACGCACTGGCAGGGCATTTTTCTGACCCATATTTACAAGGACAGGAAAATTCAACCTGCGTGGCTTTTCCTGTCCTCGTAAATACAGCCCCTTTACACTCAGCACTTTGCATGAAATGGGCATGGGTGTTTCTGTGGGTGTTCCCACGCAACACCCATGGAACCTGGCACATTTCTAGATTTACAAGAAATTGTAAATATGAAAATGCGTCTGAATGCTATGCCTCCCCAGGGGAGGCGTAGGGAGGCGCAACAAGGAGGTATTGGATTTACCTTCTTCTACTTCACTTAATATCCAAAGAGCTCTTAGGTTAGGTCCTCGCTTCTCTTCCTCTAGATTCCTACTAAACCAAGAGGAGTGATAATTCTCCTCCCGGAATATACTGACCTATTAAAAGATTTAACTGCTGCCAAGTTGAACCAACAACTTACTTGGTCTGGTAAAAGAATCTTCATGTCCCAAGATGTTTCCAATGCCACTGCTGCAAGACAAAAGGAATTCCTTAACCTTAGACCTAACTTACGTTAACTGGTTGTCTGCTATGGTCTTTTTCACCCCTACATTTTTAAGTGACGTATCAAAAGAAGACCACTTTCTATGATTACCAGGCGGAACTTAAAAAGTCTATAAACACTCATACTTTGGCTTTCATAGATACTACTGGTCCTTCTACATGCTGATTATTTTTCCAGATATGTTATTGCTTTCTTGAAATATTGTTATCAATATGTGTATGTTCTAATGTGTTCCTTGCTTATGCTATAGTTTCTACCTCTACTCTTCTTGATCTTTATTTCTTTTTGTCTTTCATAGATTTGCTATGTGTTTCTGATTTATCTTTATCCTAATTATATATCTTCCTGCTGTGGCATGTAGTCTCCCTTTTTCCGGACGTGTCATCTCCATATGTGTTTTCACCACCCCATCTTTATTTTCCCTTTGTTGTTCATTCAGGTATGTGTTTTTCAGTTGTCTTTTTGGACATGTACTGTCTCGTTTTAATATTTACTATTTCTACCTTTTAACCTCTTCTTACTTCTCCCCTTTTTCTTATTCTTTCTTTTACTATTTTCTTACTTTTCTCATTTCCCTTCCTTTCTTATATTGCTTTTGAGCAGTTTTGTATTTTTTGTATGTTTCTTATAGTTCTGAGGAAATGTAACCTTTACGTATATTATATAAGTAGTTTCATGCAATGTTAAAGGTGTTATTAATCCAGTTAAATGACAAAGAGTTTATCCCATTTAGGTAAATCTAATTCTAAACTACTTCTTCTTCAAGAAACCCATCTTGCTGAATCTGCAGCTTTAAAGCTTAAGCAGAATTAGGTGGGTTTTGTATTTGCATCCCCATCATCGAATAAGAGAAATGTAGTTATTTTGTGTAAAAAGGCGCTTAATGTAACTGTACTTTCACAAGAAAAAGATAATATAGTTAGATGGCTTATTGTCAATTTTCTCATGGATAATATTCCTTTAACTGTGTAGAAAGTTTATTCTCCCACTCAACCTTATCATATTTCTTGGCCTATAATAGCCTAAAAATGTACACCACAGCATTATTCATATTTTGTTATGGGAGGCGACTGCACCCAAATTATAGACCAGTTCCTTAATAGACAATCCTAGGTTAATTTCACTTCTCATAAAATGAACAAGCTATTCCGTTCTTCTGTTTCGAAGCGTGCCTTGGATGACTCTTGGAGATTAGCTATTTATACATCCAGAGATAATAAATTGTATTCAACTACACATGGTACACTCACAAGGCTAGATCATATATTTCTTTCCAAATCCCTATCACACTTTATCATACGATCCCATATAAATCCCATCATACTTTGGACAATGCCATGGTTATTGCAGACTTGGATTTGGTCCCTTCCACTCTACTTCACATAGATGGAGATTTAATAATTCGTTATTACAGGATATACTTTTTCTACTTCCTTTACATCTTTTGCCTCTCACTTTTTCTCCTTTAATGATACAACTTCTTTTTCCCCTTCTTTATTATAGGAAACGTTTAAAGCTGCTGCACGTGATTTTATCTTAGGTTATGTTTCAAGAAGAAGAGGAGTCCTATCAAAGATCACAATGTGTTGGTCTCTTCAATCAAATCCCTGAAGCAAGAATATTTTACCTCCAAATTACTGTCTGGTCGCTAGAATTTACTTAAAGCTAAATTACATTTCAATACTTTATCTACTGATGAAGCCACCTCTATACTGCTTAAGAAAAATGCATGTAACTATGGGTGGAAAATAAAGCAGGCAAGTTACTAGTTAATTATTTGAAAATAGGTCAAGAAAGACATACAATTGATTCAGTACTAACCTCCCAGGGACGTTCGATTAGAAATCACCAGGACATTTGGAAGAATTTGTTAAATTCTATGAATCTTTGTATACACCCAAAACGATATCTCATCCCTCTAGTATGCAGGATAATTTACGTCATACTCCTCATCATATTCCTTCAGATTTGGATTTTGAATCTCTAGAGGTTAATCTTACTTCTAATTATATTTCTCAGGCATTAAAAATTTGGAGCTTAGGGAAATCATAGGGTCTGGATGGGTTTACAGTGGAGTTTTATCTTAATTTTTCTGACATCCTTCTTCCTTATTTATATCATCTATATTAGCACTCTATTGAATCTAAAAAGATCAACCATTGGAACATTTCAGGAAGCTACAATATGCCTTATTCACAAGGACAGAAAGGATACTGCTGACTGTACAATTTATAGACCCATTTCATTGTTGAATGTGGTATATAAGATTTATGCTAATTGTTTAGCACTTGACTTAGACTCCTTTCTTTCACATCTTATAGGGAAAGAACAGTCAGGACTTATCAATGGTAGGCTTGCATCAGATAACACCCGACTATTTCTGTATATCCTTAGTAAATCTCCTTCACCTAAATCTTCCCTGGTAGGTATCACAATACATGCAGAAAAAGCATTTGATAGAATAAATTGTTCCACTGGCATGGGTTTGGCTCTCAATGTATAACCCTTGTCTCGCTTTAATATCAATCTTCATCGGTGTCAGTCTTGGTTAATGGCAGGGTTTTCTCTTACTTTCATTTTTAACGAGGGGTATGGCAAAGTTGTCCAGTTTCTCTTTTATTGTTTTTTCTCTCTCAAATTTGCCCTACTTCATCTATTTCCGTCTTTTCTTATGGTGACCGTCACCTAAAGCTTACGGCTTATGCAGATGATGCAGATGACGTTCTTTTGTTTATTTAGTCCCCAGAAATCTTTTTACCTGATTTAGTTAATGAAATATCTATTTTGTCAGATGTTTCCAGTTATAAAATAAATAAAAGATAAAACAGACATTTTTCCACTCAATAAATACACTTTAAGACAATCCTTTAATACTATAGGATTCCAATTCACTGCTTTATCAAATATAAAGTATTGGGGAATTTAGTTTACAACTTCTATTTCAGAGTCTATCAAAATTAATTTCAAAGAATGTATTTCTCAAATTGAGAATACTCTTTCTTCCTGGAATACCCTTTTTTCTCTTGGTGGGGTCTCTTAGATTCTATAAATGATGGTCACTCCTCTCTTACTCTACTTCCTTTCTATGATGCCAGTTTATATCCCAAAGTTCTTTAAAAAAAAAGTTAACTCATTGCTTATTACATTTCTATGGAATAATAAAATATCAAGAGTTCCTTTAGCTTTCTTGCAAAAATCTAAATTAGGAGTACATTTTGTGGACTTCTACCACTATCATAAAGCTTTTGGTCTCCATCAAGCTGTTCTTTGGACATTAAATTTACTTTCACCTTTCTCTCCATTTTGACTAGAAGTAAAAAAGTCTTCTTTTCTTACCTTTTCTTTCAAGGAGGCATTATCTTTTTCTTCCAAGACTTCATTTCTTTGCTCCCCCATCTATCATCATTCGGTTTCTTCAATTAAATCCAAACTTTGTCCACTTATTCTAACTCCTTCTTTGTTTCTGAACATGCCAATATAGTATAACCAATGTATCAAAATCAATAATAGACTATATTATTGGCCTATATGGAAAGATAAGGGTCTTGCGTCAATTAACCAATTATTTTATAATGATGCTCCTTTTTCCTTTTCCCAATTTAGGCATCTTTATCATTGTCCAGTCCTTTTATAGTCAGTTTTTATTGCTTATGAATGCGGTCTTAGATAGCTTCTCTTCTTTACAACATTCTCCTTTTCCTGTTTTTCTTTAGTCTGACTACCCTGCTTTCATAAAGACATGCCTTAGAGTCTCTTCTATTTATAAATATTTTTCTCTTTCTGTTTCCTCTCGAACCAGATCCAAGGCTGAACTTGTATGGGAAAAAGATATGAGTAAATTGGGGTGTGTCCTTCTGTGATAAGGTTTGGACATGTGCTTATAAAATCACTAGATCAGCCAGTATTACTCAATCCCAGTTTTTTCTTAATCATCGGCTTTACATTACCCCTGTACAATGTTAAAAATGTTCAGTGGATGCCTCATCCCAATGCTGGTCTTGTGCTTTTCGGACGAGTGACCTTTTGCATATATTATTTCATTGTACTGATACCATCACTATTTGTCATAAGGTTTGGTCCCAAATTAAAACGATTTTTAATTTTCAACATCTCTTCAACATTTTTAATCTTTTTCTAGGTACTTTAACCAATTATTTTTTTCCGTCCTTCCCTAAAGATAAAGAATTAGACATTCTGTTAGCAATCGACTTTCAGAAAATTACTTTTAACTGGAAATCATCATCTAAATGATCATATAAAATGTGGTGGGACTGTGTTTGTTCACATCATAAATTGAATATGTACTCTAGGCAATGCTTGTCTTCTGATAATGTCCAATTGTTATGGTTACCTTTAACCACATTCCTTCGTGGGACTGATATAGATGTGTGAACCACAACTACTATATTATCTGAAAATGTCCAACCTACATGAATATTCTAACACTCTGTTCTTTTTTATTAATATTCTACATTTTTGTACCTCTAGATGATTATTCTTGTCTTTCTATTTAGTATTATAGCTGATGAGAATGTTATTATTTTGCTCTTTTATTGGTGCATAGCAGGGGTCTCCAACCTTACCTGTAATAAGAGCTACTTATGTTTAATGGGTATCATCCTGAGCTACTGTTATTGCGATTTTAATAGTGAGCACATCAGACAAGTTTATATTAGAGACCACACTGTGCAAGATTACCAGTAGTAATCACCCCAGTCCCACAGACGGTTGCCACCAGTAATTTAAAAAAAGGCTTTATCAATTTAGATTGCCTATACATGGATAATGCATGACAGCCACACTGTAATACCTTTGGTACCAAGGTAATAATATGAGTCATAAGTCTCCCTGAAGCGGTGGAATTAGATCAAATATCGTCTTTAAATATATATTACAAAGTTTTTATTTTTTTTCAAAATATCTGTTAAGGGTCTCTGAAAATGCACAAAAGAAATTCTCGAATACACTCTTTTCAATTTGGGATACATATATTAATTCAACCAAGCAAACGCATTTAATTTAGTAGGCTTGCTGCACACAGGAGAGCTACTTACAGGTAGCTAGAGAGCTATCTGTGACTCACGGGCTACTCATTGGAGAAGCCTAATGTAAAGGGTTGATTTTATGTATTTATTTATTTTATAAAATGATGGCTATAATGATTATTCCAATGTTACGCACAGCATACCTACTGATTTTTTTTATCATTTCTCATGTCGATAATACTCATTTGGTACTGCACATTGTTGAACTAAATAAAGTCTTTTAAAAAAAGAATCCTAGCTATTAGAATTGCACTGACCTTTATGTTCGCATTGTGGATTTGTTATTAGCTGTTGCGTTTCAACAGATTACTATTAATTGGAAACGTTCTTCCACCATTTCTTTCAAAGCATGGTGGTATAATATATGTCATAATCACAGACTTGACACTGCCTTTGTTTTTCCTGCCCAGTTGGCAGTCAAACGTGCAGATCTCTGGCTTCCTATCACGATGTATTTAGATAATTGTACCACGCCTTTATTTCGTCCACAACCTGCTCAGCAGGAAGTAACCAAACCCCCATGATGTCCTTGTCATTTCATTCATTTTTTATCATTACTATTTATATATTCCTTATGTATTTCCTTATTTGCTTAATTAATCTACCCTTTCTTCTTGCTTAGTATTACCCATGATACGTTTATTATTATACTCTCATTTACAATCTGTATTCTGATTTTCCCTCCTCCCTTTTTACCTTCCCCTTGTCCCTTACATGATTACTTGATATACTAGGTATTGTTATCTTACATATTTTGCTTAATAAACTTTTATTGAACTTAAAAAAAAAAAAGAATTGTTGTAGTTACGTAAGATAAGTTGTTATTTTTAGGGGTTCATGTGTGTTCGTATATAATGGCCAATGGAACAATAACAATAATTACGATGATGATGATGATGATGATGATGATGATGAAGAACAATCTGTCTAGGTGTTTTAACTTGTTTTTAAGAAGCTCGGGCTTGGCTCACCTTACAAAGAGAGCAGTTTATGGAGGGGGCCTGCGCATGGCAAATGAGCAAAGTGATATATGTTTTGCATCAGGGCTTAACTACTGGTGGGCTAGGGTGAAGTATCTGCTCTATACTAGAAGGGGTAGAGCTGATGAAAGATATTTGGCAAACAGATTTTAGAGTGCAACGAACATGGGGGCATATTATCAAGAAACGGCTTTAAAATTATCGCCACTTTAGCGGCGATAACGGGCTTGATAATATGCCCTTGTGAATTCCCATAGAAACCCATGTTCTGGTGTGAACATGGGCTTCTATGGGAATTCACAAGGGCATATTATCAAGCCCATTATCGCTGCTTTAGCTGCAGTTTCCTGCTGCTAAAGCGGCAATAATTTTAATGCCGGCCTTGATATTATGGCCCATGGTATTTTGACTTAAAAACAACACACAATTTGGGAAATATCGAGGTGATGGTATTTTTAATGAAGCGAAAATAAAAAGCGTAAATATTTACCCAAATTCGCATTGCTGTTAAAAAAAATACAATTTAAATACGGCACTTACAGTCAATTGGAAGTAATGTCAATGAGTGCATGGAACTAATTAGTGAAAGAGTCTCGATTTCTCTTTGAATTCTGATAACCGCGAAAACTCCTTGATGAGAGATCTCACATATTAAACGTGTTCAATTAAAAGTATCGGAGATTTGATACTGTTTAAAACATTTTTGAGCAAGGTTTGGGGTTTCTAATAATCAGCACCGATGCCTGAGGATTTCTAACCCTGGTATTCGGCTGACAGCACATCATTATGTTAATTAGATTGACATTTAATTCATGTTTATTTTGCAAATTAAACTAAGCAATGAAAACCTTTTAAGCACTGCAAATGAACAGAATAAATTTGCAAGGGCCTTTTAGGCTCCAGGAATACAGCGAAAACAAAAGTTACAACAACTTTTCTGAGTGTTATCAAACGTGACATGACAATAAGCAGTAATTAGAAGTAAACTGGGTAGAGCTGGCATAATCATGCTCATGTACATTCAGTGCTCAAGGCAAAATAAAATACAGAAAATTATTTGGATTTAGATTGACTGACGGTTATTTTGTTAAACTGCACATGGTTCATTTGAGTTTTTTAGTTAATTTCATTTGTATTTATGCATTGTGCTCATATTGCAGCAGGGTGTTTACAAGCAGGAAGTGACACGAGTGATGGTCATTGAATCAGTGAAAACCATTGCTGTTCTCCTCATTAAGGAGGACTCCTGCGAATATCTAGCCCTCTCAGTCTTCAGTAGCACCATCCACATATGTAACCTACACATCTTTTATCACCCCCAGGCACAAACAAACCTTTCACTGACTACCTCATGAAAGTTATTACGGCTAAGAACTCCCCTAACTCCAAGGACATTTTCCTCGGCGACTTCAACCTGCACTGGAATGATCTTAAGGATCCCCATGTCAACGCCATTAAAGACCTCTTGGCCGATCTAGCCCAGACCCAAGGGTGCCCTCTCCCAACCCACTCAAAAGGAGCCACTCGTGACTGGATCATCTCCAAGGAAACCACCGTCAAGCTCACCTCGATAGAGCCCTGCGACTGGTCTGACCACCATACCATTGCCTTTCTGCTACCTAGCACACGCAAGACAAGAATACCACAACAGGTACTCCCAAAACGCTGGGTCAGAGACACCAAAAACCTAGACATCAACAAGCTTGAGATCCGCTGCAAAACCGACCTACCACCCCCCCCACATCACCTCGGTCAGTGACCTCAATGATCATTTCTCGGCTACTATGTCAAGCATCTTGGATGACCTAGCCCCTCTTAAACTAAAAGGAACTCAAGTCAGAGATAAAAACCCATGGTTCACTGGTTCCCTCAACGACGAGAGAAGATCCCTCCGACATCATGAAAGAACCTGGAGACAGCACCCCTCAACAGACCACCTAAAACTCCTTCGCCATGCCAGAAATATCTACAACAAGAACATCGTCAACTCAAAAAAAGAATTCTTCAGAGCGGAACTAGGAAATGCCCAGAACAGCCCTTGCAAACTCTTTGAGATGGTTAAACTACAATCGAACAAACTGTCCAAAACAGTGAAAGAAAACCCCAAGTCTCTCATCTCCTCTGAGGTTTTCTCATTTTTCACAAACAAAATCGAAACCTTAGATACTGAACTCAAGGCCGCCTCCTTCCCCCCTCCAAACTTTGACCCTTTGCCTCCTACTTCCTTGCCGCCACGATCCTTACCAAAGAATTTAGCTCACTGGTCCGAATTTGCATCCTATGACGAAGTCACTGTCACGAAAATCCTTGCCTCCCTGAACCCCAACAACCACTTCAATGACCCGCTCCCTTCAAACTGTCTCGCGACCGTTACCAAATCCATCATTCCTAGCTGGACTGCAATCATCAATGCCTCCCTACGACAGGGATCAATACCGACCTCGCTGAAAACAGGCCAAGTCCTATCCATTCCGAAAAAACCGTCGCTGGACCCAGCCTCCCCAGACAACTTTAGACCAATTTCCAACATTCCGCTCCTGGCGAAAGTGCTGGAAAAGTGTGTACAATTACAGCTAAGTCACCACATTAACAACTACCATCTACTCGATGACTGTCAATCAGGCTTCCGACCGGGGCACAGCACCGAAACCACCATGCTCCACATCGTTGATGACGCTCTTCAAGCCCTTGACCAAGACAAAACCTGTCTCCTGATCATCCTTGATCTATCATCGGCCTTCGACACGGTCAACCATGTGATGCTACTCGAACGCCTTAAACTCAGTATGGGATTAGAAGGCACAGTCCTCGACTGGTTCAGATCCTACCTCCATAACCGTTCTCAGAAATTTCTAGTCAATGGCAAACTGTCCGCTCCCTCCGTGGTCACGGTGGGAGTCCCTCAGGGATCAACATTGTCCCCCACCCTCTTCAATCTTTATCTGGAACCCCTTGCCAAAGTCCTGCGCAATGCAAATATCTCCTTCCATATGTACGTTGATGACACTCAGATCTACATAAAAATCTCATCTCTTGCAGAGATCCTCACCCTGAATGAAGCCCTGAAGCTGACCGTCAGATGGCTCTCCTCCAATCAACTAAAACTAAATGCCAAGAAAACTGAGTTCCTTCTAATCTCCCCACCCAAGAACAACCCCGACATCCAGACATGGATTAAAGCCATCACAGCCTTAAACTGTTCCCCGACCATTGTGAATTCAGCCAAATCTCTGGGAATTACCTTGGATTATAACCTAAATATGCGAGATCACATCAGCACAATGGCAAAATCGGCCAGATTCCACCTGAGCCACCTATGGAAATTGAAACCCTTTCTAGACGCTCCGGACCTAAAACTCGCTGTCCTATCAATAGTCATCTCTCGACTGGAATACGGTTGCTCCACCCTCTCTGGCTTACCTAAGATCTCGCTGGCACCCTTAAAAGCCTGCCTCAACGCAGCCGCCAGACTACTTACAGGCTCAAAAAAAATCGATCACATCACTCCTCACTTGAAAGCGTTAAACTGGCTCCCCTTCGAGGCGAGGATTCACCTCAAGCTGGCATGCATCACACACAAGGCCCTTCACTCTAACTCCCCTGCGTATCTTGCACAGAAGCTTGTGTTATCTGGAGGAAACAGAAACTCAAGGTCGACTAAGGCCCTCCAACTCCGGCCTGCACGCTTTAGGAAAATAAAAACCTACAATCGGGCTTTCACCGGAACTGCACCAAGAATATGGAACTCCCTCCCTCCCAACATTAGAAAAATCCCTTCCTTTGCTCGCTTCAAAAAAGAGGCCAAGGCCTTTCTCATGGATAAATTCCTTGACTAATCTTGTTCCCTCAGCCACCTGAGAGACTATTGCCTTATCCTGCACCCTTGTACATTACCTTTCTTGTTCATTGTATTATATTTGTCCTGCTGTATAGCCTATCCTATCCCCCAGGTACAGTACCTGTTTTCTACCCTGTCCCACCTTCATCCCCCTGATTTTCTGTAAGCTCTCCTATGTATTCATTTTTATCGTTTTTACCTGTTTTTTGTTGTGCTATGACCTGCCCTGACCCTCTATTACTCTATTGTATCTGTAAAGCACTCTGATACCCTCACGGGTCATGTTCGCGCTCTATAAAACCTTAAAATAAATAAATAAATAAATTGCAAGAAGATGGCGCCCCTGCAACGTCATTTCTTTGTGATGCAGCGGCGGCACCATCAGTGCTCCACACTTCTCCATATTTACGAACTGACACATTGGGCCACATACGTCAGTTTGTAGAGGCCTGCGTCACATTATACCTGGCCAGGTATAATGTATGCAGGGTAGGCGTTTCCACATTAACACCTTGGCTGCTTTGAACGTTCCGCGCCAGTGCGGAACGTTCGAAAAACGGTTGGGGCGTCGTCGGCCATTGGCCGTTCGCAGCACCAGCCAAGTAGTGCTCCCATCGGCCGTTGGCCGACGGGAGCACAGAACGGGTTAAAAGCCACGTAAAACCGATGCAGTGAAATTTACAACTTTTCACTGCATCATAGTGCAAATTGACTGCGTCAAAATCCCTGCACCGTCTCAAACCAGGCGCAAGGATTGAAGCAGGGACTCTGTTCTGACTCATTGCTAGAGTTGTGTCAGTTTTGCGACCAATTCCAGCAATGTGTCACTTTAGGGCCAGAAGATGCATCAGAATTTCGGTCACATCCGTGAATCCTTGCCCCATGTATCACTGTATTTTAAATACAGTGCATCCAGGGCGTCGTTAGGGCATTTGCGACAGGCACAAGAAATCTGATGCATCAATGCAGATGTGTCAGTTCTTGTAAATATGTCCCTAAGTATAAAATAGAGTCCAAGGAGATTCCACCTTGTTGAGCTCTGCAAATGGGATAGCAGAGGCACCTTGTAGTTGATCAGACACAGAAGGTAATTTTTACGATTTGTGCCCGTGCCTTCATCCAATATCTACTCATCCATAGAATGAGTTCTCTTATAACAATAAGGCTGTACCTAAGCTAGCAGCACTTGAAGAGTCAGTCCAGCACCAAGGAAAGCCAGACTGGGGGCAAACTAGCCATTTCTGGGGAGCAGAGCTCCATATTTAGTCATTAAGTAATTATTCAACTGGAAGGAAAGACCAAACCTCCAACCACTGGGCCAGGAATGTCTGGATGAGAATGCCAGAAGTTTCTCATACCGCCCTCTGGTGGACGTGATGATATACAGATACTTTTATTATTCATCTTAACAAAATATCAATACAGCACAATAATGAGAGACAATTTCCTATGAATGGACATAGGCAGGAAACAATGACCTCTGCATGAAAATAGGATAACAGTGAGAGTATGAGGACCCATCAAGATGGAAGTGAAGAACACTCTCCATTCTTGACCCTCGAGGGAGTATTCACAAACTGCATATTATAGTACATTTTGATGAACTACAGTAGTTTTACAAACATTCTACACAATGTTATTCACAAACTACATGTGGAGTCTACGTCTATGCCTCACCTATCTTTTTCTAAGCAGAGATCTCCACCCCAACAGTGGAGTCTCTGCACAAGTAAGTTTCCAACTCGGGGAGTGGCTGGAAATAGTGAATGTTTGTTACTAAAGGGGCAGGGTTTATGGAGAACTGAGGAGGAGTTAAGGGAGGGTCATTGAGGGATTTAGGGAGAGACATGTAGCCACTCACCAAAGAGTAAGCTCACTGCTATTCACATATTGCCCTTCTGAAGTTATTCCAGACAACAAGGGGCCCAAAACTGCAGTAAATTGCTTTCAGACCTGAAGTAAGTCCAGCACCATACATGGCCAACCACTGGTACTGTAACACCCGCCCACAGAAATCAAAAGAGCTTGACAATCCCTCAACTCCTTTTTTGGTTGAGTCACTAATAATTGGTTTGATCACCTTTTTTTTGGCAATCATCTTTCTCCTTACTTTTTAAAATACATGACCTGGCTTGACTCATGGAGCTTAGATCATGGTGTAACACCCACTGCCTAAATGGAGAAGTGTGGCTCAATGGTTAGAGCGGCAGACCCTGATGCAGAGGTCTGGCCCGGGACCAGGGTTCAATTCCTGCCTCGGCTGGTCTCGGCGGATCTTGGACTCATAATTCCTCGGACCTGATTTCTCGCCTCGGTGCCTACTCTAAGCATGGGTCCCACGCTGCAACTCTGGGCAATAGCTTGCTTAGTCTCCACAACGGCCCCCTACAGCGCTAGGGATGCCTGGTTGCATCCTGGGGATGCCCAGGAGTGGACATTTCACGGGGAAAAACCAGGAAGGGTTCCCTAGCGGTATGAGTACAGCGCCAGGACACTCCGGAGTATCAGTGCGCTTTACAAATACGCCTACATTTACATTTACATTAAATGACTTCCATGAAATGTGATTCACACTCTTGCATCTCAAGACCTTTTGAGATCCACAATGTGCGAACTCATCTACTAGTTTGCGTTTTATTCCAGTAGCCAATGGTTTTCAATTCATCACCATTCCACATTTGCAAAAATTGGACCCTCTCTTTCTGATGCTCTGCATCAGGCCTTTATATATAGCACCATAACAAACAGAGGTGATGTGCACTGTCTTTAGCTGCAATATTGTTTCCTCAAATATTTCTTGTAGGATGCCCGCGAAACACACAGGATTGCTACCCTTCCTAGTGATGGACATAGTTCAGATGGTACAGTGGGAGTTCTGAGAGGTAAGACCCTCTTTATTCCTCATGGGAGGGTAAAAAGAGTTTTGGGGACATCTAGGTCCTCCTCTGTTAATTCAAATGCCTCTAACCCCTCCATAGTGACCACCATCTCTATCCAGACTCTTTAGAAAGGGAATACCACCTGCCAAAACCTGAGAGAGCTAAGCTCAAGATCAAGTAGGAGCAGTTGACCCTTGACAAGGAAACCCTGGAAGTTCAGAGGGCTAGAAAAGATTTGGGACTAGTGTCCCATGGTGGCAGCACTAGGAAACCTAGGGTTAGGGAGACTTTCTTTGATACTGGGAACCTGAACAGGATAGTGCCTCCTTACCAGGAGGGGGATGACATTGATGAAGCTATCAATTCTCACTATTAAAAGATTATTACGACAAAGAAATTTCTTGATGAAGATATGTTAACCGTCTAAGAAGAAAAATGTGAGATTTCATACTGCATCGTAAAAGCATCCAGAGTGTTCTAAAAAGATTATATGAAAAAGTAAACAAAGAAAGAAACAAATAACTGCACATAAACATATTTACGTGTTGTTAGAAAATGAAATACAGCTACCCTAGAGAGTTTTGTGATAATGTTATTTGAATGTGCATCTAACACGAGATAAATACCTGCATAATGAGGTTCTTGAAATGCTAAATTACATATTTTGAAAAAATTGATACAGTGCAAACCTGAGCTTTCCGTAATGTTTATGTGATAGCACATGTATTTCAGAGTGACACGTTAATAATTTCCTTTGAAAATGATAACGTGCAAATAATACCTACAAAGACATTTTTTGTAGTACCTAACGTTGACATGTAGTGGCTGATTATGATCTCGCTAGGAAAGCCCTCTGTACGACTCGGATCTGGAGCAATTTTCTAGTGAATCAAAGCAACCAATTACGATGCACCCATATGGTGACGGACTAAGTCGCTGGGACTCCCATTGAACTCTATGGGAGCCTGTTTACTGAGCAAGTAAACAGGTTCCCTTAGCAAAAAGGGGTGGCTGGGAAAAAGCGTACACCCTGTGGTGGGCACCCCATGTTGCCCGCCACACTGTGAATGCATGGAAAGGTGAGACCCATGGGTGATCCCATGGGACTGATTGGGAGGGCCCCAGGTGAAGGGGTGCCCGTTACAATCCCCCAAAGTCTGATTCCCACAGCGGTTTCATCTCGCTGAGACGGAGTCGATACAGCTGTCCAAATTGTGCATCGTACTCACTTGTTCGGAAGCCGGCTCCATTGCACGGCACGATTTTGCTGCAAATGAGTCGCACTGACAGGATTTGGTTCGGAAAAGATTCCGTCGACGTGGACGAGATCTTCGCATTGCACTTGATTGTTCGGAACGGGGGAAGATTAGGTCAGAAACATAGACTCTGAATCGGATTTGCTCATTCCTGAACCCGTCTGGAGGCCTTCCTAAGGAGATCGTAATCTGCCCCATAGTCTCTGAAGAAAATAATAATTGAAATAATTGAAAGAAGTCAAAATGTATTTATGAATGTGTGATTCATAATGATATTAACCAGTAGTGATCCAGCTGATTTTCATGTAGGCCTCAAATGCTTTTTCTTTCCTGTGCAAATGTAAAATCATACCAAGCAGTCACTTTAGCAAGTGTGAGAACTTTCCGTGAAGTTGCTTTTCAGTATTGGTTGACAATGGACTCACTTCTTGCTAAGAAACATATTCAATAAAAATTTAACAATATTATTGCAAACCCAGGGAAAGGCAATTGGGAACGGATGGACTGTGAGCAAAGTAAAGTTCCTTCTACTTCTGTGGAAGTGACAGAAGAGTAATACAATTGAACTTAATTAATCTAATGAAATTTGCAAAAGGATTACTTAATTCTAATTTAACGAATGTTTGTGATTCAATGATCACCCCTTAACGGCCACTGTGAGTGACCAATATCTCCATCCAGTCGTTCCGGTTGAGCAATTCACTTAGCACTGCTCCACCTGGAGATGTTTTCACTAGTGTGATTTTACTGTCACGATTTGTTAGGAGTCACCAACACTAGCATGCCACACAGTGCACCCGGTCAAAACGTAAGTGGATTACTGTACCTTACTTGCTCGAGAGATGTAATACTCTGTCCTCTCCTTTTTGTCTCCTAAACCAGGCATGGAACAATGTATAAGCAGGTACTCACTTTCCATACTGTTGTTGTAAGCACTGATACTTAGACAGATCAGCAATACTGTAGACAGTGAACTTATAGGTCCTGAAGAATCGCGGGTGATCTTACCCTAAGCGAGAAACATGTCGACCACTACCTCCACCTTTTAGAAAAGTGTTGAGTACGGAATACATCCCTTTCCAGCACTCCCAGACTAACTATTGTTTTTAGTTAAATGCACGGGACCACCTGAATAAAGTTCCTTCTGGTACTCCTGCGTTATTTTATATTCACTTCCCGTCTACTACTATTCAGGCCCCTCACCCACACTTCACCCACGGGCAGTTGGATAAAAGATCTCCGCCAAAGAGCCCCTCTTTGAGGTGTAGCCCGTTGGGTATTGCACCGTTCACCCAATGAGGAGCATTGCCCATGATGAAGCATGACACCTGCAAGGGTGTGTGAGGCCAATATATCCAACAAAATGGATACCCACTGGATGGTTACCATTTAACCACCCCTGAATATCCACATCCCTTGACCTGCACTCGTACCCCAGGAACAGCCCAGTCCTCTCTTTGGTAAACACATTATCGAGGGCCCACACTACGGTCTGGACCTTCCACTTTTCACAAGTGGTAATTTTGCCCTCTTAATCCATAGAGATCTCCTCTCCCTCTTTTTGTATACAATGACCAATTAGAACACCATGGACTGATGAAAAGGATACTTTAAGGGGTGTACACTTTTTGAGGAATAATTGCCCACTGGAGGAAAAGTCAGGGCTTGCTGTCATTTTCGTTTTCCCTGTCAGACTGACTTTTGATTCTATTTGACTCTCTTACACTATTCCATGAACTGAACTATTCCTAAGTGTGATCCTGAAACCTTTTTTTTACCGGCTGGTAAAGTTGAGCATGAAATAACCTTTCGGCTGAAGGGTTGGCTGACTCCTTCTGTGGCATGCAGTGCTGCAGTACGGACTTGGCCAGATCCCTTTGAGGATGGACTAAATCTCCCAGCCTTGCCTTGGCTTGTATGATTTATAACTGAGGCTCAAATTTCATTGTGTTTTCTCTCCACAGACAAATTTCACGCTGTCTATTTTTGCTCTGTGATGTATTGTAAGTCTACTTGTACTAATGATCTTGTCATTAAATCTGATTTGAAATGCAATTTCACGATCTGTCCCTTCAAATTGAGGCTTTAGATAAATGATTTTCATGAGTTGGCTTTATCGATTCTGTCTCATTCTTTTAGTCATATTTCTTGTCTCAAGGTGTTTGTATCCGGAGTCTGAGAAAAGTTATGATTTAGATTTGAGATAACAATTATTTTACTCCAGGTCCTCATAAAGTAATTGTTTCACATTCTCCAAGTATTCTAGTCCTTGTTAGCACAACAAAATGATCCATTGGAGGTCCATGGTATGGTTATCAATTTGATGATTAACACTATGGTGATCAATCGGAGAAATTGAAATGGGCCTGTCGATTCGAAGATTGGTTTGATGTAAAGAGAAAACGTTTGTAAGCTTTCAGCTGTATCAACATCCCTAACAGGATCACTGCTTTAGAGAGAACTGTAAAGTTCAGAAGGTCCCTCAAGGGCAACTGGCAGCTATACTGTGGCTCTCCTTTGCTAACAAAGGTAGAGACAAAAATTTCACTGTCAGATAGGAAGAAGGTGGCAACTACTCAATCTTGAAGAGTGCCCTCATACAAGGGTTTGGTTTAACCACTGGACAGTACACAGGTTAAGTTTAGGGAAATACAAAATGCACACACCCAAGACTGGGTTGATTTTGTAGATAGTGCTACTAAGGCTCTGGAAGGCTGGCTTCACGTCAATTCAATTCAAAAGAACTTTATTCAGTGTATGCAACAACCATAAAAGTGAATACAAGTTTAAAACACAATTATTAAAACATTCTGGTACATACAACAATTCATTTATTTATCAAACACAATGCTTTTCCTTGCATCAATTGTTTTTTGGATATAGGGGGGCGCTAGAGGGCGCACTGCGGGATGGTTGGCTTGTAAGTCAGCTCCGCCGGACGGGTGCAGAAAATGCGGCCTTTCAACCCCTGAAACTACTGCCAGAGCGACGAAAATGGAATAATTGCAAATCGGAAGATACAGCCCATATACCTCTGGTGATGTAACTTAACTACGAGGGACACTGTGAACAAAAACGGCGAAAAACCGCGCGGATGCGAGTGGCGATCCAAGATGGCCGCGCCCGGCACTCGGAGCTGCCGGTGATTTGGACAGATACCAGCCCAGGTGTGGACCACAACCAGCATGTTAACCGTCCAAATACTGCAGAGACCGACTTCTGCCAAGGCAAGAAAAACGTGGTCTAAAGAGGGCTGTATGAGTGCTCCTGATGGCTTTGCGTTCCAACGGAGACAAAATGGCGGCGGCGGTGGAACGCAAGACCTATGCAACGGCGGAGGGAAATGACGGGACCGTGCAGAGACCTGGCGGGTTCTGAGCAGCCGGAGAGAGCGACAACTGACGAAGCTGCAAGGTAGGGGTAATAGCGAGCAAGGAGAGGTCCTCTGCTTGTCCCCGTGTGGAGATCGAGACTTGCAGTGCTGCGCGTCTCTGCAGACTGAACACCTGCGCGGAAGGTGCGGCGTATACACCTCGGTTGTGGTGCCAAGTGCACGGTAATGACTCTGGGGCACATATCTTGGCCACAAAAATGCTTGCTGCTGTAACTCGCACGGACGACGGTGCACTGATAACAACGTGGGCACCCATTGAATACTAAAGACATATGTCGGGAAAGTAGTCCCCACGTGTGCACTACATGGAACAGCGCAAACAGCAAATCAAGGAGGAGTTACTGGTGTAGTAACCTGTCTTCACGTGGATACCTTCATTGTGGCGTCCGAGGCAAACGACCTGACAGTGAGTGCTGTGGTGTGGAGGGGGAGACATCACGCTACCATTGGGGCCCTCGAGCAGCTATAGCACGGCAGCTAGGTGACCATGCAAACCGGCTGGATATCAGATGACTAACGCTGCAACACGGTGGGCGGCAAGAACACCCCAACGTCGAAACCTGTCTCTTGTTAATATGGGGAAACCGGACAAACAACAGACTAAATTACCCTTTGAGGCTAGGAAACAGACCAAAAGCACCGCGGCGACTTCGGACGCGGAAGGAGAGCAAGAGTTGAATGACGGGACCGGCATGGAGACAGTCCTACGGTCGATTCAGCAAAGTCTGCAAGAAATGAACAACAAACTGGACAATGTGATGCAACGTGTAGACAACATGGCGGCGAAAATAGAAAAACACGACGAGCGGATTGTGGAGGCGGAACAACGGATTTCTAAAGTAGAGGATGAATCCAGGACCACAACGAAAGCATGCGGTGGCATTGAGAAGACACTGGAGGTCCTGCGTGCCAAGGTGGAGGACCAAGAAGCGAGATCAAGACGGAACAACGTCCGCATATCAGGTCTGCCGGAGTCTACGAACACGGGTAAAATGGAAAATTACATTGAGACAATGCTGAAAGAACTGTTTGGCGCGGAGAGCCTGTCGGCGGTTTTCCTAGTCGAACGTGCGCACCGCTCCCTGGCACCTACCCCAAAACCGGGTGCTACCCCGCGCATGATAATTGCGCGCATGCTTAACTACAGGGACAGGGACACGGTCCTCAGGCTTGCTAGAGAAATGGGTACAGTCACATATCAAGGGAATACCCTGGAGTTCTACCCGGACCACACCATGGCTGTACAGTTGGCGAGAAAAGAATTTGCGCAGGTGTAGAAGAAGCTACGAGAGCTAGGTCTTGAATACGCAATGCTGTATCCCGCAAAACTTAAAATCACGAATGCGGGTAAACCCGTGATTCTTCCGACGGTACAAGCAGCACAGGATTATATCAAGAAACTGGGAAAACGGCGCAAGACACAAGACCGAGAGGACCGGACGAGTGATAATGACTGAGGAGCTGAGGGATCGAGGGCCTCGAGTTTCGACATATCTTCCTAAAAATGGTGATGCCGTGATGTCACCTCCACTTCAGTTATTTGCGGGTCACTACTGCGGCAAATAGAAACTCGCAGAAGTCATCTAATGACATGAGTGCCTGCAGGTGGGGGCACGGATGAACCATGCAAGTAAACGATATTGGCAAACTGGGCACGCGCTGTTGTCCTGCACAGTGAGTAACATTGCAGCCGCATGTGGACAAGGGGTGGGGGTGGGACCTCGGGGCTATCGCATGTCTGTGCTACACCACATAGGCTAATACACTGAAGTACTACTGAGCATGAAAGCAGACTAGCGCTGGACCTAACATGCTCGACTAAGCAAGTGTACCCTGCAGCACTGACCCAGGGGCGGTAAAGCAGGGGTGGATTCACATAAAGGATTGGGTTGCAGCCGCGCTGCTGTGAACAGCGAATAGAGACAAATCTGGCAGCGATGCACGAGACTAACATAAGACTGTGGCGGGGAGTGGGAGGGGGAGAAAGGATGTTGTGGTTATTAGAAACGGCACGCGCGCCCGTCCACATCCACTATGTGGATGGAGACGTGTGTACCTGGCGACACCCCCAAGCGGGTGTACTTCAGCTCAAGTTCTACTTTTGGTTTGGTTATTACACAGGGATGGCTTTGGCACAGTTTGGGCGCTAAAGTGGGTGGGGGGAGGGAATGGATATTGGGGGTTGTTCAAATAGAATCACTGTGTCTGAGAAGCATTGCGACCTCTTTATCTACCAACTGCACTGTTACTGAAATTTTACTCATTGCTAGAAGAAATGTTCTTACGTGTGTGATGGAGCAAACTGTTGCCGTGCTGCATGGAGGGAAAAGTCCCACCACGACATGGCGGAACCCATATTCAATATTATGACACGACCAAACACTCTAAAATTCATAACGTGGAATGTCAGAGGCTTGGGAAATCCGAAGAAAATAAGGCAGATGTTTGCTTATTTTGATAGATTGCACATAGACGTAGCTTTCCTACAGGAAACGCACATAGCGACGATCAACACATCCACATTGGGAAATCGATGGGCGGAATCAGTCACCAGCTCAAATTACTTGTCATACTCTCGAGGGGTTAGCATACTCATACGAAAGGGAGTACACTTTAAGATCTCGGACATACACAGAGATACCGAAGGCAGAAGTGTGATAGTTGTAGGTACGGTGAGACAGCATCAAGTTGCACTGGTGAACACATATGGACCTAATATAGACGACCCAGGGTTCTATGAGACAATTTTGCGCAACATAACTGATATCCAGGTTGAGAATATAATACGGGGAGGCGACCTTAATATAGCACTGACGGAAGGACTTGACAGATCGCTAAACACACTGGAACCGCATGTAAAAGCGAGAGCGACGCTTCATGATGCTATGGAAGATTTACGACTGGTTGACATGTGGAGGGTCCAACACCCAGGGGAACTAGTCGCAACTCACATTAACGCAGCACACAAAAGTTGGTCTAGGCTAGACTACTGGCTGGGCACACGGAATGTGATATCGTGGGTTATCAATATCAAACATCTCCCTAGAACGCTTTCCGATCACAGCCCAGTACTACTAGAGGTGGGAATCCCACACTACGAGCCTCCGCCGTTTACATGGCGATTCAATGCAGTGGCACTACGTGACCCGTTGTACGTAGACACCATCCATAAAGCAATCATAGGCTACTTTGACCTAAACTGCCCCACGTCTGAAGACCCTTGCTTATTATGGGAAGCTTTCAAAGCTAAAATACGGGGGGTATGCATAAGCACGACCATTGGCATATTGAGGGACATCAGGCAACAGTTAAAAACACGTGAACACGCCATACACACATTAGAACAGAGATATACAACTACAGGGGACACTACACTGTTGGGAGACATACATGAACTACTAACGGAGCATCGACAGTTTGCAGCTGACGAGCTCAAATATATATTTAAACGCAAAACTGCTAGAATGTATGGAGAGGGTGGCAGGCCGGGCAGAGCCTTAGCTGAAAAAATATGTACGGGACGAGCGCCACAGCACATTCCTGCAATCAAAACCCGGGCGGGAACGATAACACATGACATTAAGGGCATAATGAGCGAATTCATGGACTCCTACGGTAAATTGTATGAGGCACGTCCGTCGATACCACAGCAGGAACTAATGTCCTACATGGCGGATGTAGAAATAGCATGGTTATCCGAGGGCCATAGAGCATACCTAGCTCGCCCCATAACGATAGAGGAGGTTGTAGACACTATTAAGCGGCTACCAAATGGCAAAGCTCCGGGGCCAGACGGCTTTGTAACAGAATTTTATAAAACATTTGCGGACCTGCTCGCTCCACACCTAGTGAGATTATACGGCGCAGCGCATGAGGCCCAAACTCTGCCACCATCCATGAGGGAAGCCTTGCTCATTGCGTTATTAAAACCAGGCAAAGATGAGGAACAATGTGATTCATACCGCCCCCTATCGCTTATAAATGTAGACACGAAAATAATCGCCAGCTTAATGGCAGACAGACTCAAACCACTAATGCCACTACTGATACGGCCCGACCAATCCGGCTTCATCCCGGACAGATCAACAACGCATAACACGCGCACGTTATTTGCACTAGCTCTCTACCTGGCGCCCGAAATAAAGGCAGTGGCAGTTCTGCTGGACGCGGCCAAAGCGTTTGATACGATAGATTGGCCCTTTCTCCACGCAGTACTAATACGCATGGGGCTTCCGCCACTGTTCATTGGGTGGATCACGATGCTTTACACAAATCTAACAGCGCGCATTAGGATAAACAAACATGTTTCAGAACTGATTAAAATATGTCGAGGCACTAGGCAGGGGTGTCCACTCTCCCCGATGCTTTTTGCCCTAATACTGGAGCTCTTAGCTTGCAAAATCAGACAAATCACCATTACTCGGCCATACAACTCCTGTCGCGCCCCATCCATATATCGCTATATGCAGATGATATGGTACTATACGTAAAAAATCCGGAGCAACACCTTAACCCATTACTGCGCGAATATTTAAAATTCGGCCAACACTCGGGGCTTCAGATAAACTGGGCTAAGTCCCTTATTCTGACACTGACGGATGGCACAAGCCCGACGGCCCTGGACTATCCCCTAGAATGGCAGGACGAACCGACACGGTACCTGGGGGTATGGCTTCACAGAGATCCAGAACTAGTCATCCGTACTAATTACGGAAGAGTGATATCGACTCTAGAAGAGAAAGTCAAAAGATGGAATAAACTGCCGCGGTCGCTGGCGGACAGAGTTGCAATCGTGAAAATGGTGCTTCTGCCCAAGTTCCTCTATTTGTTCAATAACATACCAATTAAACCTACTGCGGAGGTGTTCCGTAATATCCAAAAATTAGTGCTAAATCTGCTATGGGCGGGAAAGCAAGCCAGGTTGGAGTTACAAACGATGACACTCCCATATGCTAAGGGGGGTTTCCAGGTCCCAGATCTATATCTTTATTACTTATGCACTCAGGCGCAATTTGCGCATTACTGGTTCCACGAGATACCCTTTCTGACACACGTGGCTGTGGAAGCGGGAGACGCAGACCCGATCCCGTTGACAAGCATATTACCACACAAACGAGTACAATTGCATGAACATGCTATTAACCCGGTTAACACCACCGCGGAAGCGTGGAAACTAATGGGCAAGTTAGCTGATAGCCTACCACTCTACGCACCTGCACTCCCACTGGCTCATCATCCGGCGCTCTCAGTTACGCAGGAACAGGTCAGAATGGATTTACTGAGGCACGCTGGTTTTGACAAGATGGGAGACCTATACAAAGAAGGGATCTTTCAAACCCTAGACAAATTAGATGATATTAGCAATCCAACACTGCTATTTAGTTTTACCTACTATAGATTACAGAGGGCAGTGAAAGAGCAATTTCCTACTTTCCTGGAGGAAGCCCAGACTCTGACTCCATTACCGCTGGTACTCACGACACCCAAGGCCTCCCATTTAGTGTCTAGGTTATACACAAGCACACAAAAAGACATTGGAGGGAACACTGTGAGGATGAGAGATAAATGGAGCGAAGTGTTAGATGATACACTGTCGGAGGAGGAATGGGAAACCACTTTCCTGCTCACTGGCATGCTGACACCTAATGGAAACCTGAGGATCATCCACTATAAATACCTCCATCAAATGTACTATACTCCTCAGCGGCTCCACAGATACGGATTGGGGGACGACTCCAATTGTGTCAGATGCAGACAAGAGAACGCAGACTTCATGCATTTGGCCCTGTGGCGAGATTCTGGGAACAGGTGGTTCAGGCCTTGAATGACATGCTTGGGGCATCAATTGATTGTAAGGCCAAGGTCTGTTTGTTGGGTATAGTACCGCAATTAAGAGCGCAAAGGCGTAAATTCTGTGTGATAGCGCTGTTAATGGCAAAACGGAGAGTGTCTTTACATTGGAATAGTAAAATGGGGCCGAAGATGAAAAACTGGCTGGAAGATTTAACGTATTGCTGCGACACACTAGCCACTTATGAGGAAGAATTGCCGATTGGCTCATGCCCTAGGGACTATTGGATGTATTTACGGCAATATCTACTAGCACATGCAACAGTACAAGGCGAATCACATTAACGAGAAGGATTGCGACATAATAAATGGTGATGAGTACTGGTAGACGATTTGAAATGGGGGGGGAGAATGCTGTGACACAGTGACCTAAGTTTAAGAGGTTTTCTTCTTTTGTTTAGTTGATTACCGATATAAACACAAAGTGTAAGAGCACGAACGTATTTGAAAGCGAATATGGCAATGTTACGTCTCACACATGCTTCTTCGTGCAACGCCGCCGGTCTTAACGATGTCGGCTGATGGGCTGTGTACAACACTCCACACATTGTATACAAAATGAAAGTATGTAGCCGGCCTATTATGGTTGTAGGCGTAGAAAGTGTATTTTATTTGTGTGAAAAGTGCAATAAACATCTTACACCACAAAAAAAAAAAAAAAAATGTTTTTGGGATATAGGACGCAACATAAAAACATATCCCAGGATCATTAAGGGTAACCAGTAATATCATAGCAGCATGTGTTGTTCTCGCATTGTGTGTTATAAAAAGTGGTTTCAAGTAAAAGCATCTAAAAAAGGAATAAAACTTACAAAAAAGCATAAAGTGCATGGTGCTTTGTTTGGATTGCCCGTCGCAAGAGCATGGCACTATGAAATTATGGGGCTTGGAGTCCCCTTGCAGGTGGTACCATGGGCATTTGGCATTGGCGGCTTCATGTCAGTAATGTACATAACTATGAGGGACTGTACAATATTATTGGTGATGGAACATGTCCTTAATATTTATCAATATCAGCAATTGCACCAGTACGTTGTGGACTCTGATCTGACCTCTCCCCATGAATTTGGAAAGAAGGCAGACAAATGGGTCAAGCAGAAATCCAATGGTGGTGACCAGAAGAAGCAAGATTCTTCTAAGGCCCAAGAAAAGAGTGGGGAGAAAGGTAAAGACAAAAAAGAGTCTTTACAAGGTTCCCAACAATTTTCCTCTGGGGATGGGTCTCAAACCTTCTCTTTCTCTCGCAAACAATCTTGGTGTTACCTGTATAAGGAAAATGGCCAAAGAGCAATGGATGCCAATTGCTCTAAAGCTGGCACCAAGGAAACGTCTACTGCTGCCCCTAGCACCAGTAAAAGTAGTAGTAGTAGGGCCTCCAAGGGATTAGTAGGGCTATCCTTGGGTTCTGAAGTGGGTTCTGCCCTAGTCAACACCCACTCAGGCTGTCCTTTTCTGTGATAGTAAAACACACAAAATGATGGACGGAATGTTGCACAATGGCAAAAGATTCATCCCCAGTCACAGATCTGGGTTTAATCCATCGTTATTTTGCTCACCAAGCCGCCCCAGTTCAGACATGGTCATATGCAAATCAGTCTTGACCCTGTGCCTCATGGGAACAGTCCAGACCGAACTGCCAAGCCATGTCTTCCCTGGACCGGAATCAAGCATCCTAGGACCGGTTTCTGGCTATCAGCCATCTTGAGCCGGGATAGCTTGACGCCAGTGGCGTAGTGAGCACGGGACCCACGTCTGGGCATACCCTTCCCACTTAGGGTGAACAGCAAAACACACAAAATGATGGACGGAATGTTGTACAATGGCAAAACATTCACCTCCAGTCACAGATCTGGGTTTAATCCATCGTTATTTTCCTCACCAAGCCACCCCAGTTCAGACATGGCCATATGCAAATCAGTCTTGACCCTGTGCCTCATGGGAACAGTCCAGACCGAACTGCCAAGCCATGTCTTCCCTGGACCGGAATCAAGCATCCTAGGACCGGTTTCTGGCTATCAGCTGTCTTCAGCCAGGATAGCTTGACTCCAGTGGCGTAGTGAGCACGGGACCCACGTCTGGGCATACCCTTCCCACTTAGGGTGAACAGCAAAACACACAAAATGATGGACGGAATGTTGCACAATGGCAAAACATTCACCCCCAGTCACAGATCTGGGTTTAAACCATCGTTATTTTGCTCACCAAGCCACCCCAGTTCAGACACGGCCATTTGCAAATCAGTCTTGACTCTGTGCTTCATGGCAACATACCGTCCATTATCTTGTGTGTTTTGCTTGTCTGTGACAGTGGCATGGAACTTGCCACTTTACTTGTAAGTCCCACTTACTTGGGCAAGTACAGACAGCAGCCCGCTGATTAATGGTCAATAAGCTGTGGCATTCTGGAACTCAGAGGCCAGTGTAACTATGATGACAGTGAAACTTGTGTCTCCTGAATAGATCATACTTGGTCAGATTTACCAAGTGATTAATGCAAGCAATGTCAGGACTGAAAATGTCTTGGCAGTTGTAAATCTAATCTGGGGAGGGGTAACTGGCCCTAAAAGAGTTGTGCTTTCCCCAGACCTACATGTGGACTGTCTGTTGGGCAATGATTTAGAGACTGCGGTCTGATCTGAAGTAGAGTTCAGTACACATGCAGAGATTATAGGAATCTCTGCCAGTGTCTTTGCTGTTACCAGGGTTCAGGCCACACAGGTAAGCACTGAGGGAGCTCTGGATCTATGGAAGAATGGGCCAGCTATCCCCTAAGAGAAGGAACAAGAAGGGTAAGGATTTGTCTTTCTCTTAGACTCCCAGTGAGGATAAGTCTCCTGAGGGAGATGACCTCGGCCCCTTTGAAGGAATTGTCCTAGAGGAACTTGGGCCTGACACAGCAGAGTTCTTGGGGGCAGGAGGCCCTTCTAGGGGCAGAAAACCTGCCCCTTTCTTGAACATCTCAGACAGCAAGCTGCTGCTGAGGAGGCAGGGAATATCAGTGGGTCCCTTAGGATCTATTGGAAAGATGGGCTTCTATTTTCTGAGTGTAGCAGCCCCAAGCCTGGTGCCACCAGGAAGTTGGTTATACCTCAGAAATTCAGGGGTTTTCTATTGTCCCTTGCACGTGACATCTCCCTTGCAGGACACCTTGGGCAAAGCAAGACTTGGGACAGGCTAATCCCTCACTTTAAATGGCCTGACATGTCTGAAGATGCCAAGGAGTTGTGTCAATCCTGTGTGACTTGCCAAGCCAGTGGTAAGTAGGGTGGCAGGATGGACTCCTCCTGGTCAGGCTCAGATGTGGTGGCATTGGGTGAGCTACTCCTGACCCTTCTTCTTGGCCTTCACTCATCCCAAAGTTATCCTGCTCTTCTGGCCTTTAAGGATCCCGAAGTTCATACTGCAGGTGCATCTCTATGAGTTGTTCTTTGTAGAATTACTACCTGTCTTTAGCGGTCTAGATGCAGCCAGGGTTCTGTGTTCCTGGAACCTCAGACCACTGTATTTAGGGGGCTGGGACCCACTGGCCTCCCTGACTAATGACATGGTAACTAGGTGTAATGTGGTATTGCACCTTCTTACCTTAGTAAAAACTAAACTCCCAAAGATTGGAGAAAGGGTTGTGCTAGACCCTTGACTGCCAATCCAAAAAGTTCAGTAGAACTTACTAATTACAAAAAGTATTTTATATGTGCCTAAACTGGTGATAGTTTTTCCTCTAACCACAATTAGATCAAAACAGTGCAGGCTTAAATCCCAACTGCTGCAAACCAATGTAGGAAGCTGGCTTGGTATATGGTGCACACGTATTTAATTGATGCACCGTGCACTAATCCAGGGAACCCTTATGGTGATTTTAGTGGTGGTAGATAATTATAGAAAGCTCTTAAAATAGTAGCTGTGGAGAACAACCTTCAGGCTTATCTTGAAGGAGTGTTAAGCAGTTTGTTTTACCAGTTTAATCATGTAGAAGGTTAAAAGAAAAAGAACCGCACAGTGCATATATAAAAAAATGTCTATTTATTACACAACACTCACTAACACATTGGTATATCCCCTACCTGGAGATATCAACACAAACACACAACAATACTTCAATTGCAAATAGGTAAGTAAGCACAAGAGACAGTGGTCTCCAGGGGTAAACTAAACCATATACTAAAAAAGTGGATTGCGAACTGTTATGGAAGTCAGGACTTGAACCAGGAGACTCAGAGGAGTTGGGGACACAAGAAACCATATGTGAGGGTACATATAGGGAGCAAGAACAATCTTGGGACAAATTGACTACAGTGTTAGCCCAACACACAACGGTGCCCTGGCTCTTAGGCGGGGATTACAATTGTGCACTAGACGTTCTTCTAGACAGGTCACACCCCGCCTGCCACACTCCCCGTCGCGCAAACAAACTGAACACTTCCGCAGATGGGTGGAACACTGGGCGCTAGTAGATACCTGGAGAACGATACACCCAGTGTCTAAGTTCTATTCCTTCCACTCTATTCCACATAACCTTCGAGTACGCCTCGACCGATTCTTGTGCTCTGCAGATATCCTCCCGAAAATACAACACACTGATTACCTGGGGCGCATAGTGTCAGATCACGATGCACACACAGTGACCCTCCGCTGGAGGCCACCCCACCCCCCGATACCTACTTGGAGGCTCCCTCAGGACTGTCTCACGGATCAAGCTTTCAGACAAACACACAGGGATTTTATTCAGGAACATTTCCAGCACAATGCGTGCTCTACCACTTCCAGGGCCACAGAGTGGGACGCATACAAGGTCACCGCCCGGGGCCACTGCATTCAACAAATAGTGGGGGTCCGCACAACACTACAAAGCGCGCTACATACATCAGAAACAGCGCTAGCGCAGCTATCCCCGGACTCAGACCAGGGCCTAGCCACCCCAGAGCAAGTGACCGCGGCGAAGCTCGCACATGCGGAATTGCTCCGAGACCTGCGCAAATACAACTTCCGTAGGTACGCTACACGGGTCCACAGAGAGGGTAACAGGGCAGGGGCACTCCTGGCGTGGATAGCCAAACAAGACGTGCTTACGCAGCCAATCACTGAGCTGCGGGATGAGGCCGGAGACCTTCGCACCTCTCAGCTCGACGTCCTGCACGTATTTCGCAAATATTACACGGCGGTGTATCAAACTCCCGAACTGGCCACGCCCCACACGTTGGCACACTTCCTGGGAACGCACACACTCCCCACTATCTCAGCGGAGGACAAGAAGGATCTCGACAATAAGATTACGCCCCCAGATATTAAACGCGCCATCAGATCCATTGCACAGAAGAAGACGCCCGAGATGGATGGGTTCCCGTTGGAATACTATAGCACATTTGCGGCCCAAATAACACCCCACTTAGCGGTCATGTACGATGAGGCCCTCTCCATGGGGATTCTACCTGCATCCTTCCACGAATCCATAATAGTACCCTTCCTCAAGCCCCATAAAGACCCCACGCACCCCTCTTCCTACAGGCCCATCACACTCCTAAACACGGACTGTAAAATCCTTGGGAAGATCCTAGCGGATCGCTACAGCCAAATCCTCCCGGCCCTCATTCACCATGATCAAAGTGGCTTCGTACCCGGGCGTAATACATCCCACAACCTGAGACGGTTTTTTCACATCCAAGATAACGCGAAGGACCGGTTCCCCCATGCAGCGTGCCTGATCTTTGACCTAGATAAGGCGTTTGACACCTTACTCTGGCCCCATCTGTTCGCGGTCCTCCAAGCACTGAATATCGGCCAGATTTTAATGGCATAGACGTGACTCCTATATAGGGGACTTACCTCTAGAGTGCGGATCGGTAAACTGATCTCCGCTCCATTCCTGATAGAGAGAGGGACCAGGCAGAGGTGCCCTCTCTCCCCCTCCTTTTCGTGCTCGCGGTCGAGCCATTGGCCGTGCGGCTGCGTCAAGAGGGCGACTCCTGGTGGATTCCGATCGCGGGGATGACCCACTGTGTATCCTTATATGCAGATGATCTGCTCCTTTACATCCGCGATGTGACGAGCGACCTCACACCGATATGGGATACCCTACAAGCCTTTGGAGCCATTTCGGGCCTCAAGGTCAACTGGGACAAGTCGACCGTCTACCCACTTGGACCCCATGTGGCGCCACACGAAGTGTCGCTGGGTACCCAGACATTACATTGGAACGGGGATGCCCCCAGATACTTGGGAGTACGACTCTATCACTCCCCGACGGATCTATACGAGGGCAATCACCGCAAGGCGCTGGCGGGTTTGCGGTCGGCGGTCAATTTTTGGAAGACTCTGCCCCTGGCACCCATCGGCCGATTGGCCATAGCCAAAAAGATAATGGTACCCAGACTGCTATACCACTTTGCCAATCTGCCGGTGATCCCGCCTCGGTCGTTCTTCCGGAACTGGACTCCCTGCTCACGACACTGATATGGGGTAATGGTCGACGTAGAGTGGCACTGCGCACACTCTTTTTACCGACCACAGAGGGAGGCCTGGGAGCCCCTTCTTTTGAATTATACTTCCTGGCCGCACAACCCCAGTGGCTATCCCACTGGACGGCAGAACGCTATGTCGGAGAGACGATGATTGCGACTGGTAAGATACCTCTCCCGGTCATCAGACGGATGCTCCTGCCCGGGACCAAGCCATCCCGCACCCATCCGCTCCAGGTCTCCGTCGCGCGCAAATGCATGATGTGCATTCATCGTATGTCCAAAGGCCGGCCACTCTACTCCCCACTGTTGCCCCTGGTAGGACTTCCCCGTGGGGCCTTGCATGACACTACTGGGACCCTACAGACCTGGACGGATCACGATGTGACGGAGGTGGAAGCGTTGTTCCAAGAGGGACAGCTGCGTACCTTTGAACAGCTTGAGGAATGGTATGACCTCCCGCGGGGTCAATTCCTTACGCACAGACAACTTGTGGAAGACGTGCGGCCGTTCTGGGATCTCCAGGGCAATGAACCGCCCACACACCCGGTGCTTCACACGATCCTCCGCAAGGGGGCCGGTAGACACCTAGTCACGTGGCACTACAAAGCCATCAGGGAGCTGACTAATGTCCCCCTGGATGCTCTACGCTAGACCTGGGAGGATGACATCGGTAGGGTGTTCCATGACACGGAATGGACACGCGCTTTAGAATACACGAAGAAAGTGTCCAGGAATGCACGATTTAAAAACATACTACACCGAGCCTATCTCATCCCAGACAGGCTTCACTGGTACTACCCGGACACGCCATTTAACTGCCCGCGCTGCCAACTACCGGAAGCGAACTTCCGACACATCTTATGGGATTGTCCCTCTATACGCCACTACTGGTCCACGATACATCGAACACTCCTTGCACTAGTTAGCCTACCGCACGTCGACTCTTGGGAAATTTGCGCACTGGGAATATACAAACGTAAGAAATCCGAGAAAGTGCATTGGCGCTTCACATCCCTTGCCATCCTATTAGCCAAACGAGCCATCGCTATGCATTGGAGAGCTCCCTCGGGCTCCTCGGTGGCGGCCTGGATCGGGCGGTGAGCAAATGGGGGGCCGCAGAAGCAGATATCATATGTGCGGAAGAGGTGCAGGGAATGCGCAAACACCCCATCTCCCTGGAATGGGCACAACTGCTCATACAATTTAAAAAGGAGACGACCCCGGATGACGCATCGGAGCCATCCCCCTGTCCTGCGCACGCCTCCCCCAATGCCCTGACTCCCCCCCCCGCTGCCCACCTGACGCTAATGTCCCACCCCCCCAGCTATGACAGATTGCCCTCATGCCTTTTCGGCGACATGGCCCACCGCTTCTGGTCGGACCACATGCCCCTACGCCCTCGACCCACCAAGTCCATAGACCCCCAATCAACCCGCCGCACATTATCCCCCCACTCACACATCTAGGAAGAGTTTATCCCCATAGTTCCACGTTTAGTTCTCAGTCGGTGGTTTGTCACCGACACACATGTTACCTTTTTTAACTATACTTGACACACTCGTGAAGGTTTGCATGGACACACACGGAGTCGACATTCCCACTCACCCCCCTGCGCGCATGTTGCCCAGGGACAACTCGGATGCGTTCCTGTTTTGATACCTTCCAGTTCCTGAGCCACACTTCCGAGCGTCTTAAGGTGCAACTTGATTCATCTTTCCAGTTAATTTCTCATGCTGAATTTTGTATGACCCTACATTGTGCGTAAACTTGTGTAAATGATTGATGAATCCCCCCCTTTTTTATGGGGGGCGTATACCTGTAAAACTTCAATAAAAATATATATTTTCTAAAAATGTGAGGGTACATATAGAAACTTCCTTTGTTTCTTCAATGTACCTTGACACAGTGGAGTACCGTAGAGTCCGGAGGTACTTTTGATGATCGTAAATCACAAGCACAACCATAAGCTGTTCGCTCCTTCTTCCTCACAAGGGCATTCCATCCTCATCGCCATTGTTAAGAAGATCAAACAGCTTCATTTAAAGAAAATGGCTTATTAAGATAAGAGCAACAAATCCCAGCAGCCGTTCCTCCTGCCACATAGTCCACCTCTGTCCCTAGATTCCACAAGCTGGATTCTAGTGATAGAAGGTTACAGTTGCCAAGATCCGGTTCCCGGGAAACATAGATCAAAACATCACAACATGAAAAGTATATAGAACCTAACAGTAAGTACCCAGGAACCCCATGGAGGCTGTGCGCAGAGTGGAAGCACAGCTGCGTGTCCAATAAAAGTCAACGGGTAAGTCGTGATTGCAGTTTTTGATAAGAAGGACCCTTCCCAATGGACCTTGAAGAAACCCTGTGGAAGACAGGAGGTTGGAGAATCACCCCACCTGTGGATACCCCAGGAACTCAGATACCTACACCAAGGAAGCGGGTGCATAGGTGTGTAGTGACGTAGGAAACCACGGTAGACCACAATGGAGGACTTCAAAGAAGGTGCCACTGGAAAAGATTGTGCAAAAGTCCGGTAGAATCCAAGGATGGATTGTTGAAGAGGAGAACCTATAAGCAGAGGGGACAGAGTCAATGCCAATCGGAGGTGACCCGGTGGCACAGAAGTGCAATGCTCACCGATGTCGGCTGGTCCAGAAGTGTTGATGGTGACCTTGTTGCAGCAGCTGTTAGGACTAGACGATACTGAGAAAGACCAGGAGCCATGCATGTGCTGTACCACGTTGGTAGTCAAGGACCAGGAGATCTGTGTATGGCGGGAGCACCAACAACCCTTGGTAGCTGTAACTGGCATGGAGGGCGATGAAGGAGCAATGTTGGACCAGCAATGCCCAATGGACTCACCACAAGCAAGAGAGTTAGAGTAAGCCTTGAGCAAGTAAGAGAGCGCACTGAAGAAGGAGAAGACACACCGGGGGGGACTCACAGACTTAAGGCACAGGAGTCACAAGAGGACCTCGAGTAGCTCACCAAGAAGGAAAACCCATGGTGAAGGACGCGGTGAGGATGCTGTACTTAGCAGGAAGAGATGCTGGAGGCTGGAGCACCAAAGATCTCTGGAGTGCAGAGTCAAGAATCCTTGGCAACAGCAAGTCGATGGGGTGCACAGGGGCTCAGTCCCAACAGTTCCGACGAAGGGATACTGGCCTCAAAATTGCAGAGGATAGATCAGGCCTCAAGGGAGTTGCAGAACCACAACCTGTGTTGCTGAGCCTTTGAAGTCCATGGGACGTCAAGAACAACAGACTGGTCAGCTTCATTGCGGTGCCTGCAGATGCAGAGGAGTGACTCCTTCACTCCAAGGGAGATTACTTTGGATGTTCTTGATGCCCACAGGTCTGGTGAAGATCCTGGTAAAAGCAAAGACAATGAAGAAGACTTGCAGAACAGCAAAACCAGGAGCAGCGGGGGACTTCCTTGATGCAGTCTCAGTTCAGTCCAACGAAGTCCAAGTGTCAAAACAGTCAAAAAGTGACATGGTTTCATGCTTGAGTCTTGTCCCACGATGAATCTGAAGAGCCACCCACAGGAAAGCTCTTAAGTACTAGGGAAAGGGGTGGAACAACTCTAGGATCACTCAAAAAGGAGGAATTGGACAGAGGGGAGGATACTCCCATGCCCTTTGTTCAGTTTCATGCCAAAGGAGGAGCCAAGGGCTCACTGAACTGGCCCAAACTTGAGTATGAACGGAGGGCACCAAATGTGCCATTCAAAGCAGTCCTGTGGTGCTAGGAAGTACACCCACCCCAGCACAATATACTAAGACCTGTCTGGGAGTTGGTCACACCTCCCTGTGACAGGACAACTATTGTTCTTCCTTCTCCTGCTTGAGCTTGGCTCAGCCGCAGGAGGGCAGATCTGTGGTCGGCAGCAGCACAAGCTTGTTGTCAGACCCTGAACATGGGGTACCCCAAGGGAGCCCCCCAGTACATGGGTTCATACTTCCAACATTTATAAGGGTATACCAGTGTTATATTCCATATAGGTAACCTATGTAGGCACAGGTAACACTGCAACCTTTCACCTATATCCTTCCCTACATTACATGCATAACGGTTCATAGGGACTGACCTTGTACCTATATATGGCACTGCATTCAGAACATGGTTCAAGACTCATATATTATGCATGAGGCTTCTTGGAAGCACAGCAGGACTGATAGCAGGACGAACATCTCCTGGAGAATATCACATATTAAAATTCAGGCCCGTCATCATCCTTTAGGCTGACACAGTAGCTCAGCAAAGTAGGACCCCTGGGGAGACATGTGGGTATATAAAAATCATGTCTTGCTTAAAAAGACAAACCAGAGACGCTGAGGTTCCTGCATGCAGACACTCCAGCTCGTAGTGGTCTAACATCTCTCGAGAACAGGACAGGGTCTCATATTCTCTCCTTTCTTGGGTAATGGGGTTTACTAGAACCTAGAGGGATTCTTGGCATAACACCTAAACAGATGCTAGGTACATCTAGTTGGGGAGGCATTGTAAGAGTAAGCATTTATTATCATGTGTTTTATGTATGTGCATATATTCATGATTACTGCAAAATGGCAGAACTGTACGGTCCCTTTACTTACGTAGTACTGCTAATCATATATCTCTGGTACTGTCTAATGGTTTTTACAGCTCATCTATTTTACACTAGAATAACAACTGTTCAATAAATTCTTATTGAAACGCCCAAACTGTTTATTCTGTGTATCTCTGAGAAACTAAGTGAGCACGAGTGACTAAGCGAAGGTAATATATTGTTTCCATGAACCCGAGGGATCAGGGTTGTCATGTTCTGAGGTTGCCAGAAACTATTCTCTCCCTGATAAGAGGAGATTCTAGTGGCACTGTGAGCTAGCTTATGCAAACAGGCTAACATATCCAGTGAGGGTGCTCAGAAACAGTCTGCCACCAATCCCACAGTTTATGTTATCCTAAAGCGCAGATCTTGTATAGGGTATATAGGAACTACACGACATGGCGCCACCAACGTTGATTGGGAACTTATTTAACAGTAGAATCTGAGTAGTTCAGACGTGCTATTCTCAGAGACCCCTACTCACAGAAACCCCTGGAGTGGGTAGGCACAAACTCCGCCACAGCTGAGTAGGCTAAAATCCTGTTTATTAGCTGTTGGTTAATCATGCTTGAAGGACACAGGGGTATATTATCAAGGGGTTTATCTCCGCTTTTTTGGCTTTAAAAGCCAAGAAAGCGGAGATAAAATTATCTCCCTATTACCAAGCTGTCGCTAACACCAGTTAGTGACAGCTAATAGGAGATAGCGACCATCTTGGGCCCCGCTTTGCATGCCGAGATGTTAGCGACTGGAAACAGTCGCTAACATCGCTATCTCCTATTACCAACTTTTGGAGATATTCGCGCTAAGCGCGAATATCTCCAAAAGCTAACACCTGCCCTGAGCAGTTCTTCACCATGTTATCCAATGGGAGGTGGATAACATGGCTAAGAGCATTTGCTCGATAATGCATGAATATCGCTGACTTTTCAGCGATATTCATGCATTGCGGCCGTTTTTTATCGCATTTGCGATAAACCTTGCTAATAGCAAGGTTTATCTGCGATAAAAATCGCCGATGTGCGGCGATAATTTTTGTCTCTAAACAAGTTAGAGACAAAAATTATCGCTAGTTGTTGGTAATATGCCCCACAGTGTTCCTAAAATTGTGCATAAAAAACCTTATCTTAGTTCCCTTGGAAAAACTTCTTTACAAAAAAGATTGAGACTGGAGGTGACGTAAGAGTAGATCTTCACCTCTCAGCCGGAGAGCAAGATGCAGACGCAATTTCAATTGCAGAAAAATTCAGAAATACAGTCATACTCAAACTGCTAGAGCATGGTTTAGCACCTAGGGGTGGCATTGTAGGTTTTGTGATTGAGGCACACAAAACAAACAAAACAGAGGTTTCTTATTCATGGGTTACATTCCCAGCAGCAAATGCAAGAAAAAAGTAATTTCCCTCTTAAACAGAAGGAGATGCACCAGAGGAATATTGTCCATTCGAGGACATTGAAGTTCCAATCACGTACCAGGAACACTTATACTGGTTTGAAGGCGCCCTACCCCATTTAAGAAGAAGAATAAGACTCGGCCGCTCGGAGGACATGGCAGATATTAGCGGCCTACACACCACATACTGACATTGAAACAATGCCACCAGGAGATTTACTCACACAACACAAAGATTTCATTAAAATCTATAGAAACATGACGCAATTCATCATGAGGACATTTCCAGTCCTGCCAGCAAAAGTTGCAACAAATGGAACTCAATCTCAGGGTACAGCAACTAAAGTAACACCACAAAAATTACACGCAGGGATGGGCAAAATGCCCACAAAATGCAAACAAATGCATTCTGGGTAGCTCAGAAAATAACACAGTTAGAGGCAGTATTCCTGAATACTACCCTGTGTGAAAAACACAGAATGCTAACAATCACCTTGCCCAAGGGGATAACACTACAAGTAGAGGATTGTACCACTTGGGGTACAGTCTTTGCTGCCAAATAATACCAGAAGTCATGGTATTAGCGATGATACCCGATGTATTTTATTTTTGTCCTCATCTAGCAATAGTTTGGAAATGGAGGTGTCGGGCCCAGTTTGCTTTGTGTTCTAACCTTGTGGGGCTTCTCCTGGGTAAATGCAAAAATGCGTGGAGAATCTCTGCTTCCCCTTTCACACTCAAGCTCCTTTTTGTCCAATTCAGGTGCGGTCCCGTCCTGGGTTGAGCTTGTCATTTGTACTACTCTTCAAGTTACACTTGAATGGTTCTATTGCATTGCATAATCATTGGACTATACAGTACTCCCACCAATGTTAACTTGTGAGTTTAGGTCTTCCCACATAGTCCAAAATGTATTTGCCTTTCCCCTCTACTTCTATCTAATTTATTGATTCTTTGTACAGACGCCACCCACTCTTTATGCATTGAAGGTTTTTCCTTAACCCAATTAATACAGAACTCCTTTCTTGCCAACAATATTAGTATGAACATAACTTTTTCTTGATCTTTTCTAAGTTTAGTTACCTGGGATATGTTCTGACTTCTCCCAAAAGAAACCAAGTTCATACTTACCTCAATATGCCATCCCAATACTCTATACAAAGTTTTACCCGTCTCTTCCCAGAATTCCTTAAGAAGGGAGCACAGCCGAAACGTGTAGATCATCCACACTTGGCTCTCAAAACTCGGGCAGCTTCTCTCCTCTTGACCTCCGATCTTTGATAGCCTTTTCGAGGTCCAGTATGCTCTGTGGATAGTGAATAGATGGTTCCTTCTCAATGGTGCAGACTTCACAATTTTCCAACAGGTAGCCATAGATACTTGCCATTTGCTTAAGATATTCAGCTCCTGCAGTACTTCTCCCCGGATCTTGTTTGGAATTTCATAGTAATCCTCCCCTTCTTCAATAAGTGCCCAGTACCAATAAGCTATTTCTTTTTTGGTGATCTTCTTTTTCTGCAGTATTTCCTCAATTATCCCATTTCCTTCTTTGCTGTCCTTTAAGTACTTGACCCAACTGCTTATTTGGTAGTACTTAAATCTGGCAACCGTGCCCATATTTCTTTCACTCAGTGCCACCCATTCTATGACAGAGCCCTGTGTCTTTAGTTCGTCCCACTTTGTGATGTTGTTTTCTTTTAGGGCGTTTGCCAGTCTGTCTTTTAGGCAATCCGGAGTTCCTGGGGAGTCCCATATGGGCGTGTACCTGCAGTAATATCGTATTTTAAGTATCTTTCTCATTTGGTGCCAGAGCGCTGCTGCCGCCTTTAAGCTTTTTAGTTTTATTTTCTTGAAATAATTAGGGTGGCTGTATGTGTATAGGAAGTGGCTTCCTTCCTCGTTGATTATAGCTTTCAGGTGGTCGGGATACTGATCGTAGCTCTATAAAAGTATCCTAATATTTTTTAATTGGAACGCTCTACAGTAATTTAGGATATCTGGGCTAGCTATACCTCCTTGTTCCTTTTTTCTACTTATTTTTTTCCAGGCTATCCTTGCCCCTTTTGCAGCCCAGATAAAACTGCTCAATTCTACCGGTAATTTTTTTTATTTGGTTGAGGTTAAAATCCAATGGGATGGTATTAAACAGATAGGTGAATTTAGGGAGTATGGTCAAATTTGATTATGTTTGATCTTCCCAATAAAAATAGAGAAAGACCCCGCCATACTTTGAACAGTTTCCTTACTTGCTTAAAGATTCTTTCAAAATTTTGGTTTGCAATTTCCTTGATGTCCATTGTGAGATCTATGCCCAAGCATTTTATTTTTTATTTTACTCTGGGGTCTCGATAATTGTTGTTCCACTGTAGGATTTCTGTTTTAGCTTGGTTTACCAAGTAACGTGATACTGCTTCATATGCTTCTAGGATTTCTTCTATTTTAGGGAGGGAGGCCTCTATGTTTCTTGTAAATACTATTAGATCGTCCACAAAAAGTCACAAGGCACATAGGAGAGGAACGGGGCAGCCGTGGGCATCATGAGAGCGGTCCCATGCAGGGTCATTCAACATGGTATGACTTCACTCGAGTCTTTACTTTTTACCGGGGCACCTTAAACTAAGAGTGTTGTGGTTTACCTGCTGCTTCTGGTGGAAGGTGGTACACGTGGGTCCCAGCAGTTCTTTACTGCTTGGGCGACCTGCAAACCAGCTGCTACGCAATGCTATGCCCTGCCAGGTCTGCTTGAGCTCCGCACTGGCACCCGTCGCACTCGCACTATGGACAGTGTGGTGCCAGTGAGGAAAAGGTAGGGGGCGCATAAACGGTCACAAGTCTCTGCAGGAGAGGAACGTCATCCTCTTCGTTACCGGCCCGGCCCACCCCAGCTAAGCTCAAAGCCAATCGGAGCAGCTGGTTTGGATGAGGGCGAGCAATGGAGACTGAAAAAAGCCTAAATAGCCCAAACAACACTAAAGGGCTACTAAATTGAGCAGCACTCGGCACAAGCTACTCACAGGGTCTCGGCGAGCTACCGGTAGCTCACGATCGACCGGTTGGAGACACCTGGTATATATGGTGAGTAATGCTATGCATCCTTCTAAGTTGTGTAATTGTCAGAATTTGTGCCTGCTCTGCCTTGGAATGGTTTCTGTCACATTTCTCTTCTCTACTGTCTTGTGTTGAATCTTTGGTATATCTTATGGATATTTTCTATTTTGTTTCATTTCAGGAAATCTCTTTACCTGCTTTCTTAAAGTTGTTTTCTGTGCAATTTAAATTGTTTCTATAATGTATTGTAATACCACTGAAAGGTACATTCTTTATATTAATGAACTTTTTCCTTTTATCCTTCTTATTTTTTTAGCTTTACTCCAGATTTAGACAATCATTTTTTTTCTTTTACGTTCATTATAGGTCCAACACCCAGAGTATGTGGACAACAATCTGCTGCTGAGAATATATCCACTCCAGACCAGGAACAAGCCTTCAGGAAGGATCCCACTCATGAAAGTCCAGATGACGAGGAGCAGCCTGGTCCATCTGGTCTGCCTGGGCCGACAGCACTAGTGAGTCATACTCAGCCCAGACCTACACCTCTTACCCCAGCTGTTACCACTCTTCAGCATGTGGATATCTCCACTTCCTATGTGCATACCAATAACTGCCCAATCATGTGCCCTCCAGTCCTGGCTGAAGTTGCACAAACACTACAACCACCTGCAATTCAGCCCAGAACCAGTGGGATGGGGCATACTGGGTCAAGGGCACAGGGTAGTGAGGGTAGGGGTCGTGGCAGATAATCTGTGGGCCAGGAAAATGAGGCCACTGGGTTTACTGTCACCCAGGCTACCATCAATCAAGTCACTGGATCCCTCCATAAGTCCCAACACATGATCGGCTAGTCCTTACAAAGCTCCTTGTAATGAAACAGTTGCAGAGGGAGAACAATGTACAGGTGCAGAACCTGAACTCCAGTTTGGATCCCTGACTGGGGTGCTGTATGACATTTACACAGTGCGTTATCACATTTACACCGATATGTGCAGGGCTTTTCCAGCACCCTCTTCCCCTTTCTGTGGTCCAACAACATCTGGGCCAACTACATCTCCCTCAGCCACAGAAAGGAAAGCCCTGCCACGAGAGACAACACCTGCACCCATCTGGCTCCCTGCAGCTGTGGATCCACCAGCCCCCCAGAGGAGAACACATTCATCAGGTCCACTAGGAGAGGCAAGACCATCACCACCAAGAGACTAAGGGGTTTACTTACATTTCTTGGCGCATTCCTGCAAATCAGCAGGGATGCGCAAGGAAAGATGTGTGACGCAAGTTTACACCTGCGCCACCACAGATGTGCATCATGGCGCAAAGATTAATAGATGCATGTCGCATCTGCCGGCGTAAGGTTGGCGCAGTGCTAGAGTTGTGATGCGGACGCAACCCAACTCCAGCACCGTTCCAACCTGGCCTATCCTCAACATGGTGCATCACGCCTTACGCCTGCTTCAGGCAGACGCAAGGTTATGACGCAGCGGTGTCGGAAAAGCGACTCAGTGAAATCTTGTAGATTTCACTCAGGCACTTTTACAAGGAGTTCCTGTGACAGAACGCCCACATGAATTCTAAAGCAGGTTTCCAGTGGCGCAGGGCTTTACAACGTGATGCATCTAAGGAGATGTAAATAGGGCACAACGTGGTGACTGGTCTACGCCAAGCTGCAGAACAGAAGTGATGCAACTTCGGCGCAAATGTGGCACACAGGGCTCGCACATCTGCCCCGCAGAATTCAATTTCCTCCAGTGTGTGACTCCCATTCACTCTGTGGACTATTTTCTGATACCAGTTGGACTTTGGACATTGGATTTCAAACACTTTTGGCTGTTCAATAATAGTTTCATTCACCATGTCTGACTTATATAATTTATGTTAGTTGTTTTTTGACATCTTGTTTAAGTTTTTTTGGTTTTGTTGAATAAAACCAAAACTAACAAAGTCAAAGATTGCTGTTGTAGTTCTTTTCTCAATTTCGCTGTCAATTTTTTCCTTCTATCACACACATTAAAATGTCAAAAATAAAACGTTTGTTTATTCATAAATAAAAGCCATGTAATTTTACTCACATTCTCCAAAAATGAAAACAATTAACAAATAGCACAAACCGAAATGATGTATGTTATTAAATTGTAAGAAATAAATGTTCGTCATACTTGACAAAAACATTCCAACCTATGCATAATCCAAATCCTCACTGCCATTTTAAACCCTTCGGTGCTGATGACGGCTCCCGGTCGTCATCAGTTACGGTGGGCGTGTGCTGATGACGGCCAGGAGCCCTCATGACCACGCCCGCGATCGGAATGTGCCGTAGAGGCGCAGAATTCCGGCCGCAGCCAGGGGGTTAACATTTCCAGTTCCAGACATTGCCATCATGGAAGAATATGATATAATCCAAAAATCAGATTTAATAGACAAACTATCATTGACTTATGTCATCAGCTGGAGCTTGATCTTCTGGCTCAGAATAGTAATCCCACATCAATAACACGAATAGTGAAAATGCAGACATTACTCCATTTTCTGGCCACAAGACGTTTCAGTGTCTGGAGCAATGTCACAACCAACTTTAAGTGGTGTTGTGCAAGAAGTCTTTTCTATAATGATGAAACACATCAACAGCTTCATACACTTAACACAAAATGAGAATTTAACCAATGGGAAGGAAGATTAATATGCTTTGTTTGAATGCCACATGTGGTTAGAGAAATTAAGGAGCACATATTGGCTTAGTGGCACCATTCAACAGAAAACAAGTGTAGTGCAATCTTAAGAACTTGAAATCAATAACTGTGCAAGTTGTATTTGTACAATATATGTACACCAACAGTGTGTGTGTATCTTTCACAGGATCAATCCATGTTCCCTTTGTACTTTGCAACAGCAGCATATAACTACAAATGTCACAGCTTTTAAATGTCCAGAAGAAGATGACACTGCGAATGGTCCTAAAACAGATAAAAACAAAAAGATTAATAATGTTATATTACAAAATAGGCCCCTTACAACAATCAACGATAAACAATGTTAATGAACACAGCAATCAATGTGCCAAAATGTTGATCAACAAACATCTCGGTCTGGGATTTTACTTAACTTGGCCTTTCAAAAAAATGTCCAGCACAGTCTTTTATCCTGACTACAATACAAGTTTGTTTAACATTTAATGCAAAAAAATGTAAATATATAATTACACTCATGAAGAAGTTGTCAATGGCATACTGACATACCTCAATTCCTTCCACTTCACCACTATCATAAACATTTGACATTCATCAGCCTCACCCAGTGGCTCTTCATGGTCTTCTTTATTTGCAATGTATGAGATGTTCCATCGCAGGGCTATGTTGTGTAACATTCAGCATGCCATGGTGATTTTGCACACCTTATCGAGTAGAGAGGGCTTCACCAGTCTTGTCCACACATTGTAATCTGGCCTTTAGGAGCCCAAAAGCCAACTCCACTGGCTTCCATGTTTCTCCCTGGGCCTCATTGAAGCGGACTTCCCCTGGCCTTGTTGGATTCCTCAGCGGTGCTAACAACCATGGTCAGTTAGGATAAGCTGTGTCTTGTGTATACTAAAAGAAAAAAAAAGAGTAAAAAAATGTAACACAATTTTAGATCATTACAGTTTACATTAACCAAACAATATATTGACAAATTGTACTTGCCAACAAGCCAGGCCCTCTCATGTCAAGTTGTGATATTAGCCGGGGTATGCTGCTATTGCATTGTACAAAGGAATCATGAGTTGATCCTGGAAATCGCAAACACACGTTTGTGATGTACAAATCTGGTAAGCAGACAACTTGCACATTGATTGAATGGAAATTCTTTCGATTGCGGCACACTTGTTCTCTGGCGTGTGGTGACACTAAGGCAATATGTGTGCTATCATTGCTCCAACAACATGGGGTAGGCTGCCCAAAGCATACAAATCTCCCTTCACATTGGCAAAATCCATGTTTGTGGGAAACTGAATGAAGCTGTTGATGTGTCTTATCACTGAAGAAATAGCCTTTTGTAACACACCACTGAAAGTTAGTTGTTATTCCCCCAGATACTGCCACATTTTAGTAGAATGATCCTGTGGCCATAAAATGGAGTTCTGCCAATATTTTGACTATAGATGTCATTGATGTAGGATTATTATTTAGAGGCAGTATATATCAGGCTGAAGCTGATGACATAAATCAAAAATTGTTTGTCTATTCAATCTGATTTTTTTGATAATATCCTGTTCTTGCATGGTTGCAAAGTCTGGAAATATCTGAACACTTGAGGCTGTTGTCTCCTCACTCTCCCTGGGTTCATACATATACATTTAAAACAAAAAAATGTGGTAAATGTTTGCAAACATAATTTAAAATTAAACCACAGATCTTATCTGGTTTTCAATAAATCTAAATTTCAAATACATAATTATTTAGAACCTTAATATGTTTTGTATGGTTATTTGTCCGAGATGACATTTTTTACGTGTCCATTTTTTCTTTTGAATGTGTATATGATACATTGTAAATGTATTATTTACACAAATTATTATATGTTTTAAAATGTTGTCATCACAAATACCGCCAACGGCAGTAAAAACAACACCACGTAAATATTGCATCTAGCCACATTCACGCACTAAATTACACTTTTTGGAAAAAACAAATGAACAACATTAACATTTCTACATGTAAACAAAGTAGCCGCTATTTTGAGTGGTGGTGATGCACTTAACATTCACTTTTTCACTATTTCTGAATGTAAAATGGCGGACACCTGACCTCGCCATCAGGACATTTACTATTGGAAGTCTGCAAGTGATAGGGCCCCGGCCTTCTCACCAGAGGAACTGGATTTGCTGTTTATGGAGGTCCTGACCCTGTACTGTCAGCTCTATGGCTCACCAGAGAAACAGATACATGTTGAAAATTGATGTTATTCTGACTGTAATTTTTTTTAAACACAGACTAGAATGTAACTTTTAGTTCCTGACTGAAGTATAGTAATTACCGTGAAGTGCTAATTTTTGTTATCATTTACCTACAACTATGAGGGTGTGTTTTTTTTAAACCCAATATAATTATAGAACACCCCAACATTAGTATGTGTTGTGTGTTTGAGTCTCTATATTCTATTTGGTGTGCATTGCTATATATATATATATATATATATATATATATATATTCACTGAAAAAACCATAGGTTATAGACCATATATAGTTAGGAATTAGCATTTAAAAAACCTTATTTTACTCACACAAAACCATTGAAATTCCATATATAGTTAGTTGTACTAACTATATATCGCGCACCCGCAATCCACTGCTGATCATGTCACATATTACATCATTCATGACATGGTCAGTGACATCACTGATGACATCACTGATGACATCTCAAATGACATCACTGATGACATCACTGATGACATCTCAAATGACATCACTGATGACATCACTGATGACATCTCAAATGACATCACTGATGACATCACTGATGACAACATCCAGTGACTGTATTTTTCTGTAAAGTTAAAATATGTCTTGAGTGGATGTATAAGTGTCTGGATGAAGGATTTAGTAGGGGCATGACTGACTGTATGAGTGACTGATTAAATGTGTCTCACTGAGTGCATGGGTTAGTGACTAAACTGTCTTAATTTGTGCATCATTATGTCTGTTGTTCTGTAAACTGCTGCATGTGTTGATCAGTAGCTATATGATTAACTATATGGGTTATTGATTGGTTGCCCACGCATTTGTATGGGAGACTGAGTGTGTGTGTGGGTGGCTGGGAGGTGTATGACTCTATGCATAGATGTGTGAGCAGTTGATTGACTAGATGTATGGGTTCAAAAGTGCATGTGGAAACAGCTGTATGGGCAGTTGACTGTGTGCATGAGTGTATTGGTGAGTGAATGGATATCTCAGTGCTACATGTTAAAGTAAGTACATATGTAAAATACAGTACATGTGAGAGTTGACATATATAAATAACTGTGCATAAGAGCCAGTGAATGTGTGAGTGGCTGTATGGATCATTGTGAACTTGTATCCAGGATTGTATAAGTGAATAAATATGTTTTAGTATATGTTTGAATAAGTAAGGTGTGTATAACTGTATAGTTGAGGAAATGGAGGTGTGATTGATTCTTTGTATGACTGACTAAGTGTCTGAGTAACTCCATGGATGAGTGACAGTCTATGAGTGTCTGTTTACACTGATTGTATCTAAGGTTATATTAGAGTCTGAAGAGGTTCATCGTATTATCACATGAATGATGTCATCAGTGATGTGATCAGTAATGTCAAATGAGATGTCATCAGTGATGTCATCAGTGATGTCATTTGAGATGTCATCAGTGATGTCATCAGTGATGTCATTTGAGATGTCATCAGTGATGTCATCAGTGATGTCATTTGAGATGTCATCAGTGATGTCATCAGTGATGTCACTGACCATGTCATGAATGATGTAATGTGTGACATGATCAGCAGTGGATTGCGGGTGCGCGATATATAGTTAGTACAACTAACTATATATGGAATTTCAATGGTTTTGTGTGAGTAAAATAAGGTTTTTTAAATGCTAATTCCTAACTATATATGGTCTATAGCCTATGGTTTTTTCAGTGAATTTTCAAGGTTTTGTAAATGCTAATTCCTAACTATATATGGTCTATAACCTATGGTTTTTTCAGTGAATTTCATTAGTTTTTTAAAAGCTAATATCTATAGCTGTAAAATGTATTCTTCTTTAAATCCAAAAATATATTTTATATGTTTATTAAAAAAAAAAAAATTATTATTTTTTTTGTTTCGCTCCCGGTTCGCGAACCGGGAAGCTTTCCGTTAGCTCAATTTGATGCCGCGACCCAGTCCGCGAACTGGTAAACGTTCCGTTAGCGCAACTGCCGCGTTAGAAATCAACATCGTGACGCGTCGCGGAAGCGCGACGTATCACGTTGTCGCGTAATGCGTCTTATGACGCGCTGCGTTAGCGCACCCGGAAGTGCTCCGGTACGCGAACCGAGGCGCGAAGCGCAGCGACCCGGAAGCGATCCGGGGCGCGTTCCGCAGCGCGTAACATAAGCGTGAGAGGTCATGTGACTTGTTAATAAAACTTTTCATTGGTTCATTTAACTTTTGGTTTCATAATCATGTAAGGCTAGGTCAGGTGACCTAAAAATAACACTTTCCATTGGTTTAGAACTATTGTTTTTCCCAAATGATGAAAACCCCTCCTTCTTTCCTCACTCTGACTTTCATCATTGTGAGAGGAAGACCTTATTTCATACTAGAGCAATGGCTTCAATGGTAGCTTCAGCTGGTGGACCCCCACCACCACCACCACCTCCTCATGGGAAGAGAGGACCACCTCCCCAGGTCATCACCAACACAGAGGAGGAAGAGGAAGAAATAGAGGAAGAGGAGAGAGAAGGACCACAGTTCTTGGAAGAGGTGCCCCGGGTTTCCCATAGGAAAGCCAGTTTCATTTGGCAGTTTTTTTCAATGCCTCCAGGCCAGAAGAAAGTGAATGCGAGGTATGTCACCTGCCTCATTTGCAAAGAAAAATTATCAAGAGGGACTGATAAAAAGTATAGCTATGGGAACTATACCATGCATAGGCACATGAGCAGGTGGCATCCACTCAATTACAGCCGGGCGGAAATACGAGACATGGAACAGAACCCAACAGCAACTCCTGTGGCCAGGTCAACTTCGTTGATTTCTTTGACAGCAGCAGAGGCACGGGAAACCGTGCCAAACATCCAGGATAATTTTGGGCATATGAAGTTTACTTGTCTGCACTGCGGTGCATTGATATCATGTGGCAACATGAGTATCAATTCAATAAACCTAGCTTACAACAATCATAATTGCCCTAACCGCCCCACACAGTAATTTTTTTTTTGCTCCTGTTGAGCCCTTTTCAATGCCTGTTTTTTGTTGTTTCCCCACCCCAAAAAACCAAAAAAAATATAAAATTGTTCAAAAAATACAAAAAAAACAAAAAATTAAAAAAAAATTAAAAAAATATAAAACAACAAAAACATTTAAAAAAAAGTTCTTTTCAGAACTACCTCCCCTTTCAAAAAAAATTGCTAGAATGTTTGGCACTCTAGCAAGCTCTATTTCTTTTAGTTCGCTCCCAGTTCGCTTCCCGGTTCGCGAACCGGGAGCGAACCCAAAAAATTTTTAAAAAGAAGAGTAAGTATAAGGAAAGTAAACAGAGAGTGATGTTAAAAGAAAGACAGCTATAGGGAGTAAACCAGAGATACTGTTTAATAGATATATTTACCGAAGAAAAGACGGAAGAGGGTATAATTGTGGAAAACAAAATAAATAAGGAAGTGAAAGAAAAAAAAGAGAGTAGAACAATAACAAAGAAGAGTTTCTTGGAGAATGTGAGTGAATGTTCAAAATAAGATTAAAACATGGGGAATAACAGAGAGAAAAAATAGAAAACAGAAAACAAAAAATAACAGAAAAAGATTAATTGAAACAGCAAAGAAATGTAAATAACATAGAGCCATATCATCAACATAGGCAATAAAAGTTTTGCAGCTTTTATCGGCAGAAATATGTCACCAAAGCCGCTTTTGCGGCAGAAAACTGCCGCTAAAACCACTTTTGCACCAGTTTTCTGCCAATAAAAACAGCAATAATTTTATTGGCTGTGTTCATAATATGCCCCTTAGTGTGCTTCAACTACACAGAGAAAGCATTATGAACAAGTAGTGAAAAAGTGATCAGTCAAAGACACTAAGAGTAATAGAGACGGAGTGAGTGAACAAGAGTGAGGAACTATGAGAAGAGAGGGACTGAGAAAAGGAGTGGAAGGAGTTGAGTAAGTAGGTAAAAGAGAAAGGAATGAGGAAAGTAGCAAAGGCAGGAAACTGAGGGTTAAAGAAATAAAGCTGTGGAACTAATAGTAGGTGAATGTGATAGAAATGTAACGAAAAGAATACAAAACATTTACCTTATAATTGTCGTTAAATTACTCACTTTTTCTTTTTATACTTTCAATCTGTGAAAGAGAGAACAGACATTTGAAAAATATTAAAACATGTATTTAAAAATTACAAAAGACAAGGGGAAAGATTGAAGGACAAACAGTTTTTCAACAACTTTGACACTGACAGAAGCTTCTGCTTCTCCAGGCCCCCTACACAGTCCTAAAGATATACATTTTAAACTAACAGTATCTTGATGCAGATGAAGTGAGGCCTATCTTAAAACATGGTGCATCTTTTGCACTGCTGTTGTCTCAGAAAAGTGTCGCAAGACACTAACATTTTAAATGATTGCTTCAGGATGCCAATAAGATGTGTCCTATCCAGAGGTTTGTTTGAGGTGAGACCTACTCAGGGTTCCAAATGAAATTTCGAGTTGTTTGAAGAGAACAGAGGACATAATACATGTGGAGGCCTACCAACGAATTGATTAATGTCCACTGCACTCTTGAACAAATGTCAGACCTCCTCTGTCTCCAGGAACAGGCCTAAACCTCATCTACACAATGTGGTGTGTAATGTTAGGAAACACAGGTAATATAATTGAAAAACATGCAAATTTTTTTGCTCATTCCACAATCATATGACCTGTGTTTCCTTTGCTTAGGTATCTCATTGTGGAAATGTAGTCTATCATATGAAAGACTACGTAGAATATGAGCACTGTATGCAAGAACTTTGACACTTACAGAAGCCTCTCCTTCTCCATCCCTCCTACACAGTTCTAAATGTACATCATAAATGGAAACAGTACAGAATTAATTATACATGTTAAATGGTTTATTTTTGCTGTTCTCAGAATGTATCAAATTTCACTAAAAACAATGACTTGAAGGTATTCATCATATAACAGCGGGGAAAAAAAACACAATCAAAATGATTGTGTTTAAAAAACCCATACAACATAACAAATCAGAATTCAGAACTCCTTAAAGTTAACTTACTTTCCATGACGTCAAAGGATGTCCTATGAACAGCTTACACTCTGTTGTGCTGTTATTACTTTCAGCCCGCCACTTTCTGAAAGAAAACCTCCATCGTTTTGAAAAACATGTTACATACAATAAATGACTTCTTGCTCTCTACCACAAGTTTCCACAAGGCCAAATCTTGTCAGAGCCATTTATAACTCTTGGATTTCTTGTAAGCCAATCCCGTCATTTGGCATTTCCGCAACTTTCAGAATTAAAATGTTGAAGATCATTTTCACAATCCTGGACTAGTAATATCTTCCCCTTCTTCCTCAGTCATGTTCTACATTTCCTATGACACTGATACTGCTTACTATGAAGCAGACTTACACTACCTCTATGACTACTACAGTTATTTAATTCTCTACATCACTTTTAATCACAAAGCAATGTAAAACAGTAGACAGCATTGCAGACTTACATTCCCTCTACTCTATGTTTTGATTGGCTGCTTCAATTAGCTTATAAAAAGAAATAGTTTTTCTGAACTCATTCAAAGTGCACTTATTTCTCCATGACGTCCAGTCTTATGGTTAGAAGTTATGTCTCTGAACTACACTTATCCTCAAGGCCAAATCGTGTAGGAGCCATTAGAACTTCTTGAAATTCCTCAGAGCACATCCCGAGATTCTTTCCCTAAAATTTTGGTTTTAAAAACACCAGGTAAGAGTTTTTAAGGTCATACGGCAATTTTTTTTTGAAAATTAAAACAGAATCATTGCAGAATGACCAGCCATTTCTAGACTTTAAATAAGCTGTGTAATGTCCTGATGTTATTGAAGGACCGTCATGATATATAATTGCTGCAGTTACAAAAGTCCTTCCTGATATTGACAACTGCGAAGCCACAAAATTTTTAATTAAAGTTGTCAATTTTGTTCCATCAGGCCTACATCGTTGGAACATTAAAATGACATACTGGCCATATGTTTGTATAAATATTGTGGACATCATTTCAGATTTACATTGGCTACACTCCATGTTGTGATCAGCTGCTTTTACTAGCTTATTAAAGGAGACTGATTTACTGTCTGGCAAAGTTAAATATATAAATCTTTCTGAGTCTACACTAGTAGTACTTGATACCATACAGTTCTCGCAGTCATGCTGCCATTGATAAGAAAGCCCAAACAGCTGATCTACATCTACACCTTCAGCATGCAATACATCAAGCATATACATTAAAAACTCCTGACAATCTTGCTGAATATTTTGAGAGAATTGTGTTTGGCCTGAACATCTGTCTAACAGATTTCGAATTTCAGACACACTTTCTATGTTTGTTCTATCAGTGCTACATTTTTCTAAGACCGAATTTAACAAACTGCAAAATCTTTGATCAGAATTGACCACAATCTCTTCTTTTACATTTTCTAGAGAAAACAAAACATTAACCACTACATTAGCATAGCAGTTGACACCAGAACTGTTTTCAAATTGAAAACCAACAACATCTTCAACAGAATCCTTTTTGTTTCTGCTTATAATTTCAGGTTCATCGACTTTTCGTCTTTTTGCTACAACCTCCCTAGTATTGGTCACATTTCTTCGTTTCCGGCCTACCACACGTTTCTCAAACAAAGGATATTGAGGCAAATGTGGCGCATACTCTCTTCTTAACCTATTGTATTCCTTAACACAATCTAGATCCGCACAAATGTTTGTGACATCACACTCAATCAAGTACAATCCCGATAAAGTTCTAACTCGTGACAATGCCACATATGCCATACCCTCCTTGAACACAGAACTGCCAATATTCACCAATGCACTGTCTACACTTAAACCTTGCGATTTATGGATTGTCACCGCATATGCCAAGCAAACAGGAAACTGCTTACGGCGAACATATAAGTCTTTTACAAGCAAAAATCTAGCAGAACAACGACCAATTAGCTGTACTTCCTCAATGCCATCAAATTTAATTTTTAAAAATTCAATTCCATCTCTATTTCTGTATTTCACAAAATCAACAACATTACCCATTGATCCATTTACCAGACCTCTTTCAACATGTAAATTCCTTCTTAAAATTATACGGCAGTTCAAGCACACATTCAGAGTCTTTTCAAAACCTGCAGTTTTAGATATACTCTTCTCTAATGAATCCAATTTTGTTTTCAGATTCTCAGACAAAATAATTGTTGATCCCATATGCTCTACTCTGTCAATAGCTTCCAGTTTCACAATCTCTTGCTTTTCTAAATGCAACATTTTGTTGTTGAATTTGGCACATTCTGCAAGAGTTGGCATCAAACATATTCCAGATTTCTTCTCAGTAATTTTCAGAAAAATATTCTCAGGCACAACATCTTGTTCTGGATATAAATTTGACAGTAATCGTGCATGTAAAGCTTCTTTCCCATGCTCGGTCACTTTTCCAATTCTAACATCTTGTAGAATAGTCTTGTAAACTTCATCCTTCGCCTGACGCATATTTTCATGCAGTTCAGCATAATTGAAGTTTAACCATATATTGACGTTGCCAATGCTGCCTAGGCACTTCCTGGTATCTTCATGCGTGAGCATTTTGAACACAGGTTGCCCTTTCACTGGTGTCAGCTGCAGAAGATCTCCGAAAACAATGATGTGTTTGCCACCAAATAACACATCATACTCTGTTTTGAGAACTTCTTGCATTCTCAAATGCACAAAGGCAAACATGACATTGGAAACCATGCTTACTTCGTCAATGATAAGAAGTTTCATTTTCCTCAAGATTCTTGAAACTTCAAAACAAGCATCTCCAGATAGCTTGTGATATTGTAATTTGTTGTCATGCTCCACTGGCAGCATCAGTAAACGATGTAAAGTAATCCCTTTAATGTTATATGCTGCCAGTCCAGTTGGAGCGGTGACAACACAAGACAGCGATGACTCTGTCCTTTCCTGCAAATAACATGAAATTACTTTAATAAGGAAACTTTTTCCAGTTCCCGCTTCTCCACTCACGTACAGTCGGACAGGCTTCAACGACGTACATGAGCACTCTTTCTTGTCATGACTTAATCCATGATCAATTTGCATGGTAACTTCGTCATATATTTTCCTCTGCTCAACGTTGAGTTGTCTTTCCAACTCTTCTAAGTTAACCGCATCCTCCTGAGCATGTGCCATGGCTCTTTCCACTTCATTCATAGCAGTGGCAGCTTCATTTTCGATAACAGGTCCTCCTAGTGGATCCTGACTCAATGAAGCAGAACTCTGACTGTCCTGAGAACTGTCTCTGGCAATCTCGGCTGCAATCATTGCTTCCTGCTCAATTTCCGCATTCAACATTTCTACATATTTGGGAAAAGCAGGACATTCTATGGTCTCCTTGGCGGCATTGAAAGAGTCTTCGTAACAGAGAAAATCTCCAAGCAGTTCCTCTTCTGCACGCCAAGGCTTGAAAAGTTGCAAAAGTGCTAAATAGAAAAACTCCTTTTTTTCAGGAGATTCGCCACTCAATTTTCGATGGTTTACCAAGTGGCATTTTCTTTGCTTGACCAGACATCCCTCACTTCCTATTACAGCATACACTCCTTTCTCAGTATCTTCTTTGATGTTCCTCTTGAATATGTAATTTTGAAGAACCTCATATAAACAAACATTCTCGAGGTGAATACTTCGATTTGGATAATATGTATCCAACATGTTGGTCTTCAAAATGTCGGTACTGTTTGGCTCCTTTTCCGCCAAATACTCAATTTCCCGCACAGGTTTGAGAACTCGATTACGCGTTGCAGCAAGACCAAGACTCGCCCAAATGATACTCCTGGACTTGGCATAGAGACTTGCTGAAGACAACCGGTCAGAACATTCGTACGCTCCAATTTCTCGATGCGACAACATCTTCAGACTGAAACTGTACAACTTCTTGCTGAGGCTCTTTTCATGGGAAATGTCCTCCCACATATCCTTCAATTCTGTCTTCTCTTTTTTGGTGATGTAAGATGTCACATACCGAGCCACAGCCATACAGTTATCAGCCACAAACTGTATATCCATGTTAGCATTCCACATGGACAAAATCACCGGGTTGTAGTCGTTGATGTACTTGGACTCTTCGTTCCTCTTCAAATTGTATGTGTTTTTAGGTGATTTCTTCATCACATTATGTCGCAGCGAAGACATCAAACTGTTTACTCTTCCTTTAGAAATCACCGGTCGTGGAAAGCCGAAACTACATTTGGTGTAGAACTTGTCCTTGTTTCGGAATTTACGACGACAGTACTTTCCACATTGATGGCTTTGGAAACGCAGAACTTTTTCTCTTAGGCTTTTCTTCTCCTTTGCGTTTGGAACAGCACACGTAGAATACTCTTGTATAAAACTCATCACTGAGTCTTCTGGATCCGTTCCAAATTTAGGTGCATCCTTGATCCACAGCAACATATGTATATGAGGAGCACCTCTTGCTTGGTACTCCTTTCTCCAGAAGAAATCCAACACCTCTCCAAGAGGTGGATTCTTCTTATTCATGATGAAAGACATCATAGCTTCAAATCTATGATTGAAGTACCTACATACATTGACTGGATCCAAAGAGCACAGTTCTCCGGGTGTCTTGAATTCGATGTTTTCTACGTTAGCATTTGCCTCTCGTAGAAATTCAAGTAAGTCTTCCCAGCCATACTCGGCACAGCTCAGAGTGAGGAACCATGTGGGAGTTCCTCAGCATACATTTTAAATCACCATGACGACGGTACCAGTACTCATTAGTACCACGCTGACACGCCATGAGATTAATCAGGTGAGAATCCAAAATACTGTCTTGGACATTGACTTTATCCATAAAGTCACTTGCCGAGATGTTTTGCATGTGTATACCACTTTTCAAGATGTGGTTCACTGCATATGACAGTCCAGACAGATCGCTTTCAAACAGGAGATGAAACAAATAGGGAATGCATTATCGAAACCTAGCATCTCCTGCATACAATCGCAAAGTCCGGTATTCAGAAGCAGGAATTTGATGAGGTCGCTCATCATATCTTCCTCCCTGACCTGTTGGAAAAAGCTGTGGGAAACACCGAGCTTCCAAACTTTCCTCCCAAACACTAATGGGACTCCCTTTGGCTTGTTTCATTTGAAACAACTCAATAGCATTCCCCATGACTTCCTTGGAATGCAAAGGATGAACACTATAATGTTCATATATTTCTTCACTAGTAGAGGGTTCTACTTTCTCAATTTGACCAGCACACAAATCGCTATCCTCTTCCTCACTTACTTCCTCTTCTGCAACATATACATTCTTATAGTATTTATTATTTTTTTTCAAATACAATGTTGCCTTTTTAACTTTCCTAACATCCACTAAATCTTGCCATATTTTCTTATTCTTTGTCGGAACCCCATTAACTAAGATAACCAGAGGTTCCTCTTCCACTTTTTCTACTCCAATTGTGTTAATGTTTTTCTTCAAATCTAGAGGCAAATAAACAACTCTTCCCTTTAATCCTCTCTGTAAATCTGATGGAGGCAATTTCCCTGTCTTTGGCTCCATTCTTACAATAGCCTGAAAGGGATGGATACTTTGAATCAAAATAGATTCATAAGTATTTAAATCCTTCAATTCAGAAGGAATCTCAACCAATTCCAGATTATTATGAACTGCTCTAGCAGGCATCTGGTTTTGATTTAATTTGCAACAACAATAAGTACACACACGTTGATCCAATCCCAAATCAAAACAATTTTCTACCATCAAGTATGTTGTGAAATCCTTCCATTCACTATTATTTTCCCTTTCACTTTTTGCATATAAATCCACTAACTTAGTCTGATTCTTATAATAAGTGCGTCGACAACACACACAAGTGAAATTTGGCCTCTCACTTGATTTGACCTGAAACGTCGCAATTTCCCTCTGGAAATTATCTGTACTGGAAACCTGTACACTATCTTCCACATTACCCGCTTCTTCTTGGTCAATTTCAACATTCTCCTCTTTACTTCCAAAGTAACAAAACTCAATTTCTTCACATATATTCTTCACATCTATTTCAGAACCATGCAAAAGAGCAGCGCATAATTGTTTAAGCATAATTGCTGGACTCTTAGCATAATACAACATTCTAACTAATTTCCTCACTTTATTATGATGCACTGCTAGCATCCTGAAATGATGAAAAACACTCTGGCATACTCTCCTGGAAAGACAAGCCAGTGAATGACCATGCAAACCTGTCACTTCTCTCACTCTGCAAGGATCTAATTCTTGCAACAACCTCATTTTCTGCTTCAAACTTTTCTTATTAAATGACCGTACAAAATCACAAAGCAAATTGATGGAATCCTGTCGCACACTGCAAATACTACTACACTTCCAGGTGTACACAGGACCCTTAGCACGTCTTCCTAAAACCTCATTACCTAACACCTCTTCTGCCTCTGTTGTCACAAGTTTTTCTTTTTCAACTGGACAACCATCTTTCACTTCATAAGCACGACCACTGGTGTCAACTGCATGCACCAAATCATTATCCTGGAAATAACTCTCCTCATTAAAAAATGCCTCACAGCTTGAACTATGCATCCATTCTCCAGAAAAAACTTCACAAAAATTGCTACGATTAACTATTCTCTTCCATCTACTATTTCTTTTGAAATCATAAATTGCCTTGTTTAGCTTCCTAATTCTATTGATTATCAAAATAAATAACTTACGTTTAATTTCAAATGCCTGATCAATAACTTTCTCAACTTTTTTTTTTCTCTTATAAAAAAGCACTTTCTGTTGACCTTTCTTAATATTTTTTAACAAATTGCCAATTATCCTGTTGCGGAACATTCGTTTACGAATGTCCCTAAACTGTTGTTTCCTTCTACTATCATGCACAGAGTTATCTCTTGCTCTAGCAGTAACATTTTTGATTGGCCTTTCCTTTCCGTTTGAATTGCTTCTCTTTTTCTGGACTGAAACATTTTCTGTAGTAATATTTTTTTTACTACAAATATTTCTTATGAATGTTTTTGTACTCTTACCCGGTGCTTTCTTGGTGACTTGACGATTTTTTTTTGTAGAGGACTGCTGCTGTAAATGATGGACCTGCTGTCTTTGACGTTTTGTAGCCTTTCTCATTCTCTCCTTAGTTGGCATTCTCAAAATTTGAAATTATCTGCAGTTGAATCTGTGGTAAAATATAATAAAAAATGTTATTAACCACTATTACCAAACAGTAAATCAATAACAGTCAACAAAAACTTAACACACTACTTAACATTTTTACATATAATATTTTTTAGTGCTTTGGCAAATTTAGAATACAGAAATAGCAGAAAAGAAATGGAATTCTTCTTCATTTACCTGTCCTGTTTTATATGTGAATCTGATCTAATTTTATGAGCATATTTTAATATTTTATTGAAGACACTACACATAACCTGTTTTTGAAGGTGTGTTTAATTTAAAATTAAACAGTTTACATTTTTACTTTTCATTTATTGTAAATTTTAAAAATAAATGTTTATAGTTCCATAGGCTCAAGCAGGTCAGCTTCCCACCCTATGTCATATAATTCAGACAAATCTGCATCCTCATCACGTTCTTCTTCATCCTCAGGATTTAAATCATCCAAGGGATCAACATCCACTGATGTTTCAATTACGAGTTCAATGATGAGGTCGAAATGAACTGATTGCTGATTGTCGCTCATGTTGATGTTGTCTTTATCTTTAAAGAAAGATAACAACAATGAGATGTTGCAGAGTAAGAGACAAATCTCAGAGATTATAATAGTAAAATTGTTTAACAAGAGTAACATTTTGCAGCTATTATTTAGCCATGTCCAGCGATGCTGAGCAGGTGACGCCTATGTCTAATTTTTCAGTGAACAGTACTCATCTCTTCTTAACCTTGGATAAGCCTCACCGACTCTGTGTCCCCTGCACATACTTAAATGTAAAGGGGCAGATTTATGTTAAATGGCACATCCCCAGGCATGCACCAGTTAACGTGCACCACTGCTCTGCCACCCATGGTGTGCCGCATTTACAATCAGATAGGAAAAAGCTGCGTCAAAACCCTGCGCCTGCTTTGAGCAGGCATAGGTCTTGACACAACATTGTGGAGATGGGGCACCCCTGAGCCTTGCTGGAGCTGCATCGCACTTGCGATACAACTCCAGCAATGCGCCACCTTTACGGCACAGATGCGTCACGCATCTGTGCCATTTTTGCCCCATGCTGCGCCGCATTGTAAATGCAGCACACCATGGGTGGCGGAACAGTGGCGCAGGATGACTGGCACATCCCTGGTGATGCGCCAGTCATCATAAATCTATCCCTAAGCTTCTTATCTTGTTACAGATGAACCGCCATATGTATCATCAAACTATTTTGCATTTCCTAAATAGCGAATTTTAAGGGATAAATAGCGATTCTTTACCATTCCTAATTTGCAATGAGCAAATTGCTAATTGCAAATTACTCATTCATTTCCATGGGCCAGGAGGCCCATAGGAATGAAGGTGCAATTTGCGATTAGCAATTAGCTCATCGCAAATTAGGAATTTTTCCAAGGGTGCATGGGTGTCTCAAGAACACCCTGCTGCACCCCCTGAAAAAGAAATTTGGTGGCATATGGCGCACATACATGCCCTAAGGGCATGTATGGGCGTCATATGGCACCTTTTGTTTTTTGGAAAAAAAGCTTTTTGAAAAGAATTCGCAAAATACCACCAACTAGAAGTTGGTGGTAATTTGCAAATCCTTAATGGCATTTTTTGCATATTTTTTGTTTGATACATTGCATTTAAGAAATCACAAAATTTGCAAATCCTTCAGTGCAATCGCAAAATAAAGAATAGCAAATTTTGCTATTCCTTATTTTGCATCAAACTTGTTTGATACATACCATTTGTCTAATTAGCATTCGCAAAGGCCAAAATTCACAGAACTTCGACCTTTGCAAATGCTAATTACCTTCATACATATGGCCCCAAGTGAGTCCTGTCTTGCAACATGGTGCATCTTTTGCATCACTGCTGCATCAGTTTCATGTGGCACGGTGTTTTTTACACCATGACACATCTGCCTAAATGCATCAATTTGTAATTTTGTCGCCTCATAGCAAATCTTTTGCACCGCCGCTGCATCACAAAAGTGACGCACAGTGGCGCAAAAGAGGCATACACCTATCATAAATCTGTCCCTAGCATTTTAAATGATTAATTCAGGATGACGATAAGGTGTGCCCTATCCAGAGGTTTGTTTAAGGTGAGGCCTACTCAGGATTGCAGATGAAAGTTACGCTTGGTGAAGAATACAGAGGAGATAATACATGTAAAGCTCTACCAATGAAGTAAGTGATGTCCACTTCATTGCGCCAGTCATCATAAATGTATCCCTAAGCTTCTTATCTTGTTAGAGATGAACCGCCATATGTATCATCAAACTATTTTGCATTTCCAAAATAGCGAATTTTAAGGAATAAATAGCGATTCTTTACCATTCCTAATTTGCAATGAGCAAATTGCTAATTGCAAATTACCCATTCATTTCCATGGGCCAGGAGGCCCATAGGAATGAAGGTGCAATTTGCGATTAGCAATTAGCTCATCGCAAATTAGGAATTTTTCCAAAGGTGCAGGGGTGTCTCAAGAACACCCTGTTGCACCCCTGAAAAAGAAATTTGGGGGCATATGGCGCACATACATTTTAACAACATTCCTTTACGTCAAAAACGATTTTCAAGTCATAATTTGAAAACACTGCACCCGGGGGGAAATTACTTAAAATGTCCTTAAGACACATGAAAGTGTTTTTTTAAAGCCTTTGCAAGTTTTTGGGTCACTTTTAACATGGCTATGTAACTCAAACAGTCAAAATCTAAATTTACCATGCACAGGTGGGACCATATTTACAAGGAATGTGCCCCACGGGGAAAAGTCTTTTAATGTAATATGGGAAAAATGACATCAGAGACACTGAAATGCCTTATAAAGAAGCATACACCATTATATCCTTGTCATAAATTTACAAACCATTCCTTTTCCCCAAAAACGATTTTCAAATCATAATTTGAAAACACTGCACATAGGGAAATGACTTAAAATGTCCTTAAGACACATGAAAGCGTTTTTTGATTGCCTTTGCAGCATGGTTGGGTCACTTTTAACATAGCTATGTAACACAATCATTCAAAATCTAAATTTGCCATGCACAGGTGGGAGCATATTTACAAGCAATATGCTCCACAGAGAAAGGTCTTACATTAAAATGGGAAAAATAACATCAGAGACACTCAATTGCCTTATAATGAAGCATACACCATTATGTCCTTGTCATAAATATTATAACCATTCATTTTCCTCAAAAACGATTTTCAAATCATAATTTGAAAAGACTCCACAGCTCCTATGCACAATAACACCCTGTCAGTACTAATACTTCACATTTTCTCCAATTACATTTTCTCAAAGAAACAAAATCTATTTGTAAAACACTTGAGACAAAGCAACATTTGAAGAACACAACTTTCTTCATAATTTTCTCCTTAAAGCACACTATTCTCTATCTAAATTAAAGAAATCTTTTCTCACCTTAGCAAATACTTTGAGTTTCAAAACAGTCTCAGAAACACACCAATTTGTCTTCAGCAGAGCAAAAGGTATGCACTCCAGAGTCTGCAGCTATCAAAAGCACAGAAATGCTGTAATTCTTCACACATATCTCTCATGTCACCCAATCAAAACTCTTCCCTCACTTTTTTCAAATCAAAACCCTTCCCCCCTCTGCCATTTCATGCCTTTTCTGCATGGCAACCACCTCTTGGAAGACCTCTGGTGTTTGCAAGTTCACAAAACAATGTTGCAATTGAACTCTGAACTCTCAGTGCACCTCATATCCAGTGCATTCTTTCATTTAATGATTTTTTCTTGACCACTCAAAATACATCTTTCAAACAACTCATCCATGCACCCTAACTTTCTGTTTTCAGCAATCAAAATCCACCAATCACTGTTACTGCTTCATTAACACAGAAACTCCACAGTTTTTTTCATTTTAAACTCTTATTTTTTCAACTGCCATTTCATTGCCACACTTCATCTGACTGCAGGAGAAGCTTCTCTCACCATGTTTTCTGTCTGGATTGTTGGACATAGTTACATCTATTGGGCTCAGAGGTATGCTGAGAACAGGAATTTACCTAACCTCAATCTACAAGATGTGGAAATTAAGTGGTTTGGCCACAGAGGATTAAAATGTCACCAATTGATACCATTGGTGAAAACCTTTATGCATTTGCCAAAACCTGACCTGTTAATTGTGCACTGTGGAGGTAATGATTTGGGCACTTTGACTGGGGTAGGTCTGGAAATGCTTTTAAAGGACACCTTTGAGCAATTGATGGCACTTTTTCCTCAGACTGCCTTGGTATATTCAAATATATGCCAAAGACAGAAATGGAGGTGGTCAAACCAATTTTGTCCACAAATTGAGAAGTTGAGGAAGCATGTAAACAAATCTGTTTCAGCTTACATGAGAGACCATGGAATGGGCTCCCTGTACAACAATAACTTGCGTTACTACATGCAAGATATCTACAGAGGAGATGGAGTTCACTTCTCAGATGAGGGCAACAGAATTTTCATTCTGAATTTAAGACTGTGCATTGGTACCTACTTATAAGTACCTAAGTGTACCATAAACCCAAAAGCTCTTCTCAGAGCTACCCTACATCTGATCACTCACAATTATTATTTTACTCTAACATTTTTCACTAATTTTCAACAAAGTACGCTCCCTGGGGCGCTACCCGGTACGCGAACCGGGAGCTAACCTCGCTAAATTTTTAAAAAAATGTTTTTTTTTTCGCACATATGGGCATCCTCAGCCACCCTCAGAAAACCTAGGGGGTCAAGATAAGTCTACTGTGCCCCCTTTTACCCATTCTGAACATTATTTGCCCTCCATCTTGTATCTTAATTCGACCGAAACACAAAATGGTGGACTCCCGTAACGCTTAAGGTTCGCGAACCGGGGCGCTCACCAGTTCGCATACCGGGTCGCTCCCTGGGAAGCGCACCATCAAAAAAGGTGGGAAAGTAGTTTACAGAAAAGCGACTGGAGACAATTTCACCAAATATAGATTAGCTCATACTACATACCAATGCCTACCATTTTCACAAATTTGATTGAAATTCCATTTAACCATTTAGCCTGTAGACCTCTCTAAATACCCTGAGGTAAATTACTTCACAAAACACATCTGAAGTGTTGGAATTGACAACCAATTAAAATGTTACTTTCATTTTCTACTTTTTTTACCTGACATTTGATTGGCTATGTACCTGAATATATATAAAGGAAGAGAGAGAAACACAGCCATTTTGACTACTACTTCCTGAACTACATTGCAAGATCATTTTCACTCACAACTTAAACTTCTTTTTAGAAGGTGAGATATTATTTTATAAATTTGAAAACATTTTCAGATAGTTATATACTATCCCTCTGTAAGAGTTAGACATTGAGAAAGGCTTCTTTATTATAATTATGGATTGATTTAGGTTTCTGTGGTATAATTATGAATTTACTTAGGCTTCTTCACAGGCACTTTTTAATAGTACTACTTCACGCCTGAAACAATACAGTGCCCATAGATTACTTCTCTGTTATAAACTCACAAGTACCTGTCTGAACTTAAACCCAACAGTGCCCTATCTCTACTGATATATTTATTTTTTATGCAAATTACAGCAATAAAATGGAAGGTGAGCAGAATGTTTCCTTCGAAATTGTTCTGGAGAACAACACAGAAAAAGATATTGAGGACAATAATGACTCAGATTTCATGGATGAATCACGGGACCATGAATTAGTTCAATGTGTAGAATCTGTGGATCATTTACTTCATTATGATGACGGTCAAATGTGGGAACTTATGTTCACTCAACAAGAGGACATATCGGACAGTCAAATGCTAGACGTTCTATTAAATTTTGAAAAACAATCCGAAAAATAAAATTGTATGTAATATTAAAAAATTGTTTGAGTCTTTAATCATTTTTATATGTAATTCATAAACTAGTTAAATGTTAGAAATGTTATTAAATTTTCAAACACAATCACAATAATAAATAATTGCTTAAAAAATAAAAAAAAATAAAAAATAATCAACAAAACCAACAATCAATTAACATACAGTATTTGAAAAGTCTATCATTCTTTTTTCCTTATAGTACGCTGCCCAGAACGCTTCCCGGTTCGCGAACCGGGCGCTACCCACGCAAAAAAAACAAAATTTTTTTTTATTTTTTTTTGCCCCGCGGGGCCCTTTTAAAGCCTCCACATTAAACCTAGGGGGTCAGGGAGGATCTACTATGCCCCCTTATGGTCATTTCCCCCTTTGTTTTGGCCTCCTCTTGTCTCTCGATCCTACCGAGAGACAAGATGGCGGCCGCTCCGGACTGTTTAGAATGTTGACAGACACCGGAGAGCCAATCAGCTTCGCTTCGCGAAGTTCCGTTACGCGTAAAGTCCGCGAACCGGAGCGCTGCCCAGAGCGCGCTTACAGATATATATCTTTTTTTAAACGTTAATTTCTCAAAATCCACTGAAGCACATATATTGAGACCTAGCAAAGGCACATCGGGCTACCAGTCCCTACAATTTTCCCAAGTTTCGTGGAAATCCATTCAGCCGTTCGGGCTAAAAGTGAGGCCAACCGCCCTATGGAAAACTCAATGTTAAAAACACGTTTTGGGACCCCCCTTTTTTCTCGGCCCCCCTTGACGAACCCCCCCCCCAAATTTCCAGGGGCTGCTCAGAAACAAAATGTTCCATTTTCCAGAAAATTTCAGCCAATTCCGTCCACAAACGCCAAAGTTATTAGACATAGAATTTTCAAAAATCCCATAGAGAAAAAATCCTAACTATATATACCTACTGGCGACCGCCAGTAGGTAATATATATATATATATATATATTCACTGAAAAGACCATAGGTTTCACACCAGTTATAGTTGGGAATTAGCATTTAAAAAACCTATTAAATTCACAGAAAAAAAAATTGGTTTCACACCAGTTATAGTTAGCTGGAAATTTTACTGACATAAAACCATTGAAATTCCCACGTTATAGTTAGTTGGACTCACTATAACTCGCGCGCTCGCAATGCACTGCTGATGATGTGACATATTACATCATTCATGACATGGTTAGTGACATCACTAATGACATCACTGATGACATCTCAAATGACATCACTGATGACATCACTTATGACATCTCAAATGACATCACTGATGACATCTCAATTGACATCACTGATGACATCATCCAGTGTCTGTGTGTTTCTGTAAAGTTAAAATATGTTTTACATATTGAAGAGTAAGTGTATGTATGAGTGTCTGGATGAAGGATTTAGTAGGTGCGTGACTGACTGTATGAGTGAGTGATTAAATGTGTCTTAATGAATGCATGGGTTAGTGACTAAACTGTCTGAATGTGTACATCATTATGTTTGTTGTTGTGTAAGCTACTGCATGTGAGAGTTGTCATATATAAATGACTATATCTAGCAGCCTGTGATTGCATAAGTGACTGTATCTATCAATGTGTACTTGTATCAGTGATTGTAAAAGACAGTAAGTATGTGTTAGTCTATGTTTAAATAAGAAAGGTTTTGTGTGTATAACTGTATAGTTGTGGAAATGGGAGTGTGATTGATTCTTTACATGACTGACTAGGTGTATGAGTAACTCCATGGATGAGTGGCAGTGTGTGAGTCTCTGTATAGGTGTATGAGTGCATATGTTGGTCTTGTATTGATGAGTGACTGTATGTATGAAAGATTGTATGGGTGAATGAGTGGATGTGTGTGTAGACCAAGAAATCAGTGAGTGCGTATGTGGTAAGTGGTTTTACTGTGTCAATGGTTTCAAGAATGGTAGTTTCTATTTAACACTAGGTGTATCATGTGTTAGATTAGAGTGTGAGGAGGTGTATTGTATTATCACATGGATGATGTCACCAATGATGTCATCAGTGATGTCATCAGTGATGTCATTTGAGATGTCATCAGTGATGTCATTAGTGATGTCACTAACCATGTCATGAATGATGTAATATGTTACATCATCAGCAGTGCATTGGGGGCGCGCGAGTTATAGTGAGTCCAACTAACTATAACGTGGGAATTTCAATAGTTTTATGTCAGTATAATTTCCAGCTAACTATAACTGGTGTGAAACCTATGGTTTTTTCAGTGAATTTAATAGGTTTTTTAAATGCTAATTCCTAACTATAACTGGTGTGAAACCTATGGTTTTTTCAGTGAATTTCATAGGTTTTTTAATAGCTAATTTCTATAGCTATGAAATATAATACTTTTTATAATGAATCCTATATTGTATATTTATGTAATACTATTTTTTTATGTATATTGTTCATGTTTATTTATTTTTGGCATAGAGCGCTCCCGGTGCGCGTACCGGTGAGCGCACCGGTAAGCGCAATCTTGCGGCACGCCCTGGTGCGCGTACCGGTGAGCGTCCCGTTAGCGCTATTGCCGCGAACGAAAACAACATCGTGACGTATCGCGTAGCCGTGTGATGCGTCTTATGATGCACGCCGTAAGCACCCCCGGGCGCGCCCAGATGCGCTTACGCTACGCACCCCGGGGCGTGGCCCGGTGCGCGCCCCCGGGCACGTAGCGTAAGCGCGTCAGGTCATGTGACCTGAAAATAACACTTTTCATTGGTTCAGAACAGTTTTGGTTTCCAAATGATGAAAGCCCGGGTCATGTGACCTGAAAATAACACTTTTCATTGGTTCAGAACAGTTTTGTTTTTCAAATGATGAAAGCCCCCACCTTTTTCCCTCATTCTCACTTTGTTCTTTGAGTGAGGAAGACCTGCTTCTATTCATAGAGAAATGGCTACAGTAGTAGCAGCAGCCGGAGCATCTGCACCACCACCACCACCACCACAAGGACCACCACAAGACCACATTGGTGGTGAAGAGGAGTAGGAGTAGGAGGAGGAGGAGGAGGAGGAGAGGCTGTTCCTGCATGAAGACAATCCCCCATATAAACCTAAGGAGCACTTTGTGTGGGAGTTTTTTAAAATCCCAAGGGGTGCAAAGAAAGTAAATGCTGCAAAGGTGACCTGTCTCATCTATGGCGCTGTACTTTCCAGGGGGAACCCTGCAAAAAAATATTCATTTGGGAACCACACAATGCTTCGCCACATGCAACGAAGGCACCCCAACAACTATTCTGCAGCAGAGGTCAGAGAACTGACCAGAAACCCTCCCCAATCTTCTCCGAGCACCTCCAAACAACCCACTCAATCGGGTCCAGAGACTAGAGAGATGGTCCCAAACATCCAACGCCAGTTTGGAGATTACAAGATTATTTGTATATTTTGCGGGACTACAATTTCTTATGGGGAGCAGAGCATCAAACTCATCAACCGTGCTGGAGACAATCACAAGTGCCGAAAGAAGCCTTAATTGTTTCCTGATTTTTTTTGCTCCAGTTGAGCCGTTTACAATTCCTGGTTTTTTGTTTGTCCCCATAAAAAATACAAAAAAAATATAAAATTGTTCATAAAAGCCAAAAAAAGTAAAAAATGTTCAAAAAAACAATAAAAAAATATAAAACAACAAAAAGAATAAAAAAACAGTTCTTTTTAGAACTACCTCCAATTTATAAAAAAAATGCTATATTTTTTAAAAACGTTGTCATTCTTTTTTCTCCAGGGTACGCGTACCGGTACGCGCACCGGGGCGCGCACCAAAAAAAATAAATAAATAAATAATGAAGGAGTGAGCATGAGGGAAGGGGACAGAGAGAGTGATGTTAAGAGAAAGAGAGTTAGAGGGAGCAACACAGAGGGACTGTGTATTAGATAGTAAGACAGAGAGATGGTGTAATAGGGTGTAAGTGAGAAAAGGAAAATGAATAAGGGAGCAAAAGAAGGGAAGAGAGAGGAAGAAGACTAAAGCAGAGGTACTGGGAGAATGTGAGTGGGTGTTGAAAGTAAAGGGAAGGACAGTAAAGGATGGGGAAGGAGGGGTAGTGACGGAACCGGAGTAAAGAAACAGCGGTGAGGGAGGGTGAGAAAGAGAAGTGAGTCTAAGTAAAGAGGGGTGAAAGAGGGTGGATAAAAGTGAATAAGGGTAAGACATGGGGAGTGACAGAGAGAAAGGAGAGAGAGAGTAAAGGAACGAGTGACTGAAAGGAACTGAGTGAAGCAGCAAAGAAAGGTAAGTGAGGGAGTGTGGATGAGTTATAGGGAGTGAGCATGACGAAAGAGTAGTAACAGAGTGAGGGGACAGAGACAGTGAGGGTAAGAGAGACAGAGTGAGGGAACGGGAGTGAGGAACTGTGAGGATAGACGGACTGAGAGAAGGAGTGAGAGGAGTGGAGTAAGTGAGTAAGGGAAAGGGAATGAGTGAGGGAGCGAAGGAAGGGAACAGAGGGTAAGGGAAGTAAAGCAGGGGGACTGAAAGAAGTTGAATGTGGTAGGAGAGTGAAGGAAAGAGGAGTAAACATGTAGGAGAAGAATAAGTGAGGGAAGCAGAGTAAGGAAACAGGAGTGAGGTAGGGTGAGAGAATAGTAGTGAGGTTAAAGCAAAGGGTGATGACAAACTATATTTTTTAGTCACACTTACCATATAATTAATGTAAATTTAATTACATGTTTTACTACACTTTGTATCTGTGAAAGAGAGAAGAAAAAATAGGTTATAATTAGTAAAATATATATTTTAAAATAGAAGAGACAGGTCAAGAGTTTAAAAAACATAAAAGTGTACTAAGAAATAAAGTAAGAGTGAAGGACACAGAAAGGGAAATAAACTAATGTAGAAGGACAAAACGAGGTAAAAAGAAATAGAAGGAGAGCAAATTACTAAGAGTAAGGCAGATACATTCAGTGACAGAGAGGAAGAGAAGAAGAGAGAAATGAACTGAAGGTAAGAAAGATACTAAAAGAATGTGAGTTAGCAAAACTAAATCAGGAAAGAGGAGTAAGTAAAAAGGGAATGACTGAGAGGGAAAGGAGTCTGATTGAGGATGCATTTACAAGAATGAGGAATGGAAGATGACTGAGAGTGAGTGAGGGGGAGTCACAGAGTGAAGGGATGAAGGGAGTGAGGATAATATAGAAAGATTGAGGGGAAAGGAGTGAGGAAGTTAGTAGACAGGGGAACTAATGGAAGGACTGAGTGAAGTGGATTACAATGAATGAGGAAAGGAAAATGAATAAGGGAGCAAAAGAAGGAAAGAGAGGGGAAGAGGACTAAAGCAGTGGAACAGAGAGAATGTGATTCGGTGATGAAAGTAAAGAGAAGGACACTAAAAAATAGGAAATGAGGGGTAGTAATGGAACCAGAGTAAAAGAAATGGGATGAATAACGATGAGAGAGGAGCAGTGAAGTTGTTGTAAGAGAAATGATAGAAGGTAGATAAACACAAGTGAGCATAACACAAGGAGAGTGAGGGACTGAGGACATAGAGGTAGTGAACGAAAAACAGAGAGAAGAGGACAAAAGAAAGGAGCAAAGAAAGATAAGTGAGGGAGAGTGGGTGAGTTATAGTGACAGAGTGCAACAAAAGAGGTGAGTGAGTAAAGAGGAATTACTAAAAGAGCAAAGAAGGAAAAAAAGGAAAAGGGAAATAAAGCAGAGAGACTGAAAGCTGAAAAGTGATGCAAGGGAGAGAGGGGATGCAGACAGTTGAAATGGGAATGAGGGGTTGTGAAAGAAGTGGAGTAAAGGAACGGGGGTGAAAGAGAGTGAGAGAAAGACATTGTGAGTGAGTAAAGAGAGCTGAAAGAGGGTGGAAAAAGGAAAGTGAGACAATGGGAATACAATTTAAATTACACAATACAAACTATAGAATAACTTGTACAACATGTTAGATAGTTTATTTTTGCTGTTCTCAGAATATATTGAATTTCACTTACTTTTCTTTTAAGCCAAATAGTACATCATGAAGATCCTTTTCGTTGGAAAATACTCTGCTGTTCTCTAAAACTTCCATTTCATCGACTTTCTATAAGAAAAGCTCCAAGAACATCTGAAATATTTTTCAATGTTTTCATTTTCTCCTTGTGTTCAGTCATGACTCTTTGCTCAATCCTTCACTTTTCCTTAAGGCCAAATAGTGTGAGATGTATCAGTATGTTTTCAAATTACTCAAAACAAACTCTGAAATTACAGTTTTCCCGACGTTCTGAAAGAAAAGCTCATAGAACATTTTCACAATGTTTAAATATTCATATTTCCATCTCTGGCTTACTCATATTCAATATTTCCTATAATACTGATATCACTTACTATGAGATCCACTTACAGTACCTATATGACAACTCAATTTTTTATATTATCTTGATCACTTTTACTCAGAATATTATTTTAAACAGTAAGTAGTTATTAACTGCTCCCGTCTACATAGGCCAATTACCTTTACTTAAATTTTGGTTCTAAAAACACTAGGTATGAATTTTTTAAGTCAAAAGGCAAACGTTGTTTGAAAGTCAAATGAGTATCATTACACAGCTTCCACCCTTTTTGACATTTTAAATAGCATGTGTAATGCCCTGATGTTGTCGAAGGACCGTCATGAAAAATAATAGCTACAGTTGCAAAGGTTCTTCCTGAAATTGATACCTGAGAAGCCACAACATTTTAATAGAAGTTGTCAATTTAGTTCCATCAGGTCTACATCGTTGGAACATTAAAATGACATACTGACCATAAGTTTGTATAAATAATGTGGACAGCATTGCACACTTACATTGGGTACACACCATATTGTGATCAGCTGCTTTAACTAGATTATTAAAAGACACTGATTTGCAGTCTGGTAAAGTCAAATATATAAATCTTTCAGTGTCTATTCTAGTACTACTTGATAAACTACAATTGTCACAGTCATGCTGCCATTGATAAGAAAGGCCAAAACGATTTTCTACATCTACACCTTCATCTTCCAATACACCAAACATATACATTAAAAATTCCTGACAATCCTGCTGAATATTCTGTGAAAATTGATTTTGACCAGAACATATGTCTAAAAGATTTCGAATTTCTGAAACACTTTCTATTTTTGCTCTATCACTGCTACATTTCTCAAACACAGAATACAATAAACAGCAGAATGTTTGATCCCGATTTTCAACAATCTGTTCTTGTAAATTTTGAAGAAAAAAAACATTAACCACTACATTAGCATAGCAGTTGACACCAGAACTGTTTTCAAACTGAAATCCAACAACATCTTCAACAGAATCCTTTTTCTTTCTGCTTACAATTACAGTTTCATCTACTTTTCGTCTTTTTACTACTACCTTACTGCAATTATTCTCATTTCTTCTTTTTCGGCCTACCACACGTTTTTCAAACAGAGGATATTGAGGCAAATGTGGAGCATACTCTCTTCTTAACCTATTGGATTCTTTAACACAATCAAGATCTGCACAAATCTTTGTCTCATCACACTCAATCAAGTACAATCCTGATAAAGTTCTGACTCGTGATAATGCCACATATGCCATACCCTCTTTAAACACAGAACTTCCAATGTTCACCAAAGCACTATCTACACTTAAACCTTGAGATTTATGAATTGTGGCCGCATATGCCGAACAAACAGGAAACTGTTTTCGGCGAACATATAAGTCTTTTACAAGCAAAAATCTAGCAGAACAACGACTGATTTGTTGTACTTCCTCAATGCCATCAAATTTAATTTTTAAAAATTCAATTTCATCTCTATTTCTGTAATTCAGAAATTTAACAACATGACTCATTGATCCAATTACCAGACCTCTATCAACATTTAAATTCCTTCTCAAAATGATACGACAATTTAAACACACATTCAGAGTCTTTTCAAAACCAGCAGTTTTAGATATACTCTTCTCTAATGAATCCAATTTTGATTTCAAATTTTCTGACAAAATAATTGTTGCTCCCATATGCTCTATTTTATCTATAGCTTCCAGTTTAACAATCTCTTCATTTTCTAACTTTAACATTTTGTTGTTGAAGATGGAACATTCTTGCAGAGTTGGCATCAAACATATCCCAGATTTGTTCTCAGTAATTTTCTTAAAAATATTCTCTGGAAGAATGTTTTCATTTGGATACAAATTTGAAATTAATCGTGCATGTAATGCTTCTTTCCCATGCTCACTTACTTTTCCGATTCTTACATCTTGTAGAATATTTTTATAATCTTCATCATTTGCCTGTCGCATATTTTGAAGTAGTTCTGCATATTTGAAATTTAACCATATATTAACGTTTCCAATGCTTCCTAGGCACTGCCTGGTATCTTCATGCGTGAGCATTTTAAACACTGGTTGTCCTTTCACTGGAGTCAACTGCAGTAGATCTCCAAAAACAATAATGTGTTTCCCTCCAAATAACACATCATACTCTGTTCTAAGGATTTCTTGCATTCTCAAATGCACAAAAGCAAGCATTAGATTTGAGACCATGCTTACTTCATCAATGATAAGAAGTTTCATTTTCTTCAGGACTCTGGAAACTTCAGAACACGCATCTCTAGATAGCTTGTGGTATTGCAATTTAGTATCATGCTTAACTGGTAGCATCAGTAAACGATGTAAAGTAATCCCTTTAATGTTATGTGCTGCCAGCCCAGTTGGAGCGGTAACAACAAAAGACAGCGGTGATTCAGTCCTTTTCGGCAGATAAGTTGCAATTGCTTTAATCAGAAAACTTTTTCCAGTTCCCGCTTCTCCACTCACGTACAGTCGGACAGGCTTAAATGATGTACATGAGCACTATTTTTTCTCATGACTGAATCCATGTTCAACCTGTTCTGTGACTTCGTCATATATCTGTTTCTGCTCAACGTTTAGTTGTTTCACCAAATCTTCTAAGTTAACTACATCCTCTTGAGCTTGTTCCATAGCAGTCCACCTCATCCATGGCAGTGGCAGCTTCATTTTGGATAATTGGTCCTCCTAGTGGATCCTGACTCAATGAAGTAGAACTCTGACTGTCTTGAGAACTGTCTCTAGCAATCTCTACAGCAATTGTGTCTTCTTGCTCTATTTCTTCGTTCAACATTTGCAGATAATTTGGAAAAACAGGACATTCTATGGTATCCTTGGTTGCATTAAAAGAATCTTTGTAACAGAGAAAATCTCCAAGTAGTTCCTCTTGTGTACGCCATGGCTTAAAGAGTTGCAAAAGAGCTAAATAGTAAAATTCCCTTTTGTCTGGAGATTCGCAACTCAATTTTCGATGATTAATCAAATGGCCTTTTCTCTGCTTCACTAGACATCCTTCACACCCAATGACAGCATATATTCCATTATTGATATCTTCTGTGATGTTCCTTTTATAACTATAGTTTTGCAGAACTTCATACAAACAACTGTTCTCAAGATGACTACTTATATTTGGATAGTATGTATCCAACATGTTTGTCTTAAAAATATCTGTACTGTCTGGTTCTTTCTCCGCCAAATACTCAATTTCTTGTACAGATTTCAAAACTCGGTTTCGTGTTGCCTTCCAGGGCTGAGGGGTTTATGGGACAAAGCTGATCCCGGAGTGCACCCTCGCCAGCTGGAGCGAACTTGGAGCATTAATTTACACGTGGCAGGCCCTGCCACGGAGGGTGCACCACTGCGAGGAAGGAAGGAAGCAGAGAGGGACCAATGCCGGAATTCAATTCCCTTCAGCGTGCAGAGCCCATCCAGGGCGTGCATTGGTGGACCTCCGCATAACGGCACCCATCCAGGGAAGATGATGCAGGACTTCATTAACCACAATTCTGTGGGAGACTGCTGTGAGAGGCTCAAAAGAGCACAGCCTATCAGAAGGCAGCAGATTTACATATGAGGAACCGCGAACGCTGCCGTGACACAGAGGGAAACAGCCTTTGAAAAAGCTATACTAGCGAAACGCGTCAGGCTGCAGTTTGTGTGCTGAGGGGTTTATGGGACATAGCTGATCCCGGAGTGCACCCTCGCCAGCTGGGGCGAACTTGGAGCATTAATTTACACGTGGCAGGCCCTGCCACGGAGGGTGCACCACTGCGAGGAAGGAAGCAGAGAGGGACCAGTGCCGGAATTCAATTCCCTTCAGCGTGCAGAGCCCATCCAGGGCGTGCATTGGTGGACCTCTGCATAACGGCACCCATCCAGGGAAGATGATGCAGGACTTCATTATCTCAAAAAAAGAGAGTTTCCCAAGGACCAGAAAGGACTGGGTCAAAGGTTATATCAAAGAAAAGATTCCTTTCTGGGTACTTATTTCACAAGGTGACCATGAGGCCTATCCGTAGCAATTGGCTGTATTTGACATTTACATTTGACAAATTCAAGAGGTCAAAATTTAAGTCTCCACACTAGGTTATTTGTACTTTTTACTCAAAGTTTATTTTATAGAAATTCATATTTAGGCATTCATTTTAAATACACTTTATAATTTAACACTGTGGTCCTCTGGTACAAATGTATATCTAATGGCTAACAATTCCGTATTACGGTTATCTAACACAGAGTCACCACTTTATAGTATGCATTCAAAAATTAAAATACAATAATACAACAAATTAATAAAAAAACATTTTATCACAGTTTTAAAAAGGTCCAAAGAGTCGACGCGTTTCGGTGCGTTTATTATACTGAATGCACCTTCATCAGGACAGAATGAGTTAAAAACAGGTATACATCTTCTTTCTGAAAAAATGAATAGAATGCATATTATTAGTGCGAAATTTCTAATTTGAGTTTTTTGTCCTAGTTTGTGGGCTTAATGTTTTAAATTTGCGACACACTTTCCTTACTTTGAGTTTAAGAAAAAGCTCGTCCTTCAAATAATTTTCTGGGACGTATTGTTCTTTGGTTGGTCTGGTAGCACGTGTTTATTAATTCACGGCCGTCAGTGATCTGTAAACATAATTTCCTTATTAGTGATGTTTTTACATTGTTTGTATTTTCAATTTACGACTCGATTGCGATTTGGTAGGCTGCACTTACTTATATTTGATATTTAGGAACATGTGATCACTAAAACGGGATAAATGATGTCTTCTCCAGGTGGCGTATTTTTCTTAAGGTATCTACTGCCCTCTTATGTGGTCTCCCGACAATGCTCTTAAATAAAGGAAATATAACATATCTTTTAGGGCCTTTGACATGTTAAGAGGAACTAGATATCCGACATGCTGGTTTTCTACCTACCAATTATATGAATCCTGTCAGTTTTAAAGGCTTTTAGCTCATTAAGTTGGTGGTCTTGACGGTTCTAAAGATTGTTGTCGCTGCCCACGTTTACCAGCCTCGCTCCTTTTATTTGATTCAGAGCTGTTCGTTGGGCATAACAGAAGTATAGATGTTAATATAATGTGGACAGCTTATATGCTGTCTTTGCAACACATACAATCTTAAAAAATATATCTAGACACAGGCCATTATTCCCTGATAGTCTACTGTAGTCTTACTTTGCGTTTATGCCGACCCTTTAAGCAGGATAATGCGTCAACAACAACTTATTTTCATAAGTCCCCATTTAAATTGAGAATATCCTGGTACCTCGTTTCAGTTATGCGGGCACTCTTTAAGTTATGAACCATTAAGGTTTCCCCCGCCCTTCCGCTAAACCTGCGAGCTCTCTCTTCTCTATACTGTGCATGCTTGCATTACTCTCACTCTACTCAGCTCCGTGTAGCGGGTTAACGAGAGCGTTCTTACCTTAAGTCTGGCTCGTGCTTCCTTCGTGTGGCTGGCGTCCGCTTCACTGGAGATGACAACCACACGAAGGCTGCCGGGTACTATTTATACCGGTGGTAATTGAATTATTGTACCGTCGGCTGCATATCATTAGGTGTTAAATGTACTTAATTTGATTCATTTCGGCCATGATTGTAGTTTTTTAGTCATTCTCGCTTCATCTGACCCGGGCACTATCTGACAACGCACCGGAAGTACTAAATGTTCACAGCGCAAGTCGGCCATATTTGTAGTTTGTCGACCGGGCGCAACCAACTACAGGAACAAAGTTGCTAGAAACGCGGCCAGTATAATTGCAGGCTCAGTCGTTACGGCGGCCATTATAATATTTTATGTTCAGTGCGCGACAAAATGGATAAAACTTTCGGCGGCACAGTCGGTAACTATGTAAGCCGCAACTTTATTTAATTAGAGCGCTGTGAACATTTAGTACTTCCGGTGCGTTGTCAGATAGTGCCCGGGTCAGATGAAGCGAGAATGACTAAAAAACTACAATCATGGCCGAAATGAATCAAATTAAGTACATTTAACACCTAATGATATGCAGCCGACAGTACAATAATTCAATTACCACCGGTATAAATAGTACCCGGCAGCCTTCGTGTGGTTGTCATCTCCAGTGAAGCGGACGCCAGCCACACGAAGGAAGCACGAGCCAGACTTAAGGTAAGAACGCTCTCGTTAACCCGCTACACGGAGCTGAGTAGAGTGAGAGTAATGCAAGCATGCACAGTATAGAGAAGAGAGAGCTCGCAGGTTTAGCGGAAGGGCGGGGGAAACCTTAATGGTTCATAACTTAAAGAGTGCCCGCATAACTGAAACGAGGTACCAGGATATTCTCAATTTAAATGGGGACTTATGAAAATAAGTTGTTGTTGACGCATTATCCTGCTTAAAGGGTCGGCATAAACGCAAAGTAAGACTACAGTAGACTATCAGGGAATAATGGCCTGTGTCTAGATATATTTTTTAAGATTGTATGTGTTGCAAAGACAGCATATAAGCTGTCCACATTATATTAACATCTATACTTCTGTTATGCCCAACGAACAGCTCTGAATCAAATAAAAGGAGCGAGGCTGGTAAACGTGGGCAGCGACAACAATCTTTAGAACCGTCAAGACCACCAACTTAATGAGCTAAAAGCCTTTAAAACTGACAGGATTCATATAATTGGTAGGTAGAAAACCAGCATGTCGGATATCTAGTTCCTCTTAACATGTCAAAGGCCCTAAAAGATATGTTATATTTCCTTTATTTAAGAGCATTGTCGGGAGACCACATAAGAGGGGAGTAGATACCTTAAGAAAAATACGCCACCTGGAGAAGACATCATTTATCCCGTTTTAGTGATCACATGTTCCTAAATATCAAATATAAGTAAGTGCAGCCTACCAAATCGCAATCGAGTCGTAAATTGAAAATACAAACAATGTAAAAACATCACTAATAAGGAAATTATGTTTACAGATCACTGACGGCCGTGAATTAATAAACACGTGCTACCAGACCAACCAAAGAACAATACGTCCCAGAAAATTATTTGAAGGACGAGCTTTTTCTTAAACTCAAAGTAAGGAAAGTGTGTCGCAAATTTAAAACATTAAGCCCACAAACTAGGACAAAAAACTCAAATTAGAAATTTCGCACTAATAATATGCATTCTATTCATTTTTTCAGAAAGAAGATGTATACCTGTTTTTAACTCATTCTGTCCTGATGAAGGTGCATTCAGTATAATAAACGCACCGAAACGCGTCGACTCTTTGGACCTTTTTAAAACTGTGATAAAATGTTTTTTTATTAATTTGTTGTATTATTGTATTTTAATTTTTGAATGCATACTATAAAGTGGTGACTCTGTGTTAGATAACCGTAATACGGAATTGTTAGCCATTAGATATACATTTGTACCAGAGGACCACAGTGTTAAATTATAAAGTGTATTTAAAATGAATGCCTAAATATGAATTTCTATAAAATAAACTTTGAGTAAAAAGTACAAATAACCTAGTGTGGAGACTTAAATTTTGACCTCTTGAATTTGTCAAATGTAAATGTCAAATACAGCCAATTGCTACGGATAGGCCTCATGGTCACCTTGTGAAATAAGTACCCAGAAAGGAATCTTTTCTTTGGCAGGACTTCATTAACCACAATTCTGTGGGAGACTGCTGTGAGAGGCTCAAAAGAGCACAGCCTATCAGAAGGCAGCAGATTTACATATGAGGAACCGCGAACGCTGCCGTGACACAGAGGGAAACAGCCTTTGAAAAAGCTATACTAGCGAAACGCGTCAGGCTGCAGTTTGTGTGCTGAGGGGTTTATGGGACATAGCTGATCCCGGAGTGCACCCTCACCAGCTGGGGCGAACTTGGAGCATTAATATATATATATATATATATATATATATATATATAACCTACTGGCCGTCGCCAGTAGGTAGTTATAGTTAGGACCTAGTTACCATAGGAAAATCGCACCATTCTATTCCCAATAACTTTGGCTCTGAATGACGAATCTCTTCGTAACATTTTCAAAACGTATGGCTCGCTCCGGTCAGCTCCTATCTTGAAAGTTTTGAGGTGATTCGTCAAGGGGGGCTGAGAAAAAAGGGGGGTCCCAAAACGTTTTTTCCCCTTGCAATTTTCCATAGGAAACTTTAGACACGGCTACAGCCTGAACTGCTGAACTGAATTACACCAAATTTGGCAAAAAGGTAGGCCTTCGTTCAGAAAGATCTTTTTGTTAAATGGTGTAAATCCGTTCAGTAGTTGCTGAGAAAATCAAAATTTAAAAAACTATCATTATTTAGAGGCGTGCAGGATCCGCGCACCCTCCTGTTCACGAGCTTCATGCTAATTGGCTGTCAACACTCCAAACCAGGAAGTGTTGCCAGCCATCTTGTGCCTCAGTAGAACAGAGGCACAAGAAATCAGTAAAACAAACTCTAAAAAAAAGAAAAGGGGGCCTGCTTAAGGGATCCCACAAGGACCCCAAGGGCCAAAATCAAACATTTTATTTTAAAAAATATATATATATATATATTTGTCAAAATGAACGACGGATCCGTGGACTGGGCGCAAAAATAAAAAAAGGAAGCGGAGGGTGCCGCGATTTGTTATTTATTAGCCCCCGGGTAGGCCAATTACCAGGGGCAATGTTTATTTTATAATGGGGGGCCCAAATGGACCCCCCAGGGACCACCACCCCCGGGGCTTTTGAAAAGTATTTGAGGGGCCTCTTGGCCCCCCTGCCGCCCCAGGGACTGCCACCCCCGGGGCTTGCATAATAAATGGGTGGGGGGGCTCAAAGGACCCCCCAAACCCCAGGGACCACCATCCCCTGGGGCTTTTATAAAATATTGGTGGGGCACATGGCCCCCGCAACCCCGGGGACTGCCACCTTGTTTTAAAAAAAAAAAATACCACCCTGTGTGGGGGGGCTCGAACCCCCCACATGCTCCAGGGACCGCCACCTCCCCGGGGTACTACTTATTTAAATTGAGGGTCCGTGGTGGACTGGAGATACCTGTTGGGTAAGTTGACCCGAGGGACCCTCAGGATTGGAAAGGAATTAATTCCCCAACTTAAAACGTGCCACAGGGCGTGTTTGCACACATGTCAACTCAGGCCCCACCCCCTTCCTTCACCAGTGTGCAAACGCACCCCCTGGCAAGTTGTAAGTTGGGGAATTAATTCCCCTTCAATACTGAGAGTCCCTGGGGGCCAACTAGCCCACCAGGTACCTCCAGAAAGCGCCAGGGAACTGCGTTGCAGAGAGGTGTGCAGAGGCCACGCCCCTTTTTACATCTCTCTGCAACACAGCTCTGTGGCGCTTACTGGAGGTACCTAGTGGGCTAGTTGGACCCTAGAGACCCTCAAGATTCTAGGGGACTTAATCTCCTAACTTAAAACGGCCAAATGACTTGTTTACACAGTGGTGAAGGGAGGGGACCGGGCCTAAGGTGATGTGTGCAAACACGCCCTGCGGCGCGTTTTAATTTGGGGAAATAATTCCCCTTCAATCCTGAGGGCCCCTGGGAGCCAACTAGCCCACCAGGTGCTTCCAGTAAGCGCCACTGAACTGCGTTACAGAGAGGTGGTCCAGGCTGTGTCCCATTTTACACCCCTCTGAAACGCAGCTCTGTGGCACTTACTGGAGGTACCTAGTGGGCTAGTTGGACCCTAGGGACTCTCAGGATTCAAGGGGACTTAATCTCCCAACTTAAAATGGCCACAGGGCGCATTTACACAGTGGTGAAGGGAGGGGACGGGGCCTTAGGTGACGTGTGCAAACATGCCCTGTGGCGCGTTTTAAGTTGGGGAATTAAGGCCTCTTTAATCCTGAGAGTCCCAGGGTCCAACTAGCCCACCATTTACCTCCAGTAAGCACCACAGAGCTGCGTTGCAGAGAGGTGGTCTGAGGCCATGCCCATTTTACACCTCTCTGCAATGCAACTCTGTGGCACTTACTGGACATACCTGGTGGGTTAGTTGGTCCCCAGGGACCCACAGGGCATGTTTGCACACATGTCACCTCAGGCTCTCCCCCTCCCTTCAACAGTGTGCAAACGCACCCCGTGGCATGTTTTAAGAGGTAGTTTTAATCTCTCTGCCCTAATATGTACTAGGGTCATACAGTGAAGGTCATGCTAATCACAGGGTACCACAAACCCATAGTGTTCCCTAGTGTATGTAGGTGTTTTAACTGTATTCTAAGTGTCTTTTAGCATACCACTGGCTCTAGGCCTCGTTAGTCAGAGTCAGTTAACACCAGTACCCATCTGAAGAAGTTGTGGGCATAGGATGATTTTGTAACAGGGACTCTTTCTGCTCCTTTGTTAGTTCTTTCTGCACATGTCTTGCTTCTTCCTGCACTTTTCTTCGTCTTTGAGGACTTCTGTTGCTTCTTTCTGCATTTATTTTGCTTCTTTCCGTGTGTTTTTTCTTCTTTCTTCACATGTCCTACCTCTGTAGGCATAGTTAGAAACTAGCATTTAAAAAACCTTAGAAATCCACTTAAAAAACCGTAGGTTTCTGGCATCTGTATAGTTCGGAATTAGCATCTAAAACACTTTTGAAATTCGCAGAAAAAAACATAGGTTTCAGGGGCGTTATAGTTAGTTGGACTTTTCACTCATACAAAACCATAGAAATTCCCCCGGTATAGTTAGTTAAGCTAACTATAAGTCGCGCGCCCGCAATGCACTGCTGATTACGTCACATATTACATCACTCATGACATGGTCAGTGACATTACTAATGACATCACTCATGACATCACTCATGACTTCACTCATGACACCATCCTTGTGATAGAGTGGCAGACCTCCTCTCACCCTAATATAACCTTTGATACACACACTCAAAAATTGAAACTAATATTTTCAAAACAATGGATACACTAATACCAGTTACAACACACCTATTCAGTAATTTCAAGATCTACACACACATCCACTCATTCAGCAACAGTCCTATACTGTCACTCATACATGTACTCACTCATCATATGTACTCAAAAACCTATACATCCTGTTAAACACCGACACTCATCCATAGAGTTAGTCACACACATAGTCACACATGCAAATAAAGTATCAAACATCCATTTACTTGCATATACAGTTATACACACACCACCACACTTACTTCTACAGAAACTTACACATACTTACTCTCTTAACCCCTTCCATGCTCATGACGAGCTCAGCTCGTCATGAGGTACACCTCTTGTGTGCTCATGACGAGCTGAGCTCGTCATGAACACACCCATTTCCATTATGGCCCAGCGCAGGAGGAAAATAGCTCTAGCAGCCAGGGTGTTGAACAATCACTTATAGAAACAAGTATTTATTTATACAGAAACTCTTCCAATCTCTCACTCTCACATATACTCACTTATAAACACCAAAACTCATATATACTAGTTTAAAACATATGTAGTTACTCATAAAGACACTATTGAGACAGTCATTCACTCACTAACACACCCATCCACCCACACAGTCCTGCACACATGCTGTCTTCAACACATACAAAGAGTGAGTCACTCATTCCTGCATCTATGCGCTAAGTAATACCCCCGACTGAACCATATAGACACTCAGACACTCATACTGATACTCAAAAAAACAAATGATAATCCATATTGCAGAAGGCCGGCCATCCCCCAGGGCCATAATCGGCCTGAGGAGGGGGCCCCCTCCAAATTCATTTTTTTTAAAAACACAAGCATGGCAATGCCCTGGGGGATAGGGTCCCTCGGCCCCCTTTAACGTTTTTTTATTTTTGTTTTTTAAATGAAAAAGGGTCAGGCCCTGTGAGATGGGGTCCCAAGGGCCCCAAAAATGCTAATAGAAGGGGGGCCACATAGCCCCCTTCTTAAAAAAAAAAAATATTGAAAAAATAGCTGGCATCTCGCCACTCTGCAAATGTGCCTCTTGGTGCTCTGCTGGTGGGGCGATGAGGTCCTCTTGTGTCCTGGGGACCTCAGGACACAAGTGGACTTCATGCTCCGAGCAGCACTGCGCCAGGAGCTGCGTTTGAAGAGTGGTGTAAAAAGGGGCATGGCCTCGGACCACAGTCCAGCTCTGTGGCACTTACTTGAGGTACCTGGTGGGCTAGTTGGCCCCCAGGGACCCTCAGTATTCAAGGGGAATTAATTCACCAACCTACAACGCACCAGGGGGTGCATTTGCAGAGTGGCGGAGAAAGGGGGCATGGCCTGGTATGGGCAATTACAATCCTGTTATGTGGGACTTACTGGAGGTAATAGGAATGGTAGTTGTCCCCAAGGTTGTCGTTGGGGGCTAACTACCCCTCCGGTTACCTCCAGTAAATCCAACACAGTGGGATTGCTAAGAGGTGTTCGGAGGCCACGCTCACCTTTCTCCACCATTCTGCAACCTCCAGTAAATCCAACACAGTGGGATTGCTAAGAGGTGTTCGGAGGCCACGCTCACCTTTCTCCACCATTCTGCAAATGCGACTGCTATGTTATAGTTAGAAATTAGCATTTAAAAAACCTTTGAAATTCACTGAAAAAAACATAGGTTTCAGGGATGTTATAGTTAGAAATTAGCATTTGAAAAACCTTTGAAATTCACTGAAAAAATCATAGGTCTCAGTGACATGAAAGGTTGGAGAAAACTGAATCAATTAGGTTGCCAGCAGAGTGGGTGGGACCTTGGACTAGTTGGAGCACCTGACAGGCCGCTAGATCAGCTGTGAAGTTGGCTGCTTCTGAGGCGTTGGGGTTGTCAAGATGCAGATTTGTCACCAATGACTGTTAAGTTAGCGTACCTCATAACCAGAGAACCAATTATGTCAACCAGGCCAGCCCTGCATTCCTTCGAAGGACCTGGGGGACGCTATACCAGTAGGCCAGACATGGTATAATTGGAGTTAAAGGAAATCCCAACATGTCCACATGTGCATCCCGCTACGGTTTCTTTGACAAGGGTACAGATATAGCAGGATTTAAAAACAACTGTAACACCGCCACCTCCCCCCTCTCGATTGAGGGTGATAATACTATAGCCCGGGAGAAGCGCCAAACCTGGCTCTGCCACGTATCTACTGACAGCCATGTCTCCGTCAAGAAGAGAACATCAGGGGATTCATTGTGTAGCAAATCATACACATCCAGGTAGTGCTTAAATAACGACCGGCAGTTAAGACTTAACAATTTATTTTCCTGTCTGGAGCCAGAAAGATCAACACCATCAGAAGAAGGCAAGTTGAAAGGCCATCAACAAGAGGGTGTGGACCCTGGGGGGTCTACAATTGGCACAGCATCCATTGCCGCAAGAGGTGGGAGGACCTACGATGCTGGGCATGGAGGAAGTCAGCTGAAGTGCAGCTCGGCCTGTCCTCCCAACATGGGAAACACCGGCTCCACACCTTGAACCCCCTAATGGCCCGCCTACTTGTGGTTGCCTATCACCAGCTCGAGGGTCAGATGAGAGCCCAGAATCAAATGGGTAAGTTATTTATGGAGGTTTTCATGTTACATAACTTTTCTTTTGTTACAGATAAAAAATCAGGCATCAACATAAAGGTGGACACATGTCCAACGCACAAGAAGAGGTATTGAAAGGTGTACATTTTTCCCAAGGTGTATGATTATGTGTCTTGTATATGAATATGTATATGAATTTGTGTAAAATCATTCCAATATATTTCTGTTCAGTACCAAAGGACTGTTTTAAGCTGACACATGCATGCCTAAACAACAAATATTCCTAAGATTGTTAGGGACAGTTGTACAAAAAAGGCCATAAGTTATCATTGTGTCTGGTGTGATGCTCCGTCACAATGTGTAGGATATTACGGCAGCCCTATTACAGGTAACAGTGCATAAAATGCACTAATGATACAGTGGATGTCCCAAAAATCAAATTGGTTAATTGGTATTATAAAAAAATCAATAGTGAGCATGTGGGCCTAAATGACCAGGCACATTAGGTTAAATGCTAACATGTTTGATGAAAAACATCCCGCAAATACGTTTTGTATGAAAAAGACTGATTAATTTATTTTAAAAGAGACAGGTTTGAATGATGTCCTACTTTTGTCACAACTGTGAATGTAAGCCTGTCTGTTTCTAGATAGGAAATATTTGTTTGGCATACATTTATTTTTAAAACAGACTGGAATGTGTGCACATTGGTGACAGAGTAACACATATCCCAAAATATATTTTAAATGTCCTTTGTTATGTGCAGATGATAAATCTATGATGAACAAAAAATAGGATATTTAAAGAGACTTTTGCAGATGGAATGTTCTGTCTGTATGTTGTGCTATGTCATCTTTAAAACTCAAAATCAGGCACAGCTCCTGCCTCATTTGGAATCTGTGGGAATGCATAAATCTTTGATCTGTTGCATATTGTAATTTAAATGTTGTTATTTTAATCAAAAATATTATATAAATCAGTGTATGTCATGTTATACAAATTTTTGGCTGAAGTGAAAGCCAGCATACTTTTGGAATATTTTCACAATGGGAAAGCAAACTGGAAATAACGTAAGATATTTTAGAGTCAAAAATAAAAATTATTTTGCTCTATACTATAGTTGCTTAACAATGTATCAAGCCCTATGTATTTTCTTATGCTGTAGAAGTCATTTGCATTTCCCCAAAACATTATTTTTTAATGTCTTCTACAGCATTAGTTTATACATAGGGCTTGACACATTGATAAGCAACTTTAGTACTGAATCCATTCAACATTTCAAACATTTGAAAATGCTTCAGTTACCTGAAGTAAGTGTTACCATTGTCAAATGGCCAAACAAATGGAATGTGGTTTCAGATTTCACAAATATTGGTACAGGATTGGAGTAATTGTTTACACATATTTGAACATTTCTAAAATATGCCTATTTCATTTTAAGTTTCCCCTGTACACACTCTGTAGAAAGGTATGTTCCCTTTATATCATACAGCAGACCCACATGGAACTGCAGAAACAGCAGACACACATACATCACCCAATGCAGCTCCCTCTACCTTCCACACCCAATGCTCTCCCACCCATTCTTCCCTTTCTCCTCATTCATATTTTTTTATCGAGCTTGTCCTTGAATACTTCCAAATGCAAATTCATCTTTCCCAAGCCCACCTCTCCAACCCCTTCCAAGCCCACCCCTCACAAACCAAAACCCACCTCTCTCAAGAATGATCATTGAGATGCCCGCTCTGTTCCCATTAGTTGATCCTTCCTGAGGTGGTTCCCCATTGCAGTTTCATCCAGCACAAACATGCAGTTGGGGAGATTGGTTCAGTGGTCTATTTATTATTTTATTCTAATAAGTGTAATTTATGAGAGAAATATCTCATTTTGTAATAGAACAACTATTTTCATTTCACCACGTTTGACCTGACATTATTTTTCATTTGCAATTCTTTGATTCCCAGAATTGTTGCTGATTAAAATGTGAAGTACATAAAATTAATTTTCACAAGGACAGGAAATACAACATTTTGTTAAAATGTCTACCATGTAAAGTCCATACACTAGTTTAAATGGTATGTGATGGACATTTCAATTTTGGTGCAAGCATTTGTCATTATAATGGACACTTACACCAGCACATAGATGTTTCAATTTATTTGTAACATGTTAACGTAGGTGTGTTTATTTGAACATAAGTGATAATAATGAACACATATGCATTCCACCTTAAAGAATAATTTGAAAATTAAAATAAAATATAATACAGGCAATGCACTAGACAAGAGGACATGTTACATTAATAAATATGTTATCTGGTTAAAGTTTAGACTGACATTAATTTTACATTCATTTCAAAATAAACGTTACACCTTTTCTAGTGCAATTTCTACATTTTATTAAATTTCACTTATCATAATAATGTGTAGTGTATATGCTTTTAATAAGTTATTATACGAAAATTAAACACATCTGCATAATTACGTTTGGTTTTTTGATTGTTTTCCATTTGTTTTGTAGGTGTCCGTTTTGAAGAAGGCAGCTTACACCTAATATGATAATAAATTCAAATTGCACAGGTGTGTTTCTTTAAATCTCTTAAACATCAACATTACACACACATATACATTACACATTGGTATGTTATTACCTGTAGGAGGGATTTAAAAATCCATGAGCAAATGTTAACTTTTGACTTGTCTGTTTAGAAGTTAAATGTAGCAGCTTACCTTCGATTGTGGTGACGACGGGATTGATTTGGTTTGTAGTCAGGTGTCAGTTGCAGCAGTGGCCGGACTTCTATGATCGGGTCCATGACAGAACAGGAAGTGTGAAATAAAGAGAAGGAACGTTTCTGCCTTACATCCTTTCTAATCCACCAACTATGGTGTGGAGGTTTCCCTGCCACAGTTGCATCAGTGGTTTGTTACATTAGGATTGGCCTGGCAGACAAACTGGCTGTATTCCCTCTAACAGCTGCTTTTACCTATGGCTCTGCCAACATGGGTGAACACATCTGGCGGAGTTAACGGTCTTTCATCCATTGACTCGCCAGCATCTAAATAGAGCAAGCTAACCGCCAAGAAGGTGGGCGGGGCATCTGACGAAAAAACGATGGCAGGACAGATTCCGCCAAGATCTAAATCTGGTCCAAAGTTATAGTAATATTCAAAGTTAGGAGTTATAAAATGGAGAGGGACCAGGGCTGAAGGACAAACGTTCGGGGTCAAGGGTCCTGCTGAGCACCCATCTCTGTCTCTTACACCCCACTCCTCATCCTTGATCCTTCCCAGTGTCATTCTTTGCCTGAGCTTCAATGATTTTTATAGTTCACAATCCAGCACTTTTCCAATAACAAGGTAGGTTAACAGCACAATAGCTAACAGAGTTAAGCAGCCCACTTGGTGCCAAAGCTGGACCAAACAGGCTGTATAAACATCATATATCTACTTGTTAACTAGATGCCAGGGCACTTAAGTGTGGACTAAAGTAAGCAGTGACAAACAGATTAGTTAGAAAGAGGACCACAGATACAATATAAAAGAGCAGATTCCTCAAGTGGACAGACCAAAGATCTAAACACTGCTACTATATTAGCCACAGAATACCTCACAAATGACAACAAGAACAGCTGCTAATGTTGGCCTTCCAGCAAATATTTTTTTTTTCAAATAAAGAATGCCTCTGACTTAACGCAGGAACATTTAAGACATGTGAACATTTAGGTGAAGAATGTAGGCCTAACTGGAGGTTGTACAACTACTAATTTGAGCTGATGTGTTCCTAAAGTTAAAATACACATTGCTAAAGGGATTGCAATCAACAATATTGCAGACTGTTCAAAATGTTTTCTGCAGAGTTTTGTTATGGGTGCAGTATTTCTGCAAATAGCTTACAAATACAAAAATAGAACTTGAATTAAGATAGTTTGAAAATCATCATCAAAGTACAGCGAATTAAGTGGCTTGAAGTGTACATCCAGCATTCTGCTGCCCATCACTTGAATAACATCCCCACTGAAATAAAGATAGCAAATAGTAAAAGAAATGCCGCTAACACTAACTTTACAGTTATTAAACCTAATATGAGGAAATGAGTGCCCACTCAAAGTACCAGTTACCAGAAGATGGCAGTCAATGAAAAGCTCAGATGATGCAGTTTGATTTTTAAGTGATTAACCTCTAAAATAATTTTAAAATAAAATTGAATGTTATCTCCAGAGAGATAGCTACCGTCTTACTATGTTTATGATAGCTAATGATTGCTTTACTACCTAAAGAATATCTTCTGCTGAGACCAGAAGCTTTTGTGTTTTATTAATAACTTAGGGCCTGATGTACAAAGCATTTTTTCCGTCGCAAACAGTCCAATTCGCAAAATCGGGCTGTTTGCCACACAAAAATGCTTTTTCAAGAGTACAAATACCAAATTGGGATTTGGTAACTTGTTGCAATTTTGGTTTGCAAACAAGAACCAATTCGATATTTAGAAGGGGCGTCCCTTCCAAATACTGAATCAGTGTGGAATATATTACTGTTTTGAGACCGAATTCCAGTTACAAGATAGTAATACTTTACCACCAGTTTAAAAGTGGTGGTAACCAACTTGCAAATGGAAAGGGATCCTTACCCCTTTGAGAATGTTAAAAAAATATTTTTTAAGCGCTGACCTATGCTTAAAAAATTAAACGTAACATTTTAATTTTCTATTTTATAAACGTATCATTAAGTAAAACATGCTGTATTAATAAAGATTGCTTTATTAAAAAGCAATAACAGACAAGGCTGCCGTCCATGTAATAGCTATCATTCCTAATGGGTTACAAACTGCAACCTTCCTCATCAATATTTATGAGGTAGTTCCATTTGCGACTCACTAGGAATCGCTATTTAATAGTTGTATGTTTTCTTACATTAGTAATTGTGATTTCCTAATTGCATTTAAGTAAGGTCCGCAATTAGGAAATCACAATTCCTACTTTTTGTATATATAGCCCATAATCCCTTTCTTGCATTAATTTTTCTGGTGAATCTTCACTCTGTCCCCAAAACTCAGCACTGCTCACATATTTCTGCTATAATGAGCAGCCTGTGACACATCACACCTAGGTTGGATCTGGAACATTTGGACTGGACTGGGGATGGATGCAACCTGTTAAACGGCACCCCACATCCAGGAGTCTTCCTGTGGGATCTGGTGACACTTGCTGGAGCCCTGCTGGATACGTATTGTTTCCTCCGCTGCTGCCATCCCGAGGAGGGGTGCTGGGGACCCCTTTTCAGTTATGATGCCTATGCACAGTGATTCTTTTCATGACCCGGTGCTCCGGACTGTACTCCATGGGAGGTTTGTGAGGGGATGCTGCTCAGAGATTGACAGAGAGAATAGCCCTGCACTATTGTTGGGGATTCATGAAAATCACCTGACTGTCCATTTCGGTGGCCCCTGACACACTGGGCTGCTCATGCTGCAATACCCGATACCCCCATCAGATGCCTGCAAGTGGGCCTGTAGTCGGCCGCAACATCCTCTGGTCAGCGTTCGAGTCACTGCATTAATGATGGGGTGCCTTAGATCTGAAACCTAGCCTGTGTGACTGTAATCAACAGGCAGTTAACCCTGTGAACCGCCTCACTGGCCCTACCTCAGTAGTGGGTAAAATTGACGCGGTACTAGCAGCAATAGAGTAATCCTGTGTGTCCCTGGAACATAAAATTGATACGGTTGCAACAGATTTTACGCTACTGAGAAATGGTCATCTGAAACCTTTTGACAGGATCCACATAGCAGAGAAATTGCTGGTTACAATCTAACCACAAACTCAGGACATGCAGTTTCAGCTGCACACACTGAACAAAATGGCTCATACTCTAGAAGACTGTGTGGAGGATGCCAAATGGCTGGTCACAGCGAAACAAACTTCTTTTGATGGGTCTACGTGAAAACACAGAGGGTCGGCATGTCAGACCCTACCTTGAGTCATGCATCTGCAGTTTCCTCCCCGCTGAGACCCTCTCACCCTTCTTCTCTGTCGAGCAGGTGCCCAGGCTGCCGGTGCGGAGGTTCCCTTCGGATGCTCCGTCCGGAGCACTAGTAGCATGCCTTATGCACTACAAAGACAGGGACGTAATCATCAGTGAGGTCTGCAAACTGGACAATCTGGTAGTCAACAATGCAAAAGGAGATGATTTATCCAGGTTACAGTCCAGAATAGACACCATACTTTTCTTGCGGTCAAGCATAGACTGAGAGACCTTAACATCCAGGACTCACTCCTGTTCCAGACCCATCTCTGGATCAAGGCAGACGGCAAGTTGCATTTCTTTACAGACCCCAAGGAAGCCTATACCTAAGCAGAGAGCTGTGGCACTGAGGGATCTGCCTGGGGTATCAGGGCATCTGGTAGTGAGCCGCTCACTGGTGGAGGCCGAAGGAGGTGCAGGCGAAAGGGGTTGCCTGCAGCTCCATGAATGCCCTGTTCCCCCAAACTTAGAGGCAGTCATACAGGAGAGGTGGAGGGCCCTGCAGACGCCAGCAGAGTTTTGTAATCCCACTCCACCCTCCCACACAGACAGCGATAACTTCAAATCTTCAGGCCATGAGGACTCTGACCTTTTCCCCACAGGTCCCAATATGAGGACTCACTGCGGTGTGAGGGCTTTTCTGCAGTGGTGACTCGAAAGTCACCCGAAAGAGGCAGAAGCGGCACGAAATCCCGACGCCCCTGTATTACCTGCAGAATCCCCGTTTGTCCCCCGCTGCAGCTGCAGGAGCCCCGCTTGTGTCCCCATGGCGGCAGGAGCTGCGCCTGTGCCCCCACGGTTGCAGGAGCCGCACCTGTGCCCCCGCGGTGGCAGGAGCCATGCCTTTGCCCCTGCGGCGGCAGGTGCCGTGCCCGTGTCCCGCGGCGGCAGGAGCCACGCCTGTGTTCCTGAGGCGGAGGGAGCCGCGCCTGTGTCTCTGCAGCAGCAGAAGCAGGCTGAGCTGAGTGGGCGAGAATCGGGAGCCGCCCGTAGTCACTTGCATCCAGTGCCTCAAACTCTGTGCCCGCAAGAGCGGGAGCCTGCGCCCGGATCAACCCCGGATTAACCCCCGAATCCAGTCCATGTTTTTAAGTTGGTACTGCTGCTGCTGCTGCCATTCACCATACGAGCGAGGAGAAGCGCATCGCCTACTCCATTGCACCTGAGAGCACACCGCACCGTGAGGCCGCCATCCATCAGGGGGGCCGCTGAGTATCCAAATCTCCAGTACATTACTGTCTCTTGCTGCTTGTAGCCGTCAGCAAACTTAATGGCAAAATATCAAAGCTAAAGTCAAATTCGGAGTTGCTGTTCCGGCTGGGATTTTCAGTGACGCTACCTGCTGCAGGGAAAAAAAAGGGATCTGTTTATCTGTATGTCAGAATTGATGAAATTAAGAACAGAAAGTGAAACCCCGAACCTTATTGTAACTGGCGATTTTAACATGTTTCTTTCAAAGAGCAAAGGATACAACCACCCAATAGAAGACAAATTATATGAAAGTGGGATCCCTGTACTGGAAGAATGCTTATGGGGTAAACTAACAACTTTATCCAAAAATCTATTAATTGACTTAACAAATTTGGGCCTTGTTTCGATAAATGGCCGATCTCCGGGGGATCGCCCCCAAGCCGCCACCTTTCACAACTTCAATTCTAGTACTACGATAGATTATCCTTTCCTATCTTTTTCGCTTTTTCCACTAGTATTAGATTTTAAAATTGGCACATCCGATTGTAGTGACCATCTGCTGCAAGAATTGACATTGATGGCACAGGGGACAGCATTAACAATTCCAACTAGTATGCAAAATTTAACGACTATGTCAAAATGCAAAAGAATCAAATGCAAAATAAGTGATCCAGAAAAACTCTCTAGAGAATCCAAGATTTGCTGGGAAAGTGTCAAGCCACTACATGACAATAACATTACTGCCTGGGAAATCTTTTTAAAACTCTTTGGCTTAGCTAACTCAAAGTGCAATCCCTCACAAGAAACTTATGCACCAATGAGGCAAAAATATGAACAACAAACCTGGCGGCCAAGTAATTCAAAAATTCACCCTCAGACATTCCTATCTCTAGAACTATCGCAAATAAAATCTGCAATCAACAGAACATTCCGCGGAATAAGGAAAAACGTGAGTGACAAACACCTATTGACTGACCTGAGGTCACTAAAGATCAAGAAGAATAAGCTTGTGTGGCGAATAAATCAGGACTCCACAGAAAAAATGTGGGCAAAATTACTTTATGATGCAAGGAGTAAAAACAGCGCGAGATTCTGGAGCACTGTCAATAAAATTGAGAATCCTAAAGCACCCGGAATAAATTTGCCTATAACGGAGGAGTGCTGGGTAAAACATCTAACCAACCACTTCAACAATGTATCCGGCAAAGTAATACAAGACCTAGAAGTTGGGGAGGAAAATAAGAGGGGCCAAAAGTTACCACCCGAGGAGACCTACTCCCCAGGCTCAACAACACAGATCAAGGGAAGAATTGCGAAAGGTCGGAAAGAGGGAGCCTCTGGGCCAAACGGAACTCCACCTGCCCTTTACAAGCAAGATCCAAATTACTGGGCCGAGCAATTGCTCCCACTCTTTGAAAAAATATGGGTGGCGGAGCAAATTCCGAGTTCTTGGATGGGTTCAATTATTGCCCCAATCTATAAAAAAGGCCCCAGGAATGAAGCCAAGAATTATAGACTTATTGCTCTTAGCGATATAGATGCTAAATATTTTTCGGGGCTCCTACTTGAAGAGCTAACAGCCTGGGCATCAAAGAAAAATCTAATCCCCATTAATCAGACCGGTTTCCAAAAAAATATAGGGACTACAACAAACATTTTGGTCCTCTCCCTGCTGATAGATTCTACAATCAAATACAAAAAAATGCTATATGTGTGCTTTATCGACTACTCAGCTGCATTTGACAGTATAGATAGAGGAAAACTCTGGGCCAAGCTCTCAAGTTGGGACGTAGATCCCAAACTCCTGAACCTACTAATCTTACTGCACACAGAAACCTGGATCCAAATAAAATTGGGGGCAGGCAATTGTCTATCAAGGTAAAAAAAAAAAAAAAAAGGTTTGAAGCAGGGGTGCGTTCTCGCACCGACCCTTTTCAACCTCTTCATGTCCGACCTTTCCAAAGACCTTGACAATTGCAATCATCACTCTCCAAAATTACTGGGCCTTATTTTATCGAATCTATTGTACGCGGACAATTTGATACTGATAAGTCAAACTCCTGTTGGTCTTCAACACCTCATCGATACAACGATCAATTTCTCAGACAAAAACGGACTAAGCATAAATCAAGGGAAATCAAAGGTGATGATATTAAACCAAAAAATGAAAAAGCGACACCCACAGTGGTTTCTGCGAGATCAGAAGATGGAAACTGTTAAAGAATATAAATATCTGGGCGTAATTTTTGACTCAATAGGCTCTTTTAAACAACAAAAAAAGGCAATTAAGAACAGAGGGGTATCGCTGGCCATTGCACTAAAAAGCATCAAGAGCAAAATAGCTGGTCCAAATTTAATCCCCCTGCTAGATGTTCTACAAGCAAGATTACTGCCATCGATAACCTACGGTAGCGAATGTATGAGAGGGAGAGATGAGTCCACCTTAGATAAAGTAGTAGCAAAATCAATGCGAATAATATTCAGTCTACCACCGTACACCTCCCCAGCACAATTAAGGCTTGAGTTTGGCCTACAGCAACAACAACTAGCACGTAAAGGTGCCTATGTAAAATGCTGGCACAAAGTAAAGAGTGGTGAGCTGGGCACCCTGAATACTTATCTATGGAAGGAGCTGGAAAGAGATAAGAACAGCCCTGCAATGGTCTATCTCCAGGCAGCAATAAATACTCTTGCGTTAAAAGACCTTTGGGATGCAAGCTGCACGCAAAATTGTTTAAATCGTCTCGTTAACAAAACTGTTAAGATCTTATCCCTAGAAGAAGACAAAGCAGTATTAACCGGGAGGACGCATGGATGGTTCGTGATTCAGAGTTACACCAGGCTGCAACCACAGGCCTACCTAGGTACTGGCTTCTCTCGGGCGACGAAGGAAACCTTCTTGCAGTTGAGGATGGGAGTATTACCATCAAAAGAACATCTACCCCCATGGAAACGCTTGGATTCCAACATAAAGTGCAGACTCTGCAAAGAAACTAAGGAGGATGTATTGCATTTGCTATGCAGCTGTAAAGCCCTTGATACTGAACGAAGGAGACATTTAACACAGCTGTGGAACCAAAAACTCCTGCGAACCCGTCGACAGGCATTTCTGGCCTGTTTTAACGGGGAGGACATTCAATTAGTTTGCAGACTGGTTTACTTCATGAAGTCAGTAAACATTGCACTAAACCCAGCCGTTACTCTATGAACTGGGAAAAATATGACCAGCGAAAAATTCCGACAAGTAAAGAACTTTTCACTAGTGAGTGTTTGTCTGAGTTTTTGACTTCCCTGCTTCTGCAACTACAAAGCTACCCACGGACAGTGCCTCACAGGTTTCATTGGGTTTTTTACTTTTTTTCATTTAAGGCAAGCACAAGATGTACTTTTGCACACACTGATTCTATTTCATATTTATTAATATTGCAAATTAAGAAATGTTTTTATACTAATGTGATTGTATGAAATGTCTAATTTTTTTAATCTAGTTTTTATGTACTTTGAATGGTGTTCATTAAGAATTTTTAAGAACAATTGCAAAGATTTTTATTAATCAAGCAATAAAGAATTTACCTTAAAGAACTGTATTAGGACCAGCATTAGACCCTGCTGCTTTCTGACTTTCTCTAGGCGGCACCCTTTCTGGTCAACTGCTGGTCAACAGTTACAGCAGCAGCACTAGGGAGACACAGGGAGCCCGGCCATTGATGATAACATCGCTACCCACTCTGGAACAGATAGAAGAACCATATGGAGAAGTCCTGTCCTTGATTATTGCACGACTGCGCCGCATGTTCACTGACTGCTACCCCTCTTCACCGACAACAAGTCAGTATTAACACCAGCCCAAGCAGCTTGCTGTTGCGCACACCTGAGAGGAGGAGAGTCTGTTTGCAGCTGAGGTCTGCGGTCTACCGAGCAGAGCCAGAGACGGAAGAGCGAAGCCGGCGTGCGGCATGTAGCTGTGTCCGGAATTGTGACCGCCCAGGAGCTGCGACCGGAGTGGGCAGATTGAGTGAGGATCTTTTATTGTCATCAGCCTGCACACCTGTCCGGGTCAGCAGCTCGTACTACCCGGCCAGGTAGGCAACCACAGCAAAACACACCCCCAGCCCTCCAGTCTCTCTCCCCTGCAAGCTACAACACGCTGCAATAATCATCACTAAGTACCCTACTACCGGGTTTGACGACTCTCCCTTTGTGCTGTGAACCTCAGCTCTTGAGCACTGGTGACTACACCCCCAGAGGGGAGGAAGGAAGGAAGGGAATTGAGAGCCTTCAACGCTGCAAGTGGAAGGGCGAGTTGAATGAGGAGGTGACAATGGGAACACCAGATTGTCATCCCGCAGAACCCCTCTGCATATTCCACCGCCTGCTGGAAACTGTGTGAACAGCTGGCTTCAAACTCCTTGGGTGGTGCGGAGGCCAGCGGTGGTGTGGCTCTCAGGGGAGTAACAGCTCAAAGTCCACTTAGCCACCCCGCCAGGTCCTAGGGCATAGGAAGCTGCCTTGCTCAAACCCTAAACCCCAAGGAGAAAGTTCAGTCCACTGGGGGACTATATAGCCACCGACAACCAGTCACTCCCATAGAAGGATGACAAGAAAAAAAGAGAAAGCGTCTCAGCGTCAAGAAAATGCCCTTGCAAAGTCAATTCCCCCAACTCAAGTATCACCTAGAATCCTAAGGAGTGCACCGAACGCTGTCCCAGACAAAAAGTCTTTTTTAAAGTCTCCAGCAGCAGGGCTCATAACTCAATTCTTATACAAACATCCCACTAAAGACGAGAGCCCCCCTGTCCCGACAGATCGATCATGATGGACCAAAGCCACTAAAGGACTAGGCCAACGGTTTGAGAGCCTTACCAACAACAAGTCACATGCAACACAAGTACAAACCACAAATAGCGGAAGCATAAACTTCGAAAGACGCCGGTCCCAATCTTGCTCCTGGCCATGTCACCTCGTAGGAATCAAGTACAGACATACAAGTGACCCACCCGCTGATGCTACTGCTCTAACCCAAGGTAACCACATGCAGGTAGTGACAGCTCAAATACATCACCAGCACCAACTCACTTTGCAGGCTCCTGCTCAGCCACAACCCCTTGTATCCATAGATCCCGGACCATCTAAGCCTGATGAACCAGAGTGCCAACAAAACCTTGGGTACCTATCTCCATTATTTCTTCAAAACTTGGAATCAAGAATACAAAGTACGCTAGACCTTACCCCAAAGCTCCTCAGAACGGCCAGTGTAACCCTGTTTACCCCATCCCCTACACAAAGCTCCCAAAGGCATAGTCGCTATGATGGCAGTTTCATTAACGATCCAGGACCAACCTCATCTGGTGAAATAGACCGCTCAGTGGCAAGGGCATTACTCTAGCAATCGAACAAAATGGAGTTGCAAATTGACCTCCTATCCACCATGGCTCAACGGCTAGTGAAACTGAGTAATAAGGTGAACTTCATAGAGAACAAGCTCAGTGTCAAGCAGAATAATCGGCCTTGCACCTGTTCGTGTGCAGACCTCATAGATAAATGGGCAACACTTCCAAAAATGTTAACAGATCTGGTAGTCTCACTAAAACTTCAAACAGGAATCATCACGGGCCCGATGATTAATAGTAGTACTACACCAACCTCAAACCTCACCGATCTTCACAGTAATCCAGTTACAAACAACCCGGGCAAATCTTCAACAAAGCTAGACATCTGTACCCACTAAACACTCCATCGGTCCACCCAGTCCCACATCCAGCCCCCGAATCTTAAATCCAGGGAAGAAAAATGAGGGCAATGCCTCTTTGGAGACAAGGAGAGGAGAACCCCTCTCTAGGAGGGCCAAGAAAAAATTTAAAAAACAAGAGAAAAAGGCCAAGGCATCAAAAACAGTTGCTCTCCTATTGCCAACTCATCCTCAAAATTTACAAACAGATAAAGACACAACACGGATGTTTTCAATCTTCAATAAAAAGCAGGGTTCAAGCATTTCAACACCCATAGTACCTTCACCTTCAGACGCCAAACAGGAGTCTGATGCCCCATCACAGCCAATTCCCAGTACGGGGGATTTGCACAACTCAGCTGTCCCGGTTACATCAATTCAGCCACCCCACTTATTAAACATCAAGAAATTAGAGCAGAGAAGCTTACCATGCACATCCAAGGAACAAGGACCTGACTCCAGGGACAAGATATCGCAGGGCCTCTTACTTTCGGACTTCCAAAGGCCTTGTGATCAAACCTTGCAGCTACTCCAAAACCTGGTCCACTGCCCTGAGCCACGCCTATGGGACCCAGACCCAAGCTCTAACTCCAGTATCGTACAGACGGGTCCTAGTTTTTAGCCCAAAGCAATCCAAGACACCAAAACAACTCATGAGGTAATACTCACCTGAGATACTTCATCAAAGGCCAACATGGCATTCTAAATAGGGGCAACATCCTCCGACTTTTCAAGCACATCCTGTCCCTCTCAGAAACACACTTAAACAACCTATCCTGGGTTAAGTTCTTGTGTCTCTCCAGTGACTCTCACGGGGAGTCAACCTCAATTGGGCTAAGTCGTTACTCTCAGGTGGGGCTAACACCAGGAGAAATAGCCCAAATGGTAGATTGGGGTATTGACATCGCTTTCCCCATACCTGAGAAATACCCACACGTACTAGCAGCATCACCGTCAGGGAAGGAAGTCTACTCTGTCATAAGGGGAACAGTGAGCATTCAAGCAGGGAAAAGCCAGGCGGCAGAGTCAAGACTTTATAACGACTACAGGATAACAAGTACGCTTGACCACAGGACAGTCCTCATCAGTGGGCCAAAGCACTCCATCACGTATGGCACTCGTACTGGTCCTGATGGACAGCCACCACGACGGCACCTCTAACACCATAAATGCTGTTCGTTATCAGATCACGACTGGAACACCGGGAAATAACACACCGCTGTCCATCATATCCTGGAACATTGCTGGGCTAAAAAGATTGCTTGTGTGCAATTCAGTAAGCAATTACCTTTGTGAAAATGACATCCTGTGCTTTCAAGAGACAAAGGCTACCGAACCCCTGATTCTCCCGGGCTTTTTCGAACTTCACTGTGCAGCCATAAAACATAACATCTTTGGGAGAGCATCAGGCGGGCTCTTAATTTTTATTAGCCAAGCCCGCAGAATAGAGGCAACTTTACTAACAATGAACACCGCTAATCTGCAAGCGGTACTGATTTGCGGATTAAAAAGTAACAATAACCCAATTCGTCTCTCGTTGATTAACTGCTACGTCAACCCTGCTTCCCAGCAAAAAAAGCAAGTACTAAAAATATTGTCAACAAAAATGGACCACCTCATAAATAAATACGTGTCATATTTTCCAATTATTGTTGGGGACATGAACATCCGAGAGTTGGGGCACACAAAAATGGATGCCCCCGCCTAGAACGAATTGGCCCCTTTGCAGTGGCTCCTTTTCACTCACAATATGATTTCTGCCCACGCCATCAAAAAATCTGCAAATCCTCTCTAGTTCCATCTCCCCACCTTCAGGGACAAGTCCACAATCGACTACATCTTTATCACGGATAACCTGGCACCAGTTTTTAACAACTTCGAAGTGGGAAATAGGAACGAGAGTGACCACAGACCATTGAGGGTATCTCTTCAGCTAAAGGGGAAACTTGCAAAACAATTGGAAACACTGGGGGCTCCAACCGGAAAAGAGAACCATGAAGTTTTAGGGAGAATAAAATGGTCCACAAATTAGGTCCTTAACTCCTGGATTGGACTAAACATAAAGAGTCGAGCTCCCCAGGCATAAGCCTTGAACCCCCCATGGAGATTTGGAAAACACTCTTAGATTAACTAAAAACCGTTCTTGGGGAACGTACTGGATTTTCTAAAGCACAGACCTCCTATCCCCAATGCCTACCAGAACTAATAAAACCAAGGGCCTTAGTTCAGACCATGCACAGTCTCTCAAAGGCCTTGAAGGCAAGAAGAAAAGGAGTCCCAAATTCACAAACACCAGCAATAACAGCACTTCGCAGGGAGCACAGAAAGAATGTATGGGAAATACAACTAAAAAAAATCGAGACTGAGTGGCTGAAAATATTTATTCTTCTCAAAGAAAATGGACACATCCAACTTTGGAGATACATTAAGCAACACAGCCATGGCGGTCAGATCAAGTAAAATGGGGTGGCAGCCTCGGAGTGGGTCAAATACGCAAAGCAACTATATACAACACATCAGAACAGGCCTTATACCCAAACACAACAAACTCCCTTAGAAATACAAAATGGCACCAAGACTCTTGTCATCACTAAGATCGAGATAATCAACCTAATTAAAAAAATGAGAACAGACGGCGCCCCAGGCCCTAACGGAGTCCCTGCAGCAGTGTTTAAAGCCTCTCATGGATTCTGGGCAGAACAATTAACATCACTTTTTAAGCATGCACTTGCCACTTCTATCGTTCCTTTGTCATGGAAAGGCTCAATACTTTTTCCCATTCATTAAAAAGGGGACTGCATGAAACCTTAAAACTACCAGCTTGTTGCCCTATTGGACATAGAAGCGAAGGCATATGCCAGAATTCTGTTGAAAGAACTTGAAACCTGGGTAAAGGATAATAACATCCTCCCCTTCTTCCAATCTGGTATCAGGCCTCAAAGCTCCACTATAGATAACATCTTGGCACTGGGAAACCTGTCACTCCGTGCGACCCAGCCATCACAATTACCCCTGTTTTGCTGTTTTGTTGACTACAGTGCAGCATTCGATCGAGTTGACCGCTGGAAGCTATGGGAAAAACTAGACTCCTGGGGCGTTCCTCAGAAACTGTTAAGGGCAATAATCGCCCTTCATAAGGGGACCTGGGTTCGTATCAAAACCAGTCAATTGTCTGTAACAACCAAGGTTCCAACTAAACAACTAAACAAGGATGCGTTCTCACCCCTCTACTTTCTAATCTTTATACAGCCGACCTTGGCAAAGCCCTGGAGGGGGCAAATCTATTAACACTAAGGCTGGGGAAAGAGCGACTCCAAATTCTCCAATACGCAGATGACATAGTCATAATGGATCACACCAGGACAGGCCTACAGAAAGCCTTAGAAGCTCTGCATAGATTTAACCAAAAGAACAATCTCTTGGTGAACCAAGAGAAGACCAGGATATTTATCTTTGGGAAGTACCACTGAAAGAAGACAGCACAATGGCGCCTGGGTGACCTGCAAATTAGAACATGCAGAAGTTATAACTATTTGGGTCTAAGGTTATCGGACGGGGCCAAACTCACAGCCCATCTGAAACATCTAAGGAGCAAGGGGGCCAGCATCATATACAGCTTGAGAAATCTCAATAGACGTCTACAGAGTCCGACTGCTGAACCCATTTTGAAAGTTTTAAAAGCAAAATTAGTCCACTCCCTTAACTACGGCCACCTAGCCTTCCCTGGAGCCTTCACTAAGTTTCTCATAAACCATCAAAATTCTGCCTATAAGAAGGTTCTAGAACTTCCACGACAGGCCAGGAAAGCAAGAGTAAGGTTGGAGCTGGGTCTCACCCATCCAGACATCAGCTTCTTAGGGGATAGTCTAATATACTACATTAGCAACCTGCGTGCCCCAGTAACCTCCCTGAAAATGCTAATTAAAACAATCTTTGAAGAAGGACAATCTCCATGGCAGGTTCAGCTGGCAGCAGCCATAGAATTGCTAGAAATAGATGCTCAAAATTTGCACAATTTAAATATTCCAGTATCCGTATGGAAAAGAACAGTGAATACACAGGTTAAGAAAATATCCTATGAAAGAGATCTGGAAAGTTTACACCATCATCCCAATCTCTCAGCATTGGACACTTCCTACACAGTGGGCAAACCACAGCCTTACTTTGAGCAAGCACTGACAGTCCCGGCCCGGAAAAAAATAACCTTTATGAGACTTCTCGCACTGCCTATTGCGGATTTTAACCACACCTGGGCCCGGAAGGATAATTCAGCTGCATGTCGTCTTTGTAGTTATCATTGTGAATCCTGGCTCCATCTGCTGTGCTGCTGCCCAAAGCGGACTGGCGAGCGACATCGGCTGGTTCTTCCCATCTGCAGGTCCTACGGCCTTGTACGATGTAGAGAAGCCTCAGACCTGTGTTTCTCTGCTAAAACAGCTCAAACAGTTGCGCGGCTAGGGAAATTTACAGAATCAATCCGTGCAGCCCTGTCACAGAAAATGGATTCACACAAAAATAAGCGCCCGGCAATCAAGCAAGAGAGACTTTGACAATACTTCCCACAAAGTTTTATGCACTTGCACTTTATTGCCAGTTTGGATAATCTTTTTTTAATGTTTTAAACTCCCCTATAGTTTGTAGCAAGTTGTGCGGGATTTTAACTCTTTTTCTATTTTAGATTATTGTAATAATAGTATATTCTAACGATTTTAAGTAATTGAACAATAAAGCTTAACTAATATGTTGAGGCAGCCATTACAGGAATCCAATACACGTTCCAATACGAACCCACAAACAGTGGATAATGTCCTTTAAAACAAGCTAGTACTATCTTTGTCGTATGGCCGTTGGGGACATTGTCGACATTGCTAAGTTAGCAGGAGCTCTGCTGCCATGATGCTGCTTTTGCGCATGTTACTACATGCCTTCGTTATGCAAGACTCTGTTTATGCCTTTCACATGAGAACTGTCTGCTTTCTGTGTTCTCTGCCTATTCATGGAGTTTAATCTGAACACGGAGTGCAAGGTTGCTAAACCATGCCCCTTGTTATTCTGTTCTGTTTAGTCCCTAGCTCTTAGACAAACCATGCTACACAGCTGCAGCTGCTGGAAACCCGTGCTTTGATATTATGGGGTTGCATGTTGGTTTAACACACACTTGGAGAGGGACCTTTCCAGGGAGAAGAGCTATGCTGTTCCCTACGATGTATAAACTAAAATCTAGGCACTAAGGTATGGGGTTTGCTGACAAAGCCCAGAGATCTTCTTTTATATAATAAAACTTCTTCTTACCAAGGGGAAGGTGGTTAGACCTTATTGTCCTTTATCCACTGTCTGTATAAAATGACATCCCCTTTCGTAGTCTATGGACTTGCTACAATGCTAACTGTTTTAGGTTTATGTATTTTGCTGCTGGTAGTGGCTCATATACTGCATTATAGAGTCCGATAGTTAAAAATAAACAGGTTGAACTAGCACCGTGACTCTGTTTATTCCTATTGTGGACAAGTACGAGTGAGTGAGGTACGTCTTGCACCCGTGATTCCTGAGAGAGTCGGGAGTGTTGGGTTCTGAATTGTTCCCAAAAAATCATTGGGGGAGGGGAGAAGAAGTTGTAGTTCATTCAGCTTCCTTAGGCTAGAGTAACGAAATCAGGTAGGGTGGGGATGAACCACTTGTCCTGTGTTCCCAGGGTCTATGGTAACGTGCATGGGGTCATACTAGTAAAAACCCTCATATGCGAACACAAGCGTCAGGCGGTATATCTTGATTCTCCGCCATTCAGTGTCGCAACAGCATTATCATTGGGTCTTTTCCTTTGTATGTTATGCTGACGTCCACATGGAGGATGACCAACTGGAATGACAGTAGTGGCCAGGAATAAAAATAGAGGGCGTGTTGGTGCTCAAGTGGGTTTCCAAAATCACCCAATCAATGTAGGTAAGAATGACCTGCCGCAAGGTTAAACAACGAATAATCGAACACTGGAGTATCATCTCATGTAAGAAAGCCACCACTTCATAGAGACCAACCAATCTACAGAAGACATTGATTGGGTGATTTTGGAAACCCTCACTGTCAAACACTACAATGCAGAAGGTCGACAAAGCCACAGCAAACAGGGGTAAAGAGTTTCTCAACATGAGACCTGATATACGTTCTTATATCAACTGAAACTACAAAGCTTCATAAACTCTTGCAAAACAGAGATCATGGAATTTTCAGGAGCCTAATCATCGCATACCATTTAATGTTATTAATGTTTGGGATTGCTCACTCCTTTAATTTTTTATTCTCTTTCTTGTTGCATTGGATTTACAATCCATAGCTGTTCAGTTTAATGTTGTGCTATGTTGCATTTTTACATGTTTTCAACTTGATATTAGCATGCTTCGCTATAACAATTTTCTTCATTTGTTCTTTTTTTTCTTTCACAGAGTTATTGTATTCGTTTCCTTCGTTGTCTTGTCATATGTGGCGTGATACTTCCCTTGCCCTCCGCTTTATCGAATTTGGGAGTACCGCCTGTTCCATGTGGTCTTACCCCCCCATTCTTGGTTGATATCTTTAGATATGTCTTTTTCCTCATACTTCTATTTCTTCTTTCTCTAGTCTTTCTCATCCCTTTTTCATTATCTCTCTCAGGTGCTTTTATTGCTTCTTCACCCTACTCTCCATCTTTTGATCTAACCAACTTTTAGCTTTTACAATTAAATCTCCTTTTTCTCTTCTCTTCTGTACTGTATGGTTAATCCTTTACTTCGTTGGATCTCTCTTTGATATGTCTTTTGTTGCTTAATAGGTAGTCTGGATTGGTATTTTTTGCTTAAATTATTTTATGTCTTTGAAAATAATTTCAGGGAACGTCAGGGGTCTTAACTCTCCTATAAAAAGGCAAAGGGTTCTGACTCATTTAGCTAAATTAGAAGTTGATATAGCATGTCTACAAGAGTCTCATTTAACAGCTGTACAATCTTTAAAGTTAAAGAAAGGATGGGTTGGGGAAGTCTTCTTCTCTCCAGGAGACAGTAAACGAAATGGAGTTTTGATCCTTTGCCGTAAATCACTTTCTGTTAAGCTCTTTTCTCAATGCTCTGAATGGAGGTTGGTTATGCATCAAATTGTTGATTGGGAATGTTCCGGTTTCTTTACTTAATGTGTATGCACCCACTGCTGGAGATTCCTCTTTTTGGACCTCCTTAGCCAAACAAATTACACATTGCATTGATGATAATTTTATTTTGGCAGGCGACTGTAATAAAATTATAGATCCATTCATCGACTCCAATTCAACGGTCTCTTTTATCCCAAACAAGATGCACAAACTTTTTGTTCAAACCATCTGTTAGAAAGGGGATCTCTGGTTGGCTAAGGCTTGTGCCAAAGCCAGGAAGAGACCATCACTCTAGGCAGGGCAAGGGAGTTACGTGCCAAAGATAACCACTTCTCACCCCCTTGGTAGCTTGGCATGTGCAGTCAGGCTTATCCCGGAGGCCATCGGTAAAGCATTTGCCCGGGCACACAGCAACAACATCCCAGGCACACTACAAAAGGAACCCCACACAAGGTTATATTAAAAATAGCCTTTGTATTCTCATAACACATTAGAATAGTAAACACATATTATACATGGTGCCACCTGGCACTAGGTCATATTTACAAGGGATTATTTACACCTGACAGGGTCCACTGGACCACTGTCAAAACCATCACAAAGCGACTTAGTAATACATCTCATAACCGTACAACCAGTAACCACTGGTAATCACTGTACTTAACATCAGCCTGTAACATAAACTAAATTATGCACAGTATCACATTAGGCGCGAATTACATTCTGCACCAACCTCACCAGCATAACCACATTATGCAATCATCTCACAAGCCTAAATGCATTAGACCGTAACCTCCTAAGCATAACTCACAGTAGGGGCATAAACCTCACAGTGAAACATAATCTCACTAGCTTAAACCATAATATGCAAAACAACCTCATAACCATAAAATCCACATTTAGAGGTATCAAAAAAGGGTGCATAAATCACACTACATGAATCACGTTTCCTAGCACCACATAACTAACATTTAGCACATAGTTTCCTAAAAAGACCATAGTAGAGGTATTACTCACATTAGGGCCTGGCGCCCTATTTACCTCACAGTCCTCCTGGCCGACTGGCCATCTAAAAAGGGGTTCAAATGCCCTGTGTCCAGAATGTCTGGGCTGCTGCCTAGCAGCTGAATCCAATTGTGCCATTGCGCAGCTGGCACTAAGTGCTGTACAGCTGTGAAGATATGAGGCAAAGGAGTGCATCTCACTCCTAACTCACACATGTCTCCCAAAGAGAAGAATGGCCTAAACTTTGCAGCTGCCCACTTCTTGCTGGGCAGCTGTGAATCTCAAAATGAGGCCTTGCACCACTGTGCCACTTTGGTCCTCCTCAGGGACTCCTGTAATAAAGAAAGGTTGCCAACCATTGCAGCTGCCCGTGTTGGTGGGGCACAGCTATGAGCAAAGCGAAGGGGGGGCTCTCTAAATAAAATCACCTCCTCTGTGCAGCTGCCCTCTGCAAGTGGAGCAGCTGGGATACACAAACTGGAGGGGCCCTGGCACATCTGTGCCCTCGGGCCTCACTGGGGCTAGTAAAGACAATTGGTCCCCTCGTTGGAGCACACTGGTTCTCCTGAACAAATATGCCCCCAGACGTCGGAGCACACTGGCTCTGAAAATAGAAGATGCCCCTCTCGTGGGAGCGGTAGCGAAATGTGGCATGTCCCCTGCCCAGCCCTCACTCAGCGGGTTCTAGGGACTCGCTCATCTCCTCTTCGGCTGCAGCAACCTGCGAGACTGGCACCACTTCTCCCGGTCCCCTCTTTGCGACTGCTTGCTCTTCTTCAGCTCACGGAGCCACGCCTGCTACAACTGCACAACTCTCTTCACCCGTGCCCCCTCCTGGGACCCGAGGCTTCTCCTTACTTCTGCCGCCAACGCGGGGCTCTCCCTCAGGCATGGGAACCCTGCACCACCACTTCTCCTCTCTACAATTCCGTGGGCACAGGCTTCCCGCGGACTTCTGTCCCGGGCCGGCGGCGGTGATTTCACCAGTGGAGAACACGGGGTAGGCTCCTGTGATTATTAAAGCACGTAGGTGGGGTGGGCACCCGCCATTTTTAAGAACCATAAAGCGGGGTGGGCTCCCGCTCAAAAATACGAAATTGCGGGGAGGGCACCCACTCGGAATGGCATCACGGGGGAAGCCCTACGCTGGGGATTCCCTCTCTTGCCACGTGCAGCACAGCGCTGCATGGCCCACGCTGCTCCTTCCAGGAAATAATTAAATATAGCACTCACAGGGTGCAAGGGCAGCCAGAACAAGCTCATCCAAGGTCCTGGAGGATCAGAACAAGTTCCCAAAAAGGTCTTCCAGGTCCAGGGACAAGGTAGGGCCAAGGGAGGCAAGCCCTCATGGTAGCCCCCCTGGGCCCCAGCAGCAGCACGCCCTGGCAGGAACAGCCCTCCAGAACTGAATATCTTTCATGGGGTCACAGCCACTATATTTATACTAGTAAATCCTTCTGTGCCAACACAGGGCTTGGGGATACCAGTCAGACTGGTTTAGGGGGGATTTGGAGCACTTTTTTTTGCCCAGCTCCTCTTTCCTTCGTCAGGTGGGGGCTCAGTGATCAGACGCACCACAGGGAGTAGAGCCAGCATTGTTGAGGGAATGCACAGCCCTATTCAGGTCCCAAGTGCAACTCCCCCCTCCCATCTGCATGCAGATCTCTCTATTCATCACTGGGCTGACTCATCCTGTCTCCTGGTGCCACCCACACCTCTCAGCTCCTGTCAATCACAGGCCAGACATGCATTTCATATCAGGCAGGCAGACACACAGTACACACAAATGCCAACTTCTAAAAGTGTAATTTCTCCACCAGTCACCATAAATCTGCGCACACCATTGCGCAGCATTTATTCTCACGAGTTCATACATACTAAACTCACTCCTCTCATACCAGGAATTACCATGGACACACATATCCCCCATGCATTTCTATGGGAGAGCAGGTCCATCTCACCACACATACACAGAGACCGCACACACTTTACACTGGACCACAGTGCTAAAGTACTCAGAGGCCTAAAATCACCAACACCAGGTTACAGAAAAAGGCTAGGAGAACGCAAAAAGTTTTGGGGTGAGCCTGCAAAAAGGGCCAAGTCCTACACCATCAAACAGCACAAACATATTGATGCTTGGAGACTTTGCAACCCCACCAAAAGAGAGTACACGTATTCTTCTCCAGCTCATCATACTCAATCGCGCATTGATTACTTTTTTATTATTATTATTATTTGGACATTTGTAGAGCGCCTGGTTACGCGCACCGGCGTGTCCCCGCGCTATGATAAGTGGAAGCTGCAGTCCAAGCCACCCTCAGAAACGCCTACCTACTGTATAGATGAGTTTTAAGTTTTTTTCTGAAAATGGTCTCAGACGGTTCCAGGCGCAGTTCCAGGGGCAAGGCATTCCAACACTTGGCAGCCAGATATCTGAAAGACCTCCCTCCCATTCCGGCCTTCCTTACTCTTGGAATCTTCAGTAGCCCTGTACGGGAGGAGCGAAGATTGCGCGTGGGCTCATACCAGGTCACCAGGCTCTGTAGCGGAGCAGGAGCTTTACCGCTCAAAATGCGGTGACATGTGGAGAGGGCTTTAAACTCCACCCTTCTCCCAACAGGGAGCCAGTGTAGTGCTTGGAGCGCTGCTTTAGAGGGAGATCTCTTAGGGAGCCTCAGTACTAAGCGAGCGGCTGCATTTTGCAGCACCTGGAGGCGGCTTATGACCTTTCCCGTGGCCCCCAGATACAGCAAATTGCCGTAATCAAGGCGCGATGTGACCAGGGCATGCACCAGCGTTCAGCGAGCTGCAATAGGAAGGAGATCTAATACCTTCTTTAATGTTTTCAGAACGCCGAAGCATACCCCCGCCACCCGGCCAATCTGGGGGCCAAAGGCCAGGTCCGCATCCAGCCACACTCCAAGATTCCTTGCCTCCTGACAAGGGACTGGAATTTCTCCCAGGCAGGGAGGCCACCATGCCGACGACCAAGCAGACGGCCGCCCCCCCACTACGAGTACCTCGGTCTTTCTACCGTTAAGCTTCAAACAGTTGGCGGACATCCAGGTTGCCAGTTTTATCCAGGTTTATCTCCCATAATGTATCCCAATCCTTATTAGCTTCAGATATTGGTTCTATTTCACTATTTGCTCATGCTCCAATATCTATGCAGCTAGACATTTTACAAAAAACTAATACTCCTAGAAGATGGCGTTTTAATAATGCTCTTCTTTTAGACCCTTCATTTACATCTCCTTTGCTTCCTTTTTCAACAAATATTTTTTATTAAATCAGAATGACACTATGTCTTTCTCTGTCATTTGGGACACTTTAAAAGCATCAGCTAGAGATTTTATTATTGGTTATGTCTCCAAGAAGCGTAAGAATGCACCCGAACTAATCAATAACCACCTGAACAAGATAAAGAGACTGGAGCCTTCTTATTATTATTCTAAATCAAAAGATTGTTTGTCTGCGCTTATAAATGCTAAGTTACAATTTAACAAAGAGCAAAGAGTCCACAGACAATGCCTTACTATATCTATTAAAATCCAGTGAAAAATTTAACGGTGGTCAAAACAAAGCTGGGAAATTCATAGCTAATTATCTGAAAGTGAAACACAACAAACTCAATATAGACTCTATCATGGACGAACATTCGACATTGAAATTCAAAGACACAGAAATCTTAAACTAATTTCTACTTTTTTATAAAACACTTTACACCTCAGAGATTCCCACCTCACAACATCACATTTCTCAGTTTTTTTCTACCATTCAACATTCCTCAGATACCCGCCATGACCTCTCACCCTTGGAATTTAATCTATCACAGAATAATCTCCTTATTGCCTTACAAGCTCTTAAAAAGGATAAAGCCCCAGGTCCAGACGGCTTCACCGTCGAGTTTTTTTCTACATTTCGCAAAACTGCTGCTTCCCAAACTACACAACCTCTTAGACTCATTTTTGCACTCACGTGGCTTTTCTAGCTTTTTCTCAGACGCATTAATTTGTCTTATTCCCAAGGATGGTAAGGACTTAAAATACAGTAAAAACTATCAACCTATTTCATTAGTTAATATTAACTATAACATTTATTCAAAAGCTTTGGCTATACGCTTAGAATCTCACTTACCCAACTTGTTAGGAATGGAATTATCTGGTTTTGTTAAGGGTCGTCTTATTACTGATAACACACGTGTATTGTTTGACATCTTGTCTAAATCATCCCATCTATCTCAATCATTAGCAGCAATAGCATTAGACGTGGAAAAAGCATTTGATAGAGTTGAATGGCCTTACTTTTTTCATACTCTTAAATGGTTTGGTTTTGGTCCCAAAATCATATCCTTCATATAACTCCTTTACTCGAACCCTTGTGCAGCAGTCTGTGCTAATGGCACTACAACTTCATATTTTGATCTAGGTGGAGGTGTTTGCCAAGGTTGTCCTCTATCCCATTTGCTCTTTAACCTAGCCCTTGAAACTTTTTTATCCAAAATACGCCAAAAGCAAGGTATACATGGATTTGATGTGAAAAATTCCCAAATCAAACTCGCAGCATATGCTGATGACATATTGTTATTTATCTCGCAACCAAAGACCTCTATTCCTGCCTTTTTAAAGGAAATTGAATCCTTCTCCTCTGTTTATGGTTACAAGCTGAACAAGGATAAATGTGATATATATCCTTTAACTATATATTCATTGAAGGATATTTTTGTAACTTCGAATTTTGCTTGGAGTCCTAACCATATCAAGTATTTAGGTTAACACTTTACCCGATTAATTTACAATACAATCTCTCTCTTTATGAACAAGTGTACACAAAGGGTCTCAGAATTTACTGCCAAGTGGCATCCTTTATACTTATCCTGGTGAGGTTGATTAGACTCCATAAAGATGATGATAACCCCTATAATACTCTACACAATTTCTAACATCCCAATTTCCATTCCCCCAAAATTTGTTTAGACGACCAATTCTATACTTTCCTCTTTTTTATGGAATAATAAAAAATCATGCAGGTCTTTATTGAAACTAATACGTCCCAAATTAGAAGGAAGAGTCAATTCCCCTGATTTTCCTTCATATCAGAAGTCCTTCCTACTCCGTCAGTCCTCGAATTGGCTGGCCGATCTCTCGGATGACTGTCCTCTATGGACTACACTTGAACAACTTTTCTTATCCCTTTTTTTCCTTTGAAGAATATGTCTCTTTCTCTCGCAAGCCACAATCCCTTTCCACTCCTATATTTGATTACACTTGTAAAATTTTGGAATCGAATTCTCCTTCAATACCTACAGACTTTGATTTTGTTTCTCAATTCCACAATATGGCATAATAAATTATTATTGATCCCTGATATGCCTTTCTACTGGAAATCATAGAGACAGAAAGGCCTAATTTAGGTTTATCAATTGTTTGCATATAATGAAAATTTGTCTTTCCCCTTAGTCAGCAGACACTTTGACTTGCCCCTGTCCTTTCATTCCAAGCATAACCTTCTGAAACAAGCCCTTATAAACGTGTGTGCTCAATTTACGCCTCCTATTACCTCCACCTATGCCCCAGTCAATCGGTTACACACCCTGCTTTGTACCAAACCTAAAGTTTCTGTTATCTATAATCATTTACGATCTACTTGCAATATAAGAGAAAAAACAAAGGTGGAACTTGCTTGGGAAGAAGATTTAATGGTTTGTTGGTGGCCATCCTTAACGAATAAAATTTGGACTAAGAAAAGAAAATCCTCTAGAGCAGCAAACACAACACAGACCCTCTTCTTCATATATAATACACTTTTGTTTTGTCCGGTCACTCTAAACAAAAGACTTACTAATACACCTGCTACTTGCTGGATGTTCTCATCTCCACTTGCAGACCTAAATCACTTGTTATTTTTTTGGTCGCCTGATTGCAATTTTTGGAAAAATGCATGGTCCCAAATGAAATTAATCTTTGGTTCCAGTTACCCTTTTTCTACTAGTCATGTGTTCCTGGGAAGTTAATCGCCTATCTGGGCGAACTATACTTCTAACACTAAGATCATTATTGTTGGTGGTTGCCTTCCAACAAATAACCAAAAATTGGAACGATTTTACCAAAATATCATATCAAGCAAGGTGGTATGCCATTTGCCATAATCACATTTTGGATACTTCCTTTGTCTAGCCTATTCATATGGCTACGAAACGCTCAAACCTATGGTTACCTATCACATTGTTTATTGATGACAGTGCTAAACAATCCTTTACTCTGAGCCCTGACCAACAAGAAGTTCTTCAACCTCCATGACTTTCGTAATGTTGCTCTATAATCCTTTGTATGAAATGCATTTTCTCTTTATATATACCAATCCAATTTAATAACCTTTTTCTATCCTTTTCTTTAGGCTAAGTTATTTGGTTTACATTTCCAACTATTTTTGATTCTAAGAGTTATTTTGTTTAAGGTGAATATTTCTTGTTCTATTGTATTATGGATTGACACCCTGATTCCTTTAATAAGCTTACTTTTGAACTTAAAAAAAATAAATTCAGACCAACCAGGGGAAAAACAACTTTTCTTTTTTTTAATTTTCCAAATCTTTTTTTTTGCGCTTCTGAACTCTGCTTACTTTTGAACACTGTTTGGCTCCTTTTATCTATATGCTATGACCTGGCCCCTGGGAGGGTGTCATATGGCAGTTGGGGACATTGTCGACATTGCTAAGTTAGCATGACTCTGCTGCCATGATGATGCTTTTGCGCATGTAACTACATGACTTTGTTATGCAAGACTCCGTTTATGCCTTTCACATGAGAACTGTCTGCTCTCTGCGTTCTCGGCCTGTTCCTGGAGTTTAGTCTGAACACAGAGTGCAAGGTAGATAAACAATGCCCCTTGGTATTCTGTTCTGGTCAGTCCCTAGCATTTAGAAAAACATGCTGCACAGCTGCAGCTGCTGGAAAGCCATGCTTTGATATTATGGGGTTGCATGTTGGTTTAACACACACTTGGAGAGGGACCTTTCCAGGGAGAAGAGCTATGCTGTTCCTAGTGGTATATGGCTCTTAGGGACATTGTCGACATTGCTAAGTTAGCATAAGCTTGACTGCCATGATGCTGCTTTTGCGCATGTTACTAAATGACTTTGCTTCTGCAAGCCTTTGTTTGTACCTTTCATGTGAGAACGGGCTGCTTTTCGCGTTCTCCGTCTTTCCTGCAGTTTAGTCTGAACACAATGTGTAAGGTCGATAAACAATGCCCATTGTTATTCTGTTCTGGTCAGTCCATAGCACCTAGACATAACATGCTACACACATCTGCAGTACTGAAGACTCGTGCTTTGATATTACATTATTTCATGTTGTTTTAACACACTTGGAGAAAGCTGTTCCATGGAGAAGAGCTCCGCTGTTCCTATGATGAAAACCTTACATCTAGGCTTTAAGGTATGGGGTCTGCTGTTAAAGCCCAGAGATCTTCCTTTTTATAAAATAAACTTCTAGTCAAGGGGAGGGTGGTTAGGCCTAAAACCCTTCTTTCCACAGTCTTTATAAAATGACTTCTCCCTTTGCATTCTATTGAATTATAAAAATGCTAACTGTGCTGAGATTATGCTTTTTGCTGCTGGTAGTGGCTCGTATACTGTATTGTAGAGCACAATAGTTAAAATAAACATTTTTAACTATTTCAGTGACTCTGCCTATTCTCATTGTGGACAAGTACGAGTGAGTGAGCGGAAGAGAATGTCTTGCTCCCACAATTCCCGAGAGAGTCGGGAGTGTTGTGCTCTGGGTTGCCTCATCATTTGAAGCTTTGTGATATTTTGAGGAGAACGAATGAGACACTATAGCTAGTTGGTTTGGGATTTTGGGTACTAATGTGGTAGGTTGGTAATGGTCCTGTGTATGTGCAGAATCCCTGCAACACCATGATGTAAAAACTTCAATCTAGGCACTAAGGTATGGGGTCTGCTGACAAAGCCCAGAGATCTTTTATATAATAAAACTTCTTCTTACCAAGGGGAGGGTGATTAGACCTTATCGTCCTTTATCCATTATCTGTATTAAATGACATCCCCTTTCATAGTCTATGGAGGGAACTTCTGTTATACCCTCCAGTTATGGGAGCTCAATACGCCCTTATCCCGATAGCTAACTTGCTGCTGCTTCCCGAGACATCAGGTGACACAAAAAGGCTGCTCTGCGGCCCGGGTCATGGACCATGGCTACATGCCCAGTTAGCAACACCAGCAGCCCCGGAGGTGTTAGAGAGGGCTGATGTACCTTAATGACGCAAATATCTCGGGACACTCACTAGCGCAACCATGACCCCCTGCACAACACCCTGGCCCTGGTAGCCTGCATGTGCTGGTCCTGTGAATCTATCGCTGGATGTGGGGACTTCCAGGTATATCACTCAGAGTGCCTGGGGCACACAGAAGGATTACATCACCTGGATGGGTGGCACAGACATGCACTGATCCTTCTTCTCTCTCTTAGATGCACTGTTGTTGATGTGCGGGTGGACACCCTTACAGAGTAATCTGGTGTCCCCCCTCATCACAATCACATGGGGAGAATAGTTGACGCTAGGACCAATACCACCACTGGTTAATGCAAGATATGGGCACCATACAAACCCCCTCAACTTTTGCCTACTCCCCAACCAGTTTGTCAACATTTGCATCCCTTATATTCATGTTTGGGCAGGTACCAGGTGTGTCTCCACTCTTGAAGGTATTATATGTATTATGTTATTATGGTTGTTTTGTTTTGTTTTGCTGTTATTGCCTTCACCCACCCAGACCACTCTATTCAGGGTGCAGTACCAGTATGAGTCGGACTCTACCCATCCAGAAAACATCATGATGACTGACACTAATAATATAACATGGAATGCCCTTGGGCTGCATACTCCTGCCCATTGATCTACTATGTATTCTTATTTGCACCGCTGTAAGGCACATGTAGCATTCCTACAGAAATCTTACCGTACTCAGGTAGAGGCGGTTACAGAAGAGATGGAGGGAACAAGTGTATTCTACTAACTACTCTACTTGTGTCCAGGGGTATTGGTGTGGACACATTCCGTTCAATTGACAGCATTTCTAGAATGTACAGCTGCCTCTGAAAAGACATACCAGCACTAGCAGAGAGCTCATGGAAAAGAAAAAGCCTAAAACGGGGTCAGGACCAATTAGCCTACGAGGCAGGTGTAAAAAAGCAGTGTCTTAAGACTCTGCCTGATTTATATATCGGTGGATGGGTTACCCTGTCACAACAGGGACAGATATACCGCCCTCCAAAATCTAAATCCCATAGGATATTATGGGATTTGTATTTTGGCAGACTGGATATCATCCCCATTGTGAAGGAGTAACAAGTCCACCGATATATATAAAACAGGCCCTCTGTCTGAGGCAAGGATCAGAAGGGCTGCACCGCAGCCTGAGTGGCAGTGCATTCCATAGTCTGGGAGCCAGATTTGTGAAAGAACTTAAGCCTCTACTTGCTTTGAAAATGCGAGGGAATTGGAGATGTTTCAGCTTATTGGATCTTAAGGATCTGTTTTGAGAATAGGGCTTGAATTCTCTTAATGACAGGAAGCCAATGAAGATGCTGGAGGTAATGAGTAACTGATGAATTTGGGAATCTTGAGGATTAGGTGTGCAGCACAGTTTTGGATAGTTTGGAGCCGTAGAATTAGGAAAGCAGGCATGCATGAATACAGGCTATTGGCTTAGTCCAATCTGAACGTGACCAAGGCATGGACAATTGTTTTCCAACAATGCTCAGGAATCATGTGGAGCATCCTTCGGAGATCCCTCAAGTTGGCAAAGCAAGTTGCAGATATGGACTGAATTTGAGGCTCAAAAGATATTGAAATTAAATTTTATCCCAAGGTTCCACACAACCGTGCCCAGGGAGGGAGGAGCACCTAACTCTGATGGCCACCAAATTTCAGCATCTGGAGAGGACAAAAAAGAGAATTTCAGTTTTTTCAGCATTAAGTCTCAGGCAGCTTCCATTCATCCATTCCACAATTGCCTTCTGCCATTGCTTGAAGGAGCTCTAGGTTGCTGGCACATTTTCATGAAAATCCGGGAGAAGCTGGGTGTCATCTGCATAGGAGACAGCTCGCACCCTCCCAGAACTCAGTAAGTTTAGCCAGAGTCTCCAGATAGATATTAAATGGGGCACTCTGCACTCCAGAAGCTTAGATAAAGAGGTGAAAGGAGTCAGGAAGACGGCTTGAGAGAGATATTTCAAGAAGGAATTGAGCCAGAGTAGAGCCAGGTCTCTAATTCCAATCTTCTCAAATCTGCCTAACAAAATAGCATGGGAGATAGTACCGTACACCGAAGACATATCCAAAACTATTACCATACTGGTGTGCTCCGGTCAAGATTTTCCTTGATGAATTCAGAAATCTCTAGCAAGTAAGGCAGGGGTCCCTTTCATTGCAGACAACACGACCAGAAGGGTCAATATGTTTTAGTTGAGGGCTGACTAGATGGTCGCCAGGTGATGCGTGGCGCAATCTATGCACCTAATTCCAAACAGGGTATGTTTCTGAAAACTCTGACTGGGGTCCTGTCAAGGTGGAGCTGAGTCCCCTGCCTACAAGGCAGCAAATGTAATAGTGTTCTCAATGTGGATTTAGCTCATTTCTTTCCACCCCTTCCATGCACTTTGAAGGTCCGCACCTTAACCACATGGATGCAGCATTAGGACATGTTGGACATAAGGTGCCAGCGTAACGCCTCCACAGGGGTGTACTCATTCTATTCACATGTCCATGGTTTACATGTCCAAATAGACAGATTTTTCAGCACTTCAGAGAGTTCCACACACCACACATAGACTATCTTGGCAGGATACACTCCGATCACAATCCATTACACCTGCAGGTGATTTCACATGGCACGCAATGTGCAGAATGGTAACACTTGCTAAGCTATACCTCCTGGCAGAGTGTGGTGAATTGGGCATGCCAAAAGTTGATCACTACTATCTGGCCTCACAACTGTAATGGGTAGCATGCAGATTGCCAGTTGGAAGATACTGCGACTGCCTACCTTCCATGGAATCTGGGACACATGCTCAACAGCTTTCACCCCCTATCAGGGGCACCGTTGCCTCGATCGCTCTTAATTTGAGTTGCATGCTGCTGTTTCTATAGGAGTCTCTTTCTCTCCCAATTGATGACACCTTAAGCCCTGGCACTGCCACTGCTTGGCACACAGTGGGTGACGTGACAACCTCCCTAAGGGAACTGGGTGCCTGGCATGAGGCAGGACTCAGCAGCGTTGATGATTTGTATAGGATGGGTCCACTTATCTATGGAGGAGCTTATTGCAGATGCTGATCTTCATCTGGTGCAGTTTCTGCTGCACGCTACCCGCATCCAATCACTGGGGATGCGAAGGAGAGACATGCAGCAAGTACAACCTATGTGGCAATGTGTTACAGGCCTGAGCTTTATCTTAGCTAAACACCTGTTTACTCATAGATGGATGTCGCCAACACCCCCTACGCTTTCCATCTGGGTGTGCTTACTGGTGGCCTGGGCATAGGTGGTAAGTAAAGCCTTCCATAGCCTTACATAGAGAGGAAACTAGAGGATTACACAAATACCCCTTCTCCGATAGATGTGATACTCTCCTGGAGGACTTGCGCGAGGGCATGAAGGATGATCGACAACCCTTTTAGTGCACATTACTTGTTGTCCTCCAGTTGTATAACAGCCCCAGGTGCTGAACCTAACCCATAGTTGACCACCATAGCTCAAGCATGCAGCCCTGCAAACACTCTTATTAGGGCTCTGTTGCCACATCATTTATCCTGCCACATGTGGTGGGTGCAGGCATGTTACGCTTAATGCAATTGTACATAATTCTGTTCTATAGTGTATCTGGCACATGTAAACTTCGCCTTTGTCTAGGTGTGCTCATTCATGCATCTTCACCAACGGCTTTCTAATGTTGACTTTGTTATTAATGTGCTGTTGCATGGGCGGCTGGCATGTATGTGCACCGGTGGGGTGGGTGGGCAACTAAGTGGTGGGTGGGTGAGTTCATGCAGTCAAGGCGAGTGGCAAATAATAAAAAATAAACTCACTTACCTTGCCAGCTGCACATCTGACGTCCTCTTCGGTCCCTCCTCCGTCAGCTCAGTGGGCTCCAGACTCCAAGAAGTACCACTAACCGATCCGGGTGCTGCTTTCATGTTGTGAGAGCAGCGCCAGGATTGGATGGATCACTGGCTGGACACTTCTTCAGGCCCTTTAGGCCTGTGCTTGATCTGAACCCAGCTGTCTGCGACAGTTCAGTGGAGAGCTGCAAAGTGCTCATGACAAAGTGTCATGCACACTTTTGAGGGTCCATCCTGCTCTTCCAGTCCTCCTCTGCTGCCAATTGGCAGCAGAGGCGGACAGGCTGCCATTACTTTCGGTTGCAGAGTGCTACGCTGCTAAACATGAAAAATAAAATGGCAATGAAATAATTTCATTGCCATTTTATTTTTCACGTTTAGGCACCGCAGCGGGCGGGTGGTGACGCCACCTCGCCCTCATGAAGGAACCACTGCTGCTCGGTTGTTAATATTGCTGCATTGTACAGTGGTATGGTATACCACCTCATATGATTACACAGAGCGGTAGCTTTCTTAGCCGTTCAATGCTGTTAGAAACGTAAAAATGGCAACAAAAAGAGTTTTTTTATTAATCTTTCCAATTAAAATCAATCAAAAAGATCTTAGAATAGATAGCAAAGATACTGTACATTCCTGTTGTTCAATATTTAATGCCTTACAAACAAACTGAAAACATACATAACAGTCTGAACCCTAATATATCTTTTCAATTTCATCTTAGATCATTTTTACTAACTCTAATTGGAATAATAAACTTTCACTACTGTGAATTAATTATGAGCATAATGTAATGTTTTCCTTTCAAGGTGTATATTAAATTGATTTGATTAACTAGGAAGATATAAAAAATATATATTTTATTTTGAAGAGGTTTGTCTCTCAAGAGACCACTTTTTCAAATGTATAAGATGTTAACAACTGGAAATATTACAGTTTGAATGTCTGCTCCTCCCAGTGTACTCATTAAATGTTTTCATTCTGCAGGCATTGTTTAATTTTTTTGAACATCTGGGTGGTAACCGTTACTTCTTAGGTGAAATAAATTAAGTTACTTGCGTATCAAAATGAAATAATTGTGAATTGAATGTGTATCATTACCTTGAGGAGATGTATGCATGCATTTTTTGAGAGATATGTATTGTAATATAAATAATTGAGGGGCATATTATCAAGAAGCAGCCTTAACATTATCTCCGCTTTAGCGTCAGAAAACTGCAGCTAAAGCGGCGATAATGGGCTTGGTAATACGCCGTAGAGAATTCCCATAGAAGCAAATGTTAACACTAGAACATGGGCTTCTATGGGAATTCACAAGGGCGTATTATCAAGCCCATTATCGCCGCTTTAGCGGCCGTTTTCTGCCACTAAAGCTGAGATAATGTTAACGCTGCTTCTTGATAATATGGCCCTGAGTTTTTTTCTGGCAAGTAAATGTGCTTGTAGGCTGTACATTAATCCGTGGATAACTGAGTGACTGTATTGATCAATATATGTAATTGTATCAACACCGGAATGTATGTGTTTACATTAACATGCTCAAAAACAGGGAAGGTCATGATTTGGGAGACAACAAGATCATACATTGAATAACATAGCTTGTATTTACTTGCACTTGTGTTTAGTTGCATTTGTAAATAGAATTCAAAACATTATCGTTTGTAATAGATGTGCGTGCCCTGAATGATAGCTTGTGAACATCCAACTATATTACAACTTGTATTTTTTATTTTAGATTCTATCATTTTAAAGCAATATACATACATAAAGGTGCATTGTATGATCAAAAAATTTCGCTGTTTGAATAGTTCAGAGTCAACGTTATTCTATGCTTGCAATGTGCCAGAAAGAAAAACAAATTGATATTTTTAAAATTCATAATATTAAATGTTTTCATTATTAACGAGTGCTCGGAACTCCTTAAGAGAGAAACACAATCAATAACATTATATCACCGCTGGTTAAAGTCACATACTCTAGATTTTAACACTTCGCAAAAAGAAAATTAATATAATTATAAATGGGTCTTTGATAGTAATAGTAAAACATTTTGCAAAAAAGGCAATTTACACCTAAAGGTATATACAGTTTCCATATAACAATTTCCCCTTTCACATACCATAATTTAAACTAGCTGTTGAATCTCCTAAAATGCATTCATTATTACAATAACCATTTCTATTTCATTGGACACAACAATGAAGAAGCTGTACTGTTCTTTCAACATAAAAACCTAGCCCTATTATACTATACAGCAAATGTCTACATTCCATTGGAATTACATACCTTAGACGTTATTACTTAAACCCAAAACAAATGCTACAAAGTCACATACAAGCATTTCATCTATAAAAGGGATGGCAATTCTTGCACAATCTCAGTGCTTGACACTAGCATTTGCTGTGAAGAACTTTGGCAGTGTCAGTACATTTAGGCAATCAAAGAACATCTATCCTATTGTATGCAGCAAACTGAAAGAGAAAATGTTTCAGCCATCACGTCTTTATGTCTATATATTATGGGCAAAAGGAAAGTGCACCTTATAGCTTTAAAACACGTTTGCATTTTGGTGAATTATCAGTGCAAGTTGGATGTGAATCTCCACACCCGTAAAAAGACTTCTTCTGAACCTTAAAAAGCCTTGAGAAGTAAAGAGAAGCCACCTAGCCCAAACAAGTGGAATACTCTGAGCCTGAGTTATAACACGTACTTTGAGCCTGGTAGGTATAATACATTAGGAAGACATGCTCAGAATGTACTTTCTTCCAATATATGCCCTAAGTTGCATTAATAGCTAATTTGACATTTATTGATCCTGCCTAAGCCGAGTGCAGACCTATCTCTATAAAAACCTGGAGAGTATGAGCGAACCAAGGAAGGCATAAGGCAGCATCACAGCCCAACAGTTCTTGTAATCTATGATCAATATCCTAGCCCAAATCCAAACAGGCTTGTTTGATGCCACATGATCTCCAGCTGTAGCCTCATTAATGCTAAGGGGCAACTTTGAGAGGCTGCAGATACTTATCAAAAATTACTTTTGTGGGATGATAGAATTTTTGGGACTGAAACAAACAGCATTATCATCGAATAGTATCTGCTTCTACCTTAGCTCAGAAAGCTTCCATTTATGACCAACCCCTGCCCCCCACATCCCCAAGTTCATGATTTAAACATTTATAACCTAAGCAGTAATTATGAATTATGGCAATTTGAGAGGACTAGGCGTCCTGCCTCTTAAATCTGAGTCCCAAATATTCAAAATCCTCAACCACTTATGGCCTAACTTATTCCATACACATTTTTGAGGAACAGATCCACAATAATGACTTACATTTAGCACCCTTGGGCTTTAAGATTTTTAAGTTTACAATAGCATTCCCACAGTAACCTGAGTAGCACATTATAAGTTTTCACCTCTAATGCTATATCATCTGCATAACGCATACGTGGGATCAAAGAGCTATTACGTATCTCACAAATCAAAGTGTTTCTCTACTAAATATCATAAATACTTTTCATTACATTTTTGCAATTGGCTTATTTCCATCTCAGACACATTTTTTGAGCTTCTGCCACAATTCTGATATCACTTTCCACAAAATATACTCTCAAGAGTAACAATCTTGATACTCATCACACATTAACTGAGGCAACAAACTACTCAGTGGTCTCCTAGAGTTCTCATTGACCCAAAAACAAATCCATTATGCATGCAGATGCTCAACTAATCACTAATCAAAGAATACTTGAGCCCTTACTCCTTTGAAAGCACTGAACTAACCCCCACACCATGCTGAAACCCACTTCAAAGTTTGCTGTGTGACCCATAAGGTAATCCACTTAAGTAAAGCGGACAACCTTGCTTCGAAACTCAGCTCCTGTGGTGGTATACGAACACAATTATGGCCAGGATGGAAATCTAGAAGATTCACAAAGAATGCATACGGCAACAGTCTTTCTCACGATATGGTTCGAGATTCTGGAACAATGTCACCTTGTACCTCCTACAGGGGTGCAGTTCAGCAAAGTTTGAAAACCCATCTCTTCATAATCTTCTTAGCATCATAGACTGTGTTAATTTCATCACTCATCAAACCCCACAGTAGGATGACCACTTTCCTCCAGGTCGCTACAGACAGTGTTTACCGTTCTGATATTTTGCTTGATAGCCTGCTGCATCATGTGTATTATAGCCTTATTTTATATCCATTGAACTAATTATACTAACACTCCTGAAATGAATAATTTGTAGGTGAAGAGTTCAGGACTAGAGACAGAGTCTGTAATGACCTGGAGCGAGGTGGTCCCCATATCCTACCATGATACAGTATTTCTTCAGTTTAAATGTATTTCATGCCCTTGGAGGTAATTGTAAAACAACGTGTATGTCCCTCTATTATTGCTGGCTGCACACATATCCAGTCACTATGCGCAGTTCCCTGTTGCCATCTGGAGGTGGTTTGTACTCTATAAATGTATACCCCCTAATTAAATACAATTTAAAAAAAATTCTATACCTGATAAAACCTTAGATTCTCTCCCCTTCTTGCTGTTATACATCTTTCTCTCATCTGTTTGAAATCTAATGGATACATTCTATTGCGATTGCCAGTGCACTCAATATTGGTATTTGTGAACCACAGCTGCAAAGTATTACATCTTTCTGCCACGCACTTACTGCACATCTATTTATTCATAAATCTATTACATGCAGTTGATCTGTGGTTTTCATCTATGAATATGCAGTGAGCACAGTTCATAAATCTTACATAGTCTTTTCAAAATATGCCTAAGAGATCTGAATAGGACATATGCATCAACTTAACTATGCATGCTGTTATGAGGACCTCGGTTGTGATTTGAGGTTTACACTGCTAATGAATAATTTGATGATTTTCTTAAGCATTAACAATATTTTAAGATTTTTGCAAAGTTTTGCAACTTGGCGATTTACCTTAGCTCTCTTTTCCTCTGCAATGCAAGATCATTTTCAGAGAATAGGGAGTTATTTTCATGCTACTCGAACCCCATCAAGTAGGAAACACTTTTCTAAGAACAATGCCAAATGCATACATAATTTAAGTTTACCTTTTACAGAGTTTATCTTTGCACAGTGGCATTATGGAAGAATACCAATGGTCTTAAGTCTCAAAGGTTTTTTGTGATTTTTTTTGGTGGGTCATATATTTAGATGTAGGTCATGTCAAAAGTTTCAGAGAATTTTGTAAATTATTGTTATAAATGGGGGGCTCTAGTTGGCAGAGGTAGGCACCTTTGTCCAAATAGGGACCCTTGCTTCTAGTCAGGGTAAGGGGGATACATACTTTGGATAACCCCTGCCCACCTTATGGGTAGCTTGGCACGAGCAGACAGACTAATCCCAAAGGAAATGTGTAAAGTATTTGTAGTCAAGAGACACAGTAATACAGTGATAACACCACAAACAGTATCTTTACCTAAAGTCAACAAGACCAAAACGATAAAAAGCCAACATACATGTAATAAGAATATGACTTTAAAAAGGTTGCAAACAACTTGTATCATAGAAAACTATGAATGCGTGATTTCTCTCAAAGTACCTGTAGTTGCGAGAAGATTCACAAGGCCAAACTGCCGCAGAGATGGAAAGCATCAAAAAAACAAAGAGATGCATCAGTTTCTGAGACCGTGGGGAGGCGATGCAACAGATCTGCTGCACGCAGAAAAAGTGATGCGTCGAATCTGGTCCATAGGGTGAAGTGATGAGTCGATTCCGAGATGGTTCTGGTCTGATGGTGATGTGTCAGGATAACTTGCCGCACAGGTATGATACAGGTATGATGCGTGGAGATCCGGGATGCGTCAGCAATCGTTGCGGCGGCGGCGAGCGGCGCTGCGTCGGTTTCTTCAGCCGTGACCCCTCAGTGCATCGGTTCTTGCAGTGGTGACAGGCGCTGCGTCGGTTTTGACAGCGGTGTAGCGATGCGCGGAGATTCTTCTCACACAGCGGTGCTGCATCGGGCAAGCTGCTGAAAGAAGAGCGATGCCTCGATTTCCTTGTAGTTGCATTGCTTTTCCAGCTCCCAAAAGCAGGAACAACCTCCAGAGGTCCAACACAGTCACAGGTACCTCTTGGTAGGTCCGTACTCCAAGCAAGGAAGTTTAGCTGATCTGGAGGTTAAGTCTTTGTGTTCCTGAGACTTCAGAACAGGAGGCAAGCTCTACTCAAGCCCTTGGAGATTTTCATCAAGCAGGGGGACAAAGCACACAGCAAAGTCCTTGGCAGAAACAGCTACTGCAGGCCATCCCGACAGCACACAGCAAAGGGGCAGTATTTCACCTCAGTTTCTCCAGCTCTTTTGAGCGAATGAATGAATATTAAACTTGTAGAGTGCTAACTTTGCCCAAGGGCGTCAAGGCTCTATTGGGGGATCAAAATGTGCAGGCAAGATGATATGCTCAGACTAGGTTCTGTGTAAAAAGCCAGGTCTTCAAGGCTTTACGGAAGAGAGAATGTGACACCTGACCAGAAAGATCTTCCGTTGAGAGTTCCACAACTTAGCAGCAGCAGTAGAAAAAGCTCTACATCCCCATTTCACCTTTTTAAACCATGGCCCTGTTAATAGATTTGTATTTGCAGACCTGAGCTGCCTAGCAGGGACATAGGGATGGAATATTGCATTACAATCATCATGGCCTCAGCCAGAGTAGGCATTATGAGTCAGTCAAAGAGTTTTAAAAAGGATCCCACGGTCCAGAGGAAGCCAATGCAGCATCATGAGAGAAGCTGAGACTGAGTGGTATTTCGGGAGCCCCATCACCAGCCTGGCCGCAGCGTTCTGCACAAGTTACAAGCCTCGCAGCAAGCCTTTGTTAATGCCCAGATAGAGGGCATTACAATAGTTCAATCTGGACATTACCAAGGGAATAACAACATATTAGCGGAGGCAAAATAAAGGAAGTGTGAGATTTTTCTAAGGATCCTGATTATCCCAAAACAGGTGGACACTCTCCTACTAACCTGCAGGCTCAATGAAAGAGTTGTCCACTATGACACCTAGATTGTTCCCATGGAATAGCAGGCAGGGGCAGCTGCCAAGCGTGTCCGGCCACCAATCGTTGGACCAAATGTCCAGTTCGCTGCCAAAGATCAGAACCTCAGTCTTCTCCCCGTTCAGTTTCATAAAAATTTCCACCATCCAGGAGGAGACTGCCTGCATATAGTCTCTAAAGTTAGTGGCAGAGTCCCTGATACCGTGAGTGATGGACACCATTTTTTGGGTGTCATCAGCATAGGACAACACCTCTAACCCAAAAGATCTCACCACCTTTGCCAAAGGGGCAACATAAATATTAAAAAGTGTCGGACTTGAAGGGAACCCTGTGGGACTCCACACGACAGGGGGTTTGAGGCCAAGTAGAATTGGCCACAATTCCGAGTCTGTTGCCCGATCCTTGAGAAAGGAAGCAAGAAGCACCAGAGTCGAGCCCCCAATCCCTATCTTTCTGAGACGTTCAACCAGTCTCAGAGGTGATAGGGTATCAAAAGCCGCGGTAAGGTCAAGTAGAACCAACAGTGTGGTGTGCCCCGCATCCACCTGAGCAGGGATGTTATTGAAAACGGTGGTTAATGCCGTTTCCGTACTGTGATGGCTTCCAAAGCCATGTTGTGACCCATCAAGTAGCTAGTGGTCCTTTAAGTAGGCACTAAGGTGAGAATTTAAATAAGTTTCCAAAATCTTGGCTGGGACTGGTAGCAGAGAGATCGGATGATAATTTTTCAAATCCGGAGGGTCCAATGAAGGCTTTTTTAAAAGCGGCTTGACCACTGCAATGTTCCACAAAATTGGATACTGCCCCTCTGAGGTAGCTACATTCAGTACAGAAGAAAGGTGGGGATAAGAGCCCCTCGAGCTATTTTTAGCACCTTTAGGGTTCACGGATCCAGAGGGAAACCAGATTTAACTCCTTCCAGTAGCCGATCAGTACCATCTGGCGACATACAAGGAAATGTAAGTACCCTGGGTGTCACCTCTATATTCACACCTTCGTTAAGGTGGGAAGTAGACTGAGCAGGCGACCCTGCTTTAGAGTTGCAGGCTTCGAGCAACGAATAAATATCTGTGATCTTGGTATGAAAGAAATCTGATATTCTGTCATAGAACTCCTGCGAGCCCGGAGAGCTGAAAGTTCTTTAAGAGGTTAGTGAGTGCCTCCTTACTAATAAGTCTGAGATTTCTCCTTTCCTCCAAATTCCTATTTCCAGATAAAACAGTCCCTGATGTCAAAGTCAAAAGGGATGGCAAAATGATCTGATCAGGCAAGAGGGATCAGTTTTCCCACCTTGATTCGTGGATCATTGAAGAAAATACCATCTAGAATATGCCCTGCCTTGTGGGTGGGACTCTTGACCAGCTGCGTGAACCCGCAGCAGCTCATAGTTTCCAGGAGCGCTTGTGTGTCATTACATAGTGTCTTATCCAGATGGAAGCTAAAATCACCCAGAAGCGTAAGATTAGATCTTTTCCATGGCAAAGGTTCCTCTTGATTCCAGAAGTAGTCTAAAGTTCAGGGGTTTTAGGTCTAAAACTTATACCCCAAAATGTCTTTGTTCTCTTTGTGCAAGGGTCTTTGAGCCCAGTCCAAACCAGTTCTGTCCTCACTGGTGCCGCATGACTGCAGGGGGTGGAGACAGAATCGTGCAAGAGAGACAGGCCCTATTCAGGTGCAAGGAAATTTCCTCCCACTACTCTAAATTCAGCCAGGTTATGTTCAGCCCAGCTCTGAGTCATCCAGGAAGCACCAGGCACACCTCAACCTCCCCAGTGGCTGTCTATAGTGAATGTACATCCCCAGCCCCTATCACTCCAAAACCAGACAGTCAATACACAAACAGACAGAGGCACCAGAATGGTTAAACAAGAAAATACCTACTTTCTAAAAGTGGCATTTTCAAACACACAATTTAAAAAACATTTTTACTAAAAGATGTGTTATTAAATTCTGAGTTTAGAAAGCCTAAACTTTATTTTTCTATCTTTGTCCAATGGGAAGTTATATTTATTTAACTCCGATTCTATCCTATGGGGCAAGATAGCCTTTCCATAGTGAAAAACGAAATTGGCGGTATTTCACTATCAGGACATGTCACACACACCAGTACATGTACTACTTTTCCCATACACTGCTCCGTGCCCAGGGGGTTCCTTGGGGCCTACCTTAGGGGTGCCTTACAAGTAGAAAAAGGAAAGGTTAGGGCCTGGCAAGTGGGTGCACTTGCCAAGTCGACATAGCAGTTAACAACTGCGCCAGACACTGAAGTGGCAAGCCTGAGTTACGTTTTCAGAGCTACTAATGTGGGTGGCACAATCAGCGCATCACTTGATTTACAGGCCATAGCACACTTCAGTGCACTTTACTAGGGACATACCAATAAATCAAATATGCCAATCAGGTAGAACCAATTGTAAACACAATTTACACAGGGATCACTTGCACTTTGACACTGATCAGTAATGGCAAAGTGCCTAAAGCATCTAAGCAAGCAAAAACGAATTCCCGCACAGAGCATAAAAATACAGGAGATAGATGTAGAATGTCAGGAGAAAGCACACCAAAGAAGCCAAGTCTAACAAATATTTATCATCTGTTTCAAATTTTATAAGAAACAAACTTAGTGCAATGCAGGGTCCATTCGGCCACAGCAGTGGAGGTCCGAGTCGTTTGCTTCTCATGTCCCAGGAGACACCCTCATATGGCTCTGAAAATAGGGCCAAGTGCAACCCTTTCAGCACTTGACTGTAAGTGGTAGTTATGGCGAACAGTCACAATCTTCTCAGACACTCATGCACACAAAAGCAAAGAACTCTTCAACATCATCAAGGAGCTCGCCCAACCCGCCAGCGAGTCCACCGACATTCCTCCCTCACAAGACCTCTGCGACAAACTCAGCATCTTTTTCCACCACAATATCAAGAGCATCTACGACAACTTCGATGTAGACAACCAACGCACTGAACCCTCACCAACCACCCGACACCCTGAAGCCAGGGATCACAACTGGACAGCCCTCACCACTGAAGACACACAGACGACGATGAAGTCAATCCACTCCTGAGCCCCCACTGACCCCTGCCCCCACCACATTTTCAACAGAGCCACCAACACCATCGCACCCATGCTCTGCCACACCATCAACTGCTCCCTGGCAACCACCTCGTTCCCTGATGACTGGAAACCCACTGAGATCCACCCCTTTCTGAAGAAACCCTCGGCGGACCCAACCGACCTCAATAACGACAGACCCATCTCCCTGCTCCAGTTCCCAGCAATAGTCATTGAGAAAGCCATCAACAGCCAACTCGCCACATTCATCGAAGAGCACAACATCTTAGACCCCCAATCCGGCTTCGGAAAAAAACACAGTACGGAAACCGCCCTCCTCACTGCAACAGACGACATCTGTACCTTACTGCACAAAGGAGAAACAGCAGCCCTCATCCTCTCATCCTCCTCGACCTCTCAGCGGCGTTCGACACAGTCTCTCACCGCACTCTCATAAGCAGACTACACGATACAGTGATCCAAGACAAGGCCCTCGACTGGATCCTCTCCTTCCTCTCCGGCAGAACGCAGTGGGTCAGACTCCGTCCTTTCCTCTCGGACCCTACACCTATCACCTGCAGAGTCCCCCAGGGGGCCTCCCTCAGCGCTACGCGCTTCAACGTCTACATGGCTCTGCTCGCCCCCATCGTCTGAACCTACGGACTCAACATTGTGTCATACGCAGATGACACCCAGCTCATCCTCTCCCTATCCAACAAACCCAACACCGCCAGACACAACTTACGAGAAGGAATGGAAGCCGTCGCCAAATGGATGAAAAATAGCTGCATACAACTAAACACCAACAAAACGGAAGTACACATCATGGACCCAAACTCACACACCTGGAACGACACCTGGTGGCCCCCCGCCCTCGGAAGCCCGTCCACCCCATCTCGTCCTCCTGCTTCCACACCCTCCGCCTCCTACGTAAGACCTTCAAATGGATCCCCCTCAAACACAGAAAGACCGTCACTCACGCTCTGGTCACCAGCAGGCTCGACAACGGCCACTCCCTCTATGCCAGAATAAACAAAAACCTCACCGCAAGCTACAGAACATCCAAAACGCCGCCGCAAGACTGGTCCTCAACCTGCCAAGACACTGCCAGATTTCCCAGCACCTGCGCACACTCCACTGGCTCCCCATTAAAGCTAGAGTCACCTTCAAGATGCTAACCCACACTCACAAGGCCCTTCACGACACCGGACCAGCATACCTGAGCAGCCGTCTCAAATTCCACGCACCCCAAAAGACCCTACGATCAGCCCAGCTCTCCTACGCCGTGGCCCCCCGCAACAGACATACCAGATCGGGAGGCCGCTCCTTCTCCTTCCGCACGGCCAGAGCCTGGAACGACCTTCCGCTCCACCTCAGACAGATAACATCGCTCCCCATCTTCGCAAGAAACCTCAAAACCTGTCTCTTCGACAGACCCCCTCCTTAATTGACTGGAACCTGCGAACCCCCCCCCCCCCCCACTAGACCCCCCCAGAGCCTTGAGACCCTTATGGGTGAGTAGTTGCTCATAACAAACACCTGATTTGATTTGATTTGGGAGAGTTTAGGGTGGGGAGAGGTACAACAGGCTGAATACCCAACAGAAGCCCAACAGCACAATAACGGATTGTCCATCCAAGTCCTAATCTCAATAAAAAGAAAAGTACTTTATTACACATTTAAACTTAATACTGCACAACTGTATCAGGGACTCAGAGTCTCTGGTGCAGAGTTAAGCCCCCTTAGTTAGGATGCCCACCATCACCTTCTATTCATTTAATGTAGCACAGTGATACTCAAAATATGGAGAGGGGGCTATATGCGGCCCTCTTGTCCTTTGCATGTGCCCCCAGGTAACAGCAGCATTGGTCTGCTGTTTACTCCACTCTTAACTCAGCACTAACATTAAAAAGATGTTAAATAAACGGACAGGCATTTATTTGAAGCTTAATTGAAGTTAAACACTTGAAGTTAAACAAAGAAAGTAACTAAGGTGTCTTGCACCACTTAACTTTAGGAACACCTACATGTTTAAAGACATCAAGCAGCAAACATGAAAAAATATGATAAAGTGTCTTCAAAAGCCAAAAACTTTATTTCATTAACGTGACAAAATAGTTTACCTTAGTAAATCAGATTAGATCAGTACATTGAGAAGTATTTGTTTTAAAAAAAAGATTATTTTCAAACATAAATTTGGAAGCATTCATGATACCCCCACCCTGACAGCAATGCCATGAGTAACCTAAGAGGCAAGTCAGCTGCTTTGTGCACCCTTTCAGTGGCCAGGGTTGGTATTATACATGAACATCATAGTTTATTAATTCAAACACAGGAGAAGGTTTTGTCCACCACACATCCTGAAGTCATCTATTTAGCGGTCCTCCCTTATGTAATAATGAAGAAAAAGTAGGGAAAGTAAAATTAAACAATTGCCTAGGATCACACAATTTGGTCAAGTGGGGAAGCTGGGACTGATTTCAGGTTTTCTGGTTCCACATAGTGCAATTCAATTTAGCTACTAGACGTAGATGCTTTGCTTCTGCTACATCCACCTTAGTCCCCCCGACCACCTCCATGCTGACATCAGTGCGGCCCTTGGTCACACCACAGGGCAAACTTTTGACCCCTGGGAAAATGTTTGCGAGTACCCATGACCTAACAATACCCCAGTGTCAGTGCCAGTACAGTTGGAGCAATTGATCCCCCCTGCTACCTCTCCCAGAAATGATAAGCATTAGCAGCACTGTTTCTCAATGTTCGTCTCACCTGCATTGAAGGCTGGAAGTAGGCTTCACATCAGCCTTCTGCTCCTCAGGCCTGACTTTACCATGGTCAGGGAAAGATGTGCCCGACAGTTGAATGATGTGGCTGCTCCCCACCTGGTGCAGATTTGGGTTACATCAGTGTACAGAGGCAACAGCAGCTATCCTCAGGTGGCAGAGTCCTTTCAGGCACTCTCTCATCTGTAAAGGAAGGGCCCAGATGTTGTTTCAGAGACTCTTCCTGGACTAGGTTAAGTCGGTCGAGTCAGGGGTCTGGTCGTCCCTGGCCAATGCAGCAATGCAGTCCACTTTTGGGAACAGGTTTAGGGATGGAAGTTGAGTCACTTGAAGGTGCAGTAACTGCGGCTTTTGAGTTGAGGAGGTACACTACTGTTGAACACAGCCACACAGTCACTAGGCCATACTCTGGCAAGTACCTCAAAGCGGCGTATACTTTCTCACAGAGTAGTCTACATGGGCACGCAGTTGGAAAGTGCCATGGAGATAGCCACTAGAGAAATCTGTTCAAGCACACTTTAGATGTGACACAGGCTTACTAGGGTCTTTTCTTCAGCATCATAGACCTACTGGACACACAATAGAGCAAATGCCACAACTGCAACAGCACAGTTAACTGGGTGATTCACTCTGGAACACTTCCACTGTGCAATAAATCCTCTACTGCAATGGCAATGACCACCTTCTAGTGCGAAGCATCTGCCAGGCAGACCCATAGCACCGGAGATACTGCTCTTACCCACAGCAGTAGTTTGCTCCTCCTACAGAGATGCCTTCATAGGGTAGGATCCTCCAGGCATTCCAGGACAAGGAAAAGTTCTTCTTCCAATTCAGACTCCAGATAGAGTAGCCTCACCACTAGAAAGCTGCCTTTTGGGCAGAACAGTTTTTCTCTGAGTAGTCCATGAAGCAGCCCCTCCTTGATTGAAGAGAACCTGGAAAAGGAAAGTGTGTCACCTGCTCCCATTCATATACAGGCACAGAAGACAGGGGATGTGTATTTATTCACTCTCTGCACTTCCAGAACCAGTGGTAATTAGTTCTTCATTCATAGATTCTATGGCAGGACCGGAGGCTCAGATTATGCTTTTCTTTCTCCGCATTTTAATAAAACTGTTCTCACAGCAGCCTCAGAAAAGCTTGATCGAAAAAATGTTTTTATCACAAATAACAAGATAACAACATATTCCATTTTGTTGAAACTACAAATCCCAATTGTCCGAGTAACAGTCCAAACGGAGTCCTTCCTTAGTGTTGACCAGGGCTAGATAGCAAGTCCCTCCTCTGTGTTCCTCCTCTTTCTTCGCTGCTCACGCAGCCAGTTAAGTCCTTTTTCATTGCTCTCCTGTTTTTCTGTGTGTTTCCCTGTAAGGGGCCCTAGAGGGGGGGGAGCGCTTTGTGGGGTTTTATTTGATGCCTAATGTTTTTTTTCTCTTAACAGAGCCCCGTTTTCATCGCGGGAACGTTTTCGTTCCTGACGCGATTTTCCCTGGTGAGTGCGGCGCATAAACGGCCGCCAGGGGCGCTGTGGCGTCTCGTTGCTCCGCAACGCGGGTTTTTTTCCTCACATAGAGGAGCCACGCTGTGGAGCTGCGTCGCGCCAGGAGCCATGCCCCAGCCCTTCTCTTACGCCCGGTTTTGCGGGTCGGTACTGGCCCGTGTTTACTGGTGAATGCCCCGCAAGGGGTCAGTATTGCGGCAGAGACCGCGTGGAGCGCCTGAGGGCGAGTTTGGCACCGCGCTGATTGCTGGTGTGGCTGAGCGCGCTGAGAGGGGGCTTGTGACCCGGGCTGTAGGTCAGAGGGTCTGCGCGCTCCTGAGGTGTGGTGCCGCCTTTATTGCCTGTCACTTTGGCCCCAAACACAATTGCAGTCCTCTGGTCTGCCCATAACTTAAGCGCAGCCCCATAGCTTTAAGGCCCTTCCCCTTCATTTATATTCCTGAGGCCTGGGTGCTTGTGTGTGATGGTCATGGACCAAGAAGAGTATTATGAGGAGGAAACTTCTCACTCCTACCTCGATGATGATGAGTTTTTCCAAGCAGTGGATTCTTCCATCTACCGCTGCGTCACTGAGGTAGTGGGTCCCATGGAGGATCGCCTGTCAGCTCGTATCGTGGAGGAATGCGCTAAGATTGCGCAAGCTCACTTGGGGGCACCTGGGGAGCTACCGGGTCCCTCGGGAGAGTCCCCTCCGGCCCCAAAGAAGCATTGCAGGGAGGGGGTCCCTGGGGGCGTGCAGGGAGTGGACAGAGGCGTCTTTGAGCGTCTCCGCGACGCATTTTTGGCAAAGGCGACCGCCGCCACCCCTGCATCACCTTCGGTTCCTGACCCTTCGATGGCCTCAGGAACCGCTCCTCCTTCCTCGGGTATGGATTCCCCGGACTCGGATGACGATGGGGAATCTGTGCAGTCTTGGCGTCCGTCGGGCTCCGCCGCTGAGTTGCCCCAGGACAGTTGAGGCATGCTGGATCCGGATGAGATCATCCATCCGTGGTCCGCAGCCTGGACCCCTGGGGACAAAGTGGCGAAGTTCGTGGCATGTCGGCTCCGCAAGCCCCTTGAGAAGGAAGCGAGAGGATGCCTGAGGGGTGAATGCCTTAGGCCCACGCTGGAGGGGAAGGTGGTGCTAACGCCAGAACTTGACCCCAAGATGGCCACCTTCTTAGCGAAATTTATCAAAGACCTGCGCAAGGGCATAGACCGTTCTTGGCGGTCTTGTCAAGATAAATTGTTAGACGAGGTTGGCCCATAAATAAGATTTTGGACATGGCGGAAGAGGCAAAGGTTTCGGGTGCCGCCACCGGAGGTTCTCTCGAATTGGGCGCAGAGGATAGTTGTCTTCTTAGGGAACGCCAACTGCGCCTTATCGACAGAGCGCCTTAGGTCCCTTTTAATCAAATTGGACCCGAAGTTGGGAGACTTGGCCTCTTCGGAGGCGGGGGCTGTGGCCCAAGGGGGCCTCTTTGGAGAACCCTTCATAAAGGAGCTGGGAAAATTCGTATCTACGTTCACTTCCCTAGACAAGGCCCAGTCTATCATCAAAAGGGTCTTTCAGCAACGTTTCTCCCAGGGGGCCGGGCGTGGCAGGGGCCGCACGCCCGGCCGAGGCGGTCAGAATGCCGGCAATAGAGGGCAAGGCTCCAGGCGAGGCCAGTATAACTCCTCCGCCAATTATACCAACTTTTACCCAACGAGAGGGTAACGTTTCAGAGGCCGTGGATTCAAGTCCAACGCAGGCAACAACTCCAACAGTGAGTGTCATCCCAGCAAATCAGGTACAGATTGGGGGTCGGTTAACGGCCTTTCGGGGTGCATGGGTGGCACTTACGTCGGACGCGTGGGTTTTACAAACTGTTCGCGGATTCCACATAGAGTTTTACGATTATCCAAGACAGTCAAGAATCCCGCGTCCCATAACTTTTTCAGTGGCCGATGCCAAATTGATCGACGAGGAGGTCTCGGAATTGCTCCGCAAAGGCGCTGTTCGACGATCAACGCTGCACCCCTCGGGCTTCCTCAGCAACATTTTCTTGGTGGAGAAGACCGACGGGGGCAAGCGACCGGTAACCAACCTGAAGGATTTCAACGAATGGTTGGTTTATCGGCATTTCAAGATGGAGGGTATTCACCTCCTCCGGGATGTCCTTCTGCCGCACAACTGGATGGTGTGGTTAGATCTCAAGGATGCTTACCTGGTGATACCCATCCATCCTCCTCATCGTCGTTTCCTCCAGTTTCTCTGGGGAGGACACGTTTTCAAGTTCACCGCCCTTCCATTCAGGCTTTCCTCGGCCCGTGGTGTTTCACGAAAGTGTTGCATCCGGCGATAGAGTTTCTGCGGGGCCAGGGGATTCGGATGATTGTCTATTTAGACGACATCCTGTTGATGGCGCAATGTCCCGAAAGGCTGCGCTTTCAACTGCAGCAGACCGTCTCCCTTTTGCAAGGGCTAGGCTTTATTATGAACGGCGACAAGTCGGTTCTTGAACCGTGTCAGAAGGTAACTTTCCTAGGTTTTGTCGTAGATTCAGTCCAGTGTTCTTTGAGCCTTCTGGCTTGGAAGATGGCGAAGATCCGCCACGTATTGCGGCAGACAATTGCCAAGACCCGGAATTTCCTGAGGCAGATTGCCAGGGTGGTGGGGCTGCTTTCCTCGTCCATTCAGGCAATCTTCCCGGGGCCCCTTCACTACCGGGCGCTCCAGCGTCTAAAGGCCCATCATCTCAGGAAAGGTATGTCCTACGATCAGGTGGTTCTTCTCTTGGAAGAGGCCAAGGCCATGATGGCTTGGTGGTTGTCCCACATGGAAGCCTGGAACGGTCGGGCGATTTTCGGTTCAGCCCCGGACCTGGTAATAGAATCCGACGCGAGCAGGTCGGGTTGGGGGGCCCGCTGCGGAGAGTTCTCCACGGGCGGCGCCTGGTCGTCAGAAGAACAGAGATTACACATCAGCTGTTTAGAGCTTCTGGCTGGCTCTTTTGCCGTACGTTACTGGACCAAGGACTCGGCGAGATCGTGTGTCCTGTTGAGGATGGACAACGTGTCGGCGGTCCTCTACGTCAACCATTTGGGCGGACCATGATCCAGAGCCCTGGCGGACTTGGCGAAGGCCTTCTGGGACTACTGCCTGGCCCATCACATATCTGTGACAGCGGAGTACTTGCCAGGGCAGGCCAATCAGGTGGCGGATTGGCACTCCAGATACCGGAGGGATTCCAGCCAGTGGCAGATGGACGTTCAAGTTTTTCAGTGGCTGAACGGTCTGTGGGGCCCTTTCTCGGTGGACCTGTTTGCATCGCGCTTGGACCACCAACTCCCGCGCTTTTTCAGTTGGAGGCCAAATCCTCTAGCGGAGGCCACGGACGCATTCCTTCAGGACTGGAGTCGGAAGCAGTCGTATGCCTTTCCTCCATTCTCGATGGTGGTACGAGCGGCGGCCCAGGTGCGCCGTCAGTAAGCGGAGTTGGTATTGATAACACCGCTTTGGAGGTACCAAGTTTGGTTTCCAGTTCTTCTGGAACTTTCCTGGGATTCTCCAATCCTACTCCCCCAGCTTCATCAGCTTCTACTCAATCCGGACCTAGAGCCGCATCATCTCATCACTCAGGGCTCTCTTCGCCTCATGGCATGGAGGCTTTCCGGCTGGTCGCTCCCGGGTCTTTCGAGATCGGCTGAGGATCTCATGTCCAAGGCTTGGGCGACAAGTACAGCGAAGCGCTATAGATCCGCTTGGATCAAGTGGATGTGTTGGTGTCTTCGAAGGGACTTGGATCCCTTGTAAGCATGGGCGAATTTTGCGAATTCGCGGATTTGCGAATTCGCGATACGCAAAATTCGCGAATTTTTTTATTTTTGCGTGTTCGCGGGGCTCTTGGCGTGTTCGCGGGGAGCTTTGCGTGTTCGCGGGTTTTTTTTGTGCGAGACCGCAATGCGCCCTCTGGTTCATCACTGTCACCCTCTCGGTTTTTTTTGTGCCCTTCTGCCCTCTGCCCCACTCGTTTTTGTGCCCTTGTGCCCCTTGCCCCACTCGTTTTTGTGCCATTCTGCCCTCTGCCCCAATCGTTGTTGTGCCCTTGTGCCCCTTGCCCCACTCATTTTTGTGCCATTCTGCCCTCTTCCCAATCGTTGTTGTGCCCTTGTGCCCCTTGCCCCACTCGTTTTTGTGCCATTCTGCCCTCTGCCCCACTAGTTTTTGTGCCCTTGTGCCCCTTGCCCCACTCGTTTTTGTGCCATTCTGCCCTCTGCCCCAATCGTTGTTGTGCCCTTGTGCCCCTTGCCCCACTCGTTTTTGTGCCATACTGCCCTTTGCCCCACTCGTTGTTGTGCCCTTGTGCCCCTTGCCCCACTCGTTTTTGTGCCATTCTGCCCTTTGCCCCACTCGTTGTTGTGCCCTTGTGCCCCTTGCCCCACTCGTTTTTGTTTGATTCTGCCCTCTGCCCCACTCGTTGTTGTGCCCTTGTGCCCCTTGCCCCACTAGTTTTTGTGCCATTCTGCCCTCTGCCCCACTCGTTGTTGTGCCCTTGTGCCCCTTGCCCCACTCGTTTTTGTGCCATTCTGCCCTTTGCCCCACTCGTTGTTGTGCCCTTGTGCCCCTTGCCCCACTCGTTTTTGTGCCATTCTGCCCTCTGCCCCACTCGTTGTTGTGCCCTTGTGCCCCTTGCCCACTCATTTTTGTGCCATTCTGCCCTCTGCCCCACTCGTTGTTGTGCCCTTGTGCCCCTTGCCCCACTCGTTTTTGTGCCATTCTGCCCTCTGCCCCACTCGTTGTTGTGCCCTTGTGCCCCTTGCCCCACTCGTTTTTGTGCCATTCTGCCCTCTGCCCCACTCGTTGTTGTGCCCTTGTGCCCCTTGCCCCACTCGTTGTGCCCTTGTGCCCCTTGCCCCACTCGTTTTTGTGCCATTCTGCCCTCTGCCCCACTCGTTGTTGTGCCCTTGTGCCCCTTGCCCCACTCGTTTTTGTGCCATTCTGCCCTCTGCCCTAATCGTTGTTGTGCCCTTGTGCCCCTTGCCCCACTAGTTTTTGTGCCATTCTGCCCTCTGCCCCACTCGTTGTTGTGCCCTTGTGCCCCTTGCCCCACTCGTTTTTGTGCCATTCTGCCCTCTGGCCCACTCGTTGTTGTGCCCTTGTGCCCCTTGCCCCACTCGTTTTTGTATCATTCTGCCCTTTGCCCCACTCGTTGCTGTGCCCTTGTGCCCCTTGCCCCACTCGTTTTTGTGCCCTTCTGCCCTCTGCCCCACTCGTTGCTGTGCCCTTCTGCCCTCTGCCCCACTCTGTGACCTTCTGCCCTCTGCCCCACTCTGTGACCTTCTGCCCTCTGCCCCACTCCTGTTTTATTTTAGAATGGCGCCGGCAAGCTGCCAGCGCCACTTTCCTTACCTCCTGAACCGCGCTACTCGGTCCTGTGGGACGTTAATGTGGTTCTGAACTTTTTTCTATCTTGGCAACCCAATGCCTACCTGTCTCTGAAGGACCTTTCAGCGAAATTAGCAATGCTTTTGTGCTTGGTATCTTGTCGGAGAGATTCCGATGTCCGTTGCTTTGGATGTCTCAGCGAGAGTTTTTTCCCCAGATGGGGTAACGTTTACAGTCGGTCGCCGTACTAAGGGCCCGATTACTCTATGGTGGCGGACGTACTCAGGTCCGTCCGCCACCATAGAGTAGGAGGGACCGTCCGCAGGGGCAGCGTCGGTCCCTCCGTGCAAATTAGGATGTGACCGCCACCCTGGCGGTTGCATCCTGTATTTTTAACATTGCGTCGGATGCTGCTTGAAGCAGCACCCGCCGCAATGTTAAAAATGTAAGTTGTGCATTTGCATGCACAAAGCGGCAGGCACCGCGCGGTGCCTGCCGCTTGCGTATCATAGGTACCACCCATGTGCACCCCCCAGCCCCCCTTTACCCCTGGGGGCCCGCAACGGGAGGCGACCGCGGCGGAAAAGCTGCGGACTGAAAAACGATCCCCCAGCCATCCTAATCTGGCGGGGGGTCTTTTTCAGTCCACAGCGGTTTTCCCGCATCCCCTGGGCCGGCGGTGGCTTCCGCCTGCCCGGAGGATGCGGGAAAACCACCATCATAATCGGGCCCTAAGTCCAGGTCGCGTTCTATTTCTTACCCAGCCTTTGTGGACGTTCCCAAGTTGTGTGTCGTACAGTGCCTAAAGGCGTATGAGGATCTTACCTTGGACATTCACCCTCCGGGCGAGAGACAATTGTTAATTGCCTTGCGGAAGCCACACAAAGCAGTCTCTTCCCCCACCATAGCAAGGTGGGTGCGCTGGGTCATGCAAGAGGCAGGTATTGACACTAAGCAGTTTGGAGCTCACTCGGCCAGGGGAGCCATAGCTTGGAAGGCTTTCTCTGTAGGAGCTCGGTTGGAGGACCTGATGCGGGTAGCAGATTGGTCCTCAGATTCTACGTTCAAGAGGTTTTACTTTAAACCTGTGGTGGATATTGCCCATTTGGTGGTGAGTAAGCTTTGAACAAGCATAATCGGAGCCTCTGGTCCTGCCATAGAATCGAAATTTGCCTAGCTAAGTAACGGTAAGTTTCAATTCTATTAAGGACACGGAGGCGAGGATTATCCCCCCCAGGTTTCCTGCGGATGTGAAACCGCCCGTATGCCAGTAAGTACTTGTTTTCCGGCTTGGAGTCCTGAATGTACCGTATAACTCACGTGCCTTCGTCTTCTTGCAGGTGTAAGTGTTTGTTGTTTTACGACGCTTACGCTGTTGTCTTTTTCCTGTGAGGGAATGATGGTTCCAAGCAAGAACAGTAGACGATTGGCGTAGTTCGCACGAAGAAAGAGGAGGAACACAGAGGAGGGACTTGCTATCTAGCCCTGGTCAACACTAAGGAAGGACTGCGTTTGGACTGTTACTCGGACTATTGGGATTTGTAGTTTCAACGAAATGGAATATGTTGATACCTTGTTATTTGTGATAAAAACATTTTTTCAATCAAGCTTTTCTGAGGCTGCTGTGAGAACAGTTTTGTTAAAATGCGGAGAAAGGAAAGCATAATCCTCGCCTCCGTGTCCTTAATAGAATTGAAACTTACCGTTACTTAGCTAGGCAAATTTCGATTCAACCTTTGTTTAGTGAGATTCCCCTGACAGGAGTATACAAAAAAGCGATCAAAAAGTGATGGATGGAATGATTGAATTAGTCTCAGCCACGGGTAATTACGCAGGGCTGCATCCCAATCCATCATTACTTTGCACACCATGGTATCTCAGTTTGGACCCAACTATGTGCAGATCATTCTTGACCCTGCTCTAATGGGAACAGTCTAGCCCAAACCGCCAAGCTTGGTCCTCCCTGAATTGAAACACCATCGACCCAGGACTGGTATCACCCTAGTTATGGGCTCATCAGCCGGGTGCAGCTTCGATCCAGTGACACAGTGTGCCCGGGACCCACGTCTTGGCATACCCATCTCACTTGGGGTGACACATAGAAGTATACAAAAAGGTGATGGATGGAATGCTTGAATTAATCTCAGCCACTGGAAATTACTCTGGGCCATGTCCCAATCCATTGTCATTTTGCAAACTATGCCATCTTAGTCTGGACCCAGCTATCTACAAATCAGTCTTGACCCTGCTCCATTAGGAACAGTCAAGCCTGAACTGCCAAGCCAGGTCCTCCCTGAACCGAAACATAAGCAAACCAGGACCGGTTTTGCCTTAGGTATGGGCTCAACAGCCAGGTACAGCTTGAATCCAGCGACACAGCGTGAGACTGGTGCAGCTTTCCGAGTCTACTACTGCCAATGTTTGTGAATTCTAAAAAGTAATACCTGTGCACCCATTCAAGGAGTACTTCTATAGTTGCAGAGTCACTAGTTTCTGCTAAACGAGTCACTATATCTATTTAAGTTCCTGATAACAAAATGAACAATTTAAAACATCTTAGTGAAACGAGGAAAACAAGAAAAACCAACAAAGATATAGCAGACCCAACTACAAAGCCAAGATTGTAGTTATATGGGGGGAGAGGGTGTCAGATCCCAAACACCCCCTGAGTTACACACTTGGGAGCAAGCACCCCTCTTGTGACATTTCCACCCGAGCTGCGTCACTGTGTCAAAGGCTCCTTCAAGGGGATTGTTGCATTGTCAGCCGGCGTACGACAATCAACCTCCTTTGTACAGCAGCAAGTCAATGATGCAATGATAAATGAGATATGATATTCCATTAATTTTCCGCAGACAAATGCAGAGCTGACTGTGGTGATGGCAGCATTTTCTTTAATAGTGTATTTCCATAACGTGGATGGATGCTTGGATTACACACACACGTGAGCATGATTTCCCCAAAAGCCCAATAGCAAATTTTTCTAAACAAGAAAATTCCTCAAATGTGCAGACCTCATTTTCACTTATTAGGCTAAACACCCTGGGCCTCATTTATGAGGCCGTGCGTCACTTTTACGCCGCCGGTGCGTCACTTTTTGTGACGCATCGGCGGCGTAAAACATGCCTCCTGTTGCGCACTATTTACAAAGTGACGCATCTAAGCAGATGCGTCACTTTGTAAACCCCTGCGCTACTTTATACCTGCGTCAGGTATAATGTATGCAGAGGGGGCGTTCCCCCGCAAAAAGCCTCGTAATAGTGACGCAGTGAAATCTATGAGATGTCACTGCGTCACTTTTAGGACGCTGTTGCTAAAAAATCTTGCCCCTGCCTCACAAAAGGCGTAAGACTGACGCAAGCCCTTTCACATGGGGAAAGCCCCATGTGAAAGGACGCATTGCTGGAGTTGCGTCACTTTTGTGACACACTCCAGCAATGCGTCACTTTTGCGCTTACAGATACGTCAGAAATACTGAAGTATCTGTAAGTCCTTGCACAATGATGCGTCATATTGTAAATATGACGCATCATTGGGGTCGCAATGAAAAGTGACGCATCGCTGTTTTCTCGCAGCGATGCGTCACTTTTCATAAATGAGGCCCCCTGACTCTGCCCACAACAATTACATCAGGTGAGAAAGCAGCATCCGTCATGTCTTGACAACATTACAATATGAATGCCCATTCAAGTAGAATCATTTTTCAGTTAACATGTCCTGAACTTTTGATTTCAAAATGATTTCACTTTGTGAGGATTCTTTTTTTTTTTTTTTTTAAATCCTCATTTTGCGATTATATAGATAAGGAGGTTTCGGGAGTCTGATGATCTTTCGGTTTTTTTTTTTCCTTTGCCTTCACTGCCCCTTCGTTTTCGGATGGTTTTTGGGGAGTATCCCTTTCGATGTTATGATCCATCAGTTTATCTCCACTCACCCTTTATCGTTTTCAATAATTCCATGTTTTAGTGGGGGAGCTAGCCAGCTTGGCTACTCGGCAGTAATGATTCCTGCATAGAATTTTTGTCATCGCCTTAATCATTGGATTTTGTTTGTCCGTATCCCAATAGGAGTTAAAGATTTATTTGAAAGTGCTGTTCCCAGATTTCCCAGAAGTTTATTCTCTTCGAGTATTTCCCTTTTCTATCCAGATTATTGATTTTTATTATATTGTTTAGCCAGTTTGCATGACTTGGTGGAACTGGTTTAACCCAGTTAATACAGATTTCTCTCCGCGCTAGCAATATCAGGACGAAAAGTAAGCTTTCCTGTTTTTTACTTAGTTTCTTTATACCAGCATCAATATTATTGTATATCCCAAAAAAAATAAGAGAGGTACTTACAGTTATGTGGGTTCCCAATACCGTATTCAGCGTCTTACCAATCTCAAGCCAATAGTTGGTTATAGCGGGACATTTTTGGAACATATGGATATCATCCGCTTTAGCTTCTCCACACTTAGGGCAGGACTTAACGTTGGTTCCATTAAATTTGGATAATCTTTTTGGGGTCCAATACGCTCAGTGGATTGTGTACAGGTGGTTTCTCTTTAGTGAAGCTGATTTTATTCAGGACCAGCATTTTTCCATAGAGTTTTGCCATACAAGTTGTAGGTCCAATTGCTGATCAGGTATGTCTTTCCTCCGTGTTTTTTCCGGGACCAAAAATTCTTCCTCTCCGGATTCAATGAGTGCCCAGTACCATTTTGATATTTCTTTCCTTATTGGTGTTATTTTTATCATTTCACTTTCAAAGTTCTCGTTACCGTTGTTTTTCTCTTGTAAAGATTTAGCCCAGTTAGTTAGTTGGTAATATTTAAGCTTTGACATCTTGCCATCTGTAAGTTCATATAACAAATCCCACGAGATTATCTCTTTTTCTTTTAGCAATTGGCCCCATATTTCTATTCCTGCTGTTTTGAGTAGTACCGATAACGAGTCTTTTAAACATTCCGGTGTCCCTGGGAATCCCAGATTGGAGGTTTTGTACTATAATATGATATATTTACTGTGCTTCTGATTTGGAACCAAAGTCTAGCCGCGTTGTGTAAAATCTTTAGTTTTATTTATTTTTTTTAATTTTGGATGTCCAAACTTGAATAGGAAATGGTCTGTTCTTTCAGTCATGTTTTGCAGGAAACTTGGGTAATATTGGTGCTTCCTCAGTAGAGGTCTAAAGTTTTTAAATTGAAATGACCTATAGTACTCAAATATATCAGGGCTAGCTATTCCGCCTTGGTCTTTCCTCCTCCTAAGCTTACTCCAGGCTATTCTCGTTCCTTTTGATGCCCAGATAAAGCTTGCTATCTCACCCTGGATCTTTTTTAAGGGTTCTTTTTTAAAATCCAATGGTATTGTGTTAAAAAGGTAAGTGAACTTTGGAATAATGGTCATTTTTATTACGTTGGATCTTCCCAAAAAAGTTAGTGGCAGTCCCGTCCATGTTTTAAGAAGTCTTCTCATTTCTTTGGCGATTATCGTCAGGTTTAGTTGCGGAACTTTCTCAATTTCTTTTACCAAAGTAATTCCTAGATATTTTATTTTTTCCCTACTATATGGTGTATTTGGGTTGATGTTCCAGCTCATTGCCTCAGTTTTTCCTTTATTTGTTAAGTAACCTGAGACTTTACCAAAGTTGTTCATCGTGTCTTCCAATACTTGGTAGGCATTTTCATAGTTAGTTGTAAATACCATTAGGTCGTCCGCATATAATGCTACTTTTTTGACCAATTTTGATGTTTAAAAGGAAGAATTAATGGATGGTTTCTAATCAGACAGGCCAATGGTTCGATGTAAAGATTAAAAAGTAGCGGCGACAAAGGACAACCTTGCTTTGTACCGCGTTGTATCTCGATGTTACTAGTCAGACTTCCATTGACTATTATTTTAGCCCTTGGATTCTTGTATACTTCCCTTACCATATAGGCAACACTTTCCCCCAGGTTATATTTTCCAATAATTTCGTTTAGAAAGGCCCAGTTAACTCTATCGAATGCTTTAGCAGCATCGTAGGTGATTATAGTAAGGGGACGTTTTTCGCAGGTGGCTACATCTATCGCTGCAAATAGCTCATGGATGGTTTCATGGATTTGCCGCCCTTTTATAAAACCCTTTTGGTCTAAATTAATCAGCCTTGGCATTACTTTAGATAGTCGTTTTGCTATGACTTTCATAAAAATGTTATAGTCACAGTTAAGTAACGATATTGGTCTGTATGACTCACACAATTTTGGATTCTTTCCAGGTTTTAGGATAATGCTAATTGTCGCATCATTCCAAGTATCAGGGATTTTCTCATGGTCCAGATATATATTATTCATTAAATCTGTTAATTTGTCAACTAGGGATTCTTTTAACGCTATATAGAACTCATTTGGGAGAGCATCGGGGACAGCAGCTTTTCCTCTTTTTAGACTGCTTATAGCCGCTCTAACTTTCTCAGGCTTAATTTCGTGATTTAATTCTATCATTTCCTCTTCTGTTAGTTTTGGAAGAGAGATAGCCTCAAGGTAATTCTTGATTTGTTCTTTAGTTGGATTTATGTCTTCTTTGTATATACCCGAAAAGAAATTTGAGAACTCCTGTCATATTATGCTATCTTCCGAGCTTTGTGATGGCTGGTCTGGGATCTGGATGCATGGTATATTGTTCCTAGACTGCTCAGTTTTTATTCTCCATGCTAGCAGTTTTCTGCATCCTTCCCCATATTCATAGCTGGCTAGTTTGCTATTTTCCCATTTTTCTCTCACTATGTTTTCCAAATAGTTCGCTAGGATCTCTTTAAGATTTCGGTGTTTTTTCTCTAATTCTTCCTTCAGCTCTGAGTAGGTTCCATTCTCTAGTTGTATCTCCACAGTTTTACTGTCTAATTCCATTTTTTTTATTTCTAGTTTCTTTATTTTTGTTTTGTATGCTCCTAGACTAAGTAACTTTCCCCTTACCACGGCTTTATAAGCGTCCCAATTAGTTTGTTTCGAGGTGCCAATTGCGTTGTCCTCAAAGTAGTGTACTGAGGTAATTTTTAGCTGGTTAACATTTTGTGTGTTGTTAAATAGGGATTGGTCTACTGTCCATCTAGGAGGAGTTATATCTTTGGGCAATAGGAGAGTTAATTTTACCGCCGAGTGGTCAGATAGATGTGCGGGGAGGTGTTCAATGCATTTAACATTGTTTTGAAGAGTCCTATTTAGAAGGAAAAAATCTAATCTTGATTTATGGCCTAATTTCTTGTTATGGAAAGTAAAGGGATACGTTTTCTCTCCTTTTTGCAGCCACATATCTTCTAGGTCTAGGTCTTGTTTGTAGATTCTTAACCATTCCCTCATTTTAGGTAAGTTTAGTTGTTTATTAGGGGGTGATCTATCTACTTTCGGATCGAGTATAATATTATAGTCTCCTCCTATTATTATGGGGGCAGAAGTTGATAGGAGTTCCGAGTATAGATTTTGGAGGGGGTCTGAGTCATCTAAGTTTGGGCCATAGTATCCAACTATAGTGAGTATATTGTCATCTATCCTTATTTTAGCTACAGCCCAACTTCCCTTACTATCTACTGCCTTACTTTCAACTTTTGCTTTTAAAGATTTCTTTAAGTTAATCGCTACCCCCTTCACGTTACAGTCTTGCATAGTATATATGCAGGTATCCACCCATTTTTTATAATTTGATTCCACTCAGTACTTACAAGGTGAGTTTCTTGCAGGATGATAATCTCACTCTCCATTTCCTTTAAATATTCCAAACTTTTCCTTCTTCTATTAGGTGTCCGTTAACGTTCCATGAAAGGACGTTAATTATTTTTTCTCTCGCCATTTCTTCTTAATAAAATAGCTAAGTACTCGGTTATGCTACGGCATTTATGTAGTCTAATGGACACCCTTTTAACTCCTATTTTTTGTTTTATGAGGACATTTTTTCTAATTTTTTTCCCTAATTTGCTCCCCACCCGTGTTTTAACACAACTTACATTATAAACTATTTGTGAGGATTGCTTTTCCCACCCTGAGAAAGCCTCCCTTCTTCTTTTGGGTGGTATTTCCACCCGCTTCGAGCTCCGGTTTCACCAATTCGCTTACTTAACTATTTTATTTAATTAAACTAATCCTTTAAGATTTGAAAAGGTTTTCTTCTCTAGTTAGTTTTCTCCCTTTGGATCTGGTCTTTTATCTGATTTATAAGATCTTCTACCTCCTGGGGCTCCCTTATATTGTGCATTTTATTACGCCACATGATTCTTAGCGCTGCCGGGAATTTCATCTGCACATTAGCCCCAAGAGATTTTAGCTCTTGCATATGCTGCCCCAGTTCCCACTGTCTGTCTTGTGTGGCTTTACATATGTCCGAGCGAATTTTGAAGGACCAGTTATCCTTATTTTGTGTTCCACCCTTTAGACCCTCGCTTAGTATTTTTTCTTTAAGGGTATAAGTCTTAAAGTTAACTAAAATTTTTCTTGGGGTTTTCCTTTCTTTACTTTTCCTGAAAGGATCCCTGTGGACCCTTTGAATGTCCTCCATCAGGTTGCAGCCTTTCGTCCACGGGAAGAATTCTTCGAAGAGGGAAACAATAAATGATTTCATATCTGATCCCTCCAGGTTTTCCGGTACATTTAGAACTCTAAGATTGTTCTTTCTTCCTTGGTTCTCCAGTGATTCCAGTTTCTCTTTAACCAATCGTTCACTGTCCTTTAGGTACCTGATCTCTTTTTGATTTATGCTCACTTTTTTACTAAGAGTTTCAACTGCCGCCTCTACTGCGGTAACTCTCACCCCCAAGTCGTTTAGTTTTTGGTCCAAGCCTTCACAGACCTCACGTATCTTGTTCTGATTCCCCTCAGACTAAAATTTTTTCTCTCATTTCACCCATTATTTTTTCCACAAACATCTCCATGACTTTTTCAGTTTCATTTACTACTAAGGGGCCGTTGCTTGCTTGTTCTGTAGTTCTCTCTGGAGATTCTAATTGCGGCGATTTGGAAAGGTCTCCATTTATCTCTATTAGTGGTATAGTGCTAGGAGCTATATTTGGCGGAATAGTAAGTTCTGTTGACATTTCGCCCCTATTTGTCTCTGATGGTCCCCTAGTTTTTAGGGCTTCTAATTTCTCCTCAGACGTGAGGGTTTTAACTGAGCAATCACCAGCGCTTGAAGATGGTATAATGGTCTCGTTCTGGATAGAGAAATGACCTCCTCTTACTTGTACTGATTGCTGAACCTTAAAATAAGACCTTAGGGAGGGGGTAACTTTGATTTTTTGTTTTGAAGTGAGCGATCCTTGTGGCTTCGGTTTCGTAGATCTTAATTTATGTTTTCTGACAGTTCCACTAAGTTGGGGGACACTCTCTGCTTTCTTTTGGTGCTTCTTGGGGTCCACTCTTTTTCAGGGGAGCAAGCTGTTGGGCTAACTGATGGTTTCTCAGGCAATAGGAGGATTTTCCCCCACTTCCCAGTTCTTTATCCTTTTCTGCCTCAGTTAAAGTATCTGCTTTTGTTTCTGCTTCCCTTTCTGCTTTCCTAGATCTTGTAATATATAAAAATGCCCCTGTTTGCGTTTGATTGTCACTCCCCCCTTTGCTTTCCCCAGTGCCCTTTTGTTCAATTATGGTGTATTGAACACAGCTTGTAATTAAGTCCGGCGTTATTTTTTCCAAACCACTCACTTCTCCATGTGCCTGTATTTTTGTTTTTGTAAGAAATCCCAGCTTTCCCAATTCCTTAGGCTGCCTCTGCTCACTGTTTATTCGTAATTTTGAGGGCAATTCTGTTTTCTCTCCAGCTTTCTCTCCGTGGGGCAGAGGAGACTCCCTCTCCTTACTCATCAACAGTAGAGAGTTTGAAGTTTCAGGACTTGATAAGCTGTCTACTTTTTGCCGACCGACCTCCCAACTTTCTCCCTGTACTTGTCCTAGTGTCTGGCAAAAAGTTTGTGTGATCGACAGTCTCACTGTGTCAGTTACCAAACCTGAGTCTGGAGGTAGCACTGAGTCGGTCCGACCGCCTCCCTGCTTCAACTCCGTCCCGTTGATTCTACCACTCGTGCCCCGGAACAGGAAGACAATCCTTTGGAAAGCCCTACGGCAACTCCGCGTTGCTCTCCGCGCTACAGTCCAGGCTCCGGCGTACGGTGATAGCTGCTGTGAAGATTGAGGTTTGAGAGGTACATTCTGGTTCCACGGGCTTCCGCTTATCATGTCGTGCTGCTAGTTTGAGGCAAATTCAAGGTTTAAACTCGCCCGTTTAAAAGTCTTGTAGCTGGAGGGAGCTTCTATCAGCGTTCTTTGATTTTCCGTACCATTCCGTTCTATATTCCCCCTTTTCTTGTGTTTTCCGTGCCTTGATGGGACCGAGTAGATAAGAAACAAGAAAGCCGCAGAAAAGTGCATCTTTTTACTCCATTGTGGACGGTGAGTTGGAGCTCCCGACCGAGCGTCTGAGCCGGCCACCATCTTCCTCCTCCACACTTTGTGAGGGTTGTTGACAATGCTTGTGCCTTGAAGCTCCAGCGGCGGACTCTGAGCTATAGACGCATAGTAACGATAACTCGAGATACAACAATACCCATGTGAAGATACACCATTGCAAGAACTTTTTGATGGCTAAAAAGCAGTGGGGCTGGCAACATTAATTAATGGTGGCCGAAGCTCTTCTGCCTATGGAGAATAATCGCCCCTGCAAAAAGCAGATTTTGTTGTTTGAACAGTCAGGCGGGGGGGGGGAGCATGCCGCACAATTCAGGAACATTTTGTTGCATCATTGTAATGTGCTGCATATCCATAGTATGGCTACCCAGCAGAGCGCACCACTACCTGAATATAATGTAAATAATGTGTGAATTAATGTTGATGATAGGCAACAAGTCGTAGTGCAATAAAGATGTGTTGCTCACTAACAAAGATTCAGAAGTCCGTTATGATTTCGTAGACTTTTTTTTATCTACGGATTACACTCTTAAGAAATATTCACAATTGTTTGAAAGCAGTTATATAAGTTTGGACTATTGAATATCAAACATGGAAATATTGTGATATGAGAATGCCTTGGACAAAATATTGAGGACCAAAATACCAAAATGTAAGTGCATATAGAGGAAGTATAGATTTCCTATTTATAACTCCACACCTACGCAAATTCAATACATATAATTTATTTATTTAGCAGTATTTATAAAGCGCAAACAATCCTCCCCGAAGGGATATACCGGTGCTGTGTATATAAATTTACGTGTATCATTAAGTAGCACATGTGCCATTAGGTATAAAAAATCTATACATACCTTTCGATATTTCTGGTTTTGATATTTTGTCCTCAATATTTCCATACCACAATATTCTATCTTCGAAAATTCAAACATGCAACTAGTTTCTCATTATAAAATCTGCTTCGACAAATACTGAAATGTACATGCTGAAAGCATTGTAGAGGTATCATATACTAACACACAAACAGTAATCCAAATGTAGCATAAGGATTAATTGGGGTGACAGGTTATTTTTTCCTCTTTGTGAAAGTCACACTGATATGTGGTTGCTGCCAGCTAACGCCTTGTGGCTTAGAACTAAGCCACAAAGGGGTTGAAGGGTGGGAGCTCATTGAAAGAAAGGGCACTGGAAGAAGATGCCCCGTAGTCATCGCCCTCTTCTCTGGTACCTTATCTTTAAAAACACAGTGCTTCTATGATGCCCCTATGATCTGATCATTACTCCTGCAGGCCTCAATCACAGAGGTTTGCAGAGCCTCAGTTTCCTGGCAGTGCTTTCACACTTCCTGCGCCATGGCACCAGCAGTATTAGCGAAACACCTGACGTGCAGGGATACAATGCGGGCAGTCACGGCTGCTGCCAATATACAGTGGCAGGGTGGTGGGGGGTTAATAAGACATTTTTAAAAATGACTTACCTGATTATGCCAGCCGCCTCGTGCCTCAAAGCTCCTCTCCTCTGTGACACCATCATAGACTTCCCATCCAATTCAGGTGCTGCTCTCATGCTTTTACCAAGCCTGAGAGCAGCTCCAGGATTGGCCTGAGCAGGCTGGTTTGACACTTTCTTCCTCCAGCGGTTGGAGAACCTAAGTGCGCATATCGGTTTGGCCATCCTAAGAAGGAAGACCAAACTGACATGCGCACTTACAGTGCCCCCCACTTCTCCCTGCCATGGCCCGGCCCCTCCCTCGACATGCATGGCTTACAGGCTCAGCCAATCACTTAAAAACTAAAATGATAATACAATTATTTTATCATCATTTTAGTTTTCAAACGCTGGCTTTGAGCAGTAGGGTGACGCTCCTCCGTCATTACAGAGGAGCCGCCGCTGAGTGCGGGCCTCTGCAGCTCAACTGGAGCTCAACCATTGAGGTGGCCCTAAAACCTTCACAGGGCTCCATCTTCAGCCCAAGGTCAATGATTATCTGTGAAACATGTGAAACTGAGGAACTCCATCATTTTGTGTTATACCAGTGCTCAATTGCACACAAAGCCACACTGTCGATGATACACAGTGGAATGTTTGGTAATTCTTCATAGTAAGGACTCAATCCGAGTGGTTGTCCACTGAAACAGTGCCAGGATCAATTGTTGGGACAGTTGTGGCCCTTAATGTTACTTTGTTATAGACAGATAAAAAAACAATTAGAGGGTCATTTGCTCTTTTGGCCTCTTCTACTGCACTGTGCTCAGTCAGACTTTTGCCTCTGTATACAAGCCTATTACCTTAGTTGTATCTTCAGTCTTCATCTTCTACGGTTTGATTTTCTCTCTAGACTCAAGTTCATCTGCATGTAAAATAACGATGGGTGAATAGGTCACAACAAAGGCCACTGAAGATGCATGTACTCAAATCCCAATCATGTACATCACCTTAGAATATGAAGGCATGGACGTGCAGTATATACTCACATGGGAAGCCGACTCCATCAATACCTCGAATAATGCCAGGTAGAGAGCTCTTGAAAGATGCCCTTTCAGCATTACTGTATGTATGCAAAGATAATACAAAGCTCTATCAAGAGTATGCCAAAAACGAGCATGATGTCACAAGGAAATGTTTGTTTCTTAAATTGCCACATATTGCAGGCGGTAAACAGACATAATATCGACTACAAAATATCAAATGGACATAATATCGAGTACAAAATATAGGCTGGACAAAATATCGAATGGACAGAATATAGACATCAAAAATATCGTTTTGAAGGTAAGTAATGTAATATCGAATGTTAAAAATATAGAAAGTTAAAATATCGAAGTATATAATATAGGTTATTAAAATTATCGAATTTTTAATAATATCGATTTTTTTATAGTGTTTGTTATGTTATTATATGTGTGAAAAGTGTGTATTTATGTTATAATTTATTTAAATTAATGAATTTAGTTTTTTTAATTTTTGCGTAATTTAATTCTGTAGCGGGTTGTGGGTTTATAGGGGAATAGGGTGGGAAGTAATTTAATTATAATTAATTAAATATGTAAATTTATTTATTGGTATTCATTTTTAATTAATTGTTAATTAATTTATATTTGGTAATTATTTAAATTTTAATTGGCAATTAATTTTAATTAATTGAATAATTGCTAATTATGTTAATTTAACTAATTTATTTTCTGTAGCGAGTTGTGGGTTTATAGGGGAATTGGGTGGGAAGTAATTTATTTATAATAAATTAAATATGTAAAAATATTTATTGGTATTTTCTTAGAATTAATTGTTAATTAATTTTTTATGGGTAATTAATTAAATTGAAATTGCCAATTAATTTATTTCAATTGATTAATTGCTAATTATGTTAATTTTACTAATTTATTTTCTGTAGTGGGTTGTGAGTTTATAGGGGAATAGGGTCGGAAGAAATGTATTCCTAATTAATTAAAGAATTCCATTATTTTATTTGTTTTTAATTTAAATTAATTGTTAATTAATTTTTAATTGTCAATTAAATAATTGTTAATTTGTAATTAATTTGAATAGGTAACTAATAGTAAAAATGTATTGTAATTTGTAATTTTAATTGATTAATTATTATATTACATTAAATTGGTAATTACCTTTAATTAATTTTTTATAGATATTAATTTACACTGTTTTTAAATAATATAAGAAGTATTTACTTTCCCTACTGTTGCACTCTCTGGAGTGGGAATAGTAATTTTTACCCCTACGCTATCCAACGCTTTCCCTACTGTTGCACCCACTGGAGTGGGAATAGTAATTTTTACCTCTACGCTATCCAGCGCTTTCCCTACTGTTGCACTCTTTGGAGTGGGAATAGTAATTTTTACCCCTACGCTATCCAACGCTTTCCCTACTGTTGCACTCTTTGGAGTGGGAATAGTAATTTTTACCCCTACGCTATCCAACGCTTTCCCTACTGTTGCACTCTTTGGAGTTGGAATAGTAATTTTTACCCCTACGCTATCCAACACTTTCCCTACTGTTGCACCCACTGGAGTGGGAATAGTAATTGTTACCCCTACGCTATCCAACGCTTTCTCTACTGTTGCACTCACTGGAGTGGGAATAGTAATTTTTACCCCTACGCTATCCAATGCTTTCCCTACTGTTGCACTCTCTGGAGTGGGAATAGTATTTTTTACCTTTTTACGCTATCCAACGCTTTCCCTACTGTTGCACTCTTTGGAGTGGGAATAGTAATTTTTATCCCTATGCTATCCAACGCTTTCCCTACTGTTGCACCCACTGGAGTGGGAATAGTAATTTTTACCCCTACGCTATCCAACGCTTTCCCTACTGTAGCACTATCTGGAGTAGGAATAGTAATTTTACACCTCCGCTATCCTACGGTAATAATATTGGATAATATTTAATTATATTATGTTACTATATATATATGTTTTAACAAATATGATTGTAATTTTTTTTTTTATAACTTTCATTAATTATTTAATTATTATAAGGTAATTTAAGTATTTTAAAGTATATTTTAGTAATTAATTTTTAATATTATTTTAATTTAACATTGTTTTTAATAAAGTCGATATTTTTATAAATTATATTTTTGTAAACGATATTTTTACTCGATATTTTTGTACTTACCTGTTTGTAGATACAAAGTCGATATTATGTCTGTCGATATTTTGTCGCCGATATTTTTGCTAGTCGATATTATGTCCCTCGATATTATGTCAGTGATCCATTGCAGGCAAGTGGGGCGTTCAGTTCACATGCCAAATGTTTCTATTTTTGAAGCTCTCTAAAAGCCCCCAAAAATCTTTTTTCCCTTTCTTTTGGGTAACTTCTCGTGGACACTTAATCAACTGTGCCCATAATGTCCCCAACGTATATAAATGGGCCCTTCTTATCAGCTACCCCATCCTGGCATGTATGCACATGTGGGCATTACATAATACAATTAATACATATTTTATTTCCACTCAAATCCTTCACTTTGATTTTAGTAGGGAATATCGTAATCCAGACATCGACGGGACAAAATATCGTTACAACAATATCCAGGGACAAAATACTGAAAGGTTAGGGGCATATTTACAAGCCCCTATCGCCATCACTACTCCACTTTTAATGACGTTGCGATGGCGATAAGGGCCTCGCCTTATTTACAATGCAGCGTTAAGCCACTTAACATTGCTTTACGCTGCCTTGTAAATAAGGACCTGTTTAACACTATGCATAGTGTGAAAGGGGAGGGCAATGGATGTTGCTGTGGGTGTTCCACCGCAACAACCATTGACTTTGACGCTGCCTCCTATTTACAAGGGTGGTGTAAATAGGAGGCAGCGCCAAAATTAAGACCAGGGAAAACCTGGCCTTACCCTGGCGCAATGAGGAGTAATGTTTCATTTCTCCTCGTTTTTGCTGTTTTCATGTGTGCTGTGTTGTGCAGCACACATGAAAACAGAAAAAGGCCAATGATTGTTTAGTTACAGGAAGGTCCCCCTTCCTGCACATCAACAATCATTTTTTAAAATGCTGTTTTGCAACTTCTGTGTGTGTTGCTCACACATAGAAGTTACAAAGCAGCATTTAAAGATTGTTTTACCTTCCTGTACATAAACAATCTTCCCCTGAACGCAGACACCCTTGCACTATGGTGCAACAGTGCCTGCATTGGTGCTGAGCTGCTAAACTTAGCGCCTGCGCTGTGGTAATCGCAGGGATGCACCATATTCTTGTAAATATGGTAAACCCTGCATTTCAAAAGTGGCGGAGCGTGTCGTTAAGCCAAGGAGGATAATGACACGCTCTGCCACTTCTTTGTGAATATGCTCCTAAGTGTACAGAGGGAGGTAAGGATCTACAATTCTTGGCTCCACCTCTACATACCTTAAATATGTATATATACATATATATGCCAAGGTAAGTATATCTGAAATTAAGTATAGATAATGTATAGAAACATGCCTTTTGATATTTTGTTCCTTTAAATTGTTGTAACAATATTCTGTCCCATCGATATTTAAAATTCACTATTCCCAAACTACACCATTCTTCACTTCTCGCATGTATGTGCAGACTGGGACATTGCTCTTGTGAGCCAATATTTTGATTTTGGCGTGTTCTGAAAAAATAATTCAAGCAATAAAGTAAAACAAAAAAACGAACTGTGACCAAAATCTTCCAAATAGAAGTGAGTATTTCCCAAAAAGTACACCTACCTTATGGCGCCTCTGGTCAGATCATGAATCATTACAACCCAACTAAAACTACATGGTGGGACTATTTACTCAGAAGTATATCTTAGGCAAAATAAATTTTTTTGTGTTAAATAACAATATGTGAACATAAAGTGTGACTAATGTCAAAATGTTCACAAATATGTGGCATAGGGAAAAACGTTAGACACTTTACAAGTTATAAAGCCTCTTCGGCTGGGTCCTGGATTGGGTCGCAACCAATAGCGTTGGCTTCGGGGTTCCTCCACTCCTGACTGTCCCCGTCCGTTCTTTCGGGGACTCACATGCGGTCTCCCGACCCCTCTTCTCTCTGGCTGTCTCCGGATGTGGTCGTGGCCGTCTGCTGGCCTGTAGGCGTGGTGTTCTGGCTACGAGACAGGACCGCCTGCCGGGATTGTCCCCAATGTCATCCTCCTCTTCCTGGGGTTGTGTGATGTCGGCATGCCTTCCCTGCCACCTTTTTAAACATGTTCCTCACTACTACGTGCCTACCTCTTAGAGCAGTAATCATTGTGCCATCCACTTGGGTCACAGTCTACACTTCAGGCTCATAGGGTGTTTGAAATTTCCAGCCTTGGTGGCGGTCCCTGAGCACCACTCTGGACTCCACGATCAACGTTGGAGCCTTCGCTCGTCCACTGGCCGCTGCCTTCTCGTTGGTCATGCACCATTTCTGTTGTGCCCTCTCAATGTCCAAGTTGGGTGACACCCACTCAAAGTCGTCGGGAATCAGGTCCCTCAGTGGTCATTTGGGTAGCAAGGTGGTGGGAGTGCACCCTGTTGTCGGGTGGGGTGTTTGCCAGTAGGCAAACAGGAACTGATGCAGACACACCTCTGGGTTGTTCACCCCAATCCAAAGAACCCTGTTCAGCGTTCTCATGAAATGCTCCACTACTCCGTTGGCCTGCGGCCATTGAGGAGTGATCCGCCTTTGCTTCACTGCTTTACGGGCCAGGAAGTCATGGAAGTCCTGTCCCGGGAAAGGTGGTGCATTATCTGACTTGACCTCCTCCGGGAGTTCGAGGAGTGCGAATGTCTTCTTGAGGGGCGGCTGGACATGGACAAACAATGTGGATGGCACCAGTTCCATGACAGGGAACTTGGAGAAGGAGTCCATAATCACCATGGTGTGCCTCCCATCCAGGAAGCTTCCGAAGTTGACGCTGACCTTTGTCCAGGGGGTCAGGCAGGGTTCTTCCATCAACACCAGTGCCGGGTCAACTCGCGTGATGGCACAGTGATTGCAGCACTGGATTGCTTCATCCACCATTGCTTCCATATTGGGAAACCCCACTGTGGTGCATAGCCATGCCTTGATCTTGGCTGCTCCCTGGTATCCCAGATGGGCAAGCATGACCATACAGTTGCCTAGACTCCTCAGAATGACAATCCTCTGTCCTCACAAGACCAGACCGGAACCGCTGACACTTAGCTCGTGTCGTATCCTTTAAAGTTGCTGTTGTGTGTTCTGTTCCTCTGCTTTTAGCAGCTTGACCCTTCCAGGAACCAATGCCACTGTCCTTTCCAGAGCTTGTTTCCCTCTTCTGACCGTGTCGTCCGTGTCTGTGGCTTCTCTGCGGTCTTCACGTGTCACTGCCACTGGGCAAGCATTGGCCTCAACCATGTTTATGAAATCTTCAGTGTGCTTGGTCTCTGCCGGAGATTCCTCTCCCCTACCTGTCACGGGGTGTTGATGGAGCAAGGTTTCGTAAGTAAAGAGACTTGCTTGGACTCAACCCTCTCGAAATAACATGTAATAACGTAACCAACATGTTTTGTGATTATCAATATTTGCACTACATGACATTTGCTTCATCTAGGGGAAGCTTGTAAATGTGCTTTACTAACCAGTAACCCAAGTGTCTTACTATGGCTGCTGAAAACGTGGGAACTCTTCTGCGCATGCGTCTACTGCATCTATGCAGTATGACGTCTTTCGCATTTGGTGGGAATTCTTTGCAGCTGCGCAGTAGTACATAATATGGCCGCTTTGAACCCTACATGCTAATGCATATGCTTTTGCTCAAACTAAACCTTGCATGTTCTTCTAAACTATTGATGCCATAGTTAAAATAAAATAATGGGATTAGGGTAGAAATAAGTGGTACACAGTGCATTCATTTATTTTTGTATTCTAACATGTTCTTCTTTGACTTTATTATTAGCTCGTATTTGGGCCTGGAGGGTGACTGAATACTCCATCTTTTGTCTGAATTCTACGCATGCGTACTGAAACCCTGAACCTCCTGCGACAGTGACATTGAATGTCCGCCAAGAACTGTCTCACAAGCAATGCGCCTGAGAACTTTACCTCTTGACCCAGAGAGGGGAAGAAGATGTGAATAAATAAAAATACATTGTATTAAAAGTAATATGAATGTTGCTGGGAGGAATAAAGCTTGAGAACGTAAATTAAGGGTGGGATCATAGAACAATTAAACTAAAGAAGATGACTTTATATTAGTATGGTGTGATGACCTCTCCCCATCCCATTGACCAATCGAATGTAGGGAATACACGAATATTGAAACATTACGGGGGTGGTACATACACTGAGAATGGTATCATTAAGGTAGGCTTAGTTAGTTAGATTGTCCGACTTGTCAAAAGACCTGTCACTGACCCAACGTTGCTGCAGGACTTCGCAGATGTCACAGAGTTCAGAGTGCTGGTCGAGTACTCTGAAAAAAGAATCGGGAGATTGCTGAAGGAGAAAAATCAATCTTTCTAGAAGGGAACGAGAGTAGCACCAGAGAGGGGTGTAATGCTGGCGTTGCACTTAGAGAAGGTTATCTGTCCTGCACCTGTACTGACCTGTTGGCTCCTGACTATTTGGTAGCCCTTTCTTTTCCCAGCCCTTGGCCAGGGGTTGGTCCTCACACCATTGTAGGTAAATATAAAGCTGTGTGGTATGTCCTTGAACCGTTTTCCTTCTCCACCCTTCCCAGGTACCAATGTCTAGAGATTTTACTAAGTTTTAAAAGATTTTTGCTTTGATCATTATTTTTATTCTTGAGAAACTGGTGATTGACATGTATTGGTATTTGACTCACAAAATATTGCATTAATAAATTAAGGTGACAAGGAATTGGTAAGTTATGGAGTACAGGTATAAGTCATTATAAGGTAAATTTACATTCCTGATTACCAGCTTATCGTGTGTATGTTTATGGGCCCAGGTGAGTATGGTGTATTGTGAGTAACCCAAGCTGGTAATCTCACGCCATCAGAATTTCTTGGAAGCAGAATGATGGTTAGGTTTTAGTTAAGATAGGTAGTTAGTTGTGTATTGGAATTATTGATTTTATGTATTAACCAAAACCCATTTGTATTGTTATTCGTTGTCCAGAATTGCCCGGGAATATTGAATAGCGGGTGGTAAATGGAAGCACAATGCAGTGAGGTTACTTGCCTTGATGAAGAAAGTGTGAAAAGTTAGGTAGAACTTGAAACACTAATTAGGGATTATTTTCTTGTATAAAAGTGAGAGTGACTGATAGCAAAGGAGTTCGCTGGTGAAACTTTGGTTTTATATCACCTAGAAAGGGTAATACTGAAGAAGTAGGAGGTTCGTTGATGCTTGAGTGAAGAGTAAGCGGAAGAGGTTTTAGTCATAGTCTGTGAAGGGTAAACAGGAAGTTTTACTCGCAGCAAAAGAAAGGTACATTCTTTTGAATGTAGTCAATCAGGCACAGTAGTGAATGTTTTTACGTTGTTAATTAATGAAATGCGTAAGTAAAATTGAAAGAAATTGAGTTTCGAATTACCTTGCAAAGGAGGGGTCAGTCGCGGGTGCTGCACTGACATTACTAGGAGCTGCGATGGGATTGGTAGAAACAGTGGGTGTGTAGCCGAGGTAAATTTGTAAAGGAAGGGGGAGTACAGAAGAGCAAAACTGACATCACAGAAAAGCTGCACTAGCATTGGCTAAAATAGTTCAGTAAACCTAATGCTGATTGGTAAAAAGAAAAAAAAAGACGCGCTAGTACTGGAGAAGCATTTAAAGTGAAGTGAAACAATTGATTAGTTGCCAAAATAAAATTTTCTGTATTATAGATAGTGGAAAATATATGTGGAGCCTCGATCCAACTATAATAGGTTCCCGTCCAGATAGAACATTTATAGGTTTTGCCCACGAGTAATATATTAGAGGGAAACCGAATACCATGTACGGAGAGAAAAGGAAAATGTAATTTGTGCAAAAGATCAAAAATTATTATAAAAAGGATAAGCCAATTAAAACTAGAGAAGGAATTATTATTCCTCCCACGAAAACACCTGCATCATATATGATGATAGAAAGAGGTTATCAAACGTGTGTCTGGTTAGAAAATTGGATAGAATACACAAAAGATTATGGAATATTAGCATTCCCAGAGTACGGTACATTTAATGGGAGAATTTTGCACAATTTACGAACTCGCATGAATGAATTAGAACCAAGGCCTAGATTAACTCAGTATGAAGCTCTAGAAGAATGGGAGACTGAGGCTTTTGAGCGAGACAGACCTCGATGTGGCAGGAACTTAAGTAAATTGTATCCAGGATTTCCACGAGAGACTCGAGATAAGCAGATGAAACAATGGAGACAGGCTATGGTAGTAGAAGGATTATATCCTGTATTGACCACAGGAGAAGAAACAGGAAATAAATGTACAGAGAAAACAAAACACTTAGTGGCTAGTATTGGAGATCCTGAAGATGATTATTTTGAAGATGTATTAATGAAAAATCCTCCACATTATCAAGAAGATGTAAATAGAATTACTCCTAGTGCCCCACTTTTGAAAACACCTTTAGTTCCGCAGATTGTACATGAAACTTCAATGGAAAGGGTACTACAAGAAAAGGAAAGAGAAGCAATAAAAAAAATAGAAATTAGTTCATTCAGAAAATAACCCAGTTAAATACAAGTCCTGAAGCACTAACGATACTATAGGTCATGTCGTTCCCTTATATGGGGACAAGCAAATTGATCCTAAAACTCCTGTTCTGGCTACTCCTATCATGTTACCTAGAAAGGAAAATAGGATAGTTGATGACCAGGCAAGTGAGTGTGAGTCAGTGATTTCTTTAATGGACTTGCCAATAAGAGAACCAATAAGTGACTCATTTAGAAAAGTTACACCTGGATGTTCAAAAGAAGTACAGATGGAAACTCCCACAGGAACAAGAAATGCCACTGTAGTAACCCCAAAAGAGATAGAAAGATGGACACGTGATATAGAAAAGCCAAAATCACAACCAAATATATGAGATATATTTAAATTACGAGTAGAATTGGAAGAAATGATTGCTGGAAATGTAGGGATAGAAAGATTAAATACATTCAGTGAAGAAGAATTATTATTCATATGCAGAAGCAATACCCAAAAAACAAATATATTTCATGAAAAATTAATTAATTTGGCCTCAGAAATGTAAATCGACATAGGCAAATTTAAAGTGTTCCAGAAACCATATAGAGCAGAATTCTCTGACAAGGATTTAGAAAACATGAATGTGTCAGGAAGAACACTACAGATAAAGGAATTATTAACATTGTTGCAAAAATGGGGAGATTTAGATAGATGGAAAAATAGATTGACAAAGAAAAAGGAAGAAGTCCAGGCAAATTGAACACCATCTGAGTATTTGATTAAGGAAACAGAAAAAGTTGAGAGGTTGTGTCCAATGAGAGAGGTTCCAGGAGGAGGTTATGTACATGTCCCATGGATCGACAAGATATTTTATCATTTACAAATGATTTCCCAAAGCTTAGAGAAAAACCAGTAGAATGGTACAGGCAAGTTGAAAGACTTGTGAAGGTATCAAAAGTTCTGCTAAAAGATTTAGATGGCTTATTTGACATTGTGGTTACCGCTGATATATGGGCAGAATGTAAAATCACTGTAGATTGGCCTAATGGTGAGTATCCCAGAGATCCAAAAACAGAAGCCCCGTCAGAAGATGTAATAAAAAAATATCATCAAGTAATAACTTATTTGAAAGGAAAGATTCCCCCAAAAGAAACTGATTGGATAAAAATAGACAGGACTACCCAAGATGAGTCAGCACATGCATAATATGAGTGTCTCTTACAGGCATTTAAACAGTATAGTGGGTTTGAAAACATTGAAAACAAAGACATGACACATTTTGTGTATCGTTTTGGGACTGGTTTAAGGTCAGATATATCACAAATGATTAAAGAGCATAAGTTGTGTTGGAAGGCAAAGCCAATCGACGAAATCCTTAAATATGCAAAGTATTGTGGGGATGAGATTTGCAACAGACGAAAGAAATTAGAAGAAAAAGTAATGTGGGCTCAAGTTAAACTAGCAGAACAACAAGAACTTCAGTTAAGCAATCAGGCAAATAATCAAGGAAGAGGGGAAGGTCATGGTGAAGGTAGTGGGGGCAAAGCAAGCGGGTGAATGAGCAGAGAAGAGGCAAAGAAAAAGTTTCCCTGTCAAGGGTGTGGAAAATTGGGGCATTGGAAAAAACGAGTGTAAACTTATACAGAATAATAATGTCCAAACTCCAAATTTAAATCCACAGACGCAGAATGAGGTGTTAATGAGGCAACCACAGCAGGCTGTACAGTCAATTGCCACCTGCCCCAATGCCAGATTTTGTGAGTCAAGCCAAGTACAATGTGGACACCGGATTCCGGGAGGGAAGTGGTAAGAAAATTTCTGTAACACCACAGTTTTTTTTGCAGGATTCATTTTTTGACGAGCAAACCCAATGACGGTGCCTGAGAGGGGGGAAGAGGAATGCGTACTTAGCGCATCCTTGCCGGTAGATCAGTCAGGTCCATATATAGAAGGTAAAGTGAAAGGAAATGACATCACCTTCTTGTTAGACACTGGTACTACTCGTTCTACTGTGAGAATAGCAGATGTTCCAAACCTACCCCTCTCGGGAGAAGCGATCCAAGTAGTGGGCGTTTCTAATAAACAGATTAGGACCCCAATTACCGAACCATTGGAGGTATGTATTGGCAACTTCAAAGGAAATATACAAAAAACAAGCAAAAGTCCCTACTTGGTGGGGATATACCCTGGGGCGTAGAGTAACCTGGCCAGAAGGCTTTGGGGGTTATCTATGCTCACACAACTAGAAATATATCAACATTCCATCATTTTATCATACTAATGGCGGCTAATAGTCAGTGTAGGGACCCTATCTATATGTGCACACAACAGTAAAAGACTATAATCATTACCAGTAGAAAATCAGCAATTTATTAAAAAGTCATATATAAACATTTGCATCACAAAAACATTGCACAATAGAATACACAATTAAAAAAACCAAAGGTTGACGCGGCGTTTCGGTGTCTTTAGTTGATGGTGACACCTTCTTCAGGACAGGGTTTTTTTGTTAAAAATATCTAAAAGGTAAAATTGCAGAAAACAAAATAATCAATTGGGGCCTATTGTACACTGACTATTAAGCTTAAGCTAAATGCCACATCTGCTATATCCGCCATTTCATTATTAAACAATATAAATAACTACTATCCAATTCAGACATTTTTGACCTTATGCTTTGAGTATCGCTAGTACATGTCTACCATCATTATTACCTTGAAACAACTGTTTTAAACAAAAATGTAGAGATTTTTCTAATGCATCGGTTACTTATCAACATAACAGGATACAACACAGTAGCTGCAACGTTAAGAAACATTCATTGTCGCTATTATATAATCTGAAATTTTTCATTTGAAATGCGAATAGGTCTATGCTGAATTACAGTTCTTGTCCATGGATTTTTCGGGTTTAACATGTTTTTACATTGCCTAGAAGACCTTGTTCCTTTTCTTTTCATAACATGCATATAGTCATTCTCACAGAACCCAAACTGCATTGTAGGGTAGCCGTTTTGTGGATATATGACCTACCTCTACATATAAGAGAGATATGAGACATATGATCTCTCCTAGAGGTGCAGATTTATTCTATCTTTAGTCTGCCATCTGGAAACTTTTCTTCATTGGCGGAGATATGTCAAATATTTAATCCACCTGATGAGTAAATAGCAAGATTCAAATGTACCCCGCTTTATTTTAAGGCTAATCATACATTATATATTAATTATAGATTAGTCTTCCCATCAAACACACTCATTACCTGAATTTAAAATTTCAATTATATGGTCTTTGCTGTATCTGGGGCGACCACCGTCTATCTTTTAGGCTTTAACCACACGAAACTGAAGAGAGACAGAAATACATGACACTCTTGGTGAACAATGCACAACTATGGAGTACCTTAGCCTTTTAATGTCAAGATCAATGAATTTATTGAGGAACTGACTCTACCTTTTGTAGTGGCATCTATGCAGCGCTCCAATTTTACATATGTGGGTAGGGTGTACGTTTTTTACTTTCCGTTTTCCTCTATCCGCTTGCTTTGTCCTTCATTTGGAGGCGTCTTTAAGTTGCACTTTATTTTTTCTCCACCTAAAAGAACAACAGATCATTGGTATTCCCTTGTCTTCCCTCATGTCTCTATTGTCCCAAGCAACTGTCATCACTGTGGAGCGTGTTGTTTACATGAACTCTCCTCACTATTCTTATCCGTGCACTTCTTTTGTATTTACTTTATTTTAATTTAAAGATTGTCATTTCTTCTAAGTCTGGAAACGAATGCTACTTCGATCCCTCATTGACTATTACCCATTTGTTAGCAGTCGTTGGGTATCTGACATTAATTGTCCAGGTGCCCTTTCTGTACCTAGATTAGAGTTATGCCCCCCCTCCCCTTCCAGTAGGAGTTAATTTCTGGGGACAACGCACTAACCGGGTAGCCCAATTCTTAACTCCCTTAATCTTCTGTCACGCAAGCATGGTTACTTGTGACCGGGCGTTTCTTACCTATTTGGTGAGTGTCGGCCTCCCTGTCGCCTCGTTCCGGATACAGCTTCCTCGTGGACTGTGACCCGTAACAGACTGGCCTCTTATATAGGGCTTTTTAGGCGCGGTCTATGTCTTAATTACAAACAGGTGATACCACTTAATAAGCAATCCTCTACTGGTCCTATGGGGAAACGTGGCCGCCATCTTTAAATGTGCAGATAACTCAACTAGTATCGCGGTTGACCCTATGTTCTGTTTATAAAGCGGCACTCCTCATATTTTTAAGATCATGATATAAACATGAATCTCGTACATTTCAATCTCGAGCAATCTCAATGTTAGAATAATTATGCGCATATGTAGAGATGTACGGAGAACTGCTTCCGCCATCTTGGAATGGTCATACCTTCCCAACAAGTGATTGTACCTTTTGCAACATCTTGTGTACAAACGTGAACGCCATATTTGAGTGTATCGTTATTGCTTCACGTGTATCGACTGCCCTAAAAAGGACCCCTATCAGATAATTCAAATCTTGTAGTCATTCATGCTCATCTTATCTAATTTTTGGCACCGTGCATTTAAGTTTCAAACACTATGCGTATTCGCTAGGCGGTACGCAAAAGGTAAAGTACACGGGGATATCCTACCGCCATCTTGGACTGCTCAACATTAAGACCGCAATTGGCGGGTAGTGTCATACCCCTGGCCATACTCCTGGGCTCAATAACCTATAGTTACACCCTTTTTTTAGAATCTCCATTTAACTTGATTTTACGGTAAATTTATATTACTTTTAGAGAGAACTCAAGACAACAAACATGTCTTTTCTCAGTGTTTATTCTATTCACTATTTTTATTCTGGCAGTTCATATGATGTTATATAGCCCTCATGTATTTTTTTTTTTTTTTTTAAATATACCCTCACGTTCTCCATGAGTATACAATGGTATTGTATTGCCCATCATCCATGTAGAGCTGATCACACAGTTGGCTATTGGTTGGTGTGACCCCTACATAAACCCGAAACCGTTTATGCCCCCCTGGTTCAGTTTGGGGAATTACTTATATTAAAGAGTGGATTGTGAGTGTTGCTATGTTTAAAGTAATCCATCTATAGCCTCTCACTACCCACTAATGTACTTGCAGACAGCATCTGAGATCCACTCTTTTCCTATGAGTACTACAGAGCGTTGGTCAATCGGGCAGGATGCTACAGTATCCTCTCCCAATCTTCCTTACTGTTCAGTCCTTGTCGCACAGTGTTGAATTTCGACATATAGAACTGTTCCCGTTTCTTACGTTTGGTATTTACATCACCTCCCCTTATGCTCATTTTAATAGATTCCAGGACACACCACCTTAATTCTTGGTTGGTGTGCTTGGCTGATAGCCAATGTTCTACCAGTGGTGCGGTACTTTTTTTCGTTCTTAACGCAGACCTGTGTTCATTCAGTCTGATTCTTATTTCCCTAGATGTTTCTCCTATGTAAGTGAGGTTGCAGGGACATTGAATTAAGTAAATGAGATTTTTTGACCTACAGTTTTGGAAGTCAGTGAATCGGTGTTTCTTGCCATTTATGATTACTTCTGTGCCTCTTACAATGTCGTTGCAATTGCCACATCCACTACATGGGAAAGTGCCTTTGGGGAGAGGATTTGTGTCAATTGTTGTCTGCAGTTCCTGCCTTGTTTCCCTATATGTTTTCACTAAACTGTTTCTGATTGTTTTGTTCCTCCTGTATGCAAACATGGGCTTAGGGAGGGTAGACCCATTTTGGTTGCTGACTAGGTTCCAGTTTCTATTGATTATGTTCTTTATTTTATTATTAATGCTACTATGATTGGTTAGAAAAATCAACGGTTTATCCCTCTCTGCTCTCTCTGTTTTATTAAAAAACTCATCCCTGTTGAAATATTTCGCCCTTTTGTAAGAGTGGCGTATCAATTTCTTGGGGTATCCCCTTTCAAGGAATTTTTCAGTCAAAATTTGGGCATGTTTATCATAGTCGATGTTCTTGGAGCAGTTTCTTCTCAATCGTAGAAACTGACCGTATGGTATATTGTTTTTTTGACATGCCGGGTGATGGCTGTCGAAGTGTAACATTGTATTCCTGTCAGTGGGTTTCGTGTATAATTCCACCAGGAGTTTGCCATCACTCTGTTTAATTACTATGTCGAGGAACTCACATTTGTAATTATTAATATTATGTGTAAAGTTTAGGTTGATATCTCCCAAGTTGAGCCAATCTATAAACTCCATCAGGGTATCTTCACGACCGGTCCAAATAAAGAAGATATCGTCAATGTAACGTGTCCATTGCGACACGTTCTCGAAGAAAGGGGCCATAGAGTTAAAAATGTGTTTATCTTCAAATCTTGATACGTAGAGGCATGCTAGGCTCGGCGCACATGTGGCCCCCATGTTTGTCCCTTTGGTTTGTTTAAAAAAGTTTTTTTCAAATAAAAATATATTATTTTTCAATATTAGTGTTGCACACTCAACTATAAATGTTGCATGGGAAGTCAGATCCTGGTCGTCAGTTTGCAACATCTCTGCAACCATTTGTATGGTATCATCCTGTGGAATGTTGGTATACAAGGCCTCTATGTCTAGAGAGACCAAGAACTGAGTTTCTGAGTTAAATGGAAGGCCTTCAATCTTTCCGATCATGGAGGTAGTATCTTTTATATATGCCTTTTGGCTTTTAACTAATGGTTGCAGAAAAGTATCGATATATTTGCTAAGTGGTTCGGTTACTGAGTTGATACTAGACACGATGGGTCTCATAGGGGGGTCTAGTATGTTTTTGTGCACTTTCGGGAGGCCATATAGTGCGGGTATGGTCGGGTGCTCGTTTTTTAGGAAGAGATATTCATCCTGACAAATAATTCCCGACACTCACCAAATAGGTAAGAAACGCCCGGTCACAAGTAACCATGCTTGCGTGACAGAAGATTAAGGGAGTTAAGAATTGGGCTACCCGGTTAGTGCGTTGTCCCCAGAAATTAACTCCTACTGGAAGGGGAGGGGGGGCATAACTCTAATCTAGGTACAGAAAGGGCACCTGGACAATTAATGTCAGATACCCAACGACTGCTAACAAATGGGTAATAGTCAATGAGGGCTCGAAGTAGCATTCGTTTCCAGACTTAGAAGAAATGACAATCTTTAAATTAAAATAAAGTAAATACAAAAGAAGTGCACGGATAAGAATAGTGAGGAGAGTTCATGTAAACAACACGCTCCACAGTGATGACAGTTGCTTGGGACAATAGAGACATGAGGGAAGACAAGGGAATACCAATGATCTGTTGTTCTTTTAGGTGGAGAAAAAATAAAGTGCAACTTAAAGACGCCTCCAAATGAAGGACAAAGCAAGCGGGTAGAGGAAAACGGAAAGTAAAAAACGTACACCCTACCCACATATGTAAAATTGGAGCGCTGCATAGATGCCACTACAAAAGGTAGAGTCAGTTCCTCAATAAATTCATTGATCTTGACATTAAAAGGCTAAGGTACTCCATAGTTGTGCATTGTTCACCAAGAGTGTCATGTATTTCTGTCTCTCTTCAGTTACGTGTGGTTAAAGCCTAAAAGATAGACGGTGGTCGCCCCAGATACAGCAAAGACCATATAATTGAAATTTTAAATTCAGGTAATGAGTGTGTTTGATGGGAAGACTAATCTATAATTAATATATAATGTATGATTAGCCTTAAAATAAAGCGGGGTACATTTGAATCTTGCTATTTACTCATCAGGTGGATTAAATATTTGACATATCTCCGCCAATGAAGAAAAGTTTCCAGATGGCAGACTAAAGATAGAATAAATCTGCACCTCTAGGAGAGATCATATGTCTCATATCTCTCTTATATGTAGAGGTAGGTCATATATCCACAAAACGGCTACCCTACAATGCAGTTTGGGTTCTGTGAGAATGACTATATGCATGTTATGAAAAGAAAAGGAACAAGGTCTTCTAGGCAATGTAAAAACATGTTAAACCCGAAAATCCATGGACAAGAACTGTAATTCAGCATAGACCTATTCGCATTTCAAATGAAAAATTTCAGATTATATAATAGCGACAATGAATGTTTCTTAACGTTGCAGCTACTGTGTTGTATCCTGTTATGTTGATAAGTAACCGATGCATTAGAAAAATCTCTACATTTTTGTTTAAAACAGTTGTTTCAAGGTAATAATGATGGTAGACATGTACTAGCGATACTCAAAGCATAAGGTCAAAAATGTCTGAATTGGATAGTAGTTATTTATATTGTTTAATAATGAAATGGCGGATATAGCAGATGTGGCATTTAGCTTAAGCTTAATAGTCAGTGTACAATAGGCCCCAATTGATTATTTTGTTTTCTGCAATTTTACCTTTTAGATATTTTTAACAAAAAAACCCTGTCCTGAAGAAGGTGTCACCATCAACTAAAGACACCGAAACGCCGCGTCGACCTTTGGTTTTTTTAATTGTGTATTCTATTGTGCAATGTTTTTGTGATGCAAATGTTTATATATGACTTTTTAATAAATTGCTGATTTTCTACTGGTAATGATTATAGTCTTTTACTGTTGTGTGCACATATAGATAGGGTCCCTACACTGACTATTAGCCGCCATTAGTATGATAAAATGATGGAATGTTGATATATTTCTAGTTGTGTGAGCATAGATAACCCCCAAAGCCTTCTGGCCAGGTTACTCTACGCCCCAGGGTATATCCCCACCAAGTAGGGACTTTTGCTTGTTTTTTGTATACTCTCTACCCGGTCCCGTAAACGGTCCCAAGGGTACCTCCCTCCTTGTGTTGTGAGCAACTTCAAAGGAATGCACAAGTTTGTAGTCTGCGACTCGAGTCCTGTAAACTTACTAGGAAGGGATTTATTGTGCAAAATGAACTGCACAATATATTGTACACCGGATGGTGTTGCACTTCAAACTCCTGATGAAGATGGAATGTACAAGATCATGTTAGCTAGACAGGGAACTGCGGTAAAAAAAAGGACCCCAGATGAGTTACCAGAAGAGGTTAAAAATACCGTAAATCCTGATGTGTGGGATTTTACCGGAAAAGAAGTAGGATTAATAGCAAATGTAGACCCAGTGAAAGTAACTGTGAAGGAAGGTGCAGTCTGCCCAAATACCCGACAATACAAAATGAGCCCAGAAATAAAAACTGGTGTTGCAGCAGAAATTGATCTATTAGTTGAGCAAGGCATATTAAAAAAATAATGAGTAGTCCTTGTAATTCACCTATCATTGGTATAAAGAAACCTAACAGAAAATATAGGGTGGTCCAAGATTTGCACAAAATCAATAAAATTGTTGTACCATGTTGTCCAATAGTACCGAATCCAGCAGTGATTTTGTATCAGATACCAAGGAGCGCAGGATGGTTTACTGTAATTGATTTGTGCCATGCCTTTTCCTCCACTCCATTGCATCCTGATAGTCAGTTTTTATTTTCGTTTAAATTTGACGAACATGTTTATGTTTGGAATCATGTTCCACAAGGGTATATAGAAAGTCCATCGATTTTTAAGCAGATTCTGAAAAAATTTCTTGAATCTCTGGTGTTGCCCAGACAGTCCGTCTTGGTGCAATACATTGATGACTTATTAGTTGCATCTAAAACTCGAAATGATTGTGCCATCGACTCCATTGCATTATTGAATCACTTGGCTGAAGGTGGACATTAAGTGTCGCCTGAGAAATTACAATTCTGCACCACTTTGGTAAAATATTTAGGACACCAAATAGAAAGAGGGGTCAGAAGAGTAACATCAGAAAGAATCAAAATGATTAGAAACATGAAATTACCTCAAACTCAGAAAGAAGTAAGGATGTTTCTTGGAGTTTTAGATTATTGCAGGCAGTGGATTGTGGGATTTGCAGTACTAGCCAAACCATTGATACCATTGACAAAGAAAAGAGCAAGAGACCCAGTAGAATGGGATGATGAAAGCATGACAGCTTTTGTGAAATTACGCAACTGTCTGTGTGAAGCACCTGCGTTAGGTATGCCAGATTATTCCAAAGAGTTCGCACTATTGTGTGATGCAAGAGACAATTGTGCCCTCTCAGTCCTAACACAGACACATGGCCTAATGCGACGTCCTGTGGCATAGTTTTCTACTACTTTGGACCCAGTGGCATCTGCATTGCTAGGGTGCCTAAAAGCAGTAGCTGCAACATGTACGAGTCTGGAGTAGAGCAAATCCATTGTAATGGGACACCCTGTAATGGTGTATGTCCCACATGCAGTTGTAATTCTGCTAACACGAACCCGAACTCAGTACCTCACTCCTAGTCAGCTGACTAAATATGAGCATATTAGGTGCTGAAAATGTAACGATAGTCAGATGTACAGTCTTAAACCCTGCAACTTAATTGCCTGATTGAGCTTTTGAAGAAGTAAAAGATGAGGTTGAACATGAATGTCTTGATGTTAGTGAACTGAACTAAGTACCAAACCTCTTGCAGCCATACAGGAAGAACCCTTAAAAAAAACAAGAACATGAGCTGTTTGTAGATGGCTCGTGTATGTGTCATGAGGAAGGAGGACTCAGTGCTGCTTATGCTGTATGCACATTGGCTGGAATAGTTGAAGCATCCTATTTACAGGAGTCAAGTCTGCACAAGTAGCCGAATTGGTCGATTTAATTAAAGTAACCATTACACTGACAGTCAGTATGGTTACGGGGTTGTGCATGAATTTGGCCAGCTCTGGATGCAAAGGGATTTCATGACTTCTTCTGGAACTCCTATTAAAAATGGAAATTTTGTAAAAGGATTAATTGAAGCAATTCAATTGCCAAAAGAAGTGGCCGTGGTCAAGTGTGCTGCTCAGCAATCAGGAAATTATAAAGTGATAGCTGGTAATCGTTACGCTGACCAAGTTGTCCAACACTGTGCTAACTACAAAATAGCAGTAAACATGAAAATGGATGCATGTGGAATCAGCTGCCAGCTTATGCTACTAGGGGGCATAGGAACATGGGAGGAAGTGAGAGAATTACAAAATGAAGCAGAAACAAAAGAAAAGGAAGAATGGGAGAAAATAGGTTGTCAGAGTAGAGCTGATGATGGTGTGTGGGTTTACCTAGATGGAAGACTTGTGTTACCTGACTGTATGCTTGCACCAATGGCTAGAATGTATCATGGAGACACACACATAGGCAGAGATGCAATGATTAGACTTTTTCAACAAGATTGGTTCAACGCAAGGTTCAGGAATGTTGCAGAGAGTCTTTGTCAAAGATGCTTAATTTGTCAACAAATTAACCCAGGAAAGAAAACTGGTTTGTCCAGGGAGGATTGGGAAAGCTGAAGGTCCATTTATAAGACTTCAGATTGATTTTGTTCAGTTTCCTACTTGTCAAGGATTAAAATATGAACTTGTCATTGTTTGTTTGTTTTCAAAGTGGGTGGAAGCATACTCCACCAGGAGAAAAGACAGCTTGACAGTGGCCAAACTCCTATTACGAGAACTAATTCCTAGGTTCAGTTTTCCAATAACTATTGAATCAGATAGAGGGTCTCATTTTAATAATGAAATAATTCAATTAATTTGTGAAGCTTTCACAATTGAACAAAAAGTGCACTGTGCATACCGTCCAGAGGCTTCAGGAGTGGTAGAACAACTAAATGGCACAATCAAGTCAAGACTGGGAAATGTGTGTGCATCCACCCCACTGGAATGGCCTGATGCTTTACCTTTTGTCCTGATGGGACTCAGAAGCATCCCAGACAAGAATACAGGTTTGAGTCTCCATGAGATTCTCATGGGAAGGACAATGAGGCGAGCATTTATACCAGGACACAAGCAGTTGAATATATCGGATGATTTGGTACTGGAGTATTGCAAAGAGTTGGCTGACCAAGTGCGTTCTATCTCTCACCAGAGGTTGGGGAAGATGCTGTTGCCAGGCAGCCGAACCAAGCGCATGATCTGAATCCTGGTGACTGGGTAGTGACAAAAGATCACACTCAAGAATCGTGCCTAGCACCAAGGTGGGGAAAGCCACATCAGGTTATATTGGTTACAACGACAGCTGTGAAATGTGCAGGCCTACCTAATTGGATACATGCCAGCCACACCAAGGGGATACCAACTCCTGAGGAGGCAGAATCACAAGAAACTCAAGTGGTTGTGGGGACTGATGTTGTACAGTTGAAGAATCACAGGAAATATATTCTGAAGTAGCTGATCAAGAACAACCTAGCACTAGTCAGGATGACTGGTTCCCAATAGTAGACATACCTGAAATAACCATAAGAACAAGAAGCCAAACTTACCTAGACAGACAGAGTGATAGTGAGGACAAGACAGGAATAGAAGAACACACTCAGATTACAGAAAACAAAGCTAACATCCAATCTGAGGAGGACTAGATAAGGAAAGAACAATGTACTCAGCCAAAAGAAAATAGAAGCAACTCTTGTGAGTCTGCAGAGGGACAGATAGGCACTAGAGAAAACGTTCAGGCAGAAGACAATCAAGAAATGATAAGACCTGAGGAGGACAAGTTAGGTAAAGAAAAAGAAGTTCAGGAATAAGAAGGAGAACAAAGTCAAAGCAAACAAACTCCTGAACAGGGTCAGTATAGCGAAGAAGAACACATCCAGGCAGAAACGGCAAAGATAATAAGCCATGGACAAGGTCAGATACAGAAGAATTCAGACGACGGAAATAATCGAATTGTGCCACAAATCAACTAAAATAAAAGAGCAATTGAAGAAACTGAAAACACAGTGCCAGCTAAAAGACACAGAAAGGGTGATACTTGGCCTAGTATTATCAAGAGACTGAAATATCGCCTTAAGACAATAAATGAAGAACCTGATCAAGTAAATGAAATACCAAGTCAATCTGGACCGTCCACTGAGAAGCCATGAAGGAGAAGTCCACGATTGCAAATACTGAATAATAAATTCAAGGGTCCTTAATGGACATATGTAATTCTTGAGGATTTCGAGATTCTGGAAATAAGTGCAGAAAGTGATGAAGAATTAGAGGTTGATCCAATAGATGAAGAACTGAGACCAACTTGAAAGGAAGAAATTCCCAAGGTTGTACCCAGTACAAAATTCAGAAAGAGGGGAGAAATCATCCTAGTCCAAAATGGCCCATAAGAGAGCTGTTGGAAAACCGAAAGGGAATTGTGTAGAAAGATGCTGTAAAATGTGCATATGTAGCATATTTTTAGTACTTATAATATGGTTAGGACTGACAATAGCCATTCCCTATCTAATGACCGAAAGTAAACAGAATAACACTAGTGCACATGGAAAGGTAGCTAATATTAAACAAGACAGAGTAGAATTAGAAGCACCAGATGAGACAGATTTAGATCACAGTAGATATGAAAATGATACAGATCTAAATGTTTTTGCAAATTTATTAGTACACTATGTAGAAACAATGGAAGTTAGCAATTGTTATGTGTGTGAGAAATTGCCAACATCAGTAGCAGAAGGTGTGACATATCATCATTTACCATTGACCTATGGTATTTCATGTAGTAGTTTAGCTAGTTTATTTTATAGAACTGGAAAGTTACATTATTAGTATTCTAACATAGATGTGATTGTTTCAGAACTTCCTTTGCGTAAGAATATGAACCCTGTCCTTAGCAGTAGAGATTCACAATTCATGGGTGAATATTTTCTAACAATGAAAGCAATAGATATGGCTGAAGCACATAAACACATTCTAACCTGTAAGTTACATGAAAAAGAAAAGGTATTTTAGAACTTAGTAGAGAAAAGGAGACAGGATTTCCATAGAAGGGCTACTGAACCGAAATCCCAGATACCTAAATGGGCTGAGAGAGAAGATTTTATTGCAACTGGTAAGACTCATGCTGCTTTATCCCTTGACCTTGAATAGAAAGAGAGAAAATCTGTCTTCATAGGCTAAAAACTGAGTATTACAAAATATTTATTGGTTCCAGTGAATGTGAGCACAACTTTCTGATAATTTGGGGCTGAGGACTAAAAGGGGGAACTGATTCGGTATTTCCTGGAGTCTATTATATTTGTGGAAATAAGGCTTATTTTAAGCTGCCTGACCACTGGTATGGGAGTTGCTATTTCGGAATAGTATTTCCAAAGGTGTACCATGTAAAAAGAATCACTGGAAACAATGAAGAAAATAATGGACTAGGGCTCGTTTTTCAAAAATTGTAGGAGATATATTCAGTGCATTGATACCTTCAGTGGGAGTAATTCTGAATACTCAAAGAATTTGTAAATTATCCACAGTGGTTGATCGCTTATCGGCTGACACTGCTGGAGGATTCTTAATGATGAGAACCAAATTATTTGTGGTAAGATCAATGGCTTTGCAAAATCGACTTGCTCTTGATATATTATTGGCAAAAGAGGGCGGAGTCTGCAAAATGTTGAAGGCGCAACATTGTTACACCTACATACCTGACAAAAGTATTGAAATTGGGAAATATGTAAAAAATATCACAAATTTGGAAGACGAATTGAAACCACTGGAAGTTGATAGTGCATGCAAGAAACTAACTGATGGTATTTCTTCTATGGGTAGTTGGTTTTCTAATGTCGGGAAAAGTATTGTAGGCAAAATACTGATGCCAATATTGGCGATGGGCCCGATTCACAGAATGAACTTAAGACTAAATCCTAAACTTACTACTATTTGGTATTCACAGAATGCACTTACTACTTTCGGGATTCACAGAGTGAACTTATTATTTTCGGGATTCACAGAATAAACTTACTACTTTTGGTATTCACAGAATAGATTTAGGACTACTAACTTTACGTCCGCACTCGGGCCGGAAATTCCGGCCCGGAGGCTGAGTTTCCGGCTCGGAGGCGGAGTTTCCGGCTTGGGGGCAGAGCTTGCGGCCCGGAGGCGGAGCTTCCGGCTCGGAGGTGGGGATTTAGCCATGGCTGAAATCTCCATCTCAGGGCCGGAAGCTCTGCCTCCGGGCCGCAAGCTCCACCCCCAAGCCAGAAACCCCGCCTCTGGGCCAGAATTTCCGGCCCGAGTGCGGTCGTAAAGTTAGTAGTCTTAAATCTATTCTGTGAATACCGAAAGTAGTAAGTTCATTCTGTGAATCCCGAAAGTAGTAAGTTCACTCTGTGAATCCCGAAAGTAGTAAGTGCATTCTGTGAATACCAAATAGTAGTAAGTTTAGGATTTAGTCTTAAATTCATTCTGTGAATCGGGCCCGATAACTTTATTAGTCCTAATAATAATGATTTGGTGCAAATGCTGCAGGACAAGGAAAGGGTATGGAGTGAATGAGAAAGGAAAGAAAAGAAAATATAATGAAATTCAGCTTGAAGAATTAGAAGGAGATATTTACAAAAGAATTAAAGGCTTTCAAAAGAGAAAAGAAAAGGGAAATTCCAAAGTAATAGAGGAAATTGAATTGGGAAATTGCTAAAGTTGGCATCTGGTTCAGTAATTAGTGATGGCATAGAATGCCATCAAAGAGGGGATTGATGGAGCAAGGTTTCGTAAGTAAAGAAACTTGCTTGGACTCAACCCTCTGAAATAACATGTAATAACCTAACCAACATGTTTTGTGATTACTAATATTTGTACCACATGACATTTTCTTCATCTAGGGGAAGCTTGTAAATGTGCTTTACTAACCAGTAACCCGATTGTCCTAATATGGCTGCCGAAAGCGCAGGAACTCTTCTGCGCATGTGTCTACTGCATCTACGTAGTATGACATCTTTCGCTTTTGGTGGGAATTCTTTGCAGCTGCACAGTAGTACATAATATGGCCACTTTGAACCTCACATGCTAATGCATATGATTTTGCTCAAACTAAACCTCACATGTTCTCCTAAACTATTAATGCCATAGTTAAAATAAAATAATGGGATTAGAGTAGAAATAAGTGGTATACAGTGCATTCATTTAGTTTCGTATTCTAACATGTTCTTCTTTGATTTTATTATTAGCTCGTATTTGGGCCTGGAGGGTGACTGAATACGCCATCTTGTCAGAATCCTACACATGCATATTGGAACCCTGAACCTCCTGCCACAGTGACATTGAATGTCTGCCAAGAACTGTCTCACAAGCAATGCGCCTGAGAACTTTACCTCTTGACCCAGAGAGGGGAAATAAAATACATTGTATTACAAGTAGTATGAATGTTGCTGGGAGTAATAAAGCTTGTGAAAGTAAATTAAGGGCAGGATCATTGAACAATTAAACTAAAGAAGATGACTTCATATTTGTATGATGTGATGACCTCTCCCCATCCCATTGACCAATCGAATGCAAGGAATACACAAATATTGAATCATTGGGGGGTGGTACATACACTGAGAATAGTATAACTAAGGTAGGCTTAGTTATTTAGATTGTCTGACTTGTCACAGACCTGTCACTGACCCAACCTTGCTGAAGGAGATTACAGGTGTCTCGGAGTTCAGAGAGCTGGTCGAGTACTCTAAATGAAGAATCAGGAGATTGCTGAAGGAGGAAGAGTCGATCTTTCTAGAAGGAAATGAGAGTAGAACCAAAGAGGGTGTTGCACTTAGAGGAGCTTATCTGTCCTGTCCTGCACCTTTCCTGACCTGTTGGCTCCTGACTATTCGGGACCCCTTTCTTTTCACAGCCCTTGGCCAGGGCTTTGTCCTCGCACCATTCTAGGTAAATATATATCTGTGTGGTATGTCCTTGTACCGTTTTCCTTCTCCACCCTTCCCAGGTATCAATATCTAGAGATGTGACTAAGTTTTTAAAGATTTTTGCTTTGATCATTATTTTTATTCTTGAGAAACTGGTGATTGGCATGTATTGGTATTTGACTCACAAAATATTGCATAGATAAAAGCTTTAAAACTCTCCTGAGTCTGTGACCATTTTATGAAATAAGGTAAATTAATTGTTTATGCCTATTATTCTAACAACCTGATTCATTGACCTGAGTAAATTAAGGTGACAAGGAATCGGTAAGTTATGCAGTACGGTATGCAGACAAAATATCGATATTTAAATATTGATATACAATTATATCGAAGTTTAAATATCGATGGGACAAAATATAGAAGGTAAGTAATATCGAAACATTTTATATCGATATTAGTAATATCGAAGTTTTAAATATCGATGTCAGTAATATCGATGTTAATAATTTCGATGTTACTAATATCGATTTTTACATTATTTTTGTGTATATTATTATGTATTTATTATGTTATTAATTTATTTTTGTTGTAATTTAATAAAATTTTGTATTTTAGTACTGTATCGGGTTGTGGGTTTATAGGGGAATAGGGTGGGAAGTAATTTAATTATTTTTAATTAATTATTAATTAGTAGGAATTAGAAATTAATATTTATTAATTGGTGATTATTTTTAATTAATTGGAAATTAAATGTAATTAATTGATTAATTGATAAATATGTTCTATAGCGGGTTGTGGGTTTATAGGGGAATAGGGTGGGAAGTAATTTAATTATGTTAAATTAATTATTAATTAGTAGGAATTATAAATTAATATTACTTAATTGGTAATTAATTTAATTAATTGGTAATTAATTTAATTAATTGATAAATATGTTCTGTAGCTGGTTATGAGTTTATAGGGGAATAGGGTGGTAAGTAATTTAATGTTAAATTAATTATTAATTAGTAGGAATTATAAATTAATTTTTAATAATTGTTAATAATTTTTAAATAATTGGTAATTCATTTTAATTAATTGATTAATTGATAATTATGTTTTGTAGTGGGTTGTGGGTTTATTGGGGAATAGGGTGGGAAGTGATTTACATGTAATTAATTAATAATGTTCTTTAATTAATTGTTTGGTTAATTATATAATTGTTAATTAATTATTAATTGTTAATTAAATAATATATGGTATTTTTATTAATTTTTTTATTACATATATTTTGTTCACATGTTTTTATAATTATGTATTGGTATTTGTAAGTGGTTTATATATATTTAATAATTTATATTTTTATTAATTAAAAGAAAACATTTATTTATAAGTATGTTATTTTTACCCCTACGCTATCCAACATTTTCTCTACTGTTGCACTCTCTGGAGTGGGAATAGTAATTTTTACCCCTACGCTATCCAACACTTTCCCTACTTTTGCACTCTCTGGAGTGGGAATAGTAATTTGTACCCCTATGCTATCCAACACTTTCCCTACTGTTGCACTCTCTGGAGTGGGAATAGTAAATTTTATCTCTACGCTATCCAACACTTTCCCTACTGTTGCGCTCTCTGGAGTTGGAATAGTAATTTTTACCCCTACGCTATCCAACACTTTCCCTACTGTTGCACTCTCTGGAGTGGGAATAGTAATTTTTATCCCTACGCTATCCAACACTTTCCCTACTGTTGCACTCTCTGGAGTTGGAATAGTAATTTTTACCCCTACGCTATCCAACACTTTCCCTACTGTTGCACTCTCTGGAGTGGGAATAGTACATTTTACCTCTACGCTATCCAACACTTTCCCTACTGTTGCGCTCTCTGGAGTTGGAATAGTAATTTTTACCCCTACGCTATCCAACACTTTCCATACTGTTGCACTCTCTGGAGTGGGAATAGTAATTTTTACCCCTGCGCTATCCAACACTTTCCTTACTGTTGCATTCTCTGGAGTGGGAATAGTAAATTTTACCACTGCGCTATCCAACACTTTCCCTACTGTTGCACTCTCTGGAGTGGGAATAGTAATTTTTATCTCTACGCTATCCAACACTTTCCCTACTGTTGCACTCTCTGGAGTGGGAATAGTAAATTTTACCTCTACGCTATCCAACACTTTCCCTACTGTTGTGCTCTCGGAGTTGTAATAGTAATTTTTACGTCTACGCTATCCAACACTCCCCCTACTGTTGCACTCTCTGCAGTGGGAATAGTAATTTTTACACCTACGCTATCCAACGTTTTCCCTAATGTTGCACTCTCTGGAGTGGAAATAGTAATTTTTACCCCTACGCTATCCAACACTTTCCCTACTGTTGCACTCTCTGGAGTGGGAATAGTAATTTTTACCCCTGCTCTATCCAACAATTTCCCTACTGTTGCACTCTCTGGAGTGGGAATAGTAATTTTTACTTCTACGCTATCCAACACTTTCCCTACTGTTGCACTCTCTGGAGTGGGAATAGTAATTTTTACCCCTACGCTATCCAACACTTTCCCTACTGTTGCGCTCTTTGGAGTTGGAATAGTAATTTTTACCCCTACGCTATCCAACACTTTCCCTACTGTTGTGCTCTCTGGAGTGGGAATAGTAATTGTTAACCCTACGCTATCTAACACTTTCCCTACTGTTGCACTCTCTGGAGTGGGAATAGTAATTTTTACCCCTACGCTATCCAACACTTTCCCTACAGTTGCACTCTCTGGAGTGGGATTAGTAATTTTTATCTCTACGCTATCCAACACTTTCCCTACTGTTGCACTCTCTGGAGTTGGAATAGTAATTATTACCCCTATGCTATCCAACACTATCCCTACTGTTGCACTCTCTGGAGTGGGATTAGTAATTTTTACCCGTACGCTATCCAAAATGTAATTACTTTTTTAATAATTTTACATTGTTATTAATTGTTATTTATAATAATATTTAATGTATATAAATTTATTTGTAATTTATTATATTTTCATTTATTGATAGGTTGTTAAAATAATTATTTTAAAGTTAATATTAATTAAGTATATACTATGTATTATATTTTTATTAATATTAGTTTTTATTACATTATTTATTAATTTTAAATATTATAATATATTTATAACTATGTTTATTATATTTATAAGTATTATTTTGTTAATATTACATTTTATTTTAAAAAAAACGTTATTTTCTAAAAAACGATATTTTTGACATCGATATATTTTTTTTGATATTTTTGTACTTACCTTGTTAGAAATAGGATCCCGATATTATTGTCCTCGATATTTTTGTTGCGATATTTTGGTACCTCGATATTCTTGTAGTCGATATTTTGTCATAGATTCATGGAGTACAGGTATAAGTCATTATAAGGTAAATTTAAATTCCTGATCGGCAGCAAATAGATTACCAGCTTATCATGTGTATGTTTATGGGCCCAGGTGAGTATGGTGTATTGTGAGTAACCCAAGCTGGTAATCTCACGCAATCAGTGTCTCAACAGAAAGTCAGCCGAGTTGTCAGCCCCCAGTCTGTAGAGCAGCTGTAACAAGTATGCCTCGAGCTGGATTGCCCACCTTTCTATTCTCTGAGGTGCCAGGCAAGATGATCCATTGAATAACGGCAGCAGTGGCTTGTGGTCCGTCACCACTCAAAATGAGTGGCCGCAGAGGTACAGGTGAAAATGCTGGCAGGCCCGTTAATCGCCAACGCCTCTAGCTCTATTTGCGCGTATCTTGTCTAGCGCTCCACTGGCATACGCAACCAGCACGCAAGTCCCTTTTTTGTTCTCTTGTAGGAGGACTGCCCCAAGCCCTATGGGGATGGCGTCCATCACTAGCTCCGTTTTCTTCTTGGTGTGGAAGTACAACATGGTTGTCTGATCCAGGAGAGTGCCTTTGATGTTCTGGAAGGCTACTTCTTCCTTGTGGCCCGACTCCCAAGGCGTGCCTGGCATTGTGAGCTGGCGTAGAGGTTCCAATATTGTGGCTAGGCCAGGGATGCACATCCTGCAGTATGTTGCCAAGGCGAGTAAGTTCCATATCCGTTCAATGCCTTCTGAATGGCTTCTGCTTGCGCGGGTCCATGCGGAGCCCTTCGCGGGTAAAGACAAAGCCTAAGAACTCTATTGACCCCTGGAAGAACGAGCATTTTCTCTTGTGCAAGGTGAGTCCACAATCCACTAGCCTTTGTAGGGTTGCTCTTAGCCGAATGTGGTTAGCTTCCAGGCTCTGGGAGTATATCAGGATGTTGTCACTTAAGTTGAACACTCCGAACAGGCCCGAGAGGGTTTCCTTGATGTCGTTTTGAAAAACCTCTGCGGCGGACGAGACGCCGAAGCGGAGTACTCCTGCAGCTCTTTTTCCACCTGGGGACGGAGATGGAATGGGATGCGCCTGTGGTGGTGCGCTTTTGGTTTGACAGCCTTGTCTAGGTGTAGTTTCACCTGGTGCCCCTTTAGACATCCCAGGCCTTCGAAGAGCTGTGGGATTTTTCTCATGATGTCTTCTGCGTGTGTGTCATGGACCTGCTGCGCGAAGAACGACAGTTCGAGATCTTCAGAGGGGTGGCACCCCAGCAGTGTCCCCTTCTGTCACATGGAACCTGGTTTTTACCTTATGCCTTGATACATCAACCTCAATCACGCCAAGCAATGGTATGGGCTCCTTTCCTCCATAAGTGTATATTTTGGCCAAGCTCGGAGCAAGTGTTGGTTTGGGGGACAGCCTTCCATATTGGTCCGCATCCAACACTTTCCCCGACGCACCCATGTCTATTAGTGCATGCACGATGTTTCCGTTGGCCTGTATATTGCGCATCGGGGGGTCGCTTTCGTCAACAAGGCCGTCCGGTGAATGATATGACAAAGATGTTGTTGTCATCGTAGTGTGCATCTGCCCCTTGTTCCCCTGACTCTTTATTGATGCTGTTGTCCTCCAACTTCAAGTGGCGCAGGGTCGTGGCATGGCCTCTTGACATGCCTCCTCAGGATCTTCCACCCCTGCCGCAGCAAACGCTTGCGTAATGGTTTACTTTGCCACACTTTGAGTAGGCCTGCCCCCAAGCTGGGCACCAGTCTCGTTCCTTGTGATCCAAGCCTCAGTAGCCACACTTCCCCGCCGGCTGGCTGGGTGTGTCCCTCCCTCATCCAGGGCACTGTTGCACCGCCTCCAAGGTCTCCTCTTTGAGGTGATTTGCTACTGTGTTTGAGCAGTCCAGCTATTGCGCACTCTGAAGACCACCATCTCTTCCGCCCGTCTATCCGACAGCTCGTGGGAGCAGGCCAGGATGAGGATTTCGTCTAGGGACATCCCAGGTTGGCGCAGAATGTGGCATCGCAGCGCAAGCAACTTGCATCCCTGGATAATTTGCATTTAAATTTCCTCTGGCTGATCAATGTGCGCGTGAGTTTCCGCAGCCTTGCATAATACATATGCACGGTCTCCGCCTCCATTTGCTGGGCTTGGCGCAGTTTGAACCACTCGTAGTTTGGGTACATTTGTGGGTCGAAATGCCTGTTGAGTGCAGCAATAGCTGCATTGTAGTCATGAGCCTCCCAGTGTCAGGCAGGGTCTCAAATAGTTTGTAGAGCTTGTCGCCTCTGAAATGCATTAGCAGGGAGCACTTCACTGTTCCATCTGTTTCTGTGGTCCCAGTATAATAGTGGTTGAGGCGACCCACCCAGAGCTTCAACCTTGGCGTGGTCATGAAAGGGTCAGCAAGCTGGCTAAACAATGGTATCGGTGTCAAAGATGCATGCAGGTAAGGTGCCTGGCGGTGCTTGTGCCTCTAGTTGTGGCTGTGGGTCTCCCATGGTGTGGGGGTGACTTTTCCCCTGGCTGCAGGTTCAGTTGTGGAAAGTGGGTGAGGTTGTGCTGTGGGAGTATGCCCCTCCCATGATGGGCCTGTCCACCTCCTGGGCTTGGGCTGAGCTGTTAGCCAGGCCTGTCTGTCTTTAAGTTTAAGGGTGGCAGTATGCACTTCTTAGCTTTCGAGGGCCTGTGGGGTGTGATCTTGCTGACTCTGCACCTCTTGGCTAACTCCTTGCTCCTCCCCCATTGTTCCAATGTCTCTTGCTCTGCTCACCTCCTTGATCTGCCTCATCACCTCTGTTGGGCCGCGCCCGATTCATGCAGCACCTCTGATAATGCACACCCCCGCATCGGGTGCCGTGCACGGGCCTGGCAAAGTAGGCCACCGCGGCAGAAGCGGGAGTGCTCAGCGGCCTTCAGTGCTCCAATTCACCGTGCAGCCCAGGATGGTCTCCTCGTTGACTCCCAGTAATGGTGTGCCTATTCTCAGCTGGCGGCGGTTGTGGAGCATTCCGCTGAGCTCCTGGTGCCTTCGGCAGCCGCGTCCTCACAGCATGCCAGAGCAGTGAGCAGATGTGGAGATTGGGGGTGGAGACTCCCCTCGTCGCCGGTGTAGCGCGCGGGGCCTGCAGCGTACGCAGCCTTTGCAGGGCTCACAATACAGAGGGGTAGATCTACAAGAAAGTGCCACACTGCAGCACTTTCAGAGCACAGGAATGCAACATATCTACAATAATATATATCGCATTCCTGTGCTCTCCCCTGCGCTGGCGCATAAACATCAGCCAAGCGCCGGCGCAGGGAACCCTTGCAGGGTGGTGCAAGGATGCCTGCGCCATGGGGAGATTGTTTTTGTGCAGTAAGGGGAACCTTCCAGGGAACCTTCCTACACAAAAACAATCACTACAGGCATTTTCCTCTTTTAATGCATTCTGTGGAATGCAGCATGCATTGAAAGAGGAAAAAACGAGGAGAAATGAAAACATTTTTCCTTGTTGCGCCTGGCTACGCCACCCCTAGGGTTTATGATTTCTCATAGTTCTGGAAATGTGTCTGGTTCCATGGGTGTTGCGTGGGAACTCCCACAGCAACACCCATGGAACGCCCATTTCACGCAAGGTGCTGCGTGTAAAGGGGCAATATTTACAAGGACAGGAAAAGCCACGCAGGGTGGCTTTTCCTTCCTTGTAAATATGGGGCAAAGAAATGCGCTGCTAGTGCGTCACAAAAAGTGACGTACTGACAGCGCAAGGGGCTTGTAAATCTGCCCCAGAGAGACTAGGCAATCAGAATGGTCTCTCAGCCAGTGGTCACGTGCAACCCTGGCTCGTTTATTTATCCCCTCGGTCCGAGCCCGGTCACGAGGGGTGAGTGCAGGGATACAAAGTATGGCTCTCTACACAAACCTGTGCTCTTGCTTTTAATTTCTGTGTCAGCCTGAAAGCAGGATAGTGATTGTATGAAATTGTGACAGCAGCATAGAAACAAGACAATTACTACACTAATGAAAACGTAATAATGGTGATGGTATTACGTCTGTATAATGCATTACTATGCGAGCCCTACAGAGGCATTATTGAGAGAAGGAAACTAGCTTTGAAATATCTTGTTCTTTTTGTTACTTTTGCGAGAAGGAAACTATCTTTGACATATCTTGTTCGTTTTGTTACTTCCGAGAAGTGCACGACATATTCGCTTTTCTACCTCTGAGAACGAGGTAAAGTGTCAAAGGGTGCCTTCAGATTTATAGAGACGTTGGGTCCTAGATTAGAACAGACCGGCACAATTGCACAGTGAACAGCAGCGAATAGCAAGAGAATGACATTGGCAAAGATACAGGGAACGCGGAGGCACACCTCTAACAGAGCCTGTCATTCAAAGACATGGCTGTCAGGTGGAGGACAGAGCTGGGAGGTGTTATTATCATGGAAAGGCGGTGAGCCAATGAGGGATGTGGTTCAGCCTGCCTGGAGCTAGCAAAGCCAGTTTTGTGTTTATTTCTAATACAATGATCGGTGTGGGTGTTCTGTACACTGTCCTGCAGGCAGGTAAGGATTGGCAGAGGGCTTACCTTGAGGGGAGCTGCTCGCAGCTGTGCTCTTATCACGCAGCTGAGGAGCGCCACTGACACCAAGCTATTAAGCCTGTTTCTCGATGCCCGTTCTCGGGCTGCAGCTGCAAAGCTTGTTTAAGATCGACCAGAAATAGCATCAGGCAACTGGCTGCAGAAGGGATTTTTCACACTGGAAGAAGAGCCCACGACGCAAGTGACAGCAGAATTCTCTAACTGAGCTCCCACTTGCCACTCACGTTAAAATAATTATACGGTTCCTATTTCTATTTGTAAAATCAGTTGATGAGACACTCTGGATAATTTCATGAAGTAGGACTCATCCTACTATCAACAATGACAACAAACAGACAGGCGTTTATTTACAAGATCATTGAAGCAGTAAAGAAATAAATCATTTGTGAAAATGTCTGACTTATTTATTGACTGCTGTGATGGATTAATTTCTCATACCGTGCGTACAAAGGGGCATATTTTCAATAAAGTAGCGAAGCATGTCATTAAACCAAGAAGGCTAACGACACGCTTTGTCACTTTAGAAACGCAGGGCTGCACCATATTTACAAGACTACCGTAGCTGCCTAGCGCAAATGCAGGCACCCCTGCACCATAGTTGGTCTTAATTTTGGCACTGCCTCCTATTTACGCTGCCCATGTAAATAGGGAGCTGCGTCAAAATCAATGGGAGTTGCGGTGAAACGCCCACTGTATCACCCATTCCCCTCCCCATTCACGCTGAATACAGCGGGAAAGGGCGCCTTATGTACAAGGCAGCCTTAAGCCATGTTAAGTGGCTTAACGCTGCCTTGTAAATAAGGCGAGGCCCCTATCGCCATCACAAAGTCACTGAAAGTATGCCCCAAAGAGTTTGATCACTAATGCAGGTTGGATGTGGCGCTAGCCAAGACCATTTGTTTTTAAATCTTTAAAAAATATATGCACATACTTACTTACATACAAGGGGGCTTATTTACAGGCCCCTTGCACCTCTAGTGCATGACTTTTAACATTGGAAAAAGTGACGCACTGGCGGCGCAAAAGGCTTGTAAATAAGCCCCATGGTCTTTGAGTTAGTCTGCTTCATCGATTAGTCTGTTGTAGTGTTATTCACATTTTTCTTCCCTCCAAAAACGCAAACATCATGGGTAAAGGGCCAGCACACTTCACCCATTGGTTCCCATCTGTTGAAGTTACAGCACTCTGCCCAAGCAAAATTTCCTTTTCTAATTTGAACTTTTTTGAGTGAGTGCTCTGTAATTTTCAGACACTGCTTATGAGGCCCTCTCTGCTGCTTGCAATGCCTTCCATTCAACGCGGCACTGCAGGACTACCCATCGTGAATGGACTGTAAAAACACTGAAAGATGGGTAAGCATGCAGAGGCCTTGACAGCACTGCTTGAATAGGTCGAAAACCATTCAAAATGGTTGCCTATGATTGTGCATCTTTCAATCATTTTTGTAAAACATTATAACAAAACCCATTCCAAGCTTGCCACCTGTGCCTGCTCATTTGTTTGCACAAATAGGCAACTATCATGGAATTACATTTTTACAAAAATAATTTCAAAAGACAACAAGCACTGGCAAGGTCAAATGTTCTGCAGTCAATTCCAGAAATATACTTGTTTGTTTTTCCAACTATAGGACTTCCACGATTCTTGCAACATAATCATTTAATGGTTATGGGCAGAACAGGTCTTTGAAAAGTTTAGAACAAAATTGGTTTGATTTACTGATATTGTTCAGTTCATCAGTTAATGTAGTTGCCTCTATTTTGCTGTAGTGTGTCCCATGTACAATGTTTAGTCAAGGTTGCATGAACAAAGGGCAGGTACAGTAGAATGCCGCTCTCAGGTACACCAAGAACACATTGTTGTACCAAACAGTATCAAGGGTTGCGGTATTTGGCGACACTGACTGGTTCTAGAACGACTGAGATTGGAAGAAGTGGGCTGCATATTGTATCACTGTGGATATGGGAGATGTATGGTTGTCATTTTCATCCTGGAAAATAATTAATGGAGAAGCTAGACTGTTATTTCAAGGATGCACAGACGAGATCAGTTTTCACGGAGCTTATTAATGGATAAGATATCTATTGCAATTCAGACATGAGCCCCAGAAGCAGACTCAGTCACAGGGAATGAATAGCATCCAGTGACAATGGGGTTTTCCTTACAGATAGAAGTGTGATAATGGACGCACAATTGAAGAAGCTCTGGACACCAGTGTAGGTTTCTCAGCAAGTATTACAATTATTGATGTTTGGATGGCTTATAAGTGTTTTTTAGCTAGGAAGTTGGGTACACCCCTATTATGCCACCATCCAGTGGAAGGGGGCATACAACTCTTCTATTTGGCTGAATTCCCCCATCTGCAAGATGGTGGGGACTGGGATTTGAGCTTCACCTCGCCTCCCTTACCTAAGGGGAGGGGTTGGTAAAGGTGGGCACACCTCCTTTCCTCACTTGGTTTTCCCGCCAATTCTCCCACCCAAAGTGGGGTTCAGAACCAGTGGGAGCCAGTTGTTGGAAGCAGCAAAGGGCTGTGGTAGCTCACAAAGAAGCCAAACCTTTGAAGTATCCCCTCCGTGGACCCTGTCCATCCTGAGGGAGGAGGCTTGTCACCTCATCCCAGGATGTGCATTGCTTCAGAGCCCCGAGAGCAGCAGGCTCCCGACCCAGGGGTCCAGAAACATGTCTGGTGGTGGTTATGTTATGTTATGTTATGTTATTTTGTGGCTTTTATAGCGCACGGCTACTCAGAGAGTGTCCCGGCGCTTTATTAACGTCCTGAAAGCAAAAATAACACACAAAGAATAAAGAAGGGAACAGAAGGGAATTTAAAATCTACGAGCAGCCACTCATCCAGGACACTACAGTTAGGTCGTTTTCAGGGGGCATCTCTAAGATGCCCTCTGAGTGCATTTTTCATTAAATGCCACACTGTCATCAGCGTGGGTTTAATGTGCTGAGAAGTTTGATACCAAACTTCCCAGTTATCAGTAAAGCCATTATGGTGATGTGGAGTTTGTAATGACAAATTCCCAGCACCATATACTCTTAATGGCATTACTGCACTTACAATGTCTACAAATTGTCCTAGTTACTGTAGGGGTACAGGGCTCATGCACCTGTACCCTCACCACTTGTATAGTGCACCCAGTTAGACCTATGCCAGGGCAGTGGGCTGTAAGCATGGCACACAGGGATGTATGCCATGTTGATTCTTCATTTTGTTCTGCACCAAAACACGCAGCCTGCAATGGCAGTATGTGTGTGTCTCAAGGCCTCTAAGGGTGGCACAATAAGTGCTGCAGCCCTTAGAGGCCTTCCCTTGCCATAGTGCCCGTGGTACCTGTGATACCAATTACAAGGGACTGACATGTGGCCAATTAGGTGTTATCTCTATGCAGTTTAGGGAAAGAGCATAAGCCCTGGGTGAGCATGGAAAAGAGGGCATGGAAAAAGAGGGCACTTTCTCACATTATAGCCATTGAAATGTTATTCCCACTTTCTTTTTTCTGCAGCACTCTGTTATTTAGTAGGTAGGTATGTTGTCTAGAAATCTGCATACACTGGGTTGAAAACCAGCCTGACAACAGCGGATTTCTGAGAAATGCACAGATCTGAGGTGTCATTGTTGTGACTTTGTTCTGCTGTATTAAGGAGAATGGTTAAGGTTGTGTTCCTTATGGATTTCATCAGATGCATCGCCGGTGGGGCACGCTGTGTGAGAGCCAGCGCCTACAGCTACCAGGAGTCAGTGGGGGCCACGACGGACTGCCAGCCCCTCCCCTTACCACCGGGGGCTTTGAAAACTGCTCGCGTCTCCGCCGGTGGGGCACGCTGTGTAAGAGCCAGCGCCTACAGCTACCAGGAGTCAGTGGGAGCCATGACGGACTGCCAGCCCCTCCCCTTCCTGCTGGTAGGAATTTAACCATCAAGCTCCTCCCGCCACGCGGGACGTGCGCGGGCGGGTGCCGGGCTAAGCCCGGGCAAAGGGCGGGCCGTCTGAGGCCATCCGAGACTGCCGAGGCTGGGCTGGGCCAGAGCTCTTGCTTTTTATTTTCCCCCCTTCTCCATATAGTCATCGCCCCAGGCCGCGAAGAAAGGTGATTAAATACCATCCTGTGGGTAAGGACTAACCGAACTTTCGCTTGCGGACCGGACTGATTAAGCGTTTTTGTGTGGGACATTTGTTTTTAGCCTTCTAGAAAACCTTGATTTTATTACTGTAATGTCTCGGCGAAAGGGATGTAAAACTCCGGTCGACCATGTTAGTTCAACTCTCGATACTTACCTCGTGGGAGCCGTGAGTGTAATTAATGATCGGATTGTTAGAGCAGAGCGGTGACTTTCGCTTGATTTAGGTAGCGCAACAGCATCGCCTTCAATAACCCCACCAGTACCCCATGTAGAGAATAGGGAGTTCAGTAGTCCAGATACTATATCACATATCGGTCCAGCCCAATCACCTTCAATCATGTCTGTTACCCCAAATCCATCAATCCAAAGGTTGCCTGTCCCGAGCGCAAGAAGGGGATGTAGGAAAACCCAAACTAAGCGGGGTCCTACTAATTCGGGCAAGGACGCCAAAACACTATCTGGAAGCGTAACCAGAAAAGACGATCATTTGGGTAACACTAGCACAGTTGTTTTAAATGATACGCAGGTCGAGCGACTGATAAATACTTTTGCTGCCAAGATCAAAGGGTCTATTAAACCTCTAACTGAAAGACTAGATCATTTGTCAAGTGAGGTTAAAAGGATAGGAGGAGAGATAACTCTCCTGAACGAACTATTAACAACCCAAATGAAAGTTATGGAAGATTGTAGGCCCAGAATGGTCACCAAGGAAACATCTAAACCCGAGGTCAATGCAGCAGTGAGAGGGTTAAGGCAACAACAGCTGAACCAAATAGACAAATCCCAAGTGGTGAAAGGAGTCAGTCAGCATCAGAATCTGTTGTGTTTCTATCTAGGACCCTAAATCGATATTCCCGATTTATGCCCTTATATGGCTATAATAAATAATATCCTTATAAAGGCATAAGAATCATATCCATATTTAGTAATAGCCCATGTAGTCCAAATACGGCAAGGCTACTCCCCTAGACTCCTAGAAAGTACAACGTGTTCTTTAAACAAACCAAACCTCCAGCAACGTGGGAATTCCCCATGCTTTTGTTTTGATTTGTCCTAGAACTCCTGCGAGCACTGAAAGAACGGCCAGTTCTTAGTGACATCTTTTATTGACGTCTTATGTCCAACCTTACATCAAACCCGGCACCTTTCAGGTATAAATATACCAACAGTTGCCTTAAGCAAACACACGGTGGTTTGGAGCAGAGCGGCGATCTACTTGCCCGAGAGCCCTGCCGATAAGAGAGCCTACGGACGCCGCCCCTCCCTTTTGACGCACTGAGAAAGACGCTGTCTTTTTCTCCTGCCGAGAAAATCCAGCTCCGGTGTTTCCAACCGCCCTTGCGGGTTGCTGGGATATCGAGTCCTGTGAGAGAAATACCAGACCTCCTGCTTTCTATTACCCAGGTACGGAGCTGACTAAACCCTTGAGAGAATTCTTGATTCAGATCCTTGGCAACACCAACTTAACTCAAACTGCTACTTACTTACTCCTTCCCACGTATTAGGCTTAGGTCAGGTACACCGGGGTAGGCGTAGATTAGAAGCACCAGTTGAGGACATTAGTCAATGTTTTTATGTATGTATATATTTTATCCATTTTAAAGTATCATATGGCTAAGAAACCATATTAATGCTTTTACAGTATTATTTCATAATACTCCTTTTACTGTACGCACTTTACTTTATACTAAGTATTACAATTGTGGCAATTCATTTCTCTTGCATGAGAAAGAAGACTGCTCAATAAATAACACCTTTTATTGAAAACGCCCGTCTCTCTATTTCTCTGCACTCTGGTGAAACTAAGTATGCACGATTGACTGAGTAAAATAGCTGTCTATTGTTTTCACACGACTCTAGAGATACACTCTTATTCTGAGGGAGCAAAGTCGTCATGTTTTATGGTTGTCAAAAGCTAATCCCTTCTTGTCTATCCAGGGAAGTTAAACTCCTCCTTGTTTATTCGAGAAGGTTTCTAGTGACCTCTGAGCTAGCTGGCAAAACTAATTAAGTCTAATATAGTCAGTAGAGACCTAGTCGACCTCAGGCCTACGTCTACACTGCTGTTTATATTATTCCAATGCGCAGAGCCTATTGGGAATATAGGAACTACACTACAAACTCAGGGGAGAAAATCTAACTTATAAAGCTAAGCGTAGTAACACCATAAATTTACCACCTGATTGTGCCCCGTACGTGGCTGTTCTAACAAATGTCCCACCCTTGTGCGAAAACCAGATCCAAAACCAGTCGGAGACCCACGAATCGTTTAAAAATAAAACGGTATCTTGGCTTAACCATCAATGCGCCTTTCCGGTGGCCCAATCCAATCAGATCCTTACTACGAGAAGGGTCAACTGGAGCGGAAAGTCCAATAAAAGTGTTAAGGGAGATTGTATTATTATACATTTTAAAAATCCTCATTTTGCCACAACCCCCTTGATAAGAGCTACATCTCTGCCATATACTGAACACGGGATTTCACTCCGCCCACTTGGCTATTTCTATAGACACCTAATGCACCAAACTAACGTTACAGTAAAGAGAGATGTTTGCCCCGCCCTCCTGATACAAACCGTATGTTTGATGTTCCTGTATTTAACCGGTTTCAAGCCCTAAGCACTCTGGATGTAAATGATTGACATTAATAAATAATAATAATAAACCATTTTTAAAGCGCCTGGCTACACAGAAACCAGTGTGTCCCCGCGCCGAATGCTGCTAATTCACAAGAGGCAGATGTAAAAAGAAAAAGCCATGAGAGGTAAGAAAGGCATGAAAGTTACACAAGAGGGAACAAAAGCGTTTTAAGTTTTCCACGGAACCTAATTTCAGAGGGTTCCATTCGGAGATCGAGCGGAAGTTCGTTCCAATATTTGGAAGCCAAGTATCTAAAAGAACAGCCACCCATCCTGGCTCTGGGGATTCTAGGGGGTTTAAACAGCATCACACCGGACGATCTCAAATTCCGGATGGGGCGATGCATGGTGAGAAGATTTTTCAGGTAATCTGTGCCTTTGCCGTGGGCAATTCGATGCGCGAAACAAAGGGCTTTAAATTTAATCCGCTCCTTGACAGGGAGCCAGTGGAGTTTAGCTAAAGCTGTCTTCCCAGATGCTCTGCGAGGAAGTTTGAGCACAAGGCGGGCAGCAGCGTTCTGGACACACTGAAGTTGGTGTAGGCCTTTTTTACTCAAACCTAAAAGCAGAGCATTCCCATAATCAAGATGGGGGTCACCAGGGCATGGACAATAGTCTTTATGGCATCAATAGGGAGGAGAGCCAAAACCTTACGAAGAACTTTCAGTATGCTGAAGCACCTAGCTGTCACTTTACTGACATGAGATTTGTAGGAGAGATCTGAGTCCAGCATTACGCCCAGATTTCGTACCAAATCCACAGGACGAGGAGGGCTACCCAGTTCCGTAGGCCACCACATGTGTGACCATGCTGAAACTGATTTCCCTACCACCAGTAATTCAGTTTTTTCGCCATTAAGGCGCAGGCAATTGCTGTTCATCCATGTTGCCACTGATGACAAACAGTTAGAAAAATTAGTGGCATCTTCTCTGTGGTCGGGCGTAAGCTTGAACATCAGTTGGGTGTCATCAGCATAACTGACAATGCCCACCCCAAATACTTCCACTATGCGAGCCAGGGGTTCCATGTAGATATTAAACAAAGTAGGGCTCAGACTCGAGCCCTGGGGAACCCCATGGCTCACCTTCCTGAGGGAAGATTTGAAAGGGGGACAGTGCATCTGAAAGTTCCGATTGGCCAGGAAAGATCTTATCCAGGCATGGGCCCGTCCCGCCACTCCCATATCAGAGAGCCGAGACAGCAGCGTTGTGTGCAGCACGGTGTCAAAAGCTGCACTAAGATCTAATAAAACCAACGCTGCTGTCTCTCCTTTATCCACTATTTGTCTAAGGCACTCAGTAGAGTAGAGAACGGCTGACTCAGTCGAGTAGCCGGCTCTAAATCCCGATTGAGTGGGGTGGAGGAGGGATTCCTCCTCCAAATGTCTCATGAGCTGCCCATTTACTACCTTTTCCACGATTTTTGCACAAAAGGGAAGAAGGGAGATGGGGCGAAGATTCTGGAATTGGGAAATGTGGATATTAGATTTCTTTTTTAAAGGGATGACCTGGGCTGTTTTCCACGGGTCAAGAACGCGGCATTCTTGGAAAGACAGCGTCACAATGTGACTAATCTGATCGATAATCATGTTCTCCATGACTCCTTTACAGCGTGCAGGCGGAAAAACGTCGCAGGGCGAGCCAGATTGTATGCTATTGACGATGCTTAATAATTCCTGTCTCTCTGGTGTCTTGAAACATGTGAGATGGGATTTCCACTTAGAGGTATCTTTTACTTCCACATGTTTACTCGAGAGATCATCGTCATCTGTAAAGGTGGCATGGATTTTGTCGATCTTGCCTACAAAGAAATCAGCTATAGAGTCACACAGCTCCCTAGAGTAGGTGTCTTGGGCTTCCAGTCTAGACGGGACCGTAAGCTCTCTGTAAATAGTAAAGAGTTCTCTGGTGGGATTGTCCGCTAGATCGATTCTACTCTTGAGATGGATACCTTTTTCTGATCTCACTAATTTCTGATATTTTTTTAGTTCCATTCTACAGTGTGTTTTATACTCTGGATTATAGCTTTTCCTCCTGCTACGTTCTAGATTTTTACATCTGGCTTTAGCAAGTTTAAGTTTTTCCGAAAACCAGGGGGCAGTTTTAGATTGCCATGCCGGAGGTTTTAGTGTCCAGGGTGCTACCACGTCCAGCGCATTGGACACCCATTTTTCATAACTGCTCCACGCCTCCTGGAGAGAATTGCTTGGGGGCGGGGTTTTTTCTAATAAGGCACATTTAAATGTCTCTTGTTTAAATTTTTTCCATTCTCTCCGCTTCTGGGGAAGGGGTTTAATAAATCTAGTTTCTGAAGGCATATTTTCTATTGCAAACGGAATAATAAAGTGATCTGACCAGATCGTTCTGACCGGGGAGGAGACCTTAATGCCCTCCCAGTTAGCAAAGATGGGGTCCAGGAGATGGCCCAATTGGTGTGGTATTTTTACCAAGACCGCCCTTTAATGGAAGTAGCGGTTCCCTCCAGATGCGATGAAAAGGAGGGTGCAAATCTGGGTGACCTCGGGGTTCTGTTTGTGGATAAATCTAGTATTGCTATAGACCCCAGGCCTGACCAAATAACTGAGCAATGGGTGGGGGACGACCGACCAGTAGACCCTATCCAGGAGCAGATCTTCATCTCTGATAATAAAAGCAAACAACCTTCCCACTGCTCTATTGTTAGTTGGAACATTGCTGGGTTGGCCTCAAAAGGGGATACACTGGGCTGGTCGGAGTTTATTAATTCACATGACATTATTTGCTTTCAAGAAACTTGGTGCAAGGACTTGGTCAGTTATGATGGTTTTGTCTCATATAATCTACCAGCGCAGGGCTCGGTGTTTGGAAGAGCCAAAGGAGGCCTCTTGATATTGGTCTCCATCAATCTTTCCATTATTGTGAAAAGGTATTTGACTGTTGGGGCCCATTCACAGATTCTTTGGTTAAATGAGAAACAAGCTTGTAATGTTCTTTTAATTAATTATTACAACAACATTTTTGACAACACGCGGAACCTAGTTGTGAAGGATCTAGTGGCCGCTGTAGAAAAATTGATTGCAGAGGAAAATGTAATTTTTTATTTTATTTGGGTGGGTGATTTTAATATTTCTATTTGTTCTATGTCTACCCTTGGGGTATGTGGGGTTAAAAGTAACTTAGAGGAAGATGATTTGCACTTCCCTCATAATCTTTATGGTGAGTCTTTAAACAAGTAATATTACAAAAAAACAAGGGAACCCTCTAGGTATGCAAGGACCTGGGGTATCAATTGAGTAAAGAACAGCGGTCCTTGACAAGGAAAGATAAAACTTTCAATAATTATAGGCCACAATATGCACTATAATGAACAAGAAGAAAAATCAGACAGAACAACAATAAAGCAGTGGGACAGGGTGTCCTGTATCCACAGTACTAAACATATAAAACACAGTACAATTAACTAGGGATTTTCAGGCATTGGAAGGAACAGGAGCAGAAAGGCAATTGTACAATCTATTTGCTTCACATATGTGGAAAACACATGATTTTAGGCACATGATAGTGAACTAGTGTTTAGACCACATATTATGTCGACGGCGTTTCGATCCAGTTATAAATAGTGGATCATCATCAGGACAATCAGTGTTTGCCTGAATTTGAAGGCCTGTATTGACAGGAGGGAACAAGGAAACATATAACAGATGATTAGCCAGCTGAATTACTCATAGAAAACTTAAAACAAATTAACATGCCATACTTTGAGGTGCTATTGGTCATACATGTGAAAAAGTGTCAGGCACCCAATGCCAGGCAACCACGGCGCATTTCTTATTGGTGATCAGAACATCCCTCGATGGTAATTATCAACCGTGTCGCATGGTCATTCATGTGAAGAAGTGTCAGTCAACCAGTGCCAGGCAACCACGGCGCGTTTCTATTGGTAATCAAAACATGCCGTGATGGTAATTATCAACCGTGTCGCAAAAAGGACGCATTTCTTATCGGTGCCCAAAAACATGCCAGAATGGTACATATCAAAAAGTGTAGAAGGTGACAGGCAACCAGTGTAAGGCGAACATGGCTAATGTGCATAGATATACGGCGTGCAAGAGGCATTGCGTGGATAAGGTGGAAATTGTGAGCATAAACCCTCATAAGCTACTCGTGCGCTCGGCAAGTCTATAAGACCAGGGTTGGCATAATTACCTAGGCACAGTGGACTGGACCAATACCAGATTCAAGGGTGGACAGGCTTCCGGATGCGGAGCCTGGGAGGGCTGGGGGTGATGAAATCAGATGGGCTGATAGTAGGGTTAGGCGTATTGTGCCTGCGGGAAATAAGACCGTAATAAGCCTAGGCTTGCTAATGTGCCTGGTGATGAAGTGAAGGAACAATGGATGGGAGGGCTTACCTCGCAATTATCATTCACCAATTGGCCTTGAAGGGTTGAACCACAACGCAGTTGGGGCGGGTTGTGGAAACGGGCGTGTAATTCCTATGGGGAGCCTAAAGGGAATGAGACCGAAATTAGGCAGGGCTACCAGGCGTAGGGTGGATCCATAGTGGCTGATCGGTGGGGAGGCTTACCTTACGAATTAAAGTCCCCGGGGGGCGCAGGGGATGAGGGACAATTGGGGTGTTTCGATTTGCGACAAAGATAGGTGACAGACGCATTAGGGACATGATGCAGATCCAGATGTGTGTCTATCGCCTGTTCTGATGGTCGCCTGCAAATTGAGGAAGATACTTTCCTCAAAAAATGATTGTGTCTACCATCCTCAGCCCAAACTGATTTAACCCATAGAGAACTAGGGATAAATTATTTGTCAGATTTGATATCCCTGATATTGTCACACACGTTGCCTGCAGCTAGCACAAATGCATGCAGTCTCCCTTTACCTTTATTCTCCCATCTCTCACGCACACACACACACAAACCACTTATATTGACATTCGCACTATGCCTTTCTGCTCCCTCCACACACACTACCCCTGTTCTACACATTATGGGATGCATGAGAAGTGTGGCTCAATGGTTAGAGCGGCAGACCCTGATGCAGAGGTCTAGCCCGGGACCAGGGTTCAATTCCCCGCCTCGGAGGGTCTTGGGCTCAAAAATTCCACGGACCTGATAATTCTCGCCTCGGTGCCTATTCCAATCATGGAGTCCCACTCTGCAACTCTGGGCAATAGCTTGCTTAATCTCCACAACGGCCCCCACAACGCTAAGGATGCCTGGCCTCCACCTTGGGGGTGCCCAGGAGTGGACACCTCACAGGGAAAGCCAGGATGGGTTCCACAGCGGTATTCGTACAAGCGCCTTGAGACCCTTGCGGGTGAGTAGTGCGCTATAAAAGTATCAATTTACATTACATTACATTACACGCACACACACTGAACTCTAATCACACACAAACACGCAGACCCACCTGCTTTCCTTGTTTAAGTGTGTGGGTTTAGGTTTAGTTGAAATGATTTATGGTTAGGAGTTTAGATTTGGGCTGAAGGGGTTGGGCGGGAGGTATTTATGTGTTAAGATGTAAGTACATGGGTTTAGGATCAGACTTGAAGAAAGATGTGGATGTAGCTATAAGATTTGGAGGGGGGTTAGAGGTGAAGTCTCTTCCCCTTGGTTCGAGTTAGGCCTTGGTTTGGGAAGGTTTAGCAGAGATGATAGTCCAGATCGGATTACTTCAAATGTACAACTCATATTTCCCAGGGTGTACACACAGACCCCTTTCTCTCAATGGCTGCTCACCATCTCTCTCTCTCTGTCTCCGCACCCTCCTCCCCCCAGCTCTGTAGACAGCCACAGTATGCCACCGGGGACTCAAGTGTACCTGCAGCACACACTGACCCCGAATACCCCCTGTTATCTACCCTCAACCAGACCCTACAAAGACATGCCCACTTAACAGCATACATGGAGGGAGTCTTCCAATGGCTATGCCAGCGTGCCAACACGGGCTTCCCATTTGTGCTCCACGCACCAGTGTATGCCCACATGCAGCATGCAAATGTCCTGTCTGGTCCAAAACAAGCATGCATTGGATGCTACGAACCTCTTTCATGAACGTCTACTCCTAAAATGTCGCCAACACTCTAAACAAAAATATATGGCTGCATTTTCAAAAGTATATATACTTTTTTTGCACTAGACTACGTGGCCTTGAATTGTTGCAGGCTGGCCACCTGTTCGCAGAGGCAGTGTCGGTCGCAGAGAGAAAGAAAGGCTCTCTCAGACTCCTAATGATCAAGGCGGCAAAACCTCAAAATAGCAGGGGTGAAAACACTCGCCCTCGGAGTGGTTTCGACTAGGAGCTGGCCTGGGCTCTGATGTCATCTTCCTGGTCCAGCGGCACGTGCAGCGTTCATTCACTAAGGACTACGATTCACTTTAGATAATTAGCGCAGCAAACTATTACTAACCGTCGAACAACAATAGTCAGGTCAGAGACGGCCTATAAGTCTTGGGGACAGAGGGCAAGTGTCCAGGGCTCCAGGCTTTACAGGTGAGGTGACCCCCTAGGAAGGCAATCTGTGTCTATGTAGCAGCCTCTGTCTATTTCTCTCTGTCCTTTCTTTCACCCTTTCTACAGAATTCATAAGAGGTTTTGGGGTCCCCGGGCATAACCTATATGAGCTGTTTTTGTGTCATACAGTTTGTTTTTTTTCAAAACAAATTTTATTAGGTTTTGGCAGTTGACAGCACAATAGAAATAATCCACCGCTCCCCTATTATCAGAGAGGCAGTGGGCATAGCAAAAACAGCATATTCAAATACAGCCAGCTAAGATTCCCCCAGTACCCACCCACCATTAACCCACCCAGAACCCTCCCTCCACCCCGCACGGTGTCTGTATTGTCCATCTAGAGGAGCTTAGCAATCGTAAACGCTGCATGTGAGCCACGTCACCCTAAGCCAGTTCAGACGCGATCTGCATCGGCGACCCGAGGCTCCGGGGGGTCCAGCAGAAGGCCTCTGTAGTCAGCCCATTTCTTCCAGATCTTATAATGTTTTGCAGGACACCCCCTCGCCTCAAATATCGGACGCTCTAGTCCCATGTTAAAGTCCAAACCTCGTTTCCACACCTCCAGCAGTGGGGCTCTAGTAGCCTTCCATGCCCTAGCTATGTCCCTCTTGGCCACTATGAGGCCCAATAGGAGCAAGTGCCGCTTGTACAAATTCCCCCCCACCTGTTTCATGACATGAAGAAGGCCTAACTTCGGCGAGCGGGGGAGCTCCCAGCCCAGCACCTCTTCCATGCACTCCCACACTCCTGACCAAAATCTCCGCAGTCTCACACACTCCCACACCGTATGAAGAAAGGATCCCACAGCACTGCCGCACCTCAGACATTCCGGGGAGGCTATCAATGTCATACAGTTTTTGACAGTTTAATATAGTTTTTATTATTGTTGGGCATTACACTAGCTTCAGGTAGCACACAATAGTAAATAAGCGTCATAATTATTCCTAACAGGGCCCCAACTGTACCTTTTCAAGGGCTACAAAAATCCTTAAGACAACAAACGTCGCGTGACACACTACCAACAATCCATTCTGCACCCGTCACGCCAACCAGCTCCTCAGCAAGTAGAAAGAAACTGCCTCCGAACCGCACGTGCCTCACCAGTGGTTCAAAACGTGACACAAGCCCGGCCTCTGACGCAACAGTACTCTATTGCCGCCTATTTGATTGTCCCTTAATTGCATTAGGTTTTGAATTGATAAAATACTTGATGAGAAATACATTAAAATGGGCCACATTTCTTTTACATATGAATTTTCTTGGAAACACCTCCTCCGTTACGTATTTTATGAGACCGTTTCAGTAATGAAGGCATGATATAATTCTGCCTTCCATTCCCTCGCCGCAAAGCATTGCTCGCATCTGTGGCATTACACTGCCTTTGTTGTAATTGATTCTCAACATATGATCCATTTTCCCTACTGGTGACGTGAGCACAGCATCATATCTTCGGAATAATCAGAATAATAATTGTAAGCGCCAATAGATTTCTGGTCTACTTGAATAACAAAATGCAGCGTCACTACCTAAATAACAAAACACAGTGTATCTTCCTTGGCTTTCCTGGGTTCCCTGTCATAGGCCCACACCCGTCAGAATAATTCACGCTTCAGACCAGAGTGCAGTTACTTCAAAGACATACCCAAGCACCCCTTCACAGGCTTTCCTGGGTTCCCTGTCATAGGCCCACACCCGTCAGATTAATTCACGCTTCAGACCAGAGTGCAGTTACTTCAAAGACATACCCAAGCACCCCTTCACTCCCCTCCCGCTGATACAAGAATCCAGCGCGATACTCAAGGGACAGACTACTCAGTACTCACCCAGACAGGCAGCGACGGAGAACACACCAGGACTGGAACTGCACTGACACTCCACGACACCGGGGCCTGCTTGCTAGTTGCTTCTCCTCCTGGCTCCTGCCCGGGGTGGCGCCACTCTGCCCCCGCCCACCCACGCGCGGCATCCAATAATGGATGTTGCACGGTGGACCAGCCAATCCTGGCGCTGCATGCAGTGCCAGGATTGGCTAGGGTGGCACATGGACTGCTCGCCCTGGGCAGCCATTCAAACCCGGCCCGGCTGAAGCCGTACCTCCAGCCCCTTCTCTATGCCTAAGCAGCAGCGGTGCGTCCATTGGGGCGTAGGGGCGTAGCCCCACTAAGCCCTGGACGCACCGTGCGTGCACCACACTAGTAATATTCTCGTAATATAATATTATTCAATTATTCTCTTCAACAGCGCGGGATCATGTGACGTGACGTATGGTGCGGTCGGACTCGGAGGGGTTGGGGGCGGGGCTGCTGGTCTGCTGCAGCTGCTTGAGTGACAGCAGCTGCAGCAGGCCAGCACTGTGCGCATGATACCCCCGGGCTGAGACTTGCACGCGCATGCGCCGATGCCCTTAGAGATCTGAAGAGCAAGGCCAAGACGGCAGGCCCGGCCCTGCCTCCCCCGGTCTCGGACGGGCGCAGATGGCGCTAGCGATGATGTCCGCAGCAGCGACCAGCTGCTATGGAGCCTGGAGAATGGTGTCCCGGTGGCTGAGACAACCAAACAGCAAGGTGAGCAATAACGGGCGACCCGCGCTGCGGGAGCCCGCGGTAGATTTTTGATGCGCCTCTTGGCGCTTGCGATGATGTCCGCAGCGGCGACCAGCCGCTATGGAGCCTGGAGAATGTTGTGGTAGAGGCAACCAAACAGTAAGGTGAGCAATAACGGGTGTCAATAAACAGGCTCACATGAAGTCTGCTCTCTTAGCAAAATGGAACGCTAACTAGGAAACATTCCAAAAACATGATGTTACATAGTTTTTTGAGCAGTAGCAACTCAAGCCCTTTGGTGATGTAAAGCGGCATTATGGGCTGTACTAATAAAGATAGATCTTTATAAACCAATCATCATTTAGTAGTTAAATTATGTAAAATAAGCTCACTCTAGTCCCAAAATTCATAGTCAAGTATTACTTTTAACCATAATACAAGTGGAAGTGACTGTTAAGTTGCTAAAGAAATAGCTGCTTGAAAATATGAATACAGCACAGTTCAATTAGCAACCAGCTTGAACATTGAAACGTGTGTGTGTTATTATATGTGCTAAGGCTAATTTTAATCTTAAAGCAAAGACAGCATTTTTAAATACAATGTACCTTTTGTCCTGCGACTGTAAACAGTAAGGGCCAGTGTTTATTGTCATGCTTCTAGCGAAATAAGCATGTTTATTCAACAATAAAGCGGGCTGCAGTCGCTGTATTGTGTATTCTGTTTCAGTTCAGTTCAGTTCAAAAGTCTTTATTTCGAATATCAATTCATAAAAGACAATACATAAAAAAAACAGTATTTTATAAGATCTAAAATTTTTCCTCTTTTAAAAAGATTTCCTCAATTAAAAAGATATTAAACAGTTTGTCAGACAATTTAATTAAGACTTCTAGTTATAATAACAATAAAATGTATACAATGTATAAAAAACAGACATTAAGAGACATTGGAGTTCCTAGTACGAATAATCCAGGCCCAGCCTAGAAACTTGGCCACGCCAACCACCACCATCTCAGATGTATTAGTGCGAAATATCCTCATGGCTTCTAAGAACCCTTTGATTTCAAGATTTTTACATATGGGTTTAAGCCATTTTAACCGCGGTACGCGGTAGGCTGGGCAAGCAAAGAGAAAATGACCCATGCTTTCCGGGTGATTAGGGCACCATGGACAAGTATCAATTGTATTCGCAGACCATTTTCCAGCAAAGGAATTGACTGGGAGTGATCCGACACGGAACTGGTGGTATAATTTCCGGTCGAGGGTTTTAGTGATCACGTCCCAGTAAGATTCTAAAGAAGGGGTCAGTTTATGTACCAGAAAATGCCCAGTTAGATTAGAAGCATCCGACTGGGCCACTGCCAGGTGTTTTACTGTGGCCCAGTATAAATCCTTGAAATCCTCTTTAGAGGGAAAGAGGGAATCCCCCGGGTTAGACCAGAGGTGGTTGAGACCCATCTCATCCAGCGCAGATTTTACTTCCCTTAGCCAGGGGATTTGGGAAGCCCCCCACAATGATCTAACTTCATCCAGTTCCTTGGCAAATAGGCTAAGCTCTGGAGTAGTCCAGAGCCGTCGCCATAGGGCCACCAGACGGAACCGAGCCAAGTCATTGAAGGGTTTACAACCCAAATCTAACAGCAATGGTTTGGTGGGTGTCGATTGTGGAAGACCCACCAGATTACGCAGGAATTTATTTTGTGCCTTAACAAGGAGAGACAAATCTTTATACCCCCACACATCAGCGCCATATAATACGGCAGTGTTAATTTTCACTTCGTAAATTTTTATCACCGGGGCAATACGTTTGGTCAGGGATTTTTTTGCTCCTGTAATAAGCATCCCGAGAGGCAAACAAACTCAATCTGGGGTTTCCAGCTAAAGCGGTAGTCCAGGGTCACACCCAAGTACATCATTGTATCCACTTGTTCAATCAGGGTACCATTCAAAGTAATAGAGGTTTTAATAGGGCTTTTGTTGCTAAAAAACATATGTTTTGTTTTGTCTGTGTTGATCTGCAGGTCGTTAACCCTGCAAAACTCAGCAAACCTGTTGAGGGCTTGTTGCAACCCCCCGCGAGTTTTTGAGAGAAGCAGGGTGTCATCTGCAAAAATCAACATCGGGTATTTAAACCCGCCCAAAGATGGTGCATCGGTCGGGGTATCAGAAAATAATTTTACAACCTGATTAATAAACAACAAGAATAAGGTGGGCGCCAACACGCATCCCTGACGCACACCGCGTGTAACTTGGAAACTATCAGTCACCTGACCTTGTTTGCCCCATCTCACTTTAGCAAAATTTTCTTCATGGAGTCTGACCACTAACTCAAGAAGTTCGGGAGGCAGACCCATGAGTCTAAGGGATTTCCACATTTTCTCTCTTGGTACTAAATCAAATGCCGATTTGAGGTCCACGAAAGCGGCATAGATGGCGCCTCCACCCAGCTTGGCAACCTTCCAAAACAACATGTTGAGTCTAAATACCTGGTCTAGGGAGCTGGTGCCTACTCTAAACCCAGCTTGCATAGGGGACAAAATATTTTCTTGCTCCATCCACCCCTGGATTCTCACAAGTACCATCCTGGCAGCTATTTTTTGAATAGAATCTATCAAGCTTATAGGGCGATAGTTCCCCGGGACTGAGCGGTCTCCTTTTTTAAAAACAGGTAGAATCTCCGCCCCTTTCCAGGAGTCCGGAATCCTTGCCCCTGCAGCGATTGCATTTACAAGCATGGTTATGTAAGGAACCCAAATGTCTAAATTCATTTTAAAAAGATCAGAGGGTATTGCGTCCATCCCAGGCGCTCTACCTGAGTGGACTGTACCCAAAGCGTACATCGTGTCAGAGGTATTAAAGACAAGCGGGCAATCAGGGTTAGTAGGCAAGACTACATCCAACTCTTGATAAGAATCCTGATCCATGTCCGGAGCTCTGAACTGCAATGAATAGAACGCCACCCAGTCTTCCACTGAGACATGATTCACGGGGGTTTTGGAATCCTGGTTCGCACCCCACTTAACGATTTCCCAAAACTTAATTTGGTTTGATGTTAGACATGCCAAAAGGAGCTCTGTTTCAAAGGATTGAAAGTATCACATGGATACGATCGTGGAAAGCTGTTGCTCTGTCTGAAAATGAAATGCAGTTGGAAAACATAAATAACAGAGGAGAGCTAGCGAGAAATTTTGCAAGACTGTTCTACTGAGTGGAGGGTGGATTTCTGTCTTGTTAAGGTGGGCTGCAGGCTAACTGAGGCGTTTTTCTCTCTATGGGCGTGCTTCATGTGTTTCTAGGGTGTGTCTTTTCAGGCTTGTGGCAGAGGTGGCGGGGCGCGTGGTGGTTGCCCCGGTCATGGTGCCCTCACCGGGGGAGCAAGCGGGAGAAACTCGGGAGGAGCAGGTTGCTCTCTGGTCTCGTGCAGCTTGGCAGCTGCACCAGGGGCGCAGAGCAGCAGCAAGGCTCCCCATTTACGGTGGTAGGGGAAGAGGAGGTACACGAAGGAGTCCTGAAAACTGTAAAAAATATCAGTCCACAAGGAGAAGTGGATCACAGGACACCCCTTGCGAAGAAACAGATATTAACAGCAGCGCATGTTTAAAACAGAAAGTAAGTGCTTTATCTGCATCTGTAGTACCCAGGGAACAAGGGGGGTGGAGTGGGGGGGCTCGATCCAAGAAGGGGGTAGCAGGGAAAAAGAGGGGATTACCTGGTAAAATACCACTGCGCTATGGTCTGAGGAGCTCAGGACGGGATTTACCTTCTCGGTCAGTAGATCTGGAAGTAGCTGATATTAGCGCGACAGTCCGTAAAGCCCGCTTATCCCCTGATCACGAGACTCAGTCACAGATTGATTCAGTAAAACAAAAATCCAAATCTAAGGCAAAGAAAAAAGCTAAGACACCGAACCAGGAACAAGAAAAGAGAACTAAACTTACACCTTCACTAAGAGACTACTTTAAGACAGTGCCTAGTACATTAATACTTAAACCGGTAGAGAGCATGTCTAAGGAACGCACTAGTGGTAAGTTGGGTGATCCCATCGGGCTGCCTCAATATTCTGATGGTATATCAATACATAATCAGTAACAGTCACTAGCAGATTTGCCTGTAGAGCAAGGTATAGGAGGTCACAGGTTGGAAAAGACAACTGACAATATGCCAGACTTGGAAAAAGATGGGGCCCCTTCAGTTGATTCCCAAAGAGGGGGAAAGGAGAAGGAGGATAAACAACAGGAAACATCAAGTGAAGGAGCCACCAGTTTAAATACTCAGAGGGCAACCTTAGATATCCTGCGGGCTCTGACCGATGAGATGAGGAGTAGATTCCAGGTCTCAGAGAAGAACCAAGCTGAAATTAGTCTTCTGTGAAAAAATGGAAGATAAGTTAGATTCACTAACGGCTAGAGCGGAAGCATTAGATATGACGGTGGTCGAGCTAACAAGGAAAGTTGATAAAAATGTGAAAGACCTTGCTAAAATAAAAGAACAAGAGAGTAATTTTCAGGACAAGTTAGAATCTATTGAAAATGCTCAACGAAGGAACAATTTACGTTTACTAAAAGTGCCGGAGGGAGTCGAAGGGGATAATATAAAAGAGTTTGTAGTGAAACTAATTAAGCAAACAAATAACATTGAATGTTCAGAACAAGCTCTAAGTGCTGACATTCAAAGAGTCCATAGGGACCCCTTCATGCTTAATCCGAATAAGAAGAGGCCCAGGAAGATTTTGATTCATTTTTTAACGTATAATTCGAAAGACGAAATATTAAACAAGACATTAGAAATGAATACATTAAGTGCAGATGGGTTCACTTTTCAGATTCGCTCTGATGTTTCCTCCATAACTGCATCTAAACAGTGGGAGTTGGGTAAGCTGTTAGAACCATTTAATCAGTTGGGAGCAACAGCACAACTTACATTTCCAGCTACTTTAAAAATGATATTTAAAAATAAAATGCACACAATCAGACGGGTGGAGGACGCAGAAGCACTTCTGCAGGTGATCACAGAAAATAGCAAGGAATTAATGGTTAGATAAAGGTACTAAAAGCTAAAAGGGAAGGATCGTGTATTAGGAGATATATAAAATCTATCTTCAACTAACACATGATAAATATTTTAAAAAATAATAATTAGTAGCTATTCATGAGTTTTTAGGATGCAACATCTGTCCCGACCCAGGGATAGAATCGAAGGCCAGGGTAGGGTCATGGGTGAAATAGTGGGGATTCTCCAGGGGAGCCGGGGCGTGGTAGGAGGAAGGGGTCTGGGTAGGTCACTGGGTGGGGAGCATAGGGCAAAAAAAAATATATATATATGTCCAAGTCGCCATATAAAATCTTTTGAGAATACACTACACACTTTAATAAGTAATGATACAGGCTGAGGATGATCAAAATATAAATTTAAGGACGTTGACGCGGAATCTAAACAGGTTAAGGGTAAAACATAGAATGGAAAGGATATTTCAGTATTTAAAAGATGTCCCAGAACAAATTTTAATCCTCCAAGAAACACACCTAGTTGAGGAAGAGATGAGGGCCTTGTGCAAAACTAAAAGTTGGATTAAGGAGGTGATCTGTACCACACAGCTGATAACAACAAAGGGTGTTGCAATAGTTCTAAAGAAACATCCAACTTTAACAGTCGAAAGGTCTAAAGTGTACAAGTTGGAAAGATGGGCCATAGCCCATATAAAGTTCTATTCTTACAAAATTACAATAGTAGGTTACTATGGCCCAAATGTGAATGATTCAGTTCCTCTGAAGGATCTTTTTGCTCAGTTGCTATCTTTTCAAGATCCATTAATACTTGCAGGAGATTTTAATTTAGTCTTGGACCCGGTAATGGATCGATCTCTAAATAGTAGAGCATCGCAAAATTGTAAAATGAGGGCTTTGTTGAAGAGCACGATGAAACAATTAGGGTGGACAGATATATGGAGAGACAGAGAGGGAGGTAGGAGAGGTTATACGTTTCACAATAAGAAGTATGGTCACAGATCTAGGTTAGATTTTTTTTTTTATTAGTGAGACCCTGAGTACTTGGGTGACAAAAGTGAAACATCTAGGAGGTCACTTATCTGACCATGTTGCTGTAACATTAGGGTTGAGACTTCCTACTAAACCAATAAGTAAAAGATGGACGTTAGATAGAGCTATCTTGTTTGATGAGGATACAGTAGAAAAACCAGTGGTAGAAACTAATTTTTTTTCTCACAAAATATTGATAGTGCTCCCTTAGAAACGGAATGGGACGCTTATAAGGCCTTATTAAGAGGATGTCAAACTTCTATTCAGTATGCCAGACAGAAGAAATATAAAATGGAGATAAAAGAAATAGAAGATAAAATCAAGGAGGAAGCATAGATAGGGACACAACTGACAAACTGTTATCCTATAGAACAGCATTGGCAGGGGTGTTAGATGCAAGATTGCAGAAGAGATGGGAGGCTAGTAAAATGGCACACTTTGAATACGGGGAAGGCTCTGGTAAACTTCTTGCGTGGAAAACTAAGCAAGAATTAGCAAGGAGCAATATAAGAGGGGTGGTATGCAATGTCATGGGGAAGGTGTGCCAGGACCCGCCAGGTATTGAAGAAGCCTTTCGAAAGCATTTTGAAAAAGTCTATAGCGAGGAGCTTATTCCTCAGGATAGTATAATAGAATCTTGGTTTCAGAGTTATCCCTCAGAAACAGTTAGTGAGGCAGCATTCAGCAATATTAATAAACCCATATCCCTGCTTGAGATTGAGAAGGCAATAAAGTTGTATAAGAAAGGCAAGGCGCCAGGGCCAGATGATCTTCCAGCTGAAATCTTTGGCTGAAGTTTTGGTCCCAATAATGGATAAGTTGTTTTCTCATATTTTTGATAATGGTGGGAATATGCCTTTCTCATGGGATGAGGCTACGGTAGCCTTGATCCAAAAGCCAACTAAGCCGGCGAACCAGTGTGGCTTATACTGCTTAACCTTGATTATAAGATCTTTGTCAAGGTTTTAGCAGAGAGGTTGAATGGTATTATGAGTGGTTTGTGCAACAGTACCAAATGGGTTTTGTTAGAGGAAGAGACATATAATTTGATCGGCGCTATTGATCTTGCAATGGTACACAAACTACCATTGGCCGTTATCACGCTGGATGCAACAAAAGCGTTTGACCGGGTCAATTGGACCTATTTGACTAAAGTACTAGAGAAATGAAACCTGGGGAAAAAATTTTGTAGGGTCATCTCTGCCATTTATAATGCACCAATAGTTAGAATTTTGGTAAATGGTAATCGCTCCGCTTCAATACAAGTGCAAAGAGGCACAAGGCAGGGATGCCCCCTTTCGGCGATGTTATTTAATTTATATATTGAGTCTTTTGCAGAAAGCATTAGGAGACACCAGCATATTCTTCCGTTTAGATTTGGTAATTGGGAAAAAAATGTCTCACTATATGCTGATGACATTATGGTATACACGTCAGGTCTCGAGAAGACTATTCCTATTATATATAATTTAGCTGAGCAGTTCAGCAATATTTCAGGATATGAGATAAACCAATCAAAAACCGAGTGTATGGCTTGGAATTATACAGCCTGTTCCGTTCAACTGAAAAGGGAAATGAGATATTTAGGTATTAAAATTACTCAGGACATTAATATACCTTACATAAATTTACGTAAAATAGACATTTCTGATTCTTCAAAAAGCTGGGCATATTTACCTCTGACGTTAATAGGTAGAGTGAATCTAGTAAAGATAATGCTCTTACCTAAATTAATTTTTATTTTTCAAAATATACCGCTAGCCTTCAAAGAAGAACGTTTGAGGAAAATTCAGTCAAATATTAATTCATTTATATAGGCTTCTAAAGGGACTAGAATTTCCTGGAAGAAACTTCGAAGAAGGAAAAATAAAGGAGGGCTAAGTGCGCCGGACATAATTACTTATGCGTGGGTCTTCCTTATGAAAGCTGGCAAAATGCTGATGAATGAGCCTAATTCTTCAGACATAGGAATAATGTTTAAGGAAATGTTGCAGGATTTAAAAGGAGCAGAATATGCTTTTGTTTATAAATTTGGGGATCCTCGTTTCTTCAAGAAAGGCCGGCTGAAAACTTTAAAGGATCTAGCAATTACTTGGAGCAAGATTAGGAAGCTTTTAAAAATCAGTTATTCTAGTGCTAAGGCACCTATATGGGACACACCTGGCTCACCTGCGTGGACTAGAGACTCACTAGCAGCACCATTAAAGTTGGCTGGTGTAAACCGCTGGGAACAACTTATTCCGGAGGAAATTTTGCTATCCTGGGAAGATCAAAGGGCATATTAAACCTGGGCGATAAAATTATCGCCGCTTTATCGGCAGAAAACTGCTGTTAAAGCAGCGATAACGGGCTTGATAATATGCTCTAGGGAATTCCAATCGAAGCCCATGTTAGATGTGAAGACATCTAACATGGGCTTCGATTGGAATTCCATAGAGCATATTATCAAGTACATTATCGCCGCTTTATCAGCAGTTTTATGCCGATAAAACGGCGATAATTTTATCGCCCAGGCTTGATAATATGCCCCCTAAAGTTTATAACGGACAATCAATTATCAAAATTCAAATATTTACAGATAAAAAGCTGGTCTCAAGTGGTTGGTACTAAAGTTGGTTTTTCTAATGACTTTGAGAATGCTCTAAGATCTACACAACGAATAAAGAATGAAGTGGCAAACTTTTATTGGCTCCTGATAGATTTGGCAGACGGGGATTTTATCCTTTTAGTACAGCTGTGGGGCGAGTGCTTGGCCGGCATCAGCACAGAAGATATATGACAAGTATCTTTTGATTTACTATATTCTACAGTCCAAGTTGCCAATTTAAGGAGGAATAATCTTTTTCTCTTCACAGAGTATATTGGTCTCCTCTTAAATTATCTAAGTTTGCAAAAGGTACTATTCCATGCTGTCCAAAATGCCGGAAGGAGAAAGCGAACGATGAGCATATGTTTATAAGCTGCCCTAGCTTACAACAATTTTGGGGTCTGGTGATAAAAGGTATGGAAGATATATTTGGGACTGGTGTCCAGGTGAGCATTTCCTTAATATTCTTTGGCATTTTTCCGAATTATAATTTGTTATCATTAGATATAAATAAGTTATGTTTTTATCTTATCCTATTAGCGCGTAGAGAAATTTGTAAATGTTGGATCAAATGTACCCCCCCTACTTATTTAGATTGGCTTAACTCTATAAAATATGTTGTGAAATTGGATATAGCCATATGTAAAGATTATAAAAAGAAGAGGGCTTTATGGACACCATGTAGAGAATGGATGGATAATCTTTGAATTAGGGGTATGTTTGTCCAATGATTATGCCTCTACATGGAATTACTTCACCACTCGGGTCAGTTCCGGGGCACACAGATAGAAGAAAAGAACAGACAAAGTACGAGAGATTCTGTGTAAAGTGCAAGCCATTAAAATAAGAGCTCTCACGCGGTTCCCATCTGACAGGAGGGATAGCCGAGGTAATCAAGCTGCTCTGGCAAGATTTAATGGCGTAACCCAGATTTAAAACCCAGTATATTTTGTTACTGAGCCTGCATCTTGTCTTAGTAACTAATAGAAAGCATACACAAGGAGCATTCTCTCCTCATTCACGCCACAGTTTCAAACTATCACTATCAACACAAAGCTTTTGCGTTGTCCAATGGTCAGTTTCTTTCATTAATGGGGTTGAATAACAAAAGCATTTATGGGATGGAAAATGGTACAATAGGAGTACTCTTTTACATTATCTTAAGTGCCTTTGTGATATGGCCCCGAAATATCCAGCTCCCTTTTTGTTAAAGTGCCCCAGTCATTGTACAAACTCTGCTATATGATAGCCATGAAAGTAAAGACTGATATTTCCTTTTCTGCATATTTTACTTCAAGGTCATCATAAGGTCTTCGGAATTGTAATTCCTCAGAACTGTACAAGAATAAAAAACATGACACCATATTGTAGCAATTCATTTTAACTTTACGGTTACTCGTGGGTAAGAAATCACTTACAAATATATCAAACAAATCTAGAATTTTTACTTAATTAAAGAAAAAGCAATCACCTTTACAGTGTAAAGAATATTAAATGAGGCTGCTCTAAATTCAGAAGGTTAATATTACATTCCGAGTATCTAACGCTACGTTTACCTAGCCTAGCAGAAGAGTTAAAATCTATCTGTCTGGTGGTATTTAATCATTGAAGAACAGTAAACCAAAAAGGTCAATGTGTTGAACATTCAGTATATAAATGAAACTGTGGTTGGTTTTATCATGTGATATCCTTTTAGAAAGACATTTTGACCCACTGGTTCATTAAGGGACTGATTATGATCTTGGCGGACAGGTTTACTCTGTCACAAACCTGAAGGATATCCTGTCCGCCATATTAGAATTCCATTGTATCCTATAGAACTTGTAATATAGCAGACCGGATATCCATCACATTTGTGATGGAGTATCCCATCCGCCAAGATCGTAATCAGACCCTTAGTCTCCTCCTTCACTCTGTCATCTTTTATCCCTCCTACCTTACTGCACTTCTTTGTCACCCTGAGGATGGTGCTGTGTCAGTGCCTATAAAAAGGATCCTGACACCCGACCAGCAATTCTATGATGCATAGATTGTCCCTTAACCTGGGGGTTCTAACCATTCAGGGTATATGAATTTAAGAGCCAAAGTGCCAATCATCGTATCATCCACAAGACACTACTTTAAAAAAGTACAATCGTGAAACCTCAACTTCAGACAGACAGTTCACGTCACCTCACATGGAACGGTACAAAAGGGGGTGGTGATGGACGGAGCATCTGAACCAATCAAACACTCACACCCAGTCAAAAGATCTGGGTTTAATCCATCACCGTTCTTTAGCCCACTCTGCCACTCCAGTTCAGACATGGCCATATGCAAATCAGTCTGACCCTGTGCCTCATGGGAACAGTCCAACCCGAACTGCCAAGCCATGCCTTCCCTGGACCGGAAACAAGCTTCCTAGGACCGGTTTCTGGCATTTCAGCCGTCTTCAGCCAGGATTGCTTGAATCCAGTGCCAAAGTGAGCAAGGGACTCACGTCTTAGCATACCCTGCCAACTTATGGTGACCAAAGCGGTACATAAGGCGGTGGTGATGGACGGAGCATCTGAACCAATCAAACACTTAATTAAAGAAAAAGCAATCACCTTTACAGTGTAAAGAATATTAAATGAGGCTGCTCTAAATTCAGAAGGTTAATATTACATTCCGAGTATCTAACGCTACGTTTACCTAGCCTAGCAGAAGAGTTAAAATCTATCTGTCTGGTGGTATTTAATCATTGAAGAACAGTAAACCAAAAAGGTCAATGTGTTGAACATTCAGTATATAAATGAAACTGTGGTTGGTTTCATCATGTGATATCCTTTTAGAAAGACATTTTGACCCACTGGTTCATTAAGGGACTGATTATGATCTTGGCGGACAGGTTTACTCTGTCACAAACCTGAAGGATATCCTGTCCGCCATATTAGAATTCCATTGTATCCTATAGAACTTGTAATATAGCAGACCGGATATCCATCACATTTGTGATGGAGTATCCCATCCGCCAAGATCGTAATCAGACCCTTAGTCTCCTCCTTCACTCTGTCATCTTTTATCCCTCCTACCTTACTGCACTTCTTTGTCACCCTGAGGATGGTGCTGTGTCAGTGCCTATAAAAAGGATCCTGACACCCGACCAGCAATTCTATGATGCATAGATTGTCCCTTAACCTGGGGGTTCTAACCATTCAGGGTATATGAATTTAAGAGCCAAAGTGCCAATCATCGTATCATCCACAAGACACTACTTTAAAAAAGTACAATCGTGAAACCTCAACTTCAGACAGACAGTTCACGTCACCTCACATGGAACGGTACAAAAGGGGGTGGTGATGGACGGAGCATCTGAACCAATCAAACACTCACACCCAGTCAAAAGATCTGGGTTTAATCCATCACCGTTCTTTAGCCCACTCTGCCACTCCAGTTCAGACATGGCCATATGCAAATCAGTCGGACCCTGTGCCTCATGGGAACAGTCCAGCCCGAACTGCCAAGCCATGCCTTCCCTGGACCGGAAACAAGCTTCCTAGGACCGGTTTCTTGCATTTCAGCCGTCTTCAGCCAGGCTTGCTTGAATCCAGTGGCAAAGTGAGCAAGGGACTCACGTCTGAGCATACCCTGCCAACTTATAGCGACCAAAGCGGTAAAAAAGGGGGTGGTGATGGACGGAGCATCTGAACCAATCAAACACTCACACCCAGTCAAAAGATCTGGGTTTAATCCATCACTGTTCTTTAGCCCACTCTGCCACCCCAGTTCAGACATGGCCATATGCAAATCAGTCTGACCCTGTGCCTTATGGGAACAGTCCAGCCCGAACTGCCAAGCCATGCCTTTTCTGGACCGGAAACAAGCTTCCTAGGACCGGTTTCTGGCATTTCAGCCGTCTTCAGCCAGGCTTGCTTGAATCCAGTGGCAAAGTGAGCAAGGGACTCACGTCTGAGCATACCCTGCCAACTTATGGCGACCAAAGAGGTACAAAAGGGGGTGGTGATGGACGGAGCATCTGAACCAATCAAACACTCACACCCAGTCAAAAGATCTGGGTTTAATCCATCACCGTTCTTTAGCCCACTCTGCCACCCCAGTTCAGACATGGCCATATGCAAATCAGTCTGACCCTGTGCCTCATGGGAACAGTCCAACCCGAACTGCCAAGCCATGCCTTCCCTGGACCGGAAACAAGCTTCCTAGGACCGGTTTCTGGCATTTCAGCCGCCTTCAGCCAGGATTGCTTGAATCCAGTGCCAAAGTGAGCAAGGGACTCACGTCTTAGCATACCCTGCCAACTTATGGTGACCAAAGCGGTACATAAGGCGGTGGTGATGGACGGAGCATCTGAACCAATCAAACACTCACACCCAGTCAAAAGATCTGGGTTTAATCCATCATCGTTCTTTAGACCACTCTGCCACTCCAGTTCAGATATGGACATATGCAAATCAGTCTGACCCTGTGCCTCATGGGAACAGTCCAGCCCGAACTGCCAAGCCATGCATTCCCTGGACCCGGAAACAAGCTTCCTAGGACCGGTTTCTGGCATTTCAGCCGTGTTCAGCCAGGCTTGCTTGAATCCAGTGGCAAAGTGAGAAAGGGACTCACGTCTGAGCATACCCAGCCAACTTATGGTGACCAAAGCGGTAAAAAAGGGGGTGGTGATGGACGGAGCATCTGAACCAATCAAACACTCACACCCAGTCAAAAGATCTGGGTTTAATCCATCACTGTTCTTTAGCCCACTCTGCCACCCCAGTTCAGACATGGCCATATGCAAATCAGTCTGACCCTGTGCCTTATGGGAACAGTCCAGCCCGAACTGCCAAGCCATGCCTTTTCTGGACCGGAAACAAGCTTCCTAGGACCGGTTTCTGGCATTTCAGCCGTCTTCAGCCAGGCTTGCTTGAATCCAGTGGCAAAGTGAGCAAGGGACTCACGTCTGAGCATACCCTGCCAACTTATGGCGACCAAAGAGGTACAAAAGGGGGTGGTGATGGACGGAGCATCTGAACCAATCAAACACTCACAACCAGTCAAAAGATCTGGGTTTAATCCATCACCGTTCGTTAGCCCACTCTGCCACCCCAGTTCAGACATGGCCATATGCAAATCAGTCTGACCCTGTGCCTCATGGGAACAGTCCAACCCGAACTGCCAAGCCATGCCTTCCCTGGACCGGAAACAAGCTTCCTAGGACCGGTTTCTGGCATTTCAGCCGCCTTCAGCCAGGATTGCTTGAATCCAGTGCCAAAGTGAGCAAGGGACTCACGTCTTAGCATACCCTGCCAACTTATGGTGACCAAAGCGGTACATAAGGCGGTGGTGATGGACGGAGCATCTGAACCAATCAAACACTCACACCCAGTCAAAAGATCTGGGTTTAATCCATCATCGTTCTTTAGACCACTCTGCCACTCCAGTTCAGATATGGACATATGCAAATCAGTCTGACCCTGTGCCTCATGGGAACAGTCCAGCCCGAACTGCCAAGCCATGCATTCCCTGGACCCGGAAACAAGCTTCCTAGGACCGGTTTCTGGCATTTCAGCCGTGTTCAGCCAGGCTTGCTTGAATCCAGTGGCAAAGTGAGAAAGGGACTCACGTCTGAGCATACCCAGCCAACTTATGGTGACCAAAGCGGTACAAAAGGGGGTGGTGATGGACAGAGCATCTGAACCAATCAAACACTCACACCCAGTCAAAAGATCTGTGTTTAATCCATCACCGTTCTTTAGCCCACTCTGCCACCCCAGTTCAGACATGGCCATATGCAAATCAGTCTGACCCTTTGCCTCATGGGAACAGTCCAGCCCGATCTGCCAAACCATGCCTTCCTTGGACCGGAAACAAGCTTCCTAGGACCGGTTTCTGGCATTTCAGCCGTCTTCAGCCAGGCTTGCTTGAATCCAGTGGCAAAGTGAGCAAGGGACTCACGTCTGAGCATACCCTGCCAACTTTATGGCGACCAAAGCGGTGCAAAAGGGGGTGATGATGGACGGAGCATCTGAAACAATCAAACACTCACACCCAGTCAAAAGATCTGGGTTTAATCCATCACCGTTCTTTAGCCCACTCTGCCACCCCAGTTCAGACATGCCCATTTCTGCAGCACACACTGCAGATACTCCATCAGTGCGTAAGTTGCTTGCGATGCCAGGGCTACTTCACGCCACCTTTCCTGGAAGCACACACATCTGCTATATTTTAGAACAGTTAGCTGCAACACATCTGTAGGTTGTTGGGATTTTCAGTGACATTGAGCTACTATGTAAGTTTAGCTAATTTGCACTGGCACGGCATTTTTATCTGAGGTGAGTATACACAGTTATTCTCTCATAATGTCTTCTCATTACTATACAGACATAACACTAAAATTCAATGCTTCACTTCAACAAAAGTAGAAAATCATATACAATGTAGCATTGATGATCACATTTTAACAGTTCATTGTTTAAATATTGCAGTATATCCCAAAAAGACATTTTGATATGACCAAAGTATTTATGTCGATTAAAAACAAGAATGAATAAAACCAGCTAAAAACAATTAAAATTTAGAGTCTAAAGAGGACAAAAACGCAAAAAAGTTTGTTTTTTTTACTAATGCTAAGATGTATTAAAAAAGGCACTGCGCCTAGTCCACATGGAATTAAGGAAACAAGATATGGCAAAGACAATGGGAGGGTACGTACCAAATTTTAACATTCTATACGCCTCCAGACACTGTGTGCATCTCAGGTTTCTGCATAATGGTATAAGCCAACATCGTCCGGCAGAATTATAGCCTGGGCAGAAAAAAAGAACGTGAATGTCGGTCTTGTCAGGGCTGTTGCAGGCAGGACATCCTACAGAGGGATCGTTTGACCCTTTGTTCACAAAAGCATTGACCAGGAGGGTCCCTGTTCTGAACTGGACATACAGCTTCCTTTCAATAGGCGACTGCATGTCATCCAAAAAGGACTCAAAGAGGTACTCGGATTTTATGTTAAGAAATTCAGCAGTTAGGTGTCTGAGTTTAGTGTTCACCTGCAGATCGGCTAATTTGTGTGCCCTGTAGGCTCTAACAAGGTGTAATCGTGATATTGTTAAGGACACTACCTCCGGGTTGGTCCACAGGTTGGGCATCCCTATTCTAGCACAAGTTTCTTTGATGTGCTTGAACCAAGACAAATTACCCACCCCCGGTAAACCCAAGACCCCCTTAAGTTCATTTCGGTAGGATGCTAATTCAGGAGTTGGCCACAGACTGCGCCAGAAGGTCAGTGGTCTTAGGCCTATCTCCTCTGCAATTGTTTGACTCCTAAGTCCAGGCGCAAAGGAGTGAGGGGAGTTCTAGGCAGTAAGCCCAGGAGCTTTCTCATAAATTGTTTTTTTATTTGGGCCAATCCGCCAGAAGGGCGGTGGCCCCATAGTTCATCCCCATACATTGCAGTACTTCTCACTTGCACTTTGTAAATTTCAACTACAGGACTTGGCGGTTTGTATGAGGAGTCCCCCCCACCAACTGCACTAGCCTCAAGCCTGCCTTGGCTATTGGTGGGCCCCAATCAAATGTTTCGGACAGCGTGACGCTAAGGTATTCAAAGACAGTCACCCGCTCTAAGTAGGTACCATTTAAGATGGGATTTGGGCGATATGTTTTGGCTGGATTAAAAACCATAAATTTGGTCTTCGTGGTGTTGATCTCTAGTCCTCAATTTTTACGGAATAGAGAAAAACTATCTAGGATCCTATGGATGCCCATGGGAGATTTGGACAAGAGCAGGGTGTCATCCGCAAACATCATTTTTGGCACCCTGCCTTGCTCCAGCTTCGGGGCATTGTTGTCCGCCACCTCGTTTAATTGAGCCACCAATGTGTTGAGAAAGAAGCAAAACAAAGTGGGAGCTAGCACACACCCCTGTTTCACTCCTCTGTTCACTGGGAAGCTGGGGTCAGTTTTCCGAATTTCCCGTGCCTGACTTGGGCAAAATTTCCTGTATGTAAGCGCATGAACAATGACAACAGATAGGGCGGAATACCCAGCTGCTCCAAAACCTCCCACAATTTGGCTCGGGGTACCAGATTGAAAGCTGATTTGAGGTTGAAGAATATCAGATAGAAACTGCCACCCTCTATTGACACCATCTTCCAATATAAAAGTTGGAGCCTGAAGCGCTGATCAATGGTAGAGGTACTCTTCCTAAAGCCAGCCTGATAAGGACTCAAGACTTCATGGCCTTCCATCCAAGAATGGAGTCGCTCAAGAAGAATCCTAGCGAACAGTTTCTGAGTGACGTCTATGATGCTGATTGGCCTGTAGTTAGAAGGCAAGAGGGGTGAGCCTTTCTTGAACACAGGGAAGATTTCGGCCCCAAGCCACGTGTCCAGGATCTTCATGTCTAGCATTATAGCGTTGAATACTGCCCAGAAGTAGGGTCCCCAGATGTTAAGTTCCTCCCTGAATAAGTCCCTGGGGATCTTGTCTAAACCAGGGGCCTTTCCTAGAGGGAGCTTCCTAATTGCATTTCTGACTTCTTCTAAGGTGATACATTGAGGTTCTTCACTAGGGCTCCCTAGGGTTGCTAAGTCTGTTACATTTTTGGGCTCAGTGGGTTCCTCGGTTGTGTACACGGCTTGGAAATGCCGTTTCCATGCTGCTGCAGAGATGTTTGGCTCTATCGCTGAGTTCTCTACGTTACCGTCTGCACTCACTAGAGACCAAAACCTCTTCACGTCCAGGTTATGAAGATCTGCCTTGACCTCGCTGGTAGGTCGCTCCCCCACCACACAGCTCCGCCAGTGTGTCCTGACCCTGCCTTCTGTTCCCTGATAATGCTTGTTTTTCTTGCCTCTGCCCCCCTGATTGTGATAGTTTTTCCTGCCTCTGCCCCCTGATTGTGATAGTTTTTCCTGCCTCTGCCCCCTGGTTGTGCTCGTTTTTTCTTGCCTCTGCTCCCTGATTGTGCTAGTTTTTTCTTGCCTCTGCTCCCTGATTGTGATCGTTTTTCCTGCCTCTGCCCCCTGATTGTGCTAGTTTTTCTTGCCTCTGCCCCCCTGATTGTGCTCGTTTTTCCTGCCTCTGCCCCCTGATTGTGCTCGTTTTTCCTGCCTCTGCCCCCTGATGGTGCTAGTTTTTTCCTGTCTCTGTTTCCTGGTTGTGCTCGTTTTTTCTTGCCTCTGCTCCCTGATTGTGCTAGTTTTTTCTTGCCTCTGCTCCCTGATTGTGCTAGTTTTTCTTGCCTCTGCCCCCCTGATTGTGCTCGCTTTTCCTGCCTCTGCCACCTGATTGTGCTTGTTTTTCTTGCCTCTGTTCTCTGATTGTGCTGTTTTTTCTTGCCTTCTGCCCCCTGATTGTGCTCGTTTTCTTGTCTTCTGTCCCCCTCGCTGCCCCTGATTTTTCCCTCACCCCCCCGTGCCCACTGCTCACCTCCTGCCGCTGCTGTCCTTGCGGCCCCCCCGTGCCCATTCGCCATCCCCTGCCTCCCGCCTCCCAGCTGCTCCTCCCTCCCAGCTCCCCTCCAAATGGCGGCAGATGCGCGGCTCCGCCGAAGCCGCGCCTAAGGTAAGCCCGTCTGCGCCCGTCCGCGCCTGGACTGCACCCAGCACCAGAACCCCTGGAGCCCGCAAACGCCACGTCACCAGACTCCACTACGACACCAGCAGCCTCCACGCACTCAACGCCGGCCGAAACCACACCTGCTTCCAGGTCACCCCAACACGGACCCACGGACCTTTCTCCTGCCGCAACTGCAGCTTCACCTGCGACAGAACCACCAAACCTCCAAGGACTGGACCCAACCACCTCCGCTGCATTCTCTTCAACACCCGCTCCGCACGCAAACACGCCATTGAGCTCTGAGATCTGCTCGACACCTCCGCCCCAGACGTGGCCTTCCTGACCGAGACCTGGTGGAACGACTCCTCGGCACCCGACATCGCCATAGCCATCCCGGACGGCTACAAGATCACCAGCAGGGATCGCGCCAACGGAACCAGAGGAGGAATAGTCATCGTCCACAAGTCCACCCTCAAGGTCGCCACCCACACAGACGACACCCTCCACACCGCCGAACACCTGCACTTCCGGGTCCACACCGACCCCAACACCACCCTCAGAGGAACACTTATCTACAGACCCCCGGACCCCGGGCTCAGTTCAGCGACTCCATCACCGACCTCGCCAGCACCCAGGCACTCGCCTCCACGGACTACATCCTCCTCAGGGACCTGAACTTCCACCTTGAGAACAACAACGACGCCAACTCCGCCACCCTGATCGACAACCTCTGCCTCAAACAACTCGTCACCGCACCCACCCACGCCGCCGGCCACACGCTGGATCCCGTCTTCTCCACAGGCACCCACGTCACCTTCGACCACACCACCGAACTCCACTGGACCGACCACCGCTGCATTCATTTCACCTTCAAGAAACCAACCACGCACCACCGCACCCAACAGCTGCCTCGCCGCTGCTGGAGCAAAGTCACTGAAGACCGGCTGATCACCACCCTCGACCAGAACCCACCCACCGACCCCACCAACTCAAACGCCGCAGCCCGCAACCTCAGACAGTGGATCGACGACTGCGCCAACACCCTCGCCCCGCTCAAGAAACCCTCCAACAGCCACAACAGCAAGAGAGCCACCTGGTTCACCAACGCGCTCCAGACCTCCGTACGCGCATGCTAGAAACTGGAGAAAATTTGGCTCCACGAACGCACACCGGACAACCTCGCAGCCCACACGGACGCCACCCGCAGACATCACGACCTCATCAGATTAGCCAAGAGATCCTCCTTCAAAGACCGCTTGGATAACAACGCACACGACAGCAACGAGCTCTTCAGCATCGTAAAGGAACTCTCCAACCCCAGCGCCAACGACATCCCGCCCTCACAAGAACTGTGCGACTCTCTGGCCATCTTCTTCCACCGCAAGATCACTGACATCCACGACAGCTTCAACACAACAACCGCCCGACTACGCCAGACTCCACCTCCCCTGCGAACACCACCAGCACCATCCGCCTGACCTCCTGGTCCAACGACGACGAAACACGCAAGGTCATGAACTCCATCCACTCACGATCTCCGTCAGACCCGTACCCACACCACGTATTCAACAAAGAAGACACAGCCATCGCACCCCAACTACAGAAGGTCATCAACATCTCCTTTGAAACAGCGATATTCCCGGAAAGCTGGAATCACGCCGAAATCAACGCCCTCCTCAAGAAGCCCAAGCCGGACCCCAAGGACCTCAAGCTCCCGGCAAAGGTCATCGAGAAAATCGTCAACAGGCAATTGGCCCGTCACCTGGAAGACAACAACATCTTGGACCCGTCCCAGTCCGGATTCAGACGTAACCACAGCACCGAGACAGCCCTCATCATCGCCACAGATTACATCAGACGCCAACTAGACAACGGCGAAACATCAGTCCTCATCCTCCTGGACCTGTCAGCCGCCTTCGACACGGTCTGCCATCGCACTCTAAAGACACGCCTCCTTGAAGCCGGTATCCAAGAGAAGGCCCTTGACTGGACCACGTCCTTCCTCGCCTGCAGAAACCAGAGCGTCCGCCTCCCACCCTTGCAATCCGAAGCCACCAACATCATCTGCGGCATCCCCCAGGGCTCATCCCTCAGCCCGACGCTGTTCAACATCCTCATGGCCCCCCTCGCACAAGTGGCCCACCAGAACGACCTCAACATCATCTCCTACGCCGACGACACCCAGCTCATCCTCTCCCTCACCAAGGACCCACACACCGCCAAAATCAACCTCAACGAGGGAATGAAGGCCGTCGTCGACTGGATGAGGAACAGCCGTCTGAAGCTGAACTCGGACAAGATGGAGGTACTCATCCTCGGACCCACCCCTTCAGCCTAGGACGACTCCTGGTGGCCGATCACACTGGGAACAGCACCGACACCCACCGACCATGCACGCAACCTAGGATTCATCCTCGACTCCTCCCTCTCCATGGCCAAGCAGGTCAACGTCGTCTCCTCCTCCTGCTACAACAACGTCCGCATGCTCCGCAGGATCTACAAGTGGATCCCGACCAAAACAAGAAGAACGGTGACACAGGCCCTCGTCAGCAGCAGACTGGACTACGGCAACGCACTCTACGCAGGAATCCCAGCCAAACACCTACAACGACTACAACACATCCAAAACGCCTCCGCCCGACTAATCGTCAACGTCCCGCGCCGCAGCCACATCACTCCCCACCGGAGAGACCTACACTGGCTCCCCGTCGACAAGAGGATCACCTTCGAGCTCCTCACCCACGCACACAAAGCACCACACAATGCCGGACCAGCCTACCTTAACAGCAGACTCCGCTTCTACACCTCCACGCGCCAGCTCCGCTCCACCAGCCTCGCCACTGTCCCCCGCATCCAACGAACAACCTCCGGTGGCAGATCCTTCTCCTACCTCGCCGCCAAGACCTGGAACACCCTCCCTACCCACATACAGCAGACCCAAGACCTACTCGCTTTCAGAAGACTCCTCAAGACCTGGCTCTTCGAGCAGTAGCAGCACCCCCACCCCTCAGCGCCTTGAGACCATCACGGGTAAGTAGCGCGCTCTACAAGTACTTTGATTGATTGATTGATTTATGTCTTCCTACCTTTCAAGCCCCCAGTTCTTCTTGGCCAGCTTGGTACAAATTCAATGCATGCATGCATGTATAGATTGTGTGGTACATTCAGAAGGTTACCACATCATAACAAATATGTCACCACCCACATATGCCATCATAAAGCAACACTGTAGCAACACCATAATGTCACTTTCAAACTTACAAGTCTCAATTAAATATACATCCACTAATACATCACTCACTAAATGGGTCATGCATAGATCACACGTTTTGACTAGATACATCATTCACAGCCACTAACAAAGTCAAGTCACATCCTAGCACCCCGTGTATAGACAAAAATACCTGACACATACAAGATTACATTTAAAATTCATAATATTAACATGTATATACTTTTACATTAAATTAATATATATTCTGTACATCAGAAGGGAGATTTCCCCAAATTCAACATGTGTTCACCGTTCCTTCTAAAAATAACTATTTAACCTGCCTATGTAGCGATTTTCTACACGTCTACTATGCAGGCATAGAGTGCCGAGAGGTGGAGACATCTGTAGCTGGGTTGGAGTTCTACACCTATCACGACAAACATGACATCATATATAGGAACATGAAGTAGGCCATTGCTGAGCCATCCAAGCAAACACCAAACAGTCCTCCTACATCAAGCTGCCTCTCTGACTCTAGAAAGTCTAGAAATCCTCTAAATGGCTGATGGTCATGATGCGAGGGACAATTTTGAGATCACTGGGAACTGGTACCTATAGAGGTAACCTTAGCTCTAGAGAGGGCCTGCTCCCAGCTGAGCAATGCACTGATATATGGCAAGACATAGTTATGCGCTGCAGTGAAAACTCCAGCGGTGCATATGGTTAAAAGAAGAGGATGTGCTGGGGTTATTATCCCTATCCTACATGCGGTGGCCTAAGCTGTTCCCCCTACACAAGTGGGTACTGAAAATAGCATGGCAGACCCTCCAAGGTCAGCTGGAGGGCCACAAGCAGAAGCAAGGTAGTAGGTCAACAGTATTAAATCAATTAAACATTTTCCTCTATAAAAGTTTTTTTTGTTTAATTTGTTTATGTCTATGTTGTGAGTAGTTTGTGTTGTCAAATATAATGTGACTATGAATGACTGTCAATAATGTATATAGTTGTACTGAGTTACATATATTAAATACACATATGAACCTTATTTAGAGCTTGGAAGAGGCAGGACGCCACCAAAACTATGCCAGCATATTGTGCCCAAAAAAGTTGCTGTTCCCCTGCTCTATATAGAGTTGGGGTACTGCTGTGTTTCCAACAGCGGATCATGTGAATGCTCTTCAATGGGAACTCTTAGACTGACGGCACAACTGATAATGGGCAGTTGGTCAGCAAATGTCACACAACCCACCCCATTGAAGGCAAATGTTCCAATGTAATTTTTCCTGTTTGGGAGCACCAGGGAAAACCTAGTGGTTAAAAACAGGAAACAGGATTAATGACCCACCTCTCCCCCAGACCCAGAGCATATGGTCATTTATTTTTGTATTTCGACAAGTTTGAGAGTTTATTAAAAAAACAGCAACATAAATGTAATGGTCTTGTTTATTATATTTACATTACATCTTCCTCGAGCTAGCCTCCTCATGACAGGTTGCTGTTGGTTCTATAATAGAATGTTTGATGTGACTTGTATTCCTGCATCAGTTGCCTTCTGATGTACTTCACTGCTGGTTGCTACGCGGCACCTGTTATAAATAAAAATTATATTTTCCACATCTACGTCCTCCGGTGTACTTACCTACTACAGGAAATTGTGGCGACGAGGATTCTTCAACAAAAGTTCCCCCTTATGAACTTTTGCGTGGAAGGAAACCCTGTTCAAAAGTGTGTCCTGGTTGGATGTCTAAATGGGTGAAGATGGGCTCCATTATTGGTTTAGAGGATACTGTCAGAGAGAATGTGTCACAAGCCCAATCTAAGCAAAAAACATATTTTAATTCAAGAAATAGATCTCTTTCTCATTCTTTCACTGTTGGTGATATTGTTTGTGTAAAATTTCCAACTTATAAAAAGAAAGGTTGTTCAAAATTCTCTGATCCTTTGGTCATAGAAAAAGTTCAAGGTAACGCTGTCAAAATGAATAACAAACAATGGTGGAATGTTTCTAGAATTGTTAAGAAGTCCTGTGGGAGAATGTTCCAAGATGAAACATGATGGGAATGGAATTTCTTCTCCTCCAGGTCATTCCTCTACTGTTTTGCGAAGGAGCAGTAGGCAGCATTTTGTTCCTGCTAGATTTCGTTAAATTTTCCTATGTTTCTTAATTGTTACATTTATCCATTTTTGTTTTTATTATTTCTTTTATATTTATATTTTATATGAGGAGGAGGATAATGTAATGGTCTTGTTTATTATATTTACATTACAACTTCCTCGAGCTAGCCTCCTCGTGACAGGTTGCTGTTGGTTCTATAATAGAATGTTTGATGTGACTTGTATTCCTGCATCAGTTGCCTTCTGATGTACTTCACTGACGGTTGCTACGCGGCACCTGTTATAAATAAAGATTATATTTTCCACATCTACGACCTCCGGTGTACTTACCTACTACAATAAACGTCATTGCCTTCAGTGGAGCTGCCGTAGTGAAGGATCTGTTGAAAGCACAGAGATCTACCCCTGCCTGGCAGAGGTCTCTAAATAAGGCAGGCTATTCTTTGCTAGGGCTGTGTAGTACATTCTTCTGCTTTCCTAGCCAATTGGAGGAAAATGCTGCATCCTTTAAATTAGGACCGTAATCCAGTTGATCTTTTTCAAAGCAGACAGACGTCCTAGATAGTGTGTTAGACACATTTGTACTTTTTTAACATTATGAGCAAAGAATGGTTATCATGAAAAGTACATAACATATACTATTGCAAGTAACAGACAACACATGTCCACATAGTATACATGCCTAATTTATGGTTTATTTTTTTGCAGTTTTTATTGCGCAAAAAAGAAAACCAGCAGGTATCAGATAACTTTAAATGAGAACAATTACTACTACATGAAAGCAGCTGACACAAAAACAGTTGCTGGGTGCATTAAATGATAGGTTACAGAAAGCACAAATAACATAACATCGCACAAATAACATAACATCGCAAACCATTAATGGTAGACAATAATGTAAGTTTAAGAAAAGGGTAAGAAGTTTCATAATGCAAAATTCAGGTGAAAATCCAACCAATATGGCAGTGATGCACTCCTGATGTATCAATTGGGTGTTAAGGGGGCAGTCCACATACTATAGACAGTCTTACAGATAAAATGCCCCCCTCTTGGGGGGGTGATAAACAGTCTTTATTATGGCTGCAATTGTGCCCTCGAATTTTCACATATCTACAGTAAAATGAAAGTTATGGGGTAGGAAGGTAGACGTATTTTAGTGTATACTTTTCTGCAACCAGAGGACTTCGCTTAAGGACCCCAGCCTAGCGTACCCTGACCTGCATTCATGCTATATAAATCAATAATCAGATTTTGACTTTCAACTCATACTTATTTTCCTTTATGCCAATTGCCATTGATTTCCAGGGAATCTGGCACTAAGGCATTCCATTGGACTAACCAAGTACTGTCCTTTGTTCACTTAACGTTCCAAGAGTAGCACAGACAAGCAATCCATGTTTACCAAAGGAGATGGCAGCAGGTCTGTAACTGATGTCACACAATAAACCTAACAGCCAGTGTATCAAAATGTCTCCTATTCACAAGCACCCGATTTTTTTTACTGACAGTGCTGTTTTTTGCTTGTGTGCACTGGGACTCTGCTGACCAGGCCGCAGTTCATGTGCTCTGATCCCTGAGAGCAGTGTTGGAGTGCCAGATAGATGGAAGCCTTTGCTGTGGTTTGGTGACTGAAGAAGTTGAGGCCCTGCTTGTCTGGGACTCACATCAGGGTTTAAACAGATCACAGGTCTCTCAGACAGCTCATGCAAATGAGAGGGTAAAAATACCAAACTTTTGAGGTGGTCCATCTCCCTACAGTGGAGCCCAGACCTGGGTCTTACCATGGAAATTGAGATGGCCTTCCCATATTCTTCCACTTAGATGATGAGAACTGCAAACGGAATGGCTAAGTTGCTTCTCACCTTTATTCTAGCGGGGTGGCACATAGGAAAAGGCTGTTTTTGCATGATCAACCCTAGATTTTGGACAGATGATGCTGGTTTTTGACTCTGTACATTGAGACTCTGCTAATTAAGCCCTATAGCATGTGCTCTGATCCCTAAACATGTAAAAATTGGCTGTACTCCTAATTGGTATATTTAACTTACCTATAAGTCCCTAGAAGACTTTGCTTGGCAGTTCGGACTGTTCCCATGAGGCACAGGGTTAAGACTGATTTGCATATAGCTGGGTCTCAACTGGGGTGCCGAAGTGAGCTAAAGTACGATAATGGATTCATCTCAGATCTGTGACTGGGGGTGAGTGTCTGAAAAGTTTCAGCGCTCCATCCATTATCTTTTTGTTTGCTTTGTTCACCCTAAATTGGCAGGGTATGCCCAAACATGGGTCCTTTGCTCACTTTGCCACTGGATTCAAGCTAGCCAGGCTGATGAGGGGTGTTACCCCGAAACCAGTCCCAGGATGCTTGTTTCCAGTACAGGGAAGACTTGGCTTGGCCATTCGGGCTGGACTGTACCTATGAGGCATAGGGTCAAGACTGATTTGCAAAAAGCGGAGTCTGAACTGGGGTGGCGAAGTGAGCTGAAGAATGATGATGGATTCAACCCAGATCTGTGACTTGGGGTGACTGTCTGAAACGTTTCAGTGCTTGGTCCATCCTCTCCTTGTGTTTGCTCATTTGTATAGCATGCAGATATAGTTTTAAGTAACTTAACTACTAAGGCAAATAATATCAAGGTTGAAGAATAAGCTGAAAGCAGATTATTTTAATAAATCAAATAGAAACGCAGGCGAAAAATCCAATGCTTTCAAAAGAACGAGAATCATGTACCATGATCACAAAGTAAAGAACAATAAAAGTCAATATAAGTGTCTACATAAAAATCTAATTACTTGGATTAAAGTAGTAAAACTGGGTATACAATGGCAAAATCACAATATAGTCTCTCATTTAATAAGATAACACCTAGCATGTTTGTTGGTGTGTTGATGTTTAAACCATTTTCAAGTTCATCATCAGGACAAGACAGTTAAGGGCTCCTTGGTAATCTAAAAGATAGAAATTAAAATTAAAATAATTGAATATATGTGACACACTTTTTTGGCTGAAGAAGAGGATAGGTTGAAGGAATGGGACATGTACAGTGCCAGCTCAAAGGATTCAATCACTGAAGTTAAGAATAAGTCAGTGCAATCAGTTAAAAAGCTAAGGTAAATTATGAATTGCACCAAACATGAGTTGTAAGGGATGTATTAATCACATGGAGTATATATTGAGTCAGCACAGTATCATAGAAAGTAAAATAATCTAACTGGATGCCAAAATTATTCACATATTTAAAGAAAGGGCTTGAATGTCAACCAATTCACAGAGGAGCCAGTTGATGGATAGGATAGTTGAGGGCATGTCAATGAAGGGGTTGTTATTATAAATTAACCTGTCTTCATACAAACCCAAAAATAACACTGCCAGCTCAGGGGCAAACGGACAGTCCATTGCGACTCCCTTTATTTGGTAAACAAATTCAGGGCCGAATGAAAAATAGTTTTTCTGAAGGGCAAATTTGGCTAACACTATAATGAAACTTGTTGGAACTCTAGCTGGTTTATCTTTGGTCTCCAAAAATATGTCAATGCCTCCAGGGCCTCTTCCTAAGGGATTTGGGTATATAAGGACACTACGTCCATTGTTACCATCATATGTTTTGTATCATCATATTCAATCATAGATAGTCTATTGATAAATGCTGTAGTATCCTGTAAATGCGCAGGGATCTCTTGGATGAAAGGCTTTAAACAGAAATCGATACATTTAGAAATAGGCTCCAGCAAAGAGTCACACCTTGACACTATAGGCCTGCCGGGCAGATTGGTATCACTCTTATGGACCTTAGCAGGACATAGAAAACCGGAATCCTCTGATTTTTGTTTTGAAGAAATGAATGTTCTTTAGGGCCTAAGATCCCCTTGTGAAATCCTTTCTGAATAATACTAAACAATTGACCTTGAAGTTCCACTGTAGGGTTTTTTCCAATCTTCCTATAACAGCTGGTTTACTTCTTTTCTAGCGGGTCGCCGACAGTCGGTCCGGGTTTCCTCGGCTTCCGCCGAAATGCCGCCATTGGGAGTCGGAGTCCCGCAGGGCTCTGTATTGAGCCCGACTCTGTTTAACATCTTTATGACCCCCTCGGCGGCTCTGGCGGAGTCCTATGGAGCCCGGATCGTATCCTATGCGGATGACACCCAGCTGCTCTTCACCTGCCGGAAAGGGGAGGATTTTGACGGAGAGAGTATCCGTGAGTGCCTTGGGGCTGTTTTTAAATGGCTCCAACTGAACAGCCTCAAGTGCAACTCAGACAAGTCGGAGGTACTCTTCTTCGGCTGTCAATCCGACCCGGACTGGCAGATGTGGTGGCCGGCGGACATGTCTCCTCCGAGCCAGTCGTCGCAGGTAGCGAAGAATCTGGGGGTCAAAATTGACAACGGTTTGACCCTCAGATCTCAGATCCTCACCCTTACAGGCACATGCTTTGGACTTCTCCGCATGTTGCGGAAGTTCTTTCCGCTGCTGTCAGAGGATCACAGGAGGATTACGGTGCGGGCCTTGATTGGTTCAAGATTGGACTATGCTAACATCTTATATCTTGGCCTGCCCGAATACCTCTTGCAACGGATGCAGGTGGTCCAAAATGCGGCGGCCCGCGCCATTTTTGGTCTGCACAGGCGAGCGCATGTTTCTGGCCTATTACAAGCACTTCATTGGCTGCCTATCCGACAGCGGATAGTTTTTAAAACCTTGACTCTTGCCCATAAGGCCTTTTATTCCACCGGGGCTAAATACCTGCAGAGGAGGTTTAAGCAATACTGTCCGTTGCGATCTCTGAGATCAGAATCGCAGTTTCTTGCCATCGTTCCTCGTGTGAGGAGGGCCCGATTGGGAGGTCGCTCTTTTGTGCTCCGGGCTCCGCAGCTTTGGAACTCTTTGCCCTTCGCGCTACGAAGCAACTCCAATTTTCTATCCTTTAGATAGGGCCTAAAAACCTGGCTGTTTGCCTCTTAGATTCTGAGTCCCCTTTCTCTGTCCTCTTTTTAATCTCTGTGTGTTATGTTTTGCTTTCAGGATGTTAATAAAGCGCCGGGACACTCTCTGAGTAGCCGTGCGCTATAAAAGTCACAAAATAACATAACATAACATAACATGTCATCTAGCTGTCTCATCACTTTGGCCTTATATCTAGACATGTCCCAGAGAACAACTGAACCTCCCTTATCTGCTTGTTTAATTACTAGCCGTCTTCAGCCAGGATAGCTTGACTCCAGGGGCGTAGTGAGCACAGGACCCAAGTCTGGGCATACCCTTACACATAGGGTGAACAGCAAAACACACAAGATGATGGATGGAATGTTGCACAATGGCAACACATTCACCCCCAGTCACAGATCTGGGTTTAATTCATCGTTATTTTGCTCACCAAGCCACCCCAGTTCAGACATGGCCATATGCAAATCAGTCTTGACCCTGTGCCTCATGGGAACAGTCCAGCCCCAACTGCCATGACCATGTCTGAACTGGGGTGGCTTGTTGAGCAAAATAACGATGGATTAAACCCAGATATGTGACTGGTTGGCTGCAATCCCAGAAACCGGTCCCCGGAAGCTTGTTTCCTTTCCAGTAAAGAATTGGCTTGGTAGTTTGGTCTGCCCTTTTCCCATGATGCACTGGGCCAGGGACAGACTAATTTGCATGTAGCCAGGTTCTGAACTGGGATGGTGTAGTGAGCTAAAAAACGGTGATGGATCAAGCCCTGATCTTTTGACTGGGTATGAGTGTTCTGTTTAACTCAGATGCTCTGTCCATCACCACCCCCTTTTCTGAATCGTTTTGGCCACTATAGGAGTGGCAGGTTATGCTCAGACATGAGTCCCTTGCTCACTGCACCATCAGGATTCAAGCAAGCCGGGCCGAAGACGGCTGCAATGCCAGAAACCGGTCCCCGGAAGCTTGTTTCCTTTCCAGTAAAGAATTGGCTTGGTAGTTTGGTCTGCCCTGTTCCCATGATGCACTGGGCCAGGGACAGACTAATTTGCATGTAGCCAGGTTCTGAACTGGGATGGTGTAGTGAGCTAAAAAACGGTGATGGATCAAGCCCTGATCTTTTGACTGGGTATGAGTGTTCTGTTTAACTCAGATGCTCTGTCCATCACCACCCCCTTTTCTGAATCGTTTTGGCCACCATAGGTGTGGCAGGGTATGCTCAGACATGAGTCCCTTGCTCACTGCACCATCAGGATTCAAGCAAGCCGGGCTGAAGACGGCTGCAATGCCAGAAACCGGTCCCCGGAAGCTTGTTTCCTTTCCAGTAAAGAATTGGCTTGGTAGTTTGGTCTGCCCTGTTCCCATGATGCACTGGGCCAGGGACAGACTAATTTGCATGTAGCCAGGTTCTGAACTGGGATGGTGTAGTGAGCTAAAAAACGGTGATGGATCAAGCCCTGATCTTTTGACTGGGTATGAGTGTTCTGTTTAACTCAGATGCTCTGTCCATCACCACCCCCTTTTCTGAATCGTTTTGGCCACTATAGGAGTGGCAGGGTATGCTCAGACATGAGTCCCTTGCTCACTGCACCATCAGGATTCAAGCAAGCCGGGCCGAAGACGGCTGCAATGCCAGAAACCGGTCCCCGGAAGCTTGTTTCCTTTCCAGTAAAGAATTGGCTTGGTAGTTTGGTCTGCCCTGTTCCCATGATGCACTGGGCCAGGGACAGACTAATTTGCATGTAGCCAGGTTCTGAACTGGGATGGTGTAGTGAGCTAAAAAACGGTGATGGATCAAGCCCTGATCTTTTGACTGGATATGAGTGTTCTGTTTAACTCAGATGCTCTGTCCATCACCACCCCCTTTTCTTAACCTGCAATAAGACAACAGGGGGGTCAAATGAACTGACCAGAATTCAGCTTCTGATTTAAACATGGCCTGGGGGAGACCATTTGGCCCCGGTGCACCATCGGCTCTAGCTTTCTTAATTAAACATAGAATCTTGTGATTTAGTTATTCCGAGGTCGCTGTCGTCTCTGAGAGGGAAACAATGTTATTCACACGAACCGCATTTATGGGTGCCAGTGATGAACTTATAAATGAAGAGCTGGGACCCGGGCGTGTAGGTTTCGTACCCTCCAAGGTTGGTACCTTTGCGTTAGGCGTGCTAGAAGGGTTGTGGCAGTCGGCTTCCTTATCCTTACTCATGAAATGAGATGATAAATAGAGAGACCATTCATCTGCACTGATGTTTGCACTACCATGGCTGCGTCCACCAAGCTGACCCCTATGTACAAGGCTCCAGAATTTCTTTGAGTTTGGATTTTTGCTTTCATAGAGGAGCTTCACCCAGAATTGATCCGTGGCTGCTTGTTTTTCCCTACGTGCTGTGAACTTGAAAGCTGCTTGAGCTTGCTTGTAGTCTTTAAAAGCGGTTTTGTTACCTGGGCTCTTCCTGCATTTCCGAAGGGCACGATTTCTGCAAAGCTTTAGCTTTTTTGTAGCTGTTGAAGTGTGTGGTCGAGATTCGAAGTGGTCAGCGCCCCTCTTAAGTGGGACTGTTTCTAATGGTTGGTTAATAAAGCTAGCCCAGGTGCAGACAGGCGAGAAATCAGTGGCGAGTGGTTGGGTTAACAATGTTCTACATTTTTCAATTAAAAAGGGTGCCGCGTTGTCTGACCATTTCATCCTTTTTAAATTCTCCGTGTAGCAGGCTGCGTGTGTATGCGCAAGCTCCAGGTGGCGCGGGATGTTGGCATGAATTGTTATAATCTGCGGCCGGTGATCGCTTTCGCCTTGTGGTGCAATACGAAAGCTCTCAATAAAAGGGAGAAGTTCCGTGCTACCAAGGGAAAAATCCAGAGAGGAGAAGATTCGGCCATCGGTTCGGGTCCAGGCTGGAGGAGTATCCGTGGGGAAGAGACCATTCAGTAGGATATAGCCTACGCTGTCTAACTGGGTAACTGCATACTCTCCCAGTTTTGAGGGTCTGTTTCCTACAGGAGTTGACTTTGTTGCAAGATGTAGTGGAGCCATAGATAGGGCTGACTCTGGTTCATCGAGGAAGTTACAGTGAAGATTGGTGTTAAAATCTCCTGTAATTATGCTTGGTATACTGCCATATTCACTGAGCAAGTTGCAGGCGGTATTGGCCAGGCAATCCAGTTTTAATTTTTTCTCCATGCTACCTGGGGATATGTAAACGTTCAGAAGGAGGAGCTGGCTGTCGATCTCATGATTGCCCAAAAGGATTCCGGAGAGCCCGTTTTCCTCAAATTTTAGCTGCTTAATGGACTGGGAAAGTTTAGTTGACACGTAAATCGCCAGGCCACCACTCGTCCTGCCAAATTTGGATTGTCTTGTTGCGAGAGATGCAAATTCAAGGTAGCCATCAATAGGAATGCTGTCTGTTGCCCAGGTTTCCTGCAGTAGAATAATATTTTGTTCCTTTAGAAAACCAAGGGTGGCTGCTGATTGAATTTTGTGACGAAGGCTGTTTATGTTCCAGGAACATATTGACAGACCGAGGTTGGGGTTTTTTCAATCATTCCGGCTCCTTACTAGGGCTCCAGGGAGCCATGACCAATCGACATTCTCAGGGTTTTGCTGGTTTATTGGGTACTCCTGGGTTGCTATAGGAGAGCGACTTCTTGCTAACTTTAATACTGAAAAAGGGACTGAGCAGCCACTTGGGGTCTGGGTCTGGTTATTTTCCAAAATTGATGGATAAAGAGGGGAGCTAAACGTTGACATTGTTATTCCCCAATTTTTGAATTGTTCAGCTTTTGACTGAACTAGTTCTAGAATTATTGAAGACCCAAGCGTTAATTCAGTTGTATCGCCCGCAGTAGTACCAGTTGGTGGAATAGATTTGATGGAGATTATATCGTGGGACTGCAGGGAACATAAGTCAGGAAATGATTTGAGAAGTCTTAGTATGTTCCCTCGATTTAAAATGTCGTGGGGGCCTCTTGAAACATACTCTGGAGTTAGCAATAGTACGGTGCCTGAGTTAGAGGGAGGCTGAGCAGGAACTTCGTTGATCATTAAAGGCTTTGATGTCTTTGGGTTATCGACCGGAACTTGCTTCATCAAACATGAAACTGCCAATGAGGAAGACAGATCGCAGTTTGTAGTTGATGGGGGTGAAGTGGAGAGACTTTTGCTCATAGGCGCCAACTGTTGATCGCTTGAAGCGTTTGAAAAAATCTGGTAAACGGGTTCTTTAACTGCACATTGGACGTGGATGGGCTTACCCACCTCTGTTGAACGATTACTCGGGCGGGTAACTGAGGGGAAAGTCGTGGGAAGTTTGGTTCCCAGTTGTTCTGTAGCTGGATTAGGCACGGCTATTAGAGGTCGACTGAATCCAGGTGTTGCTTGCGCAAGGTGCTGTGAATGGGGCTGTTGGTCTTGGAAGGTACCCTCTTGCTTGATGTGGGAGAGTGAGCAGTCTCTCTGGGAAGTTGGGCTTTTTGCTGCTGAGCTCGAAGACAGGTTTACTCCAGAGGTATGTAACGGCACACTTGGGTGGACTAAGTTGGCAGTGATGAGGCTACTATCATTTAAGGTTTTGTTTCAATTGTATGTTTGTTCCGACTCTTCCGTAGTCTTTTTCTTTCCCATTTTGACAGCCTGTGTTTATTATTTTGTTGAACTAAATGGATGGGAGTTGATTTGCTGTCTACAGGCTCCGTGGAGCGCAGGGAGGAGGATGAGAATTGGTCTTTAATGGTGGTGGGCCCCTTGCCGGTGTTAGGAGCTGGGGATGGGAGGTCTGGTGACTCTGGCAATGGGAGTTTCTTTATTTCTGTTAGTACAGAGGAGAGAAATTGCGGTAGAGATGATAAGGAATCGATTATAGGGGAACAGCAGCACATCAACTGTACCAGTTGGACTTGAGATTGCGCTTTCGTAATGAGCTGATTGAGAGCCTCTAGTTTTTTGTCAATTCCTGTAGTATACACCACTAGCATGTTCAAAAGGTGCACCGGCACGTCCATCTTGTCCGAGTGATAAGCTAAGGCTGCTGCCGAAGTTTGGAGAGTTTGCAATAACTGAAACCAGAGATCATTGATGCCGCTTGATGGGCTTGCCTGAACGGCAGGTTTTTGGGGAGCTGATGAGAAAAACGAGAAATCCAGAGGGGAAAGAATAACATTCTCATCCAGTCCCTTTGAATTGCCGGTTTGGTCACCTTGATCGGCCTTTTCCGAGTTGGAATTGTCAAATTGGAGGCGGGAATGAGACACAACTTCAGGGGTCAAAACCCTAGTGATCTTTTTTTGGCTGTCGGACAGAGTTACAGATGGCAATTTTTATGTTAATGGGGAAAACTGACTTAGATTCTGGACTGGGTCAGCGATTGGTGGACTGGGAACATTAAAAGAGGGGACTTGGGAGAGAATCAGTTCCAATTGAACTGAATTTTGATCAAAAGAGGGCTGTCCAGATGACTGAGACAGTTGGTTTCCTTCTGGGGCTTCTGCAGACCGTGCTTTGAGAGGACGGCTTTGCTGTTGAATATTGTAGAGAGGAACTTTCACCTTCATTAGCAACTGCGTGAGTCATAGGCTGGATCAAAATTTGGTTCGAAGATGCAATGGTTTGTGTTGGTGGGTTAATCTGAGGTGGGTCAGCTGTGCTAGGATTTCTCTTCGAGGGCGCCGATGGTGCTAGGCTCCTAAAGTAGTCTCTTAATGTAGATTGTTTAATCATTGGACTTGGGCTTGGGGGGGCTGTTGTGCCCGGTTTCGGTGCCTCTGTTCTCTGATGTTCCTGCGCTGCAGCCATCCAGTCAACTGCGGAATATGGCGGTGTGCTTTGAAAAGTCGGTCTTGCACTAAAGACTGCAAGAGCTTGGGGACAGGTTCTAAATCCGGGTCACGGCCAGTATGTAAACTCATGAGAAGTAGTTGTTGTGATTGTTCGGGGGGTTCTGGAAATTCGACCAATCCTTCCAAATTACTCTGAGGTGCTTTAACTCCTAAATTTCTTTTTTCACAGACCTTGCTAGTACTTTCCTCACCCTTCCCGATCTCATGCTTTAAAAGAAAAGAAAAAACTCTTGCAGAGAGGGGGTGCAGCCGCCCTTCCTGGGGAATTTGGCTATGAGGGCGCTTAACGTAGGAAGATTGGAGAAACTGGGGTAGACAAAGTGCATTCGAGTGGTCTGAGACAAAAAAGGACTGGGAGCGAGAAGAACACCTGAAATTGGTGTGAGCCACTGACTGTGGGCTGTTGGCTGAGGCAGTCAACTGTAAGCTGTGAGGTGAGGGCTCGAAGCTGAAAACTTGAGCTGAGCTACGAACCGTGAATGGTGGATTTTGGATGTTGGATGCGAAGTGCTGAATGCTGGGTGGCTGCTGGGAGGGTGCTGTTGCTGGGACAGCTTCAGGCGAGTTCAGGGTTCAAGGTGCAGGCATTCTCGGGTTCAAGTGTAGCGAAATGTGGCAAGCGGGGCTCACAAGGCTGTTGCGGGCTGCAGGCTGCTCCAGATCTATCGGGTTGCCACTGCAAACTACCAAGGGCACTCTCTTGGTGCGGCCGCCCGCTAAAGGGCAGCCGCGCTTGCACTTAAGATTGTTCCGATGGAGTGACCTCCGACTGACGAGATGTGCCAAGATGTGGCCTGATTGCGGGGTATCCGGGAGGAGCGGGGGGGAAGCTAGAGAGGGCTAGGCTGGGCTGGAAGATTTAATCAGTCGACAGTCAAACAGTCCGCAGGACACACTGAACCAAACCCAAGCCCGCTTCCGACGGCATCACCATTATGCGCTTGCCGTCCCGCAGCCCGCCGTGCTCCCACGTTCGGCTTTCACCTTTTCACTTGTCCTACCACCTGACGACCCCCGCTAGTTGAACAGGTCAGGTCGGGTCGGGTCAGGTCCTGGCTCGGTGCACGGAGCAGCACTCTCCGCTCCACTCTGCTCTGCTCCGGGAACGTCTGTCACATGAGTCACACAGATGACTGCTGTCTGTTTGTCTCCTCCTACTGAAAAAGAGACCATGAAAAAGGGCAAACTGGTCTTGGGAACTCACAGATGGCGGCCATTGCAAAATTTCAAAATGTAAATCAGTTACACTATTCTCACAGTTCTTCACATTCATTTGTGGCTTCACTGATAAGCATTTGTATGGGAAGAAGTTTTGCAATCTGATTCTGGCCCCTTTTATTATGGCAAGCCTCTTTCAACTCCTGAAATAAATGATACTGATGCATGGGCCTCTCTCACACTGGAGTAGCCTTATCTAAAATAAGGCAAATAAGTGGAAAGGCCATCATGGTGGAAAGGGAATAAGTATCGGCATATTTCCAAAGCCAGACAATACAGTATGTCGCAGGAGGGACATTCTACTCTTTATTGGGAACACTTATGAATAATAGTGTAAAGGGCCTGATGAGCATTTATCAAACTGCGATGAGCAGCCTGAAATATGTTGTGGAATATATCCTTATGTATTATTGACTAGAAGTCACAGTTCGCAAGCTCGTTATGGGCTATTTGAGAAAACACATTTGCTGGTTTTAATTCTGGCACCCTAGCATAGGTTAATGGTCTATTCGGTGCCACCAAATAATCTCTATTCTTGTCTTCTGCATTCTGTGCAGGTGAAATCATAAGAGAAGAACAGATCTGTGTAAAACACATTTACTCTTTTTGCAATATTTCTTTACACTTTTGAAATTCTCTATTAATCATATGAATAGGGTGCCATGTTTTAAGGAGCAAATGGCCAATATTAATCAACCAACAGCTAAATCACCTTGCAGTTGAAACAATCACTTAAACTCACATAAAGGTGGTAGGCAGTCCTAAGAATTATTCCCTGGGCTCATACCCAACAATCAAAATTTTATCACGAGGGGAAAAATACAAAATACACAAAATAATGATAAAGAAACAGAAAAACACAGCCCAGTCTTAAAAGCCAGACAAAACACAACATCACGTCAAAACAAAAAAAGAGTATGACATGAATGAATGAATGAATGAGCACATTTATAAAGTGCACGGCTACTCAGCACGCGTATCCCGGTGCTAATGGTCCCCATATACCTTTCCAAGTAACCCTAGTTGCAAAATAGCCAGATTTCGAGCTGTTTCCTAAAGACAGCCAGGTCGTTTATAGAGCTGAGGGTCACCGGGAGCTGGTTCCAGGCTTGGGCTCCCAGGAACCTAAAGGATCTTCCTCCAGATCATGCTTGGCGTATCCTGGAAACCAAGGCCAGGCCGCTTGAGGAAGACCCCAGTGTTCTTGAAGGCGTAATGGGATACTCTCTTTCTGAGATAGCCAGCCCTCATACCTTGTAAAGCTTGGAAAATCGGAACCAAAGCCTTAAATCTAATCCTCATTCTCAACGGAAGCCAGTGAGGGGACATATGTGTCCTGGGATTAAGCATAAGCACAGATCTCGCTGCTGCATTTATTTTTTTAAATCTTTTTTATTGAAAAATCAACGTAAAAACATACAACAAAAACAAGTGCAGTGTGGTGCCGTGATCAGCATTACCAGGTAGTCATAATAAGGTAGTACAATAAAAACAAAGCATAGTTAGGGATGTATGTCGTTACTACGGATGCATTTACAACGCATGCCTTTACAACGCAACTTTCACAATGCAAGTCGTTACAATGACTTGCGTTGGGGGGGCTGGATAGTGAATAGTTTAATTTACTATTCCAACTCCAGTCCCCGTGGATAGTACGGAAGGAGTTGGATAGTAAATTAATCTATTCCCTATCCTGGAGCGCCCCCCAGCACAAGTCGTTGTAACGACTTGCGTTGTAAAAGTTGCGTCGAAAAGGCACAGCGTTGTAAAAGTTGCATAGTAAACGCTGTTCCCCATAGTTTAGGGTTCCCAGTACAACCACATATTCCAGTAGTTTCCATTGTATTCCACACATTAAATGGCTTCATTATAAATCAACAATAAGGGGGATCACTGAAGGGGTCCAGAGCAAATCCCTACTCTCATTCCAAGGGCCCCAGATTCTTGTCCATTTATGCGGGCAGACCCTACTTTGGTAGATTTCCCTCTCTGCGTGCATACACCAATCCATATCCGAATCCGAGCCAGAATATCGTAATGAAGTTCCTCCCTTACATGTTCTGGCTATGTTGCGTTTCGCTACCATACAGCCCAGAGAAACCCACTGCTGCTAAGATTGGGACAGGTCCGTGCCCTCCCAAATATTTAAAAGACAAAGCCGAGGGGAGACATCAATGGAGACCTTACTTATCTGGGACATAACCGACGTAACCTTCTCCCAGTACCTCTGTAATATCGGGTACTCCCACCATTGGAGTATGTAGGTGCCGGTGTGACCACACCCTTGTGGACAGACCGGGGAGTCCAGTACCCCCATTTTGACCAGTACTAAGCTGGTATAGTAGGCTTGGTGGAGCTATTTAATTGAATGTGTTTAAAACAAGAATGGATTGCCATCGCCGCTGCATTTTGAACTACCTGCAAGTGATTGAGAAGATACTCAGGTAAACCTAGGTTCAAGACATTCGCACAGTCCAGTCTGGAGGTAACCAGTGCCTGGACCACCGTTTTCCTTGTATTCAGTGATAGCAGGGGTATACATTTCCTCAGCATTCACAGTAGACCAAAGCAAGTACCAACTACCAACTGGACTTGAGATCTCATCGAGACAGCGCTATCGAAAGAGATGCCCAGATCTTTGACTGTGATTTGAGCAGAGGGTGGTGGTGACATATCCCTAGGCCACCAGTCTCCACTCTTCTGAGGGAGGTGAGCCAAAAAAGATAATCTCTGATTTCTCAGGATTACACTTCAATTGATTCCTCATCAGCCAATTAAACACCCTGGAGAGGCATATTCTGATCTTCTCACTCTCAAAGCCTGCCCCATTTTCACAGGTAAAGAGCAACTGTGTATTGTCAGTGTATGAAATTATTTCAGCACGCATGCTTCTGCCAATGATGACCACGGAGGAACATGGCGGCGGCAGGCTAGCGGCTGCTGCGAGGCTCTGCTCCAACATGCCCTAAAACGAGTCTAAAGTCGGTCTATCGGATCATGGCAGCAAATTGAACGGTGAGATGGAAGGTATTACCTGTTAAAAATGCTTATTTTCGTCTTTTGAGTATTCTTCTCTCCGCTTTTATCCCGCTTTTCACCCCGAGTTCTGCAGCAACACGGACGTGGACGCGGATCAAACACAGAGGCACTAGGACCCCCGCGTTGCACAGGGCGGGACCTGGAGATGCGAGAGTGCGAGCGGAGGTACACGGAGGAGCGGCTCACTAGGCAGCTGCATCGGATCCCGAGTGAGGAAACCAGCCGGTTTGCAAGGCCGGTTGAGAGAGGCTTCGTTGCAGACTCCCATCAAGCGGTAGAGGTAACAGAAGCCTCCTGGTTGCGGGTAAGCTGCCATAGTATATGGCTTCGTTCAAGGGCTGCTTTCTGGTACCGAGCGGGTGTTCTTTCAAGGCAGGCTCACCCTGGGCTAAACTCTATTAACCAGGACCTTGTAGGTTGTATGGAGCCAGAAAAAGCTGTTTCTTTGGTGCAAAAGACTACCCTATTATCAAGCAGCACGCCCAGCACAGGGGGATCAGATAGGAGTCCTGTACTGGACGGTGTTTTGACTTCAGAGGGGGTTACTGTTGACTTTACTGACTCTAAGAAAGGAGGTCTAGCAAAGAACCGCTATCAGCTACGTTCCAGGCAAGAACTTAAGAAGAAAGGGGTTCTTAACCCTTTGGATTTAGTGGAAGGTGCAAGGAGCGGGCCAATCCCCATTTCACCACTAAAGTTAAACAAGAGGGGGGGTACAAAAAGGGGGAGACCCAAGCAACCATTGATGCCTAGAGGGACTCGAGGGACTCCATCTTTAACAAGCTATTTTAAGATCATGGAACAAGCAGTAGCCCCTAAAACAGTCAATATCAGTGATGATATAAACAACGGGGAAGCGGATAAAGGGCTACATGGAGTGGGGAAGCCCACAAGAGAAACAGTCAACAAGTTAAACGTTATAGTTGACTCCCCCCTTCTTGCTACTTTCCCCCTGAGTAATAAGTATGCAATTTTGGGGGCAGCTAACCCACAGGATACTGTAGGAGAGGCAGTAAGGCATCTTCCTGATCAAATCCTTGAACAAAGTGGGATAATTTCATCGGACGGCATGCAGGACAATCAGACTGCCGTATCCGCATCCAAGAATTTTCCAGTATCCCCACAATTTGGTCTGGAAAGCGACACCTTTTCCACACAATTGAGTGGGGCAGCGGGAGACACTGGCGAGAATGGTTTAACAGATGATAGACTGGGCTCCTTGCTGCATTCGCTCAGGACTGACTTACTAGCTGGATTTGATATCTCCGAAAAAAATCAGAGGGGTCTGCACGACAGATTCGACCTGTTGGAGGCTAAAATTGAAGGTATCAGCGCTAGGACTAGTAATTTGGAAGTGAAAGTAACATCTCTCACAGAGTCTTCAAAAGAGAATTCTAAAGGCATAGATGCCCTGAAAGCCCAGAATCGAACTCTAGCCATGGACTTAGAAAGGTTGGAAACTCAGTGTCGACGCAACAACTTGAGGATCCTTAAAATTCCGGAAGGCGCAGAAGTAGAAGATATAAAAGGCTTTGTCTGCAGACTCCTCCGAGAGGATATCCTGAAGGATCGCCCAGACATCAATTTGGAAGCGGAGATTCAGCGGGTCCATAGGGACCCGTTCAGGCTGCACCCAGAACGGAAGGCACCTAGGAAAATCCTTGTCTATTTTCAAACTTACAGTGTTAAGGAGCTTATTCTCACTAGATGTCTCTCGCGTACTTCTCTGCATTTTCAAGCCAATCCCTATCAAGTCAGATCAGATATAGGTGGTAAAACAGCCCAAAGACAGTGGGAGCTTGGCTCCAGAATGCCAGAATTGCGTTCAATGGGGGCACAAGTACAAATGAAATTTCCAGCCATCCTCAAAATAATGTGGAACAATAAAATGTTCACTTGTCATTTCCCGGAGGAAGCGGATGCGGTGTTAACTAAGATGAAGGAGAGGAAGGAGTAGATAATGCAACTGAACTGAGATCGAACTGTCATCCTAGTTCAATTTAGTATAGAATAGCATAGGATACTATGGGGGTGGTGTTGGTAAAGGGGGAGTGTGTTTGTGTTTATTCTAGGGAGGTAAAAAAAAAAAAAATATATATAATAACAAATAAATAAGGATGGATCAAAAAAAAAAAATTGGTTTGGTTCGGGAAAAAAAAAAGAGGGAAAAAAAAAAAAAAAGGAGGGAGGGAGGAAAAAAATAAAAAAAATAAAAAAAAATAAAAAATAAATATATATATATATATAAATTTATATGTATACACATAGCTTATAAGGGAAACTTGAGACTGACTTTTTGTATATGTTTCACATATAGAGGTAGGGCAGAGGAGGTCCAGGGCCTTATAGGGCGTAATCTCGCCAATCAGTAGGGAGGGGTTCCTCAGAGGGAGGGGGGTAAGGGTTCAGAGGGATGGGGGAGAAAATCAGAATAAAAAGTCCTCATTTGTCACAAATCTTTATTTATTTCGAAAATTAAACGTTATAGCAGGCTACTATTTTTTTTTTAGTTAACAACAGAAGTACAGTAAGATTATATGATGGCCCAACCAAGATCTACTAAAATTCTTTCATGGAACCTGAACGGGCTAGGGAGTCGTAAAAAACAATTAAACATTTCTCATTATTTAAAAAATATTGGAGCTTCCATTATCCTATTACAAGAAACACATTTGGAAGCGGATGAATGTAGGAAGATATTCATTAAACTTAACTGGGTACAGGAGATTCTCTGTTCAAAACAGACGGGTACAACGAGAGGGGTTGCAATAATACTTTGTGTCAATAAGGGTATTATACTGCATGATTGGGCCACAGACCAGTCAGGGAGGTGGTTGGCTGCGGTGATCTCAATAAGTTCAGTTAAATTCTTATGCGGGGTTTATTATGGTCCGAATGAGGATAATCCTGTTTTTCTTCAGAGATTAGAAAAATATATGATCCAGTATACAATCCCAATTGTGCTAGGGGGGGGATTTTAATTTGCTATTAGACCCAACATTAGATCGTACCTCTAAATCTAGATACAATTGTCCAAAAAAATCTTTTTTGATCCTGAAGAACATTATGAAAGACTACACATTGTCAGATGTCTGGAGAGTTAAATATGGCACAAAAAAACAATATTCTTTTTATAGCAAAAAATACCACCAGTTCTCCAGAATAGATTTTTTTCTATTAGATCAATCGCTCTTAGCAACCACGGATTCTATCTTTTATACTCCGATTGGCCTGTCTGACCATTCAGTGGTTGAATTAAATATTAATATTCAGAAAAACTTTCCCGAATATAGGTGGACACTGGATAGGACTATCCTTTTAAATGAAGTATTTAATATCAAAGTCAAAGAAAAGTCCACAGAGTTCTTTGAATTTAATGATGAAACCGCTCCTGAGAATATTGTTTGGGATGCATTCAAATCTTATCTAAGAGGAATATACAGCTCCCAGATGATCATAAATAGGAAGCTTAATAAGGAAATGGATATTAAAGAGCTAAGGTTAATTAAAATAAAAGAAGAACAGCTTCTCTCCGCTACTCTGGGCGACAGAACTAATGTACCAAAATTGGAAAAAGAATTAGTAGACTTACAATTGAATTTTAGATCAAGAACTGAAAAATTACTCAAGGATAAATGGGAAGTCAGTAAATTACGTAATTTTGAATATGGAGAGAAGTGCGGGTCCCTGCTTGCGTGGAAAGCTAGGTCGGACAGAACTAGAAACAACATCAAAACTCTGATACAACGTGGGTCTGGAGTTGTTTTGTCTGAAGATGACGAAATCAGGCAAGAAGCTAGAACATTCTACCAAGAGCTATATACGGAAAAAATTAACTGCTCAATGGACGAGCTGGATACTCTGCCACTCTGGGATGATTTACCACAATTAAAAGATTCAGACATAGCTCTTTTGGCAAAAGACATATCAGAAGGGGAGATTAGACTCCAACTAAAGAAGATGGCAAGGAATAAAGCTGCAGGTCCCGATGGCCTCCCAATAGAGACTTATAAAGTAAATATTGAAGAAATTCTAGTTCCAATTCAGAAACTATTCAATAGAATTTTCATTCAGGGAGACCAAATACCACCTTCGTGGTTGGACGCTACAATTTCATTAATAGCTAAACCGAATAAAGATCCGGAAAAGATAGAATCTTATCGCCCCATCTCACTCTTGAACTCCGATCTAAAAATTTATTCTGGAATTTTAGCGACCTGACTGGCCAATGTCATAAAATCTATTATCCATCCTGACCAGAGGGGATTCATTCCTGGCCGTCAATTAAACGAGCTCACATTCCAAGTAATTGCTGCCATAGACTATGCCACAGAGAAAAAGAAGCCTCTTGCTATCGTCGCAATAGACGCTGCTAAAGCATTTGACCAGGTGAATTGGCTCTTTCTTTGGAAAGCGATGAGGAAGTTTGGTTTTCCAGAAGTCTTCATCAATGGAATTAGAACTTTATATGGGGGCCCGAGAGCCAGGATCCTGGTGAATGGTGGACTGTCAGACTGGTTAAATATTCATAGAGGGACGAGGCAAGGATGTCCTTTATCTCCATTATTATTTGATGTATATATTGAGCCCTTTGTATGTCTTTTAAGACAGGATCCTATAATTCACCCCTTTAAAATTGGAGATTTAACAATTAAGACAGCTCTATACGCAGATGATCTCCTTTTGTACACTTCGAATCCATTAGATGCAATTCCAAGGTTATTCCAACTTGCTGAGGAGTTTGGTATCGCTTCTGGGTATGGCATTAATAAGGAAAAGACCGATATTATGTGTTGGAATATCGCAGTACCTATCCCAGAAGCTAAAACCAAGATGAGATATCTGGGCATACAGCTTAATCACAAACTGGTAGAAACTCCTAAAACTAGTTGGGATGTGGTGATAAAAGAGGTTAGGAAACTTTTGACCAGATGGAACTCTCTGCCTTTAAATATCTACGGTAGAGTAAATTTGGTGAAAATGATCATCTTGCCAAAGGTGACCTTCCTTTTTAATTCCATTCCTTTAACATTCAATAAGAAAGACATTCTTAACTTACAGGGTAGGATAGGTTCCTTTATTTGGGCGACAAAATCTCCCAGGATAGCCTGGAGGAAGTTGAGGAGAGGACTAAAAATAGGCGGCCTTGCTCTCCCGGATTTACTTCTATACTGTTATGCTTTTCAATTTAAAAATTTTAGACTTCTAGCAAACAAATTAGATTCCACCTCTAATGGTATACTCTTCCGAGCCATGTTGTCTGATCTTCCATACGGGGTTGACTTCTTTACGTTTAAATTTGGAGACCAAAAATTCTTTAAAAAAGTACGACTGAAGCTCTTGAAGGCTGTTTTATATAACTGGCTACAAATAAGAGGGATGTTAGGCATACATTATTATCATACATATGCTCCGATATGGGATTCCCCTGGTACTCCGGAATGCTTGACAGATCAGTTAGCACTTCCGTTAAAGAGGGCGGGTCTCTTCAAATGGGGTGACCTTCTTGATACATCAAGAGCACTAAAATGGGAAACGCTGGTAGGTTTAACCGGGGGAACCCTTACGAGATTTAAGTTTTATCAATTATCGGCCTGGTGGGGAAGTCAAGCTTGGGATTCTGGTGATGAGAGCCTCCTTCTAGACCTAATTAGTAATAACACGATAAGAAAGGGGGAGACTGCCCAATGGTACAAAATCTTCATAAGCAATAAGGACAATCAAGAGGCGGAGATTACTAAGTTATGGGACCCCGCTATCTTTCAGGTTTTGGATAACCCTGTTAAATTATGGGCAGATTCTTTCTCTATGTCCCAAAAAATAATTAAACCTTCTAACTTGAGAAGAAATCATCTATATACATTGTACAGGGTTTACTGGTCTCCTGCGAAACTTTCTAAGATCTCCGCAGTCCAATATTCTTGTCCCAGATGTAAGTCACAAGAGGCAGATGATATACATATGTTTTTTGAATGTCCAAGTATTAACAACTTTTGGGAACAAGTCTGCGGGTTTTTGGAGGAGGTACTTTCATTTTCACCTATATACACTTTAAGTTTGGTTTTTTTTGGTCTCCAACCCGATTATGATATTAATAGCAACATATCACAGTTTATTTTTTATGTAATAGTGATCGCCCGAAGAGAGATCTGTAAAGAGTGGAAGTCTGCGCTTCCCCCGACATTCGCAGATTTCCTTAAAAACATCATGGCGGTGAGTAAATTGGATATTTTATGTGGTGGAGAGGAGTCTGCTAAATTATGGTCAGCCTTGAATGCCTGGTGTGAGAAATAGTCCAATGATTATGCCAGAGGTTTTGTGGACTTGTCCTTTCTCTGTAGCAAGTATCAACACGAGAGGAAGTTGGACGAGTAATAACCTTACCTCTGGGCAATCTTCATCGGCTATCCACAAACAAGAGGGCTGGTAACGTGAGTTTGTGTCAGTGGCCTGAAGAGCGCCTATTTAGAGCAATTATCTACTGGTGGCATATATGAGGACACAAAAAAAAAAAGAAAAAAAAAAAAATGCTTCTGCCAATGATGCAAGTGAAGACATATAAAGATTGAAAAGTGCAGGGCTCAATACCGAGCCCTGCGGACCCCTACTTTCAAACTGGGGATGGTGGCCACAAAGGGAGGAGTCCAAACTTCCTGACATCTGTTCTCAAGAAAAGAGGCCAGCCACTTTAACGCAGAGCTGCCAATTCCAAGCATTTTTAATCCTTTCCAGGAGCCTGTCATGCAGGACCGTATCAAAGGCTGCTGAAAGGTCTAATAATACTAGAATTGCTCTACCCCCCTGATCTAACTTCTCTTTTATGTGTTCTGTGACCTCCAGCAATGCTGTGTTTGTGCTATAGTTAGCCCTCAAGCCTGTCTGACTAATATGCAAAGTGTTATTTTTTTCCACATAGTCTGAAATTACTGTGTTCACTATGATAATAGTAATAGTTTATTAGGCAATTAAAACCATAAACACGATTCATTCATACAATTCAGAAAAAAATGTAAATGAATACAAAAGAGACTAAAAGATTTGTTATACATTTACTTCAGCCATTGGGCATCTTGTCACTAGACCTTCACACTTGTTTACTTCCCTTCCTCACTATATAAATAAAGATGCCGAATACAGATGTTAGATGGATCGAGATGACTGATCAGGGATTGGCCTTTTCCTTAATGGATAAGTGCAAATGTGCAATGCGGCCAGTTGGAATTCTCATAGATAAATCACTATAGTAAATTAAAGAGCTTGTGTGCAGGACTAAAGCGGATATATGCACCATACTAAATGGACAATGGTTTTCCCCCTGAAAAAGTGCTGATGTGCAAAGCTATGGATCATTAAAATGCCAATGTGCAAGATAAAAAGGTGCCAAGTTAAAAGAAATGTTGCCTTAGCCTAGTGGGATAGAGAACAACTATTGACTCTAGCAGCCTGTCCATGGGGTTTACATGTTCATGTGAGTTTTACCTTAAAACTACGGTTTTGTCACAGCCTAACATCAGTTTTAAATCCCTTCACGTTTACTCAACAGTCAACCTATTTTCTAATACATTTTTTGAAAATGGTCACATATTTTTCCCATACTTTAGAGAAGGCCGGAAGTAAAGATATGGGCCTGTAGTTCGCTAGAACATTAGGGTCCGCTGAAGGTTTCTTTAATAGTGGAAGGATTTTAGTGTGTTTCCAAATGGAAGGCAAATGGCCAGCTGACAGTGAGGTATTAAGAACCTTATTGACTACAGGAATAATAGACTGGCCACTGTTGCCAACATTTGAGCTGAACAAGGACCAGCAGGAGAACCCGAATTAAGACACTTAATAATACCCATAGATACTACAAGCGGTAGCTGGGGCATTGCCTATCAATGACACTTATTACTAGTCCACCAGGACACACACATTCATTTCTCATAAGTAGAAAGTATAGATGTAAAGAACAGGTGCTGGGAGAGTCTGATCTTTGAAAAGATCCAAAGCCTTGCTGCCGAAAAGGGAAAGTGGGTGCTAGAGGTGTGTGATCTCAAAGAGGAACTCACTTCCTTGCCACAGAAAAATGAGGCAGGGTAACAGAAAACAGTTTGGAAAGAAGGGTTGGGAAGTCAGGGATACGGCTAGCCCATGTTTTGAAGGTAAGAACAGCGCCCCCTTTAGTGTGGCTGCTGACCACACTCTTAGAAACATTCAGAAAGTGTTAGTTTACTTTAATCTTTATTCGATCTTCCAAAAGCAGATCATAAAAGATCAACGGATAAAAACATACAAAAATATTAAAATTTCTGCAATAAAATTCATAAAAAACTTCCACTTAGAGAGATAAGAGTGTGTGGATCTTAATTCAGCAGCATGATAACTAAATAACAGCATATAATACAAGGGGGCTCATTACTGATATATTTATGTGAGCATTGCACACCTTTCCAAATTTAATTGCACAACATCAACTCTTAAGGGTTTAAGATACATACATTAAAATTCATCATCATAGTAGGAGATCAGCAGCTCAAAATGAAATTATATGTACAAACACTAAAATTAAAACAGCATGCTCCTCCTTTGTGTTAAAATGCTCTTTAAAAAACAAGCAACTAAGTAACGTTTCGTAATCATTAAGATGCTGTAAAAAGATTAGGGCGGCTTTGTACTTGGAGAATTTATGCCTACGGAACATTGGTAATAAAAACCTCCTTGTGAATGACAAATAATAACCACAAAAGAGAACAAAATGCAATAAGGATTGACCTGATTGCTCATCACATGGGCAAATGCTGATGTCTGCGGAGGAATATTGTCCTAATCGAAAATATAGCAGCCATCGAACGGAACCTAGCCTAAATCTAGCCAGGAATGTTCGCTCATACACTTTTGTCACGCAGAGTAAATAGGGAGCAGTTGCAGGCACTATCTGGGTTATACAAATAATCTCTGACTAGAGGTTTGGCCACTTCCACTAACTCCCTAGTGGCCTGTTTACGCTTAATGAAGCTATCCTGGACCCAGTATTTATACTTTTTCATAATTGGCTCAGGGTACTCAAACAATTGTACATTGTCAGGCCACGGATGCAAGACACGCAATCTCTGATGCATGCCCAGATAAGGTCAGCTTCCGGGTTTGCCCAAATTGAACACCAAAGTACCAAGGGAGCAGCATTAATACTATCTTGCAGATACTCCATACCAAAAGAGATTCTTTTACATTCTGAAATCATTTTGATACAGCAGCACCCGACATATAGAATGGTGGACCTCCGTTCATCCCATTCTTTCATAAAAAATTGTACCCAAGCTGGTACTCTTATCCTACAGGAGTATCACCTCTACAGTTTAATATAGGCATGAAATGAAGCCGTACAAGAATCACCAATCAATCACTGTATAACAGTAAATCTGTATTTAACTGCATTGCCCGTACGTACAACTACATTCCTTTGTTGGCCAATCTGGTGTCTTAAACTGCTGGTATGCCTATCTCTGTCCAACTTAAACCACATTTACTCCTTGGTACTCTTGACATACACCCTTTGGGCACTTCTCGCAAACACATTTTGCCACACTGGGGTACATTGCGAACCCCAATCAGTGCATTGTCAGCAGAGCCTCCTGCCCTGTGCTGTTCACATGAAATGTTTCTACAACATAAAGCATGCTATTCCATAAAAGCATATCACTGTTCCACTCTTGTGACCACATAAAGTATTCACTACCCGGTGCCTTCTTACCTGCAAAAGTCTATACCCATTCTTGTCACCACATACAGTTGTATACAACCAGGTGCCCTGCTTAATAAGACATGCCAGCACTCCCATATGTGGTGACAACCTATATATAGTGGACAACCTAAAATAGGAGCATGTAGCGACTATGTGGCAAATACACATGTATACATGGGCATCCTATTCTAGGAGCATGTAAAACAGTAAGAGATGCATTGGGTGATCAAATGAACACTGCAATAAATCAACCACAACAATATCTGCTCAAACCAAAACAGGAACTGAAAGAAGGATCCTTATCTAAAGTTAGAATCAAACTGTAAATCTGAACAGTGGGAAACAATGAAAGTGTGAGCCCCGAAGGAACTAACCTCTGGTGAGGCAGAGAGAAGACAGAAACCTCTACAAATTGGGAACCAAGCCCTTCAGCGTGGCACCGAAGATATCGGTCAAATGGTCCATGCTCACCAATTTAAAGGGTTTGCCCTTAGACTGCAATTACCTCCAGCGGGGTCACAAATCAGCCGTGCAGCATTCTCCACAAAATATGTGGCAGTGTGAAATTAATAAAAGACACAAAGCACTGAGATTCTACTGTATCTTATTATTCAACAGCTGCAAGGAGCCAGGTACCAGTGTGGGCCCGCTCAAATTGCAGAAGTTAACATGGGTTTTTATGGATTGCAATTTATATTGCACAAATTGCACAAAAACTGCACAGCAACTCAGAGCCAGTTGCTCTGTGAAACAAAAGGGGGTTTCCACTAATTTTGACAATCATTAACCACAAAAAGGTATTTTGCTATACATGGGTGTTGGACCTGGCCCTCTCTGCAGGGTCACCCCAAACCATTTTTCCTTTACCCTTGAGTTTTATTTTGCTGGATTCATTTGTGTTGACCTTAGGAATCTGTGCACTTTACTACTGCTAACCAATGCTAAAGTGCTTCTGCTAACACCCCTAAACAAGGTATGATTGGCTTACCTCTGATTGGCATATGTAATTCACTTGTAAATCCCTTGTAACTTGATTTAACACATAACCAGGGCATGCAAATTAAAGACTACTATTGGGCCTGCAGCACTTATTGTGATGGCCTCTTAAGTAGCACTTTAAATCATGTCCCAGGCCTGCCATTGCAGCCTGAATGCAGTTTTATACAGCCAATTCACTTGGCAAAGTAACTCCATTGAGGCTGGCCAGAACTTGTGACTTTGGCCTGGTCCAGTGTGACTAGATATCCATAGTTGGCGCTTTGTGCATTTTAAATAATATCTTTAAAACTTCATGACCCAGGTAATGATTCGATTTGTGTTGTTTTGGTGTCAAATAGTTTATTAAAATTTCTTTCCTCTATTTTTCTAAATTGGTCTAGAATTGTTTTACTTTAGTACTGTTTGTGTACTGCATAAATACTTTAAACATTGCACCTAAGTTAAGCCTCACTGCTTTTGTGCCAAGCTAACCTGGGTTAAGCACAGGTTAATTTATTGACTTTTTGTGGTTCACCCTGCAAGGGACTGTGGTTGTTGCTTGACCAGGGCTCACACCCCAGCTAAGCAATTTCTTAAAATAAGTATTGATTACCCCCTAGCAACATTATTTTTATTTAAAAGTACATCTCCTGTGTCATTGATTCCATGCCCACAGGAGAGCTTATCATATTTTTTAAAGCACTCTGGCGCTGGAGCTATATGCTTTTCTGCTGGAGTGCAGAGTCCTCTTGTGGTTGGTTCTATTGCTGTACTTTCTAGCTTGAAAAATTTTATAAAAGACTGTTAAACTTTTTTGAAACTGGTTCATTAAAAATATTTAGAGTCAATCACTAGTATTAAAAAACTGAAAGGAACGAGAAGAACGTGTATCAGAAACCTGATCCCTGTCAGGAGTTTGGAGTTTTGTGTGATCATAAGAATAGCTGCGCCTCTCAGAGGGCTCTGTCAGTGGAGGACTTCAACGAGCTTTATCTGTCTGTGGTTGTTTAGATTGTTTAGATTAATTCCATTGTTTTTTAACACATTCATGAGAGGACTTGGCTTCCCTGTCAGTGCAAGGCTTGCCAAGAGGTGCTTTTGTAGGTCTGGCTCCCACATTATTGAGTCCTAAGGATATATATACATCAGCAATAATTATAGACAACTCACATTCACGGTTGGCTACTGCAACTGATGTGAGTCGCTGGCGTATAGCCAGAGTTGCTGCTTCCCCTGTAGTGTTGGCAGAATCATTGCAGACACTATGGGAAAATTTCCCATTAGTTTCATCCCCAAATCAAGGGCAGCAGCTGCCCTGTGTTCATTCTGTATTTGTTTTAAATCGGTTGGTAATATGCTCATTGAGGAAGTTCCATGACTGATAGTATGGACAGTTGCGACCACTGCCCCCAGGTGCTACAGTCTCCAATAGGCAGAACCATACTGTGGGTTAAGCACATAGTTCAAATTCTGTGCTTGTCTTGATGTCCCATATGGGGAAACACAGCTTTAAGTTGGTCTACTTTTTAGGAGATCCAAAATGGAATTTCCTTATGATTAGTGGGTATTTTGCCCATAACTTATTGTAGGCACTGCAGGCAACTGGGCCTGCCCCGGCAGGCCAACCCTTGCTAGCTGTACGAGCAAAGTGCACAAAACAAATTGAGATAAACATCTATATAAGACAACTACAGCTTATTTGAAAGACTTTGTTTGCAAAAGGTCAAGATCCGCCATATTAGGATAATGTGTATTTCCAGCCAACGTCCATCAGGTTGCAAATCTTTACTGAGTGTGGTAGGGTGCCAAGGAAGTATGGTGTCTCCGGTAAGAAAGTGGTATTTCCAAGAGCGCATAAGGTCTATTTAGATTTGACACTGCAAGTGTGGTGTATTTATGGAATGTATTAGAATTTGCCTCCACAGCCGGAAAATCTACCCAAGAGTAAAAGACTTCAAAGCAGTAATCAGGATCCGCTGCTACTACAAAGATAAAAGCACCACCCTGATTAGTAAGTCCATGTTGTGTTACATATACAAGGAGAGTAGGTCTGCAATTTATAGAAATAACAATAGTCTGTGGTACAGCCATATGTAAAACAGTTATGAAAATAAAAAGTGCAACGCGAACAAGCTCTTGCAATGCAATTGGTCTCGCGTTTGGGACCTTACATGTATTTAGCTATGCAGCACATTTGCCTGGTTGTTGAAACATCTACTGTTCTTTAACATGGAGGGCAAGTAAGCACCAAACTGCGTGGCACGCCAGGTATGGGTACACATGGAGAGAAATATTGACTTTCAGCTGGAAATGGTATAGTCCAAAGCTTTTTTTAAAATCTATTTTCAAATAAGAGCCTTTGGTGGTCACATCAATGAAAATACAAGATTTGAAAAAATATTATTGTCTAGGAGTGCTTGTGGAAGACAATTTCTATGGACTGGAATCTAAAGAATGCTAAAGTGATTCTGGTATTTTACTGACCTCTGCTGGTCGTTTTCTATCAAGGAGGTTAAATAGAGGTAGTTGCAAGAAAAATAAAAAATGAAAGTCCCTCAGCAGAAAGTAATTCTGGTATTTTACTCACCTCTGCTGGTTGTTTTCTATCAAGACAGTTAAAAAGGGGCAGTTGAACAGAAAAAAGTCCCTAGGCGGAAGCAGACAAGTCCTAGGGCTGATCTCCATTGCCCACAAAGTACATACACATATAAGTATATACTAAAGTATATACAAGAGGTCTCGAATGCTCAGCCTAACAATGGGTATGATCCTTTGAAACTTTCAAGCTTGAAAAACCAAACAGTAAAAGTTACTTCCTAAAAACTGTGGAGGATTAACTCCAAACACAACAGAGGTCTCCAGTGGTTGGTGTAAGGGTATTGTGAACATACACAAGCACTACTCAGGAAAACTGGCAAATTAGTACCAGACCAAATGTTGGTCGCGCCACATTGCGGGTATTCTGCTTAGAAACAAAATTATGCCTAGGATCACAGAACATCCGTATGTAGGAACTGAATCACCATATCAGTCTCTATGTGTTCAATTCCAGACAAACTCATAGTGCCTTAATTGCTCTCCTAACCTTTCTGGAGAAATGAGTAAATTAGCCCCCCAGAACACAATACTCTTGACCCTCTCAGGGATCGCAGTAACAGGCCATCACCTTTCATTCTCTCACTTATACGTATCCACCATAAACAGGAAAGAGAGGACCAAAGCTTGCAATATTTATTGAAACTATCATGCTCTATTTTGTAATAACTATGCTGCAATTAAAAGACATACCGGTCAAAAATGTGATTATCATAATCAACAAACTCTACACAATGAATAGTCCTATCATATTGAAAAACAGGTCTGCCTAAGCCTACCCTCCTTATACAAACACAGGGGCTTATTTATAATCCACTTGAGCTGCAGGTAAGTCATTTATTTAAGCACTGGCAGTTCAGTGTGCCGGCCCATATTTACAAGGTGTTAGAAATGGGATTTCTGGTTGGCTAGGGCATGCGCCTAAGCCAGGCAGAAACCACCACTCTAGTCAGGGCAAGGGAGTTACACACTGAAGATAACCTCTGCTCACCCTCTTGGTAGCTTGGCACGAGCAGTCAGGCTTATCCCAGAGGCAATGTGTAAAGCGTTTGCACAACACACACACACACACACAGCAGCAACACACTAGGCACACCACAAAAGAGACTCCACACAAGGTTATATAAACAAAAGTAGCCTTTGTATTATCCAAAACACATTAGAATCATAATCACACAATATACACTGTGCCAACTGGCACTAGGCAATATTCACAGGGGATTATATACATGGCAGGGACAATCGGGCCACTGTCAGAACCTTTAGAAAGCACTAGTAGCACATATAAAACACAACCAGTAGCTATTGGTAAAATACTGTACTTAGCATTATCACCTGCAACATAAACGCATTATGTCTGCATCACATTAGGCATAAAACACATTATGCATAAATCACAATTAGGATGGCACCTTAGTGACACTCCCTAGGTGCATAGATCACCTTTCTTTAGAACCTTGTGTCCTTCTGGTAAACACAGGTACCTGACCCCAGACCAACTGGCCTTTCACTGGGGCTCAAATGCCCTCTGTCCAAAATGTCAGGGCGTAACTGGGGCCTTCTACTGGCCCTTGGGCTGCCTTGGCAGCGAAACCACTTTGCACAATGTGCTGGGGGTGTGGGGTGCAACTCACCCCCTCCTCATCAGGAAGCAAAAGGAAATGCCCCACGTTGCATCTCCCCGTGCTCTTGCGGTACAGCTGTGAGAAATCAGCTTTGCACTGGCACTACTGTGCCCCTGAAGCCCTACTCTGGGACTTCTAAAACCAAGGTGACCCCTTTTGTGGTAGTGGCTAGCACTGTGGCGGTGCAGCCGTGCTCCTCTGAAAATTGGCACTAGGAGCGTTGCAGCTGCCCACGCTCTTGCGGTGCAGCTAGGGATAGCAGAAAAAATGGCACCCACAGAGTGCCATGGGAGCCCCTCCTTCCAGGGGCTCCTCTTGTGCCGAAAGAGCACTGGCACCAACTTTACTCTGAGAGCCCGATCGATGCTCCACACTTCAGCCCCCACTCACTAGGGCATCTCAGGAGGAACTTGGAAACAGTCGGTGGCCAGCAGCATTGAGCCTCCACTCTCGGGTCCTTCTTCTGGGAGCCAGAGAGGCTCCAACTTCCCTCTGGCTGTTGCGGATAACTTCTCCACACGCGGGGCTCCCCTATCAGCCGCGGGAGTCCCCGCCTCCAACCAAGCCCAGATCTGGCTTGACTTCTGTCCTGTAACTTCCCCGTCCTGGCCCCACCTACCACCAGGCAGCTCGCCTGACTTCCTGGAGCTGCGGGGGCACAGGGAATTGTGGAGTGAATTCTCCGCCAATTTTGCTGATCTCAGCGGCTCCTTCTCCAGACACCTCAATCCGGGGTGGGCTCCCGCTCCCAGTGGGCATAAAAAACGTGGGGTGGGCTCCCACTTTCCACCTTTATGCTTCACTACCGGATGCACACCATTGCAAGGTATGCTCCCACTCTATCACCGAAGGCACAGCATACAGGATGGGCTCCCGCTCCGTCCCGAAGCAGTGTGGGGGAATCCCCAGCACTCAGTTGCAGCACAGCACTGCAGGGCATAGGCGCTCAGCTCATCTGGGAACAGGACACAGTGCTCACGAGGCGCTAAATGCCAGAAATGTAACTTGTGCAGATCCAGTTAGTATTTTTTCCTTTGTAATAGCAGTATGTGGCATGTTTGATTCAGGTATGAATGCGGTGAATGCTTTTTGACTGTGACATGATTGAGTTATTGAATTTAGTGTGATGTGTCCGTAATTGTTCTAATTTCTCTAATGCTTCTCTTTTTTATGAAAAAACGTAAAAATTTTTGTAATGAACTGTTGAATTTCTAAAAAATAAAATTGCGACTAAGTAGCAATACCCTTTCTTGAATCGATTTTCTTGATGTGGATGATGAGTTGTATTTACGAATACATTTTATCAGTATTGGCACTTCTTTTTGTTATTTGAGAAATGTAGAGGGGCACAGCTGGGCTCAGGCAGGCCAGCTCACAGGGCCCTCCAGCAGGGAGGCAGTCCCTCATGGTGGTTCCTCCTGAGGCCCAGCAGCAGCAAGTCCCCAAGTCGCAAGGAAGCACAAGCACACCAAACATGGGGTCACATCCCCAGTACTTATACAGCATTTTCCTTTGTTCTGTCCTGGCACATGGCTGGGGGAACCAGTCCCAATGGGTTCTAGGGGGTATTGGAGCACTTTGTTTACAGGGCTCCTCTTCTCCTTTGTCAGGTGGGGGCTCGGTCATCAAACACTCCACAGGGGGGCAGAGCCAGCCTTCACCTAGGCAGGCACAGACCTATTCTGGGTCAGGGGACAACTCCTACCACTACTCCAAATGCAGATCTCCTGTTCAGCCTAGCGCTGACTCACCCTGCCCTCCCTGGAGCCACACACATCTCACCAGCCCCTGTCACTCAAGAGCCAGATATGCAATACACATCAGGCAGGCAGACACATAGCACACAGAAATGCCAACATCTAAAAGTGGCATTTCTTAATATAGTGATAATAAATCTGCGCACACTATTGCACAGGATTTATTATTACTATTCCAAACATACCAGACTTGACCACGCTGCTCCTCTAATATCAGGAATTACCACTGAAACACTTATCAGGCAATCCCCAATGCATTCTTATGGGAGGGCAGCCTCACAGCAGTGAGAACACAACAGGGCTGTTTGTAACTACCAGGACATGTCACACACTTAAGGTACATGTCCTACCTTTTACCTACAATGCGCCATGCCCATATGGCTAGCTAGGGCCTACCTTAGGGGTAACTGACATGCAGTAAAAGGGGAGTCACAGACATGGCACACACTTTAGGTGCCATGTCACAGCGGCAGTAACACTGCGCACACAGGCCCTGCAATGGCAGAGGCCTGAGACAGGTTTGAAAGGCTACTTTGGTGGATGGCGCAATCAGCGCTGCAAGCCCACCAGTAGCATTTAATTTACTGGGCCTGGGTATCTGAGATACCACTTTACAAGGGACTGACAGGTAAATTAAATATGCCAAACAGGTGTAGACCAATCTTACCATGTTTACCACAGAGAGCACACACACACTTTACACTGGGCAGCAGCGCTAAAGTGCCCAGAGTCCTAGAACCACCAACGTCAAGTCATAAAAAGCGCTGGGAGGAAGGCAAAAAGTTCAGGATGACCCTGCTAAAAGGGCCAAGTCCAACACAAGGCCAAGCAGCTTTTCATGGACTTGGAAATATGGCCACATTACTTTGCACAAAACGGGCGTGCTATGGTGGTTGCTGCGGGTGTTCCCATACAACAACCATGTATCCTGACACATTCCCAAATTTACAACATTTTGTAAACCTGGAAATGTATCAGGATCCTACACCTCTTTAGGGGCGGCATAAGAGTGGCGCAATGAGGGGAAATACTTTTATTTCGGCTCGTATTTTCATCTTTCTATGTGTACTGCATCCAGCAGCACACATAGAAAAAGGAAAATGCCATCAAATAGTTTTTGTGCAGGAAGGTGCCCCTTCCTGCACACCAACAACCATCCCTGCAATGCAGGCACCCTTGAACCATGTTGCAAGGGTGCCTGCTTTTGTGCACGGCTGCTGCTTTTGCGCCGACGCGGGGGGAGCACTGGGATGCGCTGTATTGCTGTTAATATGGTGCACTCCTGTACTTTTAAAATGACACAGCTCGGAGCAGCAAAATGGCTTGTGGCACCACGCTGCATAATTTCCTCGTAAATGAGGCCCACAATGTTATATTATAAATCTCTGGTATTAGTGGGGGACCCCATGCCTGGCATATATAGGTAGTTGTTGTATATATCAGGCAGTGGAGCACTCTCTCTACTTGGGACCCTTTCTCTGCAAGAATTTGTCCTTTTTGTTTTCAAAACGACAAACCCCAGCTTATTTGACAAAAATTGCATGCTCAAAACAGCAGCTAGATTTCACTATAATATCTCGGCGTTAGTGTACAACCAGAAAGAAAACAGAACACAGTGTTTTTCGACCTTGTATAAAATGTTCCATCTGAATACCCAGCAGAACTAAATAACAAAATATGTGCAGCTTATTTGAAAAATAAACGTGTAATACAAGCAGGCTTGTTCTGTTGTAACACCTGCAAAGCGAATGTTGGCTATTATGTGCAGTTAGGCTAACATTAGGGGGAAACATGGGTAACAGCCTCTGGGTACCTTGAAGCATGATCCACTACCACCAGAATAAACCTGTAGCGTAGAGCTGTTTGAAGGTCAAGGGGACCAACAATGTTGATCCTAGCCTTTCAAGGGGAACCCCAACCACAGTGGAATTAAAGGGGCCTTTAGTTTGCTGCCTGTCTTTCCTATGGCCTGACAGGTGACACAGGAGTTACAAAACTCCTTTACTTTCTGGGACATGTTTGGCCAGTAGGAGTGGGTAACCAACCTTCTCCAAGTTTTTGTCTGGCCAAGATGCCCAACTAGGGGGGTATATTGGGCCAAAGTGAGTTAAAACTCTACCATTCTCCTAGTGGCACCAGGTTTGGAATCTCTGGCCTCTGTGTACAGGAGTCCTTCCTCCCAATAGGTCCTGTGGCAACCACTGACAACTCCCCTTTCCTGAGCAGCAGCTTGCTGTATCAGGATTTCAAGAGTGGGACAAGGAGGGGGATCCTGTACACAGTTTTAACTCACCACTGTCACAATCTACCACTAACAAAAACCAGCTCCACCCTAATCAGGCGTCAAAGCACACCTAGGATGCACTCTGCATCCTAGGTGGGAAACAGATGGTGAAGCATGCCACCAACTAGGTTGGTGGGTGAAGGTTCTTTTAAAAACCTATAGGTTTTGCTCACACAGTTGATTTTTGAATGCATAAAACTTTTCATGAACCCGTTCTTTTTGTTGTATAGTATTGATTAAGGGAGAGGGACGAGCTCTCTTACTCTTCGCTCTTTTCTTCTTTAAAGAAGCATTTAGAAGTACCAAAACAGTTAAGAGGAAATTTGAGCAGCAAAATGACACAGAAACCAGAGATATGATTTTGTTTTAAAGATTTAAGAGACAATAAGTGCAAATCATAGTTAATGTTTTTTTGTATAGGTTTTTAATGGCTTTTATACAATAAACATAACAATATTGGTATATAGCAAGAATACTTAAGAATATCATGTATAATTACAATAACTGTTGAATTCACCCTCCCCTACCCGTAGGCTTAATCAGATTCCCCAATGCTGACATAAGGAATCATGTACAGTGTAGAAGGTATAATGGTGGTACATTCTCCTTTTTAATAATAATACTATGAACCTTCCTCGTACCCTTCCTCAGTTCTCATTCCGCGCTCTCTAACCCAATCTTATGATCCCACTCAAGGGGGTAGGGCATCTGGAGATTCCAATATCCCTGTGAGCATTGCTGCCTAGGCTTGTTGGTCACCCGCTAGGTTAAAAATCCCTGCATGTTTTATGCACGTGGCACTCCTCAGTATTTGTCCTTTCAGCCAAATCTCTAATCCATTCTACGTTCATCGAAGCTACTAAAACATCCATCTAGTGGCCATCCTGCATTTAGACAGTACGGGGCTCACCAGGGGGAACTTCCTAGTAAGTTTTCTTCTTTATTTCGAAACCGTCCTAACAGACATTGTCCTACATCTCTGGGCTTTTGCCTTCAGATACTTCAATATCCCCTCCCAATGTTAATTTATTTTAGGGCATCCCCACATCATACGCATACAATCCGCACCTAGTCACACAGGGTATATTACATGCAAAGTACCAGGGGTGAGATAAACCTGATGTATCACATTGAAATTTAAATTGCGCCTTAGAAGAGGTGGTTTTCACCCCCTCATGAATGTCCTCCTATTCCTTGGTGATAAGAGGCACCTCCAACACTTCATGCCATTTGGTGTGTATTGTTAGCTCTACCAGAAGTAAGTCTTCTCTCAATGCCCTATAGAAATCAATCTTCGACCCCCTGACAAATTCAACAGAGTTACCAGTGTCTTGGACTCCCGGCGGGCCTCTGGGAAGAAGGGCCATATTCCACAGGCTGTTGCTGCTATTTTCACAAATTGTAGGAATTGACCAGTCTCGAAGTTGGACGATTGCACGGCATCTGTCAGAGTGATAAAGCAACTATTGGGTTATACGTACCACAAGGTTTCACAGTCACCCTCTCACCACCTGTCTCTCGACAGTGCAATAAGCGAGAATGGGCCTAATACCTAAATATTCATGTCCGTTGCTAATGGGACCCTATGCACTGGAAAGGCGGGATTTCACCTCTCGAGTCTGCTTACCATTCTCCAGAATCCCGTCACAGGGCGACTGAACCTTTTTACCTGTCATAGAGTAAATTTAGGCAATCTAGTCACAACTAAATAAATCAATTTCAGAATACCCAATTGCTTTCCCCAAAGAACCACTGACTAAAGACTGAATTTAAAGGGTTTATTACATAACCAAAAATAACTGAAGATACAGGCACCTCAACAAGAGGTTCAGAAGATAAACAGGTACTAGTACAAACATAATCCTACGGAAAAGTCTCAATCGACTAATGAAAAGAACGAGAATCAATTCCAGAACCATTAAACTAAACAGGATAGCTATAACTTGTGTTCTGGTGCTCATCAGGATAAAAGACATAAATTCGGATTAGTCTGTCCCTACTCTATGCTAGATGACATCCCTACTCAACAATAGCTCAACCTAACCAAAGGTGTCAGCCGTGGAGACTTCCTAAGAAGTTCGCCACCTTCTCTCTTAGACTAAAATTTCCATCACTGCTGCTAAGCTCCTTGCCCATGCGACCGCTCCCTCTAGCTCCTCAGCCATCTGCTCTGCCTCCACCCTCGGGGTGCTGTCCCTAATACAAAACCCCACAATGTTAATGACACGCCTATAAGTACGCCCATCTAGAAGGTGTTAAGTTCTGTAAAATTCCACATGGCGAGGATCCATCCTTGTTCGTTCAGCCGTCCTTGGGTCTCAGGCTCTTCATCCTTTCAAGTTGCTTCTGTAAATTCCTGGTCTACTCCTCCATGTCTGAGTCTTGAATTCTAACATACTCACACAATGGGCCCTTCTACTCTACTATCTGCTTGATGAGGTGCCTGCAAAGGAATACACACATAACTCGCAGTCTATGATTATTGCAACATTTCTTAAAGGTCACATCTATCCCTCCTGTCTACAGCTCAATGTTTAAACAAGACATTTCTCAACAGGCCTGCACTGTTTCCATTAACTAGGCCTCTGCTTGGGTTTTAGGCCCAACGTTTTACATTAACTTGATCTCTTTGTTCACTAGACATCAAACCTTAAACAATAAATGCATCTTCTACTTTAAGCAAATCATATATCTATATGTATGTAATTTGTTACGTTTCAGATAAAGCAGATCTCAAGTTCTATTGCATTGTTAAACACACGTTGCATTAGGAGAAGGTTTCATTTTAAAGCATCTATATATGTCAGCAAGCATGGATTGCACTTTGTAACGTTGGCTCTGCACATATTCTGATACCAATTCACTATAGCACTATTCATATCTTGCATCTAACTATGATTAACAGGCCTCTATATATGCGGGTGCTGACTACTTGTACATATGCTGCACCCCTACAAATTTCACTGTAAATGGCGCTCTCTCACAATACCATTCAGACCGCTCTCTCCAATGTCCTGCAGAGCACGTAGGGTATGAAAGCTGGAACCCTCGCACCCATCATTAATATTTCCGGCAATGGAATATTGCTACAAGTAACCCTCAGCAACCAGGAATCCCAATTCTCAAAGTTGTCCAGCCAATGCACCTCGTGTTGCAGTTGAGCTGCAACATAGTAGAGCTGCAGGTTTGGTAATTCCAGACCTCCCTTATCCCATGTGTGCTTAAGAGTAGACAGACTAACCCCTTTCCTCCCTGAGGCCCACAGAAATTTGACTATCAGCTTATCTAGTTACAAAAATATAAAGGTATCGGGGATGAATATAATTTTTACTAATGTCAATTTGCCTAACAAAGATAAGTGTAGAGCACGCCACAATTTTACTGATAGTTTTAACCCTTCCAGTACCCTACCTATATTTGCAGCCTCAAACTTCGGTGCCCCATGTGTGAGTCTAATCCTAAAATACATGACACTATTAATTTCTCAGGAAATATCCAATTAAGGAAAGTAATTCTCTGGCCTGCCGGACAAATCCCCCAACAGGAGGAGTTTGGATGTAGAGCGGATAACACGCCAAACTTGAGGAGGAGTGCTAGCATAATGCGGACTGAGTATATAGGCTTGTGCAGATAGAGTAAAGCATAACCAGCTTAAAGCGCGTGTATTTTTTCCAATCTATATTCACCAGCCTCATAGCACATCTTGTATGAGGCAAGCCAGTGGCTCCATCGCCAGGATGAATAGCAGGGTGATAGAGGGCCTTCCTGTCTGGTCCCTCAGTGTAAGGAAAATCACTGTGAAACCATCCCTCCTACTCTCACTCTTGCCGTTGGGTCACTGTATAACAATAACACCCATTTTAGATAACGCTCAACAATGCCTACCTTCCGCAGCAACCTCTACAAGTATTACCACAACAGGGAATCGAACGTTTGTTCGATGTCAATGGGGGGCTACTGCAAATTGGCCGTCTGCGAGAATGGGGGCGTGCATGACCAAAGAGAGCCTTCTCAAATTGCATAGGATATTCCTGCGCAGTATAAATCCATATTGGTCCTCGTGGGCCAGCCGGGGCATAAGCTCCAGTAGTCGAGAAGCCAGTATTTTACTGAGGATTTTCACATCGACATTCAGCATCAACAGGGGACGAAAGGATGTCACCTCTGAAACATCATATCAGGCTTAGGCAGCATGACAATAAGCTCCTCCCTCATCAAGGCAGGAAACAGCCTATGCCTCTCCTTACTCAATAAGGAGGCCATCCTCAGGCCAGCTAGATATGCTTCCCCCTTCTGTGAGGAGCGGCCTATCGATACTGCATAAACCCTTTGCAGGTGTGCAGCAAAGACTTCCGTTATTACCTGCTGAGTACATACCAACTGCCCCGGGTGTTACAGACCCCCACCAGTGGAGGAAAAAGAGTTTCATGACAAAGGAATGTGGGAAGTAGTCTACTAGCCTTATCGCCCTCCATGTGGAGCTGCTGTCTGTAGCTCAAGTGGACAAATTTATCTAAACGGTCCCATGTCTCCGGCGGCTCTAACTTACATTCCTTCCATTCAGGCAGGCTCTGCGGTTGTTCGATCACACAGTGCTCCAGGTCTCTACGTTACTTTCCCAGGATATATAGGGACCTTGATATCTGTTATTTCACGCTCCAAAATACTTCCAGGCATTCTCCACACTGCAACACCTTCTTGCCATCCCATTCCACTGCTCTTGCCATCGCGCTCTCCCTCTTGTCAGTAAACTTGTGCTCCAGAACCTCCGCCACCTCATTTGCAAATACCGGGTGTGACAAAGCCTCCGCTCACATCCTCCAAAAAAACACTTTGGGGGCCTCCCTAGTAACCCGAGAGGGAGACCATTCAAGGTGAGTGGTCTGACAGGTAGCGTGCTAAATAGTAGTAATTCCCTGCAAATTGAGGTAGGGCGCCAGACAATAAACAAAATTCAATACAACTTTGTCCCTTTTGCAGGAATGAAGCAGGAATATACTTTGCCTTATGGGACTCTCATCCTCCATCTATCCTGTAGACCTATACCAGCCATAATGTCCCGCTGAGAGCACTCGTCATTGCAGGCTTGGTGTCCATTCTTGGGGAGAGAGGATCCAAACCACCATCCAATACACAGTTCAGGTCCCTGGCCAGAAGGACCTCAGGGCCAATGTGGTCTGCTGCCGCAATCATCACAGATCCAAAGAAAATTGCTTCATCCACATTGCGAGCTCACACATTCACTAAACAAAAATCTCTGGCATTCAGCGCTCCTGAGACAATTACATATCTCTGCTTCACAATCCAGTTTAATTTCCTTTATAGTTAATTATTGCTGTAGATCGGAACCTAGACACAATTTGAAGCAGACTGCGATGGAAGAAGATTTGCCCACTGGAAGTAGGGAAGTTTGAAAAAGTTCCTAAGTCTCAATATGAAAAAAGACTTTGATGTTTTTCTGAAGTAACCTATTTACCGTTTGGGACAAGCTTAACAATAATTATAAAAATGTGGACTGCTGTTTGGATACTTTTCACGATCATACCCTCTGGAGCAAAAGTTTAGTTTACAAACTTTTTGGTGCCCAAAAAAAACCACATGCGTACACTTACAAGAATGCCATGACCTATGTGGGAACACTTAGAGACTCTCCGGAGGTCAGGCAGAGGGCAACAGCAAAGCCCAGTCCAGGTTCAGTTGTCACTGGTCTGCTGGGAATCTTCTCCAAAATGTCCTCTACAGTTATTTTATGCCCCTGGAGCCACCCAGGGAATCAACCTGATGATCACTTGAGAGCTTTCTGTTTGGATTTGAAGTGGAAGATCCTTCTCACCGGTCAAAGATGTCCAGCGCAGAAGGTTTATTTTACCCAGTACCCTTTTCGCAATTTCCCCAATGTTCTGATGAAGGTGCTTTTGGGTGTTATATTTATGCTTAAGACCAGCTAAGTGGGAATGACTTCTGGGCTCTTCCTAACCAATGAAGTTAAATGGCCTTGGGAAACACTACCCACCTTTTCAGTGGTTCCTGCTTGCCTTATTGCAAACATGCCCAAAATGTCATGTGCTAGGACATTTTCAGGATGGGGAAAGTCTTCTCCTACACTAAACTAGGGCTCTGAAAGTTGTGGGTGTGTGTGGGAGTGTTATAGAAAATCACCAGTAGCCTCTCACATCTAAAAATAAAATCCCAAAAATCCAGTTTGAACTAGGCATTGTGTACACAACAACCCCAGAGACAGATGTTTGCTAGGACAAAAACAGGCTCCTTCAGCACTGAGAAAGAGGATACACAAAAATTGCCTTGGCATCTTGTTCTCTCCCATTCAAGTGCACCTCAAGTGTAACGTATGTCTCAAAAGATCTGTCAAAAAGGATTTGACAGTGTGGTATCAACAGGATGCTCACATCTCTGATGTAAGCTGATTGTTTGCGCCCAGGAGGCCTTTCACACCTCTTACACACCTACTAAATACTATTTATTAATTTACAAATAGATACATAAGGTGCATGGAAATATCTTTGGTGCCATTCTGAAATCACATGGACCCTTAGTGGGTCATTACCCCCATAACCACAATATCCCTCCCCAAAACTTGATGTAACATCATAATATAAGGTGCAGTTTTAAATAAGTCACACCTATTGCTTTGTCAAGGGGTCACCACATCAATATACAAGGCAAGCCTATTGCCTTTATCAAGGACTCACCACTTTAAAATATAAGGCAAAGTGAGAGTGCCATGTGGTGCAGGGAGTGATAAGTGGGAGGGGCATTGCCTACTGGATGCTCGCCAAGCAGCGGTGAAGAATATAGTGCACCAAATTCCAGCTAAGAGGTAACTGCCACAGTCCCATCCTACTGCATCTACCTGGCATGTGAACGGAGCGCCGTTGAGATTTAGGTATTCGCTGAGAGGGCCCCGGCAATGTGCACCAATCAACCCAGTTCATACCCCAGAACGAGGGTTGAGACTGGTAGGAGACATCGGACGAGGGGCAGGCCTGACCACAAGATGGTGGCCGTGTAAGATCGGCAAGAAGCCTGAGAGTGCGGGGGAAGCCAGAGTACCCCCTTTTGGCTGCCTGGTGGGTCTGGCAGTGCCCTTGCAGAGATTAGTTTCAGTGGCTCTCAATCTATGAGCACACTAACGAATAGAGTATTATTATCGCCTGCCTGACCCTAATACAGTGGTCTACACAGAACATACAAGGGTGGCAGCCTGGAAAATAGATAAGATATTGTTCCAAGGTGCCACATGTTCTTTATAACAAGATGTTACTCTGGCTACTTTGTTGCATCGTCAACAGTTCAGACCAGTGACTGAGAAACTGCATCATGCCCATATAAAATACTGCTGGACCTATCCGCTTGGCCTAGCATTTGAACTTCATAAAAATCTCATCATGTGACAAGCCTCAAGGAAGCTATGGATCTTCTGAGCATTCCGAACTGTGACCTGTTTCAGTTTGATGAATAGTGAAACCACTAGAATACAGGACAAGGGACTCTGGCTCTCACAACGATGCCCAAGTAGCCAAAGAAAACCCTAATGTGACATTTGGAATACCTGCTTGACCAACACCATGCTGTGGTGCAGGAGATGCTCCTCAAACGATCAGAGGATCATAGATTGTGGTACAGAGCCTACCCTTTGACTTATAAATTCTCAGATTCCATGAAGCACAATGGGGTGGCACTTCAATTCCGCGCATCAGTAAAATTGCGACCCAAAGGGTACAACACAGACAGAGATGGCAGGATAGTGATGGTGAAGGGACGCCTTAGGGGAAGCTATATATATTTTTGGTGGTATATGCGCCTAAAGTAACTTGGCACGTGGACTTAGATAGCACACATCTGCATTGAACACCTACAAACAATTTCTCAAAAGGGCTATAACAAGCCATATAGGACTTCATAATGCCTGGAGAGCACTCGACCCCAGCTCTAAAGATTTTACATTTTACTCTCATGTACATCAGACATACTCTTGATTAGATTGTATTTTCATCAGCCAAGCGATGATGGGTGACCTAAGAGTAGCAAAAATTCATCTGATCGAGGGGAGGAGCTTGGCGGGCATCCGAGATGGCCGCTTGAGCACAGCGCTCTCCGGACCCTCGCCGCTCCCGACATTTTATCCTGGCTGAATCCTGATTTCTTGCAAGAATTCGTGTAGGGGACGCTTGGCTGATTACCCTGGCACTTTTCAGGAATCGATTTGGATCTCGTATTCCTGAGTTATGATGCTCTGAACTTTTGGGCTCCGCCCTTGAGGTGCGCCCGGGACGGGGTGCGGTACTGTAGCCGTCCTGCAATTGAACAACAACGGCAGGAGATCTGGCCTTGTGGGTCCCCCCTTCCTAGGTTTCGGTTTCGATTCTGTTCCGACTTGGGCCACGGCTGTGGATGTCGTGTTGCGACTGAGACTTGGAGGCGGATCGGCTGTTGGGCTTTCATGTGACCTATTTGCTGGTTTGGCGACCTCCACCCGAGTTGTGCCCCCTTTTTATGTACTTTTGATCCTGTACTTTGGGTGTCGGGCCCGTCGTACCTGGTGGCTCGTCCTGTGACGCATCTTCAAAATGGCGGGCAGAGGGGACAGAGAGACGCGCAAGACGAAAACACCTCTGCGCGGAGCTCCAGTTCAATCGAATGTCATGGACCGTTATACCCATTCTAAGGGGTCCCCCGGAGCTGCCCTGCCTGGTTCTAGTATTGCGTCCGAACGAATTTTGGAAGAATCGGCGGAGCCCTCCTTACAGGATATCATGGGCGCCATCTCGGGTGTGAGAGAATCCATCGGCCTACAGTACGAGGCCTTGGCCCACAAACTTGACACCGTGGCTATTGAGGTGAATCTGATTCGTGCTGATCTCGGCAAGACGAATGAGAGGGTACAATCACTGGATATTAAATCCTCTAGCCTTACGAATGACGTCTCGGAGCTCCAAACTGAGATTGGAAATCTCCGTCGGGGGAATGACTTCATGACCCGTCGCCTGGAGGACTTTGAAAATAGGGCGCGTCGCTGCAATGTTCGCCTGGTTGGTGTACCGGAAAACCCTGAACCCCACTCGGTGGATCTCCTGGTTGAGGATCTGGTCTTGAACCATTTGGCCCCTTCTGGTCTCACAAAATTTTTCACGGTGGAACGTGCACATCGTGTTCCAGGGGGCAAAGTCAAGCCGGGAGCCCCGCCGAGACCCATTGTAGCGAAGCTTTTTCATTATAGAGACCGGGACGCTATCCTGCAGGCCTCGCGGGTGAAGGGCCCGGTGGCCTTTGAGAACGCTACGGTGAACTTTTACCCGGACTTTTCCCAACAGGTTCAGAGACAACGTATGGAGTTTCGTGGTGCCAAGAAACGTCTCCGGGATCGGGGCCTACGTTACGCCATGCTCTTTCCCACTAGACTCCGGGTTGAATACAATGAACGTACCCTTTTCTTTGATCGGCCAGATGCTGTTAATGACTGGCTGGACTCATTGCCTGACCGTCCTCCTGAGACAGACTCCGCCGCTCACCCTGGCGGTGCCGAAGGTGGTGTGGAGATCTAACTGTTCGGCTCTTATGTCTTATTTTGAATACATTCTCAGGGGTGTTGGCCGGCGTCCCTCTACATTGCGATCATTCTGTCTTTTCGTTTGTTATTTTTGTTCTTGCTGAGGTCGGGGGTGGATGGAACGGAGACCTTTCCTCCTCCGGGGTCTTTGTGTAGAATAGGGGTTCTTGGGCGACAGGCACACTGCAGGTTGGGGTGGCTCTTTAGCTTTTTGCAGGGGTGCAGGGTGGGGGGTGTTTCTCTTCAGTTTGGGGGAGGGGGGTTGGGAAGTTTTTTCTTTTCTGTGTGTTGTTTTCAAGGCGATTTGCTCCTGTGTTTGCTGCTGTTTCTGATGTCTAGCTCATGGACGAGGGGTCTTGGCTCGGGTGGTTGGGATGGGGGGTAGAGGGTTGAAATTTCTTTCCTGGAACGTTAATGGCCTGGGTGATCGTATTAAGCGCAGTGTGGTCTTAAAATGTATTCGACGTTTGTCACCGGACATTGTTTTCATGCAAGAAACCCATTTGATTGGTAATGTTTGTTATGCGATGAATAGATGGGGCTACCGCCTTGTGGCGCACTCAGGGTTTACCTCCGGATCTAGGGGTGTGGGTATTCTTGTTCGAACCTCCCTCCCCTTGGCTATTGATGAGGTGATTCATGATGACCGTGGGAGATATACTGTCCTGGTGGGTAGATATGAAGGCCGCACCCTATCTCTCTTCAATGTTTATGTTCCCCCGGGTTTGCAGGCCTCTACTTTTACTGACTTGGGCCGTGTTCTGTTGGATCTCCCTGATAGCACTCTCTTTCTTGCCGGTGATTTTAATTCGGTGCTTTCCGGCCTTCACGATCGCCATCCCCCTAGAGATACCCCGCAGGCTCAGCAGTGGTTGGGTGGGTTTTTGGATACCTTTGGCCTTGTGGACTGCTGGCGACTGTTGCATCCTACTCAACTCCAATACACCTTCCATTCTGGGGCCCATGGCAGTCTGTCCCGGCTGGATTATTTCCTGATGCCCGCAGCCCAATCATCGGCGGTTCGTGAGATTTTACACTTGCCGAGGGGTATTTCTGATCACTCGCCGCTCTGGCTTCGTTTTGAGGTTGGGGTAGAGGCGGCGGGCCGAGTGGCTCCCATTAACCCTTGGTATCTTTCCTCCCCTGAGACTCGTACCCTCTTGCTCAAGTCCATGGATTCATATTTCCTGGAAAATGAGGGGTCGGTCTCTTCGGCTGTGTCCCTGTGGGAGGCTTTTAAAACCGTGATTCGTGGACAGGCCCTTTCCTTGATTGTTGAAGCTAAGAGGGCAGGGAGGAAGGAGGTGGTGGAACTTGAGGGGGAGATCTCTGCTTTGGAGGACGAGTTGGAATCTGGTGTCACGCCTGACAAACTCCATGCCCTGGGTCTCAAACAGTTTGCGTATAAATCTCTGGTCACTGACGCTGCAAAGGTGATGTTTCGTGAGCAGCAGGGCAGATTGTATGATGTGGGTGACAAAGCGGGAAAACTCCTAGCGTGGTTGGACAAGAAAGAAAGGGTTAATCGTGTGGTGCCCGTGATTCAGTCTGCGAGTGGTGAGAAAGTGATAGATCCGACCGCCATTGTTGATCGTTTTGCGGAATATTTCCGTGTGGTATATGCTCCCGTGTCTGTGAGGGATGTTGACGACTCCCGCCTTCTTCTGCGTGATATCGCTTTGCCCTGTGTCACCGACTTGGACCGTATTGCTTTGGACTCCCCTTTTACGAATGATGAGATAGCCAATGCAGTTCGATCGCTCCGTTCGGGCAACGCACTGGGCCCGAACGGTTTGCCTATTGAGTTGTACAAATTATGCCCCGATAAGGTGGCGCCGTATCTCCGCGCCATGTTTCTAGAATCTCGTGAGCGGAACATGCTTCCCTATGATCAGCGTCTGGCGACAATCGTCGTCATTCCCAAAGAGGGTAAACCACGTGACCTCTGTTCCTCGTATAGGCCCATATCCCTATTAAACGTTGAACCTAAGGTGTTGGCTAAACTTTTGGCGACCCGTCTCCTTTCGGTTCTTGGAGAGTTGGTCCATCCGGATCAGTCTGGCTTTATCCCGCATCGCAACACTGCTCTGAATTTACGTCGCCTTCACGGCGCGCTGGCGAGGGCGGGGCTTTTGACTGAACCGGCCATTTTGGCGTCCCTAGATGCCTCCATGGCCTTTGATACTGTGGAGTGGCCCTATTTATGGGCGACACTTGAGAAATTCGGATTCGGGTGCGAGTTTATTAGCTGGATTAGGCTGTTGTACGCGGAACCTCTGGCGCAAGTTGTAGTGAACGGTAGAGTGTCGGCCCCCTTTTCCTTGGGCAGGGGTACCCGTCAGGGCTGCCCCTTGTCCCCTCTGTTGTTCGCGCTCGCTCTTGAACCGTTGGCGGCCTGGCTCCGTTGGGAACCGTCCCTTAAAGGTATTCGTTGGGCCCCGGACTTCGAAGACCGCGTCTCGCTTTATGCGGACGACATCCTCTTGTATCTTACTTCCCCTCGCAAGTCTCTATCTGTTTTATTTGACGTTCTTGCGTCCTTTGGCGCTAACTCAGGCCTCGTCATCAACTGGTCTAAATCCTGTGTATACGTTTTGTCTGGTATCTTGCCTCCGTTGCCGAGTAGACTTCCTCTTCAGGTGGTCCGGGATGGTTTCAAATACTTGGGGGTGTTCGTTACCTTGGATCCGTCCCTTCGTTTTGATCGTAATCTCCTTCCCCCGTTGCTTAGGCTCCGTTTGGACGTTGCCCGCTGGCGCAAACTTCCCCTGTCTCCACTGGGTCGGGCGGCCCTGTTTAAGATGATGTCACTACCGCGGTTTCTCTACGCTCTCCAGAATTATTATGATCCTATCCCCAAGACCTATTTTCGGGAGATTGAGAGCCTTCAGAGGCAACTTATTTGGGATGGGCGACCGCGCATTGCTCTCGCTAAACTTTCCATCCCGTGGTACGATGGGGGCATGGCGCTCCCCGACATTAAGAGATACTACTGGGCTTCCCATCTGTCCGCTATTAATCACGCTATGTTCTCTCCGGGTCGTAATCCGGCGTTTGAGATGGATAAACTTCAGCTTCCGGGAGGTGACTTTAATAGAGTGCTCTATTCTCGCTCCGCTGGGCGCCATCTTGTGGGACCTACTTTGACTGCTTTGACTGTGTGGCGTGCTGCGAATGTGAGCCTGGGCTGGGAAGATCGCTTGACGTTGGCGACGCCGCTTTATGCTTCAGAACGTCTGGGCGGTCTTTGGTCTTCCAAGGGTTTCGACCGTTGGGACTTGATTGGGATCTCTAAAGTGGGGGATGTATATTCGAAGGGTTCGGTGCGCCCGTTTCAGGCCCTCCAGGCTGACTACGGCCTGAGTAGTCGGGAATTCTTTCGTTATTTACAGATCAGGCACGCTTTGGTTTCGGTGTTTGCTCCTGGTGAGATTCCGCCTGACTCTTCCCCACTTGAAGACCGTATCCTTGACGAACATCTTCCTGATAGCACTATCTCCCTGATTTATAAAAAGTTGATTAACAATCGGATTGACTTATTGGCCCGGCTTCGGGAACAGTGGATGGGAGATGGGTTGGAACTTGATGATGAGGATTGGCAATCGGCCCTCTCCTCTCCGAAGGAGGTGGCTATACCGGCTCGACTCCGTTTGGTCCAATTGAAGATCCTTCATCGGGTGTACGTGACGGGACCGCGACTGATGGTGATGGGCTTTTCCTCCGATGGACTGTGTAAGCGTGGATGTGGTTTGCGTGCCACTTTCCTGCATATTCTTTGGGAGTGCCCGATGGTGGCTGCTTATTGGGTGGCCGTGCTTGATCTGATGACTGTGGTGACGGGGATATCCTTGCGACCGGAACCTCGTCGCTGTCTTTTGAATGTTTGGGAGCCCACGGACTATTCGGTGGCACAGACTAGATGGGCCACCCTGGGCTATATGATCGCGAAGCGAGATATTGCGCAACTCTGGGGGGCCTCCAGGCCCCCTGCCCTCTCGCAATGGGAGGATAATATGGATTGGTCCATGTTCCGTGAGAAAACTGTTTATGTGGCCAGGGGTAGACCCAGGGCATGGGTGAAGGTGTGGGGTCAATGGAACGAATACCGTGGCGACATTTGTACTCCTCCCCTTGAGGACACTGTCGAGACTACTCTATCTCCCTAGGCTGGCGTTCCCGGAATCTTCATATAGGGACTGAGCTGGTGTCACCGGCTCTTCCCCCCTTCTTCTTCCTGGTCTCTGCCCCCCTCCCCCCCTCCACCCCCCGCTCCGTGCTCCTTAGTGCTTAGGATATTATTATTGCACCTCCGTTGCTGTCCCCCCCTTGCGTCCCTTGGGCTGACCTTCAGTGATACACTCTCGCCTTTTTGTATGTTTGTTCTTTCATTTATATAAAACCTGTTTTGGTCCTGTATATAATGTGGAGTATTGCATTGTTGATTGACGGTTACCTCTGCGGGCTTATGTGATATGTCTCTCCTCCTTTTTAGCGGCTGGCCCGTGTGGTTGTAGGCCCATCCTTGTACATTTCTGCTTGCTCAAATAAAGGTTTTTTAAAAAAAAAAAAAAAAAAAAAAAAAATTCATCTGATCATGCACCGATTTTGACATCCCAAGACTGGGGTAACCCCCATCCAAAATATTCGCTCTGATTTTTTCCAAATTCACTAGCGCGTGATAGGCTACTAAGAGAAGAACTATGAAAGACAATCAGGGAATTCTTTCAAATAAACCAACCCCAGGAAACCACACTGTTAAATAATTGGGGCAAATACTAACCTCCTCTCTTAATAAACAGTGGATGAAGGAGTGAAAAATACTAGAGGAGTAATTGTTGAAGCTTGAGTATGGTCGCAAGTCAATCCCACTCGTGCACTCCAATGTAAAATATCTGCAGTGAAGGGGAAACTAAATGCAATTTACACCAATAGCGTAGAATTCACACTTCTGTGCTTAAAACACACCTCCTTCAAATAAGGCCGGGGCTTACTTGGCAAGTCAGCTCTGTGTTAAAAGAGAAAAGGAATACATTGGTAAAATACTGGAAGACCCAGGGGACATAGAAAGCTCAGAGCAAGGTAAAGCATGGGCATTTGGCACATTGTACAAACAATTATACAAGACTAACACGCAATTACAGCTTGACTTTCTCACAGGAGTAGAACTCCCACAGGTAGCACCATCCCAAAATGAGATTCTAGAAGAACCTGTTACAGACGAACAAGTACCAAGGACAATTAAAACTCTAAAGTGTCATCTTCAGGCCCAGACGGAATCACAGTACAATTCTATAAAACGTTTATTGCCAAAATGGTGCCACAACTCATCGCCCTTTTCAACTATTTAGCAAAAAGTCAAGCAGTTACTCCCTCCATGAGAGAAACTTTGATAATTATGATTACAAAACCCGGTAAAGATCCCCTACTCTGTTGTTCCTACAGGCAGATTGCACTACTTAACATAGATGCGAAGCTCTACTCTAAAATATTAGCTTCTCGATTGGAGGACATGCTGCCAGATCTTAGCCACCCAGATCAATCGGGATTTATCAAAGGCAGGCATACACATGACAATGTCAGAGGGGTGGTCCATCTAATCGAGAAGGTTTCCAAGCGCCAAATACCGGCAGACCTGCTAGGTTTGGATGCTGAAAAGGCATTTGACTGGGTTAACTGGCATTTTTTCTTACACACACTCAAACGCTTTGGTTTTTGTGACTCCTTCATCACCATAATACAAACTGATTACGCTACTCTCAAATCCAGGGTTTTGGTTAATGGAATCAGCTCAGAACTCTACTATTTAGGAAGTAGGAGACGACGGGGGTGACCCTTGCCCCACATTTTTTTTGTGGTAAGCATAGAACCTTTGGCGGCCAAGATTCTAACATTTCCAAAAATTGGGGATATTTTGTTCGGCTCGGTAGAGCATAAAATGTCGTTATTTGCCAATGATGTGTTATCAACACTTTCTACTCCATAATCATCTTTGATGGCTCTCCACGAGGAACTACTAAGCTTGGAGAAAGTTGCCGGTTTTCATATCAACTTGTCTAAATCTTGCCTTCTGAATCTCACTTTGCCTGAGACAGAAATGGAAGCCTTAGTAAAAGCCACCCCATTTCAATGGGCTAAAAAACAAACTGACCTATTTGGGCATTAAGATTACTCCTAATTTATCAGCTCTATACCAAGCAAATTACCCTCCTGAAATGCAACAGTTAAATGCTAAAACATTGGATTCCCTTGTATATATTGTGGATTGGTTGAATAAATGCAATTAAAATGACAGTATACCTGAAACTTCTATATCTATTCTAGGCACTACCTATATGCTTAGATAGGGCTTCTTCCCGACTCTTTCAACCTTAATCACTCGCTTCATTTGACAAAAAGGAAGAGCTCTGTTACTTTTTAAATTACTTCGATGCCCGAAGACAGATGGGGATCTGGCCTTGACAGATTTTCACCTTTACTATAAAACTGCCCAATTGTGAGTCATGTTCAAGTGGTCAATGCGGAAATCTAACAAACATTGGCTACACATGGACAGGGCAATAGTGGGTAGAGTTATATGGGATGTACTCTGGAAGCCTAAGGGAGACTGATCCCCAAATGCACAACTGAGCACCCCTAAGAAAACACTCCTAAAAATGTGGGACTAGGTGAATAGCTCGCCGGAATGGACTACTTTCCCTTCGCCATGCACACCAATTCATTTTCATCCAGCATTTCTGCCATCTGCACAGACCTATGATGTCTGGTAGGAGGGGGGCTGCCTTACTTTGTCGGAACTATTCCACAATTGGGATATACTAACCTTTGAACATTGTCAAAGTAATTTTCATCTGCCCAGTACAGAACACTACCATTATTTACAATTGAAACACTGGTCATTACAGCCGGAGGTCTGAGCTGGCGCCAGCAGGTAACTCACACCCATAGAGCAGTTTGTATGTTAGGCAGGTTCCTCTAAGGGCACAATCACCTTTCTAGACTCACTACTGTCGAGTACATCACATGTTTCAAAGCCATGTCACATACATTTTTGGGAAAATAATTTGGGCAAAGAAATAACTGAGGGACAACCGAAAACACTGTGGAAGGCCATAGCTGAAAGCAATCACTCCTTATGCATGAGAGAAGCACTTTATAAGATACTTTACAATTAGTATATGTAGCCCACAAAGCTAAAAACAATCTTTCCTAACAAGTCCAATCTTTGTTGGAGAGGTTGTGGCATCCAGGGAGATTTTCAACACATCTGGTGGGATTGTCCAACAATTCACCCTTGCTGGGAGGAAATTTTAGTGCAGATTAAGGTGTTGGGCTATCCCATCCCTACAACCCCTGACTTCACACTTTTGGGTCTCCGGGACTATTCTTTGAAATTTCACTCCAGGAATGTTAGGGCCATAATGTGGATCTGTTTAGGTGTGGCCAAGCTTGCAATAGCAGCTGCTTGAAAAAAGCATGAGTCACCATCTTTTACACAATGGCTTGCAAGATTATGGCTGTGGGCGGGGAACTATGACCCCCGTTGCTGTGTATCTCACGGTATGTTCAAATTATGGATCTTTTTGAATTTTTTGTTTATAACTTATTCGAACTAGCTTCCGTCAGTCTGCCATTCGTGACCCTATGCGTTGTCCCTCTAGTTAACATCGAGAATTAGACGTAACTTGTACTCAGTCCTAATGTCATTAGGTACTTGTGGATCGTTATGCACGATTGATTGATGTACTCTTTTATTTAGATGTACGTATCGAGGACCGTTTGAAGCAGGAAGGTACTATCCATGTGAGACCGATTCAAGATCTTTGGAGGAACAAATATTCTTAGCGGGTAAGCCGCCGACGATATGCTGGATGTGGGCGGTGCAGAGATTTAGTCGAACCCCTTTGAAGCGGTGACCTTTGCTGAAACCCTTCCATCTTTAATTATTTTTCCTTCGTGTTTAATCTTATTTAGATTCCAAGCGGATTTATGCTTGCAGTGACATTCCTAGCTGCGACCGTTTGGATCCACAAATCGTGGCCGAGGTAAAATGGGGATCCTCTAACTTGAATTTATGGGGAGGCTACAGTAGCAGTTAAATAGTAGAGCCCTCTGAAGAACTGGCCCCATGTTGAAAAGAAAACTTGAATCTTTACCTCTTTCAGTGAAGAAGGATACCATCTCTCTGAGGGTAGCCATATGACCTTGGGAGAATGTATATGGAAAGTTTGCCGTCTCTTCTTTTTTTAATGTGATGAAATGTGATATTTGATATTTATTGCATCTAGGGATTTCTGTGTGCTAATTCTGGTGTTTTGATTTAATCATGGTTTATTCATTATTCTATTTTCAACATTGGAGCTCACCTTGTATGGGTGGCGATTTTTTGAAGCAAAACGATACAGGTTGAATTGTACATGACTATCTAATCGAATGAAATGTGCATAAACTATATTTGAAACTGTGGTCTTTATTAAAAATTCTTTGTTCCACTGTTGACTGGTCTTATCGAGCATAAAACTGTAAATTAGTAAACTCTATATCTGACTGTTGAAACTAAATTTTATTTTTTTCTATAACAGGTTGGTCACGGTGTATCTTTTATGTGTCGTGTCTTCCCCTCTCCCTCGGCATGAAAGCCCTGACGAAGGTGCGCCCGCAGATCTGGGCTTTGCACCGAAACGCGCGTTGGCGTCATTTGAATTCTGGATCCTGCCTTATCGATCTGGGCCTCCTGGCAGTGTGCCACGAAGGTCCTGCAGGGTCCCCTCCTTGTGTCACTCTGGGGATTACGTTGAGGAATGTGTATTGAGTATGATATATCTGTGGATGTTTGTGTGTGACTGAATGAGATTAGAATGCATGTTTGTTGAGAGGTTGATGTGGGGGATTCTTATGATGTGTATCTATTGATGTAATATCTGTGTAATTATTTATTGATGTATCATGTTATCTAATGTTTTGAATGAAAAGTATATAAACGAAATAATGCAAAAAAGAAAATAAAGATTTTTGTATATCGATATTTGTAATCATTACACTTTGTGACCTTTATGTCGCCCTCTGGTGAGTTCCATGTTGCATTTTAAAATGAGTGGACTCTTTATGAGCCATTATTCAATTCGTTTGGGTGGACCTCTTCTTGTGCAGTAGTGTTATTTCCCCTGACGTCTGCCCTTATTCGTTGCAGGGGGCCCCTTTTCTATTGGTTTATGGTGGGCACTCACAATGGAAAGGATAGCAGACATATTCAGAGATGGTTTCAAAAAATGTGAGTATTCGTGGGTGGGTCCTCTAGCATACCATCAATCCTGGGGCCTTTCAGAGTCTGCACTCCCCCATTTCTCTCCAAAGAATGCCCTATTGAGCAGGGTGTGCCCCAGGGCTCGGCTCTCAGCCCTACCCTATTCAATGTGTACGTCCAACCTCTGGCAGAAGTAGCCAGGAGACAAGGACTGTCATTGGTGTCCTACGCTGATGACACCCAGCTAGTGGTGGCATTGAAAGATGATAGAGGTCTTGGCGCACAGAATTTTAAACAGACTCTCCTTGACATCACTAGCTGGATGATGGCGAATTACCTCCAGCTTAACGCCGGTAAAACGGAGGTTTTGCTGGTGGGCAAAGAGACAACTGCCTGGGGGAATTGCTGGTGGCCAGAGTCCCTAGGCCAACCACCTGAGCCTAAAGACTGTGTAAAAAATCTGGGAGTCTGGATTGATTCTGCCCTGAATTTCACCCACCACACTAAGAAAGTGGCTGCCACCTGTTTCGGGATTCTGCGTAATCTCAGGCCGATTTTTAAATTCTTCGACCATCAAACCCGCCAACTGGTGGTTCAGTCAGCCATTCTCTCGCGGCTGGACTACGCTAGCTCCCTTCTGCTAGGGGCAAACGTAGCAGAGAAGACTAGACTCCAGCGAGTCCAGAATGCCGCCGCCAGAGCTTTGACTGGTCTCCCCCGTCATAAGTCAGTGACCAGTGTCCTTACGAAACTCCACTGGCTTCCTGTGGAAAAAAGGATCCACTTTAAAACTTTATGCTTAGCATTTAAGATCCTGAAAACTGCCTCTCCCCCCATGTTATGTCCACTCCTTTCATCCTACGTTCCCCACGCACTTTGCGCTCTGAGGGGCAGAATCTAGCTGTAGTCCCCCGCATTAAATTAGCCAGAATGGGCGGCCGCTCATTCAGATTTCTTGCGGCAAAGCTCTGGAACGAACTCCCTACTCAAATGCGGGGACTGAACGATTTGCTATCCTTCAGGAAAGCTATAAAAACTCATCTCTTTTGTTAGTCTGTAATATCTCCAACTTTCTCCCCTCTGAGTTTCATGCAGCCACCGCCGGGACGCCCCTTGGCTGGGGCAGCCGTGCGCTATACAAGTCCATATAACATTAACATTAACATAACATTTTACTGGCCTGATCAATAAATGCCTCTTTGGGCCACTTCAAGATAGAATAATTATACACTGATCTTCCCAACTGACGGCAATTAATATTTCATGTGGAACACCTCCCTGTTACCCTATTATTATTTTGGCCACTGCAGTGGCAGTATTAGTTTCATATTGTTATTTTCCATTGGGTGGAGAATGAGGGGGAGGGGAGGAAGAAGCGGAGGGGAGGAAGAAGGGGAGGGTCTAGTTTAAGTTCATGTTGAAGTGATGGCATTTTGTTATGTCTATTATATGTCAGGTGAAATATCTTAATTCTCAAGGCAAGACTGTACTATTTTGTGGCTCCTAAAGAGTAACTTAGAGGTCTATTAACATAACATGTATGTTGCTGTTTCCTATAAGATGTGAAATATGAACAAAAAGAAGTTTGAGGAAAAAATATATAAGCTATGCCTATTGGCTTTGTCAAGGGGGCACCACAATAAAATACAAGGTAAGCCTTTAAGCATTGTCAAGGGGTCACCATGTTATAAGAACAATAATCATAAGTTGAAAGCGTCATTATACACAATGGGATGACTAAATATGCTTAAATGCATTTATTATCAACAAGCATTGCGTATTTCATCAATAAAATTGTCAATAAAACATATTTCTTTCAAAACCACAGTAAACATGTGTTAAAATCTTACTTTCACCACTTCAGGCCATATAATGTAGCAACAGTACCAACCACTAGGGGTTCCGGCACTCCTGAGCTGAAGAGCATCAGGCCCTATCTCTGGTCATATTTAAGAAATGCTGAAAGGACTCCCCAGGTCATACATCCTATGACATGGGAGACATAGGGTTAACTCCTCTAAATCCTTCCTGGGGGCTACTACGCTCCCTTCAGCCCCCCACAATACAAACAAAATAAGGGGCCGATTAGGATCGCGGTGAATCCGCATCCTCCGGGCCGGCGGAAGCCACCGCCGGCCTGGAGGATGCGGATTCACCGCCGCGGACATTGGAAACACCCACCGCCACATTAGGATGGCGGTGAGCCATATTAGGATGTAGGCTGAAACATGCTTTTCCACGGCGGCTTTTCCGCCGTGGAAAAGCATGTGGTCTTTTGTGTTTGGGGGCCCCGTTGCAAAGCATGCATTTTTTACCTTGCGGCGGGTGCTGCTTCAAGCAGCACCCGCCGCAAGGTTAAAGATACGGGATGTGACCGCCAGGGTGGTGGTCACATCCTAATTGGTATGGAGGGACCGCAGCTGCCCCTGCGGACGGTCCCTCCACCTCGGGGGTGGCGGACGGACGCAGGTCCGTCCACCATCCTAATAGGCCTCTAAGTTAGTGGTTCCCCTCGCCCTCCCTGGGGCACCACAAGGGAGAATGTTAATATTGATGTTAATGCACGCAATGATACATGTATGTACAAAACCTAAATAGAATCATTGTTGTCGAAGTCCCCCGATATGACCTCTCCATGAACCCAAATCAAAAATAAGTTGTTAGGCAGGCCCTGCACGCTTAGGACTGAGGCTACTGATTGATAGATCACAGGTGGGTTGGCACATAACCAGCAGGACAAACGAACAAACAGAAAAAACTCATATTAGTCCCACAGATAGGAAGCGACACCACAATGGTCCTAGGAGATTGGCCCGAATAAAATGCACATGGCCAGAGGGGCGTGCGTTCCCAAAATACCATAACATTAGATGCCACATAAAGTTACGAACACTAGCCAATCAGGACACAGCACACACTACACATGAAGTGATCACACGCTCCCCATACCAGACATCTGGACATGTTACCCACTGGCCCTCATTGTGTCCATACAAGGCTGAGACCCACCTGCATTTGTCATCAGGTGGGAGTCATTTATGGCTTCATGACAAGAAAAAAAGAAAAAACAACAATTGATAGACAGAATGCAGAACAATGTGATACATTCACCCCACTACAGAGATCTGGGCCTACATCCATCGTTTTTTTGCTCACCATATCCTTTCAGTTTGAACCCAGCCATATGCAAATCAGTCTTGACCCTGTGCCCAATGGGAACAGTCCAGCCCAACTGCCAGGCTAGGTCCTCCCTCGACTGGAAACAAGCATCCCAGGACCGGTTTCGGGGTTTCATCCCTCATAAGCCAGGATAGCTTGACCAGTGGCATGTGTTTGCTTCATGACAAGAACCACATTCCACTCCCGAACCAGGATCTATGTATTGTTTTATGATGGTTCACGAAATGTATATTAAGACATTCAAAACGATTGTACCTTGAGTCCGTCCTCACACCCGTTACTATATGCCGCTATTTTTAATTAAACAAACTTGTCTTCATTTTTTTAAGGTTATTTCATATTCGAGTAACAAGAGAAATGTTCAAATAGGCCCCTCACAGGCAATTATGGGGTGTCCCAGACCCAGAAGAATGAGTTCTTAATAAACAGATGTGGTGCTTTAGGTTTCTGCCTCCCTGTGGTTTTCTTAGCTCTGTTTTTTTGTTGTTGGGGATGCCCCAATCCCGCGCTGTGCTCCTGTGGGCAGAGAGAGCACGAGTGTGCCCCCTGTCCCGCTGGCCTCACGGCCAGAGTGGTGTGATGGTGTGCCTTCTCTCACCTACATGGCAACTTTTCTTGTCTGTTCCAGCGGATGGGTTCCCTGAGGCTCCATAATCGCATTGGGCTCTGTGGGGCGGAATCCCCGAGCTGATAGAAGGGGAGACTCTGCAAATAATATGCTGACCCACCTCGGGGATTTGGGGAAACAGCGGCAGAGCACCATCTTGTCTGCTTAGAGGTGAAATCTTCGACAGTTAACATCTCAGGCTTTGCTTGGCCGATGTTCATGATTTTTAGGTTGTTTTGTTCCTGGTGGTGAGTGCTAGCCATCTGGAGCATTTTCAGCGGGTCTCACTTGTTTTACTGCCCCCCTCTGCCAGCCTTCTCCTCTGCTCTGCACTCCACATGCCACATAGTCTAGGTCACCAGGGGGCCAGTGGAGTTCAAATGTTCCTCATACTGGAGCACAAAAGTTATAAGCGGGTGTGCACCACTGGCTTTGGAAAACCCCACCTAGTCCTGGGGGGTGATTTAGGCAAAGTCTTTAGTCCATCAGGGCATCAGGTTACTTCCCCTTAAAGCTGTTCACCATTCTGGTGGTGTACCTGTCCAGGTCAAAGGTTTTGCTCACTGTCTCTCCCTTGTGAGGGGCTTGTAATAGTGGGTGGAAAGCTGTGAATGCCAGACACCCCTGGCCATTCATTGGATGCAATTTCATCTCCATCCCAACCCCTCTGCAAAGCATTCTGGGACACTCCAATATGGCAGAACCTTTTTCTCCTGGTCAGTGCTCCTGTTTAAAACCAGAGGTGTGGCTATGGTAAAGGGCAAGTCCTCCCTTGTGGTCACTCCAAGCAGGTTCTAGGGCAGCTCCCTACTCCTACTGGTTTTATAGTCAGGTTGCCTAGGAAGATAAAAGAGCAGGCGGGGGTGTGAGTTATAGCTGATAGTAGCAGGGGAGGCATCCTTTGAAGCTCAGGAAAGGGCTAGGAACAGCCCGCAGGCCATTCATTATGCTAAAGGAAGAAAACCACCTCCCCAGGCCTAAATCCTTTGCCCCCTCTGGGAAAACTCCAAATGTCACTACAGGGGAGCTATCTAGCTACCAGGTGACAGTTTAATACTAACAAGCTTTAGGCAGGAAAACAGTAACTTTAAAAAGTGCTCAATAGGTAAACAAACTTGGATTTCACCATTAAATTGGATAATTATTTTAAAAAGTCACAAGCTGCTACAAATCCAAATTTAGCATTTAATACATGTAACAATGTAGCCCTGGATCTCCCTATGGAAGCTGCAAGCCTTGCTACAGTTAAATAGTTTTGGGGCTATTTCACTGTAAGGGAATGTTTGATATTAACTTTTATATGTCCACCTTTTGAACACCATGCACCCAGCCTTTTTGGAAATAAGGTCAATTTGGGGGTGAGTAATTAATATTTAAACGGAAGATTTAGGTCTGCCAAAAGTAGTTTATTTTGACAGGTCACATTTTCAGTTTAAAACTGCCCCAGGTATGCTACCAGTGTGCAGCTAACAGGGTTCTTACCATGATAAGCTCTCACATGCAGTCCATACATGTGTGCACATGTGTTCAAGTGTAACCAGCCCAGTGCGCCTTACCCTAGCTGCAGCACAGTTGCCTTATCTTAAAATGTAGACACTGGCGGTAACTATGCTCAGTCAAATTACTATGAAATTACCATAAGTGAGAAGCAGGTAGTGAGAGTCACCCACAATAAATATTAAAAAAACAGGTGATCAATAGCAAAGAATCATGGTGGACTAAATGTATAGTATCTGTTTGCGACAGCTTACTAAAGTCAGACTTACTAAAATGTAAAAGTGAGAGTGAGGTTTTTACCTATTAAAAACGGTTAACTTAACAGGTCACCCTGAGGGTTCCTTGCTGCAGTGGCCAGACTGCTAAGGCTTGAAACATCTGTGTTCCTTTGCCACAATAGTGAATAGCACAATAAGTGCTACAGTCCACAGGTGACATTTAATGTTTTATGCAATTGGTGTATTTTAGTACAAAATATACAACATCATTATAGAAAAGTGAAATAAGCCAAACAGGCACTAGCCAATTCCTACATATTTTAGGGCAGAGCAAATACACTGGGCACTGGACAGCCATGCCGGGTTTGCAGATTCTAATAACCAGCAATGTAAAATCAGACAAAAATGGGCGTGAACTCTCAAAAAGGGACATTTTCTCACAGGAAACTAAACCAAAACTCTCAAAAGAGTGGAGAAATTCACTACCCAGACTAAATATCCAGCTGCAAATCAAACAAAATATTAAAATCTTCAGAGACGATTATGATGCATAAGCAGTAAAGAAGGTCCCTACAGGAAGCTGGTTTTTATATGGAGTATACCTGTTAGAAATGGGTCTCTGGTTGGCAGAGGTGGGTACCTTTGACCAAATAGGGACCCTTCATTCTAGTCAGGGTAAGGGGGATACACACTTTAGATAACCCCTGCTCACCCCCTAGGTAGCTTGACATGAGCAGACAGGCGTATCCCAAAGCCAATGTGTAAAGTTTTAGTAGCAACACTCACAGTAACACAGTGAAAACACCACAAATAGACACCACACCAGTTTAGAAAAATAAAGCATTTTTATTTAAACTACACAAGACCAAAACGACAAAAATCCAACATACAAAAACTCAGTAGAATGTCTTTAGAAAGGTTGTTGCAAAAATAAACTTGTAGATGATGAAATGCGACACTTTACTCACAAAGTACCTGGCATGCGTAATGCAAAAAAACCAAAAGGGTCGCAGAGAAGGTGATGCATCGATTCTTCCTGCGCTCAAGTTCCGATGCGACGAGATGGCACCTCGATGCGTTGGACGATCCTGTGCGATGCGAGAAAATTACAGCTTTACTGCAATGCGACAACATAGAGGCGATGTGTGCACGCCCAACGGGCGTGCTGCAAACTCAGTGGTTTTCTGAGCCACAACAGGGCCTGCAACACACTTCTCCGGTGATGCGACGACACCCTCGGTGACAGTGACATGCTTCTCCGGTGTTGCAGCGGCAATCAGCAGTAGTGCGCTTCCTCAGCGATGCAACGGCCCTGCGACACGCTTCTCTAGTGATGTGACGGCACCCTCTGTGCAGTGGCACGCTTCTCCAGGGATGCGATGGCGAACAGCGGCAGCGTCGACACGCTTCCTTGATGATGCAAAGCATTGCGATTCCAGCTCCCTTCAGCAAAAAGGCCTCACACACAGTTACAGGCCCTCCTGGCAGACTGGAACTCCCAGCAAGGAAGTTCAGGGAAGCTGGGGGTGAAGTCCTTTTTCTGCCTGGGGCTTCAGAAACAGGAGACCAGCTGTTCTCAGGCCATTGTAGACTTTTCTTCAGAGGGACAAAGCACACAGCAAAGTCCTTCTTCAAACAGGGGGCACAACACACAGCAAAGTCCTTTGGTTCTCTCCTTAGTAGAAACAGCAAACTGCAGGCCAAACCCAGACACACAGCAAGGGCAGTACTTCTCCTCAGTCTCTTCAGCTGATCTTCGTTAGCTGGGATTCCTCTTGATCACGAAGTAGTCTAACTTTCAGGGGTTTCAGCTCTCATATTTATACCCCAGAGGTATTTGTTCTCTATGTGTGTTGGGTTCTGGACCCAGTCCAAACCAGTTCTGGGTGCACTCTGCCAGTGCACAACTTCTTCCTTTGTCAGTGTGGGCTAGGGTCATCAGACACACCACGGGAGATGGAGCCAGCATTGTGGAAGGCAGGCACAGCCCTTTTCAGGACCAGGTGCTACTCCTCCCACCATTCCAAACAAATGCAGATAGGTCTATTCAGCCTAGTGCTGACTCATCCAGACTCCTGGAGTCACCCCAGCCCCTGTCACTCTCAAACCAGACAGTCAATCCACAAACAGGCAGAGGCACACAGAAAGGTTGAACAAGAAAATAGCCACTTTCTAAAAGTGCTATTTTCAAACACAGAATTTAAAAACCATCCTTTCTAAAAGATGTGTTATTAAATTCTGAGTTCAGAGATACCAGACTCCAATTTTCTATGCAGGTAAACATGTTACACAGCATTCCCAATTCCTGCCTATGGGCAAGATAGCCTTTCAATAGTGAAAAATGAAATTGGCAGTAATTCACTATTAGGGAGTCTTACCCACACTTGTACATGCCCTACCTTTCACATACACTGCACCCTGCCCAGGGGGGTACCTTGGGCCTACCATAGGGGTGTCCAATTTGTAAGGGAAGGGTAAGGCCTGGCTAGTGGGGGCACTGGCCAGGTCGACGTGGCAGTTAACAAACTGTGCACAGGCACTGCGATGGTAGGACTGAGACCTGTTTTCAGTGCTACTCATATGGGTGGCACAATCAGTGCTGCAAGCCCACTAGTAGTATTTGAATTACCAGTCCTGGCACACTCAGTGCGAATTACTAGGGACCTACTGGTAAAATAAATAAGCCAATCATGGGTTACCAATCACAATAACAATTTACACAGGGAGCCCTTGCACTTTGGCACTGATCAGCAGTGGCAAAGTGCGCAAAGCATCTAAACCCGCAAAAATGAAATCGAGCGCAGTGTCAAAAATACAGGAGGCAGAGGCAAAAAGTCAGGGGAAATCACGCCAAGGATGCCAGGCCTAACAATACCAAAATAAGGTTTACTTTGTAGAAAGCCCAGACAACTCTTATTGGTTTACATGGCTTAAGCTAATAATCCCAAATACTCTCTTTTGTAGTAGTGTGAGCAAGCAGATAAGCCTTATCAGAGGGTAGTGTAAATGTATTTGTTGAACACATACAGAGTCAATAAATAAGACACACACTCAAGAAGAAACTTTAGATCAATTTAGAAAAATAACAAGTGTTTTTATATTTATGTTAACACCAAGAACTTCATAAATGGATAAGCACTTTTCGTAAAAGCAAGTTTAGCAGGTAAGTAAAATGTTCACTCAAATGCGTTTTAATGTGGTAATGCTTTCCTATGGAGAAAAGGGCATATATTGATTATGGTTGTTTGCAAACAGTTCTCAGGGGTCACATTCAAGACTTAAGGTGCTAGGGGACCGAGGTCCATGAGTTCCACCAGCAGTTTGAGTTTACCTCCCCTGGAGAGTCTTCGGTGCAGAGGTGCAGGACGGGTTGGTAGCCGTTCGCACTACACTGTAGGCAGAAGGGGGGCCACCTAGAAACAGGCTGCAGAGGGGAACTTGGGATCAAGTACAGGAGTTCCCAATGGGGGATTTGGTTCATGGGGGTCCTGGGAACAGAGGAGCACTGTTGGTTGTTATGGAACCTGGCTGGGGAGCTAGGGTGCAGAGAGTTGTTGCTGGCTGGTGCATTAAAGGCACCTGCGGATCTCTGTTAGATCTGCAAAGGGGTACAAACCGGACAGCTGGGCCCCTCTCAGTGCTGGGCTCTGCAATGCTGATGTCCCTCATTGGCTGCTTGGTCTTTGTGGCATTGGAGTCCAGATTGAACTCAAACAAGCTTTGGTTGCTGCACCGGGTCCGGCACCCCATGTATTGGTGCAGAGCAGCTCCGGTTGCTCCTGGTGTCTTTTCACTTGGTGGGGATATAGATCTGACCTCAAGGAGCCCGGGGACCTCATTCTGGGCAGCTGCTGCATCAGTGGACCCAGTGAACAGCTGTTCGGTGAACCGGACATTGCGGTTGTTCCTGCAGTCTGCAGAGTACTGACTCCTCTACTCCAAGGGAGATGCTGACGGCTTGGTCAAGGGCTGGAGGCCCTCTGAGGGGTTTGGAGGATGCACAGCTGCGGGACAAGTGGGGATGTCACAATTGTCTGGACAGGAGCAGGTAGGCAGGCAGGGTTTGGCACCAAAGTCCACCAACAGTCTGCAGTTCTTGTTTCTCCAGCTCTTCTTTGCCCTCTTCTTTCTTCCGTCAATCAAATCTAAGTTCCTAGTGTTAGGGGTCACTCAGGTACTCAAATTAGGGGTGTTAAGGGGAGTGAAGGGAAGTAGCCAATGGGCTCCTTACCCTTGGGGTCACTAAATCCCCTATATGACCATTTCCTATGGGGAGTGGGCAGGATTGTCTCAGAATTCCTATTTCCACCAAAAATAAAAATGGTGGAACCCTTCTTTCAAGGGGCACATCAGGCAGCCCACCTTAGGGATGTGACTGGCCTGGTATCAATCAATCAATAATACTTTTATTTGATTTATAATAAAATCATAAAAGGGTGGATCTTACCACCATTTGGTCAATATTTAAATTTTTAAAACAACACAAAAACAGCTTCAAGTCAAAATAAAACAAAGAAGGGTAAGGAAAGAGAAAGAATATAAAATTACACGGGCCCTTCAGGGAAGTGGTCTTAGGGGAATTATGAAATTTGGAGAGGTGTTATGAATTGGATCAGGGTACGCTTTTATGACATGAAATTTCGTGGGCTTTTCAAAAGGTGGTGTAAGAGGGAAAGTAAAACTTGGGGAAGCGATGTAAGATTGGATCAGGGTGCACTTTTGTGACATGAATTGAAGTGCTAGGGAACGGGAACAAGAGAGTCCATTAGGAAAGTAAAGGTAAAGGTGGGTCCATGGGCGACTGTGTCCAGACCTATTTTTCTGAGTCCTCCTTGGTTGCAGCCTTATTTCCCAGCTCCTGAGCAGCATGCTCCAAAAATGTTATGGTATTGCAAGACAGTTTTATCCAGGACCCACTGAGGCATACGATGACGGCCGCCCTGCAGGTTCTCACCTGAGCAACTCTCAAGAGTGGTAACAAAAGCACTTTCCTTAGTTTGTGAAGTGCGGGGCATAAACAAATTAAATGCAGTAATGATTCTGCGCCGTTGTTACAAAGGCGGCAGTCGGAAGTTGGCCACGACTGTTGCCATTTGGGGGTGAGATCTTTGCTCACAAAGCAGCCCAACCGTGGCAAGCTTAATTTCCTTTTGTAATGGTCCCTGAAGCAGTCTTGCAAGTATGGATGAGGCTTCAAATTGATGTATGATGGCAGTACAAACCAGGCGTGGATTTTACCAGCCACGGCAGCTTTGTCCATTAATAGAGACGCTTGTTTGGTTGCATTGTTGGTTCGCAGTTTGAAAGCAGTGTAAGTCATGGGTGCGTGCCAAGATTCTTCCAGTGCTAATGATTGCAGCGCTTGCCTGAGGGACTTATATATTGAATTAGGAAGTCCAGCCTGTTTTTCCACTTCCAGCCAGCACAGATGTGCCAGGGAGTGATCTTCTGCGTCCCTCATTCGCCAGTAATGTTTGACTAGCGCTCCTTGTCTTGCCGGGAGCTGATTTGTGAGACCGTATTCCAAGCGTATTTGGGCTTGCGAAATATAACGCGGGATTGAGAAAAGCTTTTTAAAGAGGCTTGATTGGGCGAGGTTTAGCGCTGTAGAGTCCCGGGTTGCCATCATCTCAGAACCATATGTGAGTGATGGCAAGAATTTGGCAGCTACGATCTTTAAGATGTGGGCAGTAGAGTTTCCACGTAGATGTTTTTGGACTGTTTTGAAAGCAAATTGGAGCTGTTTAGCTTTTGATTGCCCCTGTTCCAAGTGCTGTTTATATTTTAGTTGACAGTCCAGTAAGATGCCCAGGTATTTATATTGGTCTACCTGGGTTAATGTAGTGGAGTTTATCTTCCAGATAAATTTTTGTCTTTTCTTGCGAGAGCCAGAGAAACACAGGACATTTTTTTTTTGAGGTTTGTTGTCAGTTGCGCATTCAAGAGGTACGACGCTAGCTTAGAGATCATGCGTTGTAGGCCGAGAGGAGTTTGTGACAAAAGCACTATGTCGTCTGCGTATTGTAAGCTCATTATGGGTAAATTACTCAATTTTGGTGGATCTCCCTGAATAGAGCGTAAATCGCTTTCTAGATCCGCTGTGTAAATGTTGAAAAGGCAGGGGGCCAATACGCAGCCTTGTTTTAAACCGTTAAATGTGCAGAATTTCTTTGTCAGACATCGGCCGACTCCTTTTTTCACTTGGACCCAGGTTTGTGAATACAGCTCTATAATTGCTCCCATTAGCTTTGGTGGCGCACCCCAGGCTTTCATTTTGGCCCAGAGTTTGGATCTTGGCACTTTGTCAAAGGCCGCTTTTAAGTCCAAAAAACAAGTATACAGCGAGTTAGAGTTATCAATTGCCCTTTTTGCTAGTAGGGTTATAGCAGATAAGTTGGTAAGAGTTCCCATTCCTGGGCGAAAACCTGTTTGAGTCGGGGGGATTAGCCCTATGCTGCTTACCCAAGCCTCCAGTTCTACCAGTATATTTGACGCATAGATCTTTGCCTCCACGTCTATTAAGGCAATTAGCCTATAGTTATTAGGGTCAGCGCGAGACCCAGCTTTATGTATTGGGTGTAAGATGCTGCCCCTCCACGATTCGGGAATATTCCCGGTCTTTACACTATGACAAAATAGAGCGAGTAATTGGCTGGCCCAAAACGTGGGGTCTTTCTTGAATAGGGCGTTGGGGAGACCATTTGGTCCGGGGGCTCCATCTGCTCTCAATGATTTTATGGTGTTCGAGACCTGCGTTAGTGTCATCAGGTCATTGTCACCTATATGCTTTGTTATTGGCGGTTCAAAGGTAGCTTTGGGGTGAGCGGGCTTTGAGTCTGTCATTGTTCTCAGGTTTGACAGGGCACACTCCGGAAGAGGCGCAACTTTCTTTTCTAATGGTGTATCAAGTGGAAAATTGTATAATAAGTCGATGTGGCTACACCAAAGCTGGTCAGTCATGTCTGAGTTGAACTGCCGATGTTTGCCGTTGAGCATGAAGTTTATTTTAGCCCAAAAGTCTTTTGAGTTCTGCAGCTTACTAGCATGGAGTATAGTGCACGCTAGTTTTTCCCTATGCATTCTCTTTGCCAGATTGGTCTCTCTTTTTAGCTCTTTTTTTAAGGCTGCAATTATTTTCAGAGTATGTTGTGAGAAGTGAGGATCCTTTTTTCGTTCGGCCCTGAGAAATGCATTTATTTGCCTTTTTAGTTGTCGCAGCTTTGGGGTGTACCATATCCCTCCTCTCTTTCTTATAGGTTTTTGTCCTCTGTGGTTGGATTGAAATTTCTTGTTTAGGTCCACTACAAAGGACTCCCAGATCTTTATTATATCCGTTGATGTGTCAGATTGTGAAAGCAATGCATGGCATGACGCCATTAGCTTGGAGAGGTTGTCTTCATTCCAATTTAGCCGTTGTAAATTGAAGATCTGGGTGTTCATAGATAGGGGCAGCGCTTGCTCAGACTTTTTTACTTCGATTGTCAAGGTGAAGGTCTGTGGGAGATGATCACTTTCCCCGCGTTCCTGGATATGGAAGTTTCGGATGTAAAGGAATAGGTCGTGGTCGGCCAGAGTATAGTCTATAGTTGATCCTGAATTTTTAGAAACCCTCGTTAGGGCAGCCGGTGTATCCAGATGACCCCTTCCATTTAAGGTGTACAATTGGAGGGCTTCCAACTCCATGGCGCATTTCCTTCCTATTGCACTTTGTCTGCAAAGGTTGCCCTGCCTATATGGGTAGGGAGGCTTCCCTCCTGACGTTGGATTAGATTCATATTAAAATCTCCTGTTATGAGCATGTTTTCGCTTGGATAGGTGGACTTTAGCGCGTTGATTACAGTAACTAGTTGTTTTATCCTCTTCCCCTTATGTTTTCCACCGGGGTGCATATAGAGGTTCACGATCAGGAGGCCCATTTTTGGGGAAATTTCAGTTTTAACGCATTGCATCCATGTAGAATCTAGGTCATTATGACTGAGTTGCCATAGAAGGTCCGTCGATATAAAAATGGATAGGCCTCCTTTTGCCCTGCCGGAGCGGGCCTCCTTTTGGGCTGGTGTGAAGAATTCTTTGTATCCCACAAGAGGCGTGTTTTCAGTCTGCCATGTTTCCTGGAACATTAGTATTTTGAATTGAGTAATAAACTCTATAAAGTCTTCTTCCTCCAGCTTCGCTTTTAGACCATTGACGTTCCATGAGCAGGACGTACAGCCTTGCTCTTTCCCAACCATTGGTCTGCTGTTAGTTCAGTCTGTGCTCCTATGGATTGATGCCGGAGGGGCCTGATGGTGCCTTTCGGGCAGGTCATTCATCTGACGGGCAATCGTGATTGTAATTTGCCTGAGTTGTTGGCCTTCTTCTTCTATGCTGCCTCTTAACTCTGGTCCTTTAGCGTTTTTTAGGAGGCCTCGTTTTGGATTTTGTTTCCGCAGAGGACTGGGATATCGAGCTGGCTCCACTTTCTTTAGATCAATGCCCCATGAGGCAAAATCCTCCCAATGGGTCAGGATTAGTTCTGTAACGGTGTGATCAATCCAGGTTGTTATCGTGGAATCGGAGCCTGGTTGGAAAGGATTTGGTTTAAACTCTACTAATTCCAAATCACATGATTTTAAGTGGCTCAGGCCTGGTAATTCCTCTAGGAGTTTTAAGATTGCCCCTCTGTAACGGATGTCATGGGTCCCTCTTGAGCGGTATTTCGGGATTAGCTCAATTTTGTTGCTTAAGATGTGCCGCTTTTGAATTTTTGGTCGTCTGCCCACTTTGATGAATGGGGGAGACATTCCTTCCCGGTCCATCTTTGGCACTAAGGTGAGCTGATTAACTGGCTGTGCACTGCTTGTGGTTGCTTGTTCGTTGAGGACTTGGACTTGTAAAGCGTGGGTGTCTCCCTCCTGCAGGTCTCGTGGCTTTGGTTCTTTGATTTTTGCGGGTTTGTCTACGCCAACTTGTCTATTATTTTCTGATGCTTGAATGGATAAGATGGTATCCTTTGAGCTTTTTCTTCGCTTGATGTTTGGGTTAATGACCTGCTCGTCATTTGCTGACTTGCGAGTTGGCTTATCTCTGGGTGGGTTGAAGATGCTGAACGTTTTTATTGCGTTCTGAATTGAATTTGTGCAAATTTATGACTCTTTTTAGAGGGGTTATAACCTTGTCAAGGTGTAAGCCTTTTAGGGTAGGCCCTTGCTCTGGAGTTGTTCTTATTTGAGGTGGAGTACCCTCTGACTGCTCTTTGTCATCACTGTTGCTGAGGTCGTTGTTGGTTTTTTTGGGGAGCTTTGATGATGCGCCTTGCCTGTGAGCTTTTGCTTTTCTAGCTTTCCTTTGGCGCTTCCTTTCCCTTTTGGTAAGCGTATGTACCTGAACAGTAAGATTGGGACTGAGTGCCGCAATTAGTGGGGACGCCTGAGTTGGATATGCTTCCTCTCCGTGGTCAGCTAGAGTATGTTCATGTGCACTTGTTGGTGTTGTGATGTCATTTGAGGTGGAGGGATGTAGTAGGTCTTGGGTTTCCAAGTTTACTTCTCCGCTGCTAACCTCAGGCGGCCTGCCTGGACCCTCTTTAGTGTGCTGTTGGCTAGTTGCTTGTCTTATGGTTGTGGTGGTTGCCATAAGTAAGTTTGTTGGGGATTCCGTAACAGCCCCCAATATCTGCGTCATCAGGCTTGGTACTGTGGCCAGTTTATCTATTATGTCTGAACAGTGGCATGTATAGAAGGTGGAGTCCTTGTTGAGTTGCATCCTCGTGATCATGTGGTTTAAGTCTTTTAAGTTTGATTCAATGCCCTGAACGTGAAAGGCCAAGAGGTTAAGCAGGTCGACTTGCGTGTCCACTTTGTCCGCATGGTAGGACATAGCGGCGCCTATCGTTTCCTTTGTCTTTAATAGTTGCGGCCAAATGGAGGCCGTTTGAGTGCTCTCTAGTGTTTCCCCCTGTGTATGGGTGAGCTTGGGTTGGTTAAAAGGATGCGCAAGAAGATCTAGTTGATTGCGATGCTCGCGCAGATGCGCGCTCCTTGACGATGACCTTTTGACATTGCCTTCCTCCTTGCCAGGTGTTTGGTCATATTGGGCTGCGAACTCACGCATACTCCTTTCCGATTCTGCGATCTCGCTTGCGGTTACCTTTTCTTCCTGTGAATACGATGTCTCACTGTGTTTGATGGCATCGGTATCTTCCATTACTAATCCGACAGATGGAAGATGATGCTCTTTAACTAGAGCCAATATGAGCTGGCAGCTCGGTTTACTGGGGGAATTTACCGATGGCAGCGCGTTTTGAATGTTGTTTACTGGGTGTGTTAGTGAAGGGCAGTCCTTGGTTGTTGTCGGGGTCGTTTTCTGGATGGATTGTGGGCTTTGCTCTATAAAAACCGAGTCACTGCTTGCGTCCGGGGTCCAATGGACTAAGGCACGAGCCGGTGATATATGAGCTGTTTGTTGGGGCTTGGGAATTGGGTGCCCCTTGGTTTGGTCTGAGCCATTGGCTACTTGTCGGGTAATTTGGTCATGAGACCCAGGAGGACCCAATCCCCCTCTCCCAGAGATCCTTCTTGTTTTTGTTTTCAAGGCATTGCGAGGTTCGCTATGACACCTTATGTGAAGTGATGGTGATGCTGGCGATATGGCGCCTTTGTTTGTGCCCTCCTTAAGCGCCTTGCGCTGAGTACTGTTAAATTTTGGGCTGCCATCATGTTGACGAGGTTCCATTCCATTCCCAGTAGAAAGTCTTTGACAGACTTTAAGAAAGTCTGTAATCAATGCCCGTTTGCTTGATTTGGAGTGTGCGGTTTGAGCTTTGTGGTTCGATAATGGCGTGGCGTCGTGATCCGATAATTCCTTATTCTTGGCTATGGGGCTACAGTTTTTGCTGACCTTATGGAGCCCCTTGGTTCCCGCATCGGGGCTCTGCAATCCAGATTTGTCACGTTGGAGTATCGAGCCGGGGGGGGGATTTTGCGAGGACTGTTGAACTGGTGCCTTGTCCCTCCGGGACTGACTTATCGAGGCTCTTACCCCCACCGGCGACGGACCCATCCTCTACCTCTACTGGCCTGGTAGTGCAGCACATCTCCTTGCATAGCTAATGTATTGCTTGTCTTGGTGCCAAACAGGCCGCAGGGCGGGGGGGGGGCATCTCCCTGGTCTGGGGAGGCTGGGATGTCATATAGAAGGCAGCAGGAGCTTTGAAGCCCCTGTCCTTGGTATGCAGATTCACTAGCCATCCTGCTGGAGGAGGTGTGCAGAACTTCCTCCAGAGCAGGCATTGTTTCTGGCCTCAGACAGCTCAGGCTCTCACCTGCAGGGGGTCAGAAACATGTCTGTGGTGGCAGGCTGAACGATGCCAGTCAACCAGCATACTAGGAGGCTGGCAGATTTTCAGAGGGCCCCTCTAAGGGGCCCTCTAGAAGCATGTTTTAATAAATCCACTGCGACTCTCAGTTTGGATTTATTATGACACGGTGTTTGATACCAACCACCATAGGTTTCAGTGAAGCCATCATGCAGCTCATCATGTAGCTGGGAAATTCGTAATGACTAGTGCCCAGTACATATACTTAAGATAGCTTCCTTGTTCACTTGTACCATCTAGCAATTGAGCTAGACAGCACAGGGGTATATCTGCTCAGGCAGATATGTCCTCACATGTAATATCATGCACCCTGCCATAGGGCTATAAGGCCTACTATAGGGGTGAATTACATTTATTGCTAGCAATGTCTGTGGGCATGGCACACAGGGTGTGTGTCATATCATATTTTCACTTTTGTCTGTACCAATTTTATTCAGCCTGCAATGGCAGTCTGCATGAGATTTGTGGTGGGTTTCTTAGGGTGGCAAAATACATGCTGCAGCCCTTAGGGACCCTCTTTACTACTCATGGCTTAGGTACCAGTGGTACCATTTCCTAGGCACTCACAAGGGTGCCAAAGGTCTTACCAATTGGTGAACCATTGCATAGTTACCATGTTTTAGGGAAATAGCACTGGCACTGGTTAGTAGGAACCCAGTGCACTTCAATCAAAATTGCATCAAATACCAAGCAAAAAGTGGAGGTGACAATGTCAAAAAGGAGCACGTTCCTACAGCCCCTATTTCATCTGATCAAATTTGCAAACACTCACTTCCCTTCATCGAGATCCTACATATTTGGTATGATATCCCAGATAAAATATTGACTCTATTTAAAGGTCAAAAGAGATGATAATTTGTGTTTGTTTCCCACCATGAATCTAGAGTAGGGGTCCCCAACCTGTTCTCTAATAAGAGCTACTTATGCTGAATGAAACTCACTGAGAGCTACTGATATTATTGGAGTTCTAATAGTGGCCACATCAGACAAAGTTATTTTAGTTGCCACCATATGCAGGATTACTACCAGTAATCACCACAATGCATCAGAAGTGGGTGCCAGCGGTATTGTAAAATAATTGTCACTATGGAAAGCTTCTACACGGCTAATACATAACAGTCATAGCTGCAATGGCCTTGGCACCAAGTTAATAACATTTGTAAAAACTCTCCCCAATATCACATGATTTCTCACTCAAATATCAGGCTTAAATTTATTTTGGAAATTCTGCAGTTTTTCTTCAAATATCAACCTATGCATCCTGAAAATAACCATATTTTCATCTTGAATATACACTCTCAATTTTGGTATACATATATTAAACAAAGCAAAGCTTCTAATTTAGTAGGATGGACTGTACACAGGAGAGCTACTTACATGTAACTGGAGAGTTACCAGTAGCTCGCGAGCTTGTTGGAGAAACCTTATCTAGAGCAAAAGTAAAAATGCAAGGGAGAAAGTGCAAAGCAAGTATGCTCTTGAGCCCAAAGTAAGTGGTGCACAGGAAGTGGTGGCTGGTAGTTGGGTGAAGATTAAAAGGCCTGATCATGTACCCCAGGGTGAGTCCAAATTCTCAGTTACGATACAGGATATGTGTGTTATTGAGTTTGGTGCACACCAGTGATGGCAAGATTTGAAATAAAGATATGACTGCTGTGATTCCTCATAACAAGGAGGTGTTTGTATGTGCTCGCTTGGGAACGATGTGAGCAGAAGTCATAAGGGATGATAAACCATACTCTGTCTGACCCCACAGAGGTTTTTTTGTGGCTTCATTATGTGCTCATTTTTTATTCATAAATATATTGCATATTGTTTTTATTTTGGTGGTTTATTGAAAGGGAAAAATGTGTAGGGCTTCTAGCGTGTCTACAGTGTGCTGGTACATATAATGTTAAAAGGGCTGGAATACGGAATGTTGTAGGGGTGTTGGGAAGTTGATTTCGATCGAGATGGTTGGTTGCAAGGTACTGGTGGTCGCTAGATGTGGAGAAGGCTACGAAATAAACCTTTCACTTACCTGTGAACCAGTGTTGTATCTATATTTCAGCAAAGCTGTAGACAAAATAAAAGCCGAACCTATCAGTCAATCCTTCTACCACCTCCACTATTAAATATCACATGTATACAATTGGACCAGATATAACAAGAATCATAAAGGCTTCCCTTCATCAAGGATTTGCTCCCTCTGACCTTAAGAAACCTTTTGTAAATCCACTACTACGCAGAACCCAAAAATGCTGTGCTGCATTGCATGAGAAGAAAAGAGCAGAACGCCATATTTCCAGAAATATGGATCTCTCCTCCCCTCTCCCTATTACTGGTGCAGAATTTGCTGCACAGTGCCACACACACACACCTTTGTGCCATAGTGCAAGGGTGTCTGCGTGAATCTAGCATGGGTTTTGTACTAGAGGGTTTCCCTTCCAGTGCCAAAATCTATGCTTAGACTAAATTTAAAACCTTTCCCACCTTTTATGTGTGCTGTACAGTGCAACATTCATGCAAAGTCGTAAAAGAAAGAAGAAAGAATAGCATTTATCATTGATAGCGCCTATTTGAAATGGCATTATTTTTGTACGCCAAACCCTGTCCACACATGGAATGCCCCTTTGGCACTAGATAGTGCAAAGCAGCGCTATGCTGTGGTTTGCATTACTTTCAAGTGAGGAAAGTAAATTGGGAAAAAAGATTTTGCGTCGATTTGCGCTACTTTAGTGATGCAAACACGGCTGAAAATATTAGTAAATATACCTCTAGATCAGGGGTACTCATAGTACGGCCCGCCGGCCAGCGGCGGCCCGGCAAGCCTTCCGCTGCGGCCCGCGGACCATGCAGACATCTGTAATACCCACTGTGTGTGGGACCCCTGGCCACCCTGCCGTGTGCACGATTATTACTTTCCAGTGACTGAGTGTTACAGAAGCGAGCGAGACGCACTTTAAATGATTCGCATCGCCCTCCAAAAGCTGGACCTCTTATTGACGAGCTGTGCCCTCGTGCTGGGTGGGTATCGACGGACCCTTTCACCGTGTGTTTTTTTCAAAATGTTAAGAGTGTCCACAAACACTGCGGTTGCAGCAGCGCTCTATGGGGGCCGGGCTATTCCAGTGAAGGTCAGAGTGGAGATTCAGGGGCGCTAAAAAGAGGCAAAATACAACAAAGCCTCATTAACAAGTAAGTGGTCTATTAAAGACCTGTTAAGTACTCGGGTGCATCCGGCAAGCTGCCTCAGCCCTGGTTGACACACACGCACGCCAGGTGAGGTGACAGAGGGAGGGAGAGGGAGGGAAGGGGGGGTAGGGGTAGGGAGGGGGGGAGAGGGAGGGGGGAGAGAGTGGCAGAGGGAGGGAGACAGAGTTACTAGTGAATGTGGGTCTGCAAAACTCTGCTCAGCATCACATTCTTACTGTTTAATAATTTTAGACTGTACCTTACTCCGTGCTACAACACTAGGTCTTTCTAGATTCCAGTTGCTTCTAACCTCTGCTGTGCCAATGATTCCAGCAAGGAATTCATTTGAAAATGAGCATTTGAGCATTTAGAGCCAACGCGATGCATGCCACCAGCATTACTATTACGTTTCTTACTTTTCACACTGTTAGAGATTGTGACATGTAGTAAAGTACAAAAAACCATAGTCGCTCGGTTTAAGTTTAAACATTTTCCATAGTTAAATTGAGAGTTGCATCCTGAAAATTCGGTATTTGCTAGGAATGCACATGTGACTTTTTGACTGTGGTATTAAATCCTAGATTGAGTAGCAACGTTTTTGAGCCAGTAATGGCATTTTTGAGCTGTGATCTCTTACACCAGCGATCTAATTCTGGACTTACGATATACATGGGCACTTTCACAATGTATATGTCCCGCAACCACTACCAAACAATTTGTAAACACCCATGTAGTTGATATTATTCCGCAACACAAGACTAAATTGGGGATATGTTTGCTTGCCACAAAAAGTAGACAAAACTGAGAAATGAATGCACTGCAATGTGAAAATATGCTTCATTTAAATCAGTGGTGGTCGTGAAGTCCCTCTCCCATCACTTTCCATACTGGATCACTTCCTGAACGGCTATCATTTAGAAGTGTACTGTCTTTACATAAAGGTTTACTAGCCAGAAGTCTGTAAATGGAAACAGAGAGGGGGGGAGGGGGAGACAGCGAGGGAGGGAGACAGTGAGGGAGGGAGACAGAGAGAGAGGGAGGGAGACAGAGGGAGACAGAGAGGGAGACAGATAGAGGGAGACAGAGAGAGGGAGACAGAGAGAGGGAGACAGAGGGAGGGAGACAGAAGGAGGGAGACAGAAGGAGGGAGAGGGAGACAGAGGGTGGGAGACAGAGGGTGGGAGACAGAGCGAGGTTTAAGAGGGTGACAGAGGGAAGCAGACAGAGGGAAGGAGAGTGAGACAGAGGGAGTGAGGGAGAATGAGACAGAGGGAGTGAGACAGAGGGAGGGAGACAGAGGGAGTGAGACAGAGGGTGTGAGACAGAGGGAGGGAGACAAAGGGAGGGAGACAGAGGGAGGGAGACTAAGACAGAGGGAGGGAGAGGGAGACAGAGGGTGGGAGACGGAGTTTGAGAGACAGGGGGAGAGACAGAGGGAGGTTAAAGAGGATGACAGAGGGAGGGAGACAGAGGGAAGCAGACAGAGGGAAGGAGAGTAGGACAGAGGGAGTGAGAGATAGGCAGACAGAGGGAGGGAGACAGAGGGAGAGAGACAGAGCGAGGTTAAAGAGGGTGACAGAGGGAGGGAGACAGAGGGAAGCAGACAGAGGGAAGTGTAGCATCGTCCCGCCTGACCCTTGCTTGGTACAGGACAGGCAAGTAGGAAGAGGAAGTGACGTCACAGGAAGTTAGTAGTTTGTAAGTCAGTGTGAGGCTGGCAGGGAATAAAGAAGGAAGCAGATAGCATACCCCTGTGTCGGTGTGTCATTTCCAAGAGCGCTGCGACAATGGCGACGAGGGTGGGATGTCTATAAAAACCCACAAGCAGCTCATCGCTCAGCCACCCAACGTGGCCGACCACCGAACCCTGCAGCGGAAACCAAAAATCCGCCAAAGCCACGAGGCACCAAACTGCTGCCAGAGTGAAGCGCTCACCGCCGCTGCCCAGGAGAGAGAAGCGCGAAGAAGCAAGAGCGCGTGTGCCAGAACGGCACCCCAAGCACCCCCCGAGGAGAGAGAGGCACGTGTGTCAGAGCGCGCTCAACGCGTGCTCCCAGAAGTGTGCAGTCGGGCTCGCGCGGCACCGGAGAGCAGTGCCCGATCCCAAGCGCGACCGAGGAGTGAGGAGCCAGAGCCAGATACAGCGCGTGGAGCGAGGGTGAGTTCAAACCCCGCCGCTTCCCTCACGCGCACCGCCTGCACAGCCCAAGGCAGAGACACGAGGCATACTGTCCCGCGCGGCGGCCATTTTGAAGTCAGGCGCCCGCCTACAGGCAGAACCACGCACCCTCCATGGCGGCCATCTTAAAGTCAGGCGCCACTCGGTTCTGGGGACAATATCAAAAATAAGCAGCAGCCAAGACAGAGAGAAGCTCAAGGAGCTACAAATAATACATAAAATACAGCGTGAAGCCAGCAATACGTAAATACAGCCTGGACAACGCTTCACAAAGCCAGTCAGAGCGAATCATTCGCAGATGTCCAATCAGGGCCCTGATAGCTCCTCAGACACTGCTAGCACAGCTCCAAATACATCAGGCGCGGCAAGTTCAGGAAGCCCAGCTCCCAGTACAGGAGGCCCAGCTTCCCCAACCAACGTGCCCACAATGGCGAATAACCCCATCGGAGCCTCATTCATGCGCCAACCACAGCCACTACCACTGACCCCGGGCAACAGTATGGGCCCATCGTGGAAAACCTGGAGTGAAGATTTTGAAGATTATATGGTTGGTTCCCTAGTGCAAGACAATAAGCAAAAACTTGTGGCTCTGAGAAACCTGATTGGTCCAGACATTGCACAAATCATCAAAGAACTACCCAACGCAGCAACAGCTACCTATGATGAAACCAAAGCTGCCCTTGACAGACGCTTTCTCCACAAATGCAATATAGACTATGAGCGCCACACGTTCAACCTTGCCACGCAGGAGAAAGATGAATGCATGAGCGACTTCATCATGCGCATAAGAAGACTTGCACGATACTGCGACTTCGACAACTTCAAATTGGAAGATGCTTTGAGACTCCGCATCATTGACGGCTGCTTATCTGAAACCTTGCGCCGGAGACTCCTAAAAAAAACGTATACACTGGAAGAAATTGAAGAACTGACAAGAATTAATGATCAAGCGGAGGACTACGCGAAGCGGATGGGGACACAGAAATCATCGGATCACAAAGACCACGCTCTGCGTATTCAGGCACATAGGTCCTCCAAGAGTACCAAGTCCACATCAAAATCTCACAGGTCTCAACCCTCACGTCGAAGCTCGCGACACACGAGGTCCGTAAAAGCCACACCCACCTGCTACAGATGCGGACAGGACTACCCGCACTCAGGACAATGCCCAGCAATCGGGCAACGATGTCACCGTTGTGGAAGAGACAATCATTTTGAGATTGCATGTCAAGCCAAACAACCAAGTCACAGATCATCGACCAAAGGACATGAGCCACGTCATCACGCCCGAGCCATAAAAGAGAGGGGAAGAAGGTCTTCTAGCTCATCCAACTCCAGCACTCAGTCAGCTTACTCGCACCAATCAAGAGGTCGCTCCGGAAGTTGTCACCGCACCAGGCGTCAAGTGACAGAATCCTATCGGTCACGCAGAGACACCTCCAGTGAATCGCCATCGCGCACCCCCACATCACAAGACAGTGATGAATACATATGTATGGTAACAGCCCCAGACCGTGATGAGTACATATGTATGGTTGCAGACCCGGACCGACTGAAGCGATATCCAAAACTCGACATCCTGATAGGAGACCATCCAGCCAAATTTGTTCTGGACTCTGGAGCCTCTTTGAACTATATCTGTGCTTTAGAACATCAAAATATGAAACACAAACCCAAATTGGAACCGGCAGCCGTCCGCATATTTACGTGGATGTCACGCAAGCCACTACCTTGTCTAGGCCGCTTCCGCACGACTCTCACGTTCAAGGACCGGACAATTGATGCCTACATCCATGTAGTGGAAGGACCAGATCTGGCAGACTGTCTACTCAGTCTACCCACGGCGGAAAGACTCAAACTCGTAGAACTCCTCTACATGACGGAGGACACTCCTGACATTGTTGCGAAATTCCCCAACTTATTCAAAGGACTCGGGAAGCTTAACCACTTCAAAGTAAAACTCCACATCAATGAAAATGTGACACCCATTGCTCAACATCATAGGAAGGTGCCATTTCATCTACAAAAAGCCGTTGATGACGAACTCCAAGATCTCCTTCGAACAGACATCATAGAACGCACGACGGGACCCACCCCTTGGGTATCGCCAGTCGTGGTAGTCCCTAAAAAGGGGCAAGACAACAAAGTCAGGCTATGTGTCGACATGCGCGCGCCCAACACCGCCATCGAGCGAGAACGCCATCCTGGGCCGCATATCAGTGACATGATTACCAAACTAAATGGCGCCACAGTATTCTCCAAACTCGACCTAAATAAAGGTTACCACCAGCTGGAGCTCCACGACAAGTCGAGATATATCACGACCTTTACCACGCATCAAGGCCTATTCCGCTACAAACGCCTGAACTTTGGCATTTCCTCGGCCGCTGAGATCTTCCAGGAGGCCATCAGGCGAGTCATTCAAGGCATCCCAAATGCCTTCAACTACAGTGACGATCTGCTGGTATTTGGGAAGGACCAAACAGAACATGACACGGCCCTGGACAGAGTCTGTCATGCACTGATGACTGCAAACCTAACACTTAATGCCAGCAAGTGTGAATTCCACAAAGACACCTTAAAATTTTATGGACACATCTTCTCGAAGGAGGGCATGAGACCAGACCCCGAAAAGGTAGCGGCCCTGGCTGATACTCAGAAGCCCCGAGATGTCACAGACCTACGCTCTTTCCTTGACATGGCAAGCTATTGCGCACGCTACATCCGCGACTACGCCACGATCAGCTACCCGCTGCGGGAACTTACTCGCCAAGGTCAGCCATTCGAATGGACGGACGCGTGCCAGCACGCATTCTCTGTGATCAAACAAGCTGTGGGGTCAGCCATCAACTTGGCGTACTTCGACACGAAAAAGAAGACTGAAATCACGGTAGACGCCAGTCCAGTAGGCCTGGGTGCCATTCTAGCCCAATACCGCGAAGACTCAGACCAGCGACACATCATCGCCTACGCAAGCCGCAGTCTCACGGATACCGAAAAAGCGTACTCCCAGCCGGAGAAAGAAAGCCTAGCTGTGGTGTGGGCGTGCGAACACTTCCACCTCTTTGTCTATGGAAAGCATTTTACGATCATCACGGATCATCAGGCACTCATTACAATTTTTGGAAACCCCAATGCAAAAATGCCACCACGCATTGAGCGATGGGGCCTGCGCCTCCAAGACTACGTCTTCTCCATCATCCACAAACCTGGGAAAGCTGAGAACCCAGCTGATTTCATGTCGAGGCATCCGCTGGCAGGTGCCCGTTCTGCACTTTCTGTGGCTGACGAATATCTCCATTTCGTTGTCGACGCAGCATGTCCTCCCACTGTTCCTGTTGAGACCATCCAGGAGGCATCCGCACTTGACCCTCTCGTCCAAGCCGTGATGACCCGCATTCGCACAAACTCATGGAGGGACACGAAACAGTCCTCCTCTGACTCAGCTCAACTTCGACAAGATCTGGCCGCATTCCAACGGGTACGCGAGGAACTCTCCATCAGTGACAACGGTCTCCTTTTAAGAGGGGGGAGAATCGTAATTCCACTTAAACTACGCCAAGGGGTCATCAACCTGGCACATGAAGGACACAGAGGCATCAATGCAACCAAGAAAGCTCTGAGAGAACGAGTCTGGTTCCCCACCCTTGATTACATGGTAGAGACAACCCTGAAAGACTGTATCACATGCCAAGTAGTCAGCCGGGAAGAACCGCCAGCACCGTTACAAATGTCAGAGCTGCCGGACGGAGTATGGCAACAAATTGCGGTCGACTTCTTTGGCCCACTACAATCAGGACAGTACATCATTGTTGCCATGGATGAATACTCCCGATTCCCATTCGCACAACTAATATCATCTACTCGAGCAACGACAGTGATCCCAGTGCTTGATGAGATATTTGCAGCCTGGGGCATCCCACTGCGAGTAAAGACAGACAATGGACCTCCCTTCAACGGCCATGAGTTCACAAACTTTGCAACCCATCTTAACTTCAAACACCAGAAAATCACTCCGCTGTGGCCACAGGCAAATGGCATGGTGGAGCGATTTATGGGGACACTAAAGAGGGCAATCCAGCAAGCAGAACTAACTCACCGAGACATCCAACAGACATTAAATGAAGTACTAAGAGCGTATCGAAACACGCCGCACAACACCACTGACCAGTGCCCAGCCACTGTAATGCTAGGAAGAACACCTCGAACAAGACTGCCCATGCTGAATGAAACTCCTCAACAACGAAATGTCACGGTTGATCACAACACCCTCGTGGAAATCGATCACAACAAAAAGCACAGAATGAAGACATATGCTGATCAACGCAGACACGCCAAAGACTCTGACATACAAGAAGGAGACTGGGTGATAGTGCGAAGTGATCGGCGAGCCAAAGCAGACAGTTGATATCTCGACACTCCCATGCAAGTCACCAAGAGGAAAGGAACCATGGTCACAGCCAAAGCTGACCACAAGCAAATAACGAGAAACATCTCACACTTTAGAAAATGCAACCGGCGCAGCCGGCATGAGACCGTGTCAAATCTACCCTCAAGTGACTCCTCCAATCAGAGTGACAACAGTGACCAAAGCCACCACAGTCCCATGCGAATGGTGGAAATCACAAATCACCACAGACAAGCACCAAGACACAGAGAACGGCCGCAACGTCTGATAAGAAAACCTCGACGTCTGGTCGAAGAGATATAGAGGAAGTGAGACTTTGCAAAACAGGGGAGATGTAGCATCGTCCCGCCTGCCCCTTGCTTGGTACAGGACAGGCAAGTAGGAAGAGAAAGTGACGTCACAGGAAGTTAGTAGTTTGTAAGTCAGTGTGAGGCTGGCAGGGAATAAAGAAGGAAGCAGATAGCATACCCCTGTGTCGGTGTGTCATTTCCAAGAGCGCTGCGACAGGAAGGAGTGTGAGACAGAGGGAGTGAGGGAGAGTGAGACAGAGGGAGTGAGAGAGAGGGAAAGGGAGACAGAGGGAGAGGGAGAGGGAGAGGGAGACGGAGGGAGAGAGACAGAGGGAGGGAGACACAGGGAGGGAAGGAGACAGAGGGAGGGAAGGAGACAGAGAGAGGGAAGGGGACAGAGAGAGGGAGACAGGGAGAGAGACAGAGGTAGGTTGAAAGAGGGTGACAGACAGAGGGAGACAGAGGGAGGGAGACAGACGGAGGCAGACAGAGGGAGGGAGGGAGGGAGAGAGAGAGAGAGAGACAGAGTGAGGGTAGCAGAGGGTGAGAGAGGGAGTGAGACAGAGAGAGAGAGAGAGAGTGAGGGTGACAGAGGGTGTGAGAGAGACAGAGAGAGAGAGAGAGAGAGAGAGAGAGAGAGAGAGAGAGAGAGAGAGAGAGAGAGAAAGAGAGAAAAAGAGAGAGAGAGAGAGAGAGAGAGAGAGAGAGAGAGAGAGAGAGAGAGAGAGAGAGAGAGAGAGAGAGAGAGAGAGAGAGAGAGAGAGAGAGAGAAATGTGTGTGTGTGCCGGGTCTGGTGGCTCAGTGGAAGAAGGCGTCCGCTGCAGGGGCCTGTGTTCAACCTCATGGTCACGGTTTTTATTTTGCTCTAGACCCGCCCCTCCCCCACTGACCCCGCCCCCACTAGTGCGGCCCTCGGCCACAAACCTCACTGTAAATTTGGCCCCCCGGGGGAAATTTTGTGAGTACCTATGCTCTAGATAATGACTCGCTGCAATTGGGAAACTTCAAACAAACCACGAACTTTCCTTTCTGCTAAAGATCAGGTCACCTGCGAGCCAGAAGAACCCAATCAATCAAGTATCTTACTAAAATTGGGATTAGAATCCTATTTTCCCTGGCCAATGACACAGTTAACACAAAATCCTCTTGACTACTAGTTTACGCACACGCATACAAACACACATATATTCAGAAATTGGTTTTAATCAAATCTTCCGTCAGCTTAAGTAATAGCCACCACTATAAGAAGGTGATAGTGTCCCTTGTGGTTTCATAGCACAAAGCCTAAGGTAAATGTTGTATTCAAAAGGATGATGGATACTTCATGTAAAGTAGATCAAGATACTTTATTTAAATTAGTTGGTTATGATATTAAGTTAAGTTGATAACCCCATCAGGAGCAGCTGTCCTGCTGCTCAGCCCTCACTCAACTGACATTCCTAGTACAGTAACATTCCAATCATCCAACAATCTATATGACATACTTACTAGCTGAGCAGCAGGGAACTTAAGTTATAACATATCTCCCTTCGTTATGGGTACAATTGCAAATTAGCAATAAAATGGTTGTTAATGAGATGTACTCTAGTACAGATAGTCAGTAATGTAAATACAATGTACTTAAGTATTAATTAACAACATATACGATAAATTTTAACATATCCCGCATCGTATTACTTCCTGTCTTTAACAACTATCTTCATCCTACATCCTTATGCTACTAATTATTCTAGTTGGCCAGACCAGTATAAGAAGTGAGACACTAAGGAACAAACTTGATGTAAAATTACTAGGAAACAACGCGCACACTTTAAGTGATAGTACTCGTATGACATAACCTTACTGCGGGAAAACATACATACGCAACATGCACACCTCAGTACAACACGTGTACACAGCAAACACATAGGTAGCTGGGAAACCAGGTGTACACAACGAATCTACTATCACACTCAACTCCAATTTTGTGTAACTACTCTTTGGTGAAACTATTATTGATGCTAAAACATTATGACTAATGAGTGACTATATACTGCATAGTCCTCTAAAAAAAAAACCAAAGAGTGACCATATACGGCATGGCCCACAATTAACTAATGAGTGACTATATACCGCATAGTCCTCAAATAACTAATGAGTGACCACATACAGCGTAGTCTGTAACTAACCAATGAGTGACCGCATACAGCATAGTCCTCAAATAACCTATGAGTGACCATATACTGCATAGCCCTCAAATAACTAATGAGTGACCATATACAGCATAGTCCTCAATTAACCATGTGACCATATACAGCATAGTCACAACAAACATGAGTTAATGAGTCAAGACACACTCACACACAACATTAGTCGTGTAACAACTCTTGTTAAATGACTTCAACACCTTAAATATACTATTAAGGGGTGACTATATTATATTATACTACACAGTTCTTTCAAATCATGAATGATGAGTTGTCCAATAACTAGAGACACTCACACACAATATTAATTGTGTAACAAGTCATGGTGATATACTCGTTGATACTTGAGTTGATGTGTCGCCTAACATCTATGTACGACACACACACAACATTAGTTGTAACACAACTAATGTTGTGCTCAGCGAACTTAAGTTATAACAGTAAACTGTACCCTACGCAAAAGAATGTTATATGCCTTTTTCGGATTATCAAAGAAATGAACTGCAGGCGACAGAATCTATACGCTATCCACCATAAGGCATTTATTTTACTTGTACGTTTATTTATTTCACCTTCTATGTCCATGTCTCCCTTTTTAGGCCACAGCTATTTTTTTCACTGGTATTAGCTGGCCATCTCAACCATTGAAATTGTGCGAGATGCTACGTGAGATAATTACCCACGTGATTAAAATAACGCCTCGGAACGTTACTGTTCCTACCAAGTCCAGCATTCGCAAACAACAATCAATATTACCCCATATAGCTCCTGAAATTTACATTTAACTTTGATGGTTTCTGTGTGATTCACATAAGAAAAGCAAATTATAGAACACGCCTGAAACATCCGTTCGCTGGTAATGGAATTTTCTTCAAATAAGTGCAATTATTTTTAGGCTCATGAGCACAGCATGTTATGCAACCTTTTACTACTTTTCACAGAATTAGGTGTAATCATAATATATTAAAACCTCCTACTGCTCGCCAACGTCGAAATTCATCATAATTTCCTTAAATGTAAAGTGCACTTTCAAATGTATTGATGCTGTGTAGGCAGTATGAAATAGCAAGCGGAATTTTTAAGTAAACAGTGTAAAGCATTTTTTTAGCCAATAATTGCACAGCGGCTCTTTTCAGCATTGTCCAGTAACTCCACGGAGGGCAGCAATCTGAATTTCTTTTACTTACAGAAGCTTTGGGCTATTTGGGTCAACGAAAAAAATCAATGTTACCTTGAAGAATTAAACAAAAGAACAAATAGCATATGCGTATGATCCATTAGAGGAACAACCGAACCATCATAAACGGAAAAGGTGCCTGGAGAAGATCGAACCTGCCTTGGATTGTGAGGGGCTGACCGCCACTGCTCGCCCTTCACCTTAAGAGCTCTCCTTCTTTTCCATTCAAAGTGTGCTGCTATGAAAAACCAGTGTGTTTCCTGCTGCAGATTTTCCGGACACTGTAAAGAACTAATGGGCCTCATTTACAATATGTTGACGCTCGGCAGTGCAGCAAGCCTTCCTGCTGAACTTCTGTGTGTCAAAATAAATGGGCAAGAATGCTTCGTATCTACAAGATACCGCGCAGTCATGTCCTTCGCCCCTGCGCCAGCACACAAACAGCAGCCATGCAGCACACATAGAAAGAGGAAAAAACTAGTAGAAATAAAAGTATTTCTCCTAATTGCGTCTCCTCACACCTCCCCTGGGAGGCGTAGGATTCTGACACATTCCCAGGTTTGCAAAATGTTGTAAATCTGGGTATGTGTCAGGTTCCATGGATGTTGTGTGGACAAACCCATAGCAACACCCATGGCATGCCCCTTTCACGCAAAGTGATGCGTGAATAGGGGCCGATTGTATCTATGATTGTGGAAAATGGATTTCAAATGCCTATTAAAATTGGCAAACTCCAGGAAGCTTTGTATATCATTAACATTCTGAGAAACCGTTCAGTGTTCTATCGCTTCAACTTTTATTTGATCCACATGGATGTAAATCCCAAAAATTCCACTTTTGTGGTATGGAAGAGACATTCTTCCAGTTTTGGATAAATGTGTTTTTTGCACACATGTTGTAGACTAGATCTTACATGGCTAAAATGTTCCATCGCAGAGCCAAAATTAATCAAGATATCATTAGTGGGTACAACTGCTCACTTGTCTATAAAATCTTGGAGTAACTCATTGATGAAATACTGAATGAAAAACGCATGATGAGGTACACGAACACCCTGAACTTACTTCGGAAAGCTTTCTTCCACTTGTGATCCTCTTGGATTCGCTTTAGATGGTAAGAGTCCCTTAGACACAGTGTGATGGAAATCACTGCTTCCTTAACCTGATATAAAAGGGTGGAGATCAAAGGTAAAGGATACCCATGCATGGCTATAATATGATTCAGGGCCCGGTAATGAATGCAGGTATTCAGTTTCCTACTCTTTTTGGTAAACAAAACAAAGGTGAAGAGGCAGTGGATTCATATTTTCAATTGAATACAATTCCAAGTAACTCATCCAAATACTACCTTAAATGAATGTTTCCCATCTAAGTGAGAGAATAAATGTTGCTGCATGGAATCTGTGACAGAGACTGTGGGTCGACACTGCAGTCAACGGTATGCAGGCTGGTAGGGTACTTGCCTTAACCTTATCAAAGATGTCCCCAACTACTGCTATCTCATCAGAGTCTAACAACATATGATTGGGGAATTACATTTAACAGTTTTCTTTCAACAATGATTCTTACAAAAAAGTAAATGTCAGCCTCAATTGTCTTGTTGATCAATCTCTCTCCAGGTTATGTACTTGTAACCAAAGGACCCATAATATTGACTTAAATTGAGGGTGACTCATTACATTGAATTTTCTCGTCATGATATTCTTGGTGTGTTATGATGAGAACACTAGTCTGGTTTGAGCTACAAGACAAATCACTTCCATTGGTAGCACAAATTACCTCAGGTATTTTCGTATTGATGATAGCCCCCCCGTAAAACTTCAGAAAAAAATATGCCTATATAGTTCCTGGTAGCTCCAGCCATTTGATAGATTCAGACCTCTCCAAATGTAAGCTTACTTAGATCCATTATTAATAGCAATCAGTCCTTTATAATAAATGTCACCAAGTAACCTCAAACAGCCTGTTTCTGGCTTTCCTCTATACAGATAAAGCATACCTTCCAGAGACAGACTTTACAATGACCATCCTATCACTGGTATTCTTCCATGTAGATGGTGGAAACTTAATAGCCTTCAGAGCCCCTGAATCAAATTGTGATCACTGAAAAACAGCAGAAATGGACCTGCTCACCTCACCAATCAATCACTGCATTTATAAAGCGCGCCACATACCCGTGAGGTTCTCAAGGCGCTAGGGGGGAGGGAGGGGCGCTACTGATCGAAGAACCAGGTCTTGAGGAGTCTTCTGAAGGCCAGCAGGTCCTGAGTCTGTCGCAGGCTGGTGGGGAGAGCGTTCCAGGTCTTGGCAGCGAGGTGGGAGAAGGATCTGCCGCCGGCGGTGGCCTTCTGGATGCGAGGAACTGTGGCGAGGGCGAGGTTGGCTGAGCGGAGGTTTCGGGCGGGGGTGTGGAAGCTGAGTTGGTTGTTGAGGTATGTTGGTCCGGTGTTGTGTAGGGCTTTGTGTGCGTGGATGAGGAGTTTGAAGGTGATCCTCTTGTTGACGGGGAGCCAGTGCAGGCCTCTCAGGTGGGGTGTGATGTGGCTGCGTCGGGGGACGTTGAGGATCAGTCGTGCCGAGGCGTTCTGAATCCGTTGTAGTCGTCTCAGGAGCTTGGTTGTTGTTCCTGAGTAGAGGGCGTTCCCGTAGCCTGCTGGTGATGAGGGCTTGGGTGACGGTTTTTCTCGTGTCGGGAGGGATCCATTTGAAGATCCTGCGGAGCATGCGGAGGGTGTTGAAGCACTTCTCTCTCACCTTGCTTGATCGCTACTGGATGCCCCTCTGAACCAGAATAATTTTAAAGATCTTGTCCATCACTTAAAAGGCAATAAGAATCAGCAATCAGCCGTAACTGGTAGAAAGCCTATCCATCTCAGAAGGTTAATGAAAGTGCACAAGAAAGCACTACATCAACACAATTCAAATCAAAGAACTGCAAAAATGGAAATACAGGTATTCTAAAACTATGCATCTGGAGCAATATCCATCCACAATAAATGTTCACCCATTTACTATGGCTCTTTAGTTAAAGGTTAAAATAACATCTCATTTAGCAACAAATCATCCTGTATGCTTTTTTCTAAATTGACCGTACTGTCTCATGTGAGGTGCTGTGGGGGAGCCGTTTCAATGAAAGTTAAATGTGTACAAGAGTAAAAGCATAATCACAGACTTGTAACACCATCTGCTGCTTAAGTACCATGGGCAGATTTACAAGCCCCTTGCGCCTCTTTTACGCCACCGTTGCGTCACTTTTGTGACACAGCGGCGGTGCAAAAGATGTGCGATGGTGCGGGGTATTTACAACATGACGCATCTGGGAGATGCGTCACGTTGTAAAGCCCTGTGCCAGAAGGAGGTGTTTCTGTGCAGGGGGGGGGGGCGTTCCGGTGCAGGAACGCCTCCTAAAAGTGGCTGAGTGAAATCTACAAGATTTCACTCAGTCACTTTGGGGCCCATGCTGCGTCAAAACCCTGCGCCTGCTTGAAGCAAGCGTAAGGATTGACGCAGCATTAACAAGATAGGGCCCCCCCGAGCATTGCTAGAGTTGCGTCGCGCTGGCGATGCAACTCCAGCAATGCGCCTGCAATGCATCTGTGCCGTTTTTGCCCCATGGTGCGCCACATTGTAAATGCGGCGCATCCATGGTGGCAGAGGCATGGCGCACAATAAGTGGCGCATCCCTGCTGATATGCAGGGATGCGCCACTTATTGTAAATATGCCCCCATGTTAGGTACTGGTGTTAGTACTATGGTGCTAGTGCACTGGTTTTAGAATGCCATTGCCAGTACTTGTTTCTGAAATAGGAGTGGATTAGTCTTTTCTGAATTAAACAGCCGCTGTGTGTTGCCATACATTTTGGGCTTTAAATAAATAAATGGTTGCCTCCACAATGTTGGTGATCCGAGGCCATGCAGATTTTCAAAGATGTGACTGTTTTGAGTGAGGGCGATGGAAGAAGATGACCCTAATGATCTTGCACTCAAACTCAGCAATTTCGGCATGACAGTTCAAAATGAGTGGAAGTTAGTTTATGGTTTAAACAAATAAAAATGTTTGCCACTACTTGAAAGTCTGTCACCTATCATTACTAATAACTTCGGGATAAATTCATACTGAGGTGTAGGGCAGTAAAGACCATGAATGAGGCATGGCTAAAAAGGGAACATTTCATTGGATGATGTCGAGGCAATGGCCACACTCTGTTAAAGACAGGAGAGATGGAGGAGTGGGTTGGCAGATTACAAAGTAATATTGAACGGCAAAATTCTTGCTTTTAATGGATTGCTTGCAGGAGTTTTATATAGTTGCTTAGGGAAAGAAACACATGCCAAAATGAAAAGTAGTTCTTAGGTTTCACTGCTGAATGTGAGGTAAACAGTTAGGAATTTAGGAAAGTGCGACCTTTTTTCAATTAGCTGCCCCATACGCGGTAAAATGTTACATTAGATTAAAAAGAATTGTACAAATCGCCAATAGCAAGTGAAATTAGGGCAAGTTATGTCACAAATTGATATTTTGGGCTGCGTTGTACCTTACATTCTGCCTTATATGCACTCTTAATATGAACATAATACAAGGGAGTGGTGTTATAGTGGCACATGGACAGTGTACTCGATCCATGCAGATGACACACAGATGTAAAGGTTCCAAATTTATTAGCAAAATCTCAGCCTATTTGTCCTCTATAAAAACGTGTAATTTCCCTATTTAATCAATTGTAGTTTTCAAGGCTTCCTTACTATTCAACAGTCTAATTATGTCAGAGCTCCTTATACTAAAGTTGTAGTCTGTCCTAAACAGGTAAACAAGGAAATGTGCTTGACCCTAGAAATTTTGAACATTCATTACATCTCAGTCCAGATCTTGGTTGGTTACTTGTGGCCATGTAGGTCATAAAAGGAGTGCACTTTATTTATTTATTTATTTTTAAAATATTTTTTATTGAAATCCATATAACAGTCATTTTTTAATCATAAATACATCCATACAAATACATTAAATATGTCGATAGTAATACAAAGTTGTTAAATAGCACCAATTTACAGAGAGAGTAAATCCTAAAATCCGTAAAGATAAACAATATAAACCAGATAACAAAGGACAAAGAAAACAGTATCCGCTGCCGATCATAAATGTAAACTAAACAATTGATTAAACCTTGGGTAGGTAAGCGTGTACCTAAAAACCAAATCAGCGAGTATGTGGAAAATACTAAATCATCCTATATTCAATAATGTGACTGCTTTACAAGAGAATATCAAATTCTGCATAACAAATTAAGATCCTGGTATTGCTGGACATAGATGTCAAACATAGTGGGACTACCTCCTAAAAGATACACTGAATTTTGAGATCTTAATCAAAATAAGCTGCCCAGATTCTCTCAAACTTCTTAAGTCCCACAATTCGCAATGCATAGGCTTGTTCACTCTTTTTAATAGCTTAATTTTTTGGACCCATTCATGTACAGATGGTATGAGATCTGATCGCCATCTTTGAAGCAGAAGTGATCTAGCTACAGCCATTGCAATAGATAATAGTTTGACAAATTTGTCTGGAATCAGAAGGTCTGGGTCGTAGCCAAGTATTATTAGCCAAGTATTCAATCCTATTAAAATACCGCATTCACGTTCCAGATAAAAAAAGATATAATTCCAGAACCTCTGGATCACGGGGAATTGTAGTATAATGTGTGCCCAATTGGCTCAAGGATGGTTAAGGCAGCAGAAAGACAGCGCTGATTGGTTGGCATATATCTTAGTTAGAAAAAGTGGAGTTCTATAAAGTAACCATTTACTAAAAAATAACATCCTTCGCCAATTATCTCCCCTTAATGTACTGAAATTAAGATTGTTGACTACTGACCACATACTCGCTGAGATTTCCATTCCCTCATGCTTAGCCCATTTCGTAATAGCCTTCCCCACCAGATCAATACCGTTGATGGAGGCTAAACACTTTTTCCATTCCCCAGGTTTCGTAAATGCTGTGTCTTCTAATAATTTATATACTAAGCATTTCCATTCACTGATCTGGACCAAAGTTTGCTCAGGAATTTACTAAAAATGTTATATGACCCAAGAAAAAGGAAGTAATTAACAATTAAATGAGACATTTCAGCTATGCTCAGAAATTTGAGATTTTCAGGAATCCATTATTGGCCCATTTTTGTGTTATTACTTAATCCCAGATAGTAAGATAGGGCCAGATAACGAATTGAGGAGTTGATTGCTGGAATAGAATATCTTCTATAAAAAGCCTGCCGTTTTTGGAAAAACCACTGAACACACTTATACCGTACTAATTTAGGCGATGTGACACTTGTTAACGGGAAGTGGATCTGATTTTCCTTGCAGATTGAATTAATAAAATAGTTAATAAAAAGACTTGGTTGTAGTTCCAGTTTAAATCTGGATATATATTGTGCAAAATATACAAAGTAATAATCCCTCAAATTCAGGAGAGCTAATCCTTCCTTGCCCATAAGGAAGGCTGTAAACATTGACTCTATTTTGGTAAAAAAGTAGCTTGTTAAAATACAAGGAATCTCAGAGAAGAGAAAATTGATTAGTGGAAGGACAGACATTTTAATTAGAGCAACCCTACCTAAGATGGTTAATGCAAGAGAGCTTCATCGGAGGAATAAATTCGGAACTTTTTGTAGAAGTGGGGAGAAATTCAAATTGTATAAATCAACTATTTGTGCTGAGAATTAAACACCGAGATATGTCTTGAGTTTTGTATTTAAACAAGAAAGAATAGCGGGATGTAAATCCATACATGCTCTGCCACACTGTAATATTTGTGTCTTTTTTTAAATTTATTTTATATCCACCTAATGCCTCAAATTACTCGAAGATCTCAAGAGTTTTTGCTTGGACCTCCTTCTCAGGCTTGATAATAAGCAGGATATCATCGGCGTATAGTTTCGATTTCGCCATATTTGGAAGTGGAAGGCAGATATCAATACTATTCCTAATTGCAATTGCACATGGCTTGAAAAAAAAGGCAAATAGTACCAGAGACAGAGGACACCCTTGTCTAGTCCCCCGTTTAACCTTAACCTGGCCAGCCTCCGAGGTGTTAATGATTACGTTGGCTTCTGCATTTAGATATAAATTCTGGATTTTGGGAGGTATGACAACGTTTTGTGGAATAAAAAATAGGGTCGCCCAGACAACTAGGTCAAATACCTTTTCGGCGTGTAAATGTAGGATTAGAGCAGGTATCCTCCGAGTCTCAAAAAAGTCCAATGCTTCCATTAAATAGTGCATATTTGGGCCGAGCTGCCTACCAGCATTAACACCATTTTGGTCAGGGTGAATCAAATGTGAGGCGTTTTGATTAAAACGATTAGCTAAAAGTTTGGTGATTATTTTATAGTCAGGATTTAATAATGTGAGTGCTCTTTATTGTAGAGAAAGCAACACATGGATCCATTCCTAACCAGATATCTAGGAGTATTACCTTTGGTCATCCACACAGACTCTTGAGCTCTGCGGCTGATCCTAAACTTCTCATCTCTAAATGGTGCCGCACAAATCCTGGTGGAATATGCATGGCAGTGGCCTTGATATGTTATGGAATCAACTACCTGGTTCACTCCATTCACATTCCAGTTTTGGGGATTTCGAGGGAAATATGAAAAATATTTGTCTTTTTACAATGTTGTACATATTGTATCTTTCTATTCAGAAATTGTTACAAGATATGCTTCTGTATTGCAATGTTGTTGATCTTGGTGCCTGGAGGCTAAATTAAAACCTGGACTTTTTCGTGATTGAAAAATAAATACAAAATAAAAATTAGATATATATTTTCATGTGAACAATATTTTGTTAGCAATACTGTAAGAGTAACAACTGTGTTAAAAAAACATAGGGTCTCTTTCACATTCCTGCTTGATACAAGGCTGTTTTTCACTTTCAGAGGCTTGCTCCTGCAATTGAGACAGATACTTAGCAACTTTTGCGGTCTTAGACAAGGCAGCATTTTTGGCGGTTGAACCTGCATCATGAGGATGCTAATTGGTGGCACACTTTACCACCACTATCCTCTTGGGTAATTGCATTGCATTTAGAACATTTTATACATACTTGGGATTCTTAATAGGGGTTCCAGCAGGTGTTAAGAAACCTCTTTGAATCTAGGGGAGCCCAAGGCATGTGTCACTCCAAACACAGTCTGTAAAGCTGTGTTCACAATCACAATCTTCTTTGCCTGGAATGTGGCTCTGTTGAGAGCAACGAGCGCTGCAATTCGACAGTTTTAACCAGCATAACCAGCAACTAGGACACCATCATATTTAATGAGACATAATTCATCCACAAAATGCATCAGTTCGGATTTCGGAATAGACATATCCAATAGATTTACGCCAGATGATCACATAAATGTTTGCCTCTTTTATAGGAAAACAATGTTTCTTTGCAGGGTCATGCTGCTGTAGTGTAGTTCCTATATTCCCAAAAGGCTCTGCGCAAAAGAATAATATATTCAGCAGAGTAGACGTAGGACTGAGGTCGACTAGGTCTCTACTGACTATATTAGACTTAAGGTTTGCCAGCTAGCTCAGAGGTCACTAGAAACTTTCTCGAATAAACGAGGAGGAGTTTAACCTCCCTGGATAGACAAGAAGGGATTAGCTTCCGACAACCATATAACATGACAACTTTGCTCCCTCAGAATAAGAGTGTATCTCTAGAGTCGTGTGAAAACAATAGACAGCTATTTCACTCAGTCAAGTGTGCATACTTAGTTTCACCAGAATGCAGAGAAAAGAAAGACGGGCGTTTTCAATAAAAGGTGTAGTTTATTGAGCAGTCTTCTTTCTCATACAAGAGAAATGAATTGCCACAATTGCAATACTCATAGTAAAGTAAAGTGCGTACAGTAAAAGGAGGATTATAAAATAATACTGTAAAAGCATTGATATGGTTTCTTAGCCATATGATACTTTAAAATAGATAAAATATATACATACTTATATACATTGACTAACGTACTCAACTGGTGCTTCTAAATACGCCTACCCCGGTGTACCTGACCTAAGCCTAATACGTGGGAAGGAGTAAGTAAGTAGCAGTTTAAGTTAAGTTTGTTTTGCCAAGAATCTGACTCAAGAATTCTCTTTAAGGGTTTAGTCAGCTCCGTACCTGGGTAATAGAAAGCAGGAGGTCTTGTATCTCTCTCTCAGGACTCGATATCCCAGTAACCCGTGAAGGTATCTGGAAACACCGGAGCTGGATTTCTCGGCAGGAGAAAAGACAGTGTCTCTCTCAGTGCGTCAAAAGGATGGGGCAGCGTCCGTGGGCTCTCGCATCAGCTGGGCTCTCGGGCAAGTAGCTAGCTACTCTGCTCCAAAACCACCACCGTGTGTTTGCAACGTTGGTATATTTATACCTGAAAGGTGCCGGGTTTGACGTAAGGTTGGACATAAGACGTCAATAAAGATGTCACTAAGAACTGGCCGTTCTTACAGTGCTTTACAGGAGTTCTAGGACGAAATCAAAACAAAAGCAAGGGGGATTTCCCAGGTTGCTGGAGGTTTGGTTTGTTTAGAGACTCGTTGTGCTTTCTAGGAGTCTGGGAAAGTAGCCTTGCTTAATGTGACAGCATGTGCTACGACTGAATATGGATATGATTACTATGCCGTTATAGGGATATTTATTGATTATAACCGAACAAGGGCATAAAATAGAAATATCGATTTAGGCTCCTGGATAAAAACACAATACCCACTCCACGATCTAATATCCATCATTACTAAAACTAAGCAATAGTAAACATTTAAAGGTGCATGTGTATTCCAACCCACCCCAAAATACATTTTTTGCATTTGAAATGGTGTATGCGAAATACATGAAAATGATATTGGTACTGTACGCTTTTCAAGCAGTGTAATCATTCAGTTAAAACGATGCATATATATGATTAGCTGAACGATTTGCGAAATTTACACATGAAATGGCTCTTAATACAGAAAAGAAGGTCGAGACCATTCCATCACATATAAATACAGTTGCTGTAAATGTGCTAGAGGCTGAGGTAATATATTGTCTCTAGAGTTCCTAAAAATAGAAGCTCTGTTCTCTAAGAATAGTTCTACTTTAAGCAGAGTACAAGTGCCAGGAAAAAAGGTAAATATTTTGGAATCGAAGAAAAAATAATTTTGCTTTCAGTGGGAGAAAATAGTTCCAAATATTTTCAGTAGCTTTTGTTTATCAAAGCTGAAGGCCGAATTCAGAGTTCAGGGAACGCTGTGTGCTCGTTTGCTTAAAAGTTATTCTTTTTGTTCAGGGGAGAACATCGTTTCAGACAGACTCGCAAAAAAGTTGTCTACGGCTTCAGGTGAAAGTTCGATCAAGTTCGAAAATGCCGCAACTGAGCAGTCTCGAGCATGATTGCTATTGTCGATGTCAGGATCAGCAATGCTCACAGAAGGTCGTACCTGGGTGATGTTGCTCTCCTCTCGTACTTCACTACCACCTAATCTTAGTGGCGAAGTCTCAACGAATGCCGTCATCAGGATGGGTAATCGCTGGGGACAACACGATGCATGAGCCGTTACAGGACTTAGCAAAGTATCTGTATCCAATGGTACTGCTGATGGTAGTGTAAGACAGACGTCCAACACGCATTCTTCTCCGCATAGCATACATCGAAGCACAGGTAAGATGCAATTCTGCCAGATGGGTCTGAATGAAAGAAACCAGGTCATATTCAGATCTCTTAGCCGGGCTAATCCAAGGACTTTAGTTATGCGGTCCCGATAGCATATAGCCAGGATAGTTTCTTCCATCGTTGCTGGAGTCTTGTCTGCGATTTGGCTTGCCATATCGAAGCAGAAGGATCAAAAATAAAATGCCTGCTACGACTCCCAACAGAAGTGGTAGGCCGCCAAAGACAGAATGGACAAAATTAGGAAAAATGCCCAGAACTGTTTCGAAGGGTGTTAACAGTCCCGAAAAAATTGTCTTAAATATATGTGGGATACCACTGGTATCTGACATATTTAGGATTTGGCTTAGCATTTCTACGAAATGCACGGGGCAATTTGTTGATAAAAGGGTATGTATCTCTGCCGTTGTCCTTGCAACTTGCAGATCATACGTTTCTTTTGATGACGTCAAGGGCACCGTTGTCTGTAAATGGACAGACTTTATTCTGCTTAAAGTATCAATTCGAATAGAAGAGATATTCAAAGAAGGCCAAATGTTTGCCTCCGTGTCTTGAGTGCTGTTTGGATACAATACTTGCATATAGCAAGTGACCATGGAACTAACGCTCACAAGATAAGCTTTTCCTGGCACCATGCCACAACAGCTGTGGTCAACTATTAGAATATAACTCCCGTTAGAAAGCCGTCTAAAGAATGGCTCTATTCGTGTTGCCATGCTGGTGACATGAAAGGTTATTTGAAGTCCCCTCTCAGGCCCCATGCAAGTTAATACCTTGACACAGAAGTATACCGCTTAGTGATTGTTTACAATTTTTTCCACTAAGAAATACATTCTGTTTCTTTTCACTATAACATGTGTGTGTGTAAGGCAATTTCCATGATGACTTAATGTACCCTTTACCCAACCTTTCATACTGGCCCGCTGGTATATACTCCTGACAGTATTTAAATTGGAAAGTCGTTATCGGAATTGTTATTATCCCATGTATTATCCATTCAATGACAGGTCTTTCTGACATTGTCAATTGTAATCTCTCAAGTTTTTCAATGTTCAGAATCGTATAGTCTGCTCCTTTTTGTGCCAAACTGATTTGTGTATCAGTAAGGTTAAAGATAGAGAATAATGAAGTTGTCTTGATTAAACGCCAGGGCACATAGCCTGAACGTAGATTTTGCAACGTCCAGCCAAGCTGTACAATAGAACGTAATTGGGACTGACCGTGTTGTAACATTAGTAAGTCCTGTTCTATTATATCAATAGCAGATGATACAATACTGTCCAGTGAATATATTCTGGAGGACAGAGTCATTAACCCATTGTCCACAACAGAAAGTGATTTTTCCAAATTAATACGATCAATTTCTCGTATTTTTTCTGCTGTTTCAATTTGCATTTCTTTCCAAGCTTCATTGTACGCAGCGTATATACCGGCCACTATGAAACGTTTTTGACGCTGTTTGCGTGGCCCCATTATGAAATCACGCAAGTCAGCACCGTCTTTAAGTAAAGTCAAGTGTTGCTTAATTCCTGCCAATGTGGATTTCTGTAGCTATTCGAGGCAGAGTTTTCCTACACTGTATGTTGTAACTATCCCTGGATGTTGTCTCTGGGAGTATCTAGGGTCTTGCCTGGTCAACTTGAACCCCTGTATTTTGTTCAGGAATCTATTTTGACAGTTATTTGTGTCTGTGGGCCAGATCAACCATTTTTTCCAATCAGGATGTGTTCTGTTTTGGTTAAAAATATGGGATACGTCTATCTCAACATCTGTAGTGCCATTACTGTCAGGTGTTGGCTTTGGAATAGACGGTTTGTTTAAGTCTTTAATTTTGGCTAGGCCAAGACAGGTTGTCTGTTGAATTGTGTCATTCAAGAATATAATTTGTTCTGGGATCATGCAGGCTCTAAATAATGCTTCTAAACCTTGGACCTGCCATTCTTTTGTACCCCAGATGGTTTTTGTTTCAATGTTATATTTCCAAAAATCAAAACCAAATGTAGTTAATTTTTCAAATTTTTTTTCCGAATAGATCAATTTAGTGTTTGTCAGCATTGTTTTCATCCCTGTCTTATTTAACAGTTTGAAATAAAACGTTTCTGCTTCACTTGTGTTAAACCCTGAGAAGTAGGGGAATTTCTCGTAAAATGTCTTCGAACTACCTTTTGGTGGAGTTGCACAATGTTCCCATTGATTATAATTAAAAACATTTCTAGGTTGACCAGATTTATGCAAATAATGGTGTGAAAAGTGATTGTAGCAGTACATTTCTTCATAATTAGATGAACCCTGTAAGTAATCATGTTCTGTAAATTTTGCTGACATAACTAAATCTGACATCATATCATTAATACTTTCAAAGTCCCAATCATCCGAGAATGTGCTCGGTTTTACAAAGTCACTTAATGAAACCTTAAACTGGTGTGGATATTTCAAGAGCTCGACCGGGCCATAGATGTCGTAATCCGTTTTGTCCCAAGCTACCCCACCGGGTATTGGATAGGCTGCGACATTCACTGATGATAGTTCTCTTTTCTCGATGTGAGATGACTTGTGTGGTTTTAGGACCAAGTTGATGTTCTGACTTGCTGTGTCCATTGTACTGTATTTTCCCTCAATGAATTTTCCCAAACAAAGAACCATGATGAGCCAAAGCAGGAGGAAAAGTACACCTAACATAATCCAAAATTCAATCCATGGAGAAATCAGATAGGTTTCTTTGAGTTGATGAAAGAGTTCAGTTACTTTGTCTTTAAAAGTTTTTGTTGTTGGCGTTTCTTCAGGTTCGCTTGGATCCTCAGAAAAGTCATCGAAATTGATGAAGTAGCCTGATGCAGTTCTGTCAATTGTTGGAATCGCTTACAGATTTTTATTTGCTTTTGGAATTTTCTTTGTTTCATTAGCATAGTCTGAGGCTACATCGTTGTAGACAGGTGTGTCTTGACGAACTGTTGCAATTTGGGTTTTAAGAGGCATAAGTTCCATGGCTTTGTTGCATAGTCCTTTTTGATTCACTGCAGGTTTATCAAATGTGATTAGTCTCTTAGTTTGAACCTCTTGTATTGTAGCAAGTTTTGGTGTTCTGCTACATCTTGGGAGTCCACTGGGCCTACTACTTATTATTGGCCACATGATTGTGGTTTTACCAGGTTGATGGATACAACTCGGTTCTCCTTTTTACCAGCAAGGGGCGGTAGTACAACTGATCTTGTTCCGCTGACCGCTAAGACAGGTACTGCTTTTCTCTAAGAAGGCCCAAATTCCTTCTTCACCGCAATCTTCTCTCTGACCAGATCCCCAATTTTTGGAATCCAGACAGGCCTTGCTGGGACAGGTGGTTTATCTTCAGTGGCTGTTGGCTGCTGTTTTAACTTTACGTTGCTCAGGCCTTTTCTTGTTTCATTTAAGTCCTGTAAAATAGCCAAACGATCTTTGATATCAAAGCCTTTTTCTTCTACCACTGAAGTCTGACTATCTAAGTCCTGAATATGCATTCTAGTCCCGAACAATAGTTTGTACGGACTGAAACCTTTTAGAGAATTTCTTGGCAGATTGTTAAGACTACGTTGGACACTTGTTAAATGTTGGACCCACCCATCACCCGAACCTAATACCCTCGCCGTTATAGATTGCTTTATGTCCCGGTTTTTTCTTTCCACAATCCCATTTCCCTCAGGATGGAAGGGACAAGAGTACCGCAATGCAATGCCCATGCTGGTCATGGCCTCCTTATAAGCTCGAGAGCTAAAAGCAGGACCCTGGTCAGAATGTAGCATGCCAATTGCGTATGTGCCGATATAGACTCGCAAATCTTTTATAACAGTTCTGGCGTCAGCCGAGCGCTGGGGCCTACATTTTTAAGTGAATTTAGTCTTTAAATGTTAATGTGACACATTTTTCCTGCTGGGTTTTGTGTGTAGATAGCCTATTGCGTTATCTATTAGAAGAGCCATGGCAATACTCCGGCCGGTTCGCCACTGCGATCTCTGTTGCAGTCTGGACAGCTTATTGCAAATTTGTGATGTTGCAGGCTCATTCCCGGCCACCAGTATTCTGATTGCAATTCTATTAGAGATTCCTTGATCTTCCGGTGTCTTAGACCCTCACCCATGTGTGCGTCTGCTATTAACAACATTCTCCTGTTCGTGTTTGGAATTACCCTATCCCCCACTCCAGGGATTCGAGCAAAAGGAACGGAGTTTGCATCAATTTTGTATTTATAATTGAGTGGATAGTTCACGGGTAATGCTGCGCAGTCGCCTTTTGAAGACGTTTTTACCGCCAGCATGGTTTCCCCATCTATGTATTTTTCTGAACGCTTTTTTGTGGCTACGGAAGCCTTTTTAGTTGCTTCCGCTGTGGCTGTTTCAGCCAATGAATTCCCTGCAACGTGAACGCCATCACGTTGATGACTCAGTGTATGTATCACGTGAGTCTTTTGTAGTTCCTTCTGCAAAAGAACTACCTGTTCCCAAAGCTGTTTATGCTTTATTGTGGCACCTGTGTCATCTTTGTAACCGTTTTGAAGTCCCAGTTCTGCAAGTCATTATTGTAGGATTTGACGCAGTAATGCGAATCGCACACTATTAGTGTCGGGAATTCGCGATCGGCAATATCGAGCGCCATTTTTAAAGCTAATAAATCAGTTCGTTGACCTGAATTGTCTTTTACAGATTGAGACATAGTTACCAGTGGTCTCAATTTACCTCCGTGCCACAGGCATTTAACAACCTCGCACGTAGCATTGTAAGCTTGCTTTCCCCAAACCGAGGGTTGAGCAGATCCGTCTGTATATATTACACAGGCGTAAAGTTGTATGGGCAGAATTTCGATTGACAGAGGATGTTCTTTTTCATATGTTAGATCTTTCAGTTTTTTCATGTTCGGATCAAAATAGTATTTCACTTTTTCTGTAGCAAGAGAATTTTCCCATTGTATCCATTTTGGATCTAATGCCACGGTAGTTAAATTCCGTGGGCTTGTTAATGACTCAAAGGCTGATTCTGCTGTTAACACAGTCATTCTTTTGCCTTCGGCTTGGGCTCTTTCTTTTGCTATAGCTGTTTGAACCGTATTTACAATGTTTTCCGCAAGACTGAATGATTTTTCAGCTTGTGTATACAAATGTGATTTGTAAGCTATTGGTACCGTTTCTCCCTTATTAGAGGTCAGGTACGTGAATCCGCATCTTCCTGGGATGACTCGGATTACAAGGTTGCGTGTGTTATCGCGAGTTTGTAATTTAGTTTTAGCTAACATGTCTGTTTGCAATGATCTCAAAATTTCTGTGTGTTTTTGAGTCCAATTGATTGGTTTAAAATCAGGTTTTATTAATTCATAGAGAGGTTTAACCCTCTCTGCATAATATAGAATGTAAGTTCTTCCGAAATTCAGGAAACCTAGTATTGATTGTAAGTTCTTCAGCGTTTTTGGTGCTTGGAGTACTGCCCATTTCTCTAAGAAATTGCCTGCTAGGCTTTTGCCTTCACTTGATAATTCATAACCTAAAAACAGGACAGTTAGATGGGCAATTCGTGACTTTTTAAAGTTGAATTTGTAACCCTCTGCTGCGAACCCCAATACTATGGTGTTTACTCTTTTCAAGTGAGTATCCAAGTCATCATCTGTCAGATAGATGTCATCGACATAAGATAATGCCTCATCATCATATATTTGTAGTAACTCTGTTACCCTTGCTGAGAATAATTCTGGGCTATTCTTGAATCCCTGAGGGAGTCGACAGAAATTTTCTGCGACCCCATTATTGAGAAAGCGGTCAAATACCTGCTTTCAGGTGCAATGTTTTGACAAAAGAATCCATTAGAGATATCTAATGTTGTTTTGTATTTTTTGCGCACGATGTTATTCATTAGTGCCGCACTATGTGAGTTTTGTACTGCAAATGTCTTGCAACATGAGTTAAGGTGTCTGTAGTCCAAAACTAGACGATATGAATCGTCTGGCTTGGAGACAGGAAACAAAGGATTGTTCATTTGCGAGGTGCATGTTTCAATCACCCCCTGGTATTCAAGTTGATCTAAGATCTCCCTGACTTGTTTTTTAGCTTCTTGCTTAATTGGGTACTGCCTCTGTGCAGTTGGTTGACATTTTAACTGGATTTTGTGAGAAGGAGAGTCCTCATCCCATCCTACATGATTTTTGTATAATGCAGGAACTTGGGCTACTGCCCATTTTCTTGCATATGTATATTTTCTATGAATTGGAATATGATTTGAGAAGGCAGGCATAATCATTTCTTCGCCATGAGGGCACTCCCTGACAAACTCTGGTGGCCAGTCTTTCTCAGCTAAAAGGATGTCATAGCCTTTTGAAAGGTTATCCCAAAATAGACCTCTTACTTTCCTAGTCTTATCTCCCTCTATACGCAATGTTATTTTGTATATTTTATGAGGTTTGCTAACCCTGGTATCTGCAGTTTCCAGCTGAATGTATTCATTCGTGTCCACTGTTTCCAGAAGATTCATTAGGATCTTGCGAGCTATGGTCACTTCTGCTGCGCTGTCTAGCACTGTCTGGGCCCACTCTCCGTTTTTCAGTTGTGTCCTCAGGATCCTCGGCATGTTTAAATATTTTAATACTGGCTACCTTCTTTCTTGGAAATTGTAATTTTTTACTTTGATGAGCAGGTTCTTTGTCTTTGAACTTGACGTGCTCTTCCCTGTGTTCTGACCGTCCTCTTCTTTCCGATTTCTGCGAGGAAGTCTGAAAAGATCGAGAGGGACGTGTATCAATATCTTGATATCTATCAGGTTTCTTCAGATTATCCCTATTTCTAAGGTTGTATCTTTTCTCAGTGGGCTCCCTCTGGGGAGACTTGTTTCGGAGTGTTTATATTATTTTTAATAAATATCTTTTCAGGATTTTCAGTCAGTTGGGGTTTTACTGGTTCCCACCCAAACTATCTCTTCCTAGTTCTTCATAGGATTTATCTATGATTCTAGCAAGTTCAAATGGTTGTTCTGCTATATCTGTCTCTCTCAATTTCTGGCGGATCGCCACAGATTCTGCTTCTCCTTTTATGTTGGCCAATAATATAGCCGAGATCTGCTTGAAGTCTTTCAGTAATTTCATACCCAGTCTTAAAGCAGGTTCTGGACCGTATTCATTTTGAATCTGTCTTAGCACATCTGGTATTATCGCCATAGACGGAACACCATGTGTTTTCGTGTAAATTGAAGCAAAGACTGTGCCCCAAGTGTCACAGTCCTCCACATGTGGTGCGATCCCCATTGGAAGGCAGATAGTCAGAATTCTGTGTTTCTCAGTAGGAGTAGTATCCGGAAATACTGCCTCTATTTGAGTAATTTTTTGTGCTAACCAGAATGGAATTTGTTCCCGTTTTGCGGGTATTTTACCAAGACATGATTGTATGTTCTGTGGTGTAATTTTGTTTGTGTTCCCCTGATGAGGGGTCAGCTGTGGAATGTTAATAGCTGGTTTGACTGTTGAAGTCCGCATTACATATTGGACTAATTGTCTATGTATTTTAATGAGTTGTTTTAGCTGTGCTAATAGTTCCCGGTCTGACATTTTTTCTATGTCGGGATGTGGTGTGTAGCTGGCTAGAACCGGCCACGTTGCTCCTGGTCTACCTAGTGGACCGAGCCTGGTGATGTGATTGTTATGTTTTAGGGCGCCATTAAACCAGAGCAGGTGCTCTTGGTAATTTAGTGGGATTTCCACCTCCTCGAAGGGGGTGTACTCTTCCGGAGGTTCCTCTATTTTGTAATAGTGGAAGTCGTGTGTGACAGCGTTTGCTGCTGGAAAGTTTATCCATGAATAGAATACCTCTGTCTGCCGATATTCATGGGCCTCTATCACGAATATGACTATACCACCTCGTGATGTCAGTCCGTTTTCTATAAGTTTAAGAGTTATAGTTTTTCTTATGTTGACCGGAATGAGTATAACACTCGGGTCATTTTCTTGGAGACTGGTGTCATCTGCTATTCTAGCTGCCTCCCTCTCTTCTTCATTTTCTGATATTTTTACTGACAGAAAGGTTTTTGTTGCAGTTCAAGTTTCAAGGAAACAAAGATTAGGTGCACAATATTTTGGAACACTGTATCCTTCAACGTTGACTAAACCAAAAACTATATATAGGAATCTCTTTTAACCTTTTACCCACTCCAGACGTCTTTTGGAGTAATTACGGGAAAAGGGTTCTGTGTGAAAAAGCACGACTGAGTTACTCTAACGTCTTGCGTTAGATTTATCGCCTTACCAAATTTTGGGCCCCATGTAGTGTAGTTCCTATATTCCCAATAGGCTCTGCGCATTGGAATAATATATTCAGCAGTGTAGACGTTGGACTGAGGTCGACTAGGTCTCTACTGACTATATTAGACTTAAGGTTTGCCAGCTAGCTCAGAGGTCACTAGAAACTTTCTCGAATAAACGAGGAGGAGTTTAACCTCCCTGGATAGACAAGAAGGGATTAGCTTCCGACAACCATATAACATGACAACTTTGCTCCCTCAGAATAAGAGTGTATCTCTAGAGTCGTGTGAAAACAATAGACAGCTATTTCACTCAGTCAAGTGTGCATACTTAGTTTCACCAGAATGCAGAGATAAGAAAGATGGGCGTTTTCAATAAAAGGTGTAGTTTATTGAGCAGTCTTCTTTCTCATACAAGAGAAATGAATTGCCACAATTGCAATACTCATAGTAAAGTAAAGTGCTTACAGTAAAAGGAGGATTATAAAATAATACTGTAAAAGCATTGATATGGTTTCTTAGCCATATGATACTTTAAAATAGATAAAATATATACATACTTATATACATTGACTAACGTACTCAACTGGTGCTTGTAAATACGCCTACCCCGTTGTACCTGACCTAAGCCTAATACGTGGGAAGGAGTAAGTAAGTAGCAATTTAAGTTAAGTTTGTTTTGCCAAGAATCTGACTCAAGAATTCTCTTTAAGGGTTTAGTCAGCTCCGTACCTGGGTAATAGAAAGCAGGAGGTCTTGTATCTCTCTCTCAGGACTCGATATCCCAGTAACCCGCGAAGGTATCTGGAAACACCGGAGCTGGATTTCTCGGCAGGAGAAAAGACAGTGTCTCTCTCAGTGCGTCAAAAGGGAGAGGCAGCGTCCGTGGGCTCTCGCATCAGCTGGGCTCTCGGGCAAGTAGATAGCTGCTCTGCTCCAAAACCACCACTGTGTGTTTGCTTAAGGCAACGTTGGTATATTTATACCTGAAAGGTGCCGGGTTTGACGTAAGGTTGGACATAAGACGTCAATAAAGATGTCACTAAGAACTGGCCGTTCTTACAGTGCTTTACAGGAGTTCTAGGACGAAATCAAAACAAAAGCAAGGGGGATTTCCCAGGTTGCTGGAGGTTTGGTTTGTTTAGAGAAATCGTTGTGCTTTCTAGGAGTCTGGGGAAGTACCCTTGCTTAATGTGACAGCATGTGCTACGACTGAATATGGATATGATTACTATGCCGTTATAGGGATATTTATTGATTATAACCGAACAAGGGCATAAAATAGAAATATCGATTTAGGCTCCTGGATAAAAACACAATACTGCCAACATTTAACATTCTCCAATGTTTATCAATTGTCTTTTTAATCCTGTTAGATATTGGAGAGTAAGTGGTGGGCAAGGTCAATTTCCTAGGTTTCTGTTTTACTGTTGTTTAAAAAGGCATTTGTATTATTATTTCTTGCTTTTTTACACTTTTCTGAATAACCCTATTGGGAAAGTTTTATGCTAATTCTTTATCTGTGAGGTCAAAAGATTTCTTATCAAATGTTTCTGTCTAGGAACAGTTCCTGTGTTTAGAAATTGATTGTCAAAAGGGTAGATTCTCTCTAGAGATGGAGGATGGTAGCTGTCAGATAGAAGAAATGTTTTCTTGTCTGTTAGTTTGTGCTATAACTCACTTATTACATTGCCACACTCAGCCTTAATGAGGAGGTCTGGAAAGGGAATTTTGGGGTTTTCATGTGAAGAGTAAACTGTAAATGGGGAGCTCTCATTTAACAAGTTCAAAAAGTGTGGCTTTCTCTCAGCTCACATTCCAAATGATAAACACAGCAACATTATATACTTTCCATTACTCTATCTTACTGGAGAAAGGTCATGAAATATCATCAATGTGCTCTTTTAATTTTTTATATCTTGGACGTAGAGGTAGGTCAAACTTGAGGCAAAGTACTCCCCATAAGGACTCCCCCAATCTAATGTTAGATGAATTCTTCAAATTGGACAAAATTCTTGGTTAGTGCTATCTCTGCAGGGGTCATTCCCAGCTGAACTCCCTAAGAATCTTTTCAACCACCTTAAAGGCGGCGTCTTGGGGAATGTTAGTATACAAAGACTCCACATCCAAGGTGGTCAGTAATTTTTTTTCTGGGACAGAATTTGAATTCTCATATTTAGGGCATCTTTGATATATTTTAAATATGAAGCCTTCACCTTGGCAATTCACAGAATTGTGAAAGGGATTCCAGAATTGATCCTGTCTGAAACACAGGGTTCAGACTTATCATACTTTCATGCAGAGCAACGCAGCAAGCCACCTTGCTGCGTGAAAAGGAAAGGGCAGGGATGCGCCATATTTAATATTATATGGCGCATTTATGTCCAATCCTTTCACTGGTGCACAATCTGCTGCCTCGCGCTAAAGCAGCACACTTGCATCATGTTGCAAGGGGGCCTGTGTTGTAGGCAGGATTGTTTCTGTGCAGTAACTTATATCTTCCTGCACAAAAACAACCCTCAGAGGAATTTGCTTCTTTCTATGTCTGCTGCAGAATGCAGCACATATAGAAAGGGTAAAAAAACAAACATAAAGAAAGATATTTCTCCTCACTACGCCTCCCCTGGGAAGTTCTAGCATTTTGACACATTCCCAGGCCTACTACTAATTGTAAATCTGGAAATGCACAAAAATCCATGGGTGGATGTGTGGGAACACCTATGCTCCTCCCAGGTAATGCATCCCTGGGGCAGAGAAACGCAAGGCAGCAATTTGTGCTGCCTTCCGTTACTCCAGATTTATCAAACCATACAAGGCCATGCAAGGTTGCCATGTGTGGCTTGATAAATCTCAAATAAGTTTTGCGTCGCCCTTGAGCCCCCTTTAGTGGCGCAAGGACTGCACAGAATTTTTATAAATCCGGTCAAAGTGGTCTACCTGGTCAAGAGTGGTCTACCTGGTCCCTTGTATTTGTGGGTGGTTGGCAGGATATAAAAGTAAGGAACCTGTGGTATTTCTGTTATCAAGAAGTCACTTGTTCCTTTTGACAGTCAAACAGCCATTACCGCCCCTGTTACTGGACTCTCAGTCTTGTATCTAATTTCAATTCCCAGCTCCCTTGTTAGTTTCAGACAATGGTTTTCATTGCTTAATAATGGTAAGCACTCATGTCGGTAGTAAGACCTATCAAGTAAGCTGCCTTTATCAGCTGATTTAGTTATCACATCATGATTCTTCTGAACAAAAAGAAGGGTTTCTCGGTCTGCTCTCGACACATTGTTGTGATATTTAGGCTTTTCTCCCTCCAAAGTCTTTAAGGGCCACATGCATCAAAGTGAGGAATTGCGATTCCTAAATTGTGATTTTTAAGGAATCACAATTTAGGAATCGCATTTCCTTATGCATGTAGGAATCACACAAAAAATGCGATTCCTACACATTCCTTAATTGTGACTCGCAAATTGCAATTTACAATTAAGGAATGGCTTCCCATTCATTGCTATGAGCCTCCAGCTGTGGAAAAGTAAATTTTGCCATGTTCTGTGTCCCTACGCGTCCTCCATCATATGTTATGTGTGCATGATTAATATGCATATGTATTCCCCATGTTCGATTAATGACGCAATCACAGTTGTGTCCATCTCTAGTATGCCAGTTTCCAGTTCTCGTGAATACTACGAATATCAGGCCTATTTAAAGTTACGTTGCCACGTTTCTCAGTGTGCACGTTATTCCATTGTAAAGTCCCCGTTTCTAGGCCTCAAAAGGGCCCGGACACCAGATTCAGCTCCTGTCTCCTGAAGCCCTCGCTGAGGAGCGATACAGCCCCCACCTGTGTTCTTGACCCTTCACTTACTTCCTGCCTCACAGTGCCCGGTTCAGCCTGGCTCTGCCTCTGAGTCTGCCAAGAGTATGTTATGATTCTAGCTATCAGTCCAGCCCTCCTTCTCTGCATTCCTAAAGCTACTGAACTGCATCAATAGTTACCGTCATTGTCTAGCCTTTACGTCTCCATGTAAGAGAAATACTGCATTTAATGGTCATTTAATATTCTTCATCACGCACTACATGTAGAATAATGCATGCTCCAGTCTTAGAGTCTGTTCGCCTTTATCCCGATAACTTTTGGATTCTATCAACATGTTCTCTAAACATCAGATACTAGATACTGCTTAGGTACATGTCGCCCTGACTCTCCAGACTTCAGTCTCTGCTCCTAGCACAGAGTTCGTAGCCCCCAGCTTCTCCTAGTAACACGTCATTGCCAGTTTGCGCGCACCATTAGGTCAGAGGTCCCGGCTCCTTAGGTAGCCCCCTCCATGTTTCCGCCCCATTCATGACATATTCTGTTACGTTTGCATCACATGTCTATGTATACGCCTCTGTTACACCTACTTTCACCCTTATCTTTCGCGACTGCTATTGACCACACCCACTGCTCCGCCTATCGTATGTATTGTAATGCAACTGTTTTAGTATATATGATCGTGTATTGTTATTAAATGTTAGCGCGCTCATCCCAGATCCAGCCCGGCAGCTGTCGGGGCCCCCCTGCCGGGCCCTACCATCCTATTCCTATGCAGGTTGTCCTGTTCCTGTCCTTTATGCTGTAATAAACCTGCAAAACTCCTACTACCTCGAATCTTGACTCTTATTTATTGAGCTATCTGTTATTTATTTATCCATTAAAAAATAGAGGTATTATTTATTTATTTACCACATAATGGCGCCCGAATAGGGACTTGCCCTTTCCCCACGCGTCGGTGAAGCCACGCCGGCCCCCTGACCCTCTGCAGTCGTGACGGAACTCTTCTGCGCACCGGCAGATATTTCTGCTTTAAGTATCCCTCAGGCCCACGGAGGAGACGGAGGAGGCGGTCCAGCATCCAGACGAGACGGTGGAGGAACGCGGCGAGTCCCGACCAGAGCCCAAGCCGAGAGTCCAAGGTCCGAGGTATCCGGAGGCCCACCCGTAACAAAAGTCCGAAGTTCATCCGTCCGGCGTCGAAGCAGTCCAGTCCAGTCCGAGGCCTTCCGTTCTTGCTGCCCGGTGAGTACCGTTGCTGGGGTAGTATCTAGACAGGGTCAATCTAAATTGTCTCTGGTCCGATGGGTCTGGGTACGCAGATCTGAAACGAAGTGTTCACCTAGGTGGATACGGGTCTTGATGCGTCCCTTTATGGGACCGGTATGTTCCGTGCTGTTTCAGCAGCGCATCCAGTAATTCTAGTCTGTTCCGTTCTCGAGAAATTCATGTGTTTCTGTTCTCAGTGTTCCAGGTAGTATTCTGTCCGAACTGTTGCTTCATAATGTTATTCAATGTATTTTCAATGTCGTGGTATGCCTGAATTGTTTTCTCAATTGTTATTTGTTCCTCGTGTATTGTATTGTGTTCAGATTCAAGTTTGCAATGTCCCTCTTTTCGAGATTACGTCAGTTAAAAACTAGAAAGGGTCTGCTAGAAGAAGCAGTTCCTGTCCCACCTAGGGACAGTCCAGGTCATTTTATGTATCAGAAGCATGGCATAAGCGCCATATTGTATCTAGATTTATGGGTAGAGTATACCAAACAGTTAGAAGAAAAGTATAGATGGCCCGTATCGGGTACATGGGATGCCGAGTGCATCAAGAGAGTAGAAGAAGCATTATGGAAAAAGAAAGCCAGACAGTCACAGAAAGATGCCATTGAGTTATGGCGCAAAGAATCTCATAAAAGAACCGAAAAAGAAATCAGAAAGTCAGAACTAAGTAGAGAATCCTTGGAACGAGCCCAGGAAAGGGAACTAATCGAGATAGGTGAATGAGTTAAAACAGAACAGTCAGACAGACAGAGGCATGCCCTCATCAAGGGTATGTATCCTCTTCTTGCCGAGGGCTTGCCAAAAGCAACCCCGGAGGCATCCAGTAATTTCCCGCCACCATTAGTCCCGCTCAAGCTACGTCACAAACCGACCGCAGCTGATATTTTCATCTCGTCCTATTTGGACGACACAGTCCCGGAATATGCAATTCCTGTTCCGCCAGTCCCGGTAAATCAGGCAATTCCCGCTCCTCCAGACACCGGGGCACCCCTTGCAGTACCTGCTACGGTCCCCCAGGTCCAGCCCGCCATACAAGTCCAGCCTGCATTTCCATTTCCCACTCTGCCAGGACGAAGAGCATCAGTTGACGACTCTAGTTTAGGGGCCGCAGGGGGAGGTCCTCCAGGAACCCCGCCGCCACACAAGCGTTTAACGTTAGCCGAATTACATGCACAAGCGTCACAGCGTACGCCCAGATATCAGTCTGTTGCAGAAATAAGAAAAGCCCTTACTGAATGCTGTTATGATCCAGTCCCAGGCGAGGATAATATGGTTTTATATTCATTACGCGTGAGAAAGGTGACCGAGTATCTAGTCACCCTACCAGATATGAAAGAAGATCTAGACAGAATATATCGTTTCATCCGTACAGGGGATGATCCAGAAAGTATTAGTGAAGTCATGTCTCAAAGGAAAGCTGAGATCCAGCTCATGTTATTAAAGTTCCTGATTAATTGTCTAATAAGAGAACAAGATTCCCCGACTAAAGATCAGGCCGAAATGAAAATCCTGACAAGGTGGAGTGATAATATAGCCGAGGGTAAGCATAAAACTATCAGTAGTATAGAGAGTATGTACAAGAAAATTCGTAAGGAAATAATAAAGTTACATGATCAACGTAAAGCAGCACAAGTAAGCGAGAAAGAAAATGACTCTTCTACAGAAGAGGTAGAGGACGAGAATCCCGCCAGAATAGCGTATGTAGGAAAATCTAGATTTCCAGATCGCCATTTATGCCTAGAACACAAGCCAACTTTCCACCATCCAGCACCAGAACAAGGTTCTCTAGAACAAGTATTTCAAGTTACCGATCACATTCTGAAGTCACGAATCGGTTATAACGAGTTAAGTACTATGCATGAACAAGAACTAGTCTGATCAGCAGTCCGATGGATTACTGATTCTACCACTTTTCCAGACGAAATAGTGGCACAAATGTTTCTGAAATTGCCCCCAGCCGAGCAGCGACTGGCGGGTATGTATATGATCCAGCACCTCATTACATTGTATGAGGGTCAACATTCTGATCCAGGTCCGTTACACGATGTCCTGAACGAGTTACTCCAGTATAAATGGAAAGGTTTAGGTACCGATTTAATTAGTGTCGTTCTAGAACAGCGCCACAAATATAGTATGTTTCTGAACCCGCATTTTGTTCATGTCTCACCCCCAGAAAGTAAACCCTTTTACATAGACAGACAGAATCCGTTACGAGAAGTGCATCCAGTTAAGACAGAGGGTGGTGAAATGCAACGAGTGTTTGTTTACACCCCGATTACAAAGATGGAACTCTTAGAGATGAAAAAATTAATTCCCTGTCATGATAAAGATCCAGCAGGGTTCCACCGAGAATTAAAAGACATGCTCCGTATGGGAGAATACACGTATCCAGATATTATTAAAATGTTAAAGGTCCTGTTGCCCGCAGGGGTATATGAGAAACTCAAGGAAAAGGAATGGGAGGTGGGAGAGAAAAAGATCGATTGGGCAGTTCTAGAAGCTGAAGATAAGGCACGAGTACCAGGTACCGGTCTTGGAGATAAATGTAAAGAATTACCTGAACTGTTAATACAAGTTTTGCCCAGACTATTAGCAACTAAAAAGGAAGACTGGGATGCAATCTCAGCATGTAAACAGAAACAAGACGAAGACACTAGTGATTTTTACTCTAGATTTGAAAAATGTTTTATTATAAACAGTGGCCTCAAGACGAGTAGCGAGTCATACCCTCACCTTTTTGTTACTAAACTAGTCGAGAATTCAAGTCCACAAGTTAAGAATCGAGTTTTGAAAGTCGAAAGTACCTGGCAAGCTAATACCCCGTCCCAGATGTTACAGATGCTTCAATACCACCAGAATAGAATCAGAGAAGAGCAAGATCACGAGAGAAAACGTATGAAAGACACGAAAATGAAAGTACTAGTTGCACAATCTGTTCCTCAAGACAGTCAGAAAAGGGGTCCGAATCAAGCCAGTCATCCTGCAGCTCCCGTTAAAGGGAACTGCAATTATTGTAAACAGCCAGGTCATTTTATAAACGAGTGTGCAGTTCTGAAACACAACATAGCTACCGGTAAGACTAAAGAAAGACCACGTCCGCCTAGACAAGAGCAAGTTTCACAGACTTCTCAGCCACAGAATGCACAACAGACAGTTACTGTACCGCAGCCCATCGCTGCAACACAGCATGTTACACAGCAGATGTACCAGTATGCTCAGTCAGAGTATCCAGAGTATCAACCGTATTCATGAAACAGCCTGGAGAGGGAGGTAGGCTTGCCTCTCATCGAGATACCTGTAGATCAAGAAGGTCCCTATGTTCACAGTCAAGTATTAGGGAAAGACAGAAAGTTTCTGATTGATACAGGGGCAAGTAGGACCACTATAAGTCACGCCGAAGTTCCAGGGGCTCCGCTCTCAGGCTCTAGAAATGTTTCCCTTGGATTTTCAGGAAAACCTATTGTAAATTAAATATCAAAGCCAGTTACTCTAGAAGTAGGTCCATTGTCCCGCACTACTGATCTGTTACTTACTAAGTCATGTCCAGAGAATCTATTAGGCATTAAGACACTGAAAGAATTAGGTGCCGTTATATGCTGTTCCCCAGAGGGAATACGATTGTTCCTACGTGACTTCAAGGGTCACTATGTATTACGAGATTTTGATCCCAGATTGTCTAATGTCCCGCAGCATCTATGGGCGCAAGGTCCAACTGATGTTGGCTTTATGCAAATCACACCCCATCGTGTGACTCTCAAGCCAGGTGTAGTGTTACCACGAATAAGACAGTACAGATTGCCACCTGAGGCTGTAGCAGCCTTATCCAAAATTATTGACGAGCTCATCGCTCAAGGAGTAGATATAGAAACTGACTCCAATGTATGTAATTCTCCGATCATTCCTGTCATGAAACGTACTGATCCAAATGCACCTCCAGTATATCGATTAGTGATTGATCTCCGAGAGCTTAATAAATGCATTATTCCCCAGTACCCAGTTGTCCCAGATATCTCTTCCCTATTGACAGCCATTGATTCCGAAGCCACATTTTTCACTGTCATAGACCTCAAGAACGCGTTTTTCAGTGTCCTCATTCATCCAGACAGCCAGTTTCTTTTCGGATTTTGTTTAAATGGAAGGAGCTATATGTTCACACGCGCTCCTCAAGGTTTCACAGAAAGTCCTAGTATTTACAGTCAAGCACTCAAGAGACAACTAGACAACATTCACATGCCAACTGACACTGCCCTGCTCCAGTATGTCGATGATCTACTGATCACAGCCCGTTCTGAACGTGCTTGCGAGCAAGCCTCACTTACAGTCTTGTATTTCCTAGCCGAGATGGGGCACAAGGTGTCCCCTTCTAAGCTTCAATTCTGTGTCCAGCAAATGATCTACTTAGGACACTTACTGTCCAAGAGGGGTAGGCAGTTGACACCAGACCGTATCCAGTTAATAGCGAGTCTTCCTCAGCCAAAGACCCAGAAGGAGGTACGTGCTTTTATCGGCCTTACTTCTTATTGCAGACAATGGATTCCTCAGTATGCATTTCTAGCTAAGCCACTGATACAGTTAACAACACAGGAGGCAGCCGTATCGACTGTCCTCCCTTGGACATCTGAACATACACTTAGTTTTAATGAATTAAAGAAAGCCCTATGCCAAGCTCCAGTTCTAGCTACACCAAACTACAGTAAGCCTTTTACACTTTTCGTCACAGAACGCGAAGGTACAGCATTATCTGTTCTCACACAAGATCAAGCAGGACAATACAAGCCATGTGCTTATTTTTCGAGCACATTAGATCCTGTAGCCCAGGCTCTGCCTGCGTGCCTCAAGTCAGTTGCAGCCACAGCACTAGCTATCAGACAAAGTGATTCCATAGTCTTAGGACATTCCTTGACAGTACAAGTCCCACACTCCGTGGAAGTTCTTTTAAACCGAACACAAACTCAGCACTTGACAATTGCACGTTTAACAGGTTATGAATTGACACTGTTCCAGCCACACATAGAAATCAGACGCTGCAACGTCCTAAATCCTGCCACACTGTTACCATCAGTTACTTTGAATCCTGCCACACACGACTGTGTGGAAGTAGTTAACATCATGACTAAGCCAAGACAAGATCTGACAGATATTCCATTACCAGATCCCGACCTGACACTTTATGTGGATGGTTCATGTATGAGAACAAGTACAGGAGAACTAGTAGCCGCGTATGCAGTGACTACTGACACCGAAGTTATAGAGACACACAGTATTGACACCCTGTCTGCTCAAGCAGCAGAGCTAGTTGCTCTGACACAAGCCTGCATTTACGCCAAGAACCTGAAAGTTAATGTTTATACAGATTCACGTTACGCATTTGGAGTCGTACACGACTTCGGAGTGCTCTGGCAGGAGAGAGGTTTCATGACTTCTCATGGAACCAAGATTCAGCATGGTCTCCTTATTCAAGCTCTGTTAGATGCAATACATTTACCGACATCCATTGCTATCATGAAGTGCAAAGCACATACGAAAGTTACTGACATTATTTCCCAGGGTAATGATCTAGCAGATCGCACAGCCAAGCTCACAGCTCAGACTCCAGACATTCCAGTTAACATGACACTGACACACACTCCAGATCCGACTACATGTATGACAGTTAAGGACCCTACTCAAGATGTCATAGATATCCAGTTACATGCTACTCCAGAAGAAATCAAGAAATGGTCCGAACAAGGAGGGGTCCAGACAGATCAAGGATGGTTAACGAAGGGCAGAGCCACATGGTTTCTCCCCGACTCTATGGTTCAAGTCATTATTAATACCGCACATAGTCCAGCACATTTAGGAGAAAAAGCTATGTTAGACAGTATCCAGAACATTTGGTCCAACAAGCATTTACGAGCTGCAGCCAAGCAGAAAGTCCGTACCTGTATGATATGTTGCCAGTTTAATCCAGGTAAAAGTGTCCCGGTGGAACAAGGTGGATTCCAGCCCCCTGACCACCCTTTTGAAGTCCTCCAGATGGATTACATTCAGATGGAGCGATGTCGAGGTTTCAAGTATGTCCTTGTAGTTGTATGCGCTTTGTCCAGGTGGACAGAAGCATATCCAGTCCCAGATTACACAGCTGCGACCACTGCCAAGCAGTTGGTTCGTGAGTTCTTCCCCCGTTATGGACTCCCTAGGGTCGTGTATTCTGATAACGGCCAGCCATTCTCATCTGAGTTGATGAAACATGTTTCCCTTTTGTTAGGGTACCAGTGGAAGTTTCATTGTGTACGCCATCCTGAAGCAGCCGGTCTCGTAGAGAGACATAATCAGACCCTGAAAATTCGAATTGCAAAAGTTTGTCAAGAGAAAGGTGTGGACTGGCTAATAGCTCTGCCAGTCGCCCTGTTCTATATGCGCATGGTCGCACATTCCAGATCAGGTCTGTCCCCGTATGAGGTCGTTTTCGGCCGCCCCCCTAACATGTGGGGTACTCCTAGACCTCGAAGTATTACCGATGTTTCAAGTAATATGCTGACAGATTACCTAGCTTCCTTGATGTCTGCCCTCAACTCTTGTCGTTCACAGGTTGCCGCCGCATTTCCAGACAATACCGAGGTGGCACCGCATGAAATCGTTCCCGGATCCATGGTCTTAGTGAGAAATTTTGATCGCTCAAGTCCGCTGGAGCCTCGCTGGAAGGAGCCCCGACAGGTCCTCCTGGCCACCCGTACAGCCGTGAAGTTGGAGGGACGCAAAGGCTGGGTGCATCTTTCGCATATCAAAAGATTTTATGGATTGAAACCAGTTTTAAAGAACATTTCCGAGGATTTAATGGACTGCCAAAGTACTATTCTTAAGGACTGTCCCGCAAAAGACAATGTTATTGCACCCTCCCTGTTAGAGGAAACTCCGCAACAGGAGTATAAATTAAAGTTAAGATCTAGTAAAATAAGTCAGCCAGTTTGATTGTCTAAGTCCTCCCCTAGGTGAAACGGTTAGACCGGTTTCTGACATGTATAAAATAGACCCCCATAGTGAGAGAGTTAGTCAAAACTCAATCCGATGTATCGTTTTTCTATGTTTCATATTATTTCTCAGTATTATGATTTCCTGCACCAGTTATGCGTTTTATCTGTATTTTCCAGTTTCTCATGTAAATAAGTCTTCTAATGTTACAGTAGAGCACACGTTTAGTGATCTGCCTCCTCATGAACTCTCTTACCGCCTCGCTATGCGTAACAATTCTTTTATCCGCATGTTACATTATTCACACCAGACCAGCAATGCCACTAGTTGTTGGGTGTGTGGTCGACTCCCCCCTTTCCAGACACCGAAGGGAGTTCTGCCACTCTTTCCTTATCCATTTTCACATAATGGTTCGTGTGGAGCATGGTCCACGTTAACGTCATCCTCAACAGATATGTCTTTTCTTAACAGTACATGTTTCCCAGACAAGCAAGGTCTTCCCCACAGAACAGGGTTAGATCTAGAGAATGAAGTTTACAATTTAGGAAATTATTCTTCGAATTTCATGGTCCTGAATATTCAGTCTGATACTACTCCAGACTTACCTGCTATTTCAGTACTACCAGTCAAAGGCGAATTATGTGTCCGAAATAATGGTTCCGTACATGTAGGCCATAGTGATTGTACTACTATTGTCAAGTATAGTGACAGTGGGAAATCTATTTTCAAAGCTTCACGTCATTCTTATTTTATTTGTGGTCAAACCGCATATGTTCGTCTGCCCCTCGATTGGGAGGGAACCTGTTACATTGCCTTCCTACTGCCACCAGTTTTCCTAGCCCCATCTGATTATCATAGAAACACACATCTAGTACACATTAGACATAGAAGGGAGATTGAGTCCCCAATTGTCGATTATACTGAAACTGCTCTAGAACAGTATACAGATTTCAATAGAGGTTTCTTCTTCTTTATAGGCCCTATCCAGAATAGTAAGCTAATCCGTAGGTTAACCAGAACCCTTGAAGCTGTAGTAAATGAGACTGCCTCTGCTCTAGGTAACTTAACCGAAGAGCAATCTGCTATGAGATTTGTCGTTTTGCAAAATCGTCTCGTCCTTGACGTCATACTGCCCGATAGGGGCGGGGCCTGTAGAGTCATCGGATCTAGTTGCTGCATTTTCATTCCAAATAACGCACCGTCTGTTTATTCAGCTATAACCAGACTCCATAAAATTGCCCATCTGTTACACCAAGACCCAGGCACCTGGACATGGTCCGGTTGGTTCTGGAATATAATTTCCGCTTGGGGATGGAAAGTATTGTCCTTTCTAGGTATTGCAGTAGCGATCATATTCAGTTGCTGCCTCTGTTTACAATGTGGCCCTGCGATTTGCGGCATTTGTGCTACCTCTTGTATTCCTAGTCCCAAGTCCCGTTCTAAAACCCGTTCCCAGAAAATTCGAGACGAACAAATGATACTGTATGAAATGATAGATGGTATCATGAATATTGATGTTTCCTGATGGAAACGTAGTGACAAGGAGGGAATGTGGAAAAGTAAATTTTGCCATGTTCTGTGTCCCTACGCGTCCTCCATCATATGTTATGTGTGCATGATTAATATGCATATGTATTCCCCATGTTCGATTAATGACGCAATCACAGTTGTGTCCATCTCTAGTATGCCAGTTTCCAGTTCTCGTGAATACTACGAATATCAGGCCTATTTAAAGTTACGTTGCCACGTTTCTCAGTGTGCACGTTATTCCATTGTAAAGTCCCCGTTTCTAGGCCTCAAAAGGGCCCGGACACCAGATTCAGCTCCTGTCTCCTGAAGCCCTCGCTGAGGAGCGATACAGCCCCCACCTGTGTTCTTGACCCTTCACTTACTTCCTGCCTCACAGTGCCCGGTTCAGCCTGGCTCTGCCTCTGAGTCTGCCAAGAGTATGTTATGATTCTAGCTATCAGTCCAGCCCTCCTTCTCTGCATTCCTAAAGCTACTGAACTGCATCAATAGTTACCGTCATTGTCTAGCCTTTACGTCTCCATGTAAGAGAAATACTGCATTTAATGGTCATTTAATATTCTTCATCACGCACTACATGTAGAATAATGCATGCTCCAGTCTTAGAGTCTGTTCGCCTTTATCCCGATAACTTTTGGATTCTATCAACATGTTCTCTAAACATCAGATACTAGATACTGCTTAGGTACATGTCGCCCTGACTCTCCAGACTTCAGTCTCTGCTCCTAGCACAGAGTTCGTAGCCCCCAGCTTCTCCTAGTAACACGTCATTGCCAGTTTGCGCGCACCATTAGGTCAGAGGTCCCGGCTCCTTAGGTAGCCCCCTCCATGTTTCCGCCCCATTCATGACATATTCTGTTACGTTTGCATCACATGTCTATGTATACGCCTCTGTTACACCTACTTTCACCCTTATCTTTCGCGACTGCTATTGACCACACCCACTGCTCCGCCTATCGTATGTATTGTAATGCAACTGTTTTAGTATATATGATCGTGTATTGTTATTAAATGTTAGCGCGCTCATCCCAGATCCAGCCCGGCAGCTGTCGGGGCCCCCCTGCCGGGCCCTACCATCCTATTCCTATGCAGGTTGTCCTGTTCCTGTCCTTTATGCTGTAATAAACCTGCAAAACTCCTACTACCTCGAATCTTGACTCTTATTTATTGAGCTATCTGTTATTTATTTATCCATTAAAAAATAGAGGTATTATTTATTTATTTACCACACAGCCCATAGGAACTAATGGGATTGCATGCGCAATTTGCGAGTATCAAATAGGTACTCGCAAATTGCGCTTGCAATTTGAAGGGTCCAAGGTGGCCAACAGGTCACCCTTATGCACCCCCAAAAAAAGGTAGGTATGCACTTGTGGTGCACACACATGCCCAGGGATATGTGTGTGCACAACAATGCACTTTGAAAAATGCATTTATTTGCATTTTTCAAAGAAATGGCAAATTACCATCAACTTGAAGTTGATTGTAATTTGCGATTCTAAATTGCGAAAATGCAATTTGCGATTACATAATGCATCGCGTTTAGGGAATCGCAATTTGCGATTCTCTAACTGTATTTGCAATTAAGGGAATCACAAAAAATGGTGATGTCCTTAATTGTGAATTGCAAAAAAGGTTCATGCATCTCAAATGGCCATTTTGCGATCGCAAATGGCTGAATTTTGCGATTCGCACTATTTGCGGTCGCAAAATGGTTTGGTGCATGTGCCCCTAAGTCCTCAAGGACAGCTTTTTCTAAAGTTTCTACCTCTGATGGAATGGTGAATGGCAGAAGCACAATGTAGACTTTTTTAGGGAGCCCTGTGCCCACTTTGTTGCAATTTGTGTTATCTTGTTTAAAGAAGCAGGGACCAGATGTACTACAGTTAAATGTACCAGTTTCTAATTTGTGATGCTTCAGAAATTGCATTTGGTGATCGGTAAATGAAATGTACTAACATGTACATGTTCAAATTAGCGATTTTTAAGGCATCGCTTCGCTAAAATATGGAATTCCAGAATGCGCTTTCTTCATGGGCATGGATTGCGATCGGAGCATAGACAAGTACTGATGACATAACAATCATGAAATAGTTTGTTGCACTGACAGTCTACAGCACTGGAGCTTGCTCAGAGGATCTTTTCGTACTCATTTCTAGGGCAAAAATAGCATCTGAAGAAGGTGAAACAGACAAGTCTGCGAGAAAGTGGAAGGAGAAGTTAAGAAATACTGACAAAGACATGCTTGTTGAGGTGCTTGTAGCAAACACAGACCGACTTACGATACAAAAAGGAAGCAAAATCTTTGATGGATACAGAACAGCTTTCTCCTAGCTATTATTTCTCAGAGGAAAAATATGAGCTGTGAGACTTCTTTTAAAAATATATATATCAGACATGTATGAATCTTTCACAGGTAATTGCATAGATGATGCTGCGGAGCAGATATAAGTACCAACCATGTGGAGGGATCCTATCTGTTAAATTTTAAGTTGCTCCACAAAAGCAAGTTCAATGTTTTTGCGTCCTCTATAATATCGGGCTCTCCTCTAGACCTGGCTCCCGCATATGTTTTAAAGTAGGGCAATCCTGCTTTGATTCCTGCTTTCCTCAAACTATTGAATTTATTGATAACTACAGCAACGGTCCCACAGGCCTGAAAGCATGCTATGGTCCTTCTTTTACTGAAGAAACCTACGGTTAATGCATCTAAATTCGAGAACTACTGCCCTTATTCACTACATTTTGGAAAAGCATATTACTTTCCAACCCTCTAACTATCTCAAACAACATCATTATCTTCAGGCCTCTCAATTGGGCTTTTGCCAGGGCCATAATATGGAGTACACGCTTTTGATGGTGATGGAAGAATTTAAAGTCATGCTCATTTTACTGGATCTTAGTGCAGTGTTTGGGCATATTTATGACCCCTTGCGAAACCGACGCGTCACTTTCTGTGACGCTCAGGCGAGACAAACTTTGAAATCATATCTATGGCCACTGTAGTGTTGGGGGTTCTGTATTCTTTTTTTCGTGACAGCTGTCATGTGTGCATTCTACATTCCTGTTTGGAATGCTTGCCTGTCCTTGACAGTTGCTGCCCAATTTTCTACTGGAAAGTTGTTCTGTTCGTGGGTGGTGCATTTTTGGGAAATAAAGTAATTTCTTCTACTCACCGTGTCCTAGATACTTTACAATTTTGGCTACGAGTTGACACACCACCCGACGGACTCCGCATGGCTGATGACCTCCTGCTCTCTGGATCACCTTCGGTCTGCTATCGTTTCTACTTCTGGATCCTGCTTCTTCAACGCTGTTTTCCTCAGTGATCGCCGCAGCCTCCTGGCACTTTGTGTCTTTGGATTGTGAATCTCTGTGCTCTTTCCACTTGGCAAGATTACCATTGCCTGCGCCATTGTCATTCGACGTCACCAGCACACTCTGCTTCTTCATTCGCAGCAGTGTTGAATGTCAAACGGCAAACTTGGTAACTTACAGCCAGATTCATGAAAGAAAAATCGGCTCGCAAAGGGTCAGCTTCTGCGAATCTGGCCCTTTGCGAGCGCAATTTTTGCATTTGGGATTCATCATCCCAAATGCAAAAACAGCTATTTGCGAGGAATTGCATTTAAGGAATCTCTATTTGAGATTCCTTAACTGCAATTCATTAACCATTTTTAAATTGCGAATTCGCAATTTTTGGTCGCTATTTACCACGAAGTCTGACTTTGTGGTAAATAGCGAAAAAATAGAAAAAGCACTTTAGTGCATTTTTACAAATTGCATGTTACACACACACATGTCCTTTGGACATGTGTGTGCGCAACACCTGTGTAAATTTGCATTTCAGGGGTGCTACAGGGTGTCCTTTGGACACCCCTGGCACCCTTGAATTCGCATCCTTATTTGAGATTAGCTAATTGCTAATCGCAAATAAGGAATAACTCCCCATTCATTCCTATGGGCCTACAGGCCCATAGGAATGAATGGGGAGTTATTCCTTATTTGCGATTAGCAAATTGCTAATCGCAAATAAGGAATAACTCCCCATTCATTCCTATGGGCCTACAGGCCCATAGGAATGAATGGGGAGTTATTCCTTATTTGCGATTAGCAATTTGCTAATCGCACATAAGGAAGATGTAGGAATCGCAATATTTTTTGCAATTCCTACATGAATCCCGTTTTGCAAGTCCTTAATAGCGATTCCTTATGAATCGCTATTAAAGACTCGCAAAACGGGTCTTTGATGAATCTAGCTGTTAGTAACCTAGTTACCATCATCTGTGGTGTTCTTTGTCATACGCTCCATTTTCTTCACATGGTCAGCCTTCCAGCATTGTAGTGATGTGTCACGCTATGTGACGCCATTTCTTTTTTTTACGTTCCGCATTTCTTTATTGAATTCATACGAATTCATACGGAGATCGAACTTCATCAAGCATCCTGCTTCCCTTTCTGTCTGCAAAAAATACCTGCAATTTATATTGTTTTCACCTTTGGACACCCCGGCCTAGATGTATCAAGCATTTTGCGATTAGTTAAGGCCGAAATTCTGCGAATTTCGGCCTTAACGAATCGCAAATGAACATTTTGCATCTTTCGGGATGTATGTGTTTTTTCGCATCGCTAAATTAGAATTCGCACTTTTTTGTGTTTCCTTATTTGCTTTTTTTGATTTTCTGCGAATATATTTTAGCGAATCTCAATTTTGCATGTTCGCATGTTAAGAATTCGCAGTAAGATGTATTACTGAAACGCAGTTAGCGAAAAAAGTGAAATCGCAAAATAAGAATTCGCAAATAACACTAACTCACATCAGGTGTTAAATTTTTTGAAAGTATAAAAGAAAGCCCCCAACTGATTTTTTCAACAGAACCATGGCTGCACTTTACCTGATAGCAAGAAGGCTGCGCATTCAAGCTCTTGCACAGAGGAGACAGAGGCAGGAAAGGATTTTCAAACTGAGGATTACCTTATTTCAACAGACTGAAGAAGACATTTTTGAGAAATATAGACTGCATCCACATACCATTTTGGACCTCATTGTGGAGTTAAAGCCTTTTTTAGAGCTTGAGACACACAGGACACATTCAATACCAACTCATGTGCAGGTTTTGTGTTCCCTGCATCTTCTTGCTTCAGGATCTTTTCAAAGGGTGATTGCAGAGGTAGGAGGAGTGTCTCAGAGTGCTTTTTCTCATTTTTTTAGGGTGTTTTTGGATGCAATGATGAACAGGTTGCACCATCATATTTACCTCTCCAGCACACCACAAGATATCCAAATATCAAAATATGATTTCTATCAAATTGCTCATTTTCCACATGTTATTGGATGTATAGATGGCACATATATTGCCATTACTCCTCCAGCTGCAACTGAATATGTTTATAGGAATAGGAAAAGTTACCACTCTTTAAACATTCAAATGGTGTGTAATGCTAAGTATGTCATTACTGACATTGTTGCAAAGTTCCCAGGAAGCACTCATGACTCATACATGTTTAGACACAGTGGATTACATGGACGTTTGAGTGCTGGTGAATTTGGAGATGGATTTCTTCTTGGTAAGTGCTTTTTAAAAACACATAATCCATTTTATAAATTCCAATCTCTTCTATTTTTAAAACTAAAATAATTTTTAAATTACCATTTAGGAGACAGTGCGTATGCTGTTCGTGATTTCATTTTGACCCCATACCTAAATCCAACAAATGTTCATGAAAGGAGGTACAATAAGGCACACCGTTCTACACGTGGAGTTATTGAAAGAACTTTTGGAATTTTGAAAAGCAGATTCAGAAGAATCCATAAAAGTGGAGGATCTTTGCACTATAAACCATCACTGTGTTGCAAAATAATCACAAGTTGTGCTATGTTACATAACATGGCTATTAAAAAAGGAACTGAATGTGAAGTTAGTGACCCTGAATCTTCAGACAATGATGATGTACCACCCCCAAGAAGATGTGCTACAGGGTTAGGAGCTGTGGCTGGTCGTCAAAGGCGTGCAGAAATTGCAAACTATTATTTCTAGGTAAGAATAAAAAGCATGACAACTGTTTTTTGATTTTAGAAATGTTACTTCTAGAAAAATATAAATGCAAAATAAATCTGAAACCTGTTAATCCACAGGACATACATCAGAGACTGTTTGGTCACAGTTACATGCAATTCCCTTGTAAGATATGTGACATTTTTTTTTTTTGCCCTGTCTGCTACTTCTGCGTTGCCCTGGGCCACTTCTCCTCACAGATGTGTGTAGACTCACAAGGCTCCCACTCCTCAGTTCAGTGGTGTCCAATGTTGGCGTAGGGTTACTGCTACTTCTACTTCCTGTGTCCTCAGTCTCAATGGCCTCAAAAAAAGCACTGGCACCTTTGTGACATGTCTTTAGTAATTCAAAAGAATTGGAAACTTTGTCAAGCCCTTTGGCAACATTTCTTGAGCATTCACTGACCATGCGTTGCATTGCAATACTGCGCCTATTGCTCTGTGCTGTCACAGTGCACAGTCTGTTTATTGCTGAGTAGTATTTCTGTAATCTAATTTTATGACTGCGTGAATCTCTCACTCTATTAGACTCAGATTTTTCAAATGCAACACAGAGTCTGTCCAAAGAGTCAGCCATGCGCCTCATACCATCACCCATGTTAATATTACTCTTATTTAATGTATTCAGTTGTGCATTAATTGACCTTAATGTTTTGTGCTGCTTCTCTTGGACTAAAAGCATGTTGTTCTCCAAACCAGCAAAAACATTTGTGGTCTCTGTTACTTTTCCCCTGCTTTTTCTGGTAGTATTAACAGAGTATGATCTTTTTCTAGCAGAATCATTGACTGTTTCATAATGTACAACTTCCTGTTCTGACACATGTGCACTATGTGTTGATCCCTCAGGTTCATCATCTGAGTCTTGGAAAGGCTGTAGTTGAGCAACTGCTTTTCTTTTACTTCTCACAATAGAAATGGATTCTTGTTCATCATTGAAAATTAATTCTTCAGGGGCTGTAATATGTTCTTGGGAAGATTGCCCCCCATCACCATCATGTGAATCTACAACATGATCTGGGAATAAAGAAAGAGGCACATGAGATGTTTGCCTGTCTGTCTGCTTTGTAACTATTAAAAAATGCAAACAAGAGATGCAATGGTGTCTATTTATTATCAGGTATTTGTTTAAGTAAAGCTAAAGTGTAATGTAGTCAATTATTTAAAAAAAAATAAAAAATCAAGGGGAGTAATTCTGACATTACAGTACTCAACATCTTCAAAATAATTGCTCTAACTCAGATTATGTGCTCATACAAACACACACAAACATCATACATATAAATTAAATCAATCATGCGTCCTTCTTACCATCTTCTGCAACTCTGTGATCAGAACTATCAATGGCTGAGACTCCACTGACACTTTCATGCTGTATTGTTGATTCAATAAGCTCCTCATGTGGGGTTGGCTGGTCTATATTTGCAGTTCCTCCTCCTGTTTTATTTGCTTCCTTCAGTCTCTCAGCAAGTTTCTCCTTTGCCCTCAGCCGCATGTCGTACCAACGCTTTTTTATCTCATCAATTGATCTTGGGATGACTCCAACCGCATTCACTTTCTCCTGTATTTCAAGCCATAACTTCCTCTTCCTCACTTCAGGTACATATTTGGCTTGTTTTCCAAATAAAAGTTCATGATTACAGGCCATTTCCTCCACCAGTGTCTCCACCTCCCTCTCAAAAAACTTCTGCTTTCTCTTCCTTTTCTCTGCTGAGGGGCCTCCTTCTGAATTTGCAGCCTCCATACTGAAGTCAAGCAGGTCTTCTCTCCAGCCAAACAGGTTTCCAACTACCACTGGGTGTGGCTCAGGCATGCAGGTGAAACTAATCAAGAGCATTTCCTGAGTATGACTCAGCAATTTTTTAGTTGGCTGCAGCAGATTCACGCTTTTTTGCGATTTCTTAATTTGCGAAATTCGCTAAATTAGAAGTCGCATAAAATTCGCAAAAGAAATGCGACCTTTAAGGAATCGCAGAAAACTCGCAGAAAAGTACATACATCGCATTTTGCGAATTCTTATTAGCGATTCGCTAAGAATCGCTATTAAGAAATCGCAAACGTAAATCTTGATACATCTACCCCCCCCCCGTTTTTTTCTCTCAATTGAGGGTAAGTTCTGTATGTACAACTAAATATATATTGGTTTTTGCAGCCTTTCACCTGACTTGCCCATGTTTTCTTCTACACTGAATGAACAAAACTTTTGACTCATCACATTTTCTTCTAAGGGTGGAAAAACACTACAATCTGTACTGTGTTTTTTTCTTATCAATTTTTTCATCTTTACAACATGTGTGCACAGAATTACGCTCTTAATCCTCCTCAATCATTCTGGCCTGCTGGTGGAGATCCCTGTATGAAGTGGGTGGAATAGAAACCTTTTTTTTAAACTATATTGAGACACTAAATGACCAAGGTAAAGTGTCTCCTGAACAAAAAAAGAACACTTTTTTTACATTATATTGGTCCTGAAGGTCTTAAAGCTTTTAATTAAATGTGGAAAGCTATTGGTGGTGAGGGGGACTCTAATGTTTTTGTTTGGGCCATTGGTGATTTTGATAGGCACTTTTCTCCTAAAGCTTGTATTGATATTGTCAGGTAAAAGTTATTTCATATAAAACAAGAGGCTAATGAGAGTGTTGATGATTATGTGGTCACCCTTAGAACATTATCTTTTGATTGTCAATTTGGATCTCACCATGAGGATTTTATTAGAGACCTAGGGCCAGATTTACAGGCCCCTTTCGCTGCCAGTACGTCACTTTTTGTGACACACTGGCAGCGCATTTCTCTGCCCCATATTTACAAGGACAGGAAAAGCCACCCTACGTGGCTTTTCCTGTCCTTGTAAATATGGCCTCTTTACACGCAGCACTTTGCATGAAAGGGGCGTTCATTGGGTGTTGCTGTGGGTGTTTCCAGGCAACACCCATGGAACCAGACACATTCCAGATTTACGAGGATTCCTAAACCCGGAAATGCATCAGTATGCTACGCCACCCTAGGTGTGGCGTAGCCAGGCGCACCGAGGAGAAATATTTTCATTTCTCCTCGTTTTTTCCTCTTTCAATGCGTGCTGCATTCTACAGCACGCATGGAAAGAGGAAAATTACTGTAGTCATTGTTTCTGTGCAGGAAGGTACTCTTGCACAAAAACAATCTCCACATGATGCAGGCATCCTTGCACTATGGTGCAATGGTGCCTGTGTATGGCAGCTGTTTGTGGGCCAGCGCAGGGGAGAGCAGAGGAATGCAACATATCATTGTAAATATGTCGCATTTCTGTGCTCTGAAAGTGCCGCAGCGTGGCGCAGTCAAAGGGCTAGCGGTGCTGCACTGTGGCACTTTCTTGTAGATCATGCACGTAAATTATTCCTCTATTCAAGACAGATTATGGGTTAATGACGACTCTAATTTACTACATATTTTAGCCTTAGTAAGGAAATATGAAATGTCTAGTAGAAGTGCTAAAGTTATTCAAGCTAAATCTGTTTCCAAACAAGTGGAAATAGTGAGTAAAATGAATCCTAATTTTCGCTCTTTTAAGAGTTATGGTAAAATGGATCACAACCAATCAGATAAAAACAGAGATATATCTAAGTTCGAAGAAAATCTTTAAATGTTTCAGGTGCGACAGCCCTTCTCATCTTGCCAACAATAAGTTTTGTCCTACGCTGAAACAAAAGTGTTCAGTATGGGGTTTAATTGGCCATTTTGCAAAGGTCTGTATAAAGAAAACTAGACAAAAATGTAAGTGCGTTGAAGACTGTGATTATAGTGATGATGATGATGCCAAATCTTCATCCTTTGCTGATGAGAAATTTGTTCTTAATATTTAGGATAAAAGTATTGGGAAAATTTGCAATGTTTCAAACAAAAAAAAACTATATGTGATATGACTATTGGTGGAGTTGACATTCAAATTTAAGCTGATTCTGGTTCTCCATATTCAATTGTAAATGAAAATGTGTGGAACACTTTATTTATTTCCAAATTAAGTGCTGATCAAAAGAACCTGATATTTGTCCGGAAGGGTCTTCTGGGGAAAGAATTGATTTATTGGGTTTCCGCAATTTCGTTTTTAGGTTCAAGAACTGTGAAAGTCTTGTTAAATTGTATGTGTCTAAAAAAGGACCTTCCGTTTTAGGTTGGTTTGACCAGGGTGAACTTGGTATTTTATTAGATCCCAACAGCCCTGAACCGGTAATGGTCCTAGCTGATTGTGAGCTTACCGGTCAAGACAAGCTCAAGAGGTTTCACGATGTTTTTAGTGAAAAAATCGGTAAATTGCCTGACTTTGAGCATAAAATTATTCTTAAGGATGCATGTCCTGAAATTTTCAAGGCACAAAACATTCCCAGATATTGTTAGGAGGGAGGTGGAAAAAGAACTGAACGACTTAGTTGCTGAAGACATTATTGAAAAAATGTAATCTTCTGAGTGGGTATCTCCTATTGTTATTGCCAGATGTTCCAATGGCAATATTCGTTTATGCATTGACTTCAGGTATCTTACTAACAATATCCTTGACCAATTTCCATTATCACGTATTTCTGAGAGGCTTTCTTCAGTTAAAGACGCTAATTTTTTCGGACATTGATTTTTCTGCAGCGTACCACCAAATTGTTTTACATAATGACTGCAAAATGTTACCTGCTTTTATCACTCCTGTAGGTTATTATCAGTACAAGAGGATGCCTTTTGGACTTGTGTCTGCTGCTGCTGTTTTTCAGCTTTGTATGCATTCTCTATTTGGCCAACTGGATAATGTCCAATGTTTCCAAGATTACATCCTTTTGTACGGTAAAGATAAAGCTGAACACAATTCCATTCTCATAAAGGTTTTAGAGATATTAGACTCCAGAGGCCAAACTGTGAAATTTTCTAAGTGTAAGTTGCTGAAACCTCATGTTTTGTGCTCTGATGGTGTTAAACCTAAACCTGAATTAGTGGAAGTAATTCTCTCTGCACCTGCTTCCAAATGCAAAGATGACGTTCAATCTTTTCTTGGCCTCACTGAATTCTATGCAAAGTATATAAAACACATTCTTGCAGAGTGTACCAAATCAGACAACTTCTAAAAAAATAAGTCTACTTTTTTGTGGTGTTCTGATTGTGAGAGAGAATTCAAGGATGTCAAATATGCCATTGCCGGGGCCACTACCTTATCTGGTTTTGATCGTAATCTTTTGAGTGTGCTCACTACTGATGCCAGTTCTAAAGGTTTGGGTGCTGTTTTATCCCAGAAACAAGTCAATGACAGTGAGACCATCATTGCCTATGCTTCTAGATCCCTTACTTCTGCCGAGGAGACGTTTTCAGTAATTGAAAGGAAGACTTTGGCTGTTGTTTGGGCTTTGTAACATTTTAGGACTTTAATCTGGGGTAAACAATGTCACATTAGAAGTGACCACAAACCTTCAGTCAACCTTCTCGCTACGGATGGCATGCTTAAGGCTTCTGCACGCATTGCTAGGATGTCTATGAGACTTCTGGATTTTATATACAAGATTTTCTATGTTCCGGTTAAAGACAATGTTTCTGCTGAATTTTTTAGCCATTAAAAATTAAGGAATGTGTTTCCAATTTTTGGAATGATATCCATATTGCTTTGGTTTATGATGAAGGCATTCCTTTTATTCATAAGCAAGTTTGGCTGGAATCTTATTCTGAAGATTCTGTTGTGCAACGTATATTGTCTTTTATAAAAAATGGTTGGCCTTGCAAAAGCCTTTTAAGTCCTGATTCAAAAGGTTTTGGGGAATGCGCAAGGAACTTTCTTCTGCAGAGGGCATTCTTTGGCGAGGAGATACAGCTGTTCCCCCTCTTAAGCTTAGAGATGCTATTGTTAAGTTATGTCACAAAGGTCATTGTGAAGACTAAACGAGCTGTCAAGAATGGTTTCGTGTGGCCATTTTTGTGGAATTGTGTGATTTGTACCAATGCTGATAAATCTCTCAAAACTTTGCGACTGAACATGTGTTCTTCTTGCATTCCTGATGGTCCTTGGGAAACCATTGCTGTCAATATTATAGATCCCATTGGCAATGAATCTAAGTATATCATTTCTGCTATTGATGTATTTTCCAGCTGGCCCATTGTCAAGATTGTTAACAAGGTCGATACTGATGCAGTTTTATCCTTCTTGGACACTATTTTTACTGAGAAGGGTCTTCCCTTTTTTTTCTTTTTTTATTACCACAGTTGGGTCATTTAACAAGTAGTACATTCACAACAAGAGAAAATATATATACATATCTATAATCTGCTTTTACAGGTATCTACATCAAGCGAGAAGGACAGGATTACCAAATCTATATAAAAGAATCATAAGTTCATAAACTATGCCTCTAAATAACCTTAAAGAGCCCCCCATATCGATAAACATAATAGTTTTTTTCTAACATCTTTTAAAGCGTACAGATTCCATTCCAATTCATAGACATTGAACAGTTTCCTTAGCCAAAATTCAAACATCGGTGCTTCTGGTTGTAACCATTCCGTGGCTATACATAGGCGGGCAGTAGTCATTGCTAAAAATAAAAAAATCTTAAATTTACATAAATTCACGTTATTATTGACACATTGTCCCCCCCCCCATTAACATTAGTGCGGGGTATATTTTAATGGGATGCTGAATAACTAAAGATATAAATCCTTCAATGCTGGAGATGAAAGACGATAATTTAGAACAGTTATAGAAGACATGAACAACATCTGCGTCTTCCCCTCCACACCGAAAGCATTTTCCATCGTACTTAGGCCCCCATGTTGCCATTCGTTTAGGCGTATAATATAATCTAAATATGGTCTTATATACCTGCGCTTTCAAATTAGCTGACAAACAAATATCCTTTGCCATTATAATTGTATCTACAATATTTAAGTCGATTTCCTCCAACTGATTCTGCCAATATACATTATATTTGTTCAGGTCGTCAGGTTTATATTCCGTAAGCGCCCAATATATCCTACCAATCCTTTTTTGTTCGTATTGCTTCTATTAATTTGTTAGGAGTGGGTGTATTTACTTTCTTTACGCAAAAGTCTTTAACTTGTAAATATTTAAAAAAAGAAAGATGAGATAGCTGATATTTGCTTCCCATATCTGAAAAAGATCTAAATGTTCCATCCACATCAAATAAATCACCAATTCTGACCACCCCTTTCTTGCTCCATTCCTTCGCAACACTATCCCAAAATATCGATGGAAGTACTTTTTCCGCTGAAAAAGGAGTGTAATATGAGATTCTCTCTAGCTTCATAATCCTCGCTACCTTTCTCCAAACCTTGTAAGCAGATACAACCACCTTAAAACGGGTGTGCTTGTAGTAATTTGCCCTCCATCTCTTTTAGCAAACAACCCTTTGCGTGCTCCCCCAATAATAAGTAAAATATCGACGGTGATTCAGCTGGGTCCTCAATTGGTTCTCCAGTCAACAAAATTCTCATTCTTTGTAAAAAACAAACATAATAATAAAACACAAAATCAGGAATCCCACGCCCACCTCTCTCTATCAGCAAGGTAAGCCATTTCATTGCTCGCCTAGTTTTACCAGGTGCCCAAAATAATTTTGTACATAGAGTTTGCAACTTATAAATATGGTTTAGGGGTATCTCTAAAGGGATACTACGATATAAATATAGTATCTTGGCTAACACGTTCATCTTGATAGTGTTACCTCTCCCAATTATGGACAATTGAAGTCTCCCCCATCTATCTAGAGATTGTTTGAGTTGATGCAATATCTTATCCCAATTGGCGTCCACTATCTCTTGTGTATGGGATTTAATTATAATACCTAAATATGTTACTTCCGGAGTAACCCTATGGTCATTAAATTGGACGCTATCTGAACAAAGGACCTGCGTTTTTGCAGCGTTTAACTTATAACCGGAGCTGTTTCCAAAATCAATAGCCAGGCGTTCAATCTATTTCATTGCCTGCCCAGGATCAGTGGTGATAATGGCTATATCATCCGCATATGCGAATAGAAGGGTCTTCCCAATCAAATGTTCCCTGACAATGGTGTACAGTTTGTTTACCACAAAGCTCAATTGTTTTTTTGAAAGATTAGGTATTAAGCATCGTACCACTTCTCTGTGCAACCCCAGCAAGAATGGTATGATTGAGAGCTTCAATAGGGTGCTCAAAGGTGCTATCCAATCTGTTGGCACTGAGAATAATAAGTGGGAGTTATACATTTTAAAAACTGTCTAGAGTTATCACACCACTTTTAATAAAATTACTGGATGTACCCCTTTCGTAATTATGAGATGCAGGGATCCTATAACTAAAGTTAACCCTGCATGGTTGGTTCCTAGCACTGTCTCTAATTTAGATTTGGAGGTGGTTAAAGAAACCATCAGAAACCCCATGATTTGTACAAAAGATCTTAGGACCAAAGAAAGGGTTCCAGAGTTAATACCAATATTGAAATGTGCACACTTGTTAAGGTCAAGAAACCTTGGAAGGTGAAGAAAGGTACTAGCCAGTTTCTTGGTCCGTTTGAGGTCACTAAAGTTTTGAAAAATGCAGTCATGTTAATTAATGGCAAGGTTTGGAATCTCAAACGCATTCCAATTCCCAAAGATAAAAAAAAAGTTTATTTTGATTCTACCTCTTGTGTAAAGAGTAACTGTTTGGATGATGTGGATACTTCTTGTGGAGATTTGGTCATTTCTGATGGAAATTTCGTGTCCGATTCTCCTCCTGCGGAGGTCTTATCGCCCAACATTGTTTCTAATGAGGTTTTACATACTGTACCTTCTGCATTGGGGAAAGGAATCATTAAGAAACCTTCTTGGATGTATGATTTTATTTCTTTAATTTTATAATCTTTTTTATTTTGAGGAGGAAGAAGTGTGGGGGTTTTATATGATTTTTCTCATGGCAGCTGTCATGTGTGCATTCTACATTCCTGTTTGGAATGTTGGCCTGTCCTTGACAGGTGCTGCCCGAGTTTCTACTACAAGGTTGTTCTGTTCGTGGGTGGTGTATTTCTTGGAAATAAAGTCATTTCTTCTACTCACCGTATCCCGGAGACATTACAGCCATGCAAAGCCCCTTTGCCTGGCTTTGAAAGATCTCAGATATAGAGTAAGGCAACGCAGCGCAAATCGCTGCATTACCTTACTCTGTGCTCAGGAGGCGTTCCCTGGGTATTCCGGTGGGTGCGTCCATGCAACCCCAATGGATTTTGAGCTTCCCCAGATTTACAAGACCATGTAAACCTGGGGATGTGCCAAAACCTTATGCCTCCTGAGGTGAGATGTAACAAGGAGGAATAACTTTATTTCTCCTCAGTTATTCCTCTTTCCATGTGTTCTGCATTCTGCAGCACACATAGAAAGAGAAAAACGCCTCTCAGGATAATTTTTGTGCAGGAAAGGGCACCTCTCTGCACAAAAACAATTCTGCTGCCAACACAGGCACCCTTGCACCATGATGCAAGGGTGCCTGCGTCGGTGCGAGGCTGCCAAAACTATGCCAGCACAGGGGGAAAGGACAAGAAAGCATTGTATTGGATAAATACAGTGCATCCCTGCCCTTTCACTTTGACGCAGGGCAGCGCAGCAAGGTAACTTGCTGTGCCGGCCTTTGCCAAAACCCCATACATGGGGCCCTGTGTTTCACTGGAAAGTACCCTGGAGCCTGGAAGTGTGTGGTGTTTCAGGCACTGCTCTGAACTTGTTTGTTTCTTTTCTGAGCATAATTTTTTCAGGTATCATCTAAATCATCCAATTCATCAGTGAGGCAGATTTGGTATGGGGTGCCCAAGGGTTCATCCCTCAGCCTCACCCTTTTCAATATCTATTTGGATTGCTTAGCACCCTTAGCAGCCATAGTAAAACCTTTTGGCTTCTCTATAATCTCCTATGCAGATGACACTCGTCAGTCTGATGCCCACTGAGAGAAAGGGGCGTCTAAATTTAAGCAATTACTCCAATCACTAACCAAGTGATGGACGTTAGCTGTTTTTTTTATCAATAGCTTTATTTCGACAGCTTGCATCATAAAAGCATTGTTTGACAGTTGTACAGAAAATATGAAAATAAAGTCGATAGCAAAACACCTGTAAGTACAAAAAAGTTCATTAAAAGTATGTTTGCTCTACATATAAAATACAAAGCGTAAAGCAATTAACACTAAAAACATCTAAAAAATGTGCGTGCATGTTAATATGAATTCATACCCCAGCTAGTACACAAAATAGGTATGTAAAGGTGATGAAAAAAGGGTAATGAGTAACACAGTTCATCACAGCCGTATTTGTGTAAAGTGCTAGTGCCATGTCCATCAAAAAAGATATTCTAAATTGATGGTGGTATTACAATCTAATCTGCAATTTTATTAAGTGCAACATCACATAATGTTTTTGCTGCCTCCAAGGTTGGACAAGACCTAGGGTAAAGTCACCCAACGCAGGGCTTTATACCTGACTAACCAAGCAAGGCTTAAAAATGTGGCCACCGTGCTAGAGAAGAGGACGCTTGGGTCGGATTTTAAAGATGTGCAGAGCAACCCGATGGTCGCGAGTGCCCATGTCACTGCAAATCGGTTTTAGCCATTTGGAGCTGGCGTTGTTATAAGCTGGGCAAACGAACATGACATGGGCAACACACTCTGTCGAAGCTCCACAACAAGGGCAACTTTCTGTTCTATTATTAACTGAATGCCTCTTGGATGTTACTGCATTAACAGAAAGTGAGCCAAACCTGAACTGGATGTACAGAGTCCTTTCCCGTGGGACCTGGATCACATCTAGGTAAGGCTCTTAGCCTCTGGTAGGCTTGACCATAAGAAATTCGTCTGTTAATCTCCCCCTGTTTGGCTTGCTAAACTCCTGTCGGTCAATCCAATCCCTATAATGGGGCTTAAGTTCCTCCTTGCTCAGGGGCATTTGGGTGTCCCAGGATTCTTTAAGGCCAAGTAGTGTCATAGTTTTCTTTACATATGATATCCACTTGACCCTGTGGCCCACGTCTAAGTTTATTACCTCCGTTAGGGCTGCGGCGTAGTTAGTAAGCTCGGCGGTGTGCCTCAGGCGAGCCCAGAAGAGTAATGGGCAGATCTTAGCAATATCCCTGAACGGCCGCCTATCCATTTCATACGTTTGAGGTGTTAATGGAGTGCTGCAGGGAAGCGACACCAAGTCCCTCAAAAACTTGTGCACGGACCTGCTGATTTCTTCAGCATTCTCAAACATCCATAGCTTGGCTCCATAAAACATCATAAACTACGAGGGCCGGGGCAACAGGCCTGCTGTACGAAGAACGATGTTCTTTGGTTAGCTGTTTAAAATTGAGACAGTAAAACAGAAATGATGGTGGTAGGAAATCAGCCCACTTTCTGGGAGCCGTAGTAGAGGCCGACCAAACTAGGTCTGGTTCCAGTAATGACACCTACAGTGAACAAATCTGGGTATCTGGCTTGATCACAACCTTACAATTGAACACATTGACAGCTTCCTGTGTTGGCCTGCTCAGATGCTTGAGGAAGTTTCTCTGGCATTTTCTTGCTAAGACCCAGATAACTGTTATGAGGCTATTTTCATATCTTGTCTAGATTATGGGAATGTTTATATCTGGAAGTAACTTAGGCTGTTGTTCAGCATCTACAGATCAACCAGAACACAACAGCTGCCTTCTGGGGCACTTGCCAAAATACACCCATATCTCGGCCCAAACTAGGGTTCTTCACTGGATTTCTGTGGACAAATATAACCAGTTTAAAGGTCTTTGCTTTGTCTACAGAGCTTTCATGGGCTGTGGCCTGGTCTATTTTTGCCACCTGATCTCTCTATATTGAACGCTAGAAGTCTTTGGTCCTCCCAGCATCGCCTTGATTAGGTTCCAAGAGTTGAGCAGGCCAAGGCTGGCAATCGTTTGTTCAAGTACTCGGCCACAAAATGATGGAATTCTCTTCCTCCCCAGTTGGAGTCTTACCCCTACTGATATTGGATTTCGCAAAACGTCTAAAAACATGCCTTTTTCAAAAATAGGTTGTTACCTTCTTTCTATAAATTGTTACCTAGGTGAGGCACAACAGGCCTATTTCCTGCGGGCCTTTTAGCGCTTGGAAACCCTGGTTTGGTAACCATGCACTCTACAAATTCCATAAATGAATAAAATTAAAAAAATAATTGTGTGGTAAATAATCCCTAACTGAGCCTGAAGCCACCAAGAACTGTATTTGGAAGTGAATCTAAGAAAAAATCAATGCTGTTGGAGTAACAACTCGCAGTATCCTGGAAATACGCAAGTGCTGGTATGACCTTCGCTCACGTACGAAGGAGAAGCTGGCCACAAAGAGGAAGGTAGCTGCTGGCACTGGTGAGAGAGGGTCCTTCCTCAAAAGCAACCAGGTTGCTAATTTTCCATTCGTTTTTAAAAATGACAATACAAATCTTGTGATACTTTAACATTTTAATTCATGACATGATTGAAGAAACTGACCACACTCAAAAACCAATAATAACTCAAATACTTTCTTCTACAAGAAGAGACACACAAAGAATTAGGATAAATATTGTTACTATACAGCGTAGAATAAACTCTTTGATAAAGAGACTTCAGAGTCAAAGATTTCAAATCAGACATGATGATACTTGTGCAATACCTTCTAGAGCTGAATTTGTCAAAATTGAAAACGCAATATTAGACATACAAACCAAACAATCTAAAACAATTGGAGATGCTTACAAGGAACCTGTATGAAGGCATCCCAACTATGATAAATAGTATAGACAATGTTAATGAAACAGTGAAGTCACTAACTGGAAACACAGCAACAGTATAGAAGACATCATATGTACTTAAAATACACATTTTATATAAAAGACTTGAAAAATTAGCAACTTCATCAGGAATACTCAGTAGTTACAGCATACATATTCAGCAAATAAATATCTCACTATTGAAAGGTTTGTGCCCGATAACATATTATCTAGAATATTTTCAAACTTTGCAAACACCTTCTAATGGTACAGGTACCCCTGTAAAGGAGACTGAAGAGGCTTCTAGCCTCTGTAGTATCTCTAGTGCAGATATCAAAGGCTCAAGATGTATACTCAGTGAAGCTGCAAATTTAGAAGTGGACATGTCGGCAAGTGACCATGAAAAGGGCCACTATCAAAAAAGAGAAATAAAAAAAGCATTGAACCTATGTTTTGTAACCAAACAGAGATGGTTTTTTTTGCAACAGAAATGTTTAGTTTATATACTTTGTGAAACAAGATTCTTCATTGTGACTCTTCTCATTTCCCATGAAAAAACATGGAAATTAAAATTACTGTTCTGCATTGCGAGTGTGATTACCTTGTTGTACAGTACATTGTTTCATTAAGATACACTTACCTTAAAAAAAATGTTGGAAATGTAACCGCATCTCTACCTTCCATGTGCTGCTCTGTGGACACCTTAGGATGAATTTGGTGGTGGGTGGGATTCTTTTTCATCAGAGCTGTCCTACTTTTGCAGCATTGGAAGTCCCTCATTTGTTTCTATATTGTGTAGCATAGCACACACTGCTACAATCCTGCATGCTCTGGAGGTATATACTGAAGGCCTCCCCCACTCTTATGGAGGCAGCAAAACCTTGCCTTCAGCAGCCCAAACAATCAATCAATCAATCAATCATGGCATTTATATAGCGCACTACTCACCCGGAGGGTCTCAAGGTGCTGGGGGGGGGGGGTCCGCTACTGCTCGAACAGCCAGGTCTTGAGCTGCTTCCTGAAGGCGAGGTGGTCCTGGGTCAGGCGGAGGTGGGTCGGAAGGGAGTTCCAAGTCTTGGCAGCCAGGTAGGAGAAGGACCTTCCTCCTGTGGTGGCTCTTCGGATACGGGGGATGGTGGCGAGGGCGTGGCTGGTCGATCGAAGCTGGCGTTTGGGAGCGTAGAAGTTGAGGCGGCTGTTGAGGTATCCTCGTCCTTGGTTGTGTAGGGCTTTGTGTGCGTGGGTGAGGAGCCGGAAGGTGATTCTCTTGTTGACCGGGAGCCAGTGCAGGTCTCTCAGGTGTCCGGAGATGTGGCTGCGGCAGGGGATGTCCAGGATGAAACATATGCCCATGTGCGTTTGTGAGCAATGTTGTAAGGTTGTTCATTCCTTGTGCTTGTGTTGAGGTATGGGATTAAAATCCATGTGCATAGTGCATAAGCACTGTCACCTAACAAAAATGGAAAACACAAAAAACACTCCAAACTTGAGGGTAAGTCACAGGTAGAACCTGGAAATGTTGCCATAAGGCCAATAATTACAGAGCTTGCATTACAAACTACTTGAATTATCAAGGAGTCCTGGCTGTCCCAATTTCAATACAAATATTCTGTGTCACTAGGAGGGCAGATTACGACAAATATCCCATCAACACATTCTATGACCAAGGAAATGTGTCACTTCTAAAAAATCAATTCTGTATGAACCACGACTAGTTGTCAAATTTGTTTAGGTTCCCTCGAAGTGTGGATGAAGGTTACCCAGGATTGGGTTGGCCAGTTAAACTATTAAATGTTTCTCAATAGTGCTCAACACTACTCCGCTCTGAAGAACAGGGGGCCTCATTTACAAACTATTGCCATAGGGCAGCACCACAAGTCTTCTTGCTGCACTGCACTTCATCAAAAGAAAAATGCAGGAATATGCAATATTTATCAGGTATCATGCACTCCTGTTCTCTCTTCCCCGGGGCAGGTGCACAACTGGCTGCCATGCACCAACGCAGCCACCCTTGAACCATGGTGCAAGGATGTCTGTGTTGTGTGAATGATTTTCAATGTGCTGGAAGGGACCCCTTATGGCATAAAAACAATCAATGGAGGCAATTTCCTCCTAAGTGTGCTTGTGAACAGCACAAATAGAAAGGGGAAAAAACTAGGAGTAATAAAGTTATTTCTCCTCGTTGCGCCTCCCCATGTGAGGCGTGGGCTTTTGACGCATTCCAAGGTTAACAGAATGTTGTAAATCTGGGAATGTGTCAAATTCCATGGGTGTTACGTGGGGACACTCACCTTGATGCCGATGGCACCCCTCCCCAGCACAGTGTAAGGCACTGCAGCAACGTGCGCTGAATTGCCTCATGACATATCTACAAGACCATGAAAAGTCACACAGGGTGGCTTTAAGAGGCACTGTAGATATGGCACTGCACTGTGCGTTGCCGGAACATCAATAAAAGTGACATTACGGTGGTGCCCAGGGGCTTTTAAAGACCCTGAGGGCCTCATTTCTGAGAACTGTTGCATTGCTGAGTGGAAGCAGCAATGCAACACTTCTCAGTCCGCCCTCCTTACGACATATTTGCTGACTGACGCATCATGTAGCAAGGAATGACAGATACATGACGTATCACTGACGTATCTGTAAGTGCAAAAGTTGTGCATTGCTGGAGTTGTGTCGGAAGCGTGACGCAACTCCAGCAATGTTCCTTTCACATGGGGCAATCCCTATGTAAAAGGGCCCACGTCACCCTTATGCCTGCCAGCAGGCAGGAGTAAGGTTTTGATTAATTGGCGTCCTAGAAGTGGTGCAGCAAAATCTCATAGATTTCACTGTGCCACTCCTATGACCCTTTCTTGCGGGGGAGCGCCCACCCTGTATACATCATACCTGACTCAGGTATAATGTAACGCAGGGGTTACGAACTGAAGCATCTGCCTAGATACGTCAGTTCGTAAATATGGCACACCATGGCGCATTATTTATGCCTCAGAGAAACAAAGGGGAGAGTCAGGACAGTAGAGCAGGCCATCCTTGTCCCTAGGTAGTTATGAAACAAACAACTTGGACGGTCCACGTTGAAATGGCTATTCAATACTGTAGTGTCTGGCACCACAAGGGTTTTTAAAAAGAACCCTCACACACCAACCTAGTTGGTGTCATGCTTCACCATCGGGTACCCAGCTGAGTAGCCGAATGCTACTCAGCTGTGCTGTGACACCTGACTACAGTGGAGGTGTTTTTTTAATTTTTTTGTGAGAGTGATGAAGTGGTGTGGTTTAAAAATACCTCTGGGAAACTCACTAATATTTACTTTATTCCAACCGGCCCAGGGTATGCTTAAAAACTATTTAGAGTGGCTAATATGGTAAGACTTATGAGTTCAACCTTAATTATCCTTGGTCGACATGTTTCAGCTCTTATAAAAATAGAATGGAGCTTTCTTCAGGACCTCTCTATAACAAATAAAGGTGTAAGTGAAAAAGTGAGTGGTAAAAGATTATTAATTACGTGTTAACACATTTTTTTGCACACTCGCTAAGGTGTGCATTGTATGCTTGTGGACTGACCGTAAACTTGGTCCACTGTTGTGCCTGTACCTGTGGAGAGAAATTAGACAAAACGATACAAAACAACATATAAAATATGCAATGTTATGCCTGGTTCATTCTGTGGTCATCCTTGTGGTTTACAGAGACATTCAGTGTCAAGCATATGTGTATTGCCATTCACAAATATGTCATCCATACAATGCTGGCATGCTTGTGTCCAAATTTGTGCACATGCTGTGTTGAACCTGTAGTCTATGGCTGACTTATGTGCTGCCTGGATTGTGAACTATTAGTGAACACTACGTGATAGTTACCTTAAAACGGCAGTTTAAAAGAGGCACATGGGGCCGGCTAAAATTATGCTGGATGCTTGTTATGTTATCGGTAAAGCTAGTGAAAGCTATTAAGCAAGCGAGCTTTTGATTGCCATTAGTAAGAATGCCCATGAATAAGTCTCATATTTATAAATACGTTAATTACACAAGTCCATGCTGATCTGTTCCCGTGAGGGGTGAGATCCTATTGTCACTCTCTGGGGGAGAAGCAAGGTTGAGACAGGGGGAGGAAAAAGTCAAAATCCTGTGGAATCACTGTTGGCGTATACTAGTAGAGTGACATGTTAGAGTCCTCTCTGTATATAATATCAATAAAAGGGTAGGTCTTACTTTGTCTCGGTGCTCGCCCACATTGTCACCTATTCCGTGCTCCTCAGGGGCAGGTGCGTTCCGGAGCCGGGAGCGGAGTGCCGATTTAAGATTAGTTTCAGCGCGGGAATACTTCCTGCTGGTTATGTCACGCATTTGGGCGTTTGATGCGTGTAGTGTCAAGAAAGCAACTAGACTGCTGTTGGAGGAAAACGTCAAACGTAAACAGCTCGGGGGACGAGAGTTCCAGCGTTATGGTGTTCGACATCTTTTGGTAGGTTTTGGCTCACAGCGTGAAGTGTGTTGAATTTGGAGAGAGGGTACCAAATCGAAATCGTACCTTCTTCACTTGTATTAATTAAGTATAATTTGGCGACAATGGCTTGATAACCTAGGGGCTGTTATTACATGATGATTAACATCTGATGCCTCCAATATGATTACATTATTTATGCCGCCACTGCGTCACTAAAAGTGACGCAATGGTGGTAAAAAGGCCCTGAATGTCTGATTTTGTGGGGTAGGACTCCATCCTAGATTCTTTTTCATCTTTGATTGAGATGGTGGAGTGTAAAGCTCATCCTTAGTATAGGTTTGCTATCATCCTGAACATCAAAATTTGGCAACCAAGTTGCATTTGAGAATGGCTGCATTACACTTAGAATCAACATTTTCCCCATACTCATTTAACACTTTGGTTTAATTATATATACTAAGTGGTTGATTTAAAAAATAAATTCAAAATTTCAAGCATGTGTATGCATGCACCATGTATTTTAAAGGTGCATTGCTATACAGCGGATTCACAGGAGTCTCATGACTAGGTCTTCCATGAGATTTTCAAGATATATAATTGTAAATATATAGTAAGTGCGTACATTTCTAGCACTCTCCTGTTTTTAATAAAGCTATGTGTGCAAATTCATTGCATTGTTGAAAACATGCATGCACATTGTTAAGATAATTGCAAAATTTGAAAACAGTATTCCCATTTTTTCACTTCATTAAACCATTTTTTCATGAAAGCCTTTTACTTCCTGTACCATCCCCTACAAGATGTCCCTGTACTTTTCGTAGCACTGACACTAGGGTAATTAATTACGGTGTATGTATAGAAGTGCATATGTTTGTTAAAATGCTGTAAGTACATTTCAATGGGTGTTCAGCTGATTGTCATCCCATTGCCCTGTAACTCTTCTGATAGTCTTTGGGGAATACCCACATGGAGATACTTGCGAGTGGCTTGGAAACCACATTAACCTTAGTCAGTCAGTAGGAATCAGACCAATTGAATCATACCTAGTTACATGTGACATTTCACCAGGATTAGACCCTTGGGACTTATTTTCAACATTTACCAACACCTCTTTGAGAAGTATGACTTCCAGTTCTAAATGTAAGCCGAAGATATACAAATCTATTTTCACTTCTTAAACAGTCCAGAAAATGCAATCAACATTACCAAGTGCTTGGACTGTGTTTTATACTGGACGCAGGGGTTTTCCCAGGGCATTAACAGTTGCGAGCTAAAGAATCTTTTAATCAGGGGTTCCAAGAACAACAAGCATTTACAGTGCAATGGTCTCGGCATTATTAAAGGTAGAGCTATTGGCATTGCTCATTATTTTTTTTTTTTTATTATAATAAATAAATGGCATTGTCATTTACATTGCCAATAGCTTAATCGTTAAATAAATGGCATTGTCATTTACAATGCCAATAGCTTAATAGCTCGCAAATGCATGACCTATTGCATTTACACCCACACAGAGCCACACACACAAAGCCACCCACACACACATACAGAGCCACCCACACAGAGCCACACACACACAGAGCCACACACACACACGGCCATGCTCACCCCCCCTCATGAAACACAAAGGCCATCCTGCCTCAGTTCCATTAATACAGCCTCAGCTCCTCCGAGAAGCGGTTGCTCTCTCAGTCTCCATCAGAAGCATGGCCTGCCCATTAAAAGTCCAACACACTCTCTGAGATGTGCAGTTCGTGCCACGTGAACCGTACATGACGCCGACTGAACAGTGCAGTTAGAGTCCCACCAAAGTATAGTGCCTGGTGGCAGCAGCGTCAGGAGCCGGTGCAGAATTACATCCTGAGGCAGATCACCCCCGATGCGTCTGGTGTTGGCTCACACTCTGCCAGGGCCCTCCCTTTATTCATTGGCTGCCATCACACTCTGCAATTACACGCTGTCAGGAGCAGCTCTGCTGGTAAACAGAGGCCTGATCCCCATTACAGGCAAAGAGGCTACGAAGAGGGCAATTATGGGAGGGAGCTAGGGAGCGTGCCAGAAACCGGGGCTGGGGGGCGTGCCAGAAACGCACACTGCTGTTTCTAGTATCAGGCAGGCTTGGGGTTGCTATTTCCCCATAAAATATGAGACGAGAACGGGAGATGACGTTTCTCGTACAAAACGTAAGGCCGCACGAGTCTTCTAGCCTTATGGGGTGTCTAGTCTCTCTGATTGGCCACTTACAGTCTAAAAAGTTTACAAATGACGAAAATACTATATGCATTCTGGGATGAATATATTAAGAACGTTTGAAATGTGTGTGCCATAACACACAGCCAGTGCTTAATATGTAAAAAATGAAGTGCCAGGGCCCGTGTTAGGAGGCCACTGAGGCTTGCCCCACCCATTGCCCTGCCAATGACAGTGCAGTGGTTAATGCTAGTAGCTGTGCTGGTACTTGTACAGGGGTGACAGATCAGACTATCCCAAGCCCTCAAAGCCATATGAATGGCTTGGGTGACAGGCATTGTTCGTTTTTAATGTATATGGTATTAGTAAACAACGGTTGTAGTGCATATTTGTAATTTAGACGAACATTTGGCAGACAGTCATAAATTCAGATGCCACCGGCTCAAATTCAGCACTGCACCCAGCCCTACCAGCCATAGAAATTCTTCAGCTCCTCAGGGATTCTCAACATATTTCCAAGAGGTCAGAGCGCCTCATAGCGAGAGGACAACAAAAGACACAAGATAGTGACATAATCTGTTTGTTCATACACACGTGGTATTCCCATCGGCCACACTATCATTTTTGTAACGTGCTTCAGACCACAAGTTCTTGTCACTGAGTGCTTGGGGAATGTCTTGATGGCCCACAACCCCCTTCTATGAGAAGATGTAACAAATCCGGCACAACCCTGATACGTAAATATTGCCTCATTTATGCTGTGACACTCCAGTACCTTCCACTTTTCCGATAAGTCCCAATGGGCGGGGGAGAGCCTAGTTAGCTTAAAGCATTTACTATCTATGATGTTATAGGTTTTAGTGGCATGACACTTCCTCGCTGACACGTCACTGTCTCTTGGGTGGTTGAAGAGGTGCCCCGCGCTGTAACACTTGAGCGAGATAAGGCACTGAAGTGTCTGTAGAGCTGCATAACAGGCTTTTAGACGTGCTACTGAGATCTCAAATAGGCGATAATTAGGTTTCAAGTATGTGTCACACACTGACTGTGTGATCCTGTGGAGAACCGCCAGCCCTCGGGAGGAGGGACGCCAACAGGGAGGTGGAGAGCGCCTGCCTTGGGGCTGACCCTGCCCCCGCCGTGCCGACCTCAACAGTAGACATATCTCTCAAGTCCCCCAAAAGATGACCGACATCCTTCCAACGCACCCACACTGCGGGGTATGCAGGCAGACTGGCACAGCCCGAGTCCTTCCCCGCCAGCTCCACGGTAGCTAGGCCAGAAGGCATGCGGGGGGAATAGGTGCTGCTCAGGAGCTCTGCGGAGTGCCTGGAGACGCGGGTCTAAAGCTGCAGGCAGGCAGGGCAGTATTCCACAGGTCCTTACTGCCATCTACTCGCCTTCCTCACAGGACCATGTCAGATTACAAAAATGACCAATAATCACAAGGTAACCCAATTATCCAAAGATGTAATGTTTAGCTCCACTCACCGGGACTCCTGCGATGACGTCTCTGCTGGCCGGGCAGTCGCGGGGCTCTCCCTGGCTCCGGACGTCGCCTTCTTAATGGCAGTTCCTTTGCTGATGGGGCACAAGCGCTGGACCTATCCGTGCATGGCTTTTCCCGTCGAGCCTCCACAGTGGGCCAATCACAGCACGGCCTCTCCGCTTACGACAGTGGGCCTGGGCCGGTGGCGGTGGCGGTATCTTTCTTCGGCTGTTCTTTGTCCCGGGCAGGCGGCGGTGAAACGGGGCAACATGAGGGGTATGCTCCCTCTTCAATTTAAATATACACAGGGAACACATTGATGAGGAAGACGGGAGCTGAAAAGTACAAAACGAATGGCGTCGCAGATAAACACACAACTGCGGACGGACACTGCGCAGCAGTTCCCTCAGACAGCTGCCTCGACCCCGCCAGCAGTATAGGCACAAGTAAAACAAAGCAGAACACACAATGCAGCACTCACAAGCAATTGAAACAAGAAAAAACAAGAAAAACGGCAAAAAGAGTAACAAAAAAAATGGCGGCGGCAAAGCTCCGAGCATTTTCGGATTCGGGGGCGTTTTTAGGTCGCTCTGAGTGACGGGTGACGTCACAGGCGAAAGAAGACAGAGAAAAACGCCCCCGAATCCAAAAGAGACGGAGCTTAATTTAAGTGACGCCTCTCTCCTCCAATGGCTGGCCTCCATTTTGGAAGCCAGCCAATGGAGGAGAGAGGCGGGTTAAAGCCCCGTTTCTCAAACTACTAAACAACAATAATTCTCCGACTTCCGGCTGGCAAGCCAGCCTTCGGTCCTCGACCTAAAAACTACAGTTTGCCTGCCATTCATCCGAAATCTTTAAACTTCTCTCTATATCTTAGCAAAAGTAAGGAAGTTGGGAATTATTTGCAATGCCATCCGCACCAATTGTCTCCAAGGCAAATGGTGAGAACAAGCTCTCTCTATGGAAGCTCCTTCACACTGACCACAAATCAAACAAATGAGAACGTTCCCCATTCCTCAAGTAATACAATATGATATAACTTTGTCTCCCCAAGAAGAACCTTGTCAAAATCCAAAGTCATCAGATTCATGGAGTGAGAATGTGCCTTAACCTCAGTAGGTGGCATCACAGCAGTCCAGCTCTTCCAGCGCACTACTAGGTCCCTGAGGGTGCGAGAATGAAACTTGAGGTCCTACGCACAAGCCACAAAGTATACTACAGCAAAGTTCCAGCAAACCTGCACAAATTAACACCACACTGTGTCCCAACAAAAGAAGGCCTAATCAGATGAACCAATGGGGCTTCAAGAATATGAAGGATGTAGGCGGATCAGTGCAAATGCAGGGACCGAGACTCTGGAAAACCCTAAACCCTATCTTAAGAGCTGAGCCTAACCATAAGAGGTTACAGAAACTCCTGAAAATCGAGCTATTTAGACTCTCTTTCAAATGAATTAAGCATGGAAAAGGGGTCATGATTGATGTATTTTGGGCACAGTCACTTATCCCACAGCTTTAGACTCTATAGGCCAGATATACAAAGCAATTTACTGGTTGCAAATGGTCCAGCAGGCCATTTGCGACTGGTAAAATACTTTTTGGCATGTACCAACCCTATTTTGCAAGTCGGTAACCTATTACAGACACGCAAAATAGGGTTTGGAGGTCACTATTATGAAGGGGCGCGTTAAGGGCGTCCTTTTCTAATAGTGAGTCGCACTGGTATGTAGGAATGTTTTGCGACCGGGAATGTGGCCGCAAAATATTTGTTGTTGCCACGAACTTCAAGTCGGTGGTAAGCCATCCGTAAACAGAAAGGGGTCCTCAAAGTACTCCTTCCTCTTTGTGAATGAGGGCTCCACCTTTTTTTCAGAGCAGGCAATGGTCCCATTTTTCTTTTAAACGCATCCTATTTTCCTTTAAGGAAAACAGGCTGAATTTGTTCGGACATAACCAAAAGGGTACAATCCACATGTTACATTCCTCCACAATAAGTAAATAAATAAATATTGAAGTTGAAGTTACAACTGTCCAAACAAACAAACTCAGCCCTGGGTCACTTTGGCCAAAGTGACCCAGGACTGAGTATCACATGCCAAACTTCCATCTATTTACATGCAGTTACGTCGACCCATACTTAGGGCAAAAGCCCGATCCTTGTGCAAACACATGTTTGCACTGGGATCGGAATTACCAGTCGTGTGATAATCACACCCTCCAATTGTACCCCTGATAAATTCCGACAGTTCAAACCTCCCGAAATTTATCGGGCGTAAGGCCCGTAAAAAAGCAACAACTGCTGAATTATGTGTGTTAAATACCGATTCAGCATCTTGTGCCTCATTACAAAGGACACAACTTGTAATAGGAGATAATTATTGCACATTTCAAATGATGACTCCCGTAGAGTCCGGTTTTAAATGGTGCGGTAATAATCGCCTTCCCAGCAGGACACTCGTAATGAGGGGCTCAGACTTCTGTTTCTTTATGTGAGTCCTGCATTCTTTTAAATAAAGAGGCACATCTGTCCAGCGAGTCTAATAAGTAACCTGTGACACAGCTGTGCACGAGCTAGCAGAGAATTCACGGGCCAGTGGTGTAGTAGCATTATTAACTCCATCCCTTTGCCTTGTTCGGCAACAGTTAAAGAAACTGATGTTAAAATGTCACGAGATGAATCATTTCGTATCATCTTCAGGGTCTCATTTCCAGCCATGGGCACAGATGGCAAGCAATTATTTGCATGTTTCAGTCCATTGTGCTGTTTAAATAAGCCATTATTATTTTCTTAAAAGCCACTGATGAAAGAGCCTCTACCTCCCAGCACATATCCATGCAGACCCCTGGGTTTTTGAATAAAAGTATAAATCTGGCACAGCCTCAACAAACCAACCCATCCGTGTTCACAATTAATTTTAATGCAGGAAAGCCAGAAGCAACAGCCAATGAAAAACTATTCTTCTGGAATGAAGAAGCAATATTAACAGGAGTCAAGATTTCCATTTCCCCTCTAAAGTTTTATTTTAATTCTTAAAATGTCTATGAATAATTGACTTTTATTTGGAATTCACGTTCAGCGATGGCAAAAGACATCATGAGCGAATTATTTGAACCATTTCTGATAAGTTCACATACTCATTTTCTTGTTTTAGGAAATAGCTCGCGTTTTATTTTTTATTTTTATTATACTTTGTCAATGTTTAATTTTTAGGTCTGGCCTAGGGAGAGCTTAAGCTGTTGCTCCAGCCATATGCAATCAAAGGCATTTCTGAATAAATAATACATAGGTATGGACACACAAAGAAGGGTTTTGAGTCAGCCCCCTGCCACCAATGGTCTGTTCAATTTGCACTCACATTTTGCTTTCAATCCCTGCCCCCAGAAGCATACAGCATGGGGTAATGGGTCAGCTCACTTCAGACATTGGCTTTCTTGCACTGAGAATGACAGCATTTTCCCCGCAACACAAGCGCACGTCTGCCTAAAGATGAAGCCACGTTAATGCAAAGGGCCAATGGGCCAACTTTTATTCACCAGTAATTTTTCCTTTCCCTTCATGATGCTTTTTTCTTTATTTTAGTCATCCTTGAACTTTTGAACAAAATCTTCGGGTTGCAGTAATTAAAATCCAACAGCATCTTTTCTTTACACCAATATAAATCATATTCGACTGTTAATGTGTATAAGAACTAAAAAGGGTTTCTATACCTTTTCAAAGTACACCTGCTTAATAAAATCTCAGCAAGGTGTGATCCTTACGGGACCAAACACATCTCATTTTCTCAAGAGTGCATTGACTTACCCCATGAGTAATATCTACTATAAAGTGAGTACGTTTGGGATATGCCTGCTAGTTCCTATTTGTATTCCCAAAAATTCTAAAATCCTGAAAACATAGCCGCCGGGTGGGGCAGTCAATTTTAATACCTGTATTGAGACCAAGGTCTATGGTGGCTTTCTTGTTGGATAGAGACTATTCTCTCTTAACCAGTGATCAGTGGTTTTCACCAGTTCTTATTTTTTTTTAAACACAGGGATCTGTCTCCTGCAGGTAGCAATCCTGTTTATGCTGCATGCAGTGTGTTACCCCCGAGACGGGATCCACAGCTGGAAGTGTGGCAGTGTCTCCAAGCTGCCTCAGTGCACCACTAACTGAAGGCAACGTTTGAGGAGCCACTCCTGCACATCTGGCAGAACACTGCGCATGTTTGTTTAATTTATTTTATTTTTGCAACTTTATATAACGTGGACATGGCCCGAAGGCATCAAAGGGCTTTACAAAAGTAGCAATCAATCAATATCTTTATTTGGTAAACAAAATCACCATGAATGACTCAAAGTCAAAGGTCAGTAATATTAATTTCATATATGAAAATAGACAATAAAATTACTCTTAAAAACAGGAGATTTAAAACAATTAATACAGCTAATCTGGTCTCGACTTTCTAGACACCCAGACAGCTGTTAAAAAGGATAAGACCAAAAAGGTCACCTGGTCGGAGGGAAGCATCTGAAGGTACCTCAGGGCAGGCTTAATTTGTTTACAATTCAATGATTTCAACAAGTGGATTAAAAAACGCTTCCTAGGCCAGCTGAAGTAAGGGCAAAAACATTATAAAATGGAGCATATCCTGCGGAGAAAAATTGTTGCAGTCGCAGGGTGCCCTTCCCTCCACCTAAACCCCCCACATGAGGAAACTAGCATGTGATGCATTTTGATTAATCTAAACCTGGCCTAAAAAATCCTTTCATACTGTGAGCGAACCAGATACGGTTCCATTCCCTGCACAGTTTCTAAGCGCATGTGACCCCTGACAGAAGGCTTCTGTAGTTGTAAACCTTCTCTATCCAGGTGGGAGCGTTCCAATAACAATATTTTGACAGTCCACAATTCCTGAACAGAGAGTGAGGTAGGGCTGGTAAAAATGTGTGGCCTCCCTATAGAAAACAAGGCCCCCTTAATATGCACAATCCAAGGTATGCTAGATACCCACTCCGTCAGGCAGTCCTCAAGAATCAAACAACTTAGCTTCGGCTCTGCCCTGCTCCAAATCTTGATCCGGCTCATGAGCGGGCTTAGAGCTATCAGATCCGAGACATAATTAAGACCCAGTTTCTCATGTACAGAAAAAGCTGAGGTTGAGTGGGGTTACCTGGTTCAACTTATGCAAAAAATTATTCTCAATTGTTTGAATCTGATCCACCTTAACATACCCCCAGATCTCCCTTCTATACCGCAGCTGTTCATGATACCAGGGTACAGCAAGTTACAGTTACAATCATTATATTCAGACACATTGCATCAGTAGCTGCGACCAAGACAAAAGCAGCCGTTGGACAGAGACATACACGGTTTAAGTATTGATTAAGATGATGAGGGGACAAGATGAAGGTCGTTCGTCTCCTGGATAGAGTACTTAGGTGTAGTCAATGGGGATTACACTTGGTGTCTGCCTAATAGTAGAGCTTTAGGACTTTTTGAAGGTGGCTATGCAGGTTGTTAGGGAAAGGGAGGGAGGTAAGGAATTCCAGATTCTTGTGGCACTACCAGAGAATGACTGGCTCATGTACCGTTCTCAAATGAGGTGGTGGTTCCAGGAGCACGGATTGGGGGTTTCTGGAACCCCTATTTGCTCCAGAGAATTTCACCTGCCTCTATCAGCTCATGGGTGTGCAAGGCTGGGACATTTTGCTAGACTGCTTTCAGGAATGAAGGGCATCCCCATTTTATTACAGTCCTGAAGGCTGTCATGATTTCCGGTGCAGCTGGAACTTCCACATCCACAGATGGACACTTCAGCAGTCGTGCATAAATGAGATAATTTCCTCCTCAAAGTGATAAACTATTTTACTTTGTCCCTGAATAATACCTGTACAGTTGTTGACTGGCCTATGTGTCAAGCGGAGGGAGGATGTGGGACTTTTTGCCCCAGGCCCTGCTCTTTTCAGAGTCTCGCACTGCCTCAGCTAAATCTACTTATATACCACAAAAGAAGGTCTAGCCTGCTTTTGTGATATATTCTTTGTAAGCTAGGTAACTTTAGCCACTATGAGGTGCCACTATAAAACCAGAGAATGGACCCACATTGAAGTTGTGACCAGAGCCTCACCAAACCTCCTGGCAAGAGTAGCTTTATATTCCCTGTTATAAGAATGTATTGAGGGTGGTTGGCTTACGTAAATGGATTGGGTGGCAGTCACACTTACAACAAAGTCAGTTGACAGCTATGTAGCTAATTGGGATCATTCCTTTTGCTTGACGAGCTCGACAAAAAGAGACCACTTGGGTGTCACAAACAATAAACAATCAAGAGTTAGTAATGACATTTTTCTCTTATTTAATGATTAGCCAATTCCTTATGTAAGACAAATCGTATTCAATAATATCCAAGTATTACGGTCACGGTCCTCCTGATCCTTCACAGGTTCATCTCTTGACTTCTCATGACTTCTTTTCTAGTGCCTGCGCACCAGGATGCCGATGATGGATCAAAACAAGCTAGCAGAAATCAGATTCTTAAGTTCTCAGCAGGATTCTAGTCTCCCTTCACCCACCTACTAGTCATTTCCCTGGTTAAACGCTTGTCTCATAAAATGTTCACTCATTTTGAAGTGCTCACCACATTCTTCAAATCATGATCACCATACATCTGTGTCTCTAATAATCTCCCCTCCCATCTCCAAACTCTTGCCTAGTACTATGTCCCCTCCACTGATTGTGGCAGTCAGGGGCCCAGTGCACTTTCCTTGTGTGGTGGAGCTGGAGAGTAAATTGATAATCTTGTGTCCAGACTCTCAGCTGTTGTTCCAGTGTTCTCTCGTCTGCTCTCCCCTTTGCTGTGGTCACAGTGGTCCACCTTCTGGCACACACCTTGACTCTCTACCGTCTCTGGTCTCTCTTCTTTTCCCACTCTGCTTATTTCACCAAATTGTTCCTACTTCCACTCAAAGTCCAGCTTTCTCTCCCAGTGGGGCAGCTCCTTCACTAGCTTGTCTGCATTCTCCTTTTCACGCCATCTCCACCACTGCGCTTGTTTCTTCTGCTCCGCCTATTGTACTCATGACCTAGAAGCAGTTAAAAGGTCACTTCCAGGTTCACTCTCCTCAGTCCTTGTAAGGTCATTCTCTATCTTGCTGGCCTCTATATTTGTCCTAAAAAACTGATCAGAATTCAACAGAATGTGAGGAAAAGTCAGAAAGCAGCATCTTTTTCAGGCAGGCGAAGGTTAAAAACATCAGTTAGAACCAGAATAAAATCAAGAGCATGCAGGTCAGGTTGTGGACTAAAACCTGATGACATTAACATTAAAGGATGTGAAGGTTCTGGGAGATTGTCCCTATTTCCAAACTTTTCATATTGCCTGGAAGAATATGCTGTAGTCCCATGTCCTGCACTGATCTCTGTAGACGCTATTACCCCCAGACCTGCATGTGCAGAAGAGCAGAATATGATGTCAGTGCTTGCAAGTTTCAAGAAATTTGCAGCCTCCCAAAAGAGGCCTATTGCTGTTGCTGAAAAATTATGCTGCCTCTACTCTATTTGCTGAGGATATAGGAGAAGAAATTAAGGCATAGCAGGGAGAATGGTGCTTTAATGTTGAGAAATGTGGAACTAGCTGGGTTTTACTGCTTTATATTGTTACTGGAGCAATAACGTTAGTGGTCACAGGATCAATATGTGGCACTTCTTCTGACACAATATTAGTGCAGCGAATTTGCTTTACATTCTGTGAAAACTGTCTGACCTATCTATTTTTCTCTACATACTGAAGAACTATTAATACGGATCTGGCTATGTTACTTTTCATACTGGGGAATTTTTGAACTAGTCTACTTATACTGCTTAGCATACTGAATGATTGTGAAATGTGACTGCACTCAGTGCTTTACATTAAATTATGAATGAGTGAAGCTTTACTTTTTGGAGTGAAAGACTATTACCTTAATGAGGTATACTGGGGCTGCATCTTGGGCATTACAAGCACTCTAGGTTGAGGTTACTGCTGTATACAGCCAGGTTTTCAGGTCTTTACAAAAGAACCCGTGAGATATTTTTTGATGGAAATGGAAGAGTATCCTTAGGCAATAATGGGGAACAGGAGAGTCCAACCAACACAAACCAGTCAAATGCATAGAATGACCAAGAGACTGGCCCCGGTGGATTGAAGTTCCGAATGGGAGAATATACCTCAGCAAGGCAATAATCAGAGTAAGAGAGTCCATTGGCATGTATAAAATGATACAATTGTGGCGGGCATGAAGCTAGTGAAGCGAATTCAGATAGTAAGTAATACATTTTTGTCCTGAAATAACTTTCACTAATCAGGTGACCATGTTCTGTACTATTTGTAGCTGGTGGATTATGTATTGCAATATTACTAAATACGTAGTGGTGCCATAGCCCAGCACATATTAAATCAAGGCGAGATGTATGCACCTTTGTCAAGAAAGGGGGAAGACGAGGCTGAATTTTGAGAGTCCTCAGAATTAAGAAGCAAGTGGAGCTCAACTCAGTAAACTAGGCACCAACTTTTACTGAATGGTCACAAATAATGGTCAGATCGCGTGTTTGGGTACCGGAAACAGAGACTTTCCCCATACAGACAGGCCTCCATAATTCATGACACAGACATGCAGAGCCCCCCATGATGGTGACCTCAATTTTATCTGAGCTAAGCTCCAGATGTTTTAGCCCCATCCAAGTAAAACTGTCTTTAAGGCAATTTCGAGAGCAAGAAAGAATAACAAAATAACCTGAAGACTTTTGCAGTCATAATCTGAAGAGTAAACATGAGTGTGAGACAGTAAAGTGACAATCATGGAAGACAGGCCCAGGAGAAAGAACTAAAGCAGCTTCTTCCTCTGAGTCTAAAATAAGATATATCTCATCCAGGGAGGATACACGCATCTGCTAGGCCTGAAACCCACTACACCTGGGTGAAGGAGCAAGCTGTCCTACCAAAAAGCTGAAAGTTGATCATTAATAACACCCTACACTACATTAGAAATGAAAGGCAAGAGAGAATAAAAACAATAAATAGAATTTATCATAAGATTTGAGTTTGCTTTCTTCCTTCAGTAATGGTGAAACCATAGAATGTTCCCAGGATGCCGAACTAGTACTGAGGAAGTGAAAGTGAAAGAAGCTGCTGCATGGAGTTCAAGACAACCTCAAGGAGATGTCGGACAATTTTGTTGATATAATCTATAACATTAATGGTAACATTTAAGTTAGTTCATGACTGGCAGTAGCAGTACACTTAACTGATAGAATGTCTAAAGAGGGAATATCAGAGGAGGAAGAAGAAAAAGAACAACAAATAAGTTCAATTTTGGCAGAACCTGCAAAAGAGGGGACTGAGATTTAAGTAATCTGTGTTTGCAAGCACAGAGGCTATTTTAAAAGAGGCTTTTAAAATTAAATGCTACAGTATTGCGTTTTTGGTATTATGAACAACATCGTTTGTTGATTGCAGCTTTATGGTGTTTCCTAGTTGTGATACAGATATCAGAAAAGTAGGATTTCTGCCCATGATGCTGAAAAGTGTACTGGGCTTGAGTTCCTTACTAAACCAAGGGCATAGGACGTGTGAAAGAAGGTTAAACTTGAAGCAAAGTACTTCTGAAACCATTAACTAAAACACTCAAGTAGCTTCACTATGATGAATCAGAAGTAAAGGAAATTTACTAGAAGTGACTTTGCTGCACTTTCTCTAAAAACATTGAGATGAGTTAGTGTTTTTAATAAAGTAAGAAGCAGAAATTAGATGAAAATGAGTAATGGCATGATTTAATTAATTTGAATGAATAATCAATATTGTGGGATGCTACATCTACAGGAGTGAAAAGGAGATCTAGTGCATGACCTGCCCAATGAATATAAAAATATTTGAGATACGCCTAGTCTGAAGTATGGATCCGCTAAGTTAATCAAATCAGTACTGTCGGGGACATCAGCCCAAAATCAATGTTTCTTAATAGAAGGAAAGTAGAAGGTTTCAGCACAGGAGGAGCAATGCGATCTATGACAGTTGAGTCAAAACCCATTGCAGAGCTATAGAAGCGATAATCCACGCACAGCGTTAATGTACTTTCAGAAGAAATGGTAACATTTATAAGCATGAGGTCAGCTTGCTCACATCATGAAGTTTCTGACACAGAGATAGACACACTGAATTTACCAATCAAAAGACAAAACAACCCCAAAGCCGTACTTCTGATAATTATGGTCATGGGTGTGATTTCTGGGAAGGCCCAAGGCAATATCACGAGGAGTGATCATTCAACTGAGTTACATTTAAGAGAAATATTTCTAGATGTAGAAAAGGAATAAGCTCACAAATCTGAACTTGGTGGTTACTGAGAGAACGAATATTCACTAGAGAACATGATGAGAGGAAGAGCCAGGGGGTAGAAGAGAAAGAAAGATCCTCGGTGTCACGCTTTGACTGAGTGCCAATGAGGGACGAGGACTCAGAAACTCACCAATCAGCTTCAGCCTCCCTCCACCTCCCATGCAAGATGTCGTTGGCCACTCAAGGACCCACTGCAAAGAGAAAATCAATCAAGTGCAGAGGCAACAAAAGGAAACCGAAGCAGAGCCCGGGGCCCTCTGTGTTATGTTGCAACCACAGCAACTACTGGGAAACAAGGTCAAACTGGTAAAAAGAGATATTCATAGATTAAATGTTAGCTAAAATAGCAACCCAGTGGTGTGGCTCTGAGACTAACAGAGTAAATGAAAACAATAAAGAGTAGCAAGCGGGGCAAAGCCCCCCAAATGATGAGTCAAGTAATAAGTGGCGGAAAATAAAGTCTAAAACCGCTCTATCGTCATTAAACTCAGTCCACTGTAGGTCAAGGTGGAAGCAGGCTTAGCAATGCCACTTCACAGGATATGGCAGCCTGGAAGGGGCTTGTCTATTGTACTTTACAGTATTGGACATTACAGAGTTGACCTGACTATGATGTTTACATAGTGGGCAGGAAGGCTAGCCCTCTGCATATTGAGGCAATATTGCCCTGCGATAGTGCGCTGCATATTAGGTCAATAAGAAACTTGAAATTGTGCTTTACTTGCTGAGGTATCATTGAATCTGGCTTGTCTGTGGTACTTTATATAGTGACATATTGCAGAAACTAACCTGGCTATGTTGTTATTTCCCCTGCTTGTCAAACGTGGGCAGTGGCCTAGCTTTAAATATGGGCTACCTTGAAAACTGGCATCATAGCTCTCTCTGTATTGTACTGTAGCATTTATATAGCTCCCACTACCCCTATATCGAGCATTGAAGCGCTTCCTGCAGGGGCAGCACAACACACTATGTAGAGTGTGTGGTTGGGAGGATCTTGTCTTTGTTTTGCTCCTATTTGACAAATGTGTCCATGCCATGTGTGATGACCACTGAGGTGCAGTTATTGTGTTATGGGATCAGCGCGTAGTAGACTGGTGGATAATGACGTGTGAGAGACAGTTGCACAATGTTATGGTTTTCAGTAACCTGGTAGTATCCTGAACAGCTCTTCAGGTCCCTTTATAGTATTCTTATGATTAAAGTCTTCTTAGCTAGTTACTGCACTGGGTTGTCCAATCTGAGATTTTGTGCTTAGTTGTGGTCCTGAGCTGGCATGGTTGAAAGAGAGAGGAGTGGAGAGATGTACTGGGATGGGTTTTGTTATTATCAGCCAAAATCTGAGTGTCATTGTGAGAAGTAAAAAAGTTGTCAAAGTGTACCAATATTTTAGACCTGCGTGGTTGAATATATTAAAGTCCGCCACATTGTTCAGCATTGTGTGACAGATTTCTTCAGTTATTCCACACCTGTTCATTTGTTAATGTCTGGTTGTTTGGAGTTACAGTACTGGTGCTGGATAACTCTTGTAGCAGATACGTCTTATGTGAATGTAAGAGTTATACGTTTGAATTGGCTGCTCACCATTGGGTATTATGGTCTTTGTATTATTAGTAAGCCTGGGTGGAGCTGGTGTAGTGCCGCTACGCAGAGTTCCACGGAGTTGGAAAAAAACTCTGCTCCGCTCTGCTTCCCTCCATCCTCCCTAATTTAATTATTTTTAAAAAAGGCCCCTACCTGCTAGGGTGTCTCTGGGCTGCTTCCTCCTTGCCATGGTCTCTCTCATCACCATCCTCGCCGTCCTCGTCCAAGAAAAGCCCTACGTTTTAAGTCTTGCATGCGTGCATGCGTGCGCGCAAGACGTACAATGTAGGGGTTTCCGTGGGGAGGACGGTGAGGAGATAGAGACCATGGTGAGGAGGAGGCAGCCCGGAGACGCCCCAGCAGATAAGTGTTTTTTTTATATATAATTAAAATAGGGAGGGTTGAGCGCATGGCTAACTTCCGCTCCGCCACGGAGTCGGAGTTTTGCCTGAACTTCGCATTCTCAACAGAGTACGTAGTAGGCAAAACTCTGTAATCCTTGCTGGCGGAGCGAAGTTCTCTGCCCGGGGTTAATTATTAGGTGCCTTAGCTGTTCTGAAAATGCCATGGCAAACCATAGGTAAGTCCTTCTTATCTTACCTGCATATCGAAATAGTCTGCTGGTTGGGTAGTTTCTAATCTGTGGGTTGTATGCTTAGGATTGCGCTTGAGGATGAGTTTTCAGGGCTCTGTTGTTAGGATAAAATATGGCATTGACTGCCATATAAGCACAGGACACATCGAATTTGATGGCTTATGGTGGGGCATTCTTTGATATTTGACATTGATTGACACCTAATGAACATGCCTGGGTATGTGATAGCACTGGCATGCACATCAAAGATTTACAAATCAGTCGTAACCACCAGGTGGCATAGAGGGCATATATGTGCACACTGCATGTTTTAGCATAAAGAGAATTCCTGGGTACGCTCCATTAACTAGCATATAAACTGGCAGATGTCCTGAATCCGCCATATTTGTGACTCTGTATCACATAAGGAATAATTCTATTGTGTGGCTTCCGCGTCTTTAATATCAGTAATTTGGGGGGTAAGAGGTGACCTGAGCCACCTTGAAAAAACGTTCAGGCACACTGAGCATCTGCTTGGCGCAGTAACTTGCCCCTAGAACAACAAGCAGGTCTGGGATATTTCAGCATTAATGATCACTATTAACAAGCCTCATCTAGAGCACATCACAGATGTACTTGAGTAACAATCTAAGAAAAGTGACCATACCCGTGAATATTTTGATAGCGCTTGAATATATCACTGGCATTTCTGAGGCACACAATCTGACACTGGTATGGCATTGCGGCAGTTTCAATAGTCCAGGCATGACTTTTCAAAAGGCTCTGCAGTTTCAATCTCAGACTAGTGTCTGGTTTGGTTTGTGAAGCCAACGTCAACAGGTAGTGAGAATGGACATGTTCATTTGTAACATGGATGTTTAAACTTCAAAGAATATTGAATGAATGTTCTAGGTGGGTGATGCTGAGACCAGAACTGAATGAGGTCCACCCCTTTTAAGATGGTGTGCATGCCCCTTGCCCAGCAGAAATTCATGTGTTACAGATGTCTATTCGTGCTGAGCATTGCTAGGTGCAATAATATCAAACTGATAGTGTATTTGAGCTATGTTAAATGAATGTTCCAAGTGCTGCTTGAATGTGTCCTGGTGCATGATGTGTCCTCGTTAGTGCTGATCTGAGAAGCCGCGGCCCATGCAGGTATGAGCGGTGAGGCAGCGGGGGCAGCTGGGGGGGGTATGTCGACAGACGACGAGGGAAAATGAATTATTTATTTAATCACCCTCGCTGTCATCTGTCGAATCCCTCCCCCCCCCAACTGGATCGGAGCACAGTGATATCCAACTATGGCCCTCAGTATGAGAGGCCTGAAAAATAGCCCAGTTACTAATACTGGATGTACATGGTGAGTAAGGAAAAAAATGAGGAATTTCCAGATGAATTAGTAATTTTGGGTCACATTCCCCCAGTAATTCCCAATTCCCCCCCCCCCCCCCCCCCAAGATTGTCACACTGAGGTATGGATGGCTTTCAGCAGCCAAAATCCTGAAGTGAAAACAAAAGGTGAACAGTCACGATATAGAAAAAAAATATCGACTGGACAGACTATCGAGATTTTTATATAGAATGGACAGAATATCGAATTGCAAAAATATAGTGGTGCAGAATATAGAAATTCAGGTAAGAAATATCAATTTTCATAATATCGAAGTTAGTAATATCGACAGTCATAATATAGTTGTTAAAAATATCGATTTTTTAATAGTGCTTTAAGTGTTAGTATATGTGTTAAAAGTATGTATTATTTTTGTAATGTTTGAATTTTTTTTAAGTAATGAAGTTTATGTTATTTAAATTTTGCGTGATTTAATTCCGTAGCGGGTTGTGCGTTTATAGGGGAATAGGGTGGGAAGTAATTTAATTATAGTAAATTACATATTCATTTTTAGGAATTATTAATTATTTTTAATTTAATTTTGCGTTTTAATTCTGTAGCGGGCTGTGGATTTATAGAGGAATAAGTTGGGAAGTAATGTTATTGTAATTAAGTCATTATTTATTTTTATTTATTGGTATTGATAATTATTTATTGTTAATTAATTAATTGGTAATTCATTTGTATTAATTGGTAATTAATTTTTGTTAATTGATTAATTGATATGTATATTAATTGTATTAATTTATTATTCGGAGTGTGTTGTGGGTTTATAGGGGAGTAGGGTGGGAAGTGATTTAATTGTAATTAAGTCATTATTGAAATTATTTTTGTGTATTGATAATTAATTTACCTTTAATTATTAATTGGTTTATTTTTATTACGTATTCATTTTTGGTATTGAAAATTAATTGGTTAATTAATTATTTATATGTTGTTCATTTTTAATAAATAATATTTTACGGTATGTATAATTAATTAATTACTATGTTTAATTGGTAATTAATTTTAATTGATATTGTATTGGTATTTATTATTGATTAATTTTTATTTACTTATTAAATCATTAATTTCCCTACTGTTGCACTCACTGGAGTGGTAATAGTAATTTTTACCCCTATGCTATCCAACAATTTCCCTACTGTTGCATTCACTGGAGTGGGAATAGCAATTTTTACCCTCCCGCTATCCAACGCTTTCCCTACTGTTGCACTCCCTGGAGTGGGAATAGTCATTTTTACCCTCCCGCTATCCAACGCTTTCCCCACTGTTGCACTCACTGGAGTTTGAATAGTCATTTTTATCCTCCCGCTATCCACCGCTTTCCCCACTTTTGCACTCACTGGAGTGGGAATAGTCATTTTTACCCTCCCGCTATCCATTGCTTTCACCAACGTTGCACTCACTGGATGGGAATAGTAATTTTTACCCTCCCGCTATCCAATGCTTTCCCTACTGTTGCACTCACTGGAGTGGGAATAGTAATTTTTACCCTCCGCTATCCAACGCTCTCCCTACTGTTGCACTCACTGGAGTTGGAAAAGTAAATGTTACCCTCCCGCTATCCTACACTAAAAATATTGAATACTTTTTAATATTATTTGTTTAATATATATGTATTAAAAAAATAAAAAAGAATGTTTCTTTTTTTAACTTACATTAATTATTTATTAATTTTAAGGTCATTTAAGTATGTTTAAGTATGTTTTACTTAACTATATTTATTATTTCATTAATTTTACATTACTTTTAAGACATTTAAAAAATTTAATATTTTAACAAACTATATTATTTACAACGATATTTTGGATTCGATATTTTTGTACTTACCTGTTTATAGATAGGAATTCGATATTCTGGGAGTCGATATTTTGTCACCGATATTTTTGCAGGCCGATATTTTGCTCCTCGATATTCTGTCAGTGATTCAAAATAAACACATGCTCAGAAAAACCTCAGATTTCAGTGCCAATGGGGACTGTAACCGCTGTTGAAAGCCCCATGAGAATTAAGAGGCCTCCTGTGATGAAGGTCTATGTTGTATTTCTGTGCTATGTTCTTTGTGTGTAGTGTTCTCTCTACTGTTATGTGAAGCAAACAAAGACCCCCTGATATGGATTGATTTCCTGGGTCAGGGCAAAGAGCAACTGTGAGTAAATTACCCAGGCAAATTCTTGAACCAACTAGCACATGAACGGTAACTCAAAACATATTAAAAAAATGAAAATACACTATTGCATGTACATATAAGGATACAAATTTAATAACATGATATTCATTAAAACTGATACATAATTATACACAAAGGATAAAAAGGTTTGTAGCATTTAAACATATGCATATTTTCAATCATGTAAATAGTTCATTGGTATTAAAGATTAGATGGTTTCCTGTTTTTTGTCTACGCGTTTCGACACGCGTAGACAAAAAACATAATATGTTTTGAGTTACCGTTCATGTGCTAGTTGGTTCAAGAATTTGCCTGGGTAATTTACTCACAGGTGTTCTCTCTACTGCACAGCTTGGTTGTTGTGAATGTGATGTGTGATTAAAGAAGCATTTTGTTGTCAGAGTAGTTGCAGCCAACCATGTTGTGCTGGATATGAGTGTTCAGTGTTCTTTCTAAAGTGCAACAAAGACTTTGAAGCCCTTTTAAATAATAAAAAATATCTCAGTGACATTATCTTCGCCAAGCCTCAAGGATTCAATCCCAACAAGCATTTGCAATGCAATAGGTCTCGCATTAGGAAAGTGTGAGCTATTGTTATTGTGAATGACCATTTTTTTATAATATGCGTTGGCTTTGAAAATATATAAATTAATAGCATTGTTATTCACAAAGCCAATAGCTTACACTTTCCTAATGCGAGTCTTATTGGCTATGGCAATGCTTGTTGGTAGCAAGCAAGGACAGTGCTGTTGTGGTGCTGAGTGATGCTGTTGTGGTTGGGATGAGTGATGTGGTGGTGTATTAGAGTGATGTGGTGGTGTCCCAGAGTGATGTGGTGGTGACCTAGAGTGATGTGGTGGTGTCCTAGAGTGATGTGGTGGTGTCCCAGAGTGATGTGGTGGTGTTCCAGAGTGATGTGGTGGTGTCTGTGAGTGATGTGGTGGTGTCCCTGAGTGATGTGGTGGTGCGCCTGAGTGATACCCCAGAGTGATGTGGTGGTGTTCCGTGAGTGATGTGGTGGTGTTCCGTGAGTGATGTGGTGGTGTTCCGTGAGTGATGTGGTGGTTTTCCGTGAGTGATGTGGTGGTGTTCCGTGAGTGATGTGGCGGTGCCCCTGAGTGATGTGGTGGTGTCCCTGAGTGATGTGGTGGTGTCCCTGAGTGATGTGGTGGTGTCCCAGAGTGATGTTGTGGTGTCCCAGAGTGATGTGGTGGTGTCCCAGAGTGGTGTGGCGATGTCCCAGAGTTGTTGTGGTGATGTCATAGAGTGATGTGTGAGGCGTGCAGCAGTGTGAGGTGTGCAGCAGTGTGTGGTGTGCAGTAGTTTGTGGCGTGCAGCAGTGTGTGGCATGCAGCAGTGTGAGTAATGCAGCAGTGTGAGTAATCCAGCAGTGTGAGTAATGCAGCAGTGTGCAGCGTGCAGCAGTGTGAGGCGTGCAGCAGTGTGAGGCATGCAGCAGTGTGAGTCGTGCGGTAGTGTGCAGCATGCAGCAGTGTGAGTAATGCAGCAGTGTGAGGTGTGCAGTAGTGTGAGGCGTGCAGCAGTGTGTGGCGTGCAGCGTGCAGCAGTGTGAGGCGTGCAGAAGTGTGAGGCATGCAGCAGTGTGAGGCGTGCAGCAGTGTGTGGTGTGCAGCAGTGTGAGGCATGCAGCAGTGTGTGGCGTGCAGCAGGTTGAGACGTGCAGCAGTGTGAGGCGTGCAGCACTGTGTGGCGTGCAGCAGTGTGTGGCGTGCAGCAGTGTGTGGTGTGCAGCAGTGTGAGGCTTGCAGCAGTGTGTGGCGTGCAGCATTGTGTGTTGTGCAGCAGTGTGAGGCATGCAGCAGTGTGAGGCGTGCAGCAGTGTGAGGCGTGCAGCAGTGTGTGGCGTGCAGCAGTGTGTGGCATGCAGCAGTGTGCAGCGTGCAGCAGTGTGAGGCGTGCAGCAGTGTGAGGCATGCAGCAGTGTGATGTGTGTAGCAGTGTGTGGCTCGCAGCAGTGTGAGGCGTGCAGCAGTGTGAGGCGTGCAGCAGTGTGTGCCGTGCAGCAGTGTGTGGTGTGCAGCAGTGTGAGGCGTGCAGCAGTGTGTGGCGTGAAGAATAATGCGGGCTAACAAATGCGGGGAAACTAGACTAAAACAAAACCCAAAACATAGGACATTATGGGAATGCTTGCATGTTGATTAAAGTCCAGGCCATGGTTGAAGAAGCAGCACAGACGTGCTACGTTTATAGGAGGAGTAGTACTGCCTTTTGTTGCCGAGACCGTGCAGTGGCCACAGTTAATGTGTGGTGCAGAGTGGCAGCACGTCGTGGAGCATCAGAGCAGAGTTAGCTCTCACAAATAGAAATTCCTCTGTTGTCTCTGTGTTTATTTCGGTTGTAATGCAAGTAAAACCAAGTTTAAGATGGAAGGACTAGCGCATTGTCGCATGTACCTATGTGGGCACTAATCAGTCAATAAGATAAAAAATGTAAGTGGTCTGGTGTGAAAGATGAAGCGGGTGTGTGGCATGCAGCAGTGTGAGGCGTGCAGCAGTAGGAGGCGTGCAGCAGTGTCAGGCGTGCAGCAGTGGTGGCGTGCAGCAGTGTGTGGCGTGCAGCGTGCAGCAGTGTGTGGCATGCAGCAGTGTGTGGCGTGCAGCAGTGTGTGGCGTGCAGCATTGTGAGGTGTACAGCAGCGTGTGGGGTCCAGCAGTGTGTGGTGTGCAGCAGTGTGAGGCGTGCAGCAGTGTGTGGCATGCAGCAGTGTGTGGCGTGCAGCAGTGAGGCATGCAGCAGTGTGAGGTGTGCAGCAGTGTGTGGCGTGCAGCAGTGTGTGGCGTGCAGCAGTGTGTGGCGTGCAGCAGTGTGAGGCGTGCAGCAGTGTGTGGCGTGCAGCAGTGTGAGGAGTGCAGCAGTGTGAGGCGTGCAGCGTGCAGCAGTGTGTGGCGTGCAGCAGTGTGAGGCGTGCAGCAGTGTGAGGCGTGCAGCAATATGTGGCGTGCAGCAGTGTGAGGTGTGCAGGGAGAAGCAGTGTGTGGCGTGCCAGTGTGTGGCGTGCAGCAGTGTGTGGCGTGCAGCAGTGTGTGGTGTGCAGCAGTGTGTGGTGTGCAGCAGTGTGAGGCGTGCAGCAGTGTGAGGCGTGCAGCAGTGTGAGGCGTGCAGCGTGCAGCAGTGTGTGGCATGCAGCAGTGTGAGGCGTGCAGCAGTGTGTGGCCTGCAGCAGTGTGAGGCGTGCAGCGTGCAGCAGTGTGTGGCGTGCAGCAGTGTGTGGCGTGCAGCAGTGTGTGGTGTGCAGCAGTGTGAGGAGTGCAGCAGTGTGTGGCGTGAAGAATAATGCGGGCTAACAAATGCGGGGAAGCTAGACTAAAACAAAACCCAAAACATTGCCTCACGCTGAAAGCAAATCTGTTACTGCGGGGGGGGCTAGGGGGTGGGGGCTGTAGACTAAATAACGGTGACTTCGTACATTATGGGAATGCTTGCATGTTGATTAAAGCCCAGGCCATGGTTGAAGAAGCAGCACAGACGTGCTACATTTATAGGAGGTGTGGTTCTGCCTTTTGTTGCCGACACAGTGCTGTTGTCCACAGTTAATGTGTGGTGCAGAGTGGCAGCATGTCGTGGAGCATCAGAGCAGAGTCAGCTCTCGCAAATAGAAATTCCTCTGTTGTCTCTGTGTTTATTTCGGTTGTAATGCAAGGAAAACCAAGTTTAAGATGGAAGGACTAGAGCATTGTCGCATGTACCTATGTGGGCACTAATCCGGAAATACGATAAAAAAATGTAAGTGGTCTGGTGTGAAAGATGAAGCGGGCTGGCCGTGAAGAAGCGCTGCGCCGCTGATTAAGGGAAAGGAAACGCGAACACTTGCATAGAGCTTATAATGGGAGAAGTTTGTATGCCGCAAGTAATCATGGTGATCCATGGGGGTGAACAAACAATAACAAGATCTCGGCAATGTGGCGGGGGGGGCGGGGGAGTGGAGCAGGAGCGCATTCCTTTGAAGTCTGATGCGGGGGCCGGGGAGCGGCAGCCTTTGAAGTCTGATGCGAGGCAAAGACAAATGGTGGTGTGACGTGGCTGGTTTGTGCACGCGCATAGCTCACATGAACTGTGCGTGATCCGCAAAGTTGGTAGTGTTTTTGAAGTGCTTACTATAATTCTCGCCTATCTATCTCTGCGGGATAGAATAGTCGAGACCTAAAAAGGACAATGAAGACAGGGTTTTTCACATTCACTAGTACACTGCTGCCATCAAAAATACCATGAGAGAGTAAACAATGGTAACAAATATCACTTTGACAAAAACAATACAAAAGAATATAGTACTTTACAAAAATAATAACAGTGATGATCTCACAGGAGTGACTTTAAAAGGGGGCCCTGTCATAAATATTGACAGATCACCTACAGTTCTCATCATCAGTGTTCACTTTAAAGAACAGAAAAAGGAGGAGACAAGAGACACAATCCTTACCTATCCAAATCATTGTTCTATTCTTGACTCCTACTCCTGTCCCTACCTATTCAGTGCCGGCTTGTGTTGTTACCTTACATTGAGTGCCACTCACTGTGCCCAGCACTATTTCTAGCCAGGTGCCACTAACGGTCCTACTACACTTTGAAATTATCTGAGTAACTCTTAACAACATGTGTCAGATAAATCACAGATACAGAAACTTTATTCTTGCAGTGTCTGCATTCATAATTGCATACCAAATTTACAAAATAGTAAAACACTTTAAAAATGGCGACATGTTTCTCTGCTTACAGTTCGCAGGCTCATAAGGACACTATTGTTTTAGGACCTGAGAATAGCTTCACAAAAATGATTTTGTCTCATGCTCTCATAATATTATGATTCGGTCCAAGATTAGGAGAAATACTTATTTTTCTTATGATTCTCCCAAAACTTAAAATAGCGTCGCAAACCTTACCTTTCACAATTCATAATTGAATGTGGTGTGTGATTAGAAAAGTGTTCTATTGTGACCATGGTTACAGCCAACTATAAAGAGTCTCTGTGCTGTGCTCAATGTGTGTGCTCAGTGTTCTGTCTATGGTGTCCCGTTGAAATCTTACCGAGAATAGTTCTGGAATATGTCCATTACTTTGACATGTGCACATCGTGCCTGGTTTGTAATAGAATCAGTTCAATTGTTATTTTATTTTATTTTGATGGTTACATTTTGATGGACTGTTAACTGGCAGAGAAACAGTCATTGGCATTCATTGTGTCCTGTCACAGGATTAATAAAACATTAAGCAGAGCTGTAGCGCTGTTGCATGATCCACAGTGATTTGATGAGTATCCTTGTCTATGAAATGCGTTTGTAAGATGTTTAACACTCGGTTTATCTACTCTGCCATTTCTAACCAGATTTGCGGAATCTACTTCGAAGGAGCAGGATGGCAGCTTTAAGTGAAGAAAGATGCTAGCTTATTTTCATAAACGAGAGGTCACGGGAAAATTCATAACTAGGGGGTCCATTAGGATGGAGGACGGATCGCCACCGCCATGCAGGCAGTGGCGATCAGTCCGCCATCCTTGCCCCTCCGCCACCTTTCTTCCCCCGCCATATTACAATGGCGGGGGGGGACCGTGGCGGAGGGGAAGACCGTCCATCGCTTTTCCGCCACGGTCGCCTTGTGACTGCGGCGGAAAAGGCCTGATATGGTGGCGGTGTCTATCAGACACTGCCATCCATATTAGGATGGCCTGGGAGGAATGCCTTTCCGTGGCGGCAATGCCGCCACGAAAAGGCATACGGCTCCTGCTTTGGGGGCCTGTTGCGGGCCCCCAGGGTGAATGGGGGCTGGGGGGGTGCACATGGGGGGTACCTATGGTCCCCCCCTGCGTTTCACAGCACAACATGGCAGGCACCGCGCGGTGACTGTCATGTTGTGCTGTGAAACGCACAACAACCATTTTTCACATTGCTGCTGCTTTAAGCACCGTCCGCCGCAATGTTAAAATTGCTGGATGCACCCGCCACTGTGACGGGTGCATCCTAATTAGGGGCACAGTTCCTCCGCCCTTGTGGCGGACGGTACCTGCCCCCGACAGGATGGCGGACGGACTTTGTCCGTCCGCCATCCTAATGGACCCCTAGGTTTGTAACTGCCAGTAATATTTACAAACTTGCTGAACAATACACTGCTTAGATATATTTTTTCAAATAGTTCTTGGGAAGATAGGCACCAATACAACTTGCCTGGCACACCACAAAAAAGTATTGAAATATTTAATTATGTCCAATTCAAAACCTCTGGAAGCTTAGTCCACTTATGTCAAAACTTTTCTGTAAAATATACGAATTGTTAGATTTCTTCAAATCTTTCCCAGAGGAGAACCGTGCCACATCTCTTAAACATTTTGGTTTTACTCGCTTTCGCTTCAATTGCTCGCACTGAATGAACAATTTGAGACTGGAACGATGAACAGGTATTTATGTCCCACTACTTTAAAAGTTCACTAGCCATCATTGTGGGCAGGCGGGTCTGGTGCTAACACCAAAGACAGTGGGCTGCACCACTGGCAGAAGTAGGTGGTGCCAGCAGTGGCAGTCGACAGCACTTTTCTAAAAATAATTTTGATCCCCAGCACTTATTGTTTTACAGTTTAGACACTGCTCCTAGGGCCTGATGCTTTAATATTCCTCTCTCAAAAGGTGGTTATAAATTATGCGCAGTTCTCTTTTGTCCCAAACCACAGAGATACATAAAAGTGTTAGCCTCTTAAAGCTCAATCAAAACTATCGGAAACACTAACATCTCAAAACATATTAAAAGGATTTAAACAAAACTAATGAAAACATGCTTTTTGAGTAAAGTTCTACTTTCATGCTAAATTTGGCATAATCTGCTCAGCCATTCAGGCAGTGGGCTTTCAGCAAATTTCCTTATGGGAGCTAAAATGGGAAAATACTTAGGGGCATATCATCAAGGGATTTATCGCCACGTTAGTGTCAGTTTTTGGCGATAAAGCGGCGATAATTTTATTGATCCATCGATCCAATGATATGCAAAGTAGACGTTTCTGACTAAAATTTTCACGAAAAAAGTTGCTAACACAGCTTTGCACTATTATCAATGATATTGCTAACCCGCTAAGCTACAAAAAAAAGTCACGCTAACGCCCGTTATCTCCAGTTATTAACACCTGATAAAAACCTGACTTACACTGGAGATGAGTGGGTGTATATAAGGGAGACTAGGCCAGAGCTCCCCCAGAACAGCCACAGAAGCCATGGAGGTAGTCATCATGCAGATTGAAGTCCCACCAAGGCAACAACAACAACCACCGCCAATGCCACCACCACCGATGCAGCAGTCATGACTGCCTCGCAGACTTAAGGCCAGAGGAAGTCAAAGCCCACTACAGGCTCAAAAGGACATCCATCCAGCATATCCTAACCCTGATTGCCCACAGGCTGACACCACCAACACAGCGGAGAACCAACAACCCTCCGCATACAAAACTGCTCGCTCTGCTGCACTTTTTGGCCTCTGGGACATTCCAACCAACAACAGCCAGAGGCGGAGGAGTATCACAGGCAGCCTTCTCAACCTTCCTCCCCACTGTCTTGGATGGCATACTCAGCCTGATTCCCCAGCACCTTCACTTCCCCAACACTGTGCAGGAGCAGATTGCCATCAAGCAAGGATTCTATGCCATCGCTGGCTTCCCGCAGGTGGTGGGTGCAATTGACTGCACACATGTATCATTTGCGCCCCCTGCGGACAGCGCACACATATACTGCAACAGGAAGCATACCTATTCAATGAATGTGCAGGCAATAGTGGACCACCGTGGACTGTTCACAAATGTCATTGACAAATTCCCAGGGAGTGTGCATGATGCATTCATCTTCCGACACTGCATCATAAACCAGCGCTTCCAGGATGGCACATCTGGAAATTCATTGCTTGTCGGTAAGTACCAACTGAACAAACCACATGCCAAAAATACACAATCATGTTGACCTATCAAGAGGGAGGATGTAAATATGTTGCCTAGGTACTGATAGGGGGGCACAAAAGGCATGGGCACATCACTTCGTGTCACATGCTGATGAATTGTGTACGAGGATGAGGTCTACAGGCTCCACTGCATAGAGTAACCCCCAGATCCTGACCATCTATGTAGCTAATCAAAGTAATCCTCACTGGTATCCCAGTCCTGTGTGTGGTCGTATTGTTGAGGAAGAGGATTATGTTGCTCTCCTTGCTGCTGGTGACCTATTAGGGTTATGTGTCAAATGCTAATCCATTACAAAAGCCAAGAAATGTGCAAAGGTGAGCCATGCCATGTGTATCAGTGTGGTGAAGTGTGTGGACAGTCTGATCTTGTCAAATAATCCACATAGTGTAAACGATTTTGAGAAGTTGAGTGATGTGAGTTTGATGCTCTGCTCGTGACAGATGACGCAGGCCAGGAAGTTTACGTCGTGTCAGGTGATGTTGTTGATAGTGTGTGCAAACCGTCACTGTCCTCAGTGGGCCTGCAGGTGAGGTGGCTGTGGTCTGTTGCTTTGTTTGTGCGGTGTCACAGGTCTGCCATCGGCATGAGATGCATGTCTGAATGTGAGCTGTGTGAGCTGTGTGAGGCGTGGCCTATGTCATTTGAACATGGGGGCCTGGCCAACTGCTGGGCATGGAGGACGTGAGCTGAGAGAGCTCCGGTCCACACCCTGACACTTGGCAATATATCCTGCATTTACCTGGACCTACACGCTTGGGTTGAACATCCCCCGGCGACGGAGTGCTTCAGGAGCCGCTGGCCTCGATTAGAGCTCCGTAACCTCCATGAATCCTGCCTTTCTACACAATGGTTCTGAGCGGTGCAAGGATTACAGGGAGACGATGGGCGGAGCAGCGTCCTGTGTAGAAAGACTCCCCTAGACCTCGCAGCTCCAGCTGTTCTTGGAGTGACCACTGGAGATTTTGGTGAGCAAGGAGAGGGTGCTGATCCCGATCAATATCGGCGAGGAGAACTCCCGCGACAGAAGGCCTGCTGCTCGATTTGCTGTGATAGAGCAAGAGCCTTGTACACAAGATGGCGGATGCCGACAGCTGCGGATCGGACCTGTTCCTCTGATGGTGGACTCCTGATGCGCTGCGGTGAGTGCCTGGGTGCTTTGTGTGGTTACAGGCGCTGCGGAGCATGGTTCGCTGAGGGAGGCCTTTCATAATATCAGTGCGAGCCCCGACGCTCGAACCATAGGACTGGCGGTGGTAGCCTGTTCAGGAACTTACTGCGAGGGGCGCCTACACTCCTGGGCCCGGCGCTGCTGCGATCCCCTCTGCATATTGAGTGCATCTGACTGTTTGGGTGCCCGTCCAGGAAAGCGGGCTGAGTTCGCTGACCCCACCTGTGTGTGTGGAAAAGAAGGCTGCCGCGGTGCCGGAAGACTGCATCACCGCTGCAACCTCTGCGGTGCACTGGGGGCTTCTACCCCTCTATTATGCAGGCGAAGATACTGCCGTACCTGACAGCTGCCCTGACTGTGGAACGCGCCCCAGGGGCGAGCTGGGGGTGAGCTCGTGCTTGACACCGGTGTGATCGGGACTACTGAGCAGCGTTTGCGAGGGGGTCGGCGTCGCTTGCAGCACACCCTGAGAGACTGAGTCTGGTGTATTGCTGGAGGTTGTGGTCCGAGGCATACTATTGTGGCTATTTATTGACTGAGACTTTCGATTGGGCCTAGTGGTGGGACTGCAGCTGCAGAGTGGAGTGCCTCGGTGGCCCCTCAAGTGACCATCCTGGAGCAAAAACGCACATACAGTCAACGTGGCATGATGGAATGCCCTAAGAACAAACCAGCTGATGCAGCCACAAACGAAGACACGCACCCTGCACTCGGCAGTGACCCCTCCAACAGTTCCAGTAACGACGTGATTCCTCCCACAAGAACGGATCCCCAAACCGGATTTAATTTTAAAGGAGATACGAGAATCACGATCAGCGATGGAGACACAGATGGGGACACTGTCCACCAACCTGGGCTTGCTACAGGTGGATCATAAAAAGCTAACCAACAAAGTAAAATCGGACAAATTAGCTCTGGACGATCTGATACCACAGCAGACCATGCATACATCACAGCTTGAACAATTCCAGCGCCAGTTGAAGGGTTTGCAAGACAGGGTGGATGACACGGAAGGGAGATCCCGCCACAATAATGTCAGAATTCTTGGAATACTGGAGCGCAGCGAGGGATCTAACTCCACCCAGTTTGTAGAGGACTGGTAACAAGATCATGTGGTGAAGGAAGGCCTGACTGCCCTCTATAATGTGGAAAGAGCGCACCGGGTGCCACCTAGACCACCTCAACAGGGCGCACGGCCCAGATCACTGATAGCACGCATTCTGCACTATAAAGACCGCGATACCATCTTGCGGGCCACCAGAGAGAATGCTCCTATATGTTTTGAGAATAGAACAATCTCCCTCTACCCGGATTTCACTCCAGTGGTTCAGAAAGCTAGAGCTACCTTCCAAAACGTAAAGAGGAATTTTCGAGCGCGCAACTTGAAATATGTACTGCTTTTCCCAGCTCGACTGAAATTTGTTCACGGTCAAAAATCCCTCTTTTTCAACAGCTCGGAGGATGCCGCAGGCTGGCTCGAGGTAACCTTTACATCGGCGGCCTCGCAGACCTCACTACCGTCAGGACTACTGCATCGAACTCCTTCGCAGTGGACTGCTGGGATCCACACGCCAGGGAACAGACGTGTCTTTGAAACTGCTGATACTGGCCCAATTCCGGAACAAATAACAAACAATCTACATGATGCCCTTGGCCGACTGTTTAAAACTGGATAATTCAAAAAAAATAGCTTGGCTATCATACGTTCAAAAATGTTCTTTGGACCTTGGTCGACCAGAGATTTTTTCTGCCCCCAATGGTCTAAAGAAATTTGATCTAGATTGGGTTTAGCTCAATTTTGCTAAGCTGAAATTTATGGAGAGGGAGGAACGCCAACTCACTAAACCCACGATCAGAGCCCATTTCTTGACCATCACCTGCTTTACTATACAACCATACCTTGCCATTGTTAACATCCCTTTTCACAGGTGGCTTCTGGCTAAATTTCGATTTAACCAGATTTACATGGTCCTTTGTGATAGTCAAGGCTGGCACAAGGAGGAGGATGCACCTGTTTGCAATTGCGATAATTTCTCAACGCAAGACAATATGCACCTTATGTTATTCTGTCCTTTTTTTATTGTGCCCAGACAAAAATATCTGTTACCTTTACTGAAGGACAAACCCTTCCATCAGGCAAAACCCGCCCTCCTGTATCTCCAATTGTTGGATTCAGCTTTGGTCATGTTTAGCGTGGCCAACTATCTTGTTGCTGCTGTTAGGATCAGGAGGAGACGACTTAAAACGTAACATAAGGGTTTTTGCACGAAAGAATGAAATGGAAAATGCTTTTGTACCTGTAATTTTTTTTTTTTTTTAGCTAAATATTTATTCCTCTATAACTGTTTTTCTTTTAAAATGTGAATATATAAATTATGATTGATGGTTTTAAACTGTGTATATAGAAATTTTTACTGAAGTGTGTAATCTCTAAAAGTAATCTCTAAATGAATATGTACTGTCCCTTTCCCTTTGACTGTAGAATGCTTTTATGATTTTTAACTAAATCGAATAAAGTGGTTTTTGACTTGACTTGACTACATGATGCCCTTCTGGCGGCGCTGGCCGCCCACGATGACTAAACTGCAGTGACTTTGTTTCACTCATCGAATGCGGCCACAGTGCGCTCTGACTCTGTGGCTAGCTTGACATTGTTCCCCTCGATCACTCCCCAAATTGCCAGAGACTTCTAGTATTGTGTTCCGGGATGGCCGGGAGTGGTAATGTATAAGCTGCGCTGCAATATACTTTGTTGTTGTTGATGACTGCTTTAGTAGGTCTAGTAACAATGAGCTGTACAGGGGAATGTATTGGCATATTACGTTTATTTTTCGAATGTGCAGTGTAATGTTCGTTTGGACCATAGCAGTTGCTGCCTCCACCCCCCTAGCGACTGCGCTATGGCAATTACTGTTTAGAGTTCCTGTTGAACTTTTGTTTCAACTTTGTTCCTCTGCTGTTTTACGGGCGAACCTAGTAATGAGGAGTTTGATTTGTACTGCATGCTCGGGCCGACCACAACTAGTATTTACAGGGCTTCACATTTCACATGGCAAATACACTACCTGCATCACAATGACATCACATAACAAATACACCTACTACACCTGGAATGTGAGGGGCATGGGTTCGATCCATAAGAGGTACCGGGTCCTGGATCAGCTAAATAGGAGGAGGGTTTCCATAGCTTTCCTGCAGGAAACTCACCTGAACATTGATGAGGCATCTAAGTTACAGAAAAAATGGAGGGGACAACTGTTTGCCACGACCTACTCCGCATTTGCTCTGGGGGCGGCGATCTGGGTGCAAAATAATGTCCCTTTTAAGCTACTGGAGCAAAAAGTGGACCTCAAAGGCAGATATGTGCTGCTTCATGGCTTGTTGGACGGGGCTCATGTGGTTCTGGGATGCATATCTGCCGCTAACACTGATCAGGATAGGTATCTGGCGGCTCTCAGTTTGGCCCTGACAGAATGGTCTGACTATCCCTGGGTGTTGGGGGAGATTTTAATGCTCTATCGGTCATTGAGTTGGACAGATCACACCCCCCCTTACATGCAACTGAAAGTAAAAGACAAGCGGAGGCGCTCAGAGGATGGGCGGAGGGTTGGGAACTGCTTGACGCCTGGCGAGTAAGACACCCGGGACATAGGGAATATTCCTTCTATTTATCACCACACTGATTACATACTTGGGTTGACAGGTTTCTGTGCTCGGGCACCTTACTTGGTTCTATTACTGCCGTGCTCCACAGATCATAACTCGGTGGAGTTAACCCTTCAATGGGGTAAGATCCCAACCCCGATACCGACTTGGAAATTGCAGCCCGTAATGCTGGAGGACCAGGTCTTCCGTAATGCACTCTCAGAGGCGATTACTAATTATTTCTCCGAGAATGAAGGGTCTGCTAGTACCCATCAGTTGGAGTGGGACACCTTCAAAACAGTTATACGTGGAGTTGCCATTAGCACAAAGACGGGAGAACGGCTTGCTCTCATAGAACGGCTCACAGAGCTTGAGGGTAAACTGGCTGCATTAGAAGGGGAGGCAGCGGGGACAAACGAGCAACTGACACAACTGCGGGAGGCCAACATACAAAATGCAAGCTCCTTGAGGAGCTGCGCGTTGTGGATCACCGGCTCTACACGCAGAAACAACACACACAGGCGGACAGATCAGGATCACTACTGGCAAAACTAGTTAAAAATGCTCCCTCGCCCTCACCTATACTAGAGATCCAAAATAGCGAGGGTAACGTAGTTAACACGCAACTGGATATTAATACAGCATTTAGGGACTATTACGCGCACCTATACGGACAACCAGTTAGCCATACCAACACGGACTTTGAACCCTTCTTTGACGTGTTCCGCTTGCCACAGCTCACACAACAGCAGAGTGACGAACTAACACGACCAAAAACTGGGGCGGAAATCCGTCAGGCGATCAAGGCTTTACCACGTAATAAGACATCGGCTAACAACGGCTTGCCTGTTGAAACCAATGCGATATACGCTGACTCGCTGATACAGCATCTACAGTGCCTCTATCACAAGTCATTGGGGGCAGGCGTGCTCCCCACTACTACACTGCAAGTGAGCTTTGTTTCACTATTGAAGCCTGGAAGAGATGGTTTAGACCTTTCGGGTTATAGGCCTTTTATCGCTCCTCAACTCGGACTATAAAATTTGGAGTAAATTATTGGCCAACCGGCTCTGTCAGCTTATCCCCAAACTGATACACACTGACAAATGTGGGCTCGCGCCTGGTAGGAATAGGGCACTTAACATAAGACACCTGCACCAAAATATGGTGGGCACGCTCGGCACGGGGACCAAGGAAGGTTACATTTCAATTGACCTACGACAGGCGTTTGACTCATTGCACTGGGACTATATGTTCTATGCCCTCTCACGGTTCGGTATACCAGATGCATATATTGCATGGGTGCGGTTATTATACACGAACCCCACTGCAGGGGCACGCACGGGTCGGCATATTTCAAGACACTATAATATGGCTCGGGGTACACTACAGGGATGCTCACTGTCGCCATTGTTATTTATCCTGGCGCTGGAACGCCTCATGCATAGACTCCGTTCCTTCTCAGGCTGCAAGGGGGTATTACGAGATCATACGTCTCATGTTGTCTCTGCTTATGCGGATGACCTCATTCTCTACATCAGCTTCCTCCATGTCTCTCCTGTTTTCTGTTCTCCATTTTATTTTATTTTTCCCCTGCTTGGAGGCCTTTTGTGGTGCATTTCCTCGCTTGCAGCGTGCAAAATGCAGGGCTGATAGCACTTATCCGGCCGCTTTTGGCGATAATTGGCCCATTGCGACTTTTCTCGCGTTAGCCGGAAATGCTAGCTATCGCCGGGTAGAGGCACGTTGTTAATACGTTGCTACCGCAGCGATAATAACAGGACTTCGCCGGCGATAAACAAATTAATGCTAAGAGCGCTTTGCGATAATTATCGCAATTTGTTGCTGATGTGCCACTTAGTTTCTCCACCTCTCTTAGGGTATCACTGTTCCACAAATGGGTAATTTCCGTTGATCTTCCCCTCCATCCCAGGGCATTAATGACAGCCCTCCAGATCTGTGCCATGGTTTGGGTCAGAGGCAGAGAGCCCTCCGGGGAGCTCGACCCATAAAAAATTCCTAGATAGCCCACATCCCAATACAAGAATCTCTCTAATCTGAGAGCCAGGTCATCCCAAGCGGAAAATGCCCAGTCATTGACCAGCTCCAGTTGAGTGGCCCAATAATATTTCCTGATGTTTGGTAGGCCAATACCTTCATCGTAACACCCAGTGTCAGTTTTTGATGGGCTATACGAAGAAGGTTCATGCCCCATAGGAGTACGCAGAATAAGAACTCAGTTTTCAAGAAAAAGTCATCGGGCACAGGGTATGGAGTGTTCTGTAGGGCATACAGCATCCATGACAGTGTCATCATCTTGTACATTGCCGCTTTCCCCAGTAAGGAGAGCAGCAATCCTTTCCAGTGTTGGATTTCCGCTGTAAAACGGGTCAATATAGGTACTAAGGGGCATATTATCAAAAACGGCGTTAAAATTATCGCTGGTTTAGCGGCAGAAAACTGCTGCTAGAGCGGCGATAATGGGCTTGATAATATGCCCTGGAGAATTCCAATAGAAGCCCATGTTCACACCAGAACATGGACTTCTATTTGAATTCTCAAGGGCATATTATCAAGCCCATTATCGCCGCTTTAGCAGCAGTTTTCTGCCGCTAAACCAGTGATAATTTTTACCGCCGTTCTTGATAATATGCCCCTGAATTCTTTTGGTAAAAAAGGTGGGGATCCGTTGTTATATGTATCCCGAGATATTTGAAGCTCACCGCTGAAACAGTCAGATGAATGTTGCCGGGCTGCGTGGGCATGGGACCCGTGATTAGATGCATAAGGGATTTGTCCCAGATTATTGTGTAGCTCAAATGTTGCTCCAAAATACAAAGAATCTGGGTCAGACGAGTGACGGTCATACAAGGGGTCTGTGACATAAAAAAGGATGTTGACTGCATACAATGAGATGCGCTCTTCCCAGGGTTCCCACCAAGGAATACCTCATACCAATGGGTCCTGTCGGACCCATGTTGCAAGGGGTTCCAGGGCTAGGGCGAAGTGGAGAAAGTGGGCAGCCCTGCCTGGAGCTCCCTGAGGAGGACAACATTTGTATGAAGCCACCCCGCTCACTCTTACATGGTCCATGGGATTGCTGTAGAAAATTTGCATCCATCCCATGAATTTAGGACAAAACTCCATGTGTTCCAGCACCCCAAAGTATCAATTGCCATTGAAGCAGCCATGGATAACACCATAGTTGAAACTGTCTCGTCTCTAGATCCGCCATGACCCCAAAGAGCCTCCGGAGGTTCAGCCTGGTCCCCCTATTTCGAATAAAGCTGGATTGATCCGAGTGGATAAGGGATGTGATTACCTGGCGGAGATGGAGGGCCCAGAATTTAGCTAGGATTTTTATCTCAACGTTTAGAAGAGAGATGGGCCCATATGAACTACATGTATCTGGTGCTTCCCTGTCTTATGAATCACTACTATTGTTGCCTGTCTTTGGTCCTCAGGTAGCCGACCCAAGGATCACGCCTCAGTCTTCTTCAGTATATAACGTTCTAATATGTTGGTGAGTCGTTTAAAGAGCTCAATGGACAAACCATTGGGGCCCATTGCTTTCCCTGAGTTAAGAGCGCGTAGTGCCTGACCTATCTCACAGGGGTGTATGTCCGCCTCAGGAAGGTGCTTGTGGTCTGCTGAGAGTTGAGGGAGCTTTATGTCAGCTAAAAAGGTTTTCACCCCTGAGGGGGTACAGTGTGTTTTCGTGGAGTAGAGACCTTCAAAATAGTCAGTAAATGTGTCAGCTATCCCATCTGGGTCTGGTCTAATCTCTCCCTTCACAGTGGTTAGTTGCAGAACCCAACCGTATGCCTGATCACGCTTTTCCTGCCCTGCTTTATTACCCACACCATACAAATGTCTCTGGGTCAATATGTGGCATGCATTGCTGTTATCTTCGGCCAAGCCTCTGTATTCTTTTTGTTTAAGTCTGAGAATGTGAAGTTTGTCTGCATCCTTACCCCCTCCCCCCCCACTGAGTATCCGACCCTTCCATCTCCAGTGTGTCAGCTTATAAGGCCTAGACCTCTGCCTGCCGTTATTTCTTTTTACCCACAATTAGAAAGTAAGCTTCCCCCCGCACCACTGTTTTGTATGCTTCCCACAGAGTGAGTTGTGAGTCAATGGAACCCTCTTTTGTTTCGAAATAGGAGGCAGTGGCCTGCTCAAAGTTGTACATTAGTGTTTATTCCATGAAGTGCCAGGCATTGATGGCTCTGGGTCCCCGGGGTACAGAGGACTGTCCCCATAATTCAATCCGCACTGGGGAGTGGTCCTATACTACTCTAGCTAAGAAGTGTATGTCGGCTATCTGGGTCATACTGGCCATCTGAGTGCAGATATATTATCCAATCTTGAGAAACTGTGATGGGCCCCAGACATGTATGGATATTAGCGTTCCAGCAAGGTGCCGCAGGGTGGGCGTTCCAGTGTAGGAACGCCTAGGAAAAGTGCCTGAGTGAAATCTACAAGATTTCACTCAGTCGCTTTTCCAACGCCGCTGCGTCAAAACCTTGTGCCTGCTTGAAGCAGGTGTAAGGCTTGACGCACCACGTTGTGTATGGGCAGGCCATGAGCATTGCTGGAGTTGCATCGCGCTTGCGACGCGACTCCAGCATTGTGCCACCCTTCCAACAGGAAATGCGTCACGCAACTGTTTATCCTTGCGCCATGATGCGCTGCATTGTAAATGCGGTGCAACTGTGGTGGCGCAAGGGTAAACTTGCATGACGCATCTTATCTGCCGCATCTCTGCTGATTTGCAGGGATGCGCCAGTCGTCATACATCTGCCCCATAGTGTTTTAACAATCTTCTTTTTTCTCTTAACAGCAGCTCTTTTTTCCAGTACATTCTCCACATCATGTGCCTATTTAATGTCACTTTGAAGCAGAGAGTAGTCTTCCTTCAGTTTTTGTCTCCTTCCTGCCTTCCTTGGCATTGTAAATCCTCCTCTTTAAACACAAGTTGAAGAAGAAAATATAGAATACATTTAACTTTCAATTACATACTATTAGATTGCATGCTATAAGCAAGGGAATACCTACATAAGTGTTTATGCCACAGTGTAAGACCTTGTTTCTGACTATGCATGTATAAGTCAGTATAGTTGGGACTGATGGCTTAGTGTAATAATAACACTGTAGGTGTTTATGTTTGAACTCATGCTCACAGGTTTAAATCCTGGCACATCTACTTGGCCTTTCATCCTACCATGGTCAATAAAATCAATACCATTGACTTGGGAAAAAATAAACATCTCTTATTCAGTGTCAAAGTTCCTCTTCTAGGTCAACATTCACTTCATAAATACACGTTATGGTATGTTATATGAGTTTTTCTATGGATGGGTTACTGGATGTGTGAGTGGTTCAGTTCATATGTGAGTGGGTGTATCAGTGCCTCTGTGGGTATCTCCCTATATGTGCAAGTAGCTGTATGGGTGTATAACAGGGTGTGTTAGTCACTGTATGGGTCTCTAAATGGGTATGAACGTGGCTACATGTATTGGTAATTGTCTGTGTTAGTGGGTGTTTGGGTGTGTAACTATGTCAGCAAGTGACTCTATCAGTGGTGGATTATTGGACCTGGTCCTTATTGCAGGGTTACCCAGAGCATTTTGCCTTCCTCCTGTATTTTAGGTGACCTGTTTTTGTTGGCTTTACGACTCTGGGCACTTTACCACTACTGGTCAGTGCTAAAGTGCATGTGCTCTCGCCTGTAAACTTGGTAAGATTGGTCTATACCTATTTGGCATATTTAATTTACATGTAAGTCAATTGTACAGTGGTAACCTATAAACCCAAGGCCTGTAAATTAAATGCTACTAGTGGGCCCGCAGCACTGCTTGCCCACCAACAGAAGGGTGGGCCTCCTGCTGACTGCAGGAGCCGCACCGTGCATATGTGGGCAGCTGCACTTTTTAAACTTACACTTGTGGGGGACTAAGTGAGGTCTCTCGCCCCCCTACCTGGGCAGCTGTGTGTGTGGAGGCATACCTATGGGGGCATTGATCGGAGGTTGCCACTCGGGTACACCTTAATGGAGGCCCGATCCCGTCAGAAACTTGCCGTAGTTACAGTAGTAACTGGGCAGGTGGCCTGGTAACCAACGGGTTGGAAACAAGAGCCCCAAAATTCTCGTATTATGAGGGCAGAGGCTGTTCCTTGTGTGTTTATGGCATGACCTGATTTCTATGCCCCAAGGGGCCTATGGGGGTTTTCGTGTTTCTTTTCCCCAAATCTGATGCATGCTTGTGGCCTGGTTTATGATGTCTGCCATGCACATGATCACAGAGTAACTACTCTTGGTGGTGTCATGCCTAAAGGGTTCATGTGTTTTTATGACAAGCACAATCTATAAGTCTTGACTTCAATGCACTACATGCATGCACTTATGGCAACGTGATTTATACCCTATGTGATGTCATGACAATTGCCTAGTCGCCAAAGTGAATTATATTATTGTGGTCTAATATATTTTATGTATAATATAAAGGATATTTTTATTTAACCTTGTGTGGAGTCTCCTTTTGTGGTGTGCCTAGTGTGTCACTGGTGTGTGTGTTGCGCAAACATTTACACATTGTCACTGGGATAAGCCTGACTGCTCTGCCAAGCTACCAAGGGGGTGAGCAGGGGTTGTTTTGGGTGTGTAACTCCCTTACCCTGGCTAGAGTGGTGGTTTCTACCTGCTTAGGTGCATACCCTATTTCTAAAATTGATACATTAGTGCTTTGTGGGTGTGTGAAGTGCCTCTATCGCTGCCTGACTAGGTGTGTGAGTGGCAGTATGATTTTGTAAATAGGTATATGAATGGCTTAGTGGGTGGGCAACTGTGTGTATAACTATGTGTGTATGTGTATATGTAAGTGTGTGTGTAACTAACTGTCTGAGTTCTGGGTATATAAATCACGGTATAAATGTGTGAGTGGGTGTGACAGTGCCTATAAGGATCTGTCAATCACTATGTAAGTGGATCTATATGTGAGGAAATGTGTGTGTGAATGGTTTTATGGGTGTGTAACTGAGTGTGCCAGTCACTGTCTGCCAAGATGAGTGGTGAGCACACAAATACTTTTGTGGTAGTATAACTGGATGTGTAAGTGCCTGCCTGACTGTGTGAGTTGGTTCAAATTATATACTATTAAAATGCATACTATAAGTAGGCACCCACATGTAATTTGTATCAAATTCAGTTATACTGGCTTGGTTAAATATCTAAATTTTAAGTAGAGCAATTCCTATACCTCCTTTGCGTGTCACTATATGTTTAGTTAATGTTCTCATCTAATCTGCATTCTGTTTTGCCTTTTACTGTAGTGTCTAGAAGCTACAGATTTTCTTTCAGCTTATTTACACTCTGAAATTAGCTTCTTTTTTATGTAAATTTTTATAGTACCCCCTAATTCACATACCTGTAAAATCTACTTACTGTTCTCTAACTGCTATGTTAATATAACTTAATATCTTTTATCAGTGCAAAATACCAGATAGAAATAAAGTATTGCTCTTCCACTCTCAGTACCAAAGTACCAATAATGTCTCACCTTTCCAATGTGCCTTCACTCATTCTCCTCTTCTGAGCAAATTTAGACTTTCTTTCAGCTTTTAATTTTGTTCTACCACTTCTGAATGGTCTAATTTTTTTAACGCTTTTCATGATTTTTGTAAAGAAGCCCAATGTGGTAGGATTTTTAGGCGGATCCGTGGATCAGCTGCGGTGCTCAGCGTGACCCTTCCATGTAAATTTGCGGTGAATACTTACAAGCATTTAATAATATTATGTTAATCTTTTTCATTTATATTTTACATTTTAAAAGAAATTGTCAATTTCAAGCCAAACAATCCCTTGTGAGCAATGTTTGTACACCACTGTACTTTTGAGTTTCCACAGAACAGTCTCTTCTGTTCCCTCCCCTGTACTCTTTTAGCTCAGTTTCCATGGTAACCAAGTTTCCAACATTCTATGGCTACTAGTGGGTCAAAGGTTCACAAGACTTTCTCTCTGCTGTGTACTCGCTACCCATGAATTGTAGCAGGTGTTGTTGACTGGTTGGAAATTCCAAGCATATTCCAAACCACATAACTTTTTATTTCATTTGTCCACAGCCAATAACAGTAGTAGATCTTTTTTTGTTAAAGGCACTAACTAATTTTAGTTCTCTGCACATCTCCACCAATATTTATTCTAGTTGCTGTCCTCCATTTTAACTGTCTTTCATCTGCCTCGTTCTGCTGCAGCCTTTTCATGTGTGCTACTTGTGCTTGTCTCCAAAATGATCAGAGTCTGGATTGTGGGCCATAGTTTTGTGTTTTGGGCCAGAGGGAGTTCTAGAAGGAGTGACATTGACAGAGACCTAGGTTTACCTAATGTAGACATTGCTTGGGTTGGCAAAAGAGGGTTAAAGTGGCATCAATTACTAACTTTGGTTGAAAGCATTGTGGATTGCCAATATCCAGATCTCATGATTATGCGCTGTGGTGGCAATTGCCTATGTGCAATTAGGAAGGTAGGACTGGAAATCCTAATGAAGGTTACCTTTGGTAAATAATAACACTTTTTTCACACACTACCTTGGTAGACTACAATATTTGCGAAAGATAGAAGTGGCAGTGGTCAAACAAATTCTGTCCATGCATAGAGAAATCCAGGAAATATGTCAATAAAACTGTTTCTGCATTCCTCTGAGACCACAACATGGGCTTTATATACTATAACAACTAACGCTTCGATATGGATGGGATATATCAAAAAGACAGAGTCTATTTCACAAATGGAGGCAACAGGGAGTTTTGTCCAACAACTTGAAAGACTACATCCTGTTCTATGTGTAATTATCATCTACACATTATGAACACAAAGCAAATCCTTTCCCCAAACACTGGTTCATTTGGTTTTCAAATCTTTTTTTTTCAATTTCTCACTCAGATCCACGGATCCAATGCAGATCCCCAACCAAAAGCACACATTCAATGCAAAACACCATATTTGGGATTTGCAATGGACCTGCGGATCTGATCCCAACCAAAAGCACAAAATCAATATAAATAACAATACATTTAATACAGTTGGTGTGACTGGATAACTGGGTGTGTGAGTGGCTGTGTAGGTGAGTGCTGGTGTGGGCATGTAAGGGAGTTGGTGAGTGGCTGTGGGTGAGTGCTGGTGTGGGTTTGTGAGTGGCTGTGTGAGTGGCTGTTTGGGTCTGTGAGTGGCTGCTTGGGTATGTGAATGGTTGGATGAGAGGCTGTATGGGTATGTGAGTGGGTGTGTAGGTTGTTATGTGGGTATGTGAGTCAGTGTCTAAGTGGCTGTATGGGTCGGTGACTGGGTGGGTGAGTAATTTTGTAGGTCTGTGAGTGGCTGTGTGAGTGACTGTATTGGTTTGTGAGTGGGTGTGTGAGTGGTTATCAGGGGGATTGAGTGGGTGTGTGAGTTTCTCTATGTGTCACTGACTGGGTGTGAGTAGCTGTATGGGTCTGTGAGTGGCTGTATAGGTCTTCAAGTAGGTTTAAAACTGGTTATGTGGGTGTGGAAGTGATTATCTGGGTGTGTGAGTGGCTGTTTGGTTGTGTGGGTAGCTGTAAGGGTATGTGTAAGGGTATATGAGTGGCTCTATGGGTGTGTGAGTAGGAATGCAGGTAAGTGTATGGGTGTGTAAGTGTGTGTGTGAGTAGTTATCTGGGCATGTGAGTGCCTGCATGAGAAGCTGTATGGGTCTGTGACTGGGTGAGTGAGTGGCTGTATATATGTGTGAGTGGCTGTATGACTGGCTGCATGGGTGTGTTAGTGAGTGTGTGAGTGGTGTATCAGTATGTGAGTAGGTGTATTAGTGTCTCAGTGGGTATGTGAGTGTGTGTATCAGTGTGTGAGTAACTATGTGAGTGGCTGTTTCAGTGTGTGAGTAGAGGTATGTGTATGTGAGAGGGTTAGTGAGTGGGTGCGTGAGTGAGTGTATGGGTGGGTGAGTGGCTGTGTGAGTGGCTGTATCGTTCTCTGACGGTGAGTGAGTGGATGTAGAGGTTTATGAATAGGTGTGTGAGTGGCTGTATGGGTCTGTGAGTGGGTATGTGAGTAGCTATATGAGTCTGAGTGGGTATGTGAGTGTATGTATGAGTGAGTGAATTGTTTTGTGGGTGTGTGAGTGGCTGTGTGAGTGACTGTATGGGTTTGTGAGTGGTTATCTGGGCATGTGAGTGGCTATTTGGTTCAGTGGCTGGGTTTGTGAATGGCTGAGTAGGTCTGTGAGTGGGTGTGAAAAACTGCATGGGTATGTGAGTGCTTCTGTGATGTAAGTGTAAATGATGTAGGTGGGTATGTAAGTGTGTGACTGGGTGTCTGGGTGGGTGTGTAAGTAGCTGTGTGGGTGAGTGTTGTGGGTATAAGAGTGGCTGTTTGGGTGTTGTAAATAGCTGTGTGACTGTCTAGACGGATGTATGAGTGGGTTTCTAAGTAGTTATGGGTATGAGTCAATGTGTGAGTGGCTCTATCGGTCTGTGTCTAGATAAGTGAATGGTTGTATGGGTGTGTGAGTGGCTGTATGGGTCTGTGAGTGGGTGTGTGCATGGTTGTTTGGGTATGTGAATGGGTATGTGAGTAGCTATATGACTCTGTGAGTGGGTATGTGAGCGTGTGTATGGGTGAGTGAATTCTTTTGTATGTGTGTGAGTGGCTGTGTGAGTGACTGTATGGGTTTGTGAGTGATTATCTGGGAGTGTGAGTGGCTGTGTGGGTGTGTGAGTGGTTATCTGGGTCTGTGAGTGGACCTGTGAGCATGTGTAATTTTTTTTAATTGGGGCAGGATCCACAGATCCAGTGTGAATTCACACAGGAGCCGTGCTGAGGACTGCAAAATACCTGTAGAATTTCGCACATGGAAAAAAAAGTTTTCCGGGCAATTTCTTGCCAAATGCAAAAAGCAGTGGAGGTACTGTTCCTATCAGTAAGCAAGGAAGAAAGAAGGGCAGCTGAAGAAGGGGGAATCCTAAGGATTATTTTTTGGTGCACTCCACACATATCCAAGAGGATGTCATTCTACATCATCGAGTGTGCTCCTGGTAGAGTCATTGCTGCAATGCACTAAGGCCACTTTAGCAGAGATCTTTTTATTTTTGCTGTCTGATGAAAAGTGCCTTTGTGATGGCATTTTGAATGTGTGGGGTAGAGTGAATGTGTATAATGAAGTGAAGGAAGACTAAAACTGTCCAAGAGATACCAAACTGGATTTTAATGTGATGGTTCCAACGGCAGGATTAAGAAAACATAATTTGTTTGGGCTACTACAGGAGTGTGGTGTATCCAAGTAGCCTAAATCTGTGAGCATGGTCAGGTTGACAAGTTTCATGTCTGATGGCCTAAAAAGGATCCACTGCACTTCTGCAGGGCCTACAAAAGGGTGGGTAACCCCTACCCCACACCTAAGATGTGTTTTTCAGTGTAGGTATTCCCCTTGAAGAAAATACCTGGTTCATAAAGTTTAAAAGTGATCGTCCAACCTAGAAAATAAATTAGAAAATAAAGAAAACACACTGTAAACAAATGTTTTGCACGTATGGTCCAATGTGTTACCAGGATCGCTTTTCCTGCACAGTGTAGCATAGCGTTATCAAAGCTAGACATGAAAGAATTGAAAAGCACACTAGTACACACAATATAACAGAACAGGCAAGTGGACATACGTGGAACAGACAACTCAAAACCAATCTGTGTTGGTGTTACACAGCGTATCATAAGTGATTGGTTGTCCTCAGGTGTGAGTGAAGTGAGTGAAGGGTCTTACCCTTTGGATAAATCAAGTATACCCCACAGGTCAAAAGCAGAGGGTAGGGCTCAGCTGCTAACTGTGAAAAGAGCAATGGGTATCAGCATAAAGAAACAGTAAATCAAGGAAACACAAATGTGCTTAGGGTGAAAAGTAAAAGATAAACAGATAGTATTAAAGAAAAGCAACCATACTCATGTGGTTTCTGCTCAGAGAGCGCAAGAGACCTACCCTTCTCTGCTTGCCTGGATCGACACTGAGCAGAAAAGACCTGTATTTTAAGGTGCGGGTAATCAGAGTGATTGTTCTCAGGTGCAGTGCATGCGGCCGCTGGAAGGAGTGCTTCTTAAGATGGGGCCAAATTATGGAGGAAGGCACGATATTACCATGGACTGAACTAAGCCAGAAGACAGATTTTAAGCAATCTAGATTTCAATATTACCAGTTGGTTAGTTGCTCACGAACCCAGTCAAACCTTGGGGCGGAGTCGGTGGTCGAGAAGTATTTGTTAAAAACACAAAACTATAGGAAGGTGGTCTCCAAGTGGTATTGGGTATAAGTTCAAGGAGATGTGATCTTGGCCAAAGAAATCTGGCAGCTGGACATGCCGGGCTGCGATATCCAAAACTTATGCAAGTCTCTGCTGCTACATTATGGGCCTCAGTAACTTCGGCTTCACTTAGGAGGAATCACTTGTTCACCCTATACAGGGCCTATTGGTCTCCCAAGAAACTCGCTAAGATGGGAGGTACTAGAAGAAGATGCTGCCTGAAATGCCAATTGGAAAATGCAGACGATATATATCTCTTTTGGCAGTGTCTAGCCATCCAGCTCTTCTGGTAAGCAGTGGGTAAAGTGTTGAAAAAAAATATTTGGTTGCGAATTTGAGGTAAGCCTTCCTTTGGTTATATTTGGAGTAGATAACAATAGCTGGGGGTAAAACAGCAGATCTCTATTGTTTACCTTAATGACAATTGTGCATAGGGAAATTTGTGTAAAATGGGTCTCTGAGCTCTCCCCTACATGTGCGAGTTGGATAAACTTTTCAAGACATATAGCAAGACTAGACTGTCAGATGGGTTCAGCTAAGAAAGAAAAAATGTGGTTCCCCTTTGTCTCTCTTGACTCTTGATATCTGCATGCATAACATACTTTCCCAGTAAGGTTTACAGTTATATATTGGCGTTGTTGCTATATTTTTATTAGTCCAATGATTAAGACAAGCTCAATGGGTTGACCAGATCTGTGGTGGTCACCGCTGGACTCCTTATCAACTGCGAGTTGGAAAAGGTTTTGGTCTCCCTGGCATAGATCTTGGAAGGTGTATGGCGCCCAGATTCCACAAATTTCACTCTCAGCCTTTGTCAAAGGAGGACGAAAAAGAAAATAAAAAGGAGAGGGGGGTGCGCTTTAGCCAATATGAGCGAGCCCCTTGTGTGCTGATGTAACAGAGGTATCATTGCTCAGTGGCAGCCATCTTGGAGTGTGTAGCGGTCAAAAGCGGGCCGGCCTAATGTCAACATTGGTTTTGAAAGGTGGTATCTAAACAGTAAACTAAGACAGATGAATGTTTTCATAATGGAGGATGACGATAAAGGATAAGTATGGGGCACCGAAGTGCTCTTGCATATAAAGTGACAGAAGCAAGCTGGGTGCACATATCCACTAGCCATCCTTCATGGTGGAATCTAAACTTACTGGCGTCTGTGTTCATGTTGGAAAAATGGGTCGCCTCTTGTAAAAAGTAACAAGGGGCGGCCAAGTGGTCTATATCCGATACACTGGGTCAAATTCCTGCTGAGGGCTGAGAAAAGACTGCTCCACAACACAACCCCCCAGGCTTGTCGAGTCAACCTGCCACTTAAAGACACTCGACAAACTTCTTTCCCTCCCAAAAACAATCTAAAGTTAGGCTGTACAGTTTGCATTTGTAATTGTACTTATTAGAAAACAGTTTGACCTTCTAATTAGGTGACACCGTCATGAAATTTTAGAAGTCTTATTTATTAATAAACTTTTACTCTTAATACATATTTAAACACCAAATTTTACATCTTGGATTTAGAATACGTGTGTTTTATACAGCTTTTAAGGATGCCCAGAGCATCACAGTTAATCACAGAGCAACCCACCAAAGGGGGAAAGAACTACTAGTACCGTAATGCCCCGCTCAGACACACCTAGCTAGTCGAGCAGGAGCATTGATAAAGAGAGACGGCGCTCAGGCTGTATTGCGGAAGCTTATCTCCATGTAAGAGCCTTTGAAGAAGGAGAATGTTTTCTCAGAAACGCGTCGGCAGTGGCTAGGGGAGCAAAAGCTGCGCTGTAACGCTCACTTGTATGGAAATGCTATTAAAAGGACAGTAACCTACCTGACTTGGTGTGCGGACTCCGTTTCAAAGGGCAACAAATGAGTGATATTTACGGTAGTCCTAGCTGTAGAGTACACGCACCACCCCACAACGGGGGAACCAGGCACCTGGAGCCAGTTCTAGTTTTGCCAGGGTCGAGCCAGGTTGTCAGCAAATGTTACAAGCGGGAGTCATTGTTCACCGGCCCACTGAAGGGCGTTCCCCAGCATGATACAAATTAAACTCACCGCAAACCCACCAAAGGGGGAAAGAACTACTAGTACCGTAATGCCCCGCTCAGACACACCTAGCTAGTCGAGCAGGAGTGTTGATAAAGAGAGACCGCACTCAGGCTGTATTGCGGAAGCTTATCTCCACGTAAGAGCCTTTGAAGAAGGAGAATGTTTTCTCAGAAACGCGTCGGCAGTGGCTAGGGGAGCAAAAGCTGCGCTGTAACGCTCGCTTGTATGGAAATGCTATTAAAAGGACAGTAACCTACCTGACTTGGTGTGCGGACTCCGATTCGAAGGGCAACAAATGGGTGATATTTACGGCGGTCCTAGCCGTGGAGTACACGCACCACCCCACAACGGGGGTACCAGGCACCTGGAGCCAGTTCTATTTTTGCCAGGGTCGAGCCAGGTTGTCAGCAAATGTTACAGCGGGAGTCATAGTTCACCGGCCCACTGGATGGCGTTCCCCAGCATGATACAAATTAAACTCACCGCAAACCCACCAAAGGGGGAAAGAACTACTAGTACCATAATGCCTCGCTCAAACACACCTAGCTAGTCGAGCGGTAGCGTTGATAAAGAGAGACGGCACTCAGGCTGTATTGCGGAAGCTTATCTCCACGTAAGAGCCTTTGAAGAAGGAGAATGTTTTCTCAGAAACGCGTCGGCAGTGGCTAGGCGAGCAAAAGCTGCGCTGTAACGCTCGCTTGTATGGAAATGCTATTAAAAGGACAGTAACCTACCTGACTTGGTGTGCGGACTCCGTTTCGAAGGGCAACAAATGGGTGATATATATATATATATCGCGCATGCAATGTGACCCTTCAGACCTTGTTTTGCGCTCGGCTACTGGTGCTGTTCATAGGGTATAGTACCCATTTCATTATATAATCCGCAGTTTCAGTAATGATTGTCTACCTTGTAAATGTTCACTGGATGTTGTGCTGCACTTTTCCACAATCAATGCATTTTTTTCTTGAATGTACTCATTTTCTTTATTCTTTATGTTCTATTAGTTCTGTAATTTAATTGACATTCTATTTGATGAGCTTTCCTTTAGCTTACTCCTCCCATTCCAAATTTTTTCGATGTTTTTTGGGGGGTATAGTACCCTATTACATCACCAACAGATCTGTGCTTGAATGTTATTGCTGTTCATTTATTACTCGAGATGTACATAAAGCTCCTCGTCATTGTTCATTCCTCTCGGCACCTTAGTTTTTAATCTGATGATGAGGCGTGACTCTGCTTGTCTTAGCTTTTTCCGTCTATCGCCTCCTCGTTCATTTGGTTTGATCATGAGAATTCCATAATACGTCATGGCTTTCTAATTGCTACTTTGACATGATGCCATATGTTTGGCAGTTGCATAAGACATGTCTTTGTTCTTTACTGCTCTTATGTGCTCTAGTTTGCTCTTTTTCAACATGCATGTTGTGCTTCCAATGTATTGTTTCTTGCATTTGCATTCGATGATGTACACCACATGTGTGGATGTGCAATTTATTTTTTCCTCTATTGTTGTTATTTTGCCATTTGGTTCTTCAAAACTATTTTTGTTTTGTCCAATTTTACAGGCTTTACATATGTTACATTTTCTAAAGCGGACTGCATCCTCAGCGCGGGGACACACTGTTCTTAGTGTAACCAGGCACTTTATAAATGTTTATTATTATTATTATTAAAGCCTTTTTGTTGATTGGTTAACCAATTGGTTTTTTCTTTGGGATTTTTTGTTTCGAAATGGCTTTTGACCAATTGGTCTCATAATGATTCCGTTTTCCTGTAACTGATCATTGGACCATCTCCTAGCATATTTCCAATGTCCGGATCCCCGGATATGAGATGACAGTATTTCCTGACTTTTGTGGCAATGATCCCACTTTCTTTATTGTATGTGGTTATGAATCGTGGAGGATTTTGTGTTTCTTTCTGAGTCTTTGCTTTTGGGTTCAGGATTTTCAATCTCGATTTGTTTGCAACTCGTTTTTTGCTTTTCTCAAGACATCTTTCATTATAGCCTCTAGTTTTTAACCTGGTTGCTGTTTCTTCTATTTTTTCTATTTCATCTGATTCCTTTGAGCAATTCCGCTTCATGCGAATAAATTCGCCATAAGGTATACTGGCAATTAAAGGTTGTGGGTGGAAGCTGGTGCTGTGTAGTATACTATTGGTGGCTGTTTTTTTACGAAATAGAGTTGAATGCATTTTTTCATTTTCGATAAAGATTTTCAAATCCAAAAAATCTATTTCTCTTTTGCTCGTTGAGCATGTAAATTCCAAACCTACATCATTTTGGCAAAGTTTGAAAAAATAGTTGTTAAAATCCTGCTTTGTTCCGTTCAAGATTAAAAACAGATCGTCTATATAACGGACCTATAGAATAATTTTATCTACGTCCGTTTGATTGATTGGATTCCATGCTATATATATATATATATATATATATATGTATATATATATATATATATATATATATATATATATATATATATATATACTTGCTTCTCTCGAGTATTCCTTGCGCACCTGAACGAGACTTGCGTCGTAACTGGGATCCCTAGGGAGCAGGTCCTATAAATCAACTTCAAAGATGACGACGCCATGTGCGGTTTAAAAGTTTACTTAGGCTGCCGCTATCAAACGCGTTTCGACTGTAAACAGTCTTGTTCACTGATAACTAAATTGTGAACACCGCCATTTTCAAAGTGCATTACGTGTTTCAAAAGAAGTCACATGACAAACTACAATCGTGATTAGCGTGAAAACAGACTCGTAGTTTTTAAATTCACTGACTTTTTAAACAGGTTAAACAAATGTATTTCTGTTTTCGCCAATAATGGATAATACAGTATGCCATCTTAAATAATTATAAAGAAAGCTGTATGAATAAAACATACCTACATTATTTGTAATGTAGAAATCTGGCATGTCATATTTATCGATACGATTTTTGCGCTGTTTGCTTTTTGTTGGAGATATATATATAATATATGTGTATATATATATATACACACACACACATACACATTACCAGTGGCGGTTGCCACTGGGTAGTTATACTTAGAATTGTATTTCAAAGGAAATGCATTCTTTTTTTTTTTGTCAAATGGAAATGCATTCTTTGTGTTGCTAATAAACTTGGCGCTGTTTGACTTATCTGCTCAAAACTTTAAAAAAAAGTGCTACTTTTTGACTACTTTGCACATTGAAAGTTTTGGGGTGATCCGTCAAGAGGGCCGTGAAAAAAGAGGATCCCAAAACACGCTTTCCCCATTTGTTTTTCCATAGGAACTTTACACACAGCTACAGCCTAAACTGCTGAACGAATTTACATCAAATGTGGCAGAAAGCTAGATCTTGGTCCAGAAAGAGTGCTTTTTGTGTTTTGGTGTACACCTGTTCATTAGTTTTTGAGCAATTAATGCTCAAAAGCTTTGTATATCTAGGGACATGGAGCCTCTGCGGATCCCAACAGATTTCAAGCTGAACCAGCAAGTGGGGGCAGCGATCTTAGGACTTGGGACTCAGTACTGAGTCCTAAAAAAGTTTTTTTTAAAACAAAAGGGGGCACCAGCCTAGATAAGGTGCCTAAACTTTGCTACTTAACCTCTTTACTTACCCATGCAAACCCCACCCTCACTATGGCATCATGAAGTCAGCTGACTCATCGTCAATAACCGACCTTTACACAAACATATCGCATTTGTTTTCAAAGTTATAAATAGTCGGAATTCAAATTAGCTCTCTAACATCCCATCCTAATACACGCCTACTGGAATCCTATGTATGATCCATTAACCTCTTAATCACACCCAACCCATCTTGTGTCACCTCAAAGGCCCTCTGGCCCTCCACAATCGGGGCGTTTTGCATTAGAACTCACTGCCATCGAACACTCATGCTGTCTCTCTCTCTAGAAGCGTTCCCGATAGCACTGAAAAGTCACTTTCTGCAACTCCAAATAATGGAGTGCATGTTACCGCTGCTCTGCTATGAATATATAACTGTAACGGCCGCATCTTGTCTGCGTTATAAATTCAATGGAATTAATTAGGTATGTTTAGCCAATTACAGTTATACAACTCGTGCAAGTAATTCATAGAACTGCCGCCATTGAGCTAAACTGTAATAACCAACCCAACCTATGTAATCTACGTGCATTCATCAATTCTATATAAAACGTTGTGATTGAAATGTTTTGAACTGTTTTTATTGACATTTGTGATAGTATAGTGTTACGTGAACCGAGTATACGACATCCAACCTCGCATTTACATTTGCCTCAGATTGTTCACGCGTACTTGCATCGTCGTTGCACGTGCAGCCTCATTTTATCCAAGCCCGTCACTCAGTGATCGAATTGTTAATGCAGCTACATAGATACATACATTTACTCTATCAATAAAAGTGACTGAGGTGGTCTAGTGGGTCACGTTGGAGCACGTATGCAAAAGCTAGGCCTAAAGTAACCCGTAACCATAGTAATTCTATCTCACTAATTGTAGTTGGATGGTGAATGAAGGTGTAGGTGCCTATTAGAAAGAGGTCAATGGGGGCCCCTCCACCGTCTTCAGAACCCAACATCTCCACAAAACGAGCACGCAGTCATTAAGCTTCCAATTAACAAACCACAATAGCTGCATAACCCGTATGAAATATGTTGCTTGTTGAAAGGGGCTTTGCCATTGTGTTAAAGACTCCCAGCTACATCAATGGAGTAGAAGATGTGATAGTAATTAGCAGAGACGCCAAGGTCAACAGTGGATTTTACATCCGAGGCCACGGCTCAGTTCCCATGAAAACATGTGCTGATTGTGGTGTGGTGTGGTGTGTGCCTTCAAAGCAAAGTGTAACATTGTAAGATTGTGGAGTTATGGCCTTGAGAACCATTCTATCATCATTGCAATGTCCAAATGTCCACCTAACCCACTTGCCCGGGGGAGCACCTAACACCCCTGAAATGTACAACCCCATTCAAGACTGCCCTAATATTAGACAAATAACGCAGCTAGAAAAACTGGGGGTTTTTCAGTTTGAGTTACCCGGCATCACACGCTGAAAAGGGTGCAAGTATGTTACTACATATTTGAATTTATGGCGTCACCTCCAGGACTCGATGATGCAGCATAGTACACTCAAGGACATCATTTAGGGGTCGCTGCTGCGACCACTGGCATGCCCCTTGTCTGACTGGCACAGCCTGTGCGACCCCTAGCGTCAGCAGTGGCAAAATCAGTGGCAGGAACAAAGGCAGCTCGTCCTTACGGACGTCGGTGAGGGCTTCATTCACCTTTTTTTGTGTCATTTGTATATTATAGTAATAGTGAGTAAGATCCAGGACTCATACTGCTGCAGGCAGAAGGAAAGGCCCAGGGCCTGATCAGTTACAGACGGGTCTAAGAGCTTAACAAGAGTTTTACAGACAAAGAAAAGATAGCACCACAAAAATGAACAGGGAAGAAACTTAGCAAGAAAGAAAGCAGCAAACGGCAGAGAAATCAACACTAAAGGTAAATCATGTTAAAAACTAAAAGGCACTATGCCACAGATCTATGTAGAGAGACAAAAAGTGACAGGGGCACTGGGGAGGCTAATTTCTTAACACAGTAAGCAACTTTAAAGGTGTGGGCTAAGAGGATACTTATGAATTACTATCGGTGACTGCAAATTGAAAACCTTGGCAATACAATCGACAGTTTTAGGAAGCAAGTAACGAGATTACCGTACAAATATCTGTAGCATCAGTACTGTGAAAGTTCAGGAACAGGGATACAGCGTCTAAAATTGAAGATGCACAAAAACAAAACAAGGACATCCTTTGAATTTTCAAGGGCACAAGAGCTACCTTCATAGCACACAGTAAACGCTGCAATCATGCAGTTTCACGGTCTGTACTAAAACTGACTTGGAGCCATATGTATCAACAACCTGATTTGCGATTCTCAAATAGCGATTTTTTAGAAATCGCTATTTGAGAATCGCAAATAGGGATGTATGGGCCATATGTACCAAACAAAATTGCATTCGCAACGCTGAAATTCACAGAATGTCAACGTTTGCGAATGCAATTTTGCCAAATGGTATGTATTAAGGCAAAATAAGGAATCGTAAAAATTTGCGATTCCATATTTTGCGATTGCATTTAAGGAATTGCAAATTTTGCGATTCCTTAAATGCAATATAAGAAGCATTAAAAAAATGCACATTGGCCTTAAGGAATCGCAAATTACCACCAACTTCAAGTTGGTGGTAATTTGCGAATTCCTTGAAAAATGCACTTTTTTTGCATTTTTCAAAGTGCAATGTGAAGTACATACATGGCCTTAGGGTATGTATGTGCGCCACATGTGCACCCATGCTAATTTCAGGGCTGCAACCCTTGAAATTATTCTCAATTTGCGATTCTCAAATTGCGAATTGCAAATTGAGAATAACTTCCCATTCATTCCTATGGGCCTCCTGGCCCATAGAAATGAATGGGAAAGTATTCCTTAATTGCGATTCGCAAATTGCGAATCGTAATTAAGGAATACTAAGAAATCACAAAAAAATACGATTTTGTACATACATCCCTATTTGCGATTCTCAAATAGCGATTTCTTAAAAATCGCTATTTGAGAATCGCAAATCAGGTTGTTGATAAATATGGCCCGAAGTTGGTGGTAATTTGCGATTCCTTAAGGCCAATTAGCATTTTTTTTATGCTTCTTACATTGCATTTAAGGAATCGCAAAATTTGCGATTCCTTAAATGCAATCGCAAAATAAGGAATCGCAAATTTTGTGATTCCTTATTTTGCCTTAATAGATGCCATTTGGCAAAATTGCATTCGCAAACGCCGAAATTCGCAGAATTTCGGCGTTTGAGAATGCAATTTTGTTTGATACATATGGCCCTAGGTCAGGAAATAGGCCTACCAGTGGCTCAAGCAAAGGAGTAAAGAATCAACAAACTTTTGTAGGGAACGAGCACTGTTGATCAGTTCACTTCAACTGAAATCCAAATGACATCTATGAGAATTGACTTCAAACACTGCCTCTTCTAACATACACCTTTTATCCGCCACATGATGGTGCCTTCAGGTTGAATGATTAACATCACAGCCCCCAGTGAGCTGCAACACACCCCTAATAGAATCTGTTTGACTAGGGTCTGTAGCAACCTTTGCGGTACGATTCGGTCTTGACACCTGGTCACCCCCTTGAGAAGATGGCATGATGATGCTGAGTGCATTACTACCGTGCTCTCTGGCAGCTCCCCCTTGTATTAAAGCAGTCACAGGTGAGGGCCCAACTTGATGGGTGGATCCCTCAACGCCGCCGCCATACTATTGCGGGTTATGAACCCTAGGGATGACATAAAACAGAGCTTAGCCTCTATGCCTTCGAGTTGCTTCTGGATGGGGGCCAACAAACTTTTCAACAATGATTCAAGCCTAGGAAATAACATGTCTATTACTTTATCTAAGTCGGTGTCTGTAACACGTGTAGCAGGTGAAACCACTGTCTCATGCAACAGAGTTGCTCTCTTCCCAACAGCCCTCTTCTTCTTAACTGGGGGTTCAACAAGAGTAGTATTGTCATCCATATGCGATGCATGCATGGCTGTGAGAGATAAAAAGACTGTCGATGTACTGCTGGCTGAACCCTCAGGGTCAGTGGGAGGATATACCCATTGCGTACCTCTCTTCGGCTCCAGAGAGAGTCTCATTTCTGTCAGGGCTGTCTCCTTGCTGCTTAGCCTCTATGTCTTCGGCAGCATCAGCAAGTTCACTTGGGGCTTGTAGTACACCCCTGCTGCTGCCGATGCTCAGTTTCTCCCCTCCCCCACCATTCATTCATCGTGGTTAATGAATTTACAAAGTGTGGGGTGCAAAAACCTCCATGAGTTGAATTGAGCAAGCAGCTCAAGTGAGCAACCACAAATTCCTCCATTTTGGTTCCAGGAGATGACCCCAAAAATATTTGAACACACGGGGTAAAATAGTGCATTTCACGGTACACTTTTTCCATAACATGGCTAGTAAGCCATATGTTAAAAGAAATATTCATGGAATATTCCAGTATGTTCATGTCGACACTGCAGTGAAACAGCACGAGAGGGAGGGGTTCTCTCTTTCCTTAGCAATGTGGTTGAGGGTAGGTCGACCTGAATTATTCTCCCCAGAGTAAAACTGAACTGCTGGTGTCTGCTCATTAAGACAGCACATGGGAAAGAACAGTGTAATTAAGCTAAAAATCTAGCACATGCATCCACCCGTAGCAATCTATAGGATCAAAAATGTAAGCAGTAAGTAAATAATGAGACATGCAATCCATGAAAAGTGCATGCAAACAGATGTGGTGTGAGTAAATAATACTTAGTGCCAGTAATGCAACTGCAATCTATATATGTAGTTTAAATATATATTTATATTTTAATTTGCCAGGGATTAACCAAAATTGCAATAAAGCACTTGAAACAAAACCTATATCTTCGACAGCATCCTGAATTGATTTGATCATTCATGGAGAGAAATCACCTTAAAAACATTCTGTAAACTTTCAAAATGTTTACTAGCTCCAGTTCTAGTTGCATGTACCAATTACTTACTTCGAACTTTAATCATTTTTGTTAGCCCTCAGGGAATTGTGGTATATGCTGTGACATACATTAGTAGGTAATCAGCGACCTTGCTAGTAACATTGTGTAGCTATGTAGGTTATTCACTCCTGGCAACTCATTAGTGTGCCTTAAGAAGGTGAGAATAGTCTAGTGATGCAATCATTGGGTTGCAGAATATGGGAACTCATAATTTTTCTTCCAATTACCAAAACATTTCTTCTCAATATTATGTAATTGTTGTAGCGGACCAAGCTATATGTAACTAATTTCCATTGATTAATGCAGAACAACCAAAAGTTTTTTTAGTTTTTTTATAGTTTATTTATTGATTTTCATCAAATAACAACCATAAAGTTCAACAGCATTTACACACAGGTACAGTCACAGAGTGATGCATTGACATAATACTGTAGCATTATGGTGGAACAGCCCAGTGCTGTCAGTGTTCATCATACAGGACAGGTCTTGAGCAGTACATAGAGTGTCATTAGTCCTCAACCATAGATGTCAGATACGTAGTTAATGGTTCCCAAATGTCACGTGGCCTAGAAAGCACTAGGTAACTCTTCCGCATAACAGGTGAGTTGGTCTCGACAATATACCATATCTCTTATCCATTGTTTATGTTGTGGCGCAGGCCTGCCGCCCCAGTGAAAGGAGGCTCTACACTTTGCCAGCAACAAAGCTATGACTGTCAATTTTCGATGAACAGCTTTAATCTTGAGTACATTTCGTAACAAGCATATTTGCATGTTGTAGTGTCCTCTCCATATTCTCACCCACACACGAGACTCGTCACGCAGGTTGGTGTCATTATATCTTTATTCATCTGTCATACAGCTCAGCCCTTTCATGTCTTCTCTCATCCCCGATCCTCGTATTCTGTCCCGTTTCCGCCCCCTTGACCGGATGTGGTGTCCGGTATCTCTCGTCTGTCCAGCCTGTGCCCCATGGTCCTAATGCCCCCGTACAGGGCATGACATCTCCCCCCTTGTTGCGAACAAAACATTTCATTGCCTTTGACCTGTGGCTTATACTCCTGTATGAGCAAGATACAATATGTGTATATATATGGAGAGAGAGAGAGAGAGAGAGAGAGAGAGAGAGAGAGAGAGAGAGAGATACAATTTTCCGTCTGTCTGGTCGACCTGTGTCTACAGGCTCTGCATCCTGATCTTTCATCACTAAACCTTTTTTTGTCTTTTTCCCCTTCCTCCTTGGTCGCTATTCTTCATCACCAGTTTGTGCTTCTGCTTGTTGTCTGTCCTCCTTTAATTCTTCTTTTGTCAGACTCTCTTCAGTTCTTTCCAGTTCCTTGCGATGTGAGTCATTCCAGGTGCTGTGGCTCGGGCCGGCTGGCGCCGTTGTCCTTGGCTCCTTTCTTTCTACTATCACCGCTTGGGCCGGGTCGATCTCATTATCATATGCTCTCACCAGCTTTCGTTGTGGCCATGCGGTGCCTCCTGCCTTCATCTTCCTTGGTGGCGCCTGTCTGCTCTGCTCATTGTATGCTTTTGCCCTTTCTTTTGCTGCTGTCTCTCCTGCGCCAATGTCCTCTCGTTTTACTCTTTTCACCCCTTTTGTTTTGGGTAATTTCTTTTTGCTTGGGCACTTTCTTCTCAGTTTCACGAGGCCTCTGCTGGTCCCCTTTTCTTGTCTCCGTCTTTGTTGCTTTGTCACCCTCGCTGTCATCTGCATTGTGAGATCCCGTTCGGTCTCTCCTTCTTGCTCTTCCTTCGTTATTGTCGTTATTTCGTTCTGTCTTAGCCCATGCTTTAAGTGTACCTCACTTTTAGTTATTATTGTTGGTGACTACCATTTCACTACCTCTGTCCAGCATTCTCCTGCCGTCACAGTCGGCTCCAGTTCTTTGCATGTGGCGTTGTCATCTCCCGACATGTGATACAGCCTCCTGCCTTGTGCGCTGGGCTTTGGGTCTGCCCTTCTTCTCTTTGTGTTTTCTTGTTGTGCCCTTGTTGCTCCCCTTCTTTCCCTTTTTCAGTTTGTGTCTTCTTTGTATTTCGTTCTATCTTTCCTTTTGTTTTCTTTCCTTTCGTGTTCTCCTTTCCTTTTTCTGCTTCTTTGTTGGTCTTTGTCCCTTCTTTCCTTGTTATTTCCTTTTTCTTTCCTTTGTTTGGCCTTGTCTCTGGCTTTCTTTCTGTCTTTCCTTCTTTATTTTTCTTCCTTTTATTTTTCATTCCTTTGGTGTTTCTTTTCCTTTCCTTATTGTGTCTCTTTTCTGTCTTTTATTTAGCCTTCTCTGGCTTCTTCCACTCTCTTGTTCTCTTTCTTATATATGTATGTCTTGTTTCCTTCTTTCTCTTTCTCTATTTGTCCTTTTGTTATTCTCTGGTAATCTCTTTTCTTATTGCACCATCATCTTCCTTTGCCTTATTGCTCTTTTTCCACTTGTGCGCTCTTTTGCCCGTTATTTATCCTTTGTTCTTCAATCAAGACATTTATTTCCTTTGTCTCCCTTTTCAGACCTTTTCCGTGCTTATCTTCCTTTTCTTCTTTATCTTCCTGTCTTTTCTTCTTGCTCGCGTTCTCCTTAATTCACCTTGTCTTATGATCTTCTTCTTCTTCTGTTATTCTCCTTTTCTTTTAGCCTTTATTAGGCTCTCCTTGTCCTTTTCTCTTGTGTCCTTTTTTTCTTCTTCTTCTTTTATTCTCCTTTTCTTTTAGCCTTTTCTAGGCTCTCCTTGTCCTTTTCTCTTGTGTCCTTTTTTCTTCTTCTTCTTTTCTTCTCCTTTTCTTTTAGCCTTTTCTAGGCTCTCCTTGTCCTTTTCTCTTGTGTCTCTTTTGTGTCCTTTTTCCTTCTTCTTCTTCTGTTATCCTCCTTTCCTTTTAGCCTTTTCTAGGCTCTCCTTGTCCTTTTCTCTTGTGGCTCTTTTTCGTTGTCTTTGTGTCTCCTTTTGTTCTCTTTTTCTTTTATGTTCTCCTTTTCTCTTTCCTCTTTCTTTCGTCCCTTCCTTTCTTCCTTTCAGCTTTGTTCGGCCTTGAAATGGCCGCTCCGCTGTTTCCTATGTGTATTTCTCTTCCTTTCCTGGCTTAAGATGGCCGCCGCTGTTATCGCGATATTTCGCGGTCAAAGTCTCATTTCCTGTCCTTAACATGGCCGCCAATGCAGTTCTCAGTGCTCATTCGTCCCAATTGCCTTATTTCAATATGGCCGCCTCTCGCGAGATCTCGCGCTAGTTATCTCAATACACGCGCTTAGTTCGAGCGCTTACCGCGTTCTTGCAGATCTTCGGTGTTGGCAGTCGGGGTGTGTTCCCGCTTCGCTGCTTTTGCAATTCTCTTTGTTTGTTGTCTTCCTGTTGCTTTCCGCCTTTGTCCACGCTTGTTCCCTCGTCGAGATGGCAATTGCTGGAATCTGCGTCGATCCGTCATCCCACCTTCGTACGCCAGTTGTAGTGTCCTCTCCATATTCTCACCCACACACGAGACTCGTCACGCAGGTTGGTGTCATTATATCTTTATTCATCTGTCATACAGCTCAGCCCTTTCATGTCTTCTCTCATCCCCGATCCTCGTATTCTGTCCCGTTTCCGCCCCCTTGACCGGATGTGGTGTCCGGTATCTCTCGTCTGTCCAGCCTGTGCCCCATGGTCCTAATGCCCCCGTACAGGGCATGACACATAGTACATGTTATCAGTTCCCCCACCATTTTTGTTAAAGTTCGCGTAACCTGCATCCAAAACTCATAGACCTTTGAACATGCCCATGCTAAATGTATAAAATCTGAATCTTGTGCACCACATCGTGTACAGCATGCTGAGTCTCGCAACCCATATTTGTGCAGCTGTGGAGGGGTATAATACATTTGGAGCAGATACTTATAATGAATAATTCTCAGATTACCATTTGCGGTCAGCTGGGCTGTCAGTTTGCAGCACGGTGCCCATTCGTCCTCCGTCACTGGGCTTGGGAGAACGGAGTTCCATTTCTCCATCGGCCCTGTCCCAACAGTTGCATAATCAACAGCCCTATATAAATGAGTGACTCATTTGGTTTGCGTTTGCGTTGTGTAGATTAACTGCAGTGTCTCTATTGTGGGTGGTTCATCTGAAAAGCATGGGTATAATGCTTTTAGTGCGGCTCGTAGTCTGCATTAGAGGAACGTCAGCATTGCAGACCCCTCCCCCACCCTCCTCAAACTGCGAGAGTCCAATAAACTTCCCTTCCAGATATACATCCCCCATTGTACGTATTCCTGCTTTGTGTAGTATTTTGAGCAGACCCGTCTCATTCGTTACTGATATTGCAGTATGGTGTAACAATGGCATGGCTGGAGCATACAAAGGGAGTTTGTGTGCCTTCCTCACCAGCTCCTTCCACGCATGCGCCGTGCATTGTACTGTATCTATTTCTCCCTTTTCAAATATAGTCCTGGTATTGACAATCAAGGCTTTAAGAGGGACGGGATGAACAGCACCGGCCTCAACCGCCACATGTGGTATGAAGTCTGGAGTGGAGCCTGTTTCCAATAATAGGCGTACTGCGCCTGTGTGCATAGTTAATACAGTTGTAAATCTGGCGCTGTGAATCTGCCCATTTCAGAGGGTAACGTGAGCATCTCCCATTTCGCTCTCGGCTTTTTACCCCCCATGCCAGTGTAATCAGTGAGGTACAAAGTGTGTTAAAAAAAATGGTGTTGATTTATTGGGGATATTCGTGAATAGATATCAAAACTTCGGGAGTACAATCATCTTTATTAGTGCTATTCTATCTGCAAATGATAATGGTAACTTAATCCAACGGGCCACTTTTCCTTCTAATTTAGTTATTGCCGTCCCATAATTGGTTTGAATAACCACCTAAGGGTCTCTATGAATCCAGATCCCCAAATTTTTCACTGGATCAGCGCCCCATTCCAGTGGATAACCTAGCTCTATGCGCGGCGTGCATTCAGTTAAGGAGATCATAACTGATTTATTCCAATTAATGGAGCGTCCTAAGTGCCACTCAAATCGAATATACTCCCTAATCAATGGTTCAAATGCACTTCCAGGTCTCGCGCATAGAGCACCATGTCAACTGCATACATTGCTACTTCTAGGGGCCTCTGATAAAATTGCAGCGCTGCCTGTGCAAAGCTTTCTCTTAAAATACAGGCCAGCTGATCCAGTACCACTGCAAATAATAGTGGCGATAATGGGAAGCCCTGCCTCGTCCCGCGCCTTATCTGGAAAGCGTCGGAAGTCTGTCCATTCACTTGTACTCATGCTACTGGATCTGTATATAACAGTTTGATCCAATTTGTGTAAACATAGGGCACTCCCATGCAAAGCAATATGGCAAACATAGACCTCCAAGAGATAGAGTCAAACGCCTTAGCGGTGTCAAGTAATACCTCTACTGCAGGAAATTTGGCTTCCAGAACATAGAATACTGCAAACAGCGTCCGCAAATTGTGGCACGTGGAGTGAGTAGGGATGAACCCTGACTGATCAGGGAGCACCATGGTAGGAAGTAGTAGCTGCAGCCTGTTTGCTAATACTTTTGCCAGAATCTTTACATCTGTGTTCATGAGTGAAAGAGGATGATACGGCTTGCAGTTATCTGGTGTCTTCCTAGGTTTCAACAATGCTATAATCAACGCTTCCCGAAGCATGTCCGGGAGTCATTGCTGTTCATACGCCTCTACATACATCTCGTGCAGATATGGCACTAGCAAATCAATATATTCTTTATAAATTTGTCTGGCAGGCCATCTGTACAAGTGGCTTTCCCATTCGGCAATGCTGCAATGGCATCCCGAATTTCTTCTATCATGATTGAATGCATTAAAAAATCCTGCTGTCCTCGCGATAACCACACCATTGCTATGTCCTCTAAATATTGTGCAATTTCATCGTCTGTTCCTGTTTGCCTACTGTCATACATAGTCTGGTAATGGTGCACAAATTAACTGAGGATTCCGGGTGTGTCATAATGAGCAGCGTCATCCTCGGTTATTGTTTTTATGATATGGGTTTTGGCCCCACCCAAAACAGTTTGGAGTGATGTTATCATTTCTATGGAGAAACGGTTGTATTTCTTAGCCTGTGTTAGAAACTTCATAGTGTTTCTCATGCCACACAGCTGAGTAATTTTTAATAGATCAAACAAGTGATTTTCAACTGAATTGAAGTCAGTGGGGTCGATCTTTTGAGAAAAGGAACTTAACGAGGACCACCACAGGCCGACCTCCTGGTCTGACACTACATTTCTAATTGTGAACAAAGGAGCATTTTTACTAGCAAATAACGCAGCGTGGCACTGCAAGCCCTCTTACTGCACCAAGCTGCATCATTAGGAAAGTCTAGGGATGTGTACGTCTGCGGCAGATCCACACAGAAACCCTTACAAGCATTAAACAACATTATGCTAATCCTTTTCATTTATATTTTACATTGTAAAATAATTGTCAATTTCAAGTCAAACAATCCCTTATGAGCAATGTTTGTACACCAGCCTATTTTTGAGTTCCACAGAGCAGTCTTTTCTTTTCTCTTCCCCCTCACTGTTTTAGCTCTGTTTCCATGTTAACCAAGTTTCCAACATTCTATGGCTAACAGTAGGTCAAAAGCGCACAAGACTTTCTCTCTGCAGCATACTATCTTCATATTCACTGTAGCAGGTGTGGTTGAATGTTTGGAAATTCCAAGCATATCCAAAATTACATAATTATTTTTTTATTTCTCCAAAACCAATCACAGTAGTAGTTACATTTTTAGCTAAAGTCACGACCTAATTTTAGTTCCTTTCACATCTCAACTATCCAATCAAATCTGTACTTTTATACTTTACTTGCTGTCCTCCATTTTAACTGTATTTCATCTTCAAATCTGCCTCATTCTGCTGCAGCCTTTTCCTGTGTGCTACTCCTCCTCCAAAATGGACAGAGTATGGATTGTGGGCCATAGTTTTGTGTTTTGTGCCAGATAGATTACTAAAAAACAGTGGCTTTGATAGGGACCTAGGTTTACCTAATGTAGACATTACTTGAGTTGGCCAGAGAGTGTTAAAGTGGCATCAATTGCTATTGTTGGTTGAAAGGATTACGAATTGCCAATATCAAGACTTCATGATTGTGCACTGTGGTGGTAATGACCTAGGCACAATTAGGAAGGCAGAACTGAAATCCTAATGAAGGATAGCTGTGGTAAATAAATGATACTTTTCTCACATACTTCCTTGGTGCTCTCCAACATATGCCAAAGACAGAAATAGCAGTGGTCAACCGAATTCTGTTCACGGACAAAGAAATCCAGGAAACATGTCAATATAACTGTTTCTGCATTCCTCCGAGACCACAACATGTGCTCTAAATACTATGACAGCTAGGTTTCAATATGGATGGGATATATTGAATAGATGGAGTCTATTTCACAGAAAGAGGCAACAGGGTGTTCCTCAACAACATTTGTTCTATGTGTACTTATCATCTACACATCTGTAGGAGAGTAGGGTCTGCTATCCTATGGTCACCCCAAATTTTTGCTTTTTGCTTTTTGCTTCACTGGTTTTCGACTACTGAGGCTGTGGGCCTGCTAATCAGACCCCCAGCCTGCTGTTCTCTCTCTAAATTATTAATACATGTGCTATAGGTACATACCACAAATTGGAAATGGACTCCTTGTCAGCCCCTGTACCATGCACTATAGGTGCTCAGGGCATAGGTGCCACCAAGGCCTACCAGGGGCTGCAGCATATCTTTTGCCACCCCTGGCTGGTTCTTAAATTGACACAACTGGCTGATCACTCAGCTGGGGCAAGGTGGTATCTATTGCTTAGATATAGTATACCTATATCTAAACCTATATCTGGACACATATAAACCTATGAGTCACTCCTATGGAAGGCCTTATCAATCCTGGAGGCAGAGTGCGTGGTTTAATGTGAGATGGAGCTCTAGCATGAGCTGAGCCTGTCTGCAGCCGTCGGGAACCAATCCCTAAGCTGTTTCAGGGGTAATGCCATACCATATACTATTAAGTGCATTATAATCCTCGCGGTTATATAGCAACTTTGGTTTGGCTTTATCAAAACATGTCGTGTAAGGTGTCATACGATTTGGAATACTATCCCCTCGCCAGTTCTGGCGACGGGGATAGCATTCCACCCCTCTAGAGGGGTAAGACATGTTACTTTACTGAAATGCGGTTTATTTCTAAAAGGGCCTCAGATCCACAAAATGGATGCTTCTGCCACAGACACAAGTCTGACCCCCTGAAGCTGACCGAAACTCAGCCAAAGGGGCCTGGACAAAGGGTTTCCTGTCGCAGGGAGGTGTCACACCCCCCAGACAGGAGATAGTGGATTGTAGCAGGGAGGTTTGAAAGAAACCAGACACTGCATGGGGAGCACAAGGCTGCCCCTTGCATAATCCGGTCAAACCGGTTCTGGGGCACACCAGCCCCAGTCCCAGCGCGGCCTGGATCAAAGGAAAGGGGTGTATCCACCCCCTTCCTGGGTCCCACCCATAGGAGGGGACCTAGCAGGTAATCCAGCCCCCCAGATTCGAATAAGAGTGGGAGCAGTGCCAAAGCACTTCAGATTATCCTGATGAAACATAAGAAACGAAACTCTGGACCCTTCGACATCCTACTCAACGTAGAAGACTGAAGAATCTCCCTTGTGGGCAAGGAGTGACCACCCTGTGCAAACAGGCACCATCCAGCACCTCGACGTCTGCTTTGTTGCAGTTCCCGCCGGAACTCGAGCGACAGAGATCGACGAGATCAAGCTTGCCTGCCTTCTAACAGCCCGATCCACAGTCCCTGCAGAGCTGAGACCCGTGGAGGCGACCGGAAGCATGGGGCATGCCATCTTGGAAAGACCACGAGACGCTGACCGTGCAGCCCACGAGTGACCCTCGAAGCTGTAAACCGGGGTTTGAGAAGCCCCAACCCTGAGCCACTCTTGCACCGAAGTTCAGCCCTCCACACTCGACGAGTGCTGCGTGGGGCCCTTCTGCTTCTTTTGGCTCAACGCGTTGGCCAGTCCCTTGCCAGCTGGCTTGTGGCCCCTGTTCGTAAAAACGAAATACAACTTGTGATTCGGGTTGCTCCAGATTTGCACCAGCTCCCCTAAAAAAGGAGCCCCCACTCTGACCTTCCTGGTCCAAGTGAGAAGCAATCTTCCAGTTCCGCGTAGATTGCTTTTGCCAAGTGTTGTTTGCTCCAAACTTAAAGCCGACAGCGCCGACGGCGAGAGCCTTCGTGGGACAGATCGTGACCTGCTCCTGGACTTCATAGATGCCCCAGAGCCCACGTGACAGCGGAGAGAAGCTCCTCGACAACCACCTGATTGCGCCCGACATTGCCTGGTTCCATCCTGGTTCCACCCTGGTCATTGCTGAGTGACCCAGACTCTGTCCCCTCTGCTTTCAGGTACTTTTCGACTTTGATCCACCCTTGGATCCCACCGGACACTTCTCCTTCACAGCGCCTGCAGCCTCTTCAGCTCCAAGCACCAAGAACCAGCGTGACGAAACCCGACACTACTTCGACCCTGTGCACCCGCTTCCTGTGGGTGAGGTAACATTGCAACGCCGGTGTTCCCACACTGGTACACACCTCTAGGGTCTGTGTCTTAAGTTTTGTCTTTCTAGGTTCAGCGGAAGTGTCCTAAAACTCTATTTGCTTAACTTTTACGCACCATTGACTTGCATTGGTGCATGCGTGTGCTTTCAGCACTGCACCCGAATCCCGCGGGCTTTTCCCGACTTCAGCATTGCTTGTCCCGACTGCTCCCAGCGATTCCCTAGGCCCTAGGCCTAACCACTGTTCGATTGGTATCTCTTATACCACTTTTTTAATATATGGTCTGAGTGGCCCCTCGCCCTCATCCATAATTGTGCAACTTTGTATGTTATACTGTGCTTTTGATTTAACGCTTGTGCCCCTTTGTTCATAAAGAATACTGGGGATTGTGTTTAGTAATAAATACATATATTTTTATAATATATACTTGTGTGGTGTCCTTTCATTTGATATTACAGGATTGTATGTGGTAAAACAGCTCGCTTAACACGACCTCTTAAGTTAAGCCTTTAAGGCTGCTTAGTCCATGCTACCCCTAGGATAGCTTATCTAATAAGGTTGACTTACAACCAGACACCATAAGGGTTGTTTGGACTGATACAAGGTGGTTCCAGAATTGGAAACATCATATATCAGGCCAACTTCTCACATTGGTGAACAGCGGTGCAGATTTGAGCTTGCTGTTTGTTTTACCATTGCAATCTTTTTATCAAATTGAAAGATCACATCAAGTACCTTTAGGTACATATAAATCAAAAGCTTAGCATATTTAAGTCCTACTGAACTTAGTAGTTGTAGATTAAAGGGATTAGCACACCCTGACTACAACTCACTAGCAAGGTACAGTAGGGAAACACTTAGTGTAGGTAGGTGCATCACTTACATCACACTAGAGTCATGTCTGACACAGGAAAAGCCTCAGGGTCTGTTCCTGTGACAGTTGACCTTACCCAGGCAACTTCCAGCTATGACAAACTAACCCACAAAGACTTGGTTGCCTTATGCATCTCAAGAGGGTTAAAAAGGGACAGAAGTCCCACCAGTTCTTCCCTGATAGCCATTCTAGAACAGGATGACTTCGAAAAGGCAAATGCAGTTCCCTTAGAATCAGGAGATGGAGTGAACCCCTTTGTAACTGATACCACTCCAGAGGAGGAAGATGTGGAGGTAGAAGAGGAGGAGGATGAGGACTCAGAAAGAGAGGACCTTGAAGATCAGGATCAGGGGGTTAACCAGGTTGTAGTTGCCAGGCTTAACCAGGCCAACTTAAACCTACTTGGGAATGGAGAGGGCCAGCACCTCCCCAGATCCCAAAACCACATTCTCCCAGGCAACAGAAGAGTGAGATCTCCATCAGGGGACTCTCATATTTCTAGTGCCTCAAGAGAATCTCAGAGAGGGATGACTTCCTCTCAGAAGATAGAACACAGAGCCAGGATGAGGGCTGTCAAACTCCAGATAGAGAGGGAGGAGGTAGCCCTGGCTCAAGCTAGACTTGCCTTGGCAAGAGAGCAGAAATTGTGTGGCTTAGATGCCACTGGTGGCAGCAATATTCCTAGAGAAAAAGACAGGAGCTATGATAATAGAAACCTGACAAAAATTGTGGCCCCCTACAAGGAAGGGGATGACATCCACAAATGGATGACTGCTCTTGAGAGAGCCTGCATGGTACAGCAGGTTCCTCAGGATCAGTGGGCTGCAATTTTATGGTACTCCTTTTCAGAGAAAGGGAGGGACAGGCTCCTCACAGTTAGACCTGAGTATGCCAAAAACTACTCTGTCTTGAAGAGTGCTCTTATTGAAGGGTTTGGCCTAACCACTGAGCAATACAGGTTGTTGTTCAGAGACACCCAAAAAGCACAGACTCAAGACTGGACTGATTTTGTAGATTGTGCCACTAAGGCTCTGGAGGGTTGGTTGCAGGGAAGTAAAGTTTCAGACTATACAGGATTATACAATCTTATCATGAGAGAACAGATCCTTAATAACTGTACAAACCAGCTGTTGCATCAATACCTTATTGACTCTGATCTGACCTCTCCCCAAGAATTGGGAAAGAAGGCAGACAAATGGGTCAGAACAAGGATTAAGCAGAAACCCCAGAACCAAGGTGGTGACCAGAAGAAAACAGACCAGAAGGGTGGTAATCAGAAAGATAAAGAAAAAGACCAGAAGTCTTCAGGCCCCCAAAATAGTAATAAGGAGGGTGGTTCCCAAAATGGAAACAAGTAAAAGAAGAATGATGGCCCAAAGAAACCTTGGTGTAATACCTGCAAATCAGTTTCACACTGGGGCAGTGAATGCACCAAGAAAAATCCAGTCCCCACCACTGCAGCTCCTAAAGCACCTGCACCCCCTAGTTCAGTAAGCAGTGGTGGAACACAGCCAAAGGGTGTAGTAGGGTTAACCCTGGGTACTGAAGTAGGATCTGGCCTAGTCAGAATACCTACTCAGGCAGTTCTCCTATATGATGTGGACTTAGCTTTGTCCACTACAGTGAGTCCCAGTAACCTGGGCAAATATAGGCAGACGCCTTTAATCAATGAGAAACTGGCTCAGGCCTACAGGGACACATGTGCCAGTGTCACAATGGTGACACCTGACTTTGTGGACCCTGGACAGATTGTACTAGGTGAAAGTTACCTAGTGACCAATGCAAGCAACTCCACTACTTCCCATAGTGTGGCAGTTGTGAACTTCTCCTGGGGAGGGGTAGATGGCCTAAAGAAAGTTGTTGTGAGTGCCGACCTCCCAGTAGACTGTCTGTTAGGCAATGATCTTGAAAGCTCAGTTTGGTCAGAAGTGGAGTACAGGACTCATGCAGAAATGCTAGGGATTTCAGCACATGTCCTTGCAGTGACAAGGACTCAGGCTAAGAAGTGCCTTCCTGAACCAGTGGTGGATCTTGGAATAATACACCAACCACAACCCAAGAGAAAAAGCAAGAGAGGAAAGGCTGAGCCTTCCACCTTGCCCCAGGTTGAGGATCAGGTTTCACAGGAAACTGATTCTGCAGTCCAAGAGGAGACTGTCGCTGAGGAACTTGAACCTGACCAGGTTGAGTTTCTGGGGACAGGGGGACCCTCAAGGGCAGACCTGAGGCAGGCTTAATTAGATTGCCCTTCACTTGAACCCCTCAGACAGCAGGCTGCTGCTGAGGCTGCAGGGAATGCCCAAGGTACCCATGCTGTGTATTGGGATGATGGACTCCTTTACTCAGAGGCTAGAGACCCCAAGCCTGGTACAACCAGGAGGTTGGTTATACCTCTGAAGTTTAGGGGTTTCCTTCTCACCTTGGCCCATGATATTCCCCTTGCAGGACACTTAGGCCAGAACAAAACGTGGGACAGGCTTATTTCACACTTTCACTGGCCTCATATGTCAGAAAATGTCAAGGAGTTTTGTCGCTCCTGTGTCACTTGCCACGCCAGTGGTAAGTCAGGTGGCACAACAAAGGCCCCCCTCATACCACTACCTGTGGTGGGGGTACCCTTTGAAAGAGTTGGAATAGATATTGTGGGTCCCATGGATCCTCAAACAGCATCTGGGCACAGATTTATACTGGTGGTAGTGGATCATGCCACCAGGTATCCAGAAGCTATTCCCCTGAGGACCACCACAGCACCTGTGGTGGCAAAAGCCCTAATTGCAGTTTTCTCAAGAGTGGGCTTCCCAAAGGAGGTATTGTCAGATAGAGGTACCAACTTCATGTCTAGCTATTTGAAAGCAATGTGGAAGGAATGTGGAGTAAACTACAAGTTTACCACACCCTATCACCCACAGTGCAATGGGCTTGTGGAGAGATTCAACAAGACCCTCAAGGGAATGATAAAAGGATTACCAGAGAAGCTTAGGCGGAAATGGGACATTCTTTTACCCTGCTTGCTCTTTGCTTACAGAGAGGTCCCACAGAAGCGGGTTGGCTACAGCCCTTTTGAACTTTTGTTTGGCCACCCTGTGAGGGGTCCACTATGTTTGGTGAAGGAAGGATGGGAGTTACCTCTCAAAAAGCCTAAGCTAGATGTAGTGGACTATGTACTTGGTCTCCGCTCCAGGATGGCTGAGTATATGGAGAGAGCATCCAAAAACCTGGAGGCCAGCCAAGAATTACAGAAAGCTTGGCATGACCAAAATGCTGTTCTGGTTGAGTTCCAGCCAGGTGTGGGTGTTGGAGCCAGTGGCCCCAGCAGCACTCCAGGACAAATGGACTGGACCCTACCCTATCATTGAGAAAAAGGGAGAAGTCACCTACCTGGTTGACTTTGGAACCCCTAGGAGCCCCCACAGGGTGCACCATGTGAATCGTTTAAAAGCATTTGTGGACAGGGAGGACATGAGCTTGCTCATGGCCACAGATGGGGAACAGGAAGAAGAGAGTGACCCTCTCCCAGACCTGCTTTCTCAGAACCCTAATGATGGTTCAGTTGATGGAGTAGCCTTGGCAGGCAGCCTCACTGACCAGCAGCAGATGGACTGCAAACAGGTTTTGCAAGCCCACAGACACTTGTTTTCACTCACACCCAGTCAGACTAACTGGTGCACCCATGAGGTGGACACTGGTGACAGTCTGCCTGTCAAGAATAAGATCTACAGGCAACCTGGCCATGTCAGGGATTGTATCAAGGCTGAGGTGCAAAATATGTTGGAGCTTGGAGTGATTGAGCCATCAGAGAGCCCATGGGCCAGCCCAGTAGTCCTTGTGCCAAAACCTCATACCCAAGATGGAAAGAGAGAAATGAGGTTTTGTGTGGACTACAGAGGTCTCAATGCTGTCACTAGGACAGATGCACATCCCATTCCAAGAGCAGATGAGCTCATTGACAGATTGGCTTCTGCCAAGTTTCTGAGCACATTTGATTTGACAGCTGGCTACTGGCAAATCAGACTAGCTGAGGAGTCAAAAGCCAAGACAGCATTCTCTACCCCCAGTGGACATTATCAGTTTGTGGTGATGCCCTTTGGTTTGAAGAATGCACCTGCCACCTTCCAAAGGTTGGTGAATCAAGTCCTTGCTGGGTTGGATGACTTTTGTGCAGCATATCTAGATGATATTGCTGTCTTTAGCTCCACCTGGGAGGATCACCTGATCCACCTGAAGAAGGTTCTGGAGGCCCTGAAGAAGGCAGGCCTGACTATCAAGGCTACCAAGTGCCAGATAGGGCAGAGTAAGGTTGTGTACCTGGGCCACCTAGTGGGTGGAGGTCAGGTTCAACCACTGGAGAGCAAAATCCAGACCATACAGGACTGGGCTCCTCCAGTTACCCAGACACAAGTCAGAGCCTTCTTGGGCCTGACTGGGTATTACAGAAAGTTTGTGAAAAACTATGGGTCCATTGTGACACCATTAAATGACTTGACATCCAAGAAGATGCCAAAAAAGGTTCAGTGGACAGTTAGCTGTCAGAAGGCATTTGATGACCTGAAGAAGGCCATGTGCTCTGCACCTATCCTGAAGAGTCCTGACTACTCCAAACAGTTCATTGTACAGACAGATGCTTCTGAGTTGGGGGTGGGAGCTGTGCTTTCACAACTTAATCAAGATGGTCAAGACTAGCCCATTGCTTTTATTAGCAGAAGGCTGACCCCCAGGGAGAAACGTTGGTCAGCCATTGAGAGGGAGGCCTTTGCTGTGGTTTGGGCCCTGAAGAAGTTGAGGTCCTACTTGTTTGAAACTCACTTCCTAGTTCAGACAGACCATAAGCCCCTCTTGTGGCTCAATCAGATGAAGGGTGAAAATCCCAAACTGCTCAGGTGGTCCATTTCCCTACAGGGGATGGAATTTACAGTGGCGCACCGCCCAGGGACTGACCATGGTAATGCAGATGGTCTCTCCAGGTACTTCCACTTAGAACATGAAGACTTATCTGGTCAAGGTTAGTTTAATGTCCCTGCGTTTGGGGGGGGTTGTGTAGGAGAGTAGGGTCTGCTATCCTATGGTCACCCCAAATTTTTGCTTTTTGCTTCACTGGTTTTGGACTACTGAGGCTGTGGGCCTGCTAATCAGACCCCCAGCCTGCTGTTCTCTCTCTAAATTATTAATACATGTGCTATAGGTACATACCACAAATTGGAAATGGACTCCTTGTCAGCCCCTGTACCATGCACTATAGGTGCTCAGGGCATAGGTGCCACCAAGGCCTACCAGGGGCTGCAGCATATCTTTTGCCACCCCTGGCTGGTTCTTAAATTGACACAACTGGCTGATCACTCAGCTGGGGCAAGGTGGTGTAATCACCTCTTGCTTAGATATAGTATACCTATATCTAAACCTATATCTGGACACATATAAACCCATGAGTCACTCCTATGGAAGGCCTTATCAATCCTGGAGGCAGAGTGCGTGGTTTATGTGAGATGGAGCTCTAGCATGAGCTGAGCCTGTCTGCAGCCGTCGGGAACCAATCCCTAAGCTGTTTCAGGATAATGCCATACCATATACTATTAAGTGCATTATAATCCTCGCGGTTATATAGCAACGTTGGTTTGGCTTTATCAAAACATGTCGTGTAAGGTTTCATACGATTTGGAATACTATCCCCTCGCCAGTTCTGGCGACGGGGATAGCATTCCACCCCTCTAGAGGGGTAAGACATGTTACTTTACTGAAATGCGGTTAATTTCTAAAAGGGCCTCAGATCCACAAAATGGATGCTTCTGCCACAGACACAAGTCTGACCCCCTGAAGCTGACCGAAACTCAGCCAAAGGGGCCTGGACAAAGTTTTTCCTGTCGCAGGGAGGTGTCACACCCCCCCAGACAGGAGATAGTGGATTGTAGCAGGGAGGTTTGAAAGAAACCAGACACTGTATGGGGAGCACAAGGCTGCCCCTTGCAAAATCCGGTCAAACCGGTTCTGGGGCACACCAGCCCCAGTCCGAGCGCGTCCTGGATCAAAGGAAAGGGGTGTATCCACCCCCTTCCTGGGTCCCACCCATAGGAGGGGACATAGCAGGTAATCCAGCCCCCCAGATTCGAATAAGAGTGGGAGCAGTGCCAATGCACTTCAGATTATCCTGATGAAACATAAGAAACGAAACTCTGGACCCTTCGACATCCTACTCAACGTAGAAGACTGAAGAATCTCCCTTGTGGTCAAGGAGTGACCACCCTGTGCAAACAGGCACCATCCAGCACCTCGACGTCTGCTTTGTTGCAGTTCCCGCCGGAACTCGAGCGACAGAGATCAACGAGATCAAGCTTACCTGCCTTCTAACAGCCCGATCCACAGTCCCTGCAGAGCTGAGACCCGTGGAGGCGACCGGAAGCGTGGGGCACGCCATCTTGGAAAGACTATGAGATGCTGACCGTGCAGCCCACGAGTAACCCTCGAAGCTGTACACCGGGGTTTGAGAAGCCCCAACCCTGAGCCACTCATGCACCGAAGTTCAGCCCTCCACACTCGACGAGTGCTGCGTGGGGCCCTTCTGCTTCTTTTGGCTCAACGCATTGGCCAGTCCCTTGCCAGCTGGCTTGTGGCCCCTGTGCCAAAGAAAAACGAAATACAACTTGTGATTCTGGTTGCTCCAGATTTGCACCAGCTCCCCTGAAAAGGAGCCCCCACTCTGACCTTCCTGGTTTGAGTGAGAAGCAATCTTCCAGTTCCGCGTGGATTGCTTTTGCCAAGTGTTGTTTGCTCCAAACTTGAAGCCGACAGCGCCGACGGCGAGAACCTTTGTGGGACAGTTTGTGACCTGCTCCTGGACTTCGTAGATGCCCCAGAGCCCACGTGACAGGGGAGAGAAGCTCCTCAAAAACTACCTGATTGCGCCCGACATTGCCTGGTTCCATCCTGGTTCCACCCTGGTCACTGCTGAGTGACCCAGACTCTGTCCCCTCTGCTTTCAGGTACTTTTCGACTTCGATCCACCCTTGGATCCCACCGGACACTTCTCCTTCACAGCGCCTGCAGCCTCTTCAGCTCCAAGCACCAAGAACCAGCGTGACGAAACCCGACACTACTTCGACCCTGTGCACCCGCTTCCTGTGGGTGAGGTAACATTGCAACGCCGGTGTTCCCACACTGGTACACACCTCTAGGGTCTGTGTCTTAAGTTTTGTCTTTCTAGGTTCAGCGGAAGTGTCCTAAAACTCTATTTGCTTAACTTTTACGCACCATTGACTTGCATTGGTGCATGCGTGTGCTTTCAGCACTGCACCCGAATCCCGCGGGCTTTTCCCGACTTCAGCATTGCTTGTCCCGACTGCTCCCAGCGATTCCCTAGGCCCTAGGCCTAACCACTGTTCGATTGGTATCTCTTATACCACTTTTTTAATATATGGTCTGAGTGGCCCCTCGCCCTCATCCATAATTGTGCAACTTTGTATGTTATACTGTGCTTTTGATTTAACGCTTGTGCCCCTTTGTTCATAAAGAATACTGGGGATTGTGTTTAGTAATAAATACATATATTTTTATAATATATACTTGTGTGGTGTCCTTTCATTTGATATTACAGGATTGTATGTGGTAAAACAGCTCGCTTAACACGACCTCTTAAGTTAAGCCTTTAAGGCTGCTTAGTCCATGCTACCCCTAGGATAGCTTGTCTAATAAGGTTGACTTACAACCAGACACCATAAGGGTTGTTTGGACTGATACAAGGTGGTTCCAGAATTGGAAACATCATATATCAGGCCAACTTCTCACAACATCATAAACATAAAGCCTGTTTTCAGAGCCAACCCTTTTGCCAAACACTTGTTCATTTGGTTTTCAAATTCTTATTTTTACTTCACATTCGGATCCGTAGATCCGTTGCAGGTCCCCAACTTAAAGCACACATTCAGTGCAAGACACCACATTTGTGATTTAGCGACGGATCTGTGTATCTGTTACCAGCCAAAGCACACATTCCATACAAAACACCAATACATTTAATACAGTTGGTGTGGCTGTGTGAGTCTTTGAGTGGGAATGTGAGTGTGTGACTGGGTGTGTAACTGGCTGTGTGGGTGAATGCTGGTGTGGGTGTGTAAGTGAGTTTCTGAGTGGCTGAGGGTGAGTGCTGGTGTGGGTGTGTGAGTGACTGGGTCTGTGAATGGCTGTGTGAAAGGCTATATGGGTGTGTTAGTGGGTGTGCAAAAGTGGTTATGTGGGTGTATGAGTCAGTGTGTAAGTGGCAGTATGGGTCCTGTCAATGGGTACCTGACTGCGTTGGTCTGTGAGTGGCTGTGGGAGTGACTGTATGGGTTTATGAGTGGGTGTGTGAGTGGTTACATGGGTGTTTGAGTGGATATGTGAGTGCCTCTATGGGTTTCTGGCTTGGTGTGTGAGTGGCTGTATGGGTCTGTGAGTGGCTGTATAGGTTTGTGAGTGGGTGTATAACTGGTTATGCAGATGTTTGAGTAATTATCTGGGTGTGTGAGTGGGTATGTGAGTGGCTGTATGGGTATGTGACAAGGTGTATAAGTAGCTGCATGGGTCTGTGAGTGGGTGTGTGAGTGAGTGTGTGAGGAAATGTATGAGTGTGTGAGTGGTTATCTGGGTTTGTGAGCACCTGTGTGAGTGACTGGGTGGGTCTGGGACTGGGTGAGTGAGTGAGTGGCTGTTTTGTTTTGTGAGTAGGTATGTGAGTGGCTGTATGTGTGTGTGAGTGGGTGTGTGACTAGCTGTATAGGTATGTGAGTATGTGAATGGTGTATTGGTATGAGAGTGGTTTCATGAGTGTCTGTGTGGGTATGTGAGTGTGTGTATCAGTGTGTGAGTGGCTGTTGTGGTGAGTGAGTGGTGTGTGAGTGGCTATATGGGTGTGTGAGAGGGTGTATGGTTCGGTGAGTGGGTGTGTGAGTGAGTGTATGGGTGTGTGAGGGTTATCTGGGTGACTGAATGGCTGTGTGAGTAGTTGTATGAATCTGTGATTGGGTGAGTGTGTGGCTGTATGAGTGTGTGAGTGACTGTATGGGTCAGTGAATGGGTGTGTGAGTGACTATGTGGGTGTGTGAGGTTATCTGGGTGCATGAGTGGTTGTATAGGTCTGTGAGTGGCTGCATGGGACTGTGGCTAGGTGTGCAAGTAGCTGTAAAGGTCTGTGGGTGGGTATTTGAGAGAGAGGGTGTGAGAAACTGCATGGGTGTGTAAGTGCTTCTGTGAATTTGCAAATGGTTATGTGAGTGTGTGACTGGGTGTCTGAGTGGGAGTGGGAGTGGCTGTGTGGGTTAGTGCTGTTGTGGGCTGATTTGATAATTAAAAGCTGGGAAATATTTGGCAGTTAAATCAATCAATGACAATTCGAAAGGTAAGGACTTAATTATGCAATCAGAGGCAAAAGTGTGTGACTGGGTGTATCTAATGTATATTCTTTGTTATCTTCCATAAGCACATTATGTCACTTGTTTCACTAAAGTCACGTTCTTCTTTTTTATATTTGTGTTACCATTTATGTATGTGACAGCCATAAATGAACTTGAATATTAAAAATAATACATACAAGTTTTGAAAAAAACTGATGTTTCACCTTTGGTGTGTTTTGATCTGTTTTGATCTTTGTTTCTGTCTAGATTAATGATTAGACCATTCTTTTAGCATCCAGTGTCATTTAGGACAAATATGGTTCATAAGTGAACAGTTCTACTAAGCACTGCTTGCACCCAACAGAACCCACTGTAGTTTATATTGCTCATACCCTGGTTTGGTGGAACACTAGGTTTCCCCCATTATCCTTAATGGGCCATCAACATCTCAGTCATACCCAACCATTCTTGCGTCACCTCAAAGTTCTGGTCCTTTTTACAATTGAGGCGTTTTGCACTAGAACTCACTGTTATCAAACATTCATGCTCTTTCTCTTTCCAAGCATTCCCTTTAGCACTGGAAGGTTACTTTCTTCAACTCTAAAGGAGGAAGTGTCTATTGCCCTTCTCTGTAGTGAATATGTAACTTTAATGAAAAACCAAAGTGGATGATGGACGGAGCGTTGACAATACAAACACTCACCCCCAGTCAACTGATCTGGGTTTAATCCATCACCGTTCTTTAGCTCACTCCGCCACCCCAGTTCAGACATGGCTATATGCAAATCAGTCTGACCCTGTGCCTCATGGGAACAGTCCAGCCCGAACTGCCAAGCCATGTCTTCCCTGGACCGGAATCAAGCTTCCCAGGACCGGTTTCTGGCATTACAGCCGTCTTCAGCCGGGCTTGCTTGAATCCAGTGGCAAAGTGAGCAAGGGACTCACGTCTGAGCATACCCTGCCAACTTAGGGCGAACAAAGAAAAACCAAAGTGGATGATGGACGGAGCGTTGACAATACAAACACTCACCCCCAGTCAACTGATCTGGGTTTAATCCATCACCGTTCTTTAGCTCACTCCGCCACCCCAGTTCAGACATGGCTATATGCAAATCAGTCTGACCCTGTGCCTCATGGGAACAGTCCAGCCCGAACTGCCAAGCCATGTCTTCCCTGGACCGGAATCAAGCTTCCCAGGACCGGTTTCTGGCATTACAGCCGTCTTCAGCCGGGCTTGCTTGAATCCAGTGGCAAAGTGAGCAAGGGACTCACGTCTGAGCATACCCTGCCAACTTAGGGCGAACAAAGAAAAACCAAAGTGGATGATGGACGGAGCGTTGACAATACAAACACTCACCCCCAGTCAACTGATCTGGGTTTAATCCATCACCGTTCTTTAGCTCACTCCGCCACCCCAGTTCAGACATGGCTATATGCAAATCAGTCTGACCCTGTGCCTCATGGGAACAGTCCAGCCCAAACTGCCAAGCCATGTCTTCCCTGGACCGGAATCAAGCTTCCCAGGACCGGTTTCTGGCATTACAGCCGTCTTCAGCCGGGCTTGCTTGAATCCAGTGGCAAAGTGAGCAAGGGACTCACGTCTGAGCATACCCTGCCAACTTAGGGCGAACAAAGAAAAACCAAAGTGGATGATGGACGGAGCGTTGACAATACAAACACTCACCCCCCAGTCAACTGATCTGGGTTTAATACATCACCGTTCTTTAGCTCACTCCGCCACCCCTGTTCAGACATGGCTATATGCAAATCAGTCTGACCCTGTGCCTCATGGGAACAGTCCAGCCCGAACTGCCAAGCCATGTCTTCCCTGGACCGGAATCAAGCTTCCCAGGACCGGTTTCTGGCATTACAGCCGTCTTCAGCCGGGCTTGCTTGAATCCAGTGGCAAAGTGAGCAAGGGACTCACGTCTGAGCATACCCTGCCAACTTAGGGCGAACAAAGAAAAACCAAAGTGGATGATGGACGGAGCGTTGACAATACAAACACTCACCCCCAGTCAACTGATCTGGGTTTAATCCATCACCGTTCTTTAGCTCACTCCGCCACCCCAGTTCAGACATGGCTATATGCAAATCAGTCTGACCCTGTGCCTCATGGGAACAGTCCAGCCCGAACTGCCAAGCCATGTCTTCCCTGGACCGGAATCAAGCTTCCCAGGACCGGTTTCTGGCATTACAGCCGTCTTCAGCCGGGCTTGCTTGAATCCAGTGGCAAAGTGAGCAAGGGACTCACGTCTGAGCATACCCTGCCAACTTAGGGCGAACAAAGAAAAACCAAAGTGGATGATGGACGGAGCGTTGACAATACAAACACTCACCCCCCAGTCAACTGATCTGGGTTTAATCCATCACCGTTCTTTAGCTCACTCCGCCACCCCAGTTCAGACATGGCTATATGCAAATCAGTCTGACCCTGTGCCTCATGGGAACAGTCCAGCCCGAACTGCCAAGCCATGTCTTCCCTGGACCGGAATCAAGCTTCCCAGGACCGTTTTCTGGCATTACAGCCGTCTTCAGCCGGGCTTGCTTGAATCCAGTGGCAAAGTGAGCAAGGGACTCACGTCTGAGCATACCCTGCCAACTTAGGGCGAACAAAGAAAAACCAAAGTGGATGATGGACGGAGCGTTTGGTTTTGCTATGTAACTTTAATGGCCACATCATTTCTTCCTTATAAATGTTCTAGAATTAATTAGGTATGTTTTAGCCAATTATAGTTTCACAACTGGTACAACTAATTCATAGAACCACCACTATTGACCTAATTTTTATCAACCAACCCACACTTTGTGATCCATGTGCCATCATCACTGCTTTTTAAAAAGTTCTGATTTAAATGTTTTAAACAGTTTTTTATTGATATTTCAGACACCACTACACAGTACAGTTTTACACGAACCAACTGAGTATACGACATCCAACCTCACTACACGTGTACCCACATTTTATCAAAGCCCATCAGTCTGTGAACGAAATGTTAATGCTGCTAAATAGATACATACATAAACTCTATAAGTAAAAGGGACCTAGGTGATCTAGTTTGTCACATTGGAGCACGTATGCAATAGCGACAACTAAAGTAACCCGTAGCCATAGTAATTCGATCTGACTCAATGCAGTTGAATGAAGCAGTGTTGGTGCTTAGAAAAATCCCAGTTAGAAGGAGGTCAACGGGGTCTTTCTCCACTAGAACCCGACATTTCCACAACATTAGCATGTAGTCTATAAGCTTCCAATTAATGACAATAACTGTATAACCACTTTGAAATATTTTGCTTGCTTGAAAGGGTTTTTGCCATTGTGTTAGTCAAATACTCACAACTACATTACTGGAGTAGAATAAGTGATAGTAGCTAGCAGAGAAGCCAAGGTCAAAACTAGATTTTTCCTCTTGAGGTCACAGCTATGTTCCCATGAAAACATGCACTGATTGTGGTGTGTGCCTTCAAAGCAAAGTGTAACATTGTAAGATTGTGCACCTCTGGCCTTCAGAACCATTCTATCATCATTGCAATGTCCAAATGTCCACCCAGACCACCTACCCTAGGTAGCACCTAACACTCCTAAAGTGTACAACCCCATTCCAGATTCCCCTAATATGACACAAATATAGCACAGCTAGAAAAACTGTTTTTTTACAGTTTGTGTTACCCTGCATCACACACTAAAAAGGGTACAAGTATGTTCCTACAAAGTTGAATTTATGGCGCCACCTCCAGGACTCGATGATGGAGCACAGTAAACAAATGGATGTCATTTAGGGGTCGCCAGGGGCCACTATAGCGACAACTGGCATGCCCCTTATGACTGTCACCGTCTTTGCGACCCCTAGCATCAGAAATGGCAAAATCAGTGGCAGGAATAGAAGCAGCTCTTCTTTTTGGACACCGGTGGGGGCTTCACTCACCTGTTCTTTGTCCACTTTTTTAATGATACTAATAGTGAATAATAGTACATTATTCACTATTAGTTTAATACAAAAAATGGAGTATAAATAGCTGGAATATGACTTCTCTGGCAGCTTAGGTGAATAAAAAAATGCTTTTAAATGTATGTATGTTGTGTGCGTATTTGCAGTTTTGAGTGTGTTTAAGCAAGAGAGAGTGTGTGTATGTGTGAATGTGTGTGCATATGTAGGCAGAGCGTGTGTGTGTATGTGTGTGCGTGTGTATGTGTGAATGCGTGTTTATGTGTAAGCATGTGTATGTGTAAGTGAAAGTGAAGGTCAAGGGCATGTGAAGTCACTTCCGCTACCCCTGGCATTTTGGTGAATTGACGTCTATGAGTACGCAAAGCAAAAATCTGTGTCTATCATGTAAACAATGCATGGCATAAATAAATAAAAATGCTTACATGGATCCAGGACTCGTACTGCTGCAGATAGAAGGAAAGACCCAGGTCCTGATCAGTTACAAACTGGTCACAGTGCTTAATTTGTAAAATAATAAGTACCACAGCCCTGACCAGGAGGGCATTTCAGCTTGCACCACCCATCGCCCCTGTCATCGCTGCCGAAGCAACTACTAACCATCTCTCTCACCTGCGAGTGCAACATTTCAGATTACTCCAGGTTCCCAAAGCCAAAGGAATAGCTCGGGAGGCAGGTATTAGTAATTTTTTATTTACATTGTATTCATAAACAATTGTTGTACTGCTCATCTCTAAATTAGATGAGCAGTGCCACCATGTGACAGACTGTCCTAAGTGCATTGCTTACAATTAAATACTGGTTCTGAGCACCAGAAACCACCAGCTCAGTTTAAGCACTGCCAAGAGCCAAAGGAGAGTTTTACAGTCAAAGAAAAGATAGCACCACAAAAATGAACAGGGAAGAAACTTACCAAGAAAGAAACTAGGCAGAGAAATCAACACTAAAGGTAAATCATCTTAAGAACAAAAAGGCACTAGTCCACAAATCTATGTAAAGAGACAAACAGTGATAAAGGCACTGGGGGAGGCTGATTACTTAACACAATAAGCAACTTTAAATGTATGGGCTAAGAGGATACTTTAATTCTGGCACAGGTAACTAGCAATGACTGCAAAATGAACACCTTGTGTTATACCCTACTTACTTGTATAACATGTACTCTAGCCCTGCTGCCTCTAGCTGCTCAGCCAGAGTGTGAGTTGGTCCTAGAATGTTGGTGTGCCTGTGATGCGTGGAATGCCTGGGTGTCTGAGTGGGATGAAAGTTGACAGTTAAAGATGGGCTGAGCAGCTAGGCAGGCTGCTCCTGGTGGGGCTGGTACCACACTAGGCTGGCTGGAGTCAAGACAGATGTAATCTGAACTGAAGACTTAATAAAGAAGACTTAAATGTACATACTGGCTCCTGGTGTCTTTCTACATAGGACACAACAACCTGGCAATACAATAAACAGTTTTAGGAAGCAAGTAACTAGATTACAGTACAAATATTGGTAGCATCAGTACTGTGAAAGTTCAGGAACAGGGATACAGCTTCTTGAAATTGAAGCTGCACAAAACCAAAACAAGGACATCCTTTGAATTTTCAAGTGCACAAGAGCTACCTTCATAGCACGCAGTGAGCACTGCAATCATGCAGTTTCACGGTCTGTACTAAAAATGACCTGGACAGGAAACAGGCCCACCAGGGGCTCAAGCAAAGGAGTAAAGAATCAACAAACTCTAGGGAATGAGCATTGTTGATTAGTTGATTGCAGCTGAAATCCGAATGACATCTATGAGAATTGACTTTAAACACTGCCTCTTCTAACATACACCTTTTATCCACCATATGATGGTGCCTTCAGATTGGTGGTAGAAGTTCTGTAATCCAGCCGTGGCTGGGGCTGGGTGTTGCTTCAGTCTGGCCCTGGAAATATTAATGAAGACTACATTACAGAAGAAGACATTCTTTCACCTTGTGATTACCAAATGACATTGCCAATACTCAACAGGCAGCTTCACAGAAGCACTTCACTTGAAGTCACAGTACAAAAATGCCAAACTCCAGTGTCCTCTTTCAGCCCTAACCATGGACTATGACAAGCTGAGCCCTAAAAGGACACAGAGCAAGGAGCATCTCCTCTCATCACCCATTTCTGATAAACATGACGGAGACGCTAAACTGGATGCAACCAAAGGGATGTAAATGTAAATGTAAATGTATTTCGATTTATATAGCGCACGAATCACCCAGGGGTCTCAAGGCGCTTGCTTAGAGAACCCGTCCTGGTATTCCCCTGTGAGATACCCCGGCAGGGTATTCACAAGGTGAAAGCCAGGCATCCCGCCGCGAGGGACCGTAGTGGAGATTAAGCAAGCTATTGCCCAGAGTCGCAGAGTGTGACCCCGTGAGTCGAGTAGGCACCGGAGCGAGAATTGTCGAGTCCGTGGAATTTTTGAGCCCGAGACCCGCCGAGGCGGGGAATCGAACCCTGGTCCACGGCTGATCTCAGCTTCCAGGTCTGCCGCCTCTAACCACTGAGCCACGCTTCTCCACAGGGATCTGTATAGAAGTGATGAGCTGAGGTGATAGGAAGGTTAGAGACTTCTAAGAACTACTTCTCCTCACTCTTGATGCTAATGTTGGATCCACAAAATCAAAGTATTCATTCCTTCTTTGCCACTTTACATATATTGTCTAATCTGGGGAACATCGATTTGGTGCTCTCCAAAGATAAATGTGAATATAAAAAAAGGCTTATTACAAGGCACTAAGTAAAACGTAACATAGTGTACATTGAAAAGTGCAAGCGCAGTTGTGCATTATCTTAGACAAGTTCAAAAGACTCTAACTGATACAGTAAAGATCCAACTTCTAACTAAATACAAAGTTACCCGGAGTGATGAGATGTATAGGGGGTCCCCCTAGTCCTTAAATAGTTTTTTCCACAATCTGATGGCGCCTGAAAAGAAAATATCGACCCCAAAACAAATCATTGGGGAGGGTAAAGTTTGTAAAAATAGCAGTGAAATTATATTTTTATGCCTCAAAACTGAACACATTTCACAGAAAAATGTAAAATTCAAAATGTCCTGTTCTGAAAAATCATCACAAGGGCAAGGTTTCAGGATGCCTGTCTTTGAAAATCTCTACTGGACATTAGGAACCAGTGTATGGAGTTAAGTCTGAATCTGGTCAATATAAAACGGTGGTGAGCATAATGACATTTGACAAGTAGGGTTCCCCACTCAAGCTCATTGTCAGGAGTGTGTGATGCATTGTGGGTTTCTTAAGTTCCCTATCTTCCCTGTTCCCAAGCCGCCTGACCAAAAACATGTCCCTAATAGCCTGCACATCACTTGGGCGCAAAGATTAGGATTAGTGAATAAATCCGAGCAACCTAGACTCGTCAGCTGCCCCTGGACATATCCTAGCCATGGAATGCGCAGGGCGCCTTCAAGAGCACTACAGTCCTTAAGTATGTGCTGGTTCAGTGTAGAAGCAGAACATGGCAAGATTCTCACCGAGAGTATTATTGGTGCCCCAGCGATGTGGTCGAATATATAGCCCACTCCTAACTCCTCATGAATAGTGAATAATGGGGTACTTCTCGGAACGGCAAGAAGTTTACAGAAAAATATATTTTCTATGGCCTATAGTTCACTAACGTCTTTGTAACCCCACACGTTGCAACCATAGCTTACCATAGATATGCATTTTTCTTTAAATACATTCAAAAGTGCGGGAACAGGTCTTTAGGGAAAATCCAAAGTGGCGCCAACCACCTTAACCAAGGTAATCTTTTTGAGACAGAGGAGAACATGGCGGCCGGCTAGTGGTAAGCCGCGGGAGAGCTCAGCGTGTGCCACAGAAGGGAAAGAAGCCTTTGGATCAACAATGTTGTTAGTAGGTCGGGGATGGTATTAAGGTATTAAATTTGGACACCTTACTGCCGAGCCGCCGGGATTCTGTGTAGCTTTTCTTCATTTTCCAGGACGGACAACCTCGGGTGCAATTGCAGCAGGAGGATCGGAGCTGCGTTGGGTGAGGGCTGTGTTGGAGGTGCTCAGCGGTCAATGCGCAGCCTCCAGAATCTCCTTCTGGGCAGATGAGGTAGTGGCAGCGGGGGTTGCGAGGCTGGAAGCAGGAGAGGTGCTTGGTGCTCCGGCGCAATCACAGGGGAGCAGGTATCGTGAGTTTTAGTTTCTGCTGCTGATCAGCCTCTCCAGCCCCTTCAGAAAACAGTTTGCAGAAAGGCAGATCAAGGAGACATACAGCTGAAGAGAGCTGCGGGTGAAGGAAATCAGGTGAAGGGTATGTTGGGGGGGGCAAGGGCTGACTCGATATACCCTGAGAAGTGCGTGGAGAGCGAGAGCGTTGCTGGGGGAGAGTGCTGGAGAGGTTTTGGGGGAGAGTGCTGGAGAGGTTTTGGGTTCCGAGAACACTGGGGGTGTCAGACTTGTGGTGATTAGAAAAGGGAGGCAAGGAGGGGGGACAGAAAGACACTAGTCCATCTGCTAGTAAAAAGTCATCGTCATCTAAACAAGTAAGTAAAAAAAACAAAGTTTTAAAGACTAAACAGAAAACAGACAAACAGAAGAAGGTAGACCAACAATTTAAGGTTACTCCATCCCTTAGAACCTATTTCAAGGTGCTGCTTAAAACACTATTATTAAGTGAGTGCAATAAAGCTGGTATGGCACAATTAGTAAATACGGATTCGGTTTGTAAGCTTACGAACAAGGAGAAGTCAGACTCTCTGGTAGATTCGGACCATGCAATTTTCTCAGACATATTAAATCCAAATCCCTTCCAACCTTTAATGAAAGAGGTTTCATCTGCTCCAACCATAGAGGAAGGAGGAGAAAGTGCTCAGGTGACATCATCTAGTAGCAAAAGTACCCCAACCCCAAGCCCTAGCCCTAGCCCAAGCCCTGACCCCAAGCTACTCAGGAGGAGAAACGTCCTGAAGGAGAAGGAGAAGGAGAAAGGGGATGGAATTTTAGAAAGAGAGAAGCCTTCGTAGGTTACCTCCTGGAGGTTCTTTCCTCTGAGATTAAATCAAGGTTTGAAGTGTCAGAGTTAAACCAAAAGGAAATAAGGTTAGCCTGTGAAAACCTGGAGAAAGAATTAGGGGGCAGATGTATCAAGCGTTTTTTTTTGTCGCAAACGCAGCAAATCGCGAAATAGCAGCGTTTGCGACAAGAAAGACGGGAAATGCGATGTATTAAAAAAATTGCATCGCAAAATTAGGGAATCGCAAAATTTGCGATTCCTTAATTTTGCGCTACCATTTAAGGAATCGCAAAAAACGATTCCTTAAATGGTACTTAAGAAAGAAGAAAGTTTTGCGATTTCACTCTAAGAAATCGCAAATGACCACCAACTTGTAGTTGGTGGTAATTTGCGAATTCTTTTACAAATGCACTTTTGCAATTTGTAAAGGTGGCATGTGATGCTCATACATGCCCTTAGGGCATGTATGTACGCCATATGCGCACACATGTCAATTTCAGGGGTCCAGCAGGGTGTCCTCAAGACACCCTTGCACCCTTGAAATTATTCTCAATTTGCAATTAGCAAATTGAGAATCGCAAATTGAGAATAATTTCACATTCATTCCTATGGGCCTCCTGGCCCATAGAAATGATTGGGAAATTATTCCTTAATTGCGATTAGCAATTTGCTAATCGAAATTAAGGAATTTTAAGAAATCGCTAAAAAATAGCGAACTTTTTACATACATACCATTTTGCAATTCTCAAATAGCGATTCCTTAAAAATCGCTATTTGAGAATCGCAAAAGGGTATCTTGATACATCTGGCCCCAGATGATCTAACAAGTAGGACAGTGGCTCTGGAGAAATCTGTAAGTAATCTCAAAGGTACTGTGAAGGTTAACAGGGCAGAGATTGAAAGCTTAAAATTGAAAGAGCAAGAGCCGCAAGGTAGACTGGAGAGAGTGGGAAATGTCCACAAGCAAAACAACTTGAGGAATTTGAAAAGGCCAGAAGGGAAGGAGGGAGGAGACATTAAGGTATTTTGTAATCGAACTGATCAAAAACGAATTGCAACTGGAAGAGTCGACACAGGATATTACCACGGAAATTCAGAGGGTTCACAGAGATCCTTTTAGGTTACATACTAACAGAACTAAGCCAAGAAGAATACTAGTGAACTTCCTTACTTACACGTTAACAGAAAAAAATGTGTTGAAGGCTCTAAGCAAGAGAACTTTGGATAAGGATGGAGCTAAGTGCGAAATTAGGTCAGATTTGTCAAACCTCACCTCCAACCGACAATGGGAACTAGGAAAGAGAATTGATCCATTAAAGAAATTGGGAGCTACAATTCAGCAAAAATTCCAAGCGGTCTTGAGAGTGATGTTGAACAATAAAATGTTTAACTGCCGATCGGTTAGGGAAAAAGATGAATTCATTGAGAGTAGGGAGTCTGGGGTCTGAGCAATTTGAATAAACCCGGCTTTATATATTTTTACACTTTATATTTGGTTTCCTTACTTCCCTTTTTCTTGCAACAAATTTAGGGCACCCTCGGGGGTCTCCCATTAGGCGTGTGCCATGGTGAGTCAGGTATGGGTACTCCAAGAGGGGTATAGGGGTATAGGGGTATAGGGGTTAGGGTCACAGGGTGGGGAGCATGTTGGAGAATACAAAAAAGAATTGTCCTCAGGAGGGGCAGTAAGTACACTCACTTAGTCAGAATAGGAAATGGGTAAGAGACAAAAAGTTGGTATAAAAATCTTTATCTTTGAATGTTAATGGTTTATGGGTAAGGGGTAGACGGGAAAGGCTACTGCACTACATAAAGGATTGCTTGGCGCAGGTGATAATCTTACGGGAGACACATTTAACAGAAAAAGAGTGTCTAGAGGTTTTCAAGGCAAACAATTGGGTGCAACAGGTAGTCTACACAAAACAATCTTTTGTCACCAAGGGGGTGGCCATCTTGGTAAAACATGATGCGAAAATTACTACAAGCGAAAGTGCCGGAGATAATGCAGGAAGATGGGTTATTGCCAAACTTAGGGTTTTGAGGCAAGCTCTTACATTGGTTGGCTACTATGGTCGAAATCAAGATGATATTACTCCCCTTGAGGAAGTTTTATCCGAGTTATTAAACTTCCTGGATCCAATCATTACGGCAGGAGATTTTAATGTAGTTCTTGATAATGTTCTTGACAGATCCACAAACAGCAGAGCTGCAGTAAATCCAAAAATGGCGAGACAAATAAGGCGAATCATGGGGGAAATGGGCTTGTGATATTGGGCGCCAGAGGGCAAGATTACAGAGAGGTTACACATATAGTAATAGGAAATACCGCCACTAATCAAGAATAGGTTACTTTATAACTGAAACAAATTTAAAGAATGTTGTACAGGACATTCAACATACTTGTGCACATCTTTCAGACCACTCAGCAGTATTGTTAGAGTTAAACATTACTGTGAAGAATACTTAAACTAGGTGGACATTGGACCGCACTCTGTTAATGGAGGAGATGATAGTGGAGCTATTAAACAAGGAAACAAAAGATTTGTTTTAAATCAATCTAGGTTCTCCTTTGATAGGGGTGGTTTGGGACGCATATAATGCCTATCTTAGAGGCTGAAATAGTAGCTTATCGGCAGCTAGAAGGAGGACCTATCGAGAAAAAGTTACAAAGTTGAAGGAGCAAATCTTTGAATTAGAAAAGAAACTGATTATCCCAAAGTTAGAACAGAAAATCCTCCAGGAATTAATGATAGAAATCACAGAGGCCAACATAATTTAGTAAATGTGATAGAAGGCAGAGTTAAAAAAAAAAGATGGGAGGCCAGTAGGTTAGCTCACTTTGAATATGGAGAGAGTTGCAGCAAATTGTTGGCATGGGAAATCAAATGGGATTAGGTGAAGAACACTGTTAAACAAATCAAATGAGAGCAAACGGGGGCCGTGTTGAGCAGCAAAAAGGAGATCGAGAAAACCTTTCACAGGTGGGAGACTGGCTAAAACAGGAGCATCTTTAGATTCTTACAGAAGAAAAGAGCAGCGCTCTAAACTTGAAAATAAATATAGGGGAAGTTGAACAAGTTCTTAAAGATGGGAAACGGGGGAAAGCCTCCGGCCCTGATGTGTTACCACATGAAATATATAGAGCACTGGCAGGTACACTAGCTCCAATATTAACGGAAATGCTTATTGAACTATTCCTGAGAGATACCAGGTTGTCAGAGTCTTGGAAGGAGGCCACTATCACCTTAATTCTTAAGCCTGGGAAAAATGCAAATAACTGTGACGCATATAGACCGATCTCGCCATTAAATTGCGATTATAAAATCTTTACGATAATTTTAGCGGGAAGGTTGAATGAGGTCATGTCATATCTTATTCATGAGGATCAGAAAGGATTTATACTAGGCAGATATTTAAAAGAATTGACATATGCGTTGGTGGACTCTATAGATTTAGCTACCACACATGAACTCCCCCTTGCAGGAAATGTGCTAGACGCCACAAAAGTGTTTGATCGAGTCAATGAGTCTTTCTAGAAACAGTTCTGAAATCTTTGAATTTGAGAGTTAACATTTGTAAAACACTCGCTGGGATCTATGCCTTTCCAGTGGCAAGGGTGTTGGTGAATGGTTCATTGACAGATCCTCTGAAAATAACTAGAGGTACGAGGTAAGGCTGTCCCCTATCGCTGTAACTCTTTGACTTATACATTGAGCATTTAGCTAGGAAAATTAGAATTGACCTGAGAGCCTGCCTTTTAAGTTCAAGAACTGGGAATAAAAATTAGCTCTATATGCAGATGATCTCTTGATCTATACAACAAACTTGCAGAAGTCTATGAGCCAGCTTATGAAAATAACAGCGGAATTTGGAAGGATATCAGGTTATGAAGTCAACAGTGGGAAGACAGAGATAATAGCCTAGAACTTGGAGGAAGGAGGGGTAACAGTAAAAAAAGAAATGAGGTATTTAGGCATCGTGATATTTCAGAGCTGGCTAAGGTAACTTACGAGCAAACCAAGAAAGAAGTCTATAACCTGATGGGGAGTTGTCCGCATCTCCTGTTAACAATATTCAACCGGGCAAATTTGCTAGAAATGTCTATCCTGCCAAAATTTACTTTTCTTTATTATTCCATTCCGCTTCCTTTTAGGAAGGAGTGGTGGGGAAAGGTGCAGGGCTATATCTCAAGGTTTTTTTATGGTCCTCTAAAGGTCCCTGTATAGCATGGAAAAAGTTGGGAAGAAGAAAAGAGAAAGGGGGACTTGTGCTACCCGATTTACAATTCTAGGCTTGGCCTTTCTTTTTGAAAAATGGGAAAATCCTCTTAGATAGGCAGAGGTGTCAGGCATAGGCAGATTATTGTATGAGATTTGATAATATTGGTGGAAAGGTCCATTGAGTCCATAAATAAATAAAAGCATTTAAATGGTTCTGTAAGCCCACTTTGGTACGTGCAAACAGTACTGCATCATCAGCGAAAAAGTAATGCGAGTATTAGTTTTGTGCCTGCACTAGGTATATCTAAACAGGCAGCTGTCAAAGCATCTCCTAAATTGTTGATGCAAAGGGTAAACAGCAGGGGAGCCAAAATGCACCCCTGCCTTACCCCTCTCATGCCCCTCCAAGAGTAGGACAGGCTACCATTTTCTTCAGACCAGGCCAATGCTGTTTTATTGAGATGGGACATTTTAAGAAAACCCACCAAGTCTCCAACCATGCCCAGCTCCAGGAGAATTGGCCAGAACTACGATCTGTTGACACAATCGAACGGCGAGGTTAGATCCATGAAGGTCATATGTGAGCAACTCTTCTTGGCTATAGTGTATATTCCCACTGCAGATTGACACATTGGTCCACTGTCCCTCTGCCCTCCCTAAAACCATATCGAAACTCCAAAATGACATTAAAATTGTCCAGCCAACAGGTTAATTGCTCCAAAACTACGTTCCACATGATTTTAGCAGCAGAGTCGAGGAACGAAATGGGGGCGATAACATGCTGGATTAGCCCTCGCCCCTTTTTAAAAAATTGGTGGGATAATAGCTTTGGACCACAATGCTGGAAAACCACACTTACAGGGCGCGTAAAGACACGTGTCAAGATTTTGGCCCAACTCGGGTGGTGGATCTATAGAGATCAGGGGGGGCACCATCTGGCCCGATGCTTTCCCCCATGCTGTGTCCAAAATTGCTTCACCCACTTCATCAAAGTTAGTTAAAGGTGAGCTTTTAATTCCAGATTCCCACGGCGTGTTAAATGTCTCAAGATCCTTGGGGCCATAGTTCACTACATAATGTTGAACACATCTCTCTAGGATGATGTTGCAATCCAACCTAGAGTTTGCAGAGCTTGAGAAAAAAGGGCTATTTACTATCTCCCAAAACTTAGAACTTTCGGCCTGCACACTAGTCCCTCCCAGGTCTGTCCTCTAATGTGCTTTATCCTCTGCTGGATCACCATTCTATATGCTTGCCTACAAGACCTTATCTTACTCTCATACGAGGGATGCTGCTTAAATGCAGCCACAAGATCTTGTGATATTTTGAAAAATTCCCATCAAACCACCTTTCCCAGATGCTCAATTTGGTCTTCCTCGGGCAGTCACATTTTCGATAATCTGATTAGTTATTTTATTAAAATCAACTAAAACTTGAGTATCCTGTGTCCCACTATCCAGACATAGAGCAAAGTCACTGGATCTTACATTCTCTAAAAAGGACTCAGGTATCACCTAATTTCATTTCAGCCTGTGGGCATGGTCCCTTGTGCTAAAGCGAATATTCGAGAAGGACTTGCCCACTTCCCTGTTTGTGTCTAAATACCAGGCCAGATCTAGTGTGATGGAGTTTGGATCGCTAAAGTTATTCCAGGAAATGTGTACAGCATTAACAGCGGGGAGCAAAGGAGCAGGTGTCATAATAAAATCAATGACAGATGAGTGTCTGCTATCACCCACCACTGTCTGTCCTAAACAGTACAAGTTGTTGTCCTCCAAGAGCTCCTACAGGCAGCAACCTTGATCAGTTTGCTCAAAGTGGGAAGCCATATAGAATGCACTCAAAGACCCTTTCGCAGGGATGCAGTCTAAATGACATAAGTGTACATTAAATTCATCCCAAATTATAATTTGATAGTAAGAGTGCCTCTTCTCTCCATAGTGTGCCATGAAGCATTCTAAGGCAGCAATGTGTTCGATGTCTGAACATCTACAAAAAGAATTATAAAAATGTACTATCATCAGAGAGGTGTTATTTTTAAACACCAGCTTTATTGCCAGGACGTTAGCGGCGTCTGTTTACACCTTGCAGGACGTGCAGGGAAGTTTGAGCAAAACTGAGACAAGAAGACTTTGGCGCGACCTGTCGGTGAGGGGAACGCAACCTCAAAAAGGGAGGAAAAACCATCCATATTTAAAGGATTGCTCTGTATCCCATGTCTCCTGCAAAGCAGCTATGTGACAGTCCCCAAATAAGCCTAACCATCTAGCATCCTCTCCTTTAACTCTCAGGCCCGCGATGTTCTAAGTCATAAACTTTATAGAAGGAATGCTGGGGAGCATACGTTCTGCACAGTTGGGACCTGGGGCAACAAAGTCTAAACGACCCATTAGCCTACGGCTTGGTGATCTAGCCTGTTGTATCGATTGTCAATCAATGTCAATCAGCCCTAATAAGGGTGTAAACCTGTTGTCAGATGGAGGAACACGCTTGCCCAACTCACCCTGTGATGTCCCCAAAGGCCTTGGGGTAGAATGCCCACTACCTCTCAAAAGAGAGGAAGGTGGTGGATAGAAATCGTTAAAGGGAAAATCTTAATTGTAGACCTTACATCCAGAAAATGTTTGCTGTGTACTAAGGCTTTAGTGTATTTTTTTATTTTATTTAAGAGACTTGTAGAGCACACAGCTACCCGGAAAGGGTCTCCCGGCGCTAAAGCAGACAGCTAACAGAGATGCTGAAAAAGAAGAGGATAACATAACAAACTGCCAGATAACATTAACTCAGTCAGGGCAATTGAAGAGCAGGGTCTTCAGGTTCTTACGGAAAGTAAGTAACGAGTGGCAGTTACTGAGAGCTACAGGAAGAGAGTTCTAGAGTTTCGGGCCTAAATAGTGTACATAGAATGCCTTAGATTGTATTTATTTATTTAATTTATTTATTTATATAGCGCCTGAATCGACCCCCGGAGGGGTATCTCTGCGCTTTGGACAGGCAACAAGAGAAGCTAAGACGCAAGAACACAATTAGAAACAGAAAAGAGTGGTCTTAAGGTGCTTTATGAATTGGAGGTGGTCCAGGCATTTCCTCAAATGCAAGGGGAGCTGATTCCAATAAAGAGGGCCAAGGTGGGAGAGTACCTTCCCACCCAGCCTCGCTTTCCTAACTCAGGGGACCAGAAGAAGGGATTTGGATATAAAGCGAAGGGACGTAGAAGGCATGTATGCCGTAAATTCCTTGGTAATATAAGCTGGGCCAAGAATGTAAATGGCTTTATGAACCATACAACAAACTTTAAACTTAACACGCTTGCGTACTGGAAGCCAGTGAAGCTGACGAAGAAGAGGGTGGAAGGCAGTCCCATGGGGGGCATCAAAGACTAGTCGCGCACAGTGTTCTGGACCACCTGCAATCTACAGAGCGAGGACTCATTGGCCGATACCAAGAGGCCATTGCAGTAGTCCAGACAGCTCAGTATGAGTGCCTGCGTCAGAGTCTTCCGAGTTGAGTCAGGAAGCAAGGGAAAGACTCGGTGTAGTAAATCCAGCGTATGAAAGCCGGAGCCCACTGTCTGAGCACTGTGCTCCTTCAAAGTGAGAGCCGGGTCCAGGTGAATGCATAAGTTCTTAACAAGGGACTTAGGGGCAGGGGGAATGCCGAGGTCACCCGGCCAACAATCAGGAGTCAACAATAGAGGAGCATCTCCAAAGAGAAAAATCCCAGTCTTCCCAACACTAAATTAGAGGAAATTACATCTCATCCAATTTGAGATAGCCCTCATACCAGAAGAGAAGGCTGACTGCACAGATGGAGTGAATTTATCAAAAGGAAATAGCAGCTGTGTATCATCGGCGTAAGAAATGGGAATGAAACCACAGGTCCTAAGGAGGTTGGCGAAGGGAGCAACATAGATATTAAACAAGGTGCGGCTGAAACAGGAGCCCTGAGATACTCCCTTGGTCAGTTCCATAGACGCCGAATGATACGGGCCAAGAGTGACGGTCTGGGAAAGAGAGGATAAAAAACTTGTCATCCACTGGAGGGCAGAGTCTCTAAATCCAATCTTCTCCATTATCCTGAGCAATATCTGATGCAAAACCGTGTTGAACGCGGCAGAAAGGTCCAACAGCACCAGAATCGTAGATTGACTCCTGCCTAAGGTCATCCTGATGTTATCTGTGACTGCTAGCAGGGCTGATTCTGTGCTGTATTTGGGCCTGAAGTCTGACTGGGAACGATCTAAGTTACCAGTGAGTTCGAGATGGTTGGACAGATGTTTGTTAATGTGTTTCTCTAATAATTTGCTCAGGAGAGGGAGAAACAAGATGAAATGGAGATTGGAAAGATCCGTCAGAGGAGCCTTGGTGTTTTTCCGGATAGGCATAACCTGAGCTGCTTTCCATTCCAGAGGAACATGACCCTCTCTCAAAGAGAGATTGAGTAGAAGCTCTATGGAAGGAGACAGTTGACTAGATAGGGAGGCTACGACTTTGGCCGGTATAGTATTTAAGGGGGAGCCAGATTGTACGGTACAAAGCAATGTTTCTACATCTAAAGAGGTCACTGGAGGGAAGCTCTCTAACAACTAGGTGTTTGCTTGTTCTGGCTGGGCGAATGCCATGACAACCGGAGACTGGTTCCCTGATGAGACTATTTTATTGTAGATAAGCTCTATTTTCTGAGAGAAATATTGTGCAATGTCATTACAAAGAGATTGTGATGGGGCCACTAGATTACCACAAGCCTTAGGGTTGATGAAGGACTGAAGGATTCGGTAGCGTTTTGGGGGCATTTCCAGCCTCGGCTAACTGAGATGCGATGTGAGCTTTCTGTGCGGCCTTTATGTTTTTAGGGTATCCAGAGAAAGTAACCACAAATCTTTCTTTATCCCTCTCGTCATGGGTATTACACCAGCGTCTTTCTATGAAACAGTCTCCTGCGAGATTTTTCCTGACCCTGAGCCCACCCAACCCACTCTCCTAGCCATTATGATGTGTGGGGACAAAAGGTGCCCTACTACTACGGAACTGTCACACCAGTGTTTGACCATGTGCATGAGATCTACTGTGGACTCGTTTGCTCCTGTCAAAATATCATCCAAAGTTACTGAATCTGGGGGTATGTATAAGGGGGTGCAAATCACCACACGTGCCGTGGGATGACTACTTAGTGGATGATTGATAGCACTGCCCCCAGTGAGCTGCGACATACCTCTAATAGAATCTGTTTGACTAGGGTCTGTAGGAGCCTGTGTGGTACGATTCGGTCTTGACACCTGGTCACCTCCTCGAGAAGATGACATGATGATGCTGAGTGCATTACCACTGTGCTCTCTGGAAGATCCCCCTAGCATTAAAGCAGTCACAGGTGAGGGCCCAACCTGATGTGTGGATCCCTCAACCGTGGCTGCCACCATACTATTGGGGGCTATAAGGAAATGACATCAAACAGATCTTAGCCTCTATCCCTTCGAGTCGCATCTAGATGGAGGCCAACACGCTTTTCAACAAAGATTAAAGCCTAGGGAATAACATGTCTATTACATTATCTAAGTCAGAGTCTGTAACATGTGTAGCAGGTGAGACCGCCTTCCTTTGCATCAGAGGTGCTCTCTTCCCACCAGCCCTCTTCTTCTTAACTGGAGGTTTAACAAGAGTAGTGTTGTCATCCATATGCGACTCTGTGGCATGCATAGCTGTGGGAGATAAGACTGCTGATGTAGTGCTGGCTGCACCCTCGGGGTGAGTGGGAGGATATAACCATTGGGTACCTCTCTCCAGCTCCAGAGAGAGTCTCCTTTCTGTCAGGGCTATCTCCTTGGAGATAATGCACTGACCATGAAGTTGTCTATGGTGGTAATGATATCTTCCCAGACGTGCCTGTGTTCATCTTCCTTTTTCCCATAATGTCTGAGGCTTGGGGGGCTAAAACTAAAAAGTACTCCTTGCTTAAGATCCTTAGGGAGCAGTAATCGCAACTGGAAGGCACTAGCAATTGGAGTACAGGGCCTATGCACTTAAGAGGGGACCTGAGCCCACAGGATCTTTGGAAAAAAAGAAGACAGTCAAAATAAGATTCAAATGTTAACAGTACCTTGGCAATGGTGAACGAGGAGACAAAGTCAAAAGGAGTGACCCAGCCTTGGTCAGTTGCGGACGGGCGCAGAAGGGCCTGCTCTTCCGCAGGGGCACACCTGGGCACATACCATGCACATCCAGCACTGCGGAACCCACAGCAGAGATTTTAATGGCGCCTCCGGGTGCAATTGAATGTCGTCTTCAGCAACAGCAAGTTCACCTGGGGGCTTGTGGTACACCGCTGCTGCTGCCGATGCGGCGCCGCGGGACCCACCGCAGAGATTTCAAGGGCACATACGGGCTTAATGGCATGTCATTGTCGGCAGCAGCAAGTTCACATGGGGATAGTAGTACGCCCCTGCTGCTGCGGATCCTCAGCTTCTGCCCCATACCATGGGACCCATTGCAGAGATTTCAAGGGCGCCTCCAGGCACAATGGAATGTCATCGTCGGCAGCAGCAAGTTTACCTGGGGCTTGTAGTGCACCCCTGCTGCTGACGATGCTCAGCTTCTCCCCCCATTCATTCATCGTGGTTAGTAAATTTACAAAGTGTGGGGTGCAAAAAAACCACTGAGTTGCATCAAGCAAGTAGCTCAAGTGAGCAATCACATGTTCCTCCACTGGGTTCCAGAAGATGACCCCCAAAAATATTTGAACACACGGGGTAAAATAGTGCATTTCACAGCACACCTTTTCCAAAACCTGGCTAGTAAGCCATATGTTATAAGAAATATTCATGGAATATTCCAGTATGTTCATGTCGACACTGCAGTGAAACAGCACGAGAGGGAGGGGTTCTCTCTTTCCTTAGCAATGTGGTTGAGGGTAGGTCGACCTGGATTATTCTCCCCAGAGTAAAACTGAACTGCTGGTGTCTGCTCATTAAAATAGCACATGGGAAAGAACAGTGTAATTAAGCTAAAAATCTAGCACATGCATCCACCCGTAGCAATCTATAGGATCAAAAATGTAAGCAGTAAGTAAATAATGAGACATGCAATCTCTGAAAAGTGCATGCAAACGGATGTGGTGTGAGTAAATAATACTTAGTGCCAGTAATGCAGCTGCAATCTACAAATGTAGTTTAAATATGTATATTTTTAATTTCCCAGAGATTAATCAAAATTGCAATAAAGCACTTGCAACAAAACCTATATCGTCAACAACATCCTGAATTGATAATTCATAAAAAAAATGATCGCCTTAAAAACATCCTGTCAACTTTCAAAATGTTTACTAGCTCCAGTTCTAGTTGCATGTACCAATTACTTACTTCGAACTTTAGTCATTTTTGTTAACCCTCAGGGAATTGTGGTATATGCTGTGACATCTATTAGTAAGTAATAAGCGATCTTGCTAGTAACATTGTTAGCTATGTACGTTATTCACTCCTGGCAAGTCATTAGTGTGCCTTAAGAGGGTAAGAATAGCCTAGTAATGCAATCATTGAGTTGCAGGGTGGGGGAACTCCTAATTATGCTTCCAATTACCGAAACATTTTTTACCAATATTGTGTAATTGTTGGACCCGACCAAGCTATATGTACCTAATTTCCGTTGAATAATGCAGAACAACTGAAACAGTTTGGAGTGATGTTATCATTTCTATGGAGAAAGGGTTGTATTTCTTAGCCTGTATTGGAAACTTCATAGTGTTTCTCATGCTACACAGCTGAAGAATTTTTAATAGATCAAACAAGTGTTTTTCAACTGAATTAAAGTTAGTGGGGTCGATCTTTTGAGAAAAGTAACTTAACCAGGCCACTGGAGCCCGACCTCCTGTTCTGATACTATATCTCTAATTGTGAACTAGGGGGCATATTTACTAGCAAATTATGCAGCGCGGCACTGCAAGCCATATCGCTGCACCGAGCTGTGTCATTAGGAAAGTGCAGGGATGTGTTGTATTTACAACCAAACGATGCATCACTGTGCTTTCCTCTGCGATGGCGCACAATTGTCTGCCTAACACCAACGCAGGCACCCTTGCTCCATGGTGTATGGGCGCATGCTTTTCAGAGATGATTGTTTCTGTGCAGGAAAGGACACCTTCCTGCATAAAAACCATTATTGATGGCGTTTTCCTCCTATGTGTATTAGAAAGACCAAAAATGAGGAGAAATAAAGACATTTCTCCTTGTTGCGCCACTATAACGCCTCCCCTGGAGACGTGTTAGAATCAGACACATTTCCATGTTTACGAAACCTTGTAAATCTTGGAATGCGTCACAATCCATGGGTGTTGCATGGGAACAACCACAGCAACACCCATGGAACGCCCTTTTCACGCCGAGCAATGCGTATATTTACAAGATCATGAAAAGTCACGCAGGATGGATTTGCGTGGCCTTGTAAATGTGACTCAACATTGTGCGCCATCAGAGCGTCAAAAAAAGTGAGGCTCCAGTGGCGCAGAGGCCTGGTAAATATGTGCCCAGGATATTCACTCCGAAATTGCTTTAACATCTGTCAAGTTCAGCAAGCCAGTCATAATATAACGAATGTTATGACAGTTTAGATTCTTGGGGGCAGATTTATGTCGGAGTTGCGCCACGTTTAGGCCGCCGTTGCGTCACGCAATGGCGCAGAAACGTGGCGCATCCCTGCGACCTATTTACAACGTGACGCATCTAGGCAGATGCGTCACGTTGTAAAGCCCTGCGCCACATGAAACCTGCGTCAGGTTTCATGTGGGCGTTCTGTCGCAGGATGGGCGTTCCCTCATAGGTAAGCCCCGTAAAACTGAGTCAGTTTTACGAGGCTGCTGGGTCAAATCCTTACCCCTGCTTGAAGCAGGCGTAAGGAGTGACGCACCACGTTATGTATGGGTGGCCTCTGTACATTGCAGGAGTTGCGTCGCACTTGCGATGCTACTCCAGCAATGCGCCGCCCGTACACCACAAGATGCGTCACGCATCTGCCCTTCCTTGCACCATGGTGCGCCGCATTGTAAATGCGGCGCATCTGTGGTGCCGCAAGGAGGGAAATGCGTGACGCATCAGTTCTGGCGCATCCCTGCTGATTTGCAGAGATGCGCCAGAACTCATAAATCTGCCCCATGGTACACTATCCTACACGTCCACAATGCCTAAATAGATAAACGAACAATTCATGTCAAACAAAATGAGCACAGGTTCAGCTGCTGTTTGATTTATTTAGTAGAAGGAATATGCATCGTCCTGGTGCAGCGTTCACTTAAGGCCTGTGTATCCTTCGTCTTTCAGTTCAGCTGAGCTGATAAATGTTCATGGGCAGGGACTACCGGCCACCCCCCCACCTTACACAGATAAAGCACAATGAAATGAAGTGGAGGAAAACAGTTGGAGTCTGTGGAAGCAGGGGAGATCCCCCGGCCGTATTTATTAAATATGAAAACAAAATTTAAACTTGTCAAAATTAAAAACGGTTTTTTACACAATTATAAAACGGCAAATATCCACAATAGATTACAGTGTGATAGACATGTCTGAAAGGGCTAACCGTAACAAATTGTCTAATACAGCGTGTTCCTAACCGAATCTAATTTCACATCATTTGCAGTTTTATAATTACTGGGCCTACGGCAAGGTCGCTAACCGGTGTCCGATCCTTATCTGCTGCACTGTCCCGACCGAGTGCGCATGCGCCACGAGGGCCCGTTCACCGGGAGAGTCTGTACCCTGTTTACCCTCGGACACACCGGGAACTCCATTTAACCCCTGATAGGAGGGCCCTTACACTCGCGTCATTTACCGACATCATAGTGTATGTGCTGGGTGGCTACTCCACAAAAGGATAGAGCGTTGCTCCCTCCCCCGCACCCCTGTAAGCCAACGTATATCCTGCCCCTGGAGTTCTGAGAGGTACCCTGGGAGATACCAGTGGCCCCTCCCCCTGGGCGAGCCCATATGCTAATGGTGCCGCCCCCCCTTAAGGACCTCCAATTGGGCTCACCGATTATGACCTTACCGCCTGACCGATATAATAAATACGACAATATATTGCTACTAATTGGGAAAAAAGGCCTGAGGAAAAACTTTAATTAATCACACAACCACTGCACACGGTAAATCCACTTTGCCTGTTCTAGAGAAAAAAGGGCCTAAGGAATGAAAATTGCACGTTAACATATGCCAACAACCATTATTCCTTACACTACTTAACGGCTAGCCACAACCAAAGACTCCAAACCAAATGTATCAGGGATGGTGGGTGGGTAAAATTAAAGGCTCCCCGGCCCTGGTGGGGGGAGCAAAGCTGTTGTCTGGGGCGAGCGCGGGGACAAAGAGACCGTCTCGCGCGCTCGCCGGGCATTTAAACCGCAAGCCACGCCCCCCATGGCCCGGAAACACCGATAGTGCTTCCGGGTCGCGGGGGGCGCGACCCAATGGCTGCAGGAGGGGGTGGGGGCCCGCCCCGCCATGCATACGTGGGGGCCGAGCGGCCCCCCCTTTCTTCATGGGCAGGGACTACCGGCCACCCCCCCCACCTTACACAGATAAAGCACAATGAAATGAAGTGGAGGAAAACAGTTGGAGTCTTTGGAAGCGGGGGAGATCCCCCGGCCGTATTTATTAAATATGAAAACAAAATTTAAACTTGTCAAAATTAAAAACGGTATTTTACACAATTATAAAACGGCAAATATCCACAATAGATTACAGTGTGATAGACATGTCTGAAAGGGCTAACCTTAACAAATTGTCTAATACAGCGTGTTCCTAACCGAATCTAATTTCACATCATTTGCAGTTTTATAATTACTGGGCCTACGGCAAGGTCGCTAACCGGTGTCCGATCCTTATCTGCTGCACTCTCCCGACCGAGTGCGCATGCGCCACGAGGGCCCGTTCACCGGGAGAGTCTGTACCCTGTTTACCCTCGGACACACCGGGAACTCCATTTAACCCCTGATAGGAGGGCCCTTACACTCGCGTCATTTACCGACATCATAGTGTATGTGCGGGGTGGCTACTCCACAAAAGGATAGAGCGTTGCTCCCTCCCCCGCACCCCTGTAAGCCAACGTATATCCTGCCCCTGGAGTTCTGAGAGGTACCCTGGGAGATACCAGTGGCCCCTCCCCCTGGGCGAGCCCATATGCTAATGGTGCCGCCCCCCCCTTAAGGACCTCCAATCAGTGTATTTCTAATGGAGGTTTCCCATCCAACTGCTGCCGGGGAGAAGCCTGCTTCGCTTTGTAACGCTACCTGTGCACTAACTTCCCCTCACTTGAAGCACACGAGTCGACCTTCCCCTTCGACTCCCCCGACGGGTAAACCCTCTGGCTTATGCCCGAATTACGGCACTGTTTGCCGCCTGCTCGCCCCCTGGCACCACGAACACTGCAGCCACCGGGATTATTACCGGGTCCCACGACGGACTGCTCGGCTCAACCTGCCGGTCCCACTCGTCTTTTGCCGCCTGTTCGTCTGCTCGCAATCTCCTGCGTCCTGAAATAGAAAAACAAAATTAAAGGCTCCCCGGCCCTGGTGGAGGGAGCAAAGCTGTTGTCTGGGGCGAGCGCGGGGACAAAGAGACCGTCTCGCGCGCTCGCCGGGCATTTAAACCACAAGCCACGCCCCCCACGGCCCGGAAACACCGATAGTGCTTACGGGTCGCGGGGGGCGCGGCCCAATGGCTGCAGGAGGGGGTGGGGGCCCGCCCCGCCATGCATACGTGGGGGCCGAGCGCCCCCCCCTTTCTTGATGAAATGCAGTTAACACGCGGCATTGGTGAATCGTGTGTTTTGAAGCGTTGTCACGCACCTTGAATTATAATGCACTTCCAGCTATGTTTTTAAAGTACTACAGTTTGACAAGTGTGTTTGCTTTGCAGACTCTTAGAAACCGTTGAGCAGGTTACATTCACACATTGTAAAGAGTTCTCTTTTAAGAGCTTCGATAAATGTATTTCTAAAAACATCAACTTCCTTTCATTTCTTCACAAGTTTACACAAGCAGCGCCTTGTAGGGCCTTTTCTCGGCGTTCCACGTCAGTTTGTTAATCTCACGAGATCTGGCACTGAACACACTTTTTAGGTTTGGTGTTGGCTGTTCTCAGACCATGAAAGACTCCCGCACCCATCATTGCCTCTCTTCCATTGGACGGCTTTCTGGCACGCAACGCACCTGTTCCCCTACACACTGCGTCAGAGATAAATAAAGCAAACATGTTTCACTTTGATCCCTCCGAATAAAATCTGCACAAGGTCGGGTCTCATTCAAAGGCAAACTACTTCTAGTCAACAGGAACTAATGGTTTGGCGCCTACCTTCAGTACAATTAATGCTGATCGCACATTTAAAATACAAATGACTCAGTACTGACTGGAATGCTTATGAAAAAGCAGCAACGTGTTCAGCGTGAATTACACATTCAAACGAGCATAGGCAATGTCAATAGGTCTAGAGATAATGTGCTGTACTCAAACTGGCACTTTGATCACCCTACCCTCACACAATTACAACGATCACCTTGTACTCATACAAGCACCACACTCACCCTGAACCCATACAGCAACCATTCACTCTGGCCTCGCACAACAGGCAAACTATTCACCAGGTGCTAACACAGGCGTGACACTCACTCTGCATGTACACAGAAGAAACTCACTCTATCCTCAGACACTCCCATGTTCCTGCACTCACACAGTCTTGGCCGCGAAGTAGGAGAAGGATTTTCCTCCGGCTCTGATCTTGTGGATCCAAGGGAAGGCTCTGAGGGCCAGTTGGGCGCAACAAAGGTATCTGGCGTGTAGATTGAATAAGAGGTGGTGGGTCAGATATACTGGTCCTGCGTCATGGAGGGCTTTGTAGGCATGTATGTGGAGCCTGAGGGTGATTTTTTGTTGACTGGGAGCCAGAGTAGTTCTCAAAGGTGTTTGATGATACGGCTGCAGCAGGGGATGTTGAGGACCAGTCTGGTGACGGTGTTTTGAATGTTCTGTAGTTACCTGAGGAGTATCTGGATGATACCAGTGTAGAATGCATTGCCGTAGTGGAGTGCGCTGGTGATGAGTGCGGAGGTTACAGTATTTCTGGATTCGGTGAGGATCCATATGAATGTCTTTCGAAGCAGGCAGAGCGCGTGGAAGCATGATGAGGATACAGCATTGATCTGGCGGTTCATTGTGAGTGAGGAGCCTAGTATGATGTCGAGGTTATGTGCATGGTCCGTAGGGGTGGGGGCTTCCCAATGCGGAGGGCCACTAGGAGTCAGCCCAGACCAAGATGAGTACTTCGGTCTTGTCTGAGTTGAGTTTGAGGTATCTATCTTTCATCCAGGTGGTAACGCCCTTCATCCCACTGTGGAACTTGATTCTAGCAGCTGCCGGTTTGTTAGGGAGGGAGAGGATCAGCTGGGTGTCGTTGACAAACGAGACAATGTTGAGCAGTGGTGCCTGATGATGGCAGTTTGGGGGGCCATATAGACGTTGAAGAGGGTGGGGCTCAGGGAGGAACCCTGGGGCGCTCTGCAGCTCATCTCTGTGGGTTCTGAGAAGAATGGAGGTAGTCTGACTCGCTGTGTTCGGCCGGTGAGGAAGGAGTGGGTCCAGTCCAGGGCCTTGCCGTTGATTCCGGCGGTGTAGAGTCTTGTGATTAAGGTGCGGTGATAGACGGTACCAAAGGCAGTCGAGAGGTCCAGCAGGACAAGGGCTGCGGTTCCGCCCTGGTTAAGGAGGGATCAGATGTAATCGGTGGCGGCAAGGACGTTGTTCTCTGTGCCTGGTCGCTTCGGAAGCTAGAATGGGAGATGTCTAGGGCGTGGTTCACTTTGATGAACTCGGAGAGTTGTGCGTTGATGGCCTTTTCAATGGCCTTGACTAGAAAGAGGAGCAGGGAGATGGGTCTGAAATTCTTGTCACTGTGGAAATTCCTTGTGATAATGAGGAATCCACAGAAAGATCTGCCACACAGACACCTCAAGAATGATCCAGAAGGAGAGCTAGTTTTACCACTCTGAGATGTTGAACATAAACCAAATTCAGTCAGGGAAACCGGCCCAGCAGGTTTGAGAGACAGACAGATGCATCACATGGTACTTCAGCATTTTTGTAATGCCACTGCTTCTCGTGATACTTGTGTTCTTGCTATGGATGGGGTTTTGGAGGCATCTGTCGGGTCAGTGGATGGCTTCTTCAGCAGGGGGTTGATATCGGCGTGTTTCCAGTCATCGGGGAAGGTGGCGGTCTCGATGGAGCAGTTGATGGTGGATGGCAGCTCGGGGGCAATGGAGGTGGCTGCTCTATGGAGGTTCTGGTACAGGAAAGGGTCCGAAGGGGCTCTGGAGTGGATGCTCTTCATGTTCTTGAGTGTTTTGTCCGTGGTGAGCAGAGTCAAGTTGAGCAGGATCTGTTGAGGTGTGACCTGGTTGGGTGCGGTGGTGTCAAGTATGGTGGGGTCTTGGGTGTCGAAACTGTTGTAGATCTGCCTGATCTTGTGTTGGAAGAAGGTGCTGGATTTGTTGCAGAGGTATTGGGAGGGTGAAACGTCTGTGGTCTCGCTATTGGGTCTGGCCAACTCCTTGAAATGGCGAAGAGTGCTTTGCTGTGTGCTTTGACATTGATTCTGTCTTGGACAGCCAATTTCTTTGTAGTTTTGAGGAGGAGGTGGTGTGCAGTGGCAGCAGTTTTGAAGGTTGCGTGGGTTTCCCAGGTTTTGTTGTTCTTCCATCTCTTCTTGAGTCATCGACAGGTGCGTCTGGACTCTTGGGGGATGGGAGTGAACCAGCTGACTTTCTTGGAGTGTTCCTTTCCGGTTGCCTTATTGTGGGGTGCCAGGTTGGCGCAGTTGGAGATCCATCGGTGGAGGTCACGTGCTGAGATGTTAGCGTGTGCTGATGTCAACAGTGTGGTAGTGCTGAGAAAGGCGGTGAGATGTTCTTCAGTGACCTTGTTCCAGCTACAATGGGGGCAGTGGTGTACTGTGGGTGTGGTGGAGGCAAAATGCACGCAGTGGTGGTCGGTCCGGAGGAGTTCAGTGGTGTGGTTGTAGGTGATGTTTCTGCTGGCGGAGAAGACAGGCATGGGTCGGAGCGGTGACTAGGTGCCAGAATCCGATGATGGCTAGGTTCTACAGAAGATATGCGGTGTTCTGCTCACGGGGGTGGTCCAGGTGAAAGTTAAGGTCACCGAGAAGGATGTAATTGGTGGATGTGAGAGCCTGCAGTGAGATGAAGTTGACAAGGGCGTTGATGAAGGGTGGGCAGGGGCCATGAGGCCTGCGGACAAGAGTGCAGCTGAGCATGGTGTTGGGGTTGGTCTGGATTTGGAAATGGATGTGTTCCATGGTTGTCATTGGGTCTTATGAGTTGGTGGTCAGGCGGAGGGTGTTCTTGTGAACGATGCCAATGCCTCCTCCTGGCCAATCGGCACAATACTTGTGGGTGATTCTGCAGCTTTTGGGAATGGCAGTGGTGATGTCTGGGCCAGAGCTGGGGTTAGTACAGGAATCCGTGAGGAAGGCGATGTCAGGAGAGACAGAGTCCAGGAGGTCCCAGATTTCTGTGGCGCGTTTGTGGAGGGAGCACATGTGAGGAGGATGCAGCTGAGCAAGTCAGGGGTGCTGTTGGTCAGCTGGGCAGCGAGAGGAGCTGGAGTGTGGAAGTGGGTGAGGGTGTAGCTGCAGTTTCTGAAGGAGAAGGGTCTTTGTGTGTCCTTCGGTGATGCGAGGTGGCAGGCAGTGTGGCATCCTGTGTTGAGGGTGAGGAGGGTGCTGACTTTATATTGGTGGAAGGTCTGAGAACCAGGGTCCGTGGAGCTGGTGTGGTCCAGGCACAGACAGGTGCAAATGTGCTTGCCTTTGGCACACCAGCACAGCAGCCACCATTAAGTAGCGTGAGGGAGCTGGACAGCTGGGAGGCAGGAAACACAGGGAGCAGAAAGAGTCACTGGAGGAGGCGGGGTCATGGGGGATCACAGCAGCAGAGGCAAGAGTGGCAAAGCAAAGGAGAAAAAAAAGAACAAGGGGGACAGAAAAAGGATCAAAAGAGACAGAATCAAAAAAGGCAGCAAAAGGCAGACAAAAGCAGAAAAAGAGAGACAGGGAGCAGCCCAGCGGCAGAGCAGTGATGCTGTATCACTAGACCACCAGGGGTGGGGTGCAGGTGGGAGCCTGGGGGTGGAGGAGGGCCTCGAACTCCTGACCAGGGGGTCAGCAGCAGCAATGGGGGCAGCAGCTACCAGGCAGAGCTGTGCAGGGAAGGGAGCAGTTCACCAAGAAGGTCAGTCACAGCTCGCCTTGCACTCACAATACATACCACTCTCTCTGCACTCACTATACATACCATTCACCCTATACTCAAAACTCATGCTGTTCTTGCACCCACATTTCTATTTGCATTCACAATGCGCACCATTCATCCTGAACTCACAATATATATACTGCTCACCACGCACTCACAATACAGACCACACTCCCTGCACTCATAATACACACCTATTTTCACGCACTCACAATACATATGAATCACCCTGCAAACACAATACTCATGCTCTTCTTCCACTCTCAATAAACACAGCTTTCCTTGTACTCACAATACACACTGCTCAACCTGCACTCAAAATACACACCACACTCCCTACACTCATAATACACAATGTTCTTCCTACAATCACAAACGCACAGACTAACCGGCACTCACAAGACAATCCACTCACCATACATGCACAATAAAAACTACACTCCCTGAACACGCAAATCACACCACTCATCCCACACTCACAATACACACTGCTTTTCCTGCTTTTTCAGGGTTGGTTGCATGTTTAGTCATGCACATGCAGATGTTCATGTGTGTGGGCTGAGTGAATAAGCCGGCCTTCTAGTCCAGCCCAGTATCTGTGCGCAGGTAGCCTGTCACATAGGACATCGTTCATTAGTTGGTGATGACCTGCGCAGGCCTTATATGTGAGTGAAAATGCATAGTTTACTTCTGTAATGCTATAGTGAAAAAAGTATGTGTTTTACCGTATTTACATTATGGGTGAAAACTGCACCAAAGTACAGTTCTCCAAAGTGTTTGGCCTGGAGACTAGGTTGACACACCAATTTTAGGGAACGATCCTACATACACATTTAATGATAATTTGATCATATCTACACTCCTGTATATCAGGTTTTTCTGAATTATCGTAGCCAGCTCCTAATACGAAATTAGCTTTAGACAGCTCTGCTGAGCCCAAATTATTCTGCTGGCCAACTGGGGGAACAAAGCTGTTGCCACTCAATAGGGCTGTTTGCCGCTAATTATTTTGTTCCTGGCAGACAAAAGAATGGAAAAAGGATCTCCATGTGCTTTTGAGCTTTTCACACATTACCAGGCCTGGTAAGGCTCATCGGAAGGAGAACAAAGGAGGGCACACCAACCTGAGGAGCCAATCCCAAGATGGAGTCTCCTTTCAGGGTTTGTAGGTAAGGGGCCAGGAGGCTGTGGTAGGTAGGGGTGTGGCTTAAGGTTCACAGACAGCTCTTTCAACAGAGCACTTTTAGTCTCTGTGTTGAAAAGCCCTGAAATGCAATGCAGAAAGTTTGGGACAAGGTGTGGACTGATGATGTGGTACCCTAGGATTGGATCGAGGTGACTACTTCTAAAACTTCCTACCCCAGTTGAAAAAATAGAGAGAAAAAGGATTTCCTAAAACTCTGAGGACTGGAGCCCTATGTGAAGTGCTTGGACACCCTGAAATTGAACTGAATGGTACGCTGTGGAATCATTGCTCCACGGCAAGTAGCAATGGCCCACAGATACTGTCTGGGAAAAAGTAAATAGTTGTACCTGTTGGGAACCATATAATTGAGGGGTTTCCCGGGAACTAATGAGGACTAGACCTGTAATGGGGTAATCCCCATCAGAGGCGGACCCTCTGACTTACTCTAACACACAAGTGCAATGCAAGTGGCCAATGAAGGCTGTGGGACCTGAAGAGTGTAGGCAGGGAGGTTATTTTGCCTTGAGGGATGTGCAGTGATGCTGGAGGAACTCTGGACTCAGAAAAAGACCAGGCACTGAGCAGAGGACAGATAACTGACAAAGTTCTAGGGGGCAGGCAACATCCCTCAGCTCTCCCTCATTGGAGGGGAAGCAGTGAAGAAAACTGCACCAAAAAATTGTCAGAATCTTAGTGCCAGGAGGCTGCAAAACACACTCCTTGTGGCTAGAGCGTGTTGCCAGGGGTAAAATGAATGCAAGATCAGTCCAAACAGCCAAGTAGAGCCAGGGAAGGCTGTGTTTTTCTGCTCCCTTCATGCATGCAGGTGGAGGCCCCAATGCTGCCAAACGAATAAAACGCATACTACCGCAGCTGATTTTCTCAAAGTTCCCTGGGGAGGGTCACCGCTCAGGGGGAGGAATTGCTGATGGGTATGTCCATGAGTGAAGCCCCCCCCCACTTATGGTTTTTATTGTCTCCAGTAATCCAGGTAAAAACCTTGCTGAAGGAAAAAAAAAAGAACAATCAGCGTCACATTCTACTAGATGCCAGAGCGACATTATGCCCTGGAGTGCCAGAGCCTTTGGAGAGGCATCAGGAGCTTATACTACCTACTGGACCAGAGCAAAGCTTATCCAGGTGAAAAATCCATCCTCTGCAGTCAACGATGACAAGAAAATGCAAAGGCATGCAACCCCTGCAACGGCTCTGGAGGGGCTGTGAGGCTCACCTGAAGTCTCCCATGGAATAGCGCCAAAGGTGTCCATAACAACAATTGAAAATGCAATAGGGCTCGCCTTTGATTAAGTCAAAGGGGGAGACGCCGCTGGTGCCATATTTCATTGAATCCCTGCAATTTATTGGAACTCTGACTGCTCGCTGGACTGCGCTCTTCTGGCGGAGGGGAACTGCCACTTGCTGCCTGTTAGTCCCCCCCGCCGCCGCTCACCTTAACACCAAGCGGCTGCCGAGCGGGGGGACTACATCCCCAGAAGCCCCTGCGGGATAGTCCCGCCCACAAACGACCACTACCGCGCACGGAGGCGCATAAAATACCGGCACTCCCTCCGCGTCGCGGCTCAGCCCGGGACAAGGGCGGGGCCACCTGTGGCCATCCGGGGCCTGAGGAGGCCGGATCGGGGCACACCTCTTGGTTACTCGGTACAGGACATAAAGTAAGAGACTTTGGCTACGCTTCGGGACTTGCTATCATAATTACAGTGGCCACGGTTCCACCCATCTATCGGTTTGTTTGTTTACTTTGTATATTATAAAGTTTCCTGGTTAAAACTACAACAAGATGGCCACACGCTTAAGGAAAAGCAGGAACTCTTTGGTGGGTGGGACCATTAGGGGGACGCTAGATCATTTTTTAACTAAGGCTGCTACAAAATTAGACCATGAAATAGCAGCCGCTGAACATCGCATGTCCTTAGAACTCTACCACAACAAACGTTCGTCCCTGGGTTCCATTCAAACAGTAATCTCCCCGCCTACACAACCTACCGAAGTAAACCCAAACAGTGACCCCGGTATTCCTCTACTTTTACAAAATCGACTAGCAATATTACTATCTTCTAAGGGGGAAGACATCAACACTGACAATCTGGACACCTCCTTAGATTCCACCCCGGAGGAGTCCTCATCTATTTTGGTATCCAACCCTAATCCTAGGACTAACAAAATTAATAAACCATAAAAAAACCTTGGGCAAGTGGTTACATCAAAAAGAAAGAGGGGTGGGGACTGTCACAGAGGTAGACGTGCTAAAATATTTAGAACCTGCATAAGCTCCATAAAGGGCCAAGGGACCTCAGTACAAAAGATCACGTTTGACGCACAACCCCCGCGCGTACCTCCACCGAAGGCCTACTACAGAGCACAGAACACTTAGTAAAATCTCTTCTATTACCCCTTACTGAGAGAGTTAAGAGGCTGAGTGATCAATTGAGTACGATACTGGAAGTAAACACTTGCAATAGTAAGTTATTAAAGGAATTGACAGCTCACAATCAGCCTAAGGCAACATGTGGATTGATACCTACAGATATCAACACCACTAGGGATATTCCTTCAATACCAAAAGAGCTCATATCAGTGCCCGTAAACAAAGTAGCGCACCAGGGATAACCAGGGAGATGGGAACAGTTGGACGTACGAATACGTCAGCAACTAATGTCACAACTGGAAGGGTACCCATCTGGACAGGGATATAACAGGACTTAGGCAACATATAGACCTGCCACCTGAGGCGGCCCCATACGTTATAGTTCTTACTGGGGTCCCAGAGCTAGCAGAAGGGAAGAAGGAAGGCTATACCGACCTTAAAAATAAAGCAATTTATTGGCTAAGGATTAATAGACCCTTGCCGCCTAACATCAATGGGGAAATAGTATTTGTGAGAAGACTATCAAGGGTGGGGCATAGACCCAAAGATATTGATGGAGATGTCCTAATTATCAACTTTAGGGACCGCAAGGTAGTCACTCATATAGTTGACTGGTACCTAGAGAGAGGAGGTAGAGGAATATCAACACGCGATCTGAGTTACTTCTACCCCCAATCGTTACTGGCCTCTCCTAATACTAGATCTACCTATGAGACATCTAAGAGTTCCAGACATATCTCTCTAGCCCAAACCCCCAGACCCCCCTTTCGACGGGCGCCTTTCTATCTACCACAGCCATATGCAGATAGGCCTTTATTACCCCACCACGGCAAAAAACAACATGCAGTTTTCAATCCACAATGGTCTATTCCCATTGGAAACCGATACGAGGCATTAACAAGCTTGGATGAATTAGATTGACAGATGACGAACGCCCTGGAGGGGATACCACTAGAAATGGTCCCCTCATCCTCAGTGGATCTAACTAGCTCCCAGAGAAATGTACTCCTAGGCAGGTCAAGGATCCAAAACACGGCCATGGAAAGGGTGGCTGAAGGGGTCTCACAATATTTGGGCCAAAACGAAATACATAAACCATCTACTGATTCCAGGCTTCAGATTGAAAATCACCCTAAGACAGCTCCCCCCTTAATTAGGGCTGCGATAGTTAGAGATAAAATTGACAACACTCCCCCCAAGGTCATAAAACCAAATTATAACATCCTCTCCTGGAACGTTGCAGGACTTATTAATAAAGTAACCAACCAATTATGGCTAGATATAGCTACCAAGCATAACATCCTCTGCCTTCAGGAGACTTGGTCTACAGAAGCATTACACATACTTGGGTTTCAAACCTTTTACACCCCTGCAGTAGCAAGCTCCCAGGGTAGAAACAAAGGGGGCCTGTGTACATATGTCTCTACTACAGGGGGGATTAGAGTACTTAGGCACTCATCAACTGAGTTCTACCAGATCCTAACAATCAGTTGGGGCCATTTAAAGAACATGATCTTAATAAACTTTTACAATAACGTGCCACTAAACACTTTAGAAAATGTAATTTATAAATTGATGCACAGCGTTACCACCCTCAAGGACCAGATAGCAGGGGAGATGGTCCTGTTTTGGGTGGGTGATTTTAATTTTCCTATCTGTCCTAATAGTTCGACGGGCATTTGCGGCCTAGGCGAACAGAAGGACGACAATCCCACCCATTTCACACACTCCAAATCTGGTAACATGCTCAACAATATGATTTTCCATTTTAATTTGTCTTTTGTTAACGAGTTATGCACCCCAACCATGCCGTTTCGGCCAACTTTTCATGGGAGGGGGTGTAACTCCACGATAGATTTTACTCTTTTAACTTCAACCCATGCATGGTTAATATCCTCATGGGAAACAATCGATGTCATTTTAAGTGACCACTACCCTATTTCTTTTAATGTAAAAATTGAAGGGTGTCAACAGACCTCGGGGGACAAATTTTCATATCAACCGTTCATTAACCTAGCAACTAGTAACGGATATTCCATCAAATGGGACAAGGTGGAACCCGTTGGACTTATTAAAAGAATTAGTAATATCAACCCATGAAGACATGCTCATTTGTCTGTCACAAACGGAGGAGCCATTAAAAGACTTGGACTCGTTTTCAAAAATTCAAGCAGAGTTAAAAAGGCTATTAACCAGAAATTACAGGCCAGATTCAAACGGCCCAAATGGTTGGTTTGATAACAACTGCACAAAAACACTTAAAGCTTTAAAAAAGGCATTGCACGCAACTCCAAGCCAGAAAGCTCTATCTAGCAGCCGTTAAATCTAGGAAACTATCACTGAAGAAAGAGATCTGGACGGCTCTGATTGCAGCCTCAAAAAGCAAGGACAATACCGCTTTTTGGAAAGCGGTCAATGCCCCCTACCTGCAGAAAAATGAGACAGACATCTTAGACATAGCCATTGACGGGGGATCCTGGGTGAATCATTTTAAACATCTCTACGAGAAAGTGAACCCCCTGGAATTTGCAAATTCCATGACTGAGAAACTAGGAGTTGACCTCGATAACAATCCACCCAGTGCATTCCCGCTAGGTATTACTTTTAATTGTGAGGAGGTCATCAAGGCAATTAAAGAAAGCACCCCTGGTAAAGCCCCCGGTCCGGACGGAGTCACAATAGATGCCTACAAAACTGAGCCCGATCTCTGGGCTCCCATGTTAGCTAATGTTTTAAATAACGCAAATTGTCATGGGTTCATATTGTCTTGGACCGAAGCAATAGTTGTCCCAATTTTTAACAAGCATTTGCAATGCAATAGGTCTCGCATTAGGAAAGTTTGAGCTATTGGTATTGTAAATGACAAATTTTGTATATGTGTTGGTTTTGAAAATAGCGAAATTAATAGCTTTGTCATCTACAATGCCAATAGTTTTAACTTTCGCAAACGTGACACCTATAGCATTTGTAATGCAATATGTGTTGTATTAATGCGACTTACATGTATTGATATTACAACCAGTCTGATAAAGGCTCGCGCATCCATTCATCCATCCGAGGTCGGAAAAACGTGAGTACCAGTTTTTGTGGGTGGCAACTACTGTGCCACTGTATATCACACAGTCACCTACGACAAGGTATGTAACTATACAGAAGTAAAATCAAACAAAGCAATAAAGAACAGTACGATGTTGCAGCATGTCGGTGTGTGTAGGGATGGCTCTCAGTCCTTTTTGCCCCCTCCCGTATAGATTTACTTTCTTCACTGCACAAGCAGGACTACAGCATCCAGTATGCACCTTCACAAATATGACTGGATGATCTCTTCACTGTCCCGCAAGCTTCCCAGCGCTCTCCCCTCCCCCGACCCTGCCACCGGCTGCACACAAACACTCACCAGCATCCCCATCACATCGTTCCAGAGCCTGGAAAAGCCATCGGACATGCCCGTCTCCTCCTGGGGCTCTGGACAAGCCGCTTGGTCCTCCTCTTCCATGGCAGCTCCCCCACCTCAGCAGTGTTTCAGCCTGGTAGTGTCAACAACCCTTTGCCCCGGGGTGTACCTAGGGGTGCTGCGTTTTTCAAATACTTCTCCGCGGTCCAGGGGCAGCTTCACCATGCTCTTCAATCTCTGCTTAATCCACCTCACAGGGGAGCCGCTGAATTGTCCCTTGGAACAGCGGGCAATGGGCAGGTCGCGTCCCGCTCCCTCATTGCGAATCCCCCCGGGGTCTCCAGGTTCCTGCCGGTTGCCGAGCGCTGGACGGTGGAGTTGACATTCCTTCAAAAACTTTTCCTAGATAGACGAGGCTGCTACAGGCACACTCCAGCTGAAGGCTGGACTGCACCACAGAGGGGCGCACCAGAGGAGTCTTTAATGTTGAGCACATGACTCATTCTCCTGGAATTATTCAGAAAAGGGGGTGGTGATGAACAGAGTGTCTGAATTAAGCAGACCACTCTTACCCAGTCCAAAGATCAGGGCTTGATCCATCACCGTGTTTTAGCTCACTGCACCATCCCAGCTCAGAACCTGGCTACATGCAAATTAGTCTGTTCCTGTCCCAGTGCATGATGGGAACAGGGCAAACCAAACTACCAAGCCAATTCTTATACTGGCAAGGAAACAAGCTTCCGGGGACCGGTTTCTGGCATTTCAGCCGTCGTCGGCCCGGCTTGCTTGAATCCTGATGGTGCAATGAGCAAGGGACTCACATCTGAGTATACCCTTCCACGCTTATGGTGGACAAAATGATTCAGAAAAGGGGGTGGTGATGAACAGAGTGTCTGAATTAAGCAGACCACTCTTACCCAGTCCAAAGATCAGGGCTTGATCCATCACCGTTTTTTAGCTCACTGCACCATCCCAGCTCAGAACCTGGCTACATGCAAATTAGTCTGTTCCTGACCCAGTGCATGATGGGAACAGGGCAAACCAAACTACCAAGCCAATTCTTATACTGGGAAGGAAACAAGCTTCCGGGGACCGGTTTCTGGCATTTCAGCCGTCGTCGGCCCGGCTTGCTTGAATCCTGATGGTGCAATGAGCAAGGGACTCACATCTGAGTATAGCCTTCCACGCTTATGGTGGACAAAATGATTCAGAAAAGGGGGTGGTGATGAACAGAGTGTCTGAATTAAGCAGACCACTCTTACCCAGTCCAAAGATCAGGGCTTGATCCATCACCGTTTTTTAGCTCACTGCACCATCCCAGCTCAGAACCTGGCTACATGCAAATTAGTCTGTTCCTGACCCAGTGCATGATGGGAACAGGGCAAACCAAACTACCAAGCCAATTCTTATACTGGGAAGGAAACAAGCTTCCGGGGACCGGTTTCTGGCATTTCAGCCGTCGTCGGCCCGGCTTGCTTGAATCCTGATGGTGCAATGAGCAAGGGACTCACATCTGAGTATACCCTTCCACGCTTATGGTGGACAAAATGATTCAGAAAAGGGGGTGGTGATGAACAGAGTGTCTGAATTAAGCAGACCACTCTTACCCAGTCCAAAGATCAGGGCTTGATCCATCACCGTTTTTTAGCTCACTGCACCATCCCAGCTCAGAACCTGGCTACATGCAAATTAGTCTGTTCCTGTCCCAGTGCATGATGGGAACAGGGCAAACCAAACTACCAAGCCAATTCTTATACTGGGAAGGAAACAAGCTTCCGGGGACCGGTTTCTGGCATTTCAGCCGTCGTCGGCCCGGCTTGCTTGAATCCTGATGGTGCAATGAGCAAGGGACTCACATCTGAGTATACCCTTCCACGCTTATGGTGGACAAAATGATTCAGAAAAGGGGGTGGTGATGAACAGAGTGTCTGAATTAAGCAGACCACTCTTACCCAGTCCAAAGATCAGGGCTTGATCCATCACCGTTTTTTAGCTCACTGCACCATCCCAGCTCAGAACCTGGCTACATGCAAATTAGTCTGTTCCTGTCCCAGTGCATGATGGGAACAGGGCAAACCAAACTACCAAGCCAATTCTTATACTGGGAAGGAAACAAGCTTCCGGGGACCGGTTTCTGGCATTTCAGCAGTCGTCGGCCCGGCTTCCTTGAATCCTGATGGTGCAATGAGCAAGGGACTCACATCTGAGTATACCCTTCCACGCTTATGGTGGACAAAATGATTCAGAAAAGGGGGTGGTGATGAACAGAGTGTCTGAATTAAGCAGACCACTCTTACCCAGTCCAAAGATCAGGGCTTGATCCATCACCGTTTTTTAGCTCACTGCACCATCCCAGCTCAGAACCTGGCTACATGCAAATTAGTCTGTTCCTGTCCCAGTGCATGATGGGAACAGGGCAAACCAAACTACCAAGCCAATTCTTATACTGGGAAGGAAACAAGCTTCCGGGGACCGGTTTCTGGCATTTCAGCCGTCGTCGGCCCGGCTTGCTTGAATCCTGATGGTGCAATGAGCAAGGGACTCACATCTGAGTATACCCTTCCACGCTTATGGTGGACAAAATGATTCAGAAAAGGGGGTGGTGATGAACAGAGTGTCTGAATTAAGCAGACCACTCTTACCCAGTCCAAAGATCAGGGCTTGATCCATCACCGTTTTTTAGCTCACTGCACCATCCCAGCTCAGAACCTGGCTACATGCAAATTAGTCTGTTCCTGTCCCAGTGCATGATGGGAACAGGGCAAATGATGGCATGATCTTTGGACTGGGTAAGAGTGGTCTGCTTAATTCAGACACTCTGTTCATCACCACCCCCTTTTCTGAATCATTCTCCTGGATGGCTTCGCAAAACGTAACACCCCCTACAAAAATATATATTTCAAAATAGTCGGGTTTGCGCAAGGAGTTCTAGCGAGGTGAAAGCTAAGAGGTAGCAAGAAGCATAGAGGATCACTTACAGACTCCCCTTACTCCTGAAATGGACTCTCCCGAATTCACATAACTGCTCACACTGTCTGGGGGGGCTGCCTGCGCATGCGCGCCATCCTTAAGTTTCGTTTTAGTAGCGAGCCCCGGAGCGAAAACGAAGTGCCGCATCTGAAGTCCCGAGTCCCAGGAGGAGGCCCGGGTGAAGACCAGCGGGGAGACTGCGGGGCTCCCATGCCTAAGGGGAGAGCCCCGCTTCGTGCTGGCCTGGCAGAGGAGCTCGAGTGCCCGGCATGTTCCAGATGGTGCGAGCCCGGTAAGGGAGGAGTAGGGGGTGTGCCTGCGTGTGTGCATGCGCGCGTGTGTGTGAGTGTGTGCAAAGATGTCATCCTTATTTGCTAAAATATCACTAGTTGTTTTGTGGAAAAGTAAATTTTGCCATGTTCTGTGTCCCTACGTGTTTCCCATCTTATGTTGTATGTGCATGATTAATATGCATATGTATTCCCCATGATCGATTAAAGACGCAATTACAGTTGTGTCCATCTCCAGTATGCCAGTTTCCAGTTCTCGTGAAAGCTACGAGTATTAGGCCTATGTAAAGCTACGTTGCCACGTTTCTCAGTGTGCACGTTATTTCATTGTAAAGTCCCCGTTTCTAGACCTCAAAAGGGCCCGGACTCAGATTCAGCTCCTGTCTCCTGAACCCTCTCCGAGGAGCGATACAGCCCCCACCTGTATCCCTGACCCTTCACTTACTTCCTGCCTCACAGTGCCCGGCTCGGCCTGGCTCTGCCTGCCAGTCTGCCAAGAGTATGTTATGATTCCAGTTATCAGTCCAGCTCTCCTTCTCTGCATTCCTAAGCTACTGAATCGCATCAATAGTTTCAGTCATCGTCTAGCCTTTACGTCTCCATGTAAGAGAAATACTGTATTTATGGTCATTTAATATTCCTCAACACACACTACATGTAGAATAATGCATGCACCAGTCTTAGTGTCTGTTAGCCTTTGCCCTTATAACTTTTGGATTCTATCAACATGTTCTCTAAACACCAGATACTAGATAGTGTTTAGGTACATGTCGCTCTGACTCTCCAGACTTCAGTCTCTGCTTCTAGCTCAGAAGTCATAGCCCCCAGCTTCTCCTAGTAACACGTCATTGCCAGCTTGCGTGCACCAGTAGGTTAGAGGTCCCGGCTCCTTCGGTAGCCCCCTCCATGTTTCCGCCCCATTTATGACATATTCTGTTACGTCTACATCACATGTCTATGTATACGCCTCCTGTTACACCCACTTTATCTTTCGCGACTGTTGCTAACTCCACCCACTGTCACACCTACTGTATGTATTGTAATGCAATTGTTTTAACTATATATACTTGTGTACTGTTATTAAAAGCCAGCGCGCTCATTCCAGCTCCTGCCCGACAGCTGTCGGGGCCCCCCTGTTGGCTAGCCATCCCAGATCTTGCCCGTGCAGGTTGTCCTGTTCCTGTCCTTTATGCTGTATTAAACCTGCAAACTCCTACTACCTCGAATCTTGACTCTTATTTATTGAGCTATCTGTTATTGTTATATCCAGTCAAAAATAGAGGTATTATTTATTTATTTACCACATAATGGCGCCCGAATAGGGACTTGCCCTTTCCCAACGCGCCGGTGAAGCCACGCAAGCCCCCTGATCCTCTGCAGCCGTGACGGAACCATACCGTGCACGTGCAGATATTTCTGCTTCAAGTATCCCTCAGGCCCACGGAGGAGACGGAGGTTGCAGTCCAGCATCCAGATGAGGCGGTGGAGGAACGCGGCGAGTCCCGACCAGAGCCCAAGCCGAGAGTCCAAGGTCCGAGGTATCCGGAGGCCCACCCGTAACAGAAGTCCGAAGTTCGTCCGTCCGGCGTCATAGCAGTCCAGTCCAGTCCGAGGCCTTCCGTTCTTGCTGCCCGGTGAGTACCGTTGCTGGGGTAGTATCTAGACAGGGTCAATTGCATTGTCTCTGGTCCGTGGGTTTGGGTACACAGATCCAACACGAAGTGTCCACTTAGGTGGATGCGGGTCCTGACGTGTCTCTTTATGAGACCGGTAAGTTTCGTACTGTTTTAGCAGTGCATCTAGTTTCTGTTCTAGTCCGTTCTGTTCTCGAGAAATTCATGTATTCTGTTTTCAGTATTTCAGGTAGTGTTTTGTCCGAACTGTTATCCTAAATGTCATTCATGTATTTCAATGTCGTGGTATGAATGTATTGTTTAGTAATCATCGTGTTCATTGTGTATTGTATTGTGTCTAGACTCCAGCCCAGTCATGCCATTGTTTTTCAAGTTACGTCAGTTAAAAACTAGAAAAGGTCTGTTAGAAGAAGCAGTTCCTGTCCCGCCTAGGGACAGTCCAGGTCATTTTATGTATCAAAAGCATGGCATAAGTGCCATATTATATCTCGATTTATGGGTGGAGTACACCAAACAGTTAGAAGAAAAGTATAGATGGCCCGTATCGGGTACATGGGATGCCGAGTGCATCATGCGAGTAGAAGAAGCATTATGGAAAAAGAAAGCCCGACAGTCACAGAAAGATGCCATCGAGTTATGGCGCAAAGAATCTCATAAAAGAACCGAAAAAGAAATCAGAAAGTCAGAATTAAGTAGAGAAACCTCAGAAAGAGCCCAAGAAAGGGAACTAATCGAAATAGGTGAACGAGTTAAAGCCGAACAGTCAGACAGACAGAGGAATGCCCTCATTAAGGGTATGTATCCTCTTCTTGCCGAGGGCTTGCCAAAAGCAACCCCGGAAGCACCATGTAATTTTCCGCCACCCTTAGTTCCGACCAAGCTACATCACAAACCGACCGCAGCTGATATTTTTCTCTCGTCCTATTTGGACGACACAGTCCCAGAATATGCAAATCCTGTTCCGCCAGCTCCTGTAAATAATGTAAATCCTGCTCCTCCAGTCACCGGGGCACCTGTTGCAGTACCTGTTACGGTGCCCCCGGTCCAGCCCGTAGTACAAATTCCCGCTACTTCAGTCACTCTGCCAGCTCGAAGAGTATCAGTCGACGATTCCAGTTTAGGGGCCGCGGGAGGAGGTCCTCCTGGTACCCCGCCGCCAAGTAGACGTTTAGGAGCAGTCGAGTTACATGAACGTGCGTTACAGCGTACGCCCAAATATAAGTCCATTGCAGAAATCAGGCGACTTCTTACTGAATGCTGTTATGATCCAGTCCCAGGCGAGGATAGTATGGTTATATATTCCGTACGTATAAGACAGGTGTCCGAGTATTTGGTCACCCTACCGAATATGAAAGAAGATCTAGACAGAATGTATCGTTTCATTCGTACAGGACAAGATCCAGAAAGTATTGGTGAAGTCATGTCTCTCAGGAAATCTGAGATCCAGTTCATGCTATTAAAGTTTCTGATCAATTGTTTAATACGGGAACAAGATTCCCCGACTAAAGATCCGACCGAAATGAAAATTCTGACAAAGTGGAGTGATAATATAGCCGAGGGTAAGCACAAGACACTCAATAGTATTGAGAATATGTACAAGAAAATTCGTAAAGAAATAATAAGGTTACACGAACAACGTAAAGAAGCTCTAGGAAGCGAGAAAGAAAATGACTCTTCTACTGAAGAGGTAAACGACGAGAATCCTGCCAGAATAGCGTATGTGGGTAAATCTAGATTTCCAGACCGACATTTACGCCTAGAACACAAGAAAACTGTTCCTCTTCCAGCACCAGAACAAGGTTCTCTAGAACAAGTATTTCAAGCTACCGATCAAATTCTGAAATCACGAATCGGTTATAGTGAATTAAGTACCATGCATGAACAAGAACTAGCCCGATCAGCAGTCCGATGGATTACTGATTCTACCACTTTTCCAGACGAAATAGTGGCACAAATGTTTCTGAAACTGCCCCCAGCCGAGCAGCGACTGGTGGGTATGTATATGATCCAACACCTCATTACTCTGTATGAGGGTCAACATTCTGATCCAGGTCCGTTACATGATATCCTGAACGAGCTACTCCAGTATAGATGGAAAGGTTTAGGTACCGATTTAATTAGTGTCATTCTAGAACAGCGCCACAAATATAGAACGTTTTTGAACCCGCATTTTGTTCATGTCTCACCTCCAGAAAGTAAACCGTTTTACATAGACAGACAACATCCTTTACGAGAAGTACACCCAGTTAGGACACCAGATGGTGAAATGCAACGAGTATTTGTTTACACCCCAGTTACCAAGATGGAACTCTTAGAGATGAAGAAATTAATTCCCTGTCACGACAAAGATCCAGCAGGGTTCCACCGAGAATTAAAAGACATGCTCCGTATGGGAGAATACACGTATCCAGATATTATTAAAATGTTAAAAGTCCTGTTGCCTGCGGGCATATACGAAAAACTCAAGGAAAAAGATTGGGAGGTGGGAGAGAAAAAGATCGATTGGACAGCTCTAGAAGCTGAAGATAAGATACGAGTACCAGGTACCGGTCTTGGAGATAAATGTAAAGAATTACCAGAATTATTGATACAAGTTTTGCCTAGATTATTAGCCACTAAAAAGGAAGACTGGGATGCAATCTCAGCCTGTAAACAGAAACAAGACGAAGACACTAGTGATTTTTATTCCAGATTTGAGAAATGTTTTATAATAAACAGTGGTTTGAAGACGAGTAGCGAGTCATACCCTCATCTTTTTGTTACTAAATTAGTCGAGAATTCAAGTCCACAAGTTAAGAATCGAGTTTTGAAAGTCGAAAGTACCTGGCAAGCTAGTACCCCGTCCCAGATGTTACAGATGCTCCAGTATCACCAGAATAGAATCAGAGAAGAGCAAGAACACGAGAGAAGACGTATGAAAGACACGAAAATGAAAGTACTAGTTGCACAATCTGTTCCACAAGACAGTCAGAAGAGGGGTCCGAATCAAGCCAGTCATCCTGCAGCTCCCGTTAAAGGGACATGCAATTATTGTAAACAGCCAGGTCATTTTATAAACGAGTGTGCAGTTCTGAAACACAACATAGCCACTGGTAAAACTAAAGAAAGACCACGTCCGCCTAGACAAGAACAAGTTTCACAGACTTCTCAGCCACAGAATGCACAACAGACAGTTCCAGCACCGCAGCCTATTGCTGCAACACAGCATGTTACACAGCAGATGTACCAGTATGCACAGACAGAGTATCCAGAGTATCAAGCGTATTCATGAAACAGCCTAGAGAGGGAGGTAGGCTTGCCTCTCATCGAGATTCCTGTAGATCAAGAAGGTCCCTATGTTCATAGTCAAGTATTAGGGAAAGACAGAAAGTTTCTGATTGATACAGGGGCAAGTAGGACTACCATTAGTCACGACGAGGTTCCAGGGGCTCCGCTCTCAGGCTCTAGAAATGTTTCCCTTGGATTTTCAGGAAAGCCAATTGTTAACGAGATATCAAAGCCAGTTACTCTGGAAGTAGGTCCATTGTCCCGAACTACTGATCTGCTGCTTACGAAGTCATGTCCAGAAAATTTGTTAGGCATTAAGACACTGAAAGAATTAGGTGCAGTTATTTGCTGTTCCCCAGAGGGAATACGTTTGTTTTTACGTGACTTCAAGGGTCACTATGTATTACGAGATTTTGATCCGAGATTGTCTAATGTTCCGCAGCATCTATGGGCGCAAGGTCCAACTGATGTTGGTTTCATGCAAATCACACCCCATCATGTGACTCTCAAGCAAGGTGTAGTGTTACCACGAATCAGACAGTACAGATTGCCACCTGAGGCTGTAGCAGCCTTATCCAAAATTATTGACGAGCTCATTGCTCAAGGAGTAGTTGTAGAAACTGACTCCAATGTATGTAATTCTCCTATCATTCCAGTCATGAAACGTACTGATCCAAATGCACCCCCAGTATATCGATTAGTGATTGACCTTCGAGAACTCAATAAATGTATCATTCCCCAGTACCCAGTTGTTCCAGATATCTCATCTCTATTGACAGCCATTGATTCTGAGGCTACATTTTTCACAGTCATAGACCTCAAAAACGCATTTTTCAGTGTCCCCATTCATCCAGACAGCCAGTACCTTTTCGGATTCTGTTTAAATGGAAGGAGCTATAAATTCACACGAGCTCCTCAAGGTTTCACAGAAAGTCCTAGTATTTACAGTCAAGCACTTAAGAGACAACTAGACAACATTCACATGCCAACTGACACTGCCCTGCTCCAATATGTCGATGATCTACTGATCACAGCCCGTTCTGAACGTGCTTGCGAGCGAGCATCACTTACAGTTCTGTACTTCCTAGCCGAGATGGGGCACAAGGTGTCCCCTTCAAAGCTTCAATTCTGTGTCCAGCAAGTGATCTACTTAGGCCACTTACTGTCCAAGTGGGGTAGGCAGTTGACACCTGACCGTATCCAGTTAATAGCGAGTCTTCCACAGCCCAAGACCCAGAAGGAGGTACGTGCTTTTATCGGCCTTACTTCCTATTGCAGACAATGGATTCCTCAGTATGCATTTCTAGCTAAACCACTGATACAGTTAACGACACAGGAGGCAGCCGTATCGACTGTCCTCCCTTGGACATCTGAACATACACTTAGTTTCAATGAGTTAAAGAAAGCTTTATGCCAAGCTCCCGTTCTAGCTACACCGAACTACAGTAAGCCTTTTACACTTTTTGTCACAGAACGTGAGGGTACTGCTTTATCTGTTCTCACACAAGATCAAGCAGGACAGTACAAGCCCTGTGCTTATTTTTCGAGCACCCTAGATCCAGTAGCCCAGGCGCTGCCTGCGTGCCTCAAGTCAGTTGCAGCCACAGCACTAGCTATCAGACAAAGTGATTCCATAGTATTAGGACACTCCTTGACAGTACAAGTTCCACACTCCGTGAAAGTTCTTTTAAACCGAACACAGACTCAGCACTTGACAATTGCACGTTTAACAGGTTATGAACTGACACTGTTCCAGCCACACATAGAAATCAGACGCTGCAACGTTCTAAATCCTGCTACACTGTTACCGTCAGTTACTTCGAATCCTGCCACACATGACTGTGTGGAAGTTGTTAACACTATGACAAAGCCAAGACAAGATCTGACAGATATTCCATTACCAGATCCAGACCTGACACTTTATGTGGATGGTTCATGTATGAGAACAAGTACAGGAGAACTAGTAGCCGCGTATGCAGTGACTACTGACACTGAAGTTATTGAAACACATCGTATTGACACCCTGTCTGCTCAAGCAGCAGAGCTAGTCGCTCTGACTCAAGCCTGCATACACGCCAAGAACCTGAAAGTTAATATTTACACAGATTCACGCTACGCATTCGGAGTTGTACACGACTTCGGAGTGCTCTGGCAGGAGAGAGGTTTCATGACTTCTCATGGAACCAAGATTCAGCATGGTCTCCTTATTCAAGCTCTGTTAGATGCAATACATTTACCGACATCTATTGCTATCATGAAGTGCAAAGCACATACGAAAGTTACAGACATTATTTCCCAAGGTAATGATCTAGCAGATCGAACAGCCAAGCTTACAGCACAGACACCAGACATACCAGTTAACAAGACACCGACATCCACTCTAGAACAGACTACTTGTATGACAGTTAAGGACCCTACTCAAGATGTCATAGATATCCAGTTACATGCTACCCCCGAGGAAATCAAGAAATGGTCCGAACAAGGAGGGGTCCAGACAGATCAGGGATGGGTGACGAAGGGTAGAGCCACATGGTTTCTCCCCGACTCAATGGTTCAAGTCATTATCAATACCGCACATAGTCCTGCACACTTAGGAGAAAAAGCCATGTTAGACAGTATCCAGAACATTTGGTTTAACAAGCATTTACGAACTGCAGCCAAGCAGAAAGTCCGTACCTGTATGATATGTTGTCAATTCAATCCAGGTAAAAGTGTCCCGGTGGAACAAGGTGGATTCCAGCCCCCTGACCACCCTTTTGAAGTCCTCCAGACGGATTATATTCAGATGGAGCGATGTCGAGGTTTCAAGTATGTCCTTGTAGTTGTATGCGCTTTGTCCAGGTGGACAGAAGCATATCCAGTCCCAGATTACACAGCCGCGACCACTGCCAAGCAGTTGGTTCGTGAATATTTCCCCCGTTATGGACTCCCAAGGGTCGTATATTCTGATAACGGCCAGCCCTTTTCATCTGAATTAATGAAGCACGTTTCCCTTTTGTTAGGGTACCAGTGGAAGTTCCATTGTGTACGCCATCCAGAAGCAGCCGGTCTCGTAGAGAGACATAATCAAACCTTGAAAATCCGCATTGCCAAAATCTGTCAAGAAAAAGGTGTAGACTGGTTAGTTGCGCTGCCAGTTGCCCTGTTCTATATGCGCATGGTCGCACATTCCAGATCAGGTCTGTCCCCTTATGAGGTCGTATTCGGCCGCCCCCCGAACGTGTGGGGTACACCTAGACCCCGAAGTATTACAGATGTTTCCAGTAATATGCTGACAGATTACCTAGCTTCCTTGATGTCTGCCCTACACTCTTGTCGTTCACAGGTTGCCGCCGCATTTCCAGACAATACCGAGGTGAAACCGCATGAAATTGTTCCAGGAAGCTTGGTTCTCGTCCGGAATTTTGATCGTTCAAGTCCGCTGGAGCCTCGCTGGAAGGAGCCGAAGTTAGTCCTCTTGGCCACCCGTACTGCCGTCAAGTTGGAAGGCAGGAAGGGGTGGGTCCATCTGTCGCATGTTAAGAAATTTCACGGACTAAAAGCTGTTTCCAAGAACTTTTCCAAGGATTGTCAAGATTTTAAAGACTGCCAAGAAACTATTCTTAAGGACTGTCCCGCAAATGACATTGATACCAAGCCTCCCCTGTTAGAGGAAACTCCGCAGCAGGAGTATAAAAAGAAGCTCCGGTCTAGTAAAATAAGTCAGCCAGTTTAATTGTCTAAGTCCTCCCCTAGGTGAAACGGTTAGACAGGTATCTGACATGTATGAAATAGACCCCCATAGTGAGAGAGTTAGTCAAAACTCAATCCGATGTATCGTTTTTCTAAGTTTTATATTGTTTTTAAGCTTAATGGTTACCTGCACGAGTTATGCATTTCATTTATGTTTTCCAATTTCTCATGTAAATATGTTTTCTAATGCTACAGTAGAACACACGTTTAGTGATCTGCCTCCTCACGAACTATCCTATCGTCTTGCTATGCGCAACAATTCATTTATCCGTATGTTACATTATTCACACCAGACCAGCAATGCCACTAATTGTTGGGTGTGTGGTCGACTCCCCCCTTTCCAGACACCGAAGGGAGTTCTGCCACTCTTTCCTTATCCATTTTCACATAACGGTTCATGTGGAGCCTGGTCCATGTTAACGTCATCCTCAACTGATATGTCCTTTCTGAACAGTACATGTTTTCCAGACAAGCAAGGTCTTCCCCACAGAACAGGGTTAGATCTAGAAAATGAAGTTTATAATTTAGGTAATTATTCTTCGAATTTCATGGTCCTGAATGTTCAGTCTGATCCTACTCCAGACTTACCTGCTATTTCAGTATTACCAGTCAAAGGCGAATTATGTGTCAGAAATAACGGTTCCGTACATGTAGGACATAGTGATTGTACTACTATTGTCGAGTATAGTGACAGTGGGAAATCTATTTTTAAAGCTTCACGTCATTCTTATTTTGTTTGTGGTCAGACCGCATATGTTCGTCTGACCCTCGATTGGGAGGGAACCTGTTACATTGCCTTCCTACTGCCACCAGTTTTTCTATCCCCATCTGATTATCATAGAAACACACATCTAGTACACATTAGACATAGAAGGGAGATCGAGTCCCCGATTGTCGATCAAACTGAAACTGCTCTAGAACAGTATACAGATTTCAATAGAGGTTTCTTCTTCTTTATAGGACCTATCCAGAATAGTAAGTTAATACGTAGATTGACCAGAACCCTTGAAGCAGTAGTGAATGAGACTGCCTCTGCTCTAGGTAACTTAACCGAAGAGCAATCTGCTATGAGATTTGTCGTGCTCCAAAATCGTCTCGTTCTTGACGTCATACTGGCCGATAGAGGAGGAGCATGTAGAGTCATCGGATCTAGTTGCTGCATTTTCATTCCTAATAACGCGCCGTCTGTTTATTCAGCTATAACCAGACTTCATAAAATTGCCCATCAGTTACACCAGGATCCAGGCACCTGGACATGGTCCGGTTGGTTTTGGAGTATAATTTCTGCCTGGGGATGGAAAGTATTGTCATTTCTAGGTATTGCAGTAGCGATCATATTCAGTTGCTGCCTCTGTATACAATGTGGCCCTGCGATTTGCGGCATTTGTGCTACCTCTTGTATTCCTAGTCCCAAGTCCCGTCCTAGATCCCGTTCCAAGAAAATTCGAGACGAGCAAATGATACTGTATGAAATGATAGATGGTATCATGAATATTGATGTTTCCTGATGGAAACGTAGTGACAAGGAGGGAATGTGGAAAAGTAAATTTTGCCATGTTCTGTGTCCCTACGTGTTCCCCATCTTATGTTGTATGTGCATGATTAATATGCATATGTATTCCCCATGATCGATTAAAGACGCAATTACAGTTGTGTCCATCTCCAGTATGCCAGTTTCCAGTTCTCGTGAAAGCTACGAGTATTAGGCCTATGTAAAGCTACGTTGCCACGTTTCTCAGTGTGCACGTTATTTCATTGTAAAGTCCCCGTTTCTAGGCCTCAAAAGGGCCCGGACTCAGATTCAGCTCCTGTCTCCTGAACCCTCTCCGAGGAGCGATACAGCCCCCACCTGTATCCCTGACCCTTCACTTACTTCCTGCCTCACAGTGCCCGGCTCGGCCTGGCTCTGCCTGCCAGTCTGCCAAGAGTATGTTATGATTCCAGTTATCAGTCCAGCTCTCCTTCTCTGCATTCCTAAGCTACTGAATCGCATCAATAGTTTCAGTCATCGTCTAGCCTTTACGTCTCCATGTAAGAGAAATACTGTATTTATGGTCATTTAATATTCCTCAACACACACTACATGTAGAATAATGCATGCACCAGTCTTAGTGTCTGTTAGCCTTTGCCCTGATAACTTTTGGATTCTATCAACATGTTCTCTAAACACCAGATACTAGACAGTGTTTAGGTACATGTCGCTCTGACTCTCCAGACTTCAGTCTCTGCTTCTACCTCAGAAGTCATAGCCCCCAGCTTCTCCTAGTAACACGTCATTGCCAGCTTGCGCGCACCAGTAGGTTAGAGGTCCCGGCTCCTTCGGTAGCCCCCTCCATGTTTCCGCCCCATTTATGACATATTCTGTTACGTCTACATCACATGTCTATGTATACGCCTCCTGTTACACCCACTTTCATCCTTATCTTTCGCGACTGTTGCTAACTCCACCCACTGTCACACCTACTGTATGTATTGTAATGCAATTGTTTTAACTATATATACTTGTGTACTGTTATTAAAAGCCAGCGCGCTCATTCCAGCTCCTGCCCGACAGCTGTCGGGGCCCCCCTGTTGGCTAGCCATCCCAGATCTTGCCCGTGCAGGTTGTCCTATTCCTGTCCTTTATGCTGTATTAAACCTGCAAACTCCTACTACCTCGAATCTTGACTCTTATTTATTGAGCTATCTGTTATTGTTATATCCAGTCAAAAATAGAGGTATTATTTATTTATTTACCACAGTTGAAATGTCATTTTTAATTGAATCGAAAGTCTGAAAATATTACGCATACGCACTTTAAACATTAGCAGGCGCATGAATGTGTTTGTACATGGTGTCAGGCTTTCACCAGCACTCGCCTGAGCTTAATAGCACGTTGTGCGTTCAGTCAGTATTCTTAATCTAGTAATATTGCTGGTGTTGCAAAACGTTGTTCGTTATGTTTATGTCATCTTCATTGTTTGTAAAGGCAAAAATGTCATCCTTATTTGCTAAAATATCATTAGCTGTTGAAATGGCATTTTTAATTAAATCGAAGGTCTGAAAATATTACGCATACGCACTTTAAACATTAGCAGGCGCATGAATGTGTTTGGACATGGTGTCAGGCCTTTATCAGCACTCGCCTGCAGCGAAAGGGAAACTGACACCGCACACACAGCAAGCGGCCAGCAGCGCGCTCCCGCGGACAAAACTGCACACTGGAAAAGCGCGTGTCCGACTCGTGTCTACATTCCCAGAAACGGGCTGCAATAGTTGTCGAGCAGACAGCAAGCAATGCTTCGCAATGCTTGCACGTCTAGGCTCGACCTAAAAGTTAGACAGAAATGACCCCACCTGCTACCGGCCAATTTCACTTCTCGACGCTCTTATGAAGGTAGCAGGTCGTAATATTTTAAACACAATACAAACATGGGCAGAAGAGGGAAACATCATCTCAAATCTACAGTACGGATTTAGAACGGGCAAAGGTACAATAGAGCAGGGATTAAACCTGGCCCTAGTTATATCAAAGTAAACCAGGGCAAAAAAGGGAAACCTTTTTGTTACATTTGTGGACCTGAGCTCCGCCTTCGATTGTGTGGACCATATGAAATTATGGTCTACACTAATTGACATGGGTATAGATGATCAAATACTCTCATTTATCAAGGAACTATACAGGGGTGCAGGCGCCAGGGTACGCTATGGTAAAATGGGAGAGTGCTCAGACAGGTTTCCCATTAGGAGGGGTGTGAGACAGAGGTGCATACTAGCACCCCTTCTCTTCACCCTATATATAAATTCCATAGGCGAACACCTTAAGGAGTCACAGTTTGACTATCCGACCATTATGGGAACATCAGCGCCACTATTTTTATACGCTGATGATGCCGCTATCATGTCTAGAACTAGGGTCGGCCTACAGAGGGCTGTCCTGAAATTCTCCAACTTTATGAGAGACAGAGGGCTTTCAATACCTCAAAAACTTACACCATGGCTTGTGGTCCTGGGACCAAGAGGGCACCCTGCCCAATTTTTCTCGACGGCCGGAGGATCGAGACTGCGGACCAATTTTCCTACCTCGGAATAAACTTTGATAGAAGGGGAAACTGGCACGCAGCCTTGAGTGCAAGAAACGTAGCCTTCTCCTGGGCAGTAGGCGCCCTGAAAAATTTTGCGGCAAAATTAGGGGGCAGACCCGTCAAAGAACTGATTCTGATTTATAAGGCTAAATTCATCTCTACAGCCATATATGGCTCAGGCCTCTGGGGGATTGAGAATGCACAATTGATCCAACAAACTGAGAATCAGTTCCTCCGATATTTATTAGGGACCCCCAAATCGACGCCCATTTACATCGCACATATTGAACTGGGCCTACCGTACATTTTAGATGCCATAAAAATTGCACCCATACTACTATGGCACAAGGTATGGGTCACCCCAGAAACATCGCTAAATAGAGATTTGATCTCCGATTACCTCACTCTTGACGGAGCTAGTAACATCAAATAGCTAGCTTACGTTAAGAACATGTTTGCTGAGATTGGTCATCCAGAATATTTTTCAAGACCATCCAGCATGGAGCCGGTGGCTAGAAAATCATTGGCAAAAACGGCCCTAGACCACCTAGCTAGCAAGAGATGGGGCTTGGAAAAAGCTAAAATGTCAGTTTTGGTTTATCAACAAATTACCATCAGCGAGGGGCTCCAATGGTACCTTATAACTCAACCAAGCTGTTATGCTCGTATGCTATTGACCCGCTTCAGGCTTGGCACTTTTTTCCGCTTGACCACTTTTCCAGATTGTAATAATTGGTCAAGGAAGAACCTGGTATGCCCATGTGATGAGGTTTCTGTTCAATCAAATATTCATTTTATTTTATTCTGTAAATTTTATACTGTACCAAGGTTTTTTTTTCTGAAACCTGTTTTAAGGGCGTGGGGGCATCGCATTTGTAGATTAGCTTTTATCAGGCTGCAACAGCTGGAAAACAACTGTTATCCATCCTTTATCTAGCTTTTTAAAACTAGAAATCAAGTTCAGAAACTCAATGTAAATAACGAAGAGAACGAACCTCTTTTTTAGACTTTGCGATTTTTATTGGAATACATTTCTTACTTTTGACAAATTATATAAATGTAACATTTTTAATTAATGTGTTAGGCACTTTTTATGTATGCTTTCATGATTTCAATTTTGAATATCGAATAAAGCTTTATAAAAAAAAAAAAGTCAAAGCCATTTGCTTTGCTAATGGCATTATATAGCATATCGGTCCCATATGGTGCCTCCAAAGTTTCATCCTCTGCTTCCAGGAGCTTCTGATACCATATGGAGACATCCATACTTACGGGCTGCGTATTGTGCTGGAGTGCTTCAGCCTCCCGGGCATCACCAATCTCCGAATTAGCACTCACATTCCAAGAAAAGAGCTGTACATATTTAAATCCTGATTCAGATTCTAATTAATGGCTTGAGAATTATTTCATATTATCTAAGACAAAGTGGCATGGGGTACTTTGTCTGGACTATTGTATCGAGAGTAAGTTCCAATGTGCTAGCTTAGTGTTAAATGTTCAGAGGAATCAGCTTTGGAGCACAAACAACATTACTACCATTCAAAGCATCCAGCTTTGATACGCACTGCAGGATAGAAAAGCGCTGTACACCATTCCCATCCCTCAAAATTTCCATGAAAAAATAAAGAAAAAACATGGCCATATAGCACAGCTTTCAAAAAAGCTGATCACAATAATTAATCACATTTTATGTACGACAACACACACCACGGTGGACACACAGACTGTAAAAATAAGTTCACATGAACTGTTCAATAATTAATGTATTATCAAATTGGTTGGATTATACAATTTTCTCAACTGTTTGAACAATAACATGTGCCTTTCATTTCCATATAGTGAAAAAGAACTCGAAGGCTGCTGTCATTCTGTGGCATTTCTGAGAACGTACAAAAAAGTATAACTAAATAAATATCCAAGACAAAGTTTTATTTATTTATTTTCAGACCGAGAAAAATCTGGGCTGTATGTCAATTTGAAAGTTATTCTCCATTGTAGTCACTTTACCCCTACATTGTTATTTTAAAGTGTTCAGCCTCAAAACGGATGGGGGGGAAATATGTTAGAAAATAAATAAAGATTGAAAAGGAGGCATACGTGGCACTGTGCGACTCAACTCTAGGATCTAACAGCCTGATTCATGTACATGCCGTTTTGCGTGTCCCTAATAGCGAATCATAGCGATTCGCTATTGAGGACACGCAAAACGGCATTCATGTAGGAATTGCTACTTAAATAGCGATTCCTACATGTTCTTTATTTGCGAGTAGCAATTTGCTACTCGCAAATACTCCCCATTCATTCCTATGGGCCAAGAGGCCCATAGGAATGAATGGGGATTTGCGAGTAGCAATTTGCTACTCGCAACTGAGATAGCGATTTTAAGGGTGCCAGGGGTGTCCAAAGGACGCCCTGGAGCACCCCTAAAATGCACTTTTGGACAGGTGTTGCGCACACACATGTCCAAAGGACATGTGTGTGTGCTACATGCAACTTTGAAAAATGCTTTTAAAAGCATTTTTCTGAGTTTTTGCTATTTACCGACAGGTCTGACCTGTCGGTAAATAGCGGCCCCAAAAGTCCAAAATCGCTATTTTGTTTTGTGTCATGAATAGCATTTGAGGAATCTCTATTAGAGATTCCTTAAATGCCATTCCACGCAAATATGCGAATTCTTACATAGCGATTTTTGCATTTGGTATCATGAATACCAAATGCAAAAATCGCACTCGCAAAGGGCCAGATTCTCAGAATCTGGCCCTTTGCGAGTGCAATTTACCTACATGAATCAGGCTGAAAATGGGGAGAATTTTTTCAGTACCCATCTCTATCTCCTCTTTCTTTAAATGCTCCACTCATTATCAGTTTTTGCAATAGCAACATCAGCTGATATCAGCTGAGCACTTTATGTGGCTACTGGGGAATCAACAGAGACATTCTCTAGCTAAATCATACCTGGTCTGACAATGTTATCATTCATTAGGAATCACCTTTGTCAGAGACCCATGTGTTGATCTCCACTATGTTACAAACAAACACATTAAATATTATTTTTAGAAACCGTTTTGAAAAATTAAATTTGCAGGATACCATTAGTTTGACTAAATCTATGAATAATTCAATCACCGCTTGTTTTAACATAACATTTGTACTTCGAACTTTCTGCCTGTGTGGAACTACACACCAGCAGTAGATATTAAACGCAGCGATTCAACCCGACCTCCCAATCACATATTTTTTTTTTTTAGAAAAGGACAGCAATATGATTATTTTGAATAGCAGAGAACTTTTCTGAATGTTCGAGTGCAATGCATTTATATTTTGCAGTACCTGAGAAATGGATGCACATACGACCGCACTACCTTCAAAGAGATGCTACAGTCAGCATGTTTTTTATTGGAGGGAGCAGGGGAGAGTACATGTCTCATACAAAACTTTGAGTTTTTCAGATCCATATACAATTCTCAGGCCCCCAAGAGTTTACATAAAAGACTGACGTTTCTATTACTATGCCCCACATTTGGGTGATGCCAGCCGCACATCACAGCATGGCACTGAGTATTTAGTTTACAGGAGAGGCAAGACTACATTTTAAGAATACCTCCACAACATTTCATCTCTCTTAATGTTGGAGAATGAAGCATGAACCACAATGTTTCTATGATAGAGGACTTTGGCTCACATTTTACCATGATACAAGTACCATTCTACTCCCATAGCTTACTTTGGATGTGCAGGCTGCGTTCCATCAATGGTAAAGCTAAAGCTTATCAGCCTCTTACCTTTCTGACAGTAAGGGAGGTATAAGGCTTTGATCCCTGGTAACGACAACCACTATATTTAATTACAGCGATGGTAAGTCTGCTGCTGTGCAAAACCCTACACCAGCAGTCAGAGAGTGGGTGGAGTGGGTGCTGTCAACCCCGTTTTGCTATGAAGGCCGGGGTGAGGGGGGCACTACTTCTACTTGGAAGGAAGATATCCTATTCTCTCTCTTCTGACCTTAAGGTGTCAACGCAAGGACTCTGTAAAGCAAGACCCAAGGGCCTCCAAATCTCCATGCCAACTTGCTAAAGTAACGCATTGGCTGCAAATAACTGTGGGAGGAGCCAGCTGCTCTATCCCGGCTCTGCGGTCATCCAACGTCTGCAAACGCATACCCCGTATGGGGAAAACGATGATCCTGCTCCCAACCCATCGCACCCATAATTGTAGTTTACAGGGGAGCTTTCGGGTCTACCACCCCTCCCCCAAGCTATACCTGCGCCACTCTTACCTGCAACTCGACCCGTTCCATCTCCCAACGGCATTTCTCATCCTCAAAGTGCGCCCACTTGTGCTGGATGTAGTGCAGGATGCAAGGCACGCTAAATTCCTGCCGTCCTCCAGGCTTTGGAGCTGCTGTCCCCCGGTTAGGCACGGCCCGGAAAGCCACTCTCTCCTCCATCATGGACGCCATGGCCTTCTGCCTACAAAGGGATCCATCTGAGGAAAGAGAAGGCGTCACGTTGTAAATTGGGCGCATTGTTTGCGCCGCCGTTGCGTCAAATAAAGTGACGCACCGGCGGCGCAAGGCCTTCATAAATCTGCCCCAAAGTGCCTACACCATCTGATGAAGGAGAGAGTGTACCGCCGCCAGTCCTGGTGGGCGGGGCTAAAAGCGTACAGGGCGGCAACAAGGAGGGATTAAAAAGCCTCCTTCACAATAGAAAGGCTGTGTTTAGCATAAGCTATGATGCAAGCCAATGGAAAGAAGGGGTGGGGCTTCAAGTCCCCTTCGGAATCCCTATTGATTCCAAGAGGTTCTCGTATGGCAATAGAAGCGCATGCGCGCTGCTAACGCCAGGCGAGACCTAAAAGAGGGTCGGCAAAAGGCCTTCAGGCAAGTTAAAAACACAAGAAGACACAAAGGAAAAAGGCACTTTTCTTGGCCTAATGCAACATCAATTACCCATTACAGGTAAGATTAGCTGGGGACACAGAACACACCATAAGCCCTTGTACGGGTGTTGAAAAATATTCATATCTTTTCTCATGGTGCCCCAGGAAAGACAGGGGCACCACCAATACATTGGGGAGTTGTTTGGGGGTTGGGCTCTAAGAATTGCAGACGTCTTGATAGGACCATATATTAAATGCTTTCATAAAGATCACTTTAAGTCTCCCCAGGAGTAGAATTTGTGGACCCAGGAAGGCTTTCTACAGCTGCAAATATCTGCAACTTGACCCCTAACCTTAGAGCTCTGGGGTGCAGAGATTTTTTTTGTTGGGTCCTGAGGGTGCATGGTAGCAAGTAAAAGAGTAGAAAGAAGACTCATCTTACATTATACTCAATGCTGGAATAATTTATTGACAATAATATTGACAATGATGCCTTATGTTGATTGTTATTTAAAGGTGCTACCCTCTTGCATCGGTGCAGCATTGTTGCATTGGGTTTTTGGGTATACATTCTAATTTTTATTGATTGTTGAGACCCTTTGGCAAAGCCGGTAGGTATAACATGTCATACCTGCACCTAATTACATTGTGTTTAGCATCTATGAGTGAATTTAGGGTTCGGCGCTTGGTGGGGGGGCAACTGTTAGAGTGTGTCAACATTTGTCCCATGTCCAGTTCTCCCGTGCTGCTGTACCGCTCTGCTTCCTTCCAGTTTTTTTTAGTGCTTTCTCCTGCTTTTGCCTTGTTTGTACTGTCTACTCCCTCCTTTCCCCCTGTTTTTCTGAGTGTTTTCTCCTGCTTTTGTCTCGTTTTTACTACTTTTGCCTTCTTTTCCCGTTTTTCTGAGTGTTTTCTCCTCCTTCTGCCTATTTTTTACTGTTCTCCTTCCTTTCCCCGTTTTTCTGAGTGCTTTCTCCTGCTTTTGCCTCGTTTTTTACTGCTTTCTACTTCCTTTCCCTTTGTTTTTCTGAGTGCTTTTTCATGCTTTTGCCTCGTTTTTAACTGCTTTCTCTTACCTTTCCCAGGTTTTACTGAGTGCTTTCTCCTCCTTTTGCCTCGTTTTTTACTGCTTTCTCCTTCCTTTCCCGTTTTTTCTGAGTGCTTTCTCTTGACTCGGTGTTCACTGCTTTCTCCGCAAAGCAGCTAGCAACTCCAGTGCCTTGAGACCCTTGCGGGTGATTTGCTACGTTTTATACATCTTGATTGATTGATTTATTGATTGAATGATAGGTATTTCCAACTAGTATATTTTTGCAAATGAATGGTAAGTACTGAGTACTTAGTGAACAATAAAATAATTCATAAGTAAAAACACTGACTGGAAAGTGATAACCCACATGGCTCTCAAAACGTTCATTGAGCACACCTCTCCCAAAGAGCTGCATCTCTGTGTAGTTTCTAGCCTGCAGCCAGGCAGTGTTTACACTTCCAAATAACTGTGCTGAGGGGTCACGACCATCCATCCCGCTGGCGGCTCTATCTTCCTGTAATGCACAGTTGTCAGGGGCTATACTGAAAGCTGCGCTTAGAAGTCTCCCATCAAAGAGCTATGGATTCACATGACCTTAGCAAAATAAAATTTTATTTTATTTGCACTGTATCTGCGTGTTCTTATCCTTCTGATGTAGAGGGGAATCAATGCTGGGCGGTCTGGGGAACCCCTCCTGTGGGGTCATCCTGTTCTACTTCAGCTCCATTTTGAAGTTGTTCTCAAGTGTGCAGAATTTAGAATTGGAAGAACGACTATTCTTCTTGCTTTCAGGCGCTCAGCCCCTGCGCTGTCGCATATAGTTTTCCAGGGCAGTTTGGCAGCGAGAATGCCGAAAAATGTTAGGCCTGTGTGTTCTTCTGGGTTCTGGGTGGCTTGAACTTGAGAAAGGAGCGTGGGGGGTGGGGGGGATAGCGCACTCGCTGCTGGAATTAGCACGGGTCATAGTCTTGCATAATTAAACGTCTTCCACTTAAAATGATAAAGACTTTTTTTATGGTTTTCTTGATAGTGTTTAATACTGCATATGTACTACTGAGTATTATATTTGATCTTCTTGTATTGTTTTTATGTAGTATATACTGTATTTAATAAAGACTTTTAAACATAATTGTCTGACGGTATTCAGGTTTCCATTACCCATAGCCAAGATTGTAAACCAGTAAGGGGGGCCTTTTCGATTTCATGGCGACTAGCCAAGTCACTGCATAAACCTTACCAGGGATGAGAAAAGCAAATGTGCTAGTTTCAACCGCATTGCCCTGAGCCCCTATTAAAGACAGGGACTCTTGATTGAAGCTGAAATCAGGGTTTAATGAAAGTATTCCAAGTACAACGAAGCAACCCACAACCAGAGCCGTCCAGTCGTGAAGAAGCCAACGTCCGGAGTGGCGTTGCTAAGGAATCTTTCCAAATGGTAGGCATAACTCTAGAACGCTGAGTAGGTCATAAATATAAAAGGAATGAGTTGCGTGCTTTCACGCGACTCGCACGTAACACATACCAAATTACAAGCATGTAATTATACAACATCTTCCCCTCTTTGAAGGGCAACGAAAATAATAAACTAAGTTCAAAAGTTGAAACAAGAAGAAAAGCCATGAGAAGCAATGTACATTGCTATTCCAAAACAAAGTCTCTTAATTTGCAAGAAATCTGTCTTAGACATGAAGCTCTTTTAGCTGTCGCCTCGCAAGATTCACCAACAACTGTAACAGAAGGTAATGGTGAATGGTCAGAGATAACAGATTGAGTGAATTGATCTTCAGGTGTTTCTAAATCTCGATAGCAGAAGGTTGTTCTGTCGCCTCGGAAGATTCACCAACAACTGTAACAGAAGTGTGGTATCTGTCTTCTATTTCCTTTGTAGTTTATTTTATTTTTCCTTTGTTCTGTAGTTATTTGCTTCATTTAGATTCCTGACTATGTCATTTAGAATGCTATTGTTGTGAGTCTAGGTTCCACTTCAGAGAAGCGGTTGGTGCTGACCTGAAGGGATGCCTAGACTCTAGCACCAGTGGGCCTTATGCTACTTATTAAATAAAATAAGTTTTAATCTAATTATAGCCTCCTTCCGCTCATTACAATGGCGACGAGGATGGTAATGGTGAATGGTCAGAGATAACAGATTGAGTGAATTGACCTTCAGGTGCTTCTGAAACTCGACTAGCAGAAGGTTGCTCATGAACTAAATCAAACCAGTCACAATGATCTGACTCTGAAGAGGCATGTTTACTGATGACGTTAGCCTGAAGGGGGGATATCTTGACAAGAGCCCTCTTGTTCCACCACCCTTTTTTATCAAGAAGGGCAGAACCTTTACTGACAAGTGTAACTAATGTTGGAGAAGAGAACTGCGATTGTCCTTTAGGGACTTTTTTAGGATTTTTGATGAGTACCCAATCCCCTTTTTGTAAGGGCTGATCCAAGGAGTGTTTACCTGCATCAAAGCGTGATTTCATGGCATGTTGTTTAGCTTTAACATGTTCTTGGATAGAGTGAGAATTAAAAGAAAAATTATCATTTTCATGTAACCAACTAGGATTAAGATGTGTGTGCACTTTTCTTTTTCTAAGTAACGTAAATGGTGCAATACCAGTAGTGGAGGGTGGAGTGGTATTATATGCCCAAACTTTGTCAAGTACAAAATAAAAAGGATCCAACCTGGCGGAGATTGCAGTTTGTATTCCCTCCTTGATGATTTGCTTACTTCTCTCAACCAATCCATTCGAAGAGGGAGAATAAAATGCAACCTTAAAGTGAGAAATGTCATGTGTCTTAAGAAAAGAACGCATTTTTTGAGAAACAAAGTGTGTTCCATTATCAGTGAAAATGGTTTTGGGAAAACCTTCAATATCAAACACAGTTTGTAAAAACTTGACAGCATTATCAGTTGACGCTGCATTGCAAAAAGAGTAATATAACCATTTGGTATGGTAGTCAACCAAAACAATCAGATATCTGTTCTCAGTTGGTAGAATATCATAAGGACCAGAAAAGTCCAAACCTACTTTGTCTCATGGACTTGCAGGAAGTGGTACAGGACATAGAGGAGTGGAAAGGGTTTTCCAATGTTTGTCAGATAGGAGGCATTGTGTACAATTATCAATCATTCTCCTGAAGTACATCCATGGAGGGCCACCAGTAGAATTGCTTGATGCGTTTACATGTTTTGATAACACCCAGATGTCCTTGATGAGCTGAGCGAATGATCAGATTACGTAAGGATTCAGGTGGAATAAATAAATCATTGCGCATAACCATATTGTTGACTAAAGAAAATTCTTCAGATACGTTTACAAAAGCTTTTAAATCCGGAGAAAGGGTTCTACACTCAGGCCACTTGTTAACAATGAAGTCTTTGATCTTGGAAAGTGTGACATCATTATTGTAGGCTGAATTCCATTCAGTCTCAGAAATGGGTTGACATTCTGCAATGGCATCAATTGTAGGAACAACACATTCAATGTCATCATCAGCAACAGAATTATCATTTAAAGACATTCTTGAAAGACTATCTGCCCTAAAATTTTGCCCCCAGGAATATGTTTGATGATAAAATGGAATTCGTGAAGTTTTGACAGAAGTCGAACAAGCCATGCAGAAGCCCTGTTAGAAGTGCTGTCAGAAAGCATGTGCATGAGAGGTTTGTGATCCATATAAATTTCAAACTTGCGACCCCAAATATATGATTTGAATTTTTGTATGGTCCAATCGCAAGCCAGGGCCTCTCTTTCTATTGTACTGTATCTAGTTTCAGCTGGTAGAAGTGTTCTGGATGCAAAGGCAACCGTATGTTCTTTGCCTTCCACCCATTGTCCTAAGACGGCTCCTAAACCAGTGAGGCTGGCGTCAACAGTGATAAAACACTTCGAACCATCTGAAAAAGGATGCAGAGCTGGTGAAATCTCAATGAGCTTCTTTACATGCTCAAAAACGTTTTGTAAGTCATCTGACCAGGAAAACTTTACCCCTTTTGTCAAGAGCATAATCAAAGGTTCAACAATTTGGGCATAGCCATGAACAAATCTGGCATAATATTCTGCCAGACCAAGAAACGAGCGAAGGGAATCCCTATCTTTGGGAGATGTGGCATCTCTAACTTAGGTTTGATGCCGTTGGGTGAAAGAGAATGACCCAAGTAATTCAATTCTTGGACACCAAACTTGAATTTGTCATGCCTGACCGTCATTTCAGCTTTTTCCAAAAACCCCAATCTTCACGACTGGAAGGCATAACTCTAAAACACTGAGTAGGTCATAAATATAGAAGGAACGAGTCACGTGCTTTCACGTGACTTGCACGTAACACATACCAAATTACAACACATACCAAATTACAAGCATGTAATTATACAACAGCCCCCTATGAAGTGGAGTTGGAAGTCAAAGAAGCGGGTGAGAGAAGTGCAGAATCTACGAACGCAAACATGCGCCCCCTCCAGCCTAATGTAGATAGCTGGGGCTCATTTTCCAGTGGTTTGTGAGAGGAAAGCGAAGGGGAGGGAGCAGGGGGCTGGAGTGAAGCCACACTCGTGTTTCTATAGGGTTACCCTGATGTAGGGTGACCAGGCATCCCGGATTTGCCAGGACGGTCCCTGTTTTTCACTAGCTGTCCGGGCAGATTTCGAGAAATTTAGCTCATGTTCCGGTTCTTTTAGAGTGTCGACTAAAAACCGTTGGTGGGGGGTGTTTTTTTATGTTTTACAAAGCAGGGATGGTTAGCAGTTGTTCCAATTTAATTCACAGGCAAGCTAATGGGTTTAAAAATAGCACCTTTTGTATGTTCTTACTGCCTGTTTTGTAATTCTTTGCTGAGGAGCGCTGTCATTCTGTGCGCTCGCTTGACGTAAAATTATAGTCCTTCTTCTATTTTTGTGAAATGTCCCGTTTTTTTGCTTTAAAATACTGGTCACCCTATCCTGATGGGCAAAACACGAAGCACGCTCCAGAGAATTCAAGCTGAGGTAGACGCTTAGATCAGGATGTTTTTGTGAATCGCTGATATCTGGAGAAAGCAATACCGTATTCTACTGACCATACTGCTGCTGGTTCATGCAGAAGGGTGAGGGAAAACCACCTCAGCAAATATGATTGCAGTATGATGCGGGGTTCACCCTCAGATACTCCACCGTCATTACTTTTAATGAGGCAGCCATTGATTCAGGGTACACAATTTTATTACAAGACATGAGGCTGTCATTATGCATTTAATCCTTTAATACTACTCCTTCAGCACTTCAAAGAAAACATTACATCACAAAACCCCCTACAATCCAGTACTAGAACCATCTTTTATATAGTCTCTTCACGTAATCCTCTTCCTCTTTTAATTGCTGGTTCTCATTCAGATAAGTAGCACTTTTTCATGTTCTACTTGTATGGATGTAAAACTAATTTATTGATATTTGGATTAATACATATTTTAAAGTGTATGTTTGATAAGAACTATTGTTGGTTTTTGAGGTACTAGAAATTATTGTTTATCTTTAAGCGTCCAAATTATGGAAACGGGATTCATATTGACGTTTGTAGATATCAATTTTAATATAGGCAGGTTGTAGTACACTTGTCCGTTGAGGTTTTACTCACGCGACAAACAGCCTACATTCTGAGGGTCTCAGTAAATGAGCGCGTGCAGCATGCACTAAACGGAGCATTCCTTGAGGTATATGCGCTGGAGTGCTGGTGGACAATTGCTGTTTGACATTCTGCTCCTCACGCTGTAGGCACAAGCGTGAATAGTCTATTACGATTAGTGAAAATACATCACTGACCGCGTGAGTTTTGCTCACACAAGACTTGGCCAACATTTAAGATTGGGTGAATCCCACTAATAAACGTATATTTAACTATATCTCCTGTGCCTTAATGAAGCGTGATGTGTCGAGTGACTGACTGTTACGGTGTCAGTTTTGGATGTAGAGTGACAGCTTACAGGTGAAAGTGAGGTCAAAAGTAATTTATTGAAATCAATTGAGTAAAAAAGAGGTTTTGTTGATTTTACCTCTGTTTAGGAATTATTTTGTGAAGGAAAAGTCAGTAATATGTCTCATAGGGGAAAAGAAACGTTAGAAATCCTAGAAGGGAAACTTAATGAGGTGATCATAAAGAAGTTAATTCAGCATGAGATGAAATCCGGCATTCAGAGGACTGTCGAAAATGCTGATAAAAAGTAGGAAAAAGGTTCGGACAATAAACATTGGACTTTATCGGAAGGTGATTCTGATTATGGTGGGAAAAGGTGTAAAAGGAAGAGGAAGACCATATTGAGCAGGGAGGTAGTTCCTTAAGAGGAATGGTTAGTCAGAGCACCTTAAAAGAGAGAGGTATCCCTAGCAGCACAAAGTCATTGAAGACAGGTGTCCTATGCTGCATGCAGGGGAAAGGTGTCCTTGGCGGCATGCAGGATAATGACTCAAGAAAATGAATTTTCGGAAAATTATTATTTTAAAGGGGACGATGACTTTGATGAATATGTGTTAGACCTTCATCAAGATGATGATGAGAAAGAGGATCTTTTTGGGGCGGAGGTGTCTCCCTCTACATCAAAGGATGTTATAATGAACCCCTTTAGGAGAGGATATGTTTCCGCCCCTTAGTACTGAGCCCCTGAGAAGTGTGGAATGGTGGCCCCTGGAACATGTGGGTAATTTTATTTAAAACAATGGATACGTAATCCTCTTGAGAAAGAGGTAGGATGTTTTTTAAAGGCTGAATATTCTAGGTCAGTGACTGATGATACAATTTGTTTTATCCCTAATTTAGATCCCAACGTAATAACCTTTTTGTTAAAAATGGGCAGGGATCCTAGGAAAGGACTTGAAAGGTCCTTAAAGCAGTGTCAGGACCATCTCCTGGATGTAGTAGGTCCATTAGCTCAGATCATTGATATGTCTGAGGAAGCTCATCTTAAGGGTCTTTCTTGGAATGTATATTTACTGAGAGGATGGAGCCAAAGAGCTTTACTATTGCTCGGCAACGCAATTGTGGGCCTAAATCCAGAAAGAAGAATATCTGTGTTAAGGAAGATCAATCACAAACTAGGTGATTTGGCAACAAAGGAAAAGAGTGAGAATCAGAAAGCATTATTGTTTGGGGAGGATATGGTAAAGAGTTTGAGAACATATGTGGCAACCTTTACTGCCTTGGATGAGATGCAGCATAATATGTGCAGAGTTTTTTGTAGAAGTGTTTTTGGAAGGACCGTCAGAAGGGGACCTACTGCCGGCTGTGGATTCCAAAGGTCCCACAATAGTAGATTCAGACAGACAGGTTTTAGCAGAGGATACTAGGCCGGTGCAGGAGCCTCTTCCTACCCACCAAGGGGTCATTCTCAATGTGGAAGAGTTAAGACCATCTGTGTTCCAAGGTGAGTACAGTGGTTTCTTTTTCCAAAGAAATGTAGGTTGTCGACTAAAGTATTTTTCAAAACAATGGGAGGAAATTATTCAGGATCCGTGGGTGTCAGACCTGTCAGCCCTAGGGTGGTCTTACCCCGATTATTTCACCCTTTGCCTTGTTTTTTCCACCACCTTTTTCGTTGGACCTAGGTCTCTAGGCGCCTTACCACTGCCAAATAGTGCTACGGTGCAGGTGCTCTCTCCTAACAACATGGCTGCCACAAGCCCCTGCTACTGCGGAGTGGCCTTTTCAAACACACACTAGTAGTCAGGAGCAGGCTGGGACATTAGGATACAGTAGCACTGCCATCCCGCCTTTTCTGCCCATAGCCTAAACTGTGGAAGCTAATGAAACCTTCCGGAATAGGTGAGGGGTTACACTTTGACGCCTTCTGAGAGTGGCCACCTGACTTAGAGGTATTTAGGGAAAGGAGGGAAACCTGCCTATCAGTTGGGCCATCACTGGACCTGGGGGAACCTCTGCAGGAGTTTAGGTGGTAGGGCCTAGGGGAGGAACCTAGACCACTGGAATTGACTGGGCTTAGGCACTGCTTTCTAAGTTAGGTGAGGGACTCTACCAAACCCACTGATCTGGCCCAGCATTGGGGAACCCTGGGAACCACCTCCAGTGAGCCAAGGGAACCATCCTGCCTCTGTGCCACCAACTCAACCCCCCCTTCTTCTTATCCCCAAGAACTGTCTAAGAAGGGCGCAGAAACCATCAAGCACCGCAAGGAACCACTTACCTACAGTGAGGACTGCTGGGGGATCAACCAGGTAACAGCGCTGCATCATCCAAACGCTTTCCTGCCAGACCTGTGCCCCAGTGCTGTCCTGCTTCAGCTATCTTGCCCCTGGACTGCCCAGAACTGCTAGAGTCTGCTGTTGTGCCCAAAGCGCTGTGCACCCTTGAGCGCTATAATTGCCAGGCGCCACCCTGCCACTGGAAGCGCTGCATGCCTGACTCACCGCCGCAGCCCAGGTCTCATCTGTGTGCCCTTTGAAGCGCTGTCACTTCCAAGCGCTGTGCCCCTTGAAGCGCTTGCCTCTGAGAGCGCTGTTGCCGTCACCGCTGCGGCCCGGGGTTGCTAGCGCTGCCCGGGGTCGAATATCACCGACGCGGTCCGGGCGCTTCGCATGCATGGAACCCCGCTGCTGTCTTCACCCTCGCGGCAGCCCCCAGAGCCAGGAGAGGGCCGCCGCAGTGCCGAGGTAGGCCGCGCCGGGACCAGCGAAGGCGGGAGCCACCATCACGTGACGGGGCGTCGGCCACATCACAGGCCATGCCCCCGCCAGTGCCGCGCACCAATTGGTAGTGTGGTGAGCCACCAGGAAAGCGAGCCTCGGATTGGCTTTGGGGCCCGGCACACTCCAAAGCTGCCCCGCCATTGGCCAAAGCGCCCGCGCCCTTCCCTGCCACGTCCCGACTGGTCCCAGGGTCCCATCGAGAGGCCCGGGACCGATCTCACGGCAGCGCAGAGCTCACCGGAGGGTAGGAGCCCTCCCCTTCCACCAGCACAAGAACCGACCAGCCGCCATACCGCGAGGGGGCTCCCAAGCCTATGAGAGCCCCCCTTTGCCCCACGCCGCAAGAGCCTCCACGGAGGCTGAAGAGACAGGTAATCCTCCCCTTAGGGAGATTCAGTTGGGCCCCGTTGGCCCTAGGTAACCAGATAATGGACTGAAACTGGGGGAAGAGTGACTAAAAACCACAGAACTGGGCGAAAGCCTTGGGCATTAACTGTTTTGGTGCTGGAAGTTAACCCCTGGCTAGGAGACTGTTCTTTATAACCTGCCCTGTAGCAGGGAACTGTGTTCCTGTTCGGTTGTGCATTTTAAGCAGAGGTTGATCTTGGGATACTCCACATGCATAAGGGAGGCTTTACCTTGACAGTGGTCTTATGCAATGTTGGCCATAATGCACCAGTAAATGAGGAATGTTATTGCATATGCGTATCCCATGAAAATGCAGATGCCTATGCAATGAAATGTTGCCTGTGCTTTAAAGGAATGGTTTTAAGTATGCTTCTACAATGAAATGTTGGTTGATCTTTAAAGGAATGGTTTTACCTATGCTTCTACAATGAAATGTTGCCTGATGCATTGATGTTTGGTTATAATAATGAATTACTTACCTGCAATGAGACAAATCTAGATAAAAGCATCTTGTTTTAAAACGACTAGGTGGTGTGGTGTCATTTTATTGCGTGTGTTCCCTGTCTCAGTGTGAGTGTGTGCTGCACTTCTACTTAACACCTAGCTTTCGGGTGCCTTCCCGCTCACGCCAAGCTACTGCAGTGGATCTGGTGACCCCAGTTCTTACAGTGGGTATTAGAGATGATATAGGGTTTTCAAAATAGAGTTTACAGAGATTCCTTTTCAATACGTCCAACCAAGAGAATTGGTATTGAACGCAGACCACCAAAAGATGGTAGAGGAAGAAATAAAGAGTATGTTGCAGAAAGGTGCAATTGTGAAAATATACAAGGAGACCAAGATCTTTGTGAGATTCAATTTCCTATCAAAGAAAAGGACAAAGAAGGGAGGCTAGTTATAAACTTAAGGGAGTTAAACAAGTTTCTGGTGTACAAACACTTCAAGATAGAGGGTATCCATCTGTTAGGAGACATGTTGCTGAACAACAATTGGTTAGTGAAGTTGGATCTCAAGGATGCGTACTTTACAATACAAATGGCAAAGGGCCATTTAGTTCATTTGGAAAGATCAAATGTATCAGCTCCATTGCCTTCCATTCGAGGTGGCGTTAGCGCCTTTGTGTTTCATCAAAGTGATGAACACAGTAATGCCATATCTGAGGGAGAGGTGTATTCAGTTGATAATTTACCTGCACTATATCTTGATTATGTCCCAATGTAGGGAGCAACTTGGAGTTGGAAGTGGTAAAGAGTTTGGTGGAGAGTTTGGGTTTCATTGTGGACAAGGAAAAATCTGTATTGATATGACTCATTCTTTGGAGTTTCTGTGTTTCCAGATAGACCCAGTCAATGTAGTCTAACTTTTGCCATTGAAGAAGGTGAGCAAGCTAAAGAAGGGAATGTGTTATCTGCTAAGACAGGATGTTTTGACCCTAAGGGAAATAGCAAGATAGATAGTTCTGTTATCATCCTTGATTCAGGCAGGTTTTCTAGGTCCCCTTCATTATCGGGTCTTGCAAAGGGTAAAAGCAAGAGCTTTCACAGCAGGCTTACGTTATGGAGACAAAGTAAGCCCGGCTCAGGAGACGAGACTGGAGTTAATTTGGTGGTTGAAGAATCTGGAAGCTTGGAATGGGCGAGCAATTTTTGGATGCAGTCCGGAATTTGTTCTGGAATCAGATACAAGTATCACAGATTGGGGTGCATGTTTGGGTGCGAAGTAGACCGGTGGATTGTGGTCATAAGTAGACTGTTTTGAGTTGACAGCGGGTCTTTACGTTCTTATGAGTTTCGGTCACATTTGACAAGACATAGAAGTTTTGCTAAAGATGGAGTATGGTTCTGCAGTGGCACATATGTATGCATATATATATATATATTCACTGAAAAAACCATAGGTTATATACCATATATAGTTAGGAATTAGCATTTACAAAACCTTGAAAATTCACTGAAAAAACCATAGGTTATAGATCATATATAGTTAGGAATTAGCATTTACAAAACCTTATTTTACTCACACAAAACCATTGAAATTCGCATATATAGTTAGTTGCACTAACTATATATCGCGCACCCGCAATCCACTGCTGATCATGTCACATATTACATCATTCATGACATGGTCAGTGACATCACTGATGACATCACTGATGACATCTCAAATGACATCACTGATGACATCTCAAATGACATCACTGATGACATCACTGATGACAACATCCAGTGACTGTATGTTTCTGTAAAGTTAAAATATGTCTTACATATTGAAGAATGAGTGGATTTATAAGTGTCTGGATGAAGGATTTAGTAGGTGCATGACTGACTGTATGTGTGAGTGATTAAATGTGCATGGGTTAGTGACTAAACTGTCTTAATTTGTGCATCATTATATCTGTTGTTCTGTAAACTGCTGCATGTGTTGATCAGTAGCTATATGAGTAACTATATGGGTTATTGATTGGTTGCCCAAGTATTTGTATGGGAGACTGAGTGTGTGTGTGGGTGGCTGGAAGGTGTATGACTCTGTGCATAGATGTGTGAGCAGTTGATTCACTAGATGTATGGGTTCAAAAGTGCATGTGGAAACAGCTGTATGGGCGGTTGACTGTGTGCATGAGTGTATTGGTGAGTGAATGGATATCTCAGTGCTACATGTCAAAGTAAGTACATATGTAAAACACAGTACATTTGAGAGTTGACATATATAAATAACTGTGCATAAGAGCCAGTGAATGTGTGAGTGGCTGTATGGATCATTGTGAACTTGTATCAGGGATTGTATAAGAGAGTATGTGTTAGTATATGTTTGAATAAGTAAGGTGTGTATAACTGTATAGTTGAGAAAATGGAGGTGTGATTGATTCTTTGCATGACTGACTAGGTGTGTGTGTAACTCCATGGATGAGTGACAGTCTGTGAGTGTCTGTTTACACTGAGTGTATCTAAGGTTATATTAGAGTCTGAAGAGGTTCATCGTATTATCACATGAATGATGTCATCAGTGATGTGATCAGTAATGTCAAATGAGATGTCATCAGTGATGTCATCAGTGATGTCATTTGAGATGTCATCAGTGATGTCATCAGTGATGTCATTTGAGATGTCATCAGTGATGTCATCAGTGATGTCACTGACCATGTCATGAATGATGTAATATGTGACATGATCAGCAGTGGATTGCGGGTGCGTGATATATAGTTAGTGCAACTAACTATATATGCGAATTTCAATGGTTTTGTGTGAGTAAAATAAGGTTTTGTAAATGCTAATTGCTAACTATATATGGTCTATAACCTATGGTTTTTTCAGTGAATTTCAATGGTTTTTTAATAGCAAATATCAAAAGCTTTAAAATGTATTCTTCTTTAATTCGAAAAATATATTTTATATGTTTTTAATTAAAAAAAATTATGTATTTTTTTTATTATTTTTTTTTGTTTCGCTCCCGGTCCGCGAACCGGGTAGCTTCCCGTTAGCTCAATTTGGTGCCGCGACCCGGTCCGCGAACCGGTAAACGTTCCGTTTGCGCAACTGCCGCGTTAGAAAACAACATCGTGACGCGTCGCGTAATCGCGACGTATGGCGTTCTCGCGTAATGCGTCTTATGACGCGCCGCGTTAGCGCACCCGGAAGTGCTCCGGAGCGCAAACCGAGGCGTGAAGCGCAGCGCCCCGGAAGCGATCCGGGGCGCGGCGCGCGGCGCGCAGCGCGTAACGTAAGCGTAACAGGTCATGTAACTTGTTATCAAAACTTTTTATTGGTTCATTTCACTTTTGGTTTCCTAATGATGTAAGGCTAGGTCATGTGACCTAAAAATAACACTTTTCATTGGTTTAGAACAATTTTTTTTCCCAAATGATGAAAACCCCTCCTTGTTTCCTCACTCTGACTTTCAACTTTGTGAGAGGAAGACCTTTTTGACTACTTAGAAATGGCAAGTCTTGTAGCTGCTGCTGGTGCACCCCCACCACCACCACCACCTCCTAGGAAGAGAGGACCACCTCCTCAGATTATCATTCAGCAAGAAGAGGAAGAAGAGGAAGAGACGTAAGGGGAGAGGCAGTTTTTGCCTGAGGAGCCAAGAATTTCCCATGTAAAGGAAGATTTCATATGGGAATTTTATTCATTTCCCCAGGGCCAAAAGAAAGTGAATGCCCGTTATGTTACTTGCCTTATCTGCAAGAAAGATCTGTCCAGAGGGACAGACAAGAAATATAGCTATGGCAATTATACCATGCATCGCCATATGCAGAGGTGGCACCCTATTAATTATAGCCCCCCTCCTGTGGCCACAACATCAAATGTAGAGGCAGTGACGGGACCAGAGGCAAGGGAGACGGTCCCAAATATACAGATGAAGTTTGGGAGTGTCAAACAAGTCTGCGTTTATTGCGGCCAATTGATTTGCTACAGGGAAAGTAGCATCACTCTAATCAACAGAGCTATCGACAATCATAATTGTCCAAAACTCCCCAGAAAATAAATTATCTTTTTTTTTGTTGCTCCTGTTGAGCCCTTTATAATGAATCATTTTCGTTTCTCCCCCCCCAAAAAAACCCAAAAAAATATAAAATCGTTCAAAAAATATAAAAAAAAGTAAAAAAATGTTCAGAAAAATATTTAACAAAAATATAAAACAACAAAAATAATAAAAAAAAAGTTCTTTTCAGAACTACCTCCCCTTTATAAAAAATTGCTAGAATGTTTAGCACTCTGGCAACCTCTATTTCTTTTGATTCGCTTCCCGGTTCGCGCGCCGGTACGCGAACCGGAAGCGAACCAAAAAAAAAAAAAAAAAAAAAAAAGAAGAGTAAGTATAAGGGAAGGAAACAGAGAGTAATGTTAAAAGAAAGACAGCTAGAAGGAGTAACACAGAGATACTGTTTAATAGATCTATTTACCGAAGAAAAGATGGAAGAGGGTATAATTGTGAAAAACAAAATAGATAAGGAAGTGAAAGAAAAAAAGGAGAGTAGAAGAATAAAAAACAAGAGTTTCTTAGAGAATGTGAGTGAATGTTCAAAATAAGAAGAAAAATAGTAAAGGATGTGGAATGAAAGGTAGGGATAGAACCGGACTAAAAGAACAATCCTGAGGGAAAGTGTTAAGAAAACAGTGAGCAAAAGTAAATAGGAATAAAACAAGATGTATGATAGTGACTAAGGTTAAAACATGTGGAATAACAGAGAGAAAAAACAGAAAGCAGAAAAGAAGAAGTGACAGAAAAGGAATGATTGAAACAGCAAAGAAATGTAATAACATAGGGGCATATTATCAACACAGGCGATAAAATTATCGCTGCTTTTATCGGCAGAAAATGTTATCGCCTGTGTTGATAATATGCCCCTTAGTGTGCTTGAACTACAGGGAGAAAGCATAATGAACAAGTAGTGAAAGAGTGATCAGTCAGAGACAGTGAGAGTAATAGAGACGGAGTGAGTGAACAGGAGTGAGGAACTATGAGAACAGAGGGACTGAGAAAAGGAGTGAAAGGAGTAGAGTAAGTAAGTAATAGAGAAAGGAATGAGGGAAGTAGCAAAGGCAGGAAACTGAGGGTTAAAGAAATGAAGCAGTGGAACTAATAGAAGTTAAATGTGATAGAAATGTAACGAAAAGAGTACAAAACATTTACCTTATAATTGTCGTTAACTTAGTCACTTGTTATTTTTATACTTTCAATCTGTGAAAGAAAGAACAAAAATTTGAAAAATATTAAAACTTAGAAAAGACAAGGGAAAAGATTGACAATCATCCAATTTTACAAAGAAATAAAGTTAGAGATAAACATGCAGAAAAAAAGAGAAAGAAACGGTGATAGACAGTCAGAGACAAAAAGAAATTGAAATAGAGTAAATTACTAAGAGAAAAAAAAAAGAAGATACTTTCAGTGACAGAAAAGAAGGATAGAAGAGAAAACTAAATTGAAGTTGTGTAAGCTACTAAAAGAAAGTGAGTAAAGTAAACTATATAAGGAAAGGGTGAATAAGGAAAAGAGAGTGAGGGAGAGAGGAGACAGAGGAAGTGAAGGAAAGAGTGTCAGATACAGACTGAGTGAGGCATCTACACAATGTGATTCATAATGTTAGGAAACACAGGTAATGTAATTGAAAAACGTTCAATTTTTTTTGCTCATTCCACAATCACATCACCTGTGTTTCCTTTGCTTAGGTATCTCATTGTGCAGATGTAGTCTAGCATATGAAAGACTACGCAGAAGGTGAGCACTGTATGCAACAACTTTGACACTTACAGAAGCCTCTGCTTCTCCATGCCCCCTACACAGTCCTAAATATATACATTTTAAACTGACGGTATCTTGTTGCAGATGAAGTGAGGCCTATCTTGCAACATGGTGCTTTTTTTGCACTGCTGCTGTGTCACAAAAGTGACGCAACGGCGGCGCAAAAGAGGCGCACGGCCATCATAAAACTGCCCCTAACATTTTAAATGATTGTTTCAGGATGCCGATAAGGTGTGGCCTATCCAGAGATTTGTTTGAGGTGAGGCCTACTCGGAGTTACAGATTAAATTTAGGCTTGTTGAAGAGTACAGAGGAGATAATACATGTGCAGGCCTACCAACGAAGTGAGTCATGTCCACTGCACTCTTGAACAAAGGCCAGACCTCCTCTGTTTCCCTGGACAGGCCTAAACCTCATCTGCACAATGTGATTCGTAATGTTAGGAAACACAGGTGATATAATTGAAAAACGTGCAAATATTTTTGCTCATTTAACAATCACATCACCTGTATTTCCTCAGCTTAGGTATCTCATTGTACAGATGTAGTCTAGCATATCCAAGAGTACGCAGAAGGTGAGGACTGTATGCAACTGAGCAATGTACATTACTCACCTCCATTGACACTTACAGAAGCCTCAGTTTCTTCATGGCTCCTACACAGTTCTAAATGTATATCATAAATACAAAAAGTACAGAATTAATTATAAATGTTAAATGGTTTATTTTTGCTGTTCTCAGAATATATCAAATTTCACTAAAAACAGTGACTTGAAGGTATTCATCATATAACAGCGGGGGGAAAAAAACACAATCAAAATGATTGTGTTTAAAAAACCCATATAACATAACCAATCAGAAATCAGAACTCCTCAAAAGTAACTTACTTTCCATGATGTCGAAGCATGTCCTATGAACAGCTTATACTCTGTTGTGCTGTTATTATTTTCAGCCCGCCACTTTCTGAAAGAAAAGCTCCATCGTTTTGACAAATATGTTACATACAATAAATGACTTCTCGCTCTCTACCGCACTTCTCCTCAAGGCCAAATCGTGTAAGAGCCATTTATAACTCTTGGAATTCTTCTAAGCAAATCCCGTCATTTTCTTTTTCCGCGACTTTCAGAAAGAAAACGTTCAAGATCACTTTCACAATCCTGTACTAGTAATATCTCGCCCTTCTTGCTCACTCATGTTCCACATTTCCTATGACACTGATACTGCTTACTATGAAGCAGACTTACACTACCTCTATGACTACTACAATTATTTAATTCTCTACATCACTTTTAATCACAAAGCAATTTAAAACAGTACATAAAATTATATCAACTCCTAGAATCATTATAGGCCAGTTACCTACCCTAAATTCTTTCTTCTGAAAACAGAAAGTAAGAATATTTTTAAGTCAAAAGGCAACATTGTTTCATAGTCAAATGTGAATCATTTCCGAAACATCAGCTTTTTTTACATTTTCAATAAGCTGTGTAATAAGCGGATGTTGTCAAAGGACCATCATGCCATATAATAGCTGCAGTTAGAAATGTTCTTCCTAAAATCAACAACTGTGTAGCCACAACATTTGTAATTAAAGTTGAAAACTTACTTTCATCAGGTTTATATAGTTGGAATTTTAAAATGACATTATAACCAAAAGTTTGTTCCAAAAATGTGTACAGCATTGCAGACTTACATTACCTCTACTCCATGTTTTGATTGGCTGCTTGAATTAGCTTATTAAAAGAAACAGTTTTTCTGAACTCATTCAAAGTGCAGTTATTTTTCCATGACGTCAAGTGTTATGGTAAGAACACCGTTTGCTTTGGGGACTACTCTGTTGTCCTTTAAGTAATCCGTGCCCACCACTTTCTGTAAGAAAACCTACTTTTTTTTCAGGAACTACTTAAAACTCAAAAATAACTTTTTACTCTGTACTACACTTATCCTCAAGGCCAAATAGTGTAGGAGCCATTACAACCTCTTGAAATTCCTCAGAGCAAATCCTGAGATTCTTTCCCTAAAATTGTGGTTGTAAAAACACCAGGTAAGAATTTTTAAGGTCAAAAGGCAATTTTTAAAAAAAAGTTAAAACAGAATCATTGCCGAATGACCAGCCGTTTCTAGACTTCAAATAAGCTGTGTAATGTCCTGATGTTGTTGAAGGACCGTCATGATATATAATTGCTGCAGTTACAAAAGTCCTTCCTGATATTGACAACTGCGAAGCCACACAATTTTTAATTAAAGTTGTCAATTTTGTTCCATCAGGCCTACATCGTTGGAACATTAAAATGACATACTGGCCATATGTTCGTATAAATAATGTGGACAACATTGCAGACTTACATTGGCTACACTCCATGTTGTGATCAGCTGCTTTTACTAGCTTATTAAAGGACACTGATTTAATGTCTGGCAAAGTTAAATATATAAATCTTTCTGAGTCTACACTAGTAGTACTTGATAACCTACAGTTCTCGCAGTCATGCTGCCATTGATAAGAAAGGCCAAACAGATGATCTACATCTACACCTTCATCTTGCAATACATCAAGCATATACATTAAAAACTCCTGACAATCTTGCTGAATATTTTGAGAGAATTGCGTTTGACCTGAACATTTGTCTAACAGATTTCGAATTTCAGACACACTTTCTATTTTTATTCTATCAGTGCTACATTTCTCTAACACAGAATTCAACAAACTACAAAATCTTTGATCCGAATTGACCACAATCTCTTCTTTTAAAGTTTCTAGAGAAAAGACAACATTAACCACTACATTAGCATAGCAGTTGACACCAGAACTATTTTCAAATTGAAAACCAACAACATCTTCAACAGAATCCATTTTTTTTCTGCTTATAATTTTGGGTTCATCGACTTTTCATTTTTTTGCTACAACCTCCCTACTATTGGTCACATTTCTTCGTTTCCGGCCTACCACACGTTTCTCAAACAAAGGATATTGAGGCAAATGTGGCGCATACTTTCTTCTTAACCTATTGTATTCCTTAATACAATCTAGATCCGCACAAATGTTTGTGACATCACACTCAATCAAGTACAATCCCGATAAAGTTCTGACTCGTGACAATGCCACATATGCCATACCTTCCTTGAACACAGAACTGCCAATATTCACCAATGCACTGTCTACACTTAAACCTTGCGATTTATGGATTGTCACCGCATATGCCAAGCAAACAGGAAACTGCTTACGGCGAACATATAAGTCTTTTACAAGCAAAAACCTAGCAGATCAACGACCAATTAGCTGTACTTCCTCAATGCCATCAAATTTAATTTTTAAAAATTCAATTCCATCTCTATTTCTGTATTTCTCAAAATCAACAACATTACCCATTGATCCATTTACCAGACCTCTTTCAACATGTAAATTCCTTCTTAAAATTATACGGCAATTTAAGCACACATTCAGAGTCTTTTCAAAACCAGCAGTTTTAGATATAGTCTTCTCTAATGAATCCAATTTTGATTTCAAATTCTCAGACAAAATAATTGTTGCTCCCATATGCTCTATTCTGTCAATAGCTTCCAGTTTCACAATCTCTTGGTTTTCTAAATTCAACATTTTATTGTTGAAGATGGCACATTCTGCAAGAGTTGGCATCAAACATATTCCAGATTTCTTCTCAGTAATTTCCCGAAAAATATTCTCAGGCATAACGTCTTCTTCTGGATACAAATTTGACAGTAATCGTGCATGTAAAGCTTCTTTCCCATGCTCGGTCACTTTTCCGATTCTAACATCTTGTAGAATATTCTTATAATCTTCATCCTTCGCTTGACGCATATTTTCACGCAGTTCAGCATAATTGAAGTTTAACCATATATTAACGTTGCCAATGCTCCCTAGGCACTTCCTGGTATCTTCATGTGTAAGTAGTTTAAACACTGGTTGTCCTTTCACTGGTGTCAGCTGCAGAAGATCACCGAAAACAATGATGTGTTTGCCACCAAATAACTCATCATACTCTGTTTTAAGAACTTCTTGCATTCTCAAATGCACAAAGGCAAGCATGACATTGGAAACCATGCTTACTTCGTCAATGATAAGAAGTTTCATTTTCCTCAAGACTCTTGAAACTTCACAACAAGCATCTCCAGATAACTTGTGGTATTGTAATTTGTTATCATGCTCCACTGGCAGCATCAGTAGACGATGCAAAGTAATACCTTTAATGTTATGTGCTGCCAGTCCAGTTGGAGCGGTGACAACACAAGACAGCGATGACTCAGTCCTTTTCTGCAAATAATATGAAATTGCTTTAATGAGGAAACTTTTTCCAGTTCCCGCTTCTCCACTCATGTACAGTCGGACAGGCTTCAACGACGTACATGAGCACTCTTTCTTCTCATGACTTAATCCATGATCAATTTGGTGTGTAACTTCGTCATATATTTTCCTCTGCTCAACGTTGAGTTGTCTTTCCAAGTCTTCTAAGTTAACCGCATCCTCCTGAGCATGTGCCATGGCTCTTTCCACTTCAATCATGGCAGTGGCAGCTTCATTTTCGATAACTGGTCCTCCTAGTGGATCCTGACTCAATGAAACAGAACTCTGACTGTCCTGAGAACTGTCTCTAGCAATCTCCGCTGCAATCGTTGCTTCCTGCTCGATTGCCGCATTCAACATTTCTAGATATTTGGGAAAAACAGGACATTCTATGGTCTCCTTGGCGGCATTGAAAGAGTCTTCGTAACAGAGGAAATCTCCAAGCAGTTCCTCTTCTGCACGCCAAGGCTTGAAAAGTTGCAAAAGTGCTAAATAGAAAAACTCTTTTCTTTCAGGAGATTCTCCACTCAATTTTCGATGCTTTACCAAGTGGCATTTTCTTTGCTTGACCAGACATCCCTCACTTCCAATTACAGCATACACTCCTTTATCAATATCTTCTTTGATGTTCCTCTTGAATATGTAATTTTGTAGAACCTCATACAGACAAACATTCTCGAGGTGACTGCTTCTATTTGGATAATATGTATCCAACATGTTGGTCTTCAAAATATCTGTACTATTTGGCTCCTTTTTTGCAAAATACTCAATTTCCCGCACAGGTTTCAGAACTCGATTACGCGTTGCAGCAAGACCAAGACTCGCCCAAATGATACTCCTAGATTTGGCATAGAGACTTGCTGAAGACAATCGGTCAGAACATTCGTAAGCTCCGATTTCTCGATGCGACAACATCTTCAGACTGAAACTGTACAACTTGTTACTGAGGATCTTTTCATGGGAAATGTCCTCCCACATATCCTTCAATTCTGTCTTTTCTTTTTTGGTGACGTAAGATGTCACATACCGAGCCACAGCCATACAGTTATCAGCCACAAACTGTATATCCATGTTAGCATTCCACATGGACAAAATCACTGGGTTGTAGTCGTTGATGTACTTGGACTCTTCGTTCCTTTTCAAATTGTATGTATTTTTGGGTGATTTCCTCGTCACATTATGTCGCCTCGAAGACATCAAACTGTTCACTCTTCCTTTAGAAATCACCGGTCGTGGAAAGGCGAAACGACATTTTGTGTAGAACTTGTCCTTGTTTCTGAATTTACGACGACAGTACTTTCCACAACGATGGCTTTGGAAGCGTAAAACTTGTTCTCTTAGGCTTTTGTCTTCCTTTGTCTTTGGAACAGCACATGTAGAATACTGTTCTATGAAACTCATCACTAAGTCATCCGGATCTGTTCCAAATTTGGGTGCATCTTTGATCCATAGCAGCATATGTATATGAGGAGCACCTCTTGCTTGGTACTCCTTTCTCCAGAAGAAATCCAACACCTCTCCAAGAGGTGGATTTTTCTTGTTCATGATGAAAGACATCATAGCTTCAAATCTATGATTGAAGTACCTGCATACATTCACTGGATCCAAAGAGCACAGTTCTCCAGGTGTCTTGAATTCGATATTTTCAATGTTTCCATTTGCCTCTCGTAGAAATTCAAGTAAGTCTTCCCAGCCATACTCGGCACAGCTGAGAGTGAGGAACCATGTGGGAGTTCCTAAGTTCCTCAGCATACATTTTAAATCTCCATGTCGACGGTACCAGTACTCATTAGTACCACGCTGACATGCCATGAGATTAATCAGGTGAGAATCCAAAATACTGTCTTGCACATTGACTTTATCCATAAAGTCCCTTGCTGAGATATTTTGCATCTGTATACCACTTTTCAAGATGTGGTTCACTGCATATGACAGTCCAGATAGATCGCTTTCAAACAGTAGATGAAACAAATAGGGAATGCATTGACGAAACCTAGGATCTTCTGCATACAATCGTAAGGTCCGGTATTCAGAAGCAGGAATTTGATCAGGTCGCTCATCATATCTTCCTCCTTGACCTGTTGGAAATAGTTGTGGGAAACACCGAGCTTCCAAACTTTCCTCCCAAACACTAATGGGACTCCCTTTGGCTTGTTTCATTTGAAACAACTCAATAGCATTCCCCATGACTTCCTTGGAATGCAAAGGATGAACACTATAATGTTCATATATTTCTTCATTTTTAGAGGCTTCTACTTTCTCAATTTGTCCAGCACACAAATCGCTGTCCTCTTCTTCACTTACTTCCTCTTCTGCAACATATACATTCTTGTAGTACTTATTGTTTTTCATCAAATACAATGTTGCCTTTTTGACTTTCCTAACATCCACTAAATCTTGCCAGATTTTCTTACTCTTTGTTGGAACCCCATTAACTAAGATAACCAGAGGTTCCTCTTCCACTTTCTCTACTCCAATTGTATTAATGTTTTTCTTGAAATCTAGAGGCAAATAAACAACTCTTCCCTTTAATCCTCTCTGTAAATCTGATGGAGGCAATTTCCCTGTCTTTGGCTCCATTCGTACAATAGCCTGAAAGGGATGGACACTTTGAATCAAAATAGATTCATAAGTATTTAAATCCTTCAATTCAGAAGGAATCTCAACCAATTCCAGATTATTATGAACTGCTCCAGCAGGCATCTGGTTTTGATTTAATGTGTTACAACAATAAGTACACACACGTTGATCCGATCCCAAATCAAAACAATTTTCTACCATCAAGTATGTTGCGAAATCCTTCCATTCACTATTATTTTCCCTTTCACTTTTTGCATATAAATCCACTAACTTAGTCTGATTCTTATAATAAGTGCGTCGACAACACACACAAGTGAAATTAGGCCTCTCACTTGATTTCACCTGAAACGTGGCAATTTCCTTCTGAAAATTATCTGTACTGGAAACCTGTACACTCTCTTCCACATTACCTTCTTCTTCTGGGTCAATTTCAACATTCTTCTCTTTACTTGCAAAGTAACAAAACTCAATTTCTTCACAAATATTCTTCACATCTACTTCAGAACCATGCAAAAGAGCAGTGCATAATTGTTTAAGCATAATTGCTGGACTCTTAGCATAATACAACATTCTAACTAATTTCCTCACTTTATTATGATGCACTGCTAGCATCCTGAAATGATGAAAAACACTCTGGCATACTCTCCTGGAAAGACAAGCCAGTGAATGACCATGCAAACCTGTCACTTCTCTCACTCTGCAAGGATCTAATTCTTGCAACAACTTCATTTTCTGTTTTAAAGTTTTCTTATTAAATGTCCGTACAAAATCACAAAGCAAATTGATGGAATCCTGTTGCACACTGCAAATACTACTACACTTCCAGGTGTACACTGGTCCCTTAGGACGTCTTCCTAAAACCTCATTACCTAACACCTCTTCTGCCTCTGTTGACACAAGTTTTTCTTTTTCAACCGGACAACCATCTTTCACCTCATATGCTCGACCACTGGTGTCAACTGCATGCACCAAATCATTATCCTGGAAATAACTCTCCTCATTAAAAAATGCCTCACAACTTGAACTATGCATCCATTCTCCTGAAAAAACTTCACAAAAATTACTACGATTAACTGTTCTCTTCCATCTACTATTTGTTTTGAAATCATAAATTACCTTGTTTAGTTTCCTAATTGTATTGATTATCAAAATAAATAACTTTCGCTTAATTTCGAATGCCTGATCAATAATTTTCTCAATGTTTCTCTTTCTCTTATAAAAAGCCACTTTCTGTTGACGTTTCTTAAAATTTTTTAACAAATTGCCAATTATCCTGTTGCGAAACATTCGTCTACGAATGTCCCTAAACTGATTTTTCCTTCTACTACCATGCACAGAGTTATCTCCTGCTCTAGCAGTAACATTTTTGATTGGCCTTTCCTTTCCGTTTAAATTGCCTCTCTTTGTCTGGACTAAAACATGTTCTGTACTGATATTTTTTTTCTGCAAATGTTTCTTAGGAATGATTTCGTTGTCTTACCCGGAGGTTTCTTGGTGACTTGACGAGTTTTTATTGTAGAGGACTGCTGCAAGCATGTAGTAAGCTGCTGTCTTTGACGTTTTGTAGCCTTTCGGCTTCTTTGCTTCGATGGCATACTGTAGTTTTGAAATGATCTGCAGTTGAATCTGTGGTAAAATATAATAAAAAATGTTATTAACCACTATTACCAAACAGTAAATCAATAACAGTCGTCAAAAAATGAACACACTACTTGTCAATTCTACATACAATAATTTTTAGTGCATTGGCAAATTTAGAACTCACAAATAGTAGCAAAGAAATAGAATGCTTCTACATTTGACCTTTGCTCTTTTAAATGTGAATCTGAACTAATTTTATTAGCATATTTCACTATTTTATTAAAGACACTTCACACAAGCTGTTTTTGAAGTTGTGTTTAATTTTAAATGAAACAAACGGTTAACATGGTTACTTTTCATTTCCAGTAACTTTTAAAAATAACTGTTTATAGTTCCATAGGCTCGAGCAGGTCAGCTTCCCACCCTATGTCATACAATTCTGACAAATCGGCATCCTCCTAATGTTCTTCATCATCCTCAGGATTTAAATCATCCAAGGGATCTACTTCCACTGATGTTTCAATGACAATTTCAATGATAATATCGAGATCAACAGTTTGCTCATTATCACTCATGCTTGATGTTGTCGTTATCTTTAAAAAAAGAGAACAACAATGAGATGTTGCAGAGTAAGAGACAAATCTCAGAGACTATAATAGTAAAATTGTTTAACAAGAGTAACATTTTGCAGATATCATTTAGCCATGTCCAGCGATGCTGAGGAGGTGAGGCATATGTCCAAGTTTTCAGTGAACAGAACTCATCTCTTCTTAACCTTGGATAAGCCTCACCAACTCTGTGTCCCCTGCTCATACTTAAATGTAAAGAGGCAGATTTATGTTAACTGGCGCATCCGCAGGGATGCAACAGTTAACGTGCGCTGCTGCTCTGCCACCCATGATGTGCCGTATTTACAATGTGGAGCACCATTGAACAAAAATAGCACAGATGCGTCACGCATCTGTGCCGCAAAAGCGGCACATTGCAGGAATCACGTCATAAGCGCGACATGTCTACTACAATGCACAGGGGCAAGCCACACATTGCATGGTGCGTCACTCCTTATGGCTGTTTCAAACAGGCGTAAGGATTTGATTCAGCAATGCCATAAAGCTGACTCAGTTTAATGTTCTAAATTTCACCGTGTTAGTTTTACAGGGCTTTCATGCAAATGAATGCCCACCCTGCAACAAAACGCCCACATGAAACCTGACGCAGGTTTCATGTTGCACAGGACTTTACACCGTGACACATCTGCCTAGATGCATCAAGTTGTAAATATGTCTCAACATAGCGCATCTTTTGCGCCGCCGCTGCGTCACAAAAATGATGCAACAGCGGCGCAAAAGAGGCACACAGCCATCATAAATCTGCGCCTAACATTTTAAATGATTGTTTCAGGATGCCGATAAGGTGTGGCGTATCCAGGGGTTTGTTTGACGTGAGGCCTACTCAGGGTTACAGATGAAATTTATGTTTGTTGAAGAGTACAGACGAGATAATACATGTGCATGCCTACCAATGAAGTGAGTCATGTCTACTGCATTCTTTAACAAAGGCCAGACCTCCTCTGTCTCCCTGGACAGGCCTAAACCTGATCTCCACAATGTGATTCATAATGTTAGGAAACAAAGGATCATGTAATTGAAAAACGTGCAATTTTTTTGCTCATTTCACAATCACATCACTTGTGTTTCCTTTGCTTAGGTATCTCATTGTGCAGATGTAGTCTAGCATATCAAAGAGTACGCAGAAGGTGAGCACTGTATGCAACAATTTTGACACTTACAGAAGATTCAGCTTCTCCATGCCCCCTACACAGTCCTAAATGTATAAAGTTTAAAGTGACGGTATCTTGTTGCAGATGAAGTGAGGCCTATCTTGCAACATGGTGCATCTTTTGCACCACTGCTGCGTCACAAAAGTGATGCAACAGCGGCGCAAAAGAGGCGCACGGCCATCATAAATTTGCCCCTAACATTTTAAATGATTGATTCAGGATGACGATAAGGTGTGGCCTTTCCAGAGGTTTGTTTGAGGTGAGGCCTACTCAAGGGTTGCAGATGAAATTTAGGCTTGTTGAAGAGTACAGAGGAGATAATACATGTGCAGGCCTACCAATGAAGTGAGTCATGTCCACTGCACTCTTGAACAAAGGCCAGACCTCCTCTGTCTCCCTGGACAGACCTAAACCTCATCTGCACAATGTGATTCGTAATGTTAGAAAACACAGGTGATGTAATTGAAAAACGTGCAAATATTTATGCTCAATTCACAATCACATCACCTGTGTTTCCTCAGCTTAGGTATCTCATTGTGCAGATGTAGTCTAGCATATCCAAGAGTACGCAGAAGATGAGGACTGTATGCAACAGACCAATGTACATTACTCACAATAAAGCATTTTTTTTAAAAACGATTTTCTGCTCATAATTTGAAAACACAACACAGCTCCTATGTAGAAGCACACCCTGTCAGTACTTAAATTTGCCAAGCACACATGGGTGCGTATTTACAAGGACCTTGCACCACGGGGAAATGACTTAAATTAAAATGGGGAAAATAACATCAAAGTGACTCAAAGGCCTTGTAAATATGCCCCAAGCAGCCTATGAAACTCTAGCAGTACATATCAAGAAACCTAATTGACTTCAAGAAGTGTACACGGCCATCATAAATCTGCCCCTAACATTTTAAATGATTGGTTCAGGATGCCGATAAGGTGAGGCCTATCCAGGTGTTTGTTTGACGTGAGGCCTACTCAGGGTTACAGATGAAATTTAGGCTTGTTGAAGAGTACAGAGGACATAATACATGTGCATGCCTACCAATGAAGTGACTCATGTCCACTGCACTCTTTAACAAAGGCCAGACCTCCTCTGTCTCCCTGGACAGGCCTAAACCTGATCTGCACAATGTGATTCGTAATGTTAGGAAACACAGGTGATGTAATTGAAAAACGTGCAATTTTTTTTGCTCATTTCACAATCACATCACTTGTGTTTCCTTTGCTTAGGTATCTCATTGTGCAGATGTAGTCTAGCATATCAAAGAGTACGCAGAAGGTGAGCACTGTATGCAACAATTTTTACACTTACAGAAGATTCAGCTTCTCCATGCCCCCTACACAGTCCTAAATGTATACAGTTTAAAGTGACGGTATCTTGTTGCATATGAAGTGAGGCCTATCTTGCAACATGGTGCATCTTTTGCACCACTGCTGCGTCACAAAAGTGACGCAACAGCGGCGCAAAAGAGGCGCACGGCCATCTTAAATTTGCCCCTAACATTTTAAATGATTGATTCAAGATGACGATAAGGTGTGGCCTATCCAGAGGTTTGTTTGAGGTGAGGCCTACTCAGGGTTGCAGATGAAATTTAGGCTTGTTGAAGAGTACAGAGGAGATAATACATGTGCAGGCCTACCAATGAAGTGAGTCATATCCACTGCACTCTTGAACAAAGGCCAGACCTCCTCTGTCTCCCTGCACAGACCTAAACCTCATCTGCACAATGTGATTCGTAATGTTCGAAAACACAGGTGATGTAATTGAAAAACGTGCAAATATTTATGCTCAATTCACAATCACATCACCTGTGTTTCCTCAGCTTAGGTATCTCATTGTGCAGATGTAGTCTAGCATATCCAAGAGTACGCAGAAGATGAGGACTGTATGCAACAGAGCAATGTACATTACTCACAATAAAGCATTTCTTTTTTAAAAAAAACGATTTTCTGGTCATAATTTGAAAACACAACACAGCTCCTATGTAGAAGCACACCCTGTCAGTACTTAAATTTGCCAAGCACACATGGAGGCGTATTTACAAGGACCTTGCACCACGGGGAAATGACTTAAATTAAAATGGGGAAAATAACGTCAAAGTGACTCAAAGGCCTTGTAAATATGCCCCAAGCAGCCTATGAAACTCTAGCAGTACATTTCAAGAAACCTAATTGACTTCAAGAAACGTTTTTAAACACATGAAGTAAACTATTTATTCACCCACATTCATGGGGAAGTGACTTAAAATGCCCTAACACAGATGGAAGCGTATTTTTAAGGCCCTTGCACCATTTTTGCGTCACTTTTAACATGGCTATGTAACTCAAAGAAACAAAGTCTAAATTTGCCAAGCACACATGGGGGCGTATTTACAAGGACTTTGCACCACGAGGAAATGTCTTAAATTAAAATGTGGAAAATAACATCAAAGTGACTCAAAGGCCTTGTAAATATGCGTCAAGCAGCCTATGAAACTCTAGCAGTACATATCAAGAAACCTAATTGATTTCAAAAAACGTTTTTAAACACATCAAAAAAAACAAATTATTTTCCCACATTCATGAGGAAGTGACTTAAAATGCCCTAACACACATGAAAGCGTATTTTTAAGGCCCTTCCACCACTTTTGCGTCACTTTTAACATGGCTATGTAACTCAAAGAAACAAAGTCTAAATTTGCCAAGCACACATGGCGGTGTATTTACAAAGACTTTGCAGCACGGGGAAATGTCTTAAATTAAAATGGGGAAAATAACATCAAAGTGACTCAAAGGCCTTGTAAATATGCCTCAAGCAGCCTATGAAACTCTAGCAGTACATATCAAGAAACCTACAGGAGGAGCCAAGCTCGCGAGCGTGATGGTCGCCTTTTAGCTCGGCTCCGTTAGCCCTCCGGCCTGACCCGTAGATCCTGATTCATATCCTGTCCAAAGACGACACGTTTTCGAGGAACTATGATCGCGACGTTTCGCTCTCACTTACCATCTGATCTGGAAGCTCCGGCGAGCTGAGAATCCGAAGTTGTGCCCCTCCGAAGGGACCGGGGCCTCCGTGGGGCTGCGGCCGGGGCCTCGCCTATGAGATCCGGCCAGGCGTTGTTGAGACCACAGGCCCCGGCCGAGAGAGTGAACCGCTGGTGAGAGCCATTGTGCGAGTATCCCGGTTGCCCTGATCCGGGCCTGCCTTGGTGGCGGTGAGGCTGTGCGGGGCGCGGTGCTCCGGGGACTGACCACGTGCAGGGGACCCTCCGCCGCTGCTCCGTCCGGCGGCCCTGGCCCCGCTCGCTCCGACTCTAATCGTGGGGAGCGCCGGTGGTGGTACAGGCGGCTTCCCGTGTTGGGCGGTGCTCCTCTTTGTGCCAGGGCCGCTATTGCCGGGCCCCCGGGACATCTGTAAAGTCCTGCATTTGTGCACTGTCCCGAGAGTTACCGAGGGTGGAGAGGAGGCTTAATTTATAAAATGGCTGCCGAAGATCTGGGCTGTCGATCTCCTCGTGATGGCGGACTTGGGTCATTGTATTGCACGGGGGCTGGGACGTGTGCACGAAACTTTACTATTGGAGCCGTTCTTTGTGCCTTGCGATCCTGGCGCGCGTCCTTGGCCCCCGGTGCCCCCGGTGCCCCTGGAGACTCGTTGCGATCCGCCGCCATTTTGGGTGGACGCTTCTTCAAGACCCCTTCTTGTCCCGATGATGCCGCTGCCTCGCCCCCCTCGGTCGCCACGAAGCTTGCTGCCGCTGTTCGTCAACGGGATTGTGGACCGGTGGCTTTGGAACTTCCTGCTCTTCAGTGGTTGGAGTTGGGGGACCTGGATGTGGAGCGGAGGCCCGTTCCTCCCTGGATGCCGGAGAACTATGGTGGACTGCTTCCTGTTGCTGCCTTGACGGGGTTGTTTCTTTCCTTTGCAAGTACACCACTGCTTTTCCGATCTACGAGACTGGCCTCCTATTTTTTGTTGTTTGTGTAATTATTGCTGAGACATTCGAACTACCTATCTGCACTTTTGTTTACTTGCAGATCAACTGCCCTCCCTGGTCTACGTCTTGCTCGTATTTTCTTTCAATTGTGTGCTTGCCTCGCATTGTGTTGCTCATTTCAATTTGTCATGTGGCGGGTGGGAATTGTGGTTAAGCAAGGATTGGGGTGAGACGCATGGCTCCCGGTGGATTATTGGTGTACGGATTCATGGCGCAGTTGTTTATATTCATGGCGCTGTGGGAGACACTCTGTTAGTCTTTATGGCGCTCGAGGTCGTGACGTTCTGGTTTCCACGTAATATGTTTATGGTTGGGCGGAGGGCTGTGGCCGACCGTATTTGTTTCTGCCCTTTTGCTCCTCCCCCACGTTCATTTCTTTGTTTTTTCTCTTCTTCTTTTTGTCTCCTTATTCCTTTCTCTCTTCTCTCTACTGTATTTCGGGTTCAGGTTTAGGGCGACAGGCACGCTGTTTGGAGGGTAGGCCGTAGCCTTCTGCAGGGGTGCAGGGTGGGTTGGGTGGGGTGGGTTTTCTATGATGTTTTTTTTTTTTTCCTCAGTTCTATGGCCCTTTTGTATTTCTTTATTGGAGTGCTGCGTTTGTCCTGCCTTCCGGGGCGTGTTTGCGGTGGGGTCTGTCCTGTCGCTGTTATATTTCTTATAATTGTTGCTTCCTGTCGCGACTCCCGTACCCCCCTCGTTGTTAATATTCCTGCTCTCTTCTGTATCCCTCGCTACGGGATGCTTTTCTGCGCGGCACTCCTTCTTTCGTCTGTGTTTTTCTTTTCCTTTCTTCTTTTTTTCCCTCCCCTTCCCTTCCCTTCCCCCCCCCTTCTTTTCTTTTCCTAGGTTCGTATGATGGGCTAGGGTTGGTGAAGTCACTCCTCCGGCCCCTCTGTTCTGGTTCCGCTGTATTTATGGGTGGTGGGCCGACGAAGTTGTTAATCATTGCATATTGATTGTATTTACTGTACCTGTTTTTCATATCGATGTATACAGTGCTGACACTCCTGTACTATGGCCCCTTCCCCTCTTTGTTGCCAATGGTTTATTTGGGGACTCCGGATCCTTCTATGTTGTCACTGAGCCTGTCATGCCCCTTATCCCTATACTATAAAATTAACCTTCTTTGCTCCTGTTTGCAGGCCGTGTCGTACTTCCTTTCTCCTTCTCCCCCTTTTTAAGATTGTATTGCTCATGCTCCATTCTGATTGATTCTGTATTGCTCTCTTTGGATTTTTCGTCTGATTTTCAAATTGTGGCCGGCCAGTTTGGTTGTAGGCCTTGATCTGTATATCCTTTTGTACAAATAAAGGTTTTAAAAAAAAAAAAAAAAAAAAAAAGAAACCTAATTGATTTCAAAAAACGTTTTTCAACACATCAAGTAAATCACTTATTTACCCACATTCATGGGGAAGTGACTTAAAATGCCCTAACACACATGAAAGCGTATTTTTAAAGCCCTTCCACCACTTTTGCTTCACTTTTAACATGGCTATGAAACTCAAACAAAATAAATCTATTTGTAAAACACTTGACACAAAGCAACATTTTAAATACACAACTTTCTTCATAAATTTATCCCTAAAGCATAATATTCTCTATCTAAATTAAATGAATCTTTTCTCACCTTAGCAAATACTTTTTGAGTTTCGAAACAGTCTCAGACACACACCAATTTTTCTTTAGCAGAGCAAAAGGTATGCACTCCAGAGGCTGCAACCATCAATGGCACAGAAATGCTGTAATTCATAACACATATCTCTCATGTCACCCAATCAAAACTCTTCCCTCACTTTTTTCAAATCAACACCCCTCCCCCTCTGCCCTTTCTGCCTTTTTTCCATAGCAACCACCTCCTGAAAGACCTGTCATGTTTACAAGTTCACACAACAATGTTTCAATTGAACTCTGAACTCTCAGTACACCTGCGTATCCAGTGCAATCTTTCATAAAATGATTTTTTCTTGACCATTCAAATTACATCTTTCAAAGAACTCATCCATGCACCCTAACTTTCTGTTTTCAGCAATCAAAATCCACCAATCACTGCTACTGAATCATTAGCACAGAAACTCCACACTTTTTTTCATTACATACTCCTACTATTTCAACTGCCATTTCATTCCCACACTTCATCTGACTGCAGCAGAACCTCCTCTCACCATGTTTTCTGTCTGGATTGTTGGACATAGTTACATCCATTGGGCTCAAAGGTATGCTGATAACAGAAATTTACACAACCTCAATTTACAAAATGTGGAAATCAACTGGATTGGTCACGGAGGATTAAGATGTCACCAATTGATACCATTGGTGAAAACCTTTTTGCATTTGCCAAACCCTGACCTGTTAATTGTGCACTGTGGAGGAAATGACTTGGGTACTTTGACTGGGGTAGGTCTGGAAATGCTTTTAAAGGACACCTTTGAGCAATTGATGGCACTTTTTCCTCAAACTGCCTTGGTATATTCAAATATATGCCAAAGACAGAAATGGAAGTGGTCCAACCAATTTTGTCCACAAATTGAGAAATTGAGGAAGCATGTAAATAAGTCTGTTTCAGCTTACATGAGAGACCATGGAATGGGCTCCATCTACAACAATAACTTGCATTACTACATGCAAGATATCTACAGAGGAGATGGAGTTCACTTCTCAGATGAGGGGAACAGAGTTTTCATCCTGAATTTAAGACTATGTATTGGTACCTACTTATAAGTACCTAAATCTACCACATACCCAAAAGCTCTTCTCAGAGCTACCCTAACTATGATCACTCTAAACAAATTTTAAATGTAACTTTTTTTTACAAATTTTCACGATTTACGCTTTCCGGAGCGCTACCCGATACGCGCACCGGACGCTAACCGCGCCAAAATTAGAAAAAAAATGTTTTTTTTTCACACATATGGGCCTCCTCAGCCACCCTCAGAAAACCTAGGGGGTCAGGATACGTCTACCGTGCCCCCTTCTACCCATTCTGAACATTATTTGCCCTCCATCTTGTATCTCAATTCTACCAAAACACAAAATGGAGGACTCCCGTAACGCTGCCGGTTCGCGTACCGGGGCGCGCACCGGGAAGCGCTCGCTTAAAAAAGGTGGGAAAGTAATTCACAGAAAAACCACTGGAGACACTTTCACCAAATATAGATTAGCTCATACTACATACCAATCCCTACCATTTTCACAAATTTGATTGGAATTCCATTTAGCCATTTAGCCTGTAGACCTCTCTAAATACCCTGAGGTAAATTACTTCACAAAACACATCTGAAGTGTTGGAATTGACAACCAATTAAAATGTTACTTTAATTTTCTACTTTTTTTACCTGACATTTGATTGGTTATGTACCTGAATATATATAAAGAAAGAGAGAGAAACACAGTCATTTTGACTACTACTTCCTGAAGTACATTGCAAGAGAATTTTCACTGACAACTTAAACTTGTTTTTAAAAGGTAAGATGTTATTTTGAAAACTGAAGTATATTGTGCACTTTAAGTTAATATGGAAAACTTTTTCTGATAGTTATATACTATCCCTCTGTAATAGTTATAGATTTAGATAGACTTCTCTGTTATAGTTATGGATGGATTTAGGCTTCTCTTGTATAATTATGAATTTACTAAGGTTTCATCACATACACATTTTTATATTTCTACTACCAGTCTGATACCATACACTGCCCAAAGATAAATTCACTGTTAAATTAATCCCAACAGTGCCCTATCTCTACTGATATATATATATTTTTTAATGCAAATTTCAGGCAAAATGGAAGGAGAACAAAAAGTGTCATTTGAAATTGTCCTTGAAGAGACCAATCAAGAAAACATTGAACCAAATGACATTGAATTCATGGATGAATCCAAGACCATGAACTACTACAATGTGTACAATCTGTAGATTTCCTCCTTCAAAATGAGGACATTTCAGACACTCAAATGTTGCAAATTATGTTCACTGAAAATGACGACATTTCGGACAGTCAAATGTTAGACGTTCTATTAAATTTTGAAAAACAATCACAAAAATAAAAAAACAACAAAACGAACAATCATAAAACATACAATATTTGAAAAGTCTATCATTCTTTTTTCCTCATAGTACGCTCCCCGGACCGCTTCCCGGTGCGCGTACCGGGCGCTCCCCACGCAAAAACAACGAAAACATTTTTTTTATTTTTTTTGCCCCGTGGGGCCCTTTTAAAGCCTCCACATCAAACCTAGGGGGTCAGGGAGGATCTACTATGCCCTCTTATGGTCATTTCCCCCTTTGTTTTGGCCTCCTCTTGTCTCTCGATCCTACCGAGAGACAAGATGGCGGCCGCTCCGGACTGTTTAGAATGTTGACAGACACCGGAGAGCCAACCAGCTTTGCTTCGTGAAGTTCCGTTACGCGTCAAGTACGCGAACCGGGGCGCTAACCGGGGCGCGCTTACAGATATATATTTTTTTTTAAACGTTAATTTATCAAAATCCACTGGAGCACATATATTGAGACCTAGCAAAGGCACATCGGGCAAACAATATCTACAATTTTGCCAAGTTTCATATAAATCCATTCAGCCGTTCGAGCTAAAAGTGAGTCCAACCGCCCTATGGAAAAATGAATGGGAAAAACGCGTTTTGGGACCCCCATTTTTTCTCGGCCCCCCTTGACGAAACCCCAACCAAATTTTCAGGGGCTGCTCAGAAACAAAATGTGCCATTTTCCTGAAAATTTCAGCCAATTCCGTCCACAAACGCCAAAGTTATTAGACATAGAATTTTCAAAAATCCCATAGAGAAAAAATCCTAACTATATATACCTACTGGCGACCGCCAGTAGGTAATATATATATATATATATATATATATATATATATATATGAAACATGACTTCCTCCAAAGAAAAATATTTATATATATATTACCTACTGGCGGTCGCCAGTAGGTAGTTATAGTTAGGATTGATTTCCATAGGGAAATCGCAACATTCTATTGGAAATAACTTTGGCGCCGGTTGAGGAATCAGCCTGAGCAACTTTGCCTCGCGGCTCTCCGCTCCTTCCCTGAAAGTTTGGGGGGGATCCGTCAAGCGGGGGCCGAGATAAAAGGGGGGTCCCAAAACGTGTTTTCCCCATGTTCATTTCCACAGGGCGGTCTGTCGCACTTTTAGCTCGAATGGCTGAATGGATTTTCACCAAACTTGGCAAAATTGTAGGGACTGGTAGCCCGATGTGCCTTTGCTATGTCTCAAGATATGTGCTCCAGAGGATTTTGAGTAATTTAGGTTAAAAAAATGTATATATCTGTAAGCGCGCCCCGGTACGCGCACCGGGGCGCGCTCCGGGCGCGCCACGCGACTTGCACACGGAAAGCTGATTGGCTCTCGGGTGTCTGTAAACATTCCAAACAGTTTGGAGCGGCCGCCATCTTGTGTCTCGGTAGGATCGAAACACAAGAGGTGGCAAAAACAAAGGGGGAAATAACCAAAAGGGGGCAGGGTAGACCCCACCTGACCCCCTAGGTTTGATGTGGGGGCCATAAAAGGGTCCCGCGGGTCAAAATAAAAATATAATTTTTTTCCGATTTTTGCGGGGGGAGCGCACGGTACGCGCAACGGGGAGCGTACCAGGGAGCGTACTTCGGTGAAAAATAGTGAAAATAGTAGTGTAAAATAATCATTTTGAGTGATTAGAGGTAGGGTAGCTCTGATAAGAGCTTTTGGGTTCTGTGGCTGTTTTAGGTACCAACAAGTACGTCCCACACACACCCACACGCACACAACTCCACACCCCCACAGTCACACACTCCCCACACATACCTCACACACGCACACCTCCACCCACACCCAAACACCCCACACACACACACCTCACCCCCCCAACACACACACACACACACACAGATACCTCACAGACACACCCCACACATCCTACACACACACCTCCCTCCCCCCACAGACACACCCACACATCCCACACATACACACACATCCTACACACATACCCCCCACACACACACAACCCCCACACACACCTCACACACCCACACCTACACCCCAAACACCCCACAAACCCACACCCACACACACACCTTACACACCCACACCCCCACCCACACCCACATACCCTACACACTTACACACACCTATACACCTCACCCCCCCAGACACACACACACACCTCACAGACACACCCCACACATCCCCCACACACACCTCCCCCGCCCCACACACACACCTCTGACACCCCCCCTCACACACACACACACACCACACACACACCTCACACACACACACACACCCACACACACACTCCTCACACACACACACACCCACACATCCCACATGAATAATGTCTGAAACAATTTTTAATTATTAAATAACAATTTATTGTTGAGATTTTTCATACTCTATTAAAACTTCTAACATCAGATTATCTGGAATCTCCTCCTCAATTTCTTTGCATGATTCCATTGCTTCAAGACAGTTTATTATTATTATTGTTCTTGATCCCCAGACTCATCCATGAAATCAAAGTCTTTGTTAAGAATGTTGTTAAGCATAATTTCAAAAGAAATTGTATTGCTCTCCTCTTTACCTTCCATTTTCCGGCTGTAAATTGCATAAAAAATAACTATATTAGTAGAGTTAGGGCACTGTTGGGTTTAAGTTCAGACAGGTACTTCTGAGTTTTTACAAGTGAAGTTATTTTTGGGCAGTGTATGTTATCAGGCAGGAAGTAGAAATATAAAAAAGTGCATGTGAAGAAGCCTAAGTAAATCCATAAATATACTAGAGAAGCCTGAATCAATCAATCCATAACTAAAACAGAGAAGCCTATTTGAATCTATAACTATAACAGAGGGACAGTAAAAAACTATCAGAAAACGTTTTTCCAATTTAACTTAAAGTGCAGAACATAGTTCCCCTTAAAAATTAACAAATTACCTTTCAGAAAGGAGTTGATGTTTTCAGAGGAAATCCTTTATAAATGTACCTCAGGTAGTAGTACTCAAAATGGCCGTGTTTCCCTCTCATTTTTCATATATATTCATGTTCATAACCAATGAAATGTCAGCACATAAAAATACAAAATGAAAGTAACCTTTCATTGGTTGCAAATTCTAACACTTTCATATGTGTTTTAGTCATGTAATTAACTCAGGATATTTAGACAGTGCTACAGCTCAAATGGCTCAATGGAATTCCACCAAATTTGGGAAAATGGTAGGGACTGGTATGTAGTATGGCCTATTCTATATTTGGTGAAAGTGTCTCCATTGGTTTTTATGTAAATTAACGTTTAAAATTTTTGGGAGCGCTTCCCGGTGCGCGCCCCGGTACGCGTACCGGCAGCGCTACGGGAGTCCTCCATTTTGTGTTTCGGTACATTTGAGTCAGAAAATGGAGGACAAACAACGTTGTGAATGGGTATAAGGGGGCACGGTAGGCACTCCCTGACCCTCTAGGTTTTCTAAGGGGGTGTTAGGAGGCCCATAGAGGCCAAAAAAAAAGAAAATTATTTTTACATTTTCGCGGGGGGAGCGCCCGATACGCGCACTGGGGAGCGTACCGGGGAGCGTACTTTAGTGAAAAATAGTGAAAAAAGATAATCATTTTGAGTGATCAGAGGTAGGGTAGCTCTGAAAAGAGCTTTTGGGTCCTGTGGCTGATTTAGGTACCTACAAGTAGGTACCAATGCACAGTCTTAAATTCAGGAGGAATATTCTATTCCCCTCATCTGAGAAGTGCACACCATCTCCTCTGTAGATATCTTGCATGTTGTAACGCAAGTTGTTGTTGTATATTGAACCCATTCCATAGTCTCTCATGTACGCAGAAACAGATTTATTCACATGTTTCCGTGCTTTCTCAAATTGTGGACAAAATTGGTTGGACCAGTTCCATTTCTGTCTTTGGCATATATTGGAAAATACCAAGGCAGTTTGAAGAAAAAGTGCCATCAATTGCCCAAAGGTGTCCTTTAAAAGCATTTCCAGACCTACCCCAGTCAAAGTGCCTAAGTCATTTCCACCACAGTGCAGAATTATGAGGTTAGGGTGTGGCAAATGCAAAAAGGTTTTCACCAATGGAATCAATTGGTGACATCTTAATCCTCTCTGGCCAATCCATTTAATGTTCACATTTTGTAAATCAAGGTTGGGAAAATTTCTGGTAGCTGCATACCTTTGAGCCCAGTGGATATAGCTATGTCCAATAATCCAGACAGAATACATGGTGAGAGGAGATTCTGGTGCAGTCAGATGAAGTGTGGGAAAGAAATGGCAGTTGGAACAATAGGAGTTTGCAAAAAAAAAACTGTAGACTTTCAGTGCACTTGAATCACAAGCAATGATTGGTAGATTGAGATAGTTGAAAACTGAAAGTTAGGGTGCATGGTTGTGTTCTGTGTAAGAAGTAATTTGAATGGTTAAAAAAAGTCATTTAAAGAAACATTGCACGAGATAAGCTGGTGTATTCGCAGGTCAAACATCCTTGCTGAGGTGATTTGCAACATTGTAGAATAAACTTTTAAACCTGAGAGCTCAGTGAGGAGGGAGATGCTATGGTAACAGGTAGAAAGGGCTGAGGGGGGAAGGGTGTTGGTTTGAAAATACAGAGGGAAGAGTTTTGATTGGTTACCATGAGGAATATGTGTGTAGAATTAGATGTTCTCTGTGCCATTAAGGTTTGCAGTGCCTGGAGAACATACCTTTTGCTCTGCTAAAGAAATATTGGTGTGTGTATCTGACACTGTTGTGAATCTCCTAAAACATTTGTAAAGGTGAGTTATGATTCATTTAATATACATAGAGACTTGTATACTCTATGGAGAAGATTTGGAAGCAAATTGTGGTTTTCTAATGTTGCTTTGTGTCATGCTTTTTGATAATGCTTGGTAAAAAGTTTTTACTGCATAGAGGAATTGTATTTTGTAAAATTGTGAAGTTTTAGTAGTGACATGGAATGCTTGTACATAGGACCTGTGCTGTGTTTTTTAAATGTGATGTCAAAATCGATTTTGGGAAAAATGAATGGCTTTTACATTTTTTAAAAAGAATAAAGAATGTGTGCATGTTTAAAGAAATAAATTTGACTCTTTACAATGATGTTACCTGTGTTAACTCAGTGTAGGAAGCATATTGAGTTTGTTTGCATTGAGGAATTGTATTTTGTAAAATAGTAAGGTTTCAATAATGACATGGAATGCTTGTACATAGGAAATGTGCTGTATTTCCTAAATGTGATATCAAAAACGTTTTTGGGCAAAATGAATGGCTTTTACATTTTTGAGTATAATGTGGCGCAGAGGTTTAAAAAGTGACGCATCTATCTACATGCGTCACTTTTTAAATATGGCGCAAAAAGGTACATGTTTGGGCTTTCCTGGGGAGCGTAGGTGGTGAGGCTTGTGTCTAAGAGTGCAGTGGATTAGGCTTCATGAAGCCTATCCCTGACTGCACTCTTAGACACAGGCGTAAATTTGACTCTTTACTATGATGTTACCTGTGTTAACTCAGTGTAGGAAGCATATTGAGTTTGTTTGCATAGAGGAATTGTATTTTGAAAAATAGTGAGGTTTCAGTAATGACATGGAATGCTTGTACATAGGACCTGTGCTGTGTTTCCTAAATGTGATGTCAAAAACGATTTTGGGGAAAATTAATGGCTTTTACATTTTTGAGTATAATGTGGCGCAGAGGTTTAAAAAGTGACGCATCTATCTACATGCGTCACTTTTTAAATATGGCGCAAAAAGGTACATGTTTGGGCTTTCCTGGGGAGCGTAGGTGGTGAGGCTTGTGTCTAAGAGTGCAGTGGACTAGGCTTCATGAAGCCTATCCCTGACTGCACTCTTAGACACAGGCGTAAATTTGACTCTTTACTATGATGTTACCTGTGTTAACTCAGTGTAGGAAGCATATTGAGTTTGTTTGCATAGAGGAATTGTATTTTGAAAAATAGTGAGGTTTCAGTAATGACATGGAATGCTTGTACATAGGACCTGTGCTGTGTTTCCTAAATGTGATGTCAAAAACGATTTTGGGGAAAATTAATGGCTTTTACATTTTTGAGTATAATGTGGCGCAGAGGTTTAAAAAGTGACGCATCTATCTACATGCGTCACTTTTTAAATATGGCGCAAAAAGGTACATGTTTGGGCTTTCCTGGGGAGCGTAGGGGGTGAGGCTTGTGTCTAGGAGTGCAGTGGACTAGGCTTCATGAAGCCTATCCCTGACTGCACTCTTAGACACAGGCGTAAATTTGACTCTTTACTATGATGTTACCTGTGTTAACTCAGTGTAGGAAGCATATTGAGTTTGTTTGCATAGAGGAATTGTATTTTGAAAAATAGTGAGGTTTCAGTAATGACATGGAATGCTTGTACATAGGACCTGTGCTGTGTTTCCTAAATGTGTTGTCAAAAACGATTTTGGGGAAAATTAATGGCTTTTACATTTTTGAGTATAATGTGGCGCAGAGGTTTAAAAAGTGACGCATCTACCTACATGCGTCACTTTTTAAATATGGCGCAAAAAGGTACATGTTTTATGCCGCCGATGCGTCACAAAAAGTGACGCATTAGCATTGCAAAACTGACGCAGGGCCTCATAAATGAGGTTCATCTTTTTTTGCACACTACTCCAGTTTAGTCCTGTCCACTGCACTCTTGGACACAAGCCTCACCTTTTGTGCTCCCCTGGACAGGCTTCATCTCATCTGCACTCCTGCTTAGGTGTGAGAATCGTATCACATGGGGAAAGCTCCATGTGAAACGTTTGCCTCAGTCTTATCCCTGCTGTGAGACAGGTGCAAGATTTTGATGCAACAGTGTCATAAAAGTGATGCAGTGAAATCTCATAGATTTTATTGCGTCATTATTACGAGACTTTTTGCGGAGAAATGACCCCTCTATGTACATTACACTTGACAGAGGTATAATGTGGTGCAGTGGTTTAAAAAATGACGCATCTAACTACATGCGTCACTTTTTAAATATGGTGCAACAAGGCACATGTTTTATGCTGCCAATGCGTCACAAAAAGTGACGCATCAGTAGCGCAAAACTGACGCATGGCTTTATAAATGATGCTCATCTTTTTCTTGCACACTACTCCAGTTTAGTCCTGTCCACTGCACTCTTGGACACAAGCCTCACGTTTTGTGCTCCCCTGGAGAGTCTTCATCTCATCTGCACTCCTGCTAAGGTGTGAGAATCGTATCACATGGGGAAAGCCCCATGTGAAAGCGTTTGCCTCAGTCTTATCCCTACGGTGAGGCAGGTGCAAGATTTTGACATAACAGTTTCCTAAAAGTGACGCAGTGAAATTTTATAGATTTCACTGTGTCATTATTACGAGGCTTTTTGCAGAGAAATGACCCCTCTCTGTACATTACACTTGACAGAGGTATAATGTGGTGCAAAAGGTTTTAAAAATGACGCATCTACCTACATGCGTCACTTTTTAAATATGGTGCAACAAGGCACATGTTTTATGATGCCAATGCGTCACAAAAAGTGACGCTTCAGTAGCGCAAAACTGACGCATGGCTTTATAAATGAGGATCAATTATGTCATCTGTGTTACCTGAGATTAGGAAGTAGATTGTGCAGATGAGGTGAGACATGTCCAGAGGGACAGAGGAGGTGAGGTTTATGATCAAGACTGTAGTGGGAGAGAGGGCTTTCCCGGGAAGCATAGGTGGTGAAGCCTGTGTATAAGAGTGCAGTGGACTTAGACAAAGGTCTCATCTTCTTTGTACCTGTGGACAGAGCTGTCTTCCACTATACTCTTCAATACAGGCCTCACCTTTTGTGTACCCCTGGAGAATCCTCACCTGATCTGTAACCCTGAATAGATCGTTTGCTTTTTGTCATTGCTTTGTTGTTTGGTAATAGTGGTCTATAATGTGCTATTTTTTTCTTTAACACAGATTGAAATCAAGATTTCAAGAGTAAGCAAACATGCCCACAAGGGAAAGGACAAGAAAACAACGTAACCGAGAAAAATCAAAAACAGCAACGGAATTACAGCACTCTTCCACAACAAATACTTCAAAAAACAGGAACCAAGCTCCTGGTAAGACAACTAAGTCTTTTATTCGGAACATATGTACTTTAAAAAAAAATGATGGACAGCATGTAGAAAAAGAAAATGAGAGAGTAAATTTGAAAAGGAAGGAGAGAACCTCAAAGAATCCTACAACTGCAGCAGGAGAGAATAATATGTATAGGAATAGAAGGCAGAATCAGTTTAGAGACATTCGTAGACGAATGTTTCGCAATAGAGTGGTTTTAAATTTGTTAAAAAACATTAGGAAAGGTAAACAGAGAGCTGCTTTTTATAAGAAAAAAAAGTGTAGAGAAGATTGTTGATCAGGCTTTTGAAGTTAAGAAAAAGTTATTTATTTTAATAATCAATAGAATTAGGACACTTAACAAGACAATTCATGTTTTCAAATCGAACAGTAGATGGAAAAGAGTAATTAATCGGACTAATTTTTGTAAAGTTTTTTCTGGAGAATGGATGCACAGTTCAAGTTGTGAGCCATTTTTTAATGAGGAGAGTTACTTCCAGGAGAATGATTTAGTGCATGCAGTTGACACCAGTGGTCGAGCGTATGAAGTGAAAAACGGTTGTCCGATTGAAAAAGAGAAATTTGTGCCTAGAGAACCAGAAGAGGTGTTAACTGATAAAGTTTTAGGGATACGTACTAAGGGTCCAGTGTACACTTGGAAGTGTAGTCGTATTTGTAGTGTGCGACAGGAATCAATTGATTTGTTTTGTAACTTCTTACGTACATATAGTAAGAAATGTCTAAAGCAGAAAGTGAAGTTGTTGCAAGACTTAGATCCTTGCAGAGTGAGAGAAAAGACAGGTTTGCAAGGCCATTCACTGGCTTGTCTTTCTAGAAAAGTCTGTCAGAGTGTTTTTCATCATTTTAGGATGTTAGCAGTGCATCATACCAAAATGAGGAAATTAGTGAGAATGTTGTATTATGCAAAAAGTCCAGCACTTAAGCTTAAACAATTAAACAGTGCTCTTTTGCATGGAACTGAATTAGATGTGAAGAAGATTTGTGAAGAAATTGAGATTTGTTATTTTGATAAAAAAGAGGATAGTGTAGAAATTGACACAGCAATTCAAGGTAATGTGGAAGACAATGTACAGATTTCAAGTACAGAAAAGTTTGAGCAGGAAATTACCAGGTTTAAGGTGAAATCAAGTGAAAGGCCGAATTTTACTTGTGTGTGTTGTCGACAAAGTCATTATAAGCATCAAACTAGATTAGTTGATTTATACGTAAAAAGTGAAAAGATGAATAATTATGAGTGGAAGGATTTTGCAACTTATTTGTGGGTGGAGAATTGTTTTGATTTGAGTTCTGATCCGCGTATTTGTAAATATTGTTATGATAAATTAACTCAAAACAGAATGCCTGCTAGAGCTGTTCATAATAATCTGGAGTTGGTAGACATTCCACCTGAATTGATGGATTTAAATACATATGAGTCTATTTTGATTCAATGTGTCCACCCTTTTCAGGCAATTGTTCGCATGGAGCCTAAGATGGGGAAATTGCCTCCTACAGATTTGCAGAGAGGATTAAAGGGAAGAGTTGTTTATTTGCCTCTAGATTTCAAAAAAAATATTGATACAATTGGTATAGAAAAAGTAGAAGAGGAACCTTTAGTTATTCTAGTTAATGGGGTTCCGACAAAGAGTAAAAAAATCTGGCAAGATTTAGTGGATGTTAGGAAAGTCAAAAAGGCAACGTTGTATTTAGTCAAAAACAATGAGTATTATAAACATGTATGTGTTGCAGCAGAGGAAACAGCTGCAGATGAAGACAGTGATTGTTGAGTCGGCCAAATTGAAAAAGTTGATGTCTCTAGAAGTGAAGAAATATATGAACATTATACTGTTCATCCTTTGCATTCCAAAGAAGTAATGGGGAATGCAATTGAATTGTTTCAAATGAAAGCAGCAAAAGGAAGTCCCGTTAGTGTATGGGAAGAAAGTTTGGAAGCTCGTTGTTTTCCACAGCTATTTCCAACCGGTCGAGGTGGACGATATGACGATCGACCACTTAAAATTCCTGTATCTGAATATCGAACTGTAAGATTATGTGCTGAAGATCAAAGGTTTCGTCAATGCATTCCCTATTTGTTTCATCTACTGTATGAAAGTGACTTGTCTGGGCTTTCTTATGCAGTAAACCATATACTGAAAAGTGGAGCACATCTACAAAATGTTTCGGCGAGCGACTTTATGGAGAAAGTGAATCTGCAAGATAATATTTTGGAATCTCATCTAATCAATCTCATGGCATGTCAGCGTGGTGCAAACGAGTATTGGTACCGTCGTCATGGGGAATTGAAATGTATGCTAAGAAACTTAGGAACTCCTACAAGGTTCCTCACTCTTAGCTGTGCCGAGTATGCATGGGATGAGAGGCAAATGCAAATATACAAAATATAGAATTCAAAACACCTGGAGAACTGTGTTCTTTGGATCCAGTAGATGTATGCAGATATTTCAATCATAGATTTGAAGCTATAATGTCTTTTATTACCAACAAAAAAATCCTCCCCTTGGAGAGGTTTTGGATTTCTTTTGGAGAAAGGAGTATCAAGGGAGAGGTGCTCCTCACATACATATGTTGTTGTGGATTAAAGATGCACCCAAATTTGGAACAGATTCGGATGAGACAGTGATGAGCTTCATTGAAGAGTATTCAACATGTGCTGTTCCGAAAACTACCGAAGAAAACAGTTTAAGGCAACAAGTTTTATGCTTTCAATCCCATCGTTGTGGAAAGTACTGTCGTCGAAAATTCAGAAACAAGGACAAGTTCTACACAAAATGTCGTTTCGCCTTTCCACGACCAGTGATTTCTAAAGGAAGAGTAAATAATTTGATGTCTTCTCTGTGACATACTGTGACGAGGAAATCACCAAAAAATACATACAATTTAAAAAGAAACAAAGAGTCCAAGTACATCAACGACTACAACACAGTGATTTTGTCCATGTGGAATGCTAACATGGATATTCAATTCGTTGCTGACAACTCTATTGCTGTGGCTCGATATGTGACGTCTTACATCACAAAAAAAGAAAAGACAGAACTGAAGGAAATGTGGGAGGACATTTCACATGAAAAGAGTCTAAGCAAGAAATTATACAGTTACAGTCTGAAGATGTTGTCGCATCGAGAAATTGGAGCATATGAATGTTCTGATCGATTGTCATCAGCAAGTCTATATGCCAAATCTAGAACCATCATTTGGGTGAGTCTAGGTCTTGCTACAACACGAAATCGAGTCTTGAAATCTGTACAAGAAATGGAGTATTTGGCGGAGAAAGAACCAGAAAGTACAGATATTTTGAAGACCAACATGTTGGATACATACTATCCAAATAGAAGTAGTCATCTTGAGAACGTTTGTTTGTATGAAGTTCTGCAAAACTATATTTATAAGAGAACCATCAGAGAAGATATTAACAATGGAATATATGATATCATTGGGTGTGAAGGATGTCTAGTGAGACAGAAAAAAGGCCATTTGATTAATCATCGGAAATTGAGTTGCGAAAATCCAGAGAAAAGGGAATTTTACTATTTAGCTCTTTTGCAACTCTTTAAGCCATGGCGTACAGAAGAGGAACTACTTGGAGATTTTCTCTGTTACGAAGATTCTTTTAATGCAACCATGGATACCATAGAATGTCCTGTTTTTCTAAATGATCTGCAAATGTTGAACCGAGAAATAGAGCAAGAAGCCACAATTGCTGCAGAGATTGCTGGAGACAGTTCTCAAGACAGTCAGAGTTCTGCTTCATTGAGTCAGGATCCACTTGGAGGACCAATTATCCAAAATGAAGCTGCCACTGCCATGGATGAGGTGAAAAGAGCTATGGAACAAGCTCAAGATGATGAAGTTAACTTAGAAGATTTGGTGAAACAACTAAACCTTGAGCAGAAACAGATATATGACGAAGTCACAGAACAGATTGAACATGGATTCAGTCATGACAAAAAAGAGGGCTCATGTACATCATTTAAGCCTGTCCAACTGTACGTGAGTGGAGAAGCGGGAACTGGAAAAAGTTTTCTGATTAAAGCAATTGCAACTTATCTGCAGAAAAGGACTGAATCATTGCTGTCTTGTGTTGTTACCGCTCCAACTGGGCTGGCAGCACATAACATTAAAGGGATTACTTTACATCGTTTACTGATGCTGCCAGTGGAGCATGATAACAAATTGGAGTATCACAAGCTATCTGGAGATGCGTGTTCCGAAGTTTCGAGAGTCCTGAAGAAAATGAAACTTCTTATCATTGATGAAGTAAGCATGGTGTCAAATATAATGCCCGCTTTTGTGCATTTGAGAATGCAAGAAATTCTTAGAACAGACTATGATGTCTTATTTGGAGGAAAACATATTATTGTTTTTGGAGATCTTCTGCAGTTGACTCCAGTGAAAGGACAACCTGTGTTCAAAATGCTCACGCATGAAGATACCAGGAAGTGCTTAGGGAGCATTGGAAACGTTAATATATGGTTAAACTTCAAATATGCAGAACTGCTTCAAAATATGCGGCAGGCAAAGGATGAAGATTATAAAAATATTTTACAAGATGTAAGAATCGGAAAACTAAGTCAGCAAGGGAAAGAAGCTTTACATGGACGATTAATTTCAAATTTGTACCCAAATGAAAACATTCTTCCAGGGAATATTTTTAAGAAAATTAACGAGAAGAAATCTGGCATAGGTTTGATGCCAACTCTGAAAGAATGTTCCATGTTCAATAACAAAATGTTACAGTTAGAAAATGAAGAGATAGTGAAACTGGAAGCTGCAGATAAAATAGAGCATATGGGAGCAACAATTATTTTGTCTGAAAATTTGAAATCAAAATTGGATTCATTAGAGAAGACTATATCTAAAACTGCTGGTTTTGAAAAGACTCTGAATGTGTGTTTAAATTGTCGTATCATTTTGAGAAGGAATTTAAATGTTGAAAGAGGTCTGGTAAATGGAGCAATGGGTCATGTTGTTGGTTTTGTGAATTACAAAAATAGAGATGGAATTGAAATTTTAAAAATTAAATTTGATGGCATTGATGAACTAGAACAAATTTGTCGTTGTTCAGCTAGATTTTTGCTCGTGAAAGACTTATATGTTCGCCGAAAACAGTTTCCTATTTGTTTGGCATATGCGGTGACAATTCATAAGTCTCATGGTTTAAGTGTAGATAGCGCTTTGGTGAACATTGGACGTTCTGTGTTTAAAGAGGGTATGGCATATGTGGCATTATCACAAGTCAGAACTTGATCAGGATTGTACTTGATTGAGTGTGATGAAACAAAGATTTGTGCAGATCTACATTGTGTTAAAGAATACAATAGGTTAAGAAGAGAGTATGGTCCACATTTGCCTCAATATCCTCTGATTGAAAAACGTGTGGTAGGCCGAAAAAGAAGAAATGAGAGTAATTGCAGGGAGGTATCAGAAAAAAGGCATAAAGTTGATAAAATAGTGTAATTGTAAAGAGAAAGAAAAAGGATTCTGTTGAAGATGTTGCTGGATTTCAGTTTGAAAACAGTTCTGGTGTCAACTGCTATGCTAATGTAGTAGTTAATGTTGTTTTTTTTCCTCAAAATTTACAAAAACAGATTGTCAAAAATCGGGAACAAACATTGTGCTGTTTATTGAATTCTGTGTTAGAGAAAAGTAGTAGTGATAGAGCAAAAATAGAAAGTGTTTCAGAAATTAGAAATCTTCTAGACATATGTTCAGGTCAAAATCAATTTTCACAGAATATTCAGCAGGATTGTCAGGAATTTTTAATGTATATGTTTGATGTATTGCTAGATGAAGGAGTAGATATAAAAAATCTTTTTAACCTTTCTTATCAATGGCAACATGACTGTGATAACTGTGCTTCATCAAGTACGACTAGAATAGACTCTGAAAGATTTATATATTTGACTTTACCAGACTGCAAATCAGTGCCTTTTAATAATCTAGTTAAAGAAGCGGATCACAATATGGTGTGTACCCAATGTAAGTCTGCAATGCTGTCCACATTATTTCTACAAAATTATGATCACTATGTCATTTTAATGTTCCAACGATGTAGACCTGATGGAACTAAATTGACAACTTGTATTAAAAATTTCGTGGCTTCTCAGTTATCGATATCAGGAAGAACCTTTACAACTGTAGCTATTATTTTTCATGACGGTCCTTCTACAACATCAGGGCATTACACATGCTATTTAAAAACTTCTAAAGGTTGTACCCAATGTAACAACACTCATTTGACTTTCAAACAACGTTTGCTTTTTGGCTTTATAAATTCATACCTAGTGTTTTTACAGCCAAAATTTAGGTAAAGGTAATTGGCCTATGAAGACGGGAGGAGTACTCATATATACTCATACATCTGACACTATTTGGCCAAATGGAAAGGTGCAGGAATGAGTAAAGAGTCATGACTGAAAAAAAGGAGTATATGAAAATATTGAAAATATTTCAGATGTTCTTGGAGCTTTTCTTCTAGAAAGTCGATGAAATGGATTTTTTACTGAACAGCAAAGTACTTTGCAACGAGAAAAGGACCTCCATGATATACTATTTGGCCTCAAGGAAAAGTAAGTCAATCAAAGATTAGTGTAGATTTGTCATTTATCAGTATCTAAGGTTTTTTTAAAAACACAATCTTTTAGATTGTGGGTTTTTTTTCCCCGCTGTTATATGATGAGTAATTTGAACTCACTGTTTTAAGTGAAATTCAATATATTCTGAGAACAGCAAAAATAAACTATGTAACATGTTGTACAAGTTATTCTATAGTTTGGATTGTGTAAATTAAATTGTATTCCCATTGTCTGACACTCACTTTCCTTTTTCCATCCTCTTTCAGCTCTTTTTACTCACTTATAATGTCTTTCTCTCACTCTCTGTAACCTCCGTTCCTTTACTCCACTTCTTTGACAACCCCTCATTCTCATTTCAACTGTCTGCATCCCCTCTCTCCCTTGCATAACTTTTCAGCTTTCAGTCTCTCTGCTTTACTACCCTTTTCCGTATTTTCCTCCTTTGCTCTTTTAGTAATTCCTCTTTACTCACTCACCAGTATTGTCGCACTCTATCACTATAATCATCCACTCTCCCTCGCTTATCTTTGTTTTCTCCTTTCTTTTGACCTCTTCTCTCTATTTTCCGTTCACTACCTCTATGTCCTCAGTGCCTCACTCTCCTTGTCTTATGTTCACTTGTGTTTATCTACCTTCTATCTTTTCTTTTAGAACAACTTCACTGCTCCTCTCTCATCGTTCTTCATCCCATTTCTTTTACTCTGATTCTATTACTATCCCTGATTTTCTTTCTTTCAATGTCCTTCTCTTTACTTTCATCACCAAATTATTTTCTCTCAGTACCACTGTTTTAGTCGTCTTCTCCTCTCTTTCCTTTTTTTGCTCCCTTACTCATTTCCTTTTCTCACTCATTGTACTCCACCTCACTTAGTTTTTCTCTTAGTGTGTCTGCCTACTAACTTCCTCAGTCCATTTCCCTCAATCGTTGTATATTATCCTCTCTCCCTTCATCCTTTCACTCTATGACTGTTCTTCACTTACTCTCAGTTATCTTCTATTCCTCATTCTTCTAAATGCATCCTTAATTAGACTGTTTTTTGTCTCAGTCATTATCTTTTTACTTACTACTGTTTCCTGATTTAGTTTTGCTAACTCACATTGTTTTAGTATCTTTCTTCCCTTCAGTTCATTTCTCTGTTCTTCTCTTCCTCTGTGTCAGTGAATCTATATGCCTTACTCTTAGTAATTTGCTCTCATTCTATTTCTTTTTTTCTCTTTTATCCTTCTACCTTACTTTATTTCCCTTTCTGTGTCCTTCACTCTTACTTTATTTCTAAATACAGTGTTTTGATTTTTAACCTCTTCATTTGTATATTTTAATTTAAAATATACATTTTACTAATTATAACTTATTTTTTCTTCTCTTTTTCACAGATACAAAGTGTAGTAAAAAAAGAATATTTAAAGTTACATTTATTATATGGTAAGTATGACTAAAAAAATGTAGTTTGTCATCACCCTTTGCTTAAAGCTTACTAATATTTTCTCAACCAACCTCACTCCTGTGTCTTTACTCTGCTTCCCTCAATTATTCTTATTCTCCATGTTTACTCCAATTTCCCTATTTCTCCTCTCATGTTCAACTTCTTTCAATCCCTATTCTTTACTTCACTTATTCTCTGTTCCCTTCCTTTGCTTTTTCATTCATTTTGTTTTTCTTAATTTTTTACCTTACTCCTACACACACACCTCATCCCCCTCTAAACACATACACACACCTCTAACATACACCCCACACATACACAGCACACACACACCTCATACACACAAAAATCTCCCCCCACACACTCTTCGCATATACACACACATTCCATACACACACATACATCACACACATATACACCCCGTATCCATACACTCCTCACACATACTTCACACACCCTCACCTCCACGCACCCAAAACACCCCACACAGCCACAACCACAGAAACACCTTACACACCGACACCCCGACCTACACCCACTGACTCCCTATAACTCACACAAACTGCATTACTTATCTTTGTTTGCTATTTCACTCAAACCCATTCAGGTACTGTTACCATTATTTTCTCAGTCCTTTGTCTTTGTCACTCCCCATCTCTTATCCTAATTCAATTTTTCACTCTCTTTCACCCCTTTACTCATACTAACTGGTCTTTTCTTACCCTCCCTCACCGTTCTTCATTTATCCCAGTTACGCCACTACCGTTCATTCTCAATTTTTTTCTGTCCTATCTTTTTCTGTGTTTAACTATGTAATAAACAATCCCTCTGTGTTTCTCCCTCTAGCTCTCTTTTTCTTAACATTACTCTCTTTGTGTTCTTCCCTCATGCTAACTCTTTCATTATTTTTTTTATTCTATTTTTTTGGGGGGCGCGCCCCGGTACGCATACCCTAAGAAAAAAAAATTGACAGAGATTCATTAAAAATATAGGTTTAATTTTATATATGAAAGGTAGTTCTAAAAAGAACTGGTTTTTTTCTTCTTTTTGTTTCATATTTTTTTATTGTTTTTTGAACATTTTGTACTTTTTTTGGCTTTTCAAAACAGTTTTATATTTTTTTTGTATTTTTTATGGGAAGAAACAAAGAGAAAGGGAATTGAAAATGGCTCAAATGGAGCAAAAAACACAAAACTGAAAAAATTACTTCTTTTTTTTGGGGCAATCGTGATTGTCACCAGCAAGGACAATGAGCTTCATACTCTTTTCCCCATAGGACATAAGCTTCCAACATCCAGTACAAGTGACTTTAAAATCACCAAATCGTTCCTGGATACAAGGCATCATCTCTAATGTTTCAGGTCCTGATTGACTGGGTTCCTTTCTTTTGGAGCTGGTCCTTGAACACTGGGGGAGGTGACTGGCCAGTTCCCTGATCTCTGCACGAGAATAGTTAGCAGGATGTTTCCGGGTCATATGCCGAATCATGGTATGATTACCAAATGAATATTTTTTATCTGGATTGCCCCTTGAGAGTTCTGCACCACAGATTCGACATGTTACCTTGGCTGCATTAACTTTTTTCTTCCCCTCTGGAAGTGAAAAAAACTCCCATACAATGTGTTCTTTTGGCTTGTATGGGTTATTTTCTTCAGGCAGCCATCTGCTCCCCTCCTCATCTTCATCTTCCTCCTCCTCCTCATCTTCACCACCAATGTATTGTTGTGGTGGTCCTCTTGGTGGTGGTGGTGGTGGTGGTACAGATGCTCCAGCTGTTGCTGCTACAGTAGCCATTTCAAAGTAGAAAAGAATTGTCTCTGTAGATGAAACAGGTATTCCTCAGTCAAAGGACAAAGTCAGAGTAAGGAAGAAAGATGGGTTTTTTTATCATTTGGAGAAAAAAAACTGTGCTGAACCAATCAGAAGTGTTATTTTCAGGTCACAAGACCAAGGCTTTACTCATTTGGAAACCAAAACTGTTCTGCACCAATAGAAAGTGTTATTTTCAGGTCACAAGACCCAGGCTGGTCACAAGACCCAGGCATTACTCATTTAGAAAGCAAAACTGTTCTGCACCAATAGAAAGTGTTATTTTCAAGTCACATGACCCGACGCGCTTACGCTACGCGCCCCGGTGCGCGCCCGTAGTCGCGCTCCGGGGCGCGCCCGCGGGTGCGTAGCGTAAGCGCGTCAGGACGTTTCGCGATCGTATGCGATCGCGTGCTTTCGGTTGCGATTACGCTGTGCGTCATATGACGCATCATGCGTGTACGCAATACGTTTCGATGTTGTTTTCGTTCGCGGCAATAGCGCTCCCGGGACGCTCCCCGGTACACGCCCTGGGGCGTGCCGTAATATTGCACTTACCCGTGAGTTCACCGGTACGCGCCCCGGGAGCGCCCCCGGGTTAAAAATAATTTTTTTTTTTTTTTTTACATATTTATACAATATAAAATTAGTTTTAACATTTTTCACTTTCTATACCGCAGTGATGTCACTGACCATGTCATGAGTGATGTAATATGTGACGTCATCAGCAGTGCATTACACGCGCAAGTTATAGTGAGTCCAACTAACTATAACGTGGGAATTTCAATGGTTTTATGCGAGTAAAATTCCCAGCTAACTATAACTATGTTTTTTTCAGTGAATATATATATATATATATATATATATTGCGCTCGAAACTCTTCTCAAGTGGATAAAAAGAGGCAGCACTCACAACCCAAGAGGTGTCCAGTTTTTTAATCTTCAGGGAACAGAAAAGCACAGACGCGTTTCGGCGTTAGCCTTCGTCAGTGTGTCACTCGTCAGTTACAAACATCCCATAGAAATATGAAAATCTGTAGACATTGACATAGACATAGGACTATACCCCTTTGTGCCTCTATGGGCGCCATATTGGAAGGGTGTTCATCCATATAGTGGGTCTGTTTCAATTCATCCGTTAATACTCTCGGTGAAATAAAGCCGTGGATCGGCTAGTATCCTATGATCGAATGTACAATGTCTTATTTACAGGTAAACAGTGCAAGAAATAATAAACATATAAAGAAAACGTTCAAAGATAAAGGCGTAAATAAGAGTTTGACATGCATTGACAGTGTATCCAGAAGGGCCAAGAAGAACCTCCAAGACTCTCGACTAAATTACCTAGAGAATGCACAGGTCTGTCACAATTTATCCTTGGGCTGCTATCAGTTCTATTGCGTTAAAGTTGCGCAAAGCCCACAATAGGGAACACCAATTGTAAAACATAATTTGTTACCGGTCGAGATTCCATTTTGGCCAATTCAAATTCGGTTTATACACATATTCACATATTCAATATATACATATCTACATAATTACGTCCTGGCTTTGAACTCACAATTTAAGCAAAAGGGGTAAGAAAAAATATAGTGGTCATCAGCGCGAATGCATTTTACATTTCATTCCAACTTCAAGAGTCAATATTTTGGGAATCTCAGTGTTGTTAGAATACAGTATTAACACTATCCACAAAATATACAGAATGTACAGATGGTCCTAAGACTGACAGTATACAAGCAGAGCTACCCGTGGGAGTCACTTGTCCCCATGGTCTTATTTCCCCAGGTGACATGATAGTTCCTCTCCGCTATTCATCCCTCCCGGGTGTTTGGCCGAAAGGTCTACAATATACCTTGACTCGAGTCTGCGGAGTCTCCTTAAACGATCACCTCCTCTTGCATTGGGTGGGACAATGTCCAATCCAAAGAATCGGAGTTTTGTGCGGTCTTTATTATGTTCCTCAGCAAAATGCCGGGCAACCGGGTATGAGATGTCTACTTTTTCGATTGCTCGCTGATGTTCAAGGATCCTCAGTTTGAGTTCCTTATAGTACTGCCTATGTAGCACAGGCCGCATGGGCAGACTAAACAGTAAACTACAAACTGGGTGCTGCATGTAATAAAGTGCTTGATTTGCACTTTCTTGCCGGTGTCTGGAATATCATATGATAATACACGTCTGCTGCCACTGCATGCCTTGCAGTGGCCGCAGGGAAAGAAACCCGCCATACGCTTTAAGGAATTGGTATTCGGAGGTAGTTTGTCTAAATGACTCGAAACTAACATGTCACTTAGTGACCTTGCCCTACTGAACGTAATTAGAGGATGTGTAGGTAAGTCATCCCTTAATATACTGTCAGTCTTCAGTATGTGCCAGTTCTTATTAAGCATAGCTTTCAGATCTTTAGCTCCCCTGGAATACGGAGTGATTAATCTGAATTTTCCACTCTCTTTGTTGGATTTTCTGTTTCTCGTCACAGTCGGATCATCTGTGGCCAGCAAGGTATCTCTCTGTATCTTCCTTACCTTATTCAAAGTGTTTTTCAGTAAGGTATTACCATAGCCCCTCATTGAAAATCTCACTAAGCATTCCGAGGCAGCCGCCTCGAAATCAGATTCCTTGGAGCAGTTCCTACGGATTCTGAGTAGTTCTCCGTAGGGAATGCTGTTTTTTAATTGGGTGGGATGGCTGCTGCTGGCGAAAAGTGTGGAGTTGCCAGCAGTTTCTTTTCTATACAGAGTGGTATGCAGATGGTTACTTTCAATATACACCCTCAGGTCCAGATACTCCGCTGCCACCGGACTCACTGAACCCGAAAAGTGTAAATTGAGGTCATTGGTGTTGAGAATTTTTATAAATTCTTCTGCCGTGTCCATCCCTCCATCCCAGATGATAAACAAATCGTCAATATAACGATACCAGCATTTTACCTGCCCTGTGTCTGTGCCAACTGTGCAGCTCCTGGGCACCTGCTCCTCCCACCAGCCGACGAACAAGTTCGCGTAGCTGGGAGCGAAGCAAGGAACCCATCGCTGTCCCTGAAGTTTGTATGTACAGCTGGTCCTCGAAGAGGAAAATGTTATTAGACAGACAGAATTCAATGAACTCTAGAATCATTTCATTGTGACGTGCATATTTCATTTGGCGTTGCTTCAGAGCATGTTCAATAGCTTCGAGACCCTGCCTGTGGTCTATACAGGTGTAAAGACTTGTAATGTCTAAAACCATTAACAGGTACCCAGAATCCCATCTTAGTTCCTGGATCTTGGTCGCGTGCTTTCGGTTGCCATTACGCTGTGCGTCATATGACGCATCATGCGTGTACGCAATACGTTTCGATGTTGTTTTCGTTCGCGGCAATAGCGCTCCCGGGACGCTCCCCGGTACGCGCCCCGGGGCGTGCCGTAATATTGCACTTACCCGTGCGTTCACCGGTACGCGCCCGGGAGCGCCCCCGGGTTAAAAATATATATTTTTTTTTTTTACATATTTATACAATATAAAATTCGTTTTAACATTTTTCACTTTCTATACCGCAGTGATGTCACTGACCATGTCATGAGTGATGTAATATGTGACGTCATCAGCAGTGCATTGCACGCGCAAGTTATAGTGAGTCCAACTAACTATAACGTGGGAATTTCAATGGTTTTATGCGAGTAAAATTCCCAGCTAACTATAACTATGGTTTTTTGAGTGAATATATATATATATATATATATATATATATCAATACAGTTGCAGAATACCCTTTCGTACAAAAGCCACAGGAAGACTGTAGATTCTCACTTCTAGTTTAATGGCAGCATGTGCAACGCGGGACCTCGCAGCAGTCCCTTTCAATTGTCTTCTTACTCATACGCCTGACGCGTTTCAGGAAGAGGTTTCCTTTCTTCAGAGGCAGAGTTAATGGACATAATGACAGCGTTTTCATGGCACTCGCGATATTTGTTAAACACCTGTCCATGTGGGCGTGGCCACAACTATGGCCTTCTGGGTGTTGTAGTGCCATTTTTATCTTTCCCCAGTGGGTGCGGTCACCATGTCCTTTGCACAACAGTCTTAGTCCCAAGTGGGTAGAAATAGGATTTGCTGCAGCCCCACGTTCCGCTTTACTGCTGTCATTGAGTGAAGGCGAGCAACCCCCTGCGTAGGGTGCCGACCTGCTTCCTTCTCCGTGTTCAGATCCCTGGATGAGATTAGAGGAGATCCGCTATTCGGCAGTGGGCTCCCGTACTCGACCGAGGCCAGCCGATAAACATCAATACAGTTGCAGAATACCCTTTCGTACAAAAGCCACAGGAAGACTGTAGATTCTCACTTCTAGTTTAATGGCAGCATGTACAACGCGGGACCTCGCAGCAGTCCCTTTCAATTGTCTTCTTACTCATACGCCTGACGCGTTTCAGGAAGAGGTTTCCTTTCTTCAGAGGCAGAGTTAATGGACATAATGACAGCGTTTTCATGGCACTCGCGATATTTGTTAAACACCTGTCCATGTGGGCGTGGCCACAACTATGGCCTTCTGGGTGTTGTAGTGCCATTTTTATCTTTCCTCAGTGGGTGCGGTCACCATGTCCTTTGCACAACAGTCTTAGTCCCAAGTGGGTAGAAATAGGATTTGCTGCAGCCCCACGTTCCGCTTTACTGCTGTCATTGATGTGAGTGATCCTAAAAGAACTTCTGAAGACCCCAGAACCCGGACCAAGACATCCCCCAGACCCCAAAGCTGATCAGGAAAAATGCCAACAATTGGCTAATTTCTTTCACGAAAAAATTCAAAAAAATCTTGACTCAATCCCTCCCGGGAGTCTAGACGTGGAAAACGACCTCCCGCACGCCCTGACACATATCTGCCTCTCTTCTTGGGGTCAAGTAACGACCGAAGAAGTGGGAAACACGTTAAAATCTATAAAAAGCGGATCCCCTAGGGACTCCGCCCCGCTTCGGATCCTCAAGGAGGTAGCTTCTACGATTGTCCCCCCCCTGACCCACCTGATCAACACCTCATTCCAACAGGGAGTTATACCCCCGAGCTGGAAGGCGGCCGTCGTTAAAGCTTTACTAAAGAAACCCTCCCTCGATCCGGAAAACTTGGCCAACTATAGGCCCATTTCCCTACTCCCAGGAATCAGCAAGATTGCTGAAAAACTGGCCAATAAAAAACTCTCCCAGTTCCTTGAGGACAACAACAGGCTAAAAAGCTCTCAGACGGGCTTTCGTCCAGGACAGGGCACTGACATCGCCCTCCTGGCAGCGGTAGAGGAGGCCAGAGCACTCTTAGACGAAGGAGGATCAGTGGCAGTGATCCTCCTCGACCTGAGTGCGGCCTTCGATACCGTCAACCACCAACTTCTCATCAAAAGACTGAGGAGAGTCGGTGTGGAAGGCTCCGTCCTTACCTGGCTCTCATCCTTTCTGGCCCAACGGACCTACCAGATCTGGGAGAATAACACCTGCTCCTCCGAAACTCCCCTCCAATGTGGCGTGCCTCAGGGCTCATCCCTGAGCCCCACAATATTTAATATCTATATGTCCCCATTGGAGGAGGTCATCACCCCGTTCGGAATGAGCGTCGTCACCTACGCCGACGACACACAACTAGTTGTGTCACTATCCCACCCCAGACATCAACCAGCAGATTTATTTAACTGCCTTACGCAAGTCCAATGTTGGATGAACAGTTCAGCCTTAAAACTGAACGGGACGAAAACTGAGGTTTTGCTCCTCGGCCAGAAAGGACTCACACTCTCCCCGAACATCTGGCCAGCTTGTCTGGGCCCCCCCCGATCCAAAGGAAGAAGTAAAAAGCTTGGGTGTGTGGCTCGACACCGATCTTTCATTCACCGTGCAAGCAAATAAAGCAGCTGGGACTTGCTTTGGGCTCCTGAAATCGTTGAGGAAAATCCTGTCCCTCTTGCCCCCCAATTCTCAAAAACTGCTTATTCAAGGCTTAATACTCTCGAGGCTCGACTTCAGCAATGCGATCTACCTGGGTGCCCCCGAAAAGACGCTGAACAAGCTTCAGAGAATTCAGAACATCGCGGCCCGGATTCTTACAAATACCCCAGCCAGAGCCTCGGCCAAACCGGCATTAAAACTCCTCCACTGGCTTCCTATAAGGGAGCGGGTCAAATTCAAGGCCCTGTGCTTAGCTCACAGACTACTACAAAACCAAGGCCCCCCTGTTCTCAGGAAACTCATCAAACCCTACAAATCCCCAAGACCCCTCCGTTCTGACATGGAAAACTTTATCACTATCCCCAGATTTAGGAAAGCCCGCTCAGGCGGAAGACGTTTTTCAGTCCACACCGCACGGCTCTGGAACTCACTCCCCCGCGACCTGAGACTCGAACCACAATATCTTCGCTTCAGGAAGCGGCTTAAAACCCACCTTTTTCCTAAATGAATCATGCCTGTCCGTAACCCTGATCTTCTGTTTCCCCCGTATCCTCCCTTTCCTCCCCCCTTGCTTCCGTGCCCCACTGACCCGAAGAGATAGGATCTTTTAGCGCTGGGATACCTCCGGGTGACTACGCGCTCTATAAAAATAAATAATAATAATAATAATAATAATGAGTGAAGGCGAGCAACTCCCTGCGTAGGGTGCCGACCTGCTTCCTTCTCAGTGTTCAGATCCCTGGATGAGATTAGAGGAGATCCGCTATTCGGCAGTGGGCTCCCGTACTCGACCGAGGCCAGCCGATAAACATCAATACAGTTGCAGAATACCCTTTCGTACAAAAGCCACAGGAAGACTGTAGATTCTCACTTCTAGTTTAATGGCAGCATGTACAACGCGGGACCTCGCAGCAGTCCCTTTCAATTGTCTTCTTACTCATACGCCTGACGCGTTTCAGGAAGAGGTTTCCTTTCTTCAGAGGCAGAGTTAATGGACATAATGACAGCGTTTTCATGGCACTCGCGATATTTGCTAAACACCTGTCCATGTGGGCGTGGCCACAACTATGGCCTTCTGGGTGTTTTAGTGCCATTTTTATCTTTCCCCAGTGGGTGCGGTCACCATGTCCTTTGCACAACAGTCTTAGTCCCAAGTGGGTAGAAATAGGATTTGCTGCAGCCCCACGTTCCGCTTTACTGCTGTCATTGAGTGAAGGCGAGCAACCCCCTGCGTAGGGTGCCGACCTGCTTCCTTCTCCGTGTTCAGATCCCTGGATGAGATTAGAGGAGATCCGCTATTCGGCAGTGGGCTCCCGTACTCGAGTTCTTTTGTCTTCATTGCCACGGAGACTGGATCTGAGCTTGAACCCCGGAGAACACTTTGGAAACGGCAGAGAGAAGTGTGCGCGACTACTGGTAGGACATTCATCTCCAATTACCAGTGTGTCGTTTGTGAATTTCTAAATAGCAGCCACAACTATAGCGCTTACAATCATGGCCGCCGACAGACTGCGAAATCGAGCTCAGGCAGCTGATTCCATGTTTTTGGATTCCCCGGCTGGGGGGTCCTCTAATGTTACATCTATTGTACAGGAAACTGGAACAAACACCACACGGGACTTATTTAAAAAATTGGAACGTGCAATGAGAGCAGAGCAATCCAAGTGGTGGGAGCATCGGTCTCTTACCCGCTACTTGGAAGTAGGCCGAGTGCCCAGGGGGCTTAGAAGCACTATTGCCCCCAGCTATGAAAATCCGGACCCAGCTATGTTAGCTGTGTGGGCGGAAGCGAATCTTAATTGCTCTAGCGTTTATTTGCGCATATTAGTTAAATATGCTGAAAGTGACCGAATCAAATTGCAGACCGTAATTGATGCCTTGGAGGATGAAATTTCCAAGATAGAAGTCTCTGACACAATTAATAAAATGAGAACTGATATGATGACCCGTTTGGCCAAGGAAGAAGAGACAATAAAAAAAAGAAAAGCTTTTAAATTCGAGAGAGATCGGATCGACTACTTAAATGGACAACTTTTTACCTTCGCAAAGAGGTATGACGCAGTTAAGGTAAAAGCACGTTCAAACATGATATCATGCCAACAAAAGGAAGATACCTTGCTACCTGCTACCTCTTTCTCCAGCTTAAGCTCAGCTGTGGAGAGTGATCTGGAACCGGATTCAAACCGTGAAACAGCTTTGGGGTTTACCAAGCTCACCCTGGCACAGGAGGTCGACTGTTTGTGCCAGGATCGACGCGAAACCCTAAGATCACACAAGCCCCGTGCACAACAAAAAAACAGCGGGCAAACAACAAACGCTGGCAGCGTCGGAAGTGCCGTGCCCGGAAGCTCAAACGACAACAATCCGGGCAAAACGGGACGCTGGAATCGCAATCAACGGAAGACGCGCAAGCAGAAACAAAATCAGTAGTCAATCTCTCAAATATCAAACTCACTTCAGCTGAGACTGCGGTACTTAATTTGGGACTCTCATATTGCCCTCCATGCAACATGAATTATGCCGACACCCGCATGGATATTTACAGGTTCACGAGGAAACTCAAACTTAAAAAATTCTTTGAACTACATCCGAAAAAGATTACTGAACCTGAAATTCCATCCAGTCCCACTTTCTCAAGCAGCCAAAGCCAGGCCAACTTCAATACAATCTGGGATTTACAAAATCAGTCTTCCTTGGGGAATCTGAGGGATGTTCCTCTAGAATCAAATGAACAGCGAGTTACCCCTTTCAAGCCAAAATCCACCTTTCAACCAATCATGGTTCATGACAATCTGGACACATTTCAAGAAAGCGTGGTCCGTGACATTAAACATCTTTATTCTGCCATCAACAAGAAAAAGTTTCACATTTCTAAACAAAATCAATGTTACAAACAACTAATTGTGAAACTTAAAAAGAACAATAATGTCGTCGTCAAGCAGGCCGATAAGGGCGGCAACGTGGTCCTGTGGCCTAGGGACATGTATTTACAACAGGCGGATTCACAACTAAATGACATATCCTGTTACCGCAGAAGTAACATCCAGATTGTTAAGAATACATGGACCGCACAACATCAAAAATTACAAGTGTGGAGAAGTGCGGGGTTACTCACACATGAGGAATTCAAATACCTTAAGAAGGATTATCCTGTCATTCCCTCTTGGTATTTACTCCCCAAGATTCACAAAGACACCCATGTACCACCTGGCCGTCCGATTATCTCGGCCATAGACAGTTCTCTGGAACACGTGTCTAAATACATCGACTTTTTTTTGCAAAGCCATGTTAAAAATCTTCCTTCCTACGTTAAGGATTCTTTTGATTTTCTTGCTAAAATTGAACACTTCATTTGGGAGGACAACATGGTACTCATGACTTTGGATGTTTCATCCCTTTATACCTCAATCAGACATGAGGATGGACTCAGGGCTTTGGACCATTACCTGAATAAAGACTTACCTCTCCCTACGGCACACAATAAAATGCTGGTTGACATGACCAGAATGTGCTTAGAACTAAATTTCTTCATTTTCAATGGCGCAATTTACCACCAGGTCAGAGGTGTGGCGATGGGGGCCTGTTTCTCACCTAGCTACGCGTGTCTTCACGTTGGGCTATGGGAGGAACAGGTCCTAGTCGGTTAGCACCATGATTTCTTTTCTTACAATATTGTTTTGTATTTGCGTTATATTGATGATGTTTTCTTGATTTGGAGGGGCAGTGAGGAAGAGGCCAGAAAGTTTGTTGATTTGATTAATTTAAACACCATTAATCTTAATTTCACGGCGAACTTTAGCACTGAGTCTATCTGTTTCTTAGATGTTGAGGTACTTGTGGAGGGCACTAGTCTTAACACCAGACTGTACAGGAAGCCGAGTGCAGGAAATACCATCTTGCACTCCAACAGTCAACACCCAGCACATTTAATTCGGAGCATTCCCTTTGGGGAAATGCTCCGAATAAGAAGAATCTGCAGTACAGATGCTGAATGCGTGGCTGCGCAGGAGGCATGCAGATTACGCTTCCTGGCTAGAGGCTATTCCACTGAAACTTTGGCCAAGGCCATCACACGTTCCAACTCAGTCAGCAGGCAGGAAGCATTAATACCCAGAATGAGGAATGCTCAACTGAATAATGATGTGACCAAGGATGCTCAAACTTGTTCTCCCAGAGCTATTTTAACATTCAACCGACAACACGGGGCTCTTCGAAAAATTATCAATAAGAATTGGAATTTAGTTCGCAGTGACCCTGTGATTGGTCACATGGTGGACACTAAACCGATTCTTACTTTTAGAAGATCCCCCTCAATGTCCAAGGCTCTAGTTAACAATACTTTAGAACCTAAGATGTCTACAACCTGGTCAGCATTGAGGAAGGGTTTCAAGACTTGCCCTCAATGTAAGGCCTGCCGCTTTGGCAGCAATAGGACACATTTCAAAAGTCCTTTTTCCGAGCATCCTACCGCCATTTCCAAGTGGCTCACATGCAAAACAGAATATGTGGTCTATGTGTTGGAGTGTCCGTGTGGGCTACAATATGTGGGCAGCACTAAGCTGCCCGCCCACAAGCGGATTCTCCAACACATACGGGCAATTTCTGGACATGACCAAAATTATCCGGTTGCCAGGCATTTCCAGGACAAACATCTAGGTGTCCCTGATTTACTCCTATTCTTTTTAATTGATTGTGTTGAGGCCTCAAGGAGAGGAGGTGACCGTGAGGCCAAGCTCCGTCTCCTTGAGACTCGATATATTCTGGAATTAAACACCAAAAATCCGAATGGCCTCAATGACAGGGAAGACCTCTACACTTGCCTTTAGAACCATCTTATATGCCTGCCCATGCCTGTCCGGATATTTTAATAACCATTGAACTGTTCCCTGTAAAATTGTTTCCTGATGTACATATGATGAATTTTTCTCCTTTTTATCTTCAGTATATAACCATTTCTGATTTTAACTTTGGAATCACCAATGACTAATACTTTGCACTTTGTTAAACTTTGCACTTTACATTATGCACTTTATATGCCTATGACTACTATTGTGACTTGCCCACTTGGGCCCAATTTTGAATGCATATTCTCTTTGTGTCATCCATTTGCTGCTATCGGATTCTCATTATTTGCACTATTTGTAAATACTATACTCTTTTATACATATCGGAATATTTAGGGTTTTAACACTTCAGAATGTACATAGATGAATTTACTTATCGTGTGCATATATATGTTAGTGTTTCTTATTGATCAAGTTTTGCGATTTCTACATGTTTTTAGCTTGTATTTATCAATTTATATATATAATTGGTTGTAAATATGTAGATTGCTTTATCTTGAATCATGGTAGCCCACTTGGGCTTTATCCACTATTCCGGTGTATATGTTTGCAGCAATCACGTTATGAAGTATTTCCTTCATTTCTACGACACAATGTAATGCACTGTCACTTTAAAAGTCCAGCTCGATGCTCGCTGTTTGTCATGTGATCAAGCCTCCTTGGAGGCGAAACACGTCATGGCGGCAGCGCTGGCTCTTATGGAATAAACACCGTTCACCAGCACCTTTGGGTCGGCTCTTTGTTACAAGTATTCGGACTTTGTTGTTCTGTGTGACAAGCTTCGCCATATATATATATATATATATATATATATATATATATATATATATATATATATATATATATATATATATATATATATATATATATTCACTCAAAAAACTATACGTTTTAGGGGTGTTATAGTTAGCTGGACATTTCACTCATACAAAACCATTGAAATTGCTCCTATATAGTTAGTTGTACTAACTATATTTCGCGCACCCGCAATCCACTGCTGATGATGTCACATATTTTTTGGCCCATCATCAGTGATGTCATTTGAGATGTCATCAGTGATGTCATCAGTGATGTCATTTGGGATGTCATCAGTGATGTCATTAGTGATGTCACTGACCATGTCATGAATGATGTAATATGTGACATGATCAGCAGTGGATTCCGGGTGCGCGATATATAGTTAGTACAACTAACTATATATGCGAATTTCAATGGGTTTGTGTGAGTAAAATAAGGTTTTGTAAATGCTAATTCCTAACTATATATGGTCTATAACCTATGCTTTTTTCAGTGAATTTCATAGGTTTTTTAATAGCAAATATCTATATGTATGAAAGTAATAATTTTTATTAGAAATTTTAAAATGTGTAAATATTTTTTTTTATTATTTGCCCCGGTACGCGCCCTGGGGCGCTCCCGGGGCACGTACCGGTGAACATACAGGTGAGCGCCCCGGGGCGCGTACCGGGGAGCGTCCCGTGAGCACTTTTCCCGCGAACGAAAACAACATCATGACGTTTCGCGTAGTCGCGTGATGCGCCGCGTAAACGTGACGCATCGCGTAACCACGTGATGCATTTCTTCGGCGCGCTCCGTAAACGGACCCGGAAGCGCTCCGTGGCGCGACCCGGAGCGCGCAACGTAAGCGCTGCTGTGCGCGTAGCGTAAGCGCGTCGGGACATGTGACCTGAAAATAACACTTTTCATTGGTTCTCAACTTTTTTTTTCTACAAATGATGAAAGCCCCCTCCTTTTTTCCTCATTCTTACTTTTTTCTTTGAGAAAGCAAGAGCTATTTGTGAGACATGGCTTCAGTAGTAGCTGCAGCTGGTGCACCCCCACCACCACCACCACCACCCAGAAAGGAAGGTCCACCACCCCAGATCCTTCCAGGAGTTGAAGAAGAGGAGGAAGAAGATGATGAGGACCAACAAACCAGAACATACTTGCCTGAAGAACCAAGACAAAGTTCATTATATATGGCAGTATTTTTCCATCCCTGCTGGGCAAAAAAATGTGAATGCCCCGAAGGTGACATGCTTAATTTGCAACGAGGTCATGTCCAGGGGCAACCCAAATAAAAAATATTCATTTGGGAACTACACAATGATCCGCCACATGCAGAGGTGGCACCCTAACAATCTGGCACAAGCTGAGGTACGGGATCTGGCTCAGAAAAAAAGAGACCATCAGGCCAGCACCTCCTCAGGTGAATCTTCATTTGCAGCACCAGAAGGGCGCGAAACAGTACCAAATATACCAAAAAAATTTGGTGTAATAAAAATGGTCTGCATTTTTTGCGGTAAGACCCTCTGCTACGGGGAACTAAGCATTCACCTTATTAATGATTCCATCGACAACCACAACTGCAGCAAGAGAAGAAAGCAGTAGTTTTTTTTTTTTTTTGCTCCTCTCGAGCCACTGTTAATTCCCAGTTTTTTGTTTCTTGTTTTTTGTTGAGCCCTTTATAATGGCTGTTTTTCGTTGTTTCCCTCCAAAAAAACAAAAAAGAACATAAAATTGTTCAAAAATTACAAAAAAAACAAAAAATGTTCAGAAAAATTAAAAAATATATAAAACAACAAAAACATTTAAAAAAAAGTTCTTTTCAGAACTACCTCCCATTTTTTAAAAATTACTAACATTTTTAGCACTCTTGACTTCATTTTTCTCATTGGTGCGCTTCCCGGTACGCGCACCGGTACGCGAACCGGAAGCGAACCAAAAAAAAAAAAAAAAAAAAGAACAGTTAGTATAAGGGAAGGAAACAGAGAGTAATGTTAAAAGAAAGACAGCTAGAGGGAGTAACAGAGAGATACTGTTTAATAGATCTATTTACCGAAGAAAAGATGGAAGAGGGTATAATTGTCAAAAACAAAATAGATAAGGAAGTGAAAGAAAAAAAGGAGAGTAGAAGAATAATAAACAAGAGTTTCTTAGAGAATGTGAGTGAATGTTCAAAATAGGAAGAAAAATAGTAAAGGATGTGGAATGAGAGGTGGGGATAGAACCGGACTAAAAGAACAATCCTGAGGGAAAGTGTTAAGAAAACAGTGAGCAAGACTAAATAGGAATAAAACAAGATGTTTGATAGTGACTAAGGTTAAAACATGTGGAATAACAGAGAGAAAAAACAGAAAGCAGAAAAGAAGAAGTGACAGAAAAGGAATGATTGAAACAGCAAAGAAATGTAAATAACATAGGGGCATATTATCAAACACAGGCGATAAAATTTTCGCTGCTTTTATCGGCAGAAAAGTGCAGCTAAAGCCGCTTTTGTGGCAGAAAACTGCAGCTAAAGCCGCTTTTGCGGCAGTTTTCTGCCAATAAAAGCAGCAATAATTTTATCGCCTGTGTTGATAATATGCCCCTTAGTGTGCTTGAACTACAGGGAGAAAGCATAATGAACAAGTAGTGAAAGAGTGATCAGTCAGAGACAGTGAGGGTAATAGAACAGGAGTGAGGAACTATGAGAACAGAGGGACTGAGAAAAGGAGTGGAAGGAGTAGAGTAAGTAAGTAATAGAGAAAGGAATGAGGGAAGTAGCAAAGGCAGGAAACTGAGGGTTAAAGAAATGAAGCAGTGGAACTAATAGAAGTTAAATGTGATAGAAATGTAACGAAAAGAGTACAAAACATTTACCTTATAATTGTCGTTAACTTAGTCACTTGTTATTTTTATACTTTCAATCTGTGAAAGAAAGAACAAAAATTTGAAAAATATTAAAACATGTATTTAAAAATTAGAAAAGACAAGGGAAAAGATTGACAATCATCCAATTTTACAAAGAAATAAAGTTAGAGATAAACATGCAGAAAAAAAGAGAAAGAAACGGTGATAGACAGTCAGACACAAAAAGAAATTGAAATAGAGTAAATTACTAAGAGAAAAAAAAAGAAGATACTTTCAGTGACGGAAAAGAAGGATAGAAGAGAAAACTAAATTGAAGTTGTGTAAGCTACTAAAAGAAAGTGAGTAAGGTAAACTATATAAGGAAAGGGTGAATAAGGAAAAGAGAGTGAGGGAGAGAGGAGACAGAGGAAGTGAAGGAAAGAGTGTCAGATACAGACTGAGTGAGGCATCTACACAATGTGATTCATAATGTTAGGAAACACAGGTAATGTAATTGAAAAACGTTCAATTTTTTTTGCTCATTCCACAATCACATCACCTGTGTTTCCTTTGCTTAGGTATCTCATTGTGCAGATGTAGTCTAGCATATGAAAGACTACGCAGAAGGTGAGCACTGTATGTAACAACTTTGACACTTACAGAAGCCTCTGCTTCTCCATGCCCCCTACACAGTCCTAAATATATACATTTTAAACTGACGGTATCTTGTTGCAGATGAAGTGAGGCCTATCTTGCAACATGGTGCATCTTTTGCACTGCTGCTGTGTCACAAAAGTGACGCAACGGCGGCGCAAAAGAGGCACACGGCCATCATAAAACTGCCCTCAACATTTTAAATGATTGTTTCAGGATGCCGATAAGGTGTGGCCTATCCAGAGATTTGTTTGAGGTGAGGCCTACTCAGAGTTACAGATTAAATTTAGGCTTGTTGAAGAGTACAGAGGAGATAATACATGTGCAGGCCTACCAACGAAGTGAGTCATGTCCACTGCACTCTTGAACAAAGGCCAGACCTCCTCTGTCTCCCTGGACAGGCCTAAACCTCATCTGCACAATGTGATTCGTAATGTTAGGAAACACAGGTGATATAATTGACAAACGTGCAAATATTTTTGCTCATTCAACAATCACATCACCTGTATTTCCTCAGCTTAGGTATCTCATTGTACAGATGTAGTCTAGCATATCCAAGAGTACGCAGAAGGTGAGGACTGTATGCAACAGAGCAATGTACATTACTCACCTCCCTTGACACTTACAGAAGCCTCAGTTTCTCCATGCCTCCTACACAGTTCTAAATGTATATCATAAATACAAAAAGTACAGAATTAATTATACATGTTAAATGGTTTATTTTTGCTGTTCTCAGAATATATCAAATTTCACTAAAAACACTGACTTGAAGGTATTCATCATATAACAGCGGGGAAAAAAAAACACAATCAAAATGATTGTGTTTAAAAAACCCATATAACATAACCAATCAGAAATCAGAACTCCTCAAAAGTAACTTACTTTCCATGACGTCGAAGGATGTCCTATGAACAGCTTATACTCTTATGTGCTGTTATTATTTTCAGCCCGCCACTTTCTGAAAGAAAAACTCCATCGTTTTGACAAATATGTTACATACAATAAATGACTTCTCGCTCTCTACCGCACTTCTCCTCAAGGCCAAATCGTGTAAGAGCCATTTATAACTCTTGGAATTCTTCTAAGCAAATCCCGTCATTTTCTTTTTCCGCAACTTTCAGAAAGAAAACGTTCAAGATCAATTTCACAATCCTGTACTAATAATATCCCACCCTTCTTGCTCACTCATGTTCCACATTTCCTATGACACTGATACTGCTTACTATGAAGCAGACTTACACTACCTCTATGACTACTACAATTATTTAATTCTCTACATCACTTTTAATCACAAAGCAATTTAAAACAGTACATAACATTATATCAACTCCTAGAATCATTATAGGCCAGTTACCTACCCTAAATTCTTTCTTCTGAAAACAGAAAGTAAGAATATTTTTAAGTCAAAAGGCAACATTGTTTCATAGACAAATGTGAATCATTTCCGAAACATCAGCTTTTTTTACATTTTCAATAAGCTGTGTAATAAGCGGATGTTGTCAAAGGACCATCCTGTCATATAATAGCTGCAGTTAGAAATGTTCTTCCTAAAATCAACAACTGTGTAGCCACAACATTTGTAATTAAAGTTGAAAACTTACTTTCATCAGGTTTATATAGTTGGAATTTTAAAATGACATTATAACCAAAAGTTTGTTCCAAAAATGTGTACACCATTGCAGACTTACATTACCTCTACTCCATGTTTTGATTGGCTGCTTGAATTAGCTTATTAAAAGAAACAGTTTTTCTGAACTCATTCAAAGTGCAGTTATTTTTCCATGACGTCAAGTGTTATGGTAAGAACACAGTTTGCTTTGGGGATTACTCTGTTGTCCTTTAACTAATCCGTGCCCACCACTTTCTGTAAGAAAACCTTCTTTTTTTCAGGAACTACTTAAAACTCAAAAATAACTTTTTACTCTGTACTACACTTATCCTCAAGGCCAAATAGTGTAGGAGCCATTAGAACCTCTTGAAATTCCTCAGAGCAAATCCCGAGATTCTTTCCCTAAAATGTTGGTTGTAAAAACACCAGGTAAGAATTTTTAAGGTCAAAAGGCAATTTTATTTTAAAGTTAAAACAGAATCATTGCAGAATGACCAGCCGTTTCTAGACTTCAAATAAGCTGTGTAATGTCCTGATGTTGTTGAAGGACCGTCATGATATATAATTGCTGCAGTTACAAAAGTCCTTCCTGATATTGACAACTGTGAAGCCACAAAATTTTTAATTAAAGTTGTCAATTTTGTTCCATCAGGCCTACATCGTTGGAACATTAAAATGACATACTGGCCATATGTTCGTATAAATAATGTTGACAACATTGCAGACTTACAATGGCTACACTCCATGTTGTGATCAGCTGCTTTTACTAGCTTATTAAAGGACACTGATTTACTGTCTAGCAAAGTTAAATATATAAATCTTTCTGAGTCTACACTAGTAGTACTTGATAACCTACAGTTCTCGCAGTCATGCTGCCATTGATAAGAAAGGCCAAACAGATGATCTACATCTACACCTTCATCTTGCAATACATCAAGCATATACATTAAAAACTCCTGACAATCTTGCTGAATATTTTGAGAGAATTGCGTTTGACCTGAACATTTATCTAACAGATTTCGAATTTCAGACACACTTTCTATTTTTATTCTATCAGTGCTACATTTCTCTAACACAGAATTCAACAAACTGCAAAATCTTTGATCCGAATTGACCACAATCTCTTCTTTTAAAGTTTCTAGAGAAAAGACAACATTAACCACTACATTAGCATAGCAGTTGACACCAGAACTATTTTCAAATTGAAAACCAACAACATCTTCAACAGAATCCATTTTTTTTCTGCTTATAATTTTGGGTTCATCGACTTTTCGTCTTTTTGCTACAACCTCCCTACCATTGGTCACATTTCTTCGTTTCCGGCCTACCACACGTTTCTCAAACAAAGGATATTGAGGCAAATGTGGCGCATACTCTCTTCTTAATCTATTGTATTCCTTAATACAATCTAGATCCGCACAAATGTTTGTGACATCACACTCAATCAAGTACAATCCCGATAAAGTTCTGACTCGTGACAATGCCACATATGCCATACCTTCCTTGAACACAGAACTGCCAATATTCACCAATGCACTGTCTACACTTAAACCTTGCGATTTATGGATTGTCACCGCATATGCTAAGCAAACAGGAAACTGCTTACGGCGAACATATAAGTCTTTTACAAGCAAAAACCTAGCAGAGCAACGACCAAATAGCTGTACTTCCTCAATGCCATCAAATTTAATTTTTTACAATTCAATTCCATCTCTATTTCTGTATTTCTCAAAATCAACAACATTACCCATTGATCCATTTACCAGACCTCTTTCAACATGTAAATTCCTTCTTAAAATTATACGGCAATTTAAGCACACATTCAGAGTCTTTTCAAAACCAGCAGTTTTAGATATAGTCTTCTCTAATGAATCCAATTTTGATTTCAAATTCTGAGACAAAATAATTGTTGCTCCCATATGCTCTATTCTGTCAATAGCTTCCAGTTTCACAATCTCTTGGTTTTCTAAATTCAACATTTTATTGTTGAAGATGGCACATTCTGCAAGAGTTGGCATCAAACATATTCCAGATTTCTTCTCAGTAATTTTCCGAAAAATATTCTCAGGCACAACGTCTTCTTCTGGATACAAATTTGACAGTAATCGTGCATGCTCGGTCACTTTTCCGATTCTAACATCTTGTAGAATATTCTTATAATCTTCATCCTTCGCTTGACGCATATTTTCACGCAGTTCAGCATAATTGAAGTTTAACCATATATTGACGTTGCCAATGCTCCCTAGGCACTTCCTGGTATCTTCATGCGTGAGCATTTTGAACACAGGTTGTCCTTTCACTGGTGTCAGCTGCAAAATATCACCGAAAACAATGATGTGTTTGCCACCAAATAACACATCATACTCTGTTTTAAGAACTTCTTGCATTCTCAAATGCACAAAGGCAAGCATGACATTGGAAACCATGCTTACTTCGTCCATGATAAGAAGTTTCATTTTCCTCAAGACTCTTGAAACTTCACAACAAGCATCTCCAGATAACTTGTGGTATTGTAATTTGTTATCATGCTCCACTGGCAGCATCAGTAGACGATGCAAAGTAATACCTTTAATGTTATGTGCTGCCAGTCCAGTTGGAGCGGTGACAACACAAGACAGCGATGACTCAGTCCTTTTCTGCAAATAATATGAAATTGCTTTAATGAGGAAACTTTTTCCAGTTCCCGCTTCTCCACTCACGTACAGTCGGACAGGCTTCAACGACGTACATGAGCACTCTTTCTTCTCATGACTTAATCCATGATCAATTTGGTGTGTAACTTCGTCATATATTTTCCTCTGCTCAACGTTGAGTTGTCTTTCCAAGTCTTCTAAGTTAACCCCATCCTCCTGAGCATGTGCCATGGCTCTTTCCACTTCAATCATGGCAGTGGCAGCTTCATTTTCGATAACTGGTCCTCCTAGTGGATCCTGACTCAATGAAACAGAACTCTGACTGTCCTGAGAACTGTCTCTAGCAATCTCTGCTGCAATCGTTGCTTCCTGCTCGATTGCCGCATTCAACATTTCTAGATATTTGGGAAAAACAGGACATTCTATGGTCTCCTTGGCGGCATTGAAAGAGTCTTCGTAACAGAGGAAATCTCCAAGCAGTTCCTCTTCTGCACGCCAAGGCTTGAAAAGTTGCAAATGTGCTAAATAGAAAAACTCTTTTCTTTCAGGAGATTCGCCACTCAATTTTCGATGGTTTACCAAGTGGCATTTTCTTTGCTTGACCAGACATCCCTCACTTCCAATTACAGCATACACTCCTTTATCAATATCTTCTTTGATGTTCCTCTTGAATATGTAATTTTGTAGAACCTCATACAGACAAACATTCTCGAGGTGACTGCTTCTATTTGGATAATATGTATCCAACATGTTGGTCTTCAAAATATCTGTACTGTTTGGCTCCTTTTTCGCCAGATACTCAATTTCCCGTACAGGTTTCAGAACTCGATTACGCGTTGCAGCAAGACCAAGACTCGCCCAAATGATACTCCTAGATTTGGCATAGAGACTTGCTGAAGATAACCGGTCAGAACATTCGTAAGCTCCGATTTCTCGATGCAACAACATCTTCAGACTGAAACTGTACAACTTCTTACTGAGGCTCTTTTCATGGGAAATATCCTCCCACATATCCTTCAATTCTGTCTTTTCTTTTTTGGTGATGTAAGATGTCGCATACCGAGCCACAGCCATACAGTTATCAGCCACAAACTGTATATCCATGTTAGCATTCCACATGGACAAAATCACTGGGTTGTAGTCGTTGATGTACTTGGACTCTTCGTTTTTTTTCAAATTGTATGTATTTTTGGGTGATTTACTCGTCACATTATGTCGCAGCGAAGACATCAAACTGTTCACTCTTCCTTTAGAAATCACCGGTCGTGGAAAGGCGAAACGACATTTTGTGTAGAACTTGTCCTTGTTTCTGAATTTACGACGACAGTACTTTCCACAACGATGGCTTTGGAAGCGTAAAACTTGTTCTCTTAGGCTTTTGTCTTCCTTTGTGTTTGGAACAGCACATGTAGAATACTGTTCTATGAAACTCATCACTAAGTCATCCGGATCTGTTCCAAATTTGGGTGCATCTTTGATCCATAGCAGCATATGTATATGAGGAGCACCTCTTGCTTGGTACTCCTTTCTCCAGAAGAAATCCAACACCTCTCCAAGAGGTGGATTCTTCTTGTTCATGATGAAAGACATCATAGCTTCAAATCTATGATTGAAGTATCTGCATACATTCACTGGATCCAAAGAGCACAGTTCTCCAGGTGTCTTGAATTCGATATTTTCAATGTTTCCATTTGCCTCTTGTAGAAATTCAAGTAAGTCTTCCCAGCCATACTCAGCACAGCTGAGAGTGAGGAACCATGTGGGAGTTCCTAAGTTCCTCAGCATACATTTTAAATCACCATGACGACGGTACCAGTACTCATTAGTACCACGCTGACACGCCATGAATCAGGTGAGAATCCAAAATACTGTCTTGCACATCGACTTTATCCATAAAGTCCCTTGCCGAGATATTTTGCATCTGTACACCACTTTTCAAAATGTGGTTCACTGCATATGACAGTCCAGACAGATCACTTTCAAACAGTAGATGAAACAAATAGGGAATGCATTGACGAAACCTAGGATCTTCTGCATACAATCGTAAAGTCCGGTATTCAGAAGCAGGAATTTGATGAGGTCGCTCATCATATCTTCCTCCTTGACCTGTTGGAAATAGCTGTGGGAAACACCGAGCTTCCAAACTTTCCTCCCAAACACTAATGGGACTCCCTTTGGCTTGTTTCATTTGAAACAACTCAATAGCATTCCCCATGACTTCCTTGGAACGCAAAGGATGAACACTATAATGTTCATATATTTCTTCATTTTTAGAGGCTTCTACTTTCTCAATTTGTCCAGCACACAAATCGCTGTCCTCTTCTTCACTTACTTCCTCTTCTGCAACATATACATTCGTGTAGTACTTATTGTTTTTCTTCAAATACAATGTTGCCTTTTTGACTTTCCTAACATCCACTAAATCTTGCCAGATTTTCTTACTCTTTGTCGGAACCCCATTAACTAGGATAAACAGAGGTTCCTCTTCCACTTTCTCTACTCCAATTGTATTAATGTTTTTCTTGAAATCTAGAGGCAAATAAACAACTCTTCCCTTTAATCCTCTCGGTAAATCTGATGGAGGCAATTTCCCTGTCTTTGGCTCCATTCGTACAATAGCCTGAAAGGGATGGACACTTTGAATCAAAGTAGATTCATAAGTATTTAAATCCTTCAATTCAGAAGGAATCTCAACCAATTCCAGATTATTATGAAACGCTCTAGCAGGCATCTGGTTTTGATTCAATTTGTTACAACAATAAGTACACACACGTTGATCCGATCCCAAATCAAAACAATTTTCTACCATCAAGTATGTTGCGAAATCCTTCCATTCACTATTATTTTCCCTTTCTGCATATAAATCCACTAACTTAGTCTGATTCCTATAATAAGTGCGTCGACAACACACACAAGTGAAATTAGACCTCTCACTTGATTTCACCTGAAACGTGGCAATTTCCTTCTGAAAATTATCTGTACTGGAAACCTGTACACTCTCTTCCACATTACCTTCTTCTTCTGGGTCAATTTCAACATTCTTCTCTTTACTTGCAAAGTAACAAAACTCAATTTCTTCACAAATATTCTTCACATCTACTTCAGAACCATGCAAAAGAGCAGTGCATAATTGTTTAAGCATAATTGCTGGACTCTTAGCATAATACAACATTCTAACTAATTTCCTCACTTTATTATGATGCACTGCTAGCATCCTGAAATGATGAAAAACACTCTGGCATACTCTCCTGGAAAGACAAGCCAGTGAATGACCATGCAAACCTGTCACTTCTCTCACTCTGCAAGGATCTAATTCTTGCAACAACTTCATTTTCTGTTTTAAAGTTTTCTTATTAAATGTCCGTACAAAATCACAAAGCAAATTGATGGAATCCTGTTGCACACTGCAAATACTACTACACTTCCAGGTGTACACTGGTCCCTTAGGACGTCTTCCTAAAACCTCATTACCTAACACCTCTTCTGCCTCTGTTGACACAAGTTTTTCTTTTTCAACCGGACAACCATCTTTCACCTCATATGCTCGACCACTGGTGTCAACTGCATGCACCAAATCATTATCCTGGAAATAACTCTCCTCATTAAAAAATGCCTCACAACTTGAACTATGCATCCATTCTCCTGAAAAAACTTCACAAAAATTACTACGATTAACTGTTCTCTTCCATCTACTATTTGTTTTGAAATCATAAATTACCTTGTTTAGTTTCCTAATTGTATTGATTATCAAAATAAATAACTTTCGCTTAATTTCGAATGCCTGATCAATAATTTTCTCAATGTTTCTCTTTCTCTTATAAAAAGCCACTTTCTGTTGACGTTTCTTAAAATTTTTTAACAAATTGCCAATTATCCTGTTGCGAAACATTCGTCTACGAATGTCCCTAAACTGATTTTTCCTTCTACTACCATGCACAGAGTTATCTCCTGCTCTAGCAGTAACATTTTTGATTGGCCTTTCCTTTCCGTTTAAATTGCCTCTCTTTGTCTGGACTAAAACATGTTCTGTACTGATATTTTTTTTCTGCAAATGTTTCTTATGAATGATTTCGTTGTCTTACCCGGAGGTTTCTTGGTGACTTGACGAGTTTTTAGTGTAGAGGACTGCTGCAAGCATGTAGTAAGCTGCTGTCTTTGTCGTTTTGTAGCCTTTCGGCTTCTTTGCTTCGATGGCATACTGTAGTTTTGAAATAATCTGCAGTTGAATCTGTGGTAAAATATAATAAAAAATGTTATTAACCACTATTACCAAACAGTAAATCAATAACAGTTGTCAAAAAATTAACACACTACTTGTCAATTCTACATACAATAATTTTTTGTGCATTGGCAAATTTAGTACTCACAAATAGTAGCAAAGAAATAGAATGCTTCTACATTTGACCTTTGCTCTTTTATATGTGAATCTGAACTAATTTTTATCAGCATATTTCACTATTTTATTAAAGACACTTCACACAAGCTGTTTTTGAAGATGTGTTTAATTTTAAATGAAACGGTTAACATGGTTACTTTTCATTTCCAGTAACTTTTAAAAATAATAGTTTATAGTTCCATAGGCTCGAGCAGGTCAGCTTCCCACCCTATGTCATACAATTCTGACAAATCGGCATCCTCATCATGTTCTTCATCATCCTCAGGATTTAAATCATCCAAGGGATCTACTTCCACTGATGTTTCAATTACAATTTCATAGATAATATCGAGATCAACAGTTTGCTCATTATCACTCATGCTTGATGTTATCGTTATCTTTAAAAAAAGAGAACAACAATGAGATGTTGCAGAGTACGAGACAAATCTCAGAGACTATAATAGTAAAATTGTTTAACAAGAGTAACATTTTGCAGATATTATTTAGCCATGTCCAGCGATGCTGAGGAGGTGAGGCCTATGTCCAAATTTTCAGTGAACTGGACTCACCTCTTCTTAACCTTGGATAAGCCTCACCAACTCTGTGTCCCCTGCTCATACTTAAATGTAAAGGGGCAGATTTATGTTAACTGGCGCATCCGCAGGGATGCAACAGTTAACGTGCGCTGCTGCTCTGCCACCCATGATGTGCCGTATTTACAATGTGGAGCACCATTGAACAAAAATAGCACAGATGCGTCACGCATCTGTGCCGCAAAAGCGGCACATTGCAGGAATCACGTCATAAGCGCGACATGTCTACTACAATGCACAGGGACAAGCCACACATTGCATGGTGTGTCACTCCTTATGGCTGTTTCAAACAGGCGTAAGTATTTGATTCAGCAATGCCATAAAGCTGACTCAGTGAAATGTTCTAAATTTCACCGTGTTAGTTTTACAGGGCTTTCATGCAAATGAATGCCACCCTGCAACAAAACGCCCACATGAAACCTGACGCAGGTTTCATGTGGCACAGGACTTTACACCGTGACACATCTGCCTAGATGCGTCAAGTTGTAAATATGTCTCAACATAGTGCATCTTTTGCGCCACCGCTGCGTCACAAAAATGAAGCAACAGCGGCGCAAAAGAGGCACACAGCCATCATAAATCTGCCCCTAACATTTTAAATGATTGGTTCAGGATGCCGATAAGGTGTGGCGTATCCAGGGGGTTGTTTGACGTGAGGCCTACTCAGGGTTACAGATGAAATTTATGTTTGTTGAAGAGTACAGACGAGATAATACATGTGCATGCCTACCAATGAAGTGAGTCATGTCTACTGCATTCTTTAACAAAGGCCAGACCTCCTCTGTCTCCCTGCACAGACCTAAACCTGATCTCCACAATGTGATTCATAATGTTAGGAAACAAAGGATGATGTAATTGAAAAACGTGCAATTTTTTGTGCTCATTTCACAATCACATCACTTGTGTTTCCTTTGCTTAGGTATCTCATTGTGCAGATGTAGTCTAGCATATCAAAGAGTACGCAGAAGGTGAGCACTGTATGCAACAATTTTTACACTTACAGAAGATTCAGCTTCTCCATGCCCCCCACACAGTCCTAAATGTATACAGTTTAAAGTGACGGTATCTTGTTGCAGATGAAGTGAGGCCTATCTTGCAACATGGTGCATCTTTTGCACCACTGCTGCGTCACAAAAGTGACGCAACAGCGGCGCAAAAGAGGGGCACGGCCATCTTAAATTTGCCCCTAACATTTTAAATGATTGATTCAAGATGACGATAAGGTGTGGCCTATCCAGAGGTTTGTTTGAGGTGAGGCATACTCAGGGTTGCAGATGAAATTTAGGCTTGTTGAAGAGTACAGAGGAGATAATACATGTGCAGGCCTACCAATGAAGTGAGTCATATCCACTGCACTCTTGAACAAAGGCCAGACCTCATCTGTCTCCCTGCACAGACCTAAACCTCATCTGCACAATGTGATTCGTAATGTTAGAAAACACAGGTGATGTAATTGAAAAACGTGCAAATATTTATGCTCAATTCACAATCACATCACCTGTGCTTCCTCAGCTTAGGTATCTCATTGTGCAGATGTAGTCTAGCATATCCAAGAGTACGCAGAAGATGAGGACTGTATGCAACAGAGCAATGTACATTACTCACAATAAAGCATTTCTTTTTTTTAAAAAACGATTTTCTGGTCATAATTTGAAAACACAACACAGCTCCTATGTAGAAGCACACCCTGTCAGTACTTAAATTTGCCAAGCACACATGGGGGCGTATTTACAAGGACCTTGCACCACGGGGAAATGACTTAAATTAAAATGGGGAAAATAACGTCAAAGTGACTCAAAGGCCTTATAAATATGCGTCAAGCAGCCTATGAAACTCTAGCAGTACATATCAAGAAACCTAATTGATTTCAAAAAACGTTTTTAAGCACATCAAAAAAACAAATTATTTTCCCACATTCATGAGGAAGTGACTTAACCACTTGGATGCTAATGACAAGGGTAACTCGTCATGGAGTGCCCATGCATTTCAATGGAAATTCAATGGAAATCCCTGAGGTGCCTTAGCACTAACAATGCCCTAACACACATGAAAGCGTATTTTTAAGGCCCTTGCACCATTTTTGCGTCACTTTTAACATGGCTATGTAACTCAAAGAAACAAAGTCTAAATTTGCCAAGCACACATGGGGGCGTATTTACAAGGACTTTGCACCACGGGGAAATGTCTTAAATTAAAATGTGGAAAATAACATCAAAGTGACTCAAAGGCCTTGTAAATATGCGTCAAGCAGCCTATGAAACTCTAGCAGTACATATCAAAAAACCTAATTGATTTCAAAAAACGTTTTTAAACACATCAAAAAAACTAATTATTTTCCCACATTCATGACGAAGTGACTTAAAATGCCCTAACACACATGAAAGCGTATTTTAAGGCCCTTCCACCACTTTTGCGTCACTTTTAACATGGCTATGTAACTCAAAGAAACAAAGTCTAAATTTGCCAAGCACACATGGCGGCGTATTTACAAAGACTTAGCAGCACGGGGAAATGTCTTAAATTAAAATGGGGAAAATAACATCAAAGTGACTCAAAGGCCTTGTAAATATGCCTCAAGCAGCCTATGAAACTCTAGCAGTACATATCAAGAAACCTAATTGATTTAAAAAAACTTTTTAAACACTTCAAGAAAATCACTTATTTACCCACATTTATGGGGAAGTGACTTAAAATGCCCTAACACACATGAAAGCGTATTTTTAAAGCCCTTCCACCACTTTTGCGTCACTTTTAACATGGCTATGTAACTCAAAGAAACTAAATCTATTTGTAAAACACTTGACACAAAGCAACATTTTAAATACACAACTTTCTTCATAAATTTATCCCTAAAGCATAATATTCTCTATCTAAATTAAATGAATCTTTTCTCACCTTAGCAAGTACTTTTTGAGTTTCAAAACAGTCTCAGACACACACCAATTTTTCTTTAGCAGAGCAAAGGGTATGCACTCCAGAGGCTGCAACCATCAATGGCACAGAAATGCTGTAATTCATAACACATATCTCTCATGTCACCCAATCAAAACTCTTCCCTCACTTTTTTCAAATCAACACCCTTCCCCCCTCTGCCCTTTCTGCCTTTTTTCCATAGCAACCACCTCCTGAAAGACCTGTCCTGTTTACAAGTTCACACAACAATGTTTCAATTGAACTCTGAACTCTCAGTACACCTGCGTATCCAGTGCAATCTTTCATAAAATGATTTTTTCTTGACCATTCAAATTGCATCTTTCAAAGAACTCATCCATGCACCCTAACTTTCTGTTTTCAGCAATCAAAATCCACCAATCACTGCTACTGAATCATTAGCACAGAAACTCCACACTTTTTTTCATTACATACTCCTACTATTTCAACTGCCATTTCATTCCCACACTTCATCTGACTGCAGCAGAACCTCCTCTCACCATGTTTTCTGTCTGGATTGTTGGACATAGTTACACCCACTGGGCTCAAAGGTATGCTGATAACAGAAATTTACACAACCTCAATTTACAAAATGTGGAAATTAACTGGATTGGTCACAGAGGATTAAGATGTCACCAATTGATACCAGTGGTGAAAACCTTTTTGCATTTGCCAAACCCTGACCTGTTAATTGTGCACTGTGGAGGAAATGACTTGGGTACTTTGACTGGGGTAGGTCTGGAAATGCTTTTAAAGGACACCTTTGAGCAATTGATGGCACTTTTTCCTCAAACTGCCTTGGTATATTCAAATATATGCCAAAGACAGAAATGGAAGTGGTCCAACCAATTTTGTCCACAAATTGAGAAATCGAGGAAGCATGTAAATAAGTCTGTTTCAGCTTACATGAGAGACCATGGAATGGGCTCCATCTACAACAATAACTTGCGTTACTACATGCAAGATATCTACAGAGGAGATGGAGTTCACTTCTCAGATGAGGGGAACAGAGTTTTCATCCTGAATTTAAGACTATGTATTGGTACCTACTTATAAGTACCTAAATCTACCACATACCCAAAAGCTCTTCTCAGAGCTACCCTAACTATGATCACTGTATACAAATTTTAAATGTAACTTTTTTTTTACTAATTTTCACGATTTACGCTTTCCGGAGCGCTACCCGGTACGAGCACCGGACGCTAACCGCGCAAAAATTTGAAAAAAAAATGTTTTTTTTTCGCACATATGGGCCTCCTCAGCCACGCTCAGAAAACCTAGGGGGTCAGGATACGTCTACCGTGCCCCCTTCTACCCATTCTGAACATTATTTGCCCTCCATCTTGTATCTCAATTCTACCGAAACACAAAATGGAGGACTCCCGTAATGCTGCCGGTTCGCGTACCGGGGCGCGCACCGGGAAGCGCTCGCTTAAAAAAGGTGGGAAAGTAATTCACAGAAAAACCACTGGAGACACTTTCACCAAATATAGATTAGCTCATACTACATACCAATCCCTACCATTTTCACAAATTTGATTGGAATTCCATTTAGCCATTTAGCCTGTAGACCTCTCTAAATACCCTGAGGTAAATTACTTCACAAAACACATCTGAAGTGTTGGAATTGACAACCAATTAAAATGTTACTTTCATTTTCTACTTTTTTTACCTGACATTTGATTGGTTATGTACCTGAATATATATAAAGAAAGAGAGAGAAACAGCCATTTTGACTACTACTTCCTGAAGTACATTCCAAGAGCATTTTCACTGACAACTTAAACTTGTTTTTAAAAGGTAAGATGTTATTTTGAAAACTGAAGTATATTGTGCACTTTAAGTTGATATGGAAAACTTTTTCTGATAGTTATATACTATCCCTCTGTAATAGTTATAGATTTAGATAGACTTCTCTGTTATAGTTATGGATGGATTTAGGCTTGTCTTGTATAATTATGAATTTACTAAGGTTTCATCACATACACATTTTTATATTTCTACTACCAGTCTGATACCATACACTGCCCAAAGATAAATTCACTGTTAAATTAATCCCAACAGTGCCCTATCTCTACTGATATATATATATATTTTTATGCAAATTTCAGGCAAAATGGAAGGAGAACAAAAAGTGTCATTTGAAATTGTCCTTGAAGAGACCAATCAAGAAAACATTGAACCAAATGACATTGAATTCATGGATGAATCACAGGACCATGAACTACTACAATGTGTACAATCTGTAGATTTCCTTCTTCAAAATGAGGACATTTCAGACACTCAAATGTTGCAAGTTATGTTCACTGAAAATGACGACATTTCGGACAGTCAAATGTTAGACGTTCTATTAAATTTTGAAAAACAATCACAAAAATAAAATTTTTTTTTTTAAAAAACCAACAAAACGAACAATCAATAAACATACAATATTTGAAAAGTCTATCATTCTTTTTTCCTCATAGTACGCTCCCCGAACCGCTTCCCGGTGCGCGTACCGGGGCCCTTTTAAAGCCTCCACATCAAACCTAGGGGGTCAGGATGATCTACTATGCCCCCTTATGGTCATTTCCCCCTTTGTTTTGGCCTCCTCTTGTCTCTTGATCCTACCGAGAGACAAGATGGCGGCCGCTCCGGACTGTTTAGACACCGGAGAGCCAATCAGCTTCGCTTCGCGAAGTTCCGTTACGCGTCAGGTACGCGAACCGGGGCGCTAACCGGGGCGCGCTTACAGATATATATATTTATTTGAACGTTAATTTCTCAAAATCCACTGGAGAACATATATTGAGACCTAGCAAAGGCACATCGGGCAAACAATATCTACAATTTTGCCAAGTTTCATGTAAATCCATTCAGCCGTTCAAGCTAAAAGTGAGTCCAACCGCCCTATGGAAAATTGCATGGTAAAAACGCGTTTTGGGATCCCCTTTTTTTCTCGGCCCCCCCTTGACGAAACCCCCCCAGAATTTCAGGGGCTGCTCAGAAACAAAATTTTCAATTTTCCTGAAAATTTCAGCCAATTCCGTCCTCAAACGCCAAAGTTATTCGACATAGAATTTTCAAAAATCCCATAGAGAAAAAATCCTAACTATATATACACCTACTGGCGACCGCCAGTAGGTAATATATATATATATATATATATATATATATATATATATATATATATATATATACCTACTGGCGGTCGCCAGTAGGTATATATAGTTAGGATTTTTTCTCTATGGGTTTTTTGAAAATTCTATGTCTAATAACTTTGGCGTTTGTGGACGGAATTGGCTGAAATTTTCAGGAAAATGGCACATTTTGTTTCTGAGCAGCCCTTGAAAATTTGGGGGGGGTTCGTCCAGTGGGGGCCGAGAAACAAGGGGGGTCCCAAAACGTGTTTTTAACATTGAGTTTTCCATAGGGCGGTTGGCCTCACTTTTAGCCCGAACGGCTGAATGGATTTGCACGAAACTTGGCAAAATTGTAGGGACTGGTAGCCCGATGTGCCTTTTGTAGGTCTCAATATATGTGCTCCAGTGGATTTTGAGAAATTAACGTTTAAAAAAAGATATATATCTGTAACAGCGGACCGGGCAGCGCTCTGGTTCGCGGACTTTTCGCGCAACGGAGCTTTGTGAAGCGAAGCTGATTGGTTCTCCGGCGTCTGTCAACATTCCAAACAGTCCGTAGCGGCCGCCATCTTGTCTCTCGGTAGGATCGAGAGACAAGAGGAGGCCGAAGCGAAGGGGCAAATGACCATAAGGGGGCATAGTACATTGTCGCTCACCCCCTAGGTTTGATGTGGAGGTTTTAAAATGGCCCCGCGGGCCAAAAAAAAATAAAAATAATAATAATCGAACAGCTGAATGGATTTGCACGAAACTTGGCAAAATTGTAGGGACTGGTAGCCCGATGTGCCTTTGCTAGATCTCAATATATGTGCTCCAGTGGATTTTGAGAAATTAACGTTCAAAAAAAGGTATATATCTGTAACAGCGCACCGCTTCGCGTACTTTTCGCGTTACGGAGCTTTGCGAAGTGAAGCTGATTGGCTCTCCGGTGTCTGTAAACATTCCAAACAGTCCGTAGCGGCCGCCATCTTGTCTCTCGGTAGGATCGAACAGCTGAATGGATTTGCACGAAACTTGGCAAAATTGTAGGGACTGGTAGCCCGATGTGCCTTTGCTAGGTCTCAATATATGTGCTTCAGTGCATTTTGAGAAATTAACGTTCAGAAACAAGATATATATCTGTAACAGCGCTCCGCTTCGCGGAGATAAAATTATATGTGTATTACCTAGCTGTTGCTAACACCAGTTAGCGACGGCTAGTAGAAGATAGCGACCATCTTGGGCCCCACTTTGCATGTGAGTGATATTTATCACTAATGACATGCAAAGTGGGCATGCCAAGATGTTAGCGACTGGAAACAGTCGCTAACATCGCTATCTCCTATTATCAACTTTTGGAAATATTCGAGATAAGGGCGAATATCTCTAAAAGCTACCACCTGCCCTGAGCAGTTCTTAGCCATGTTATCCAATGGGAGGTGGATAACATGGCTAAGAGCATTAGCTCGGTAATGCATGAATATCGCTGAGTTTTCAGCGATATTAATGCATTGCGGTCGTTTTTTATCGTATTTCCGATAAACCTTGATAATAGCAAGGTTTATCTGCGATAATTTCTGACGGTAAAAAAATCGTTGCTAAGCATCGTTAGGGATAAATATCGCTTAACTTTGGTAATATGCCCCAACATCTGTTAACGTTCGATTCGAAGGAAATCAGGAAGTGTTGAAAAACATTGTCTGCGCCATCTTGTCTTTTTTCAAATGCCACACTTTTGTCGTGCACGGCAGCCATTTTAGATGCCTTGACCAGACCCACTCTGTGCACGCTGTCGATCCTTAGCATGGCTCCCCACCCTCGCAAACATCTCCCCCAGGCAGTGGTCACCCCCGCTCTCTGTCTTATGCATGGGTAATAAACCTCCCCCATCTGCGCTGCTGTTCCCTGAGAATCACACCCTGTGCCCGCCCGACACCTCCCTTTCGCCCTATTCACTACCGCACCCTCTGACACTCCTTTTCCTCTGTGTCCGATTGTCCAGGCTGGTCCTAGGGTATCAGCTAGCCCTGCAGATGTAGTTTATGGCCACAGCTGTAAAGAATCACCCCTCTTCAAAGGAGTTATAGTAGATCAAGGCCCACACTCGATGAGATTCGTCACAGCAGAAGCGTTGCTATTATCTGAAAACCATCCTGTATTGTGATTGGGGAGGGGACCGAGCCTGAAGCGGAAGATTCCAGGGATGACTGTTTGTACATCAAAGTTTTTACAATTATGTGTCACATTAAAAATATATAGCACTCCGACAAAGTAGTAAGATTATAAAACTTTAATAATTTATAAATATATACAAGAAAACAAAAATAGTAATAACATATAAACATTTTTAGGGAAAAACAACGAAGTAGCGGTCGGCTGTGCGAATAGTCCCAACGCAGCACAACGTCCAGATTTCCGGCGTGGGGCGTCGCGGGGGGTGGGTCATCAGTAGCAAACTGTTGTGCGAATAGTTCCAAGGCAGCAGAGCGCGTTGAAATCTAGATGACACGAAAGTGATGTCTAGTAAGTTGCCACCCAGCAAATAACGGCATGGGGCGTCGCGGGGGGTGGGTCATCAGTAGCAAACTGTTGCGCGAATAGTTCCAAGGCAGCAGAACGATGGCACCAAGGTGATGTCCAGTGAGTTGCCGCACTGGTTTTGGTATCCTACAATGCTGCTCCGAATAACGGCGTGGAGCGCCCCGGGGGAGGCGGCGTGAACGGGCCTCTCCAGGTGGAGTGTCATCTGTTGTAGTGGGGCGCCCCTTTACCGTTTCAGTTGCCATTCCGTCCGTTTTTGGTCCACTGTGTCAAAAGCCGCAATTCAGCTGAGTTGCGCCCACTCTTGCGGTGCAGCGATAGGCGGCTGTCACAGGACTCTCAAAATGGCGGCAGGCTGTTTCCTTTTTGGGCCTGGTCCACTGAAATGGCCCTGGGACACCTTGGAAATCGGACGCTTGTCTCCTAGGTCTTGGACCTCATTCTCGAAAGCGTCCCCTCCGCCTTGAGAATTCATCAAAAGTTTTGGGGGCTCCGACTCCTGCAGGCTTCTGGTGGGGAGCGGCTGCCATGATTGCTCGCGGAATGACCACGACTGAGCTACGAGATGGTGGTGCTTTCATGCTGACGCCAGCTTCAGTCTGAAACATCCAGAAACAAGGTGGGGCTTTCATCGTTTGGGGAAAAAAAAAAGTTTTCATCCTATGAAAAGTGTTGTTTTTAGGTCACATGATCAAGCCTTCCATCATTAGGAAACCAAAAGTAAAATGAACCAATGAAAAGTTTTATAAACAAGTCACATGACCTGTTATGCGGCATAGGGTGTAAAATTAGGAGAAAATACGTTGGCACGTGAGGCGGCGTCAGTAGCGGACCGATGTGCGAATAGGCCGAAGGCAACACAACGCGCCAAGATCTGGATGGCACCGAGGTGGTGTCCAGCAAGTTGCAGCACTGGTGTGGCCATCCTACAATGCTGAAAGTCGGCGTGGGGCGCCCCGTTGGCCTGTGAGTTTGCGTCAGTAGCGGACCGATGTGCGAATAGGCCGAAGGCAGCACAACGCGCCAAGATCCGGATGGCACCGAGGTGGTGTCTAGTAAGTTGTCGCACTGGTGTGGCCATCCAACAATGCTGAAAGTCGGCGTGAGGCGCCCCGTTGGCCTGTGAGTTTGCGTCAGTAGCGGACCGATGTGCGAATAGGCCGAAGGCAGCACAACGCGCCAAGATCCGGATGGCACCGAGGTGGTGTCTAGTAAGTTGCCGCACTGGTGTGGCCATCCTACAATGCTGAAAGTCGGCGTGGGGCGCCCCGTTGGCCTGTGAGTTTGCGTCAGTAGCGGACCGATGTGCGAATAGGTCGAAGGCAGCACAACGCGCCAAGATCCGGATGGCACCGAGGTGGTGTCTAGTAAGTTGTCGCACTTCTGTGGCCATCCTACAATGTTGAAAGTCGGCGTGGGGCGCCCCGTTGGCCTGTGAGATGGCGTCAGTAGCGGACCGATGTGCGAATGGGGCCAAAGGCAGCGCAACAATATTTTCTGATTTGAAGACACCACAAGGCGCTGAGATGCCAAGATCCGGATGGCACCGAGGTGGTGTCTAGCAAGTTGTGGCACTGGTGTGGCCATCGTACAATGGTAAAAGTCGGCGTGGGGCGCCCTGTTGGCCTGTGAGATGGTGTCAGTAGCGGACTGATGTGTGAATGGGGCCAAAGGCAGTGCAACAATATTTTCTACTATATTTTCGGAGTAGAAGACACCACAAGGCGCTGAGATGCCAAGATCCGGATGGCACCGAGGTGATGTGTAAGTTGCGGACGGATGTGCGAATGGGGCCAAAGGCAGCTCAACAATATTTTCTGAAGAGAATACACCACAAGGCGCTGAGATGCCAAGATCCGGATGGCACCGAGGTGATGTCTAAGTTGCGGACCGATGTGCGAATGGGGCCAAAGGTAGCGTAACAAGATTTTCTGTATGGAAGATACCACTAGGCGTTGAGATGCCAAGATTCGGATGGCACCGAGGTGATGTCTAGGAAGTTGTGCCACTGGTGTGGCCATCGTACAATGGTAAAAGTCGGCGTGGGGCGCCCTATTGGCCTGTGAGATGGTGTCAGTAGCGGACTGATGTGCGAATGGGGCCAAAGGCAGCGCAACAATATTTTCTGACTGACACCACAAGGCGCTGAGATGCCAAGATCCGGATGGCATCGAGGTGATGTCTAAGTTGCGGACTGATGTGCGAATGGGGCCAAAGGCAGCGTAACAATATTTTCTGTATGGAAGATACCACTAGGCGTTGAGATGCCAAGATTCGGATGGCACCGAGGTGATGTCTAGCAAGTTGGTGTGGTCATCCTACAATGCTGAAACTCGGCGTGGGTCACCCCATTAGCCTGTGAGATGGCGTCAGTAGCGGACCGATGTGCGAATAGGCCGAAGGCAGCACAACGCGCCAAGATCCGGATGTCACCGTGGTGGTTTCATAGTTGAGAGGCACTTCATCTGCAGTGGGGCGCCGAGATCCGGATGGCACCGAGGTGATGTCTAGCAAGTTGCTGTACTTGTGTGGTCATCCTACAATGCTGAAACTCGGCGTGGGTCGCCCCATTAGCCTGTGAGATAGCTGTTCTTTGGATTTGGGCCTGGTCCACTAAAATGGCCCTGGGACACCTAAGAACTCGAACGCTCGATTTTTTTTTCCTTTCCTGTACATGCAAAAAAAGGTAAATGCCCGGTATGTTACACGCTTCATCTGCCACGATGAACTCTCCAGAGGAACCGAAAAAATATATAGTTGTGGTAACTATACCATGCATCGTCATATGGAGAGGTGGCACCAATTAATTATAGTGCTGCATAAAAGAGAGATTTGGAGGAGAACCCCTGACCTGCTAGTACATTCATCAAAGAAGTGGCACTGAGAGCTTCAGAGGCAAGGGAAACGGTCCCAAATATTTAGAAGAACTTTGGAAAGATTAAAATGACATGTTTAGATTGTGGTAAATTAATTTCATGTGGGCAGATGAGTGTTACTCTAATAAATACAGCATATGAACATCATCATAGTCGATGGTTGGTAGAGACATTTTGACTATATCCTGGACCTGCCCGTCCTCGCCCAAAATGGCACCGGAATAAATGGGACTCGTAACTCCTTGTTGTGTACTGGTTGCAGAACCTTGAAATCACGAGATACGTATGCAGTTTTGAAGCACATGGCGGGCGGGGACGAGAATTGATTGAATATTTCGACATCCCTATTGATATTAAGTTCTGATGTGTTATTGATTACTGTACTGTTGAAAATTCGAATTAACGTCACCCATGGTACTTGCCCGCAAATGTATATCTAGATAATTTTATTGTAACTGGCCCTGTCGTATTTTAATTATAAAATGTACGTCCACCGATTCCGTAACTGTTAGACACCTTAGTTTTTGCAACCTAATGGCCCGCCCGTTACGTTCCTCTACAGTGTAAATGTCTATTCATCATATACGATTACAGTTTGCTCCGTGGCAGGCCCACGTGGTTATAGGCTCGTATTTGTATAATGAAATTTTCACAATAAAGGTTTTTAAAAGAAAACATGGTAGTAGTGTATACATTGGTAAAGTTTTTAATAATAGTCACTGTTTTAGAATCATTAAAAGGCAAGTGAAATAAAGCAGACCAATTACATGAAGGGTAAAAGGTATAATACGAAGGAACGCAGTAAAGATAAATGGTCAAGGGCTGTTGTGTTTTCTATTCCTGCAACATAAAGTGATCGATAAGAATCTCATATTCAGGCGTATCGGCGACTAAGACAGCAGGTCGACCCTCTTTTGCTCAACTGCTCCGTCATGGGACGAAGAAACGCTCTTTTTCTCGAAAAAAGAATATATTTTACTTGCAGGACAGTTGTAAAATTTCCGGGAAAGTACATTAGCCTGGAACATTATAACATATATTTAAGAGAAAATAATGTTCGGAAGTAATTAAAAGCGTAATTTTTAGGTGATATGACCAAGGCTTTCATCATTAGAATAAGAAAAGTAAAATGAACCAATGAAAAGTTTTATTAACAAGTCACATGACTTGTTATGCTTACGTTACGCGCTGCGCGCCCCGGATGACTTCCGGATGCGCTAACGCGGCGCGTCATATGACGCATTACGCGACAACGCAGGTCCAGAATATAGTCAAAATGTCTCCACCAACCAGCGGTCGAAACACAACCCCTTTCAGCAGGCTAAATAGTTCTGTTAAATGACAACAGAAAGGACAGGCAACAAGAACCATCAGTCAAAGAGGGGAGGGCTAGTTCTTCTCTACCGGGTTACATTGGGGCGCTACCGGAACTGATCGAATTGGTAGTCTACAGTGTTTCTGGATGTTTCAGACCGAAGCTGGGGTTAGCATGAGAGCAGCACCATTTCGTAGCTCCGTTGTGGCCATTCCGCAACCAATCATGGCAGCCGCTCTTTATCGTTATTTTGGGCGGGGTGGGTGGCGGAGCCGAGCTGTTTTGCAGCCATCATTGTGTGGAGTTCAGTTCATCTCACTAGTTTTGTATTTGTCATGAGGGGTTGTTCCTAATGTTTCTATTTTAGCGAGGTCAAAAAGAGATCCCATTAGTGGCCTACTGATTTTGCTCGATTCCTTTTCTTTTTTTTTACACGATTTTTCGTTATCTGCAAAGACTAAACAGAGTATTGCGACTCTGTGTTTGTTTGTAAATAGAGAATGAACCAAAGAGAACTAATTCTAAAACAGTAAATACTTGGATAACAATCAATCAAATGGAGAGAGAAGCAGGCACGACGGATTACAACGGGGGCAAAGGCCTGCGTTAACTACCTTTCACTATCTGCAAAGAGAGAGTACTCCTAATAGAAATGAGGGGGGGGGCACCATTCAAAGCAGATCAGTGTGCATAAACACGAAAATGTTTTCACTTACCACGTACTTGACATTCGACAGCTTATGATATTTGCTATTAAAAAACCATTGAAATTCACTGAAAAAACCATAGGTTATAGACCATATATAGTTAGGAATTAGCATTTACAAAACCTTGAAAATTCACTGAAAAAACCATAGGTTATAGACCATATATAGTTAGGAATTAGCATTTAAAAAACCTTATTTTACTCACACAAAACCATTGAAATTCCATATATAGTTAGTTGCACTAACTATATATCGCGCACCCGCAATCCACTGCTGATCATGTCACATATTACATCATTCATGACATGGTCAGTGACATCATTGATGACATCACTGATGACATCACTGATGACATCACTGATGACATCACTGATGACATCTCATTTGACATCAATGACCACATCACTGATGATATCATTCATGTGACAATACAATGCATCTCCTCACATTTTAATATAACCTCTGTTTCACCCAGTGTTAAATACAGAGTATAATTTTTGAAACCATTGACACACCAATACTAGTTACTACATACGTACTCACTGATTCCTACGTCTACACACACATTCACTCATTCACCCATACAATCATTCATACATACAATCACTCATCTTTACAACACTATCATATGCACTCATACACCTATACAGACACTCACACTCTGCCACTCATCCATGGAGTTACTCACACACCTAGTCAGTCCTGTAAAGAATCAATCACACTTCCATTTTCTTGTCTATACAGTTAAACATAGAGCACCTTACATTTTCAAACATATAGTAACACATACTTACTTTCTTATACAATCATTGATACAAGTACACATTGATCTGCACAGAGTCACACACCTCCCAGCCAGCCACACACACACTCAGTCTCCCATACAAATACTTGGACAATCAATCAATAACCCATATAGTTAATTATATAGCTACTGATCAACACATGCAGTAGTTTACAGAACAACAGACATAATGATGCACAAATTAAGACAGTTTAGTCACTAACCCATGCACTCAGTGAGACACATTTAATCACTCACTCATACATTCAGTCATGCACCTACTAAATCCTTCGTCCAGACAGTTATACATCTACTCATTCTTCAATATCTAAAACATATTTAAACTTTACAGAAACACACAGTCACTGGATGATGTCATCAGTGATGTCATTTGAGATGTCATCAGTGATGTCATCAGTGATGTCATTTGAGATGTCATCAGTGATGTCATTTGAGATGTCATCAGTGATGTCACTGACCATGTCATGAATGATGTAATATGTGACATGATCAGCAGTGGATTGCGGGTGCGCGATATATAGTTAGTGCAACTAACTATATATGGAATTTCAATGGTTTTGTGTGAGTAAAATAAGGTTTTTTAAATGCTAATTCCTAACTATATATGGTCTATAACCTATGGTTTTTTCAGTGAATTTTCAAGGTTTTGTAAATGCTAATTCCTAACTATATATGGTCTATAACCTATGGTTTTTTCAGTGAATATATATATATATATATATATATATATATATATATATATATATATATATATATATATATATATATATATATATATATATATATATATATATATATATATATATATATTCACTGAAAAAACCATAGGTTTGACACCAGTTATAGTTAGCTGGAAATTTTACTGATATAAAACCAATGAAATTCCACGTTATAGTTAGTTGGACTCACTATAACTTGCGCGTGTAATGCACTGCTGATGATGTCACATATTACATCACTCATGACATCACTGATGACACCATCCAGTGAATGTGTGTCTTTCTGAAAAATAAATATGTGTTATATATGTATATATTATTGAATATCTTAGTGAATACATATATTACTGAGTAATGCTTAAATATTTAAATATATGTATTAGTGTTTCACTTTGTGTATAAGTGGCTGCATGGGTTGATGAGTAGGTACATGTGTATGTATATAGGTTATTAGATGTTTTTCTTAGTATCAGTATGAGTGTTGGTTTGGTTGGGGTATTACTTACTACATAGATGCAAGAATGACTGAGTCTCTGTTTGTATGTGTTTTGAAGACAGCATATGTGCAGGACTGTATGGGTGGATTAGTGTGCATATGTCTGTGTTAGTGAGTGAATGACTGTCTTATTAGTGTCTTTATCAGTAACTACATATATTTTAATGTAGTATATGTGAATATTGATGTATATAAGTGACTATATGTGAGAGTGAGGGATTGTAAGAGTTCCTGTTTAAATTAGTATGTGTTTCTATAAGTGATTTTTTAAGAGAGTAAGTATGTGTAAGTTTCCTTAGAAGTAAAGTGGTAGTGTGTGTATAGCTGTTTATGCAAATAAATGGATGTTCAATAGTTTTTTTGCATGTGTGAGTATGTGTGTGAATAACTTTTGGATGACTGTCGGTGTGTAACAGGATGTGTACGTGTATCACTACATATGATTAGTGAATATATGTATGACTGACTATGTAGAACTGTTGGTGAATTAGTGCATGTGTATATAGATGGTGGAATTATTGAATTGGTTGTTGTAACTGGTATGGGTATCTCCATTTGTTTTAACATTTTAGTTTCTATTTTTGAATATGCGTTTCAAGGGTTAGATTACAGTGAAAGGAGGTCTGTCACTGTGTCACAAGGATGGTGTCATCAGTGATGTCATGAGTGATGTAATATGTGACGTCATCAGCAGGTCATTATAGAGACTCCTTGTAAAGCGATACAGAATTAGAAAGTCTGTACCTTGCCTTTTTTTCAACGCATTAAAATTTGTCTGTAAATAAAAATTGCCTTTCTAAACTTTCGTGCACGACCCGGTGTGCGCACTCTCGGCAACAGTTCTCAATAAAATGGATAGCGCATTTCCAGGCTTTCATGCGCGACCGACTGCGCGCACCCGCCTATATATTTCGTGAAAACTTTGCAATCTGAACTTATTGAATTTCTTCATAGACCCATCAAAGAACTTATAATACGTCAAAGAGACTAAACCTAGGCTTCTTTTTTAATATTATGAAAATTTTCATTAAATGGAGCCGAATGTCTTTTTAAACTTTCGTGTGTGACCCAATGTACACACCTTGGTATTTTAAAAAAATATATAAAAGGTTTTATACTTTAACAATTGTATGCTTGAATCGAGCTCAGAAGATATATTAAATCCGGATATGTTTGGATTTACTCCTTTTCACGTTTTGAAACTTCGCTGAATTAGACCGCTACTTCCAAATGGCGTACGTGACCAGATACTATCACCGCGTACACGTCCTGAGATGCGCATGTGAAGTCATGTGACTTGAAAACAACACTTCCAATTGGTTCTTAGTAGTTTCTATTCTGCAATTTACACGGAGAACTCCACCCACTTCTCTCACTATCTTTTCTACTCTCAAAAGAGAACAACGTTCAACACCCTTCGGAAGACTTTGCTGAAATGGCTGCCGCCCCGCATTCATCTTCCGAATCTGAAGGAAATGAGCGACTACCTTTAAAAAGAAAAAAGGAATCTTTTATTTGGCAATTTTTCACTTATCCTGAAGAACAAAAGAAAGTGAATGCGCTAAAAGGTACCTGCTCGATATGCAATTCGGTTCTCTCAAGAGGAAATCCAAGAAAAAAATATTCCTTTTCCATACATACCATGGTGCGGCATGTCAAACAAGTGCACCCTGTGGAATTTGCACAGGCATCGACAAGAGCCCTGGCCACGCTATTACCATCAGAGGTGGCCAGCACATCTTCTGGTGGACGACCTGTATCTCCATCGAGTGCTGTGATGGACTTGAGACCATATCTTGCAAAGGTGCACATGAAATGCAACGAGTGTGGAGAAATTCTTCTGTACGGAGAGCAGAGCCTCATTCTTACTAAACTAAAAATTGAGAGTCATAAATGCCCCGAGAAAAGATACATTTCTTCATTTCATGTTGATCCTGTGTCACACTTGAAAATGTTGTTGCAAGTTTAAAAAATCAAAAACAACATAACAGTTGTTTAAAAAAAAAAAAAAAAAAGTTCTTTTCAGAACTAACTCATTGTACCAAAAACAGCTCCAGGAGCATATTATAAAGGGGGTTTATCTCCGCTTTTTTGCCTTTCGTTCGTGCGCGACCGTGTGCGCGCACCCGCCTATATATTTCGTGAAAACTTTGCAATTGCAACTTATTAAATTTCTTCATAGACCCATCAAAGAACTTATACTACGTCAAAGACACTAGACTTAGGCTTCTTTTTTATTATTATGAAAATTTTCATTAAATGGAGCCGAATGTCTTTTTAAACTTTCGTGCGTGACCAAATGTACACACCTTGGTATTTAAAAAAAAATATATAAAAGGTTTTATACTTTAACAATTGTATGCTTGAATCAAGCTCAGAAGATATATTAAATCCGGATGTGTTTGGATTTACTCCTTTTCACGTTTTGAAACTTCGCTGAATTAGACCGCTACTTCCAAATGGCGTACGTGACCAGATACTATCACCGCGTACACGTCCTGAGACGCGCATGTGAAGTCATGTGACTTGAAAACAACACTTCCAATTGGTTCTTAGTAGTTTCTATTCTGCAATTTACACGGAGAACTCCACCCACTTCTCTCACTATCTTTTCTACTCTCAAAAGAGAACAACGTTCAACATCTTTCGAAAGACTTTCTTTTCACGCGATAATGTGAAATACTGAGATTGTTACAGGATTTTCTATCAGATATGTGTTCCCATTTCTGTTGAAGCACTAACACCGTGGAAAATTCCACCGATAGCAGTGATATTTTTAACGCCGAGCACCGGCGATTTTTATCACTTAGAAGCCTTCCTATTATGAAGGTTTATCTCCTAAGTCTCTGATTCTCAAACTGTGCAACGCGGCTCCCCTGTGTGCCGTAATGAAGTGCTAGGGGCGCCACCCACACTCTAGTGTGACTAACCATCTATAAATTCCACAGACATCTCTACCCTGTTATCTGCAATTGTGAGCATCAAAAGGAGCTGCGCTACGCCCCTGTGAGAGGCCTCACTCCCACTGCTGCAACGGCTTGGCAGTCCTCCAGATGCACAGGAACAGCCCCTCGGATCCATTGAAGTTCTGTGTCGGTGTCAATACCACTTACAAAATGAAAATAAGCACTGAAGAATATTCAAGTATGTAGTACTCCTCCTGCTACAGCATACAAAATGCATTCTATTACCTATAAAAAAGTCAAACACCCACGCTACAATCATATAGAACACTTCCTCTAAAGAAGCCTGTGAATAACTTTAAAACATCAGGTTAACCTTTTTTTTACTCTCTCATCATTATTAAAGATAAGTATTTACAATGCTATATTAAACAATGCCATGGTTCTTGCTTTTTAATTTTAAAAATCTTGCAATCTTTCACAAACCCAATACTCATGGCTTCTTTTTCGTGACAAAAATCTTGCAATATTACATACCTACATAGAATAACAGAAAAAACATAATACTACAAAGGCTGAACACTCTACTAAACGCGGATTTGTAACCTATGGGGCGGATTTATGTTAACTACTTCATACCCAGATATGCACCAGTTAATGTGCACCACAGTATGCTAGTGCTCCGTTACCCATGGTGTGCCACATTTGAAATGTGGCGCACCATGGTACAAAAACACCATACATGCGTAACACATCTGTGCTGAAAAAGTAATACATTACTAGAGTTGCATCGCAAGTGTGATGCAGCTCCAGCAAGGCTCACCAATGCACTATATTCACAATACTGCGTCAATACCTACGCCTGCTTCAAGCACATGCACAGTTTTGAAACAGCATGGGTCTGAAAGTCACTGAGTGAAATATCATGCATTACAGTCAGCCACTTTCAAGACGCATTCCTTCAGAGGAACACTTCCTTATAGTGCAGGGCTTTAGAATGTGACATATCTCCTAGATCCATAACGTTGTAAATATGGTACATTATTTCCACTGTCATTGTATTAAATAAACTGACGAAATTGTGGCGCAAAGAGACGCAACGTCAACATAAAGCTGCCACAATGTGTTTTAAAGTGCCCTTTAAATTACAACCAACACTCTCTTTGAAGAGACCCCTCAGGTTTTTTTAACACCTGTTAAGTCCTTCCATGCTCATGACAGAGCCGCTCCATCACAAGCATTGCCTCAGCTGTCCTCAGGATGGACCAGTTTTGTCATGGGCTTGCCGCTGTGCTTGCACAGCACTAATATTGCGCCTCCATGACACGTTCTATTGACTAAGCAGAGCCATGACAGAACCACTGTATCATGAACAGATCTCAACCGTGGCTCATGAAGGAGTAGCTCTATCATGAGCATAGAAGTACCACTCAGCCCCCCGGCCCCCTAATGCTGTGGCAGAATTGCCACTGCAGCAAAGAACTTAAACTCCTGGAAAGAACAACATGTAACATTTAATATCATTTCCCACCAATGTTTTCATATATCAGTGTTGCTGAACTCACTCAGTGAAATGTCGCTCATTTCATTAAATCACTTTTAAAGCATGCCTTATAACAATGCACCCAATCCTATGTGGAAGTGCTTATATTAAACATGACATTGCTTTAAGCAGGATAGACAAAGAAATGACACAGTGATGTAAAAGTTTCTTTATTTTTTATACTTACCTAAAAAATAATAAAAAAGTAAAGTAAATTTCTTTTAAAAACGTAGTACCTGTGGAAGAAAAGTAAAAATAAGATTATAATGTACATTTCATAAAATAAAAAAAAGTAGGAGTCAATAAGAGAGAGGCAGAGAAAACTCTCGGATGTTATTAGTTGTACTTACCTTATAAATATAATATCTGTGGAAGACAGTAAAAAAATATGTTATAATACATATTTCTAAATTCAATGTAACAAAATAACTCAAACAACATATTAAATGGTTTATTTTTGCTGTCCTCAGAATACATTGATTTTCACTATAAACAGTGATTTCAATATTAATCATCATATAACAGCGGGGAAAAAAAAACACAATCAAAATGATTGTGTTTAAAAAACCCATCCAAAATCTCCATACATATTATAAATACCTGAAAAAAACATATCTTAAATGTTTTTCTCAAATTCGCAATTTCTTGAGTAAGCACACTACATCTTCCACAGTTACAAACTAATTAAACTATACGACCTATTTTTAAATATATCTCAAAAAAACACAGTGCAAGTATCTCCTATAAAAATCTGTCTTAAGTATACATTTTCTTCTCTCATACCTTTCCGCATGGCCAAATTGTATAAGTTAACTCATTACCTTTTAAATACGTCTCCCAAAAACTTGCGTCCATATATGTTCTAAAATAATTATCTAAAGTACTCATTTTCTTCTCTCATATTTTTCCACATGGCCAAATACTATGAGTTAAGTAGTTTTTTTCTGAAATTTCTTAATCTTAATCTTATCTATTCTTTTGTGAACCTTTACAGTAAAAATGTGTAACATGTTTTATACCACCAAACATTAACTACATTTCTACCTGATGTTATCACTATATCAAACACAAATTTCGTTTATAGATTTCTAGACCCTCAGTCACATGATATTTGTAAACAAGAAAGTTTCATATCTTTACAGTATTAATCTTCCTACAGCAAGTGATTCTACTGAAATTTGGGTTCCAAAAATAGCAGATAGGAGTTAGTTAAGGCAAAAGGCAAACGTTTCTTAAAAGTCAATTGGGTATCATTGCAAAGCGTCCAGCCACTTCCACACTTCAAATAAGCTGTATAATGTCCTGATGATGTGGAAGGCCCTTCATGAAAAATAATGGCTACAGTTACAAATGTTCTTCTAGAAATAGATACTTGAGTAGCCACAACATTTTTAATTAAAGTTGACAATTTACTCCCATCAGCTCTGCATCGTTGAAACATTAATATTACATATTGTCCATATCTATGGATAAATAAAGTTGATAACATTTCAGACTTACATTGAGAACAGACCATGTTCTGATGCGCATCTTTAACTAGTTTATTAAAAGACACTTCTTTACAGTCTGATAATGTTAAATATATAAATCTTTCACTGTGTATATCAGTACTACTTGAAAATGAGCAATTATCACAGTTATGTTCCAATTTATAAGAAAGGCCAAAAAGATTATCAATATCTACACCTTCATCTTCCAAAACTGTAAACATATACATAATAAATTCCTGACAATCTTGCTGAATATTCTGTGAAAATTGATTTACTCCTGCACATATGTCTAAAACATTCCTTAGTTCTGAAACACTTCCTACTTCACTTTCACCACTACTACATTTTTCAAATATAGAATTTAAGGAATAGCAAAATGTTTGCTCCTGATTTTCTACAATCTGTTCCCTAACATTTTTTAGAAACAAAACAACATTAACTACTACATTTGCATAACAGTTGACACCAGACCTGTTTTCAAACTTAAATCCAACAATCTCTTCAATACTAACCGTTTTCTTATGCCTACCAACAACAGCTACATCTTTTTTTCGTCGTTTCTCAACTACTTCAGCACATTTCTCCTCATTTTTCCTTTTCTGACCAACCATACGCCTTTCAATTAAAGGATATTGAGGTAAACTTGGAGCATATTCTCTTCTTAACCTATTATACTCCTTCACACAATTTAAATCTGCACTAATCTTTGTCTCATCATAATCAATTAAATAAAGTCCACATAAAGTTCTAACTCGCGATAAAGCAACATATGCCATACCCTCTTTGAATACAGTGCTTCCAATATTTACCAAAGCACAATCTACACTTAAACCTTGAGATTTGTGAATAGTCACTGCTTATGCCAACCAAATTGGAAATTGCTTCCGACGGACATATAAGTCTTTCACAAGCAAAAAACGATTTGAACAGCGACTAATTTGCTGAACTTCCTCAATTCCATCAAATTTTATTCTTAAAAATTCAATCTCATCTCTATTTGTATAATTAACAAAACCAACAACATTACCCATTGCTCCATTTACCAATCCTCTTTCTACATGTAAATTTCTCCTTAAAATTATCCGACAATTTAAACATACATACAGATTTTTCTCTAAACCAGCAGTTTTAGATATACTTTTTTGAAGAGAATCCAATTTTAACTTCAACTTTTCAGACAAAACAATAGTACTACCTTCATGCTCTATTCTATCTTTAGCTTCCAGTTTCCTAATTTGTTGATTTTCTAAATTCAACATTTTCTCATTAAAAACTGAACATTCTTTCACAGTTGGCATCAAGCATATCACTGATTTATCTGCTACCTCTTTACTATATATTTTCTCAGGTACATTATCTTCATTAGGAAACAGCTTGGAAAGTAATCGTGTTCGTAGAGTGTGTTTCGCATCTTCAGTTAGTTTTCCAATCCTGATATCTTGAAGAATATTTCCATATTTAGTATCCTTTGCCTGTCGCATATTTTGAATCAGTTCAGTATATTTGAAATGTGACCATATATTAACATTTCCAACACTGCCCAGGCACTTTCTAGTCTCCTCATGCGTAACAGTTTCAAATACAGGTTGTCCTTTCACTGGAGTTAGTTGGAGTAGATCTCCAAAAACTATGACATGTTTACCTCCAAATAACACATCATACTCTGTCTTAAGTATCTGTTGCATTCCTAAATGCACAAAAGCAAGCATTAAATTAGATACCATGCTTACTTCATCAATAATAAGAAGTTTCATTTTTTTAAGCACTCTAGTAACTTCAAAACAAGCTTCTCCAGATAGCTTGTGATATTGTAATTTATTTTCATGTTCAACTGGCAGCATCAGTAAACGATGTAAAGTAATACCTTTAATATTATGTGCTGCCAATCCAGTTGGAGCAGTAACAACACACGACAGTGTTGACTGAGTTCTTTGCTGTAAATATGTAGTAATTCCTTTAATTAGGAAACTTTTACCAGTTCCAGCTTCTCCACTTACATATAATCGAATAGGTTCAAATGACATACATGAGCAATCTTTTCTCTCATGACGAAAGCCATGCTCAATGTGCTCTGTCACTTCATCATATATCTGTCTTTGCTCAATATTAAATTGCTTCTTTAATTCTTCTAAGTTGATTACTTCCTCTTGACCTTGCTGCATTGCTCTTTCCACCTCATCCATGGCAGTGGCTGCTTCATTTTGGATAATTGGTTGTCCCAGTGGATCTTGACTTAATGAAGCCGAACTTTGACTATCTTGTGAACTATCTCTAGCAATCTCCGCTGCAATTGTCACTTCTTGCTCTATTTCATCATTCAACATTTGCAGATAATTACTAAAAACAGTACATTCAATACTACTTTTAGATGCGTTGAATGAATCTTCATAACTATCAAAGTCCCCAAGTAGTTCCTCTTCTCTACGCCATGGTTTAAAGAGTTGCAAAAGAGCAAAATAGTAAAATTCTCCTTTGTCAGGTGTTTCGCAACTCAGTTTCCGATGATTAATCAAGTGTCCTTTTCTTTGCTTCACCAGACATCCTTCTTGTCCAATTACAGCATATACACCTTTATCAATGTTCTCTGTAACATTCCTTTTAAAAGTGTAGTTTTGAAGTATTTCATACAGACAAATGTTTTCTAGAAGAGTACTTCTATTTGGATAGTATGTATCCAACATATTTGTTTTCAGAATGTCTGTACTGTTTGGTTCTTTCTGGGCTAAATATTCAATTTCTTGCACAGGTTTTAGAACACGGTTTTGTGTTTCTGCAAGACCCAAACTCACCCAGAGAATAGTCCTTGATTTAGCATAAAGACTTGCTGGTGATAATCGGTTACAACATTCATATGCTCCAATTTCTCGATGAGACAACATCTTCAAACTGTACGTATACAATTTCTTGCTTAGGCTCTTTTCATGAGAAATGTCTTCCCACATCTCCTTCAGTTCCGTCTTTTCAGATTTTGTGATGTAAGACGTTACATATCGAGCCACAGCAATAGAGTTGTCTGCAACATATTGTATGTCCATGTTAGCATTCCACATGGACAAAATGACTGGGTTATAGTCATTTATATATTTGGATTCTTCACCTCTTCTTAAATTGTACGTATTTTTAGGTGACCTTCTTCTGATGTTATGTCGCAGAGATGACATCAAATTGTTGACTCTTCCTTTTGAAAGTACCGGTCGTGCAAATCCAAAACGACATTTGGTGTAGAATTTACTCTTTGATTTGAATTTTCGCCGACAATATTTTCCACAACGATGACTTTGAAAGCGTAACACTTTTCCTCTTAAGTCCTATTAGGTATGTCACAAGTGGCATACTGTTCAATAAAAGACAGTACAGTCTCATCCGAGTCTCTTCCAAATTTAGGAGCATCCTTGATCCATAACAGCATATGAATATGAGGAGCACCTCTTGCTTGGTATTCTTTTCTCCAAAAGAAATCCAGTACTTCACCAAGAGGCAGATTTTTCTTGTTTGTAAGAAAAGACATCATAGCTTCAAATCTATGATTAAAATATCTGCAAACATTAACCGGATCTAACGAACACAGTTCTCCAGGTGTCTTGTAGTTTATATTTTCTATGTTTGCATTCGCCTCCTGAAGAAATTCAAGTAAGTCTTCCCAAGCATACTCTGCACAGCTTAGAGTTAAAAACCATGTTGGTGCTCCTAAGTTTCTAAGCATGCACTTCAAATCTCCATGACGACGGTACCAATACTCATTAGTACCACGCTGACAAGCCATTAAATTAATTAGGTGTGAATCCAAAACACTATCTTTCTGTTGCACTTTATCCATAAATTCCTTTGCTGAAATATTATGCAGATGAACTCCACTTTTTAAGATATGATTTACTGCATAAGAGAGACCAGATAAGTCACTCTCAAACAGAAGATGAAACAAATATGGAATGCATTGGCGAAACCTCGGATCTTCTGCATATAATCTTGTTGTCCGGTATTCAGATGCAGGAATCTGCATAGGTCGATCATCATATCCTGTACCTTCACCTGTAGGGAATAACTGTGGGAAACAACGACCTTCCAAACTTTCTTCCCACACACTAATAGGATTTCCTTTCGCCTTTTTCATCTGAAATAATTCAATAGCATTCCCTATTGCTTCTTTGGAATGCAGTGGATGAACACTGTAATGTTCATAAATTTCTTCACTTCTGGATAGGTCAACTTTTTCAATTTGTCCAATAGACAAATCACTCTCCTCTTCTTCACTTACATCTTCTTCTTCTACGCATACATCTTTATAGTACTTATTGTTTTGAACTAAATACAACGTTGCCTTTTTGACTTTTCTAACATCCACTAAATCTTGCCAGATTTTCTTACTCTTTGTAGGTACACCATTAACTAGAATAACTAGAGGTTCCTCTTCTACATTTTCAACACCAATTGTTTCCATATTTTTTTTTAAATCAAGTGGCAAATATACAACTCTACCCTTTAATCCTCTTTGTAAATCTGAAGGATTTAATGTACCAGTCTTAGGCTCCATACGAACAATAGCCTGAAAAGGATGTACACATTGGATCAGAATAGTCTCATAAGTATTTAAATCCATCAATTCTGATGGAATATTTATCAACTCTAGATTATTATGAACAGCTCTAGCAGGCATTTTATTTTCATTTAATTTATTATACCAATATTTACAAATACGTTGCTCAAAACCCAAATCAAAATAGTTTTCCACCAACAAATAAGTTGCAAAATCTTTCCATTGACCATTACTTTCATCTTCACTTTTTAAATATAAATCAACTAACCTAGTTTGACTTTTGTAATGAATGCGTCGACAACAAACACAAGAAAAATTTGGTTTCTCACCTGCAATTACCTTAAACTTTATTATTTCCTGTTCAAAATTTTCAATATTAACATGTCCAACATTTTCTAACACATTTCCTTCTATAATTATATCAGTTTCTGCATTACCTTCCTCTGGACCAAAATAACTTACCTCAATTTCTGCACAAATCTTCTTAACATCTAATTCACATCCATACAAAAGAGCACTATTTAACTGTTTAAGTTTAAGTGCTGGACTTTTTGCATAATACAACTTTCTCACCAATTTTCTCATTTTAGTATGATGCACTGCTAACATCCTGAAGTGATGAAACACACTCTGGCATATTTTTTTAGAAAGACAAGCCAGAGAATGACCTTGCAGACCTATTTTTTCTCGCACTCTGCAATGATCTAATTCTTGCAACATAACAATTTTTTTTCTAAGACTTTCTTTAGTGTACTTATGTAAGAAATTGCGAAAGAAATCAATTGAATCCTGTCGTACACTACAAATGCTACTACAATTCCAACTGTAAACAGGAACATTAGCACGTCCCCCTGAAGCTTCTCCAGCCATCACCTCTTCTGCATTTCTAACCACAATTTTCTCTTTCTCAATTACACATCCCTCCTTCACCTCGTATCCTCGACCACTGGTGTCAACTGCATGCAAGAAATCGTTACTTTGAAAGTAACTCTCTTCATTAAAAAATGGTTCAGACGTTGAAGTATGCATCCACTTCCCAGAAAACACTTTACAAAAATTACTCCTATTTATGTGTCTCTTCCATTTACTTTTAGCTTTTAAAACTCGTATTGCCTTATTTAGCGTATTTATTCTATTAAGTACTAAAATAAATAATTTTCTTTTTGTCTCAAACGCGCGCTCAACAATACCCTCTATATATTGTTTCTTCTTAAGAAAAGCAGATCTTCTTTTAGAAACTTTCTCCTTTTGTAATAAATTCGAAACTACTCTGTTGTAAAACATACGCTTCCTGATTTGGCTAAATTGATTCATCCGAGTTTTACTGTACAGATTTTCCTGTCTCCTGATTCCAGAAACATTTTTATCTTTGGTTCCATGTCTCCTTCTCGATACTGGTATACTTTTTTCCTTGTGCACTTCAATAGTAACATTTTTCCTTCCACATATTGCTCTCAAAAACTTTTTGGTTTGCTTACCAGGAGCACTCTTCTTTTTATCCGTCCTATGTTCTTTTGATACTTCTTCAATTCCTTTCTTCTTCAAATTGTAAGTCCGTTTATAGAGCTTTCTTTTTTCAGTTCTGGTCGGCATCTTAATTTAAGATTTTGATGAAATTCTCAATCTGTAAAACACAAACATAACAAATATTATAGTTGACTACTAGCATATAACGTACAAATTTAAACCACAGATTCATTTTCTAAGTAGAATAAAGAAAATAACAGAAAGTCTCTGAACAGAGTAGGAAATCCTGTAGTGAATGTTGGTTCTTAATTTTATCACACTCCATATCTGTTTTAACATTATAGACAGTTTTTAATTCTAATTTTTAAAGCATACAAACAGTACACTTTTTTCAAGAACTATGGGTCATCGTAGATGTTTTAATCTTTTTTACTACAATCTCTTTTACACTTCATGAGAACATGTCTTATCACTCTCCTAAAGCACATCAACGACGAATAGGACAAGAAAACTGTCTTCAAGAATGCTTTACTATAAAAAAAAAATGTATTTATTGAAATCTTCATAATTTTGTAGAACTTCCACCATTATATCATCAGGGACTTCTTCAAGTCCAAAGTCCTCATCTCCTTCTACCATCTCTAAGTAAGCGGAGTCTAAAGACATGTCCATAAAATAATTTTTTTCATCTATTTCCTCTTGAAAGACTGCTTCTAAAATTTCCTCCATCACTTCGTTAATGATTTCAAAATGAATTTGTTTCTCTTCTGAGGAATTCTCCATAACTAGACTCAGTTTATTCTTCTGTATCCTTTTAAAAAAATATAGAGACTAAATTATATCTTTTTTCATAAATGTATAACTTAAAAGTACCTTTACTAATTTTTAAACTACATATATTTTTATAATTTCTAACTTATTAACTCTATATATTTTAAGATACCACGTTCCTCTTGTTTTGAAAAGAAATTGGCAATATAACCCTAAACATTAACACGGATCTTTTTTTCCATTAAATACTTACTGTTGTTAAAAGACATTTTACTGTAAAATTTCTTTTTAGATTTTCTAGATATCACAAATATTGATAATCTGTAGAATTAATTTTTAGAGACCCATTTTTTCAGTTCACCAGTACAAAGAGCTATGTAAACTATATGCACTCTGAAGAGAAGGCTCACACTATACAAACCATAGCATTCACTTAACAGATTACTACTTCCCACAGAGACAGTTCCTTTTATGTTTCAACAGCATACTCACCATGTAAAAGTCATAGCATATACAAAATGTCATACTAAGCATGAAGAACAACCTCATAATAAACCTCTGCATGAATATGTAAAACAATGCCTATACATAGTATAATCACAGATATGCAGGAAAGATACCCATCACACCTAGAACCATATCATAATACCTCTTTGTAAATAAAGGAGAAAAACTGCCAAACATAATGCAACAAGATTTCAAAAATCATGAGCACTTCACAAGATTTAAGTAATGGAAACATTAAAGAATTATACTCCAATGATCCGTAAATCTGAACTCCATCAAAAAGAACACATGCACCAAGCCCATTAAAAGATAATTTCAACTGTCAGTGGAGAATATCTCAAAATACATATCTAGTATAAGCAGATACAACCCATGTGAATAATTCAAGATAAAATCATATTCCAAAATGAAATTTTACAAACATTTAAAAAAATCTTCTTCATTATTTTCATGTGCACCCAAAAAAATTGCCTATGCAAAAATACCAACTCACCTGAAAAAAGGAATATAATTCCTCAAATTCTGTAATTCAGAAGGCAGGATGTTGCTTTTCAGCACCAAACACTGTAAAAAAGAAAATAATAAAATTTAATTAACTTATTACAGACTTATTTCTTACACAACATAGAGCCATTATAGCAAAGAACAAGCATAACAGATAAATTCCCCAAGATTCTCTATCATTACAATAAGATACAAAATGTCTCATTTATGAAACCATTGCGCCACAGATATATCACTTTTTCCCATGTTAAAACTCATGCACCAGCGACACAAGGCCTTCATAACTAAAAGCCCATGTGACGGAGAACAAGTGCATAGACAGAAAATACAGGGCCAACCATGGGCATATGCAAGCAGTACACCTGCACAGGACCACCAAACCCCAGGAGCCACTATATTAATATATATCCTTAATATAATAATCCTCTAAGGATGCATACATATTTGCGTAGCGGACCATGGCAGGAATTTGGCGTGCTCTGCCTCTGTTCCACTTCCAAACACCTTGATCCACCCCCCCCTCTTCACTGGGCTGCACGCTCCGCCCCGCCCAAACCCCCTGTTACAGAGCCCCCTACCTACGCTCCCTGCCCAGGGCTGCCATGACCCTATACCCACCCCTGGAAAATGTATAAGACACAGCAACAGTAAAAATCAAAGAATAGGCAACATGCAGAAAAACTGCACAGTAGATAAAGAAACGAGGGGCATATTATCAAGGGGGTTTATCTCCGCTTGTTTGGCTTTAAAAGCCAAGAAAGCGGAGATAAAATGATCTCCCTATTACCTAGCTGTCGCTAACACCAGTTAGCGACAGCTAGTAGGAGATAGCGACCATCTTGGGCCCCACTTTGCATGTCAGTGATATTTATCACTAATGACATGCAAAGTGGGGGGCGTGCCAAGATGTTAGCGACTGGAAACAGTCGCTAACATCGCTATCTCCTATTACCAACTTTTGGAGATATTCGTGCTAGGCGCGAATATCTCCAAAAGCTAACACCTGCCCTGAGCAGTTGTTAGCCATGTTATCCAATGGGAGGTGGATAACATGGCTAAGAGCATTAGCTCGGTAATGCATAAATATCGCTGACTTTTCAGCGATATTCATGCATTGCGGCCGTTTTTTATCGCATTTGCGATAAACCTTGGTAATACCAAGGTTTATCTGCGATAAAAATTGCCGCAGCGCAGCGGTACATTTTTGTCTCTAACCAAGCAATAGCGATAATTATCGCTATTGCTTAGTAATATGCCCCCATATGTTTAAGATAACCCCATTGAAAAACATGTAGTAATTTTTTTTATCTGCCATGCATCTAGCCCTCCACGACCGCTTTGGAAACTCCTGCTCTAAACCTTTACATTTCATTTTTAAAACAAACGCACGTTCTTTTTCAAAGCCGCATATTAAATGCCTAAACATGTATTTAGTCGTCCACATGCAGGCACTTTCAATTACATGACTTATTTAAGTGGAATCCCTGTAATGTTGCATATCTTTCCAAAAATACACCAGTGCCTATTATTATAACGATTTTTTTTCATTCTTCATCAGTGATATTATTTTTTACATATAATGAAAATCACTATGACTTTTTAAACGACAAAGCCTACGCGGTAAAAATCACTCTGCATTTGCTTCCCTTTAAGAATGTAGTTTATCTACCCCACGCATGTGAACCTTGATATTTCCATCTGGCAGCAAATTCCGGCCTTGAATCACAAGACATGAACAACAGCCTTATTGTCACAAAAAGAAGTTAGCGTAGCATCTGTTCGCGAACATATCTTTCACTTAGCTAATATTCACAGACAACACCATTCCTTATAAAAGAGTGGCCTTCCTTTACAATGTACTGAGGTGACTCCCTTAATTTTAAACGCATCCTCCACTTCAAGACAGGCTATTTTTTTTATAACTACTAAGCAATGGTTTAGTGACCGGACTGCCAAAAATTATATCAAGTCATTCTGCTACTCTTCACTCCATGCTCTGCGACCTATTTCTGTGGACTTCCTGTTGAACAGTTGTGCTGCGACGTTTGTGTTCCCATCTCGTTTATTTCAAAATGGATGTCCCTCCTGTCTCCTGTCTTCGCAAACAAGCCGGAACACTTAGAACTATTTCGCCAGAAGATGCTTGACTACTACGGCATCTTAGCACTCTCGACTCTGAATACTTCATATCGATTATCATTTCGATATTCCTATTTCACCTGTGTGCAGCCTGTATTTCATTGCCTGAGCTGTGATTTCATGTGGGCCCAGGACTTATGTCTCTGCAACTTGGTACCTCCTGAAGTGAATTACAATCATCTCATGAATCCGTTAATTGATCATGAACAGTTTTGTTGCTACGGAGGGATTATGGCCTTTGCAGCGATACAAGGAGTTCTGGGTCATTGGGATATATTCGCAGCGGCGCAAGATTTCCTGACAGACAGCTACATTGAAAACCCACCGAGCTGTCCTCTGATGGTACTAGAGGCTCCGGTAATAACAGATCATGAATGCTGCTTTCCTCTTTTCAATTGGATGGCTGACATGTTTTCGGATCATAACAGTGACTTCTTGTTAGAAGCAGTTGCTGCCTACTTTGCCTATACAATCCTAGGTTAACTGTTATGCAAGCCATTGACGTCCACATTTAGTTTTGCCTCCCTATCTTTTTCACGTTTTCTTGGATATTTTCTTAACATGAACAGACCTATTGGCTTTACTAACAGTGGACATTATGATTTCCTACTGGTTAAATTTTGATCTTTTATGTGGACTAAATTTTTTTTCTTCACCTACTCAGGTTTTCAGGTTTTAGTGTCTTTATTTCGATAATAAAATCATAAAAGACAGAATGAAAACATTCACAAAACAAAACAAAACCACCACTATATATAAAAAATTATATAGGAACACACATAGACATGTTATTAAATTTACACTAAGACTAAAATCACAGTTAAAAAGTTATTAAACTATTGTCGATTTCACAGGACATAGATAAACCTGAAACTGAAAGAGCAATAAAGACAAAACATTTCAAAATATAATTAGGAAGAAGATAGGTTCCTTCTAGCTCTGATTACCCAAGCCCAGCCTAAAAATTTGGCCAAGCATATCACAATGATTTCAGAAGTGTTTGTTTTCAGGGCCCTTATTGCATCGGAAGATTTTCTGTAGGGTAGTCGTTTGAATAGGGGTTTTAGCCACTTGGATCGAGGTTCTGAATACTGGGGACAGGCAAACAGTAGATGACCCTCGGTTTCTTTATGATCTGGGCACCAGCTACAAGAGCTAGAAGAGGTTTTACCCCAGGATGAAGTGAAAGAATTCAAAGGTAGTGCGCCCACCCGAAACTGATGATAGAGTTTTTTGTCCAATGGTCTGGTGATAGAGTCCCAGTAAGTCTCTCGGCCGGGATCCAACTTAAAGCTTAGAAATCGCCCCGTTAGACTCCCAGAGCTGGAAGCATTTACCAAGGAGAGACGGGTTGAGGCCCAAAATAATTCCTTGAATTCTTTTTTCGATGGAAAAATATTAGTACCTGGGGACACCCACAATTGTATTAGGCCCATATCATACAGACTCTTTCTCACTGAGCGAAGCAATGGGATTCGTTCAGAACCCCCCATGGACGTCACTTCTGCTAACTCCTTTGCAAAGAGTACGAGATGCTCAGAGGTCCACAAGCGCCTCCATGTGGACACTACTCTAAATCTGGCCATATCCGTGATTGGCAGGCAACCCATATCATGGCAGAGAGGGAGTCAATGGGGTGGATTGGGGTAACCCTACCAGGTTCCGAAGAAATCTACACTGGATTCTATAAAGACTGGAAAGGTCCATAAACCCCCATAACTCTGCCCCGTAAAGTGTGGCAGTATTTATTTTGGTGTCATATATTCTCAGGGCCGGAATAACCCGCTTTGTGATGGATTTCTTCTGCTCGCGCAAAAGACATCCAGTCAATTGAGCGAGTTTTAACTGCTGAGTCACTAATTGATCTTTCCAAGACAGACAACGGTCCAAAGTGACCCCCAGATACGTCATGGTTTCAACTTGTTCCAAGTTGACCCCACTCATTTGTACGTTACTACGTATAAGGTTTTTCCTGGATAAAACCATAAACTTGGTTTTGCCCACTGTTGGAAAGGGGACCTCCGGGGAGTGGAGAAGGCTGAGCGCTCCTGGGCGCCAGGGGTGAGGCCGATCTGCCAATACCCGGCGGTGAGGTCGAAGGTACTGAGGTACTTAGCGGCCCCCAGGCGGTCGATCAGTTCATCGGCCCGGGGGATGGGATGTGCGTCGGTTCTGGTAACAGCATTCAGCCCCCGGTAGTCGACGCAAAACCGGAGTTCTGGCGGGGTGCCAGGCGCGGCGGCCTTGGGGACCAGGACCACTGGGCTGGCCCAGGGACTGTCGGAGGGTTCGACTACCCCCAGGGCCAGCATCTTGGTGACTTCTGTCTGGATGCAGGCCCGAACTCGGTCGGGGACCCGGTAGGCCCGGTGTCGTACTGGCTGACTGTCCCCGGTGTCGACATCGTGGACGCACCATTGGGTAACCCCGGGGGTGAGGGAGAACAGGTCTGTGAATTGTCCCAACAGTTCTTGACAGTCTCGGCGCTGTGCGGGGGTCAGGTCGGGGGAGAGAGAGATCCCTTCGACGGAGCCTTCCTTCTCAGTGCACTTTAGGAGGTCGGGCAAGGGCTCGGAGTCGTCTTCGGTCCCATCGTCGGTAGCGAGTAGCAGGCTCAGTTCTGTGCGGGCAAAATGAGGTTTGAGCCAGTTGGCGTGCAGAACCCGGAGGGGGTTCCGGGGGGACTCCATATCCACGAGGTAAGTGACGGGGCTCTTGCGCTCGATCACCTTGAAGGGCCCCGACCATTTGTCCTGGAGGGCACACGGTTCGACCGGGGACATGACCCAGACCCGCTGGCCCGGCTCGAACTCGATGGAGGAGGAGTGCTGGTCGTACCAGCTTTTCATGTCCTCCTGACTGGCCTCCAGGTTGGCCTCCGCAAGGGCCCGGAACTTCCGAGTCTGGTTTCGGAGGGTCAGGAGGTACCGGTAGACGTCCGGTGGTGCGCTTTGGACGGTGGTTTCCCAGCCTTCTTTGACTAGGCTGAGCGGACCTCGGACAGGGTGTCCGTACAAGAGTTCGAAGGGGCTGAACCCCAGGGATTTCTGTGGTACCTCCTGATAGGCAAACAGGGGGCAGGGCAGCAGGACATCCCATTTGCGTCGCAGTGGCTCTTCTAGGCCCTGGATCATTCCCTTGAGTGTCCGGTTGAACCGCTCCACACGTCCATTCCCTTGGGGATGATACGGGGTGGTGAACTTGTATGTGACCCCGCACTGTTGCCACAGGGACCGCATATACTTAGATATAAAGTTCGTGCCCCGATCGCTCACGACCTCCCGGGGGAACCCGACTCGGGAGAAGATCCCCATCAAGGCTCGCCCCACCACGGGAGCGGTTATGGTTCTGAGGGGGATGGCCTCAGGATAGCGGGTGGCGTGGTCCACCAGGACAAGTATGAAGCGATGCCCTTGCGAGGTTTGAGGGTCCAGGGGCCCCACAATGTCTATTCCCACTCGCTCGAAGGGGGTGGTCACTACTGGAAAAGGTTGGAGCGGGGCCTTCACCTTCCCCCCGCTCTTTCCGCTGGCTTGGCAGGTCGGGCAGGTGCGGCAGTGGTTATGTACATCAGTGCGCATTTTGGGCCAGTAGAAGTGGGTCACCAGGCGGCTGTAAGTTTTGTCCTGCCCCAGGTGCCCTGCGAGGGGCACATCGTGCGCCAGGTTCAAAAGGAAGTCTCTGAATCGCAGGGGAACCACTAACACTCGGCTGGCCCCCAGCTCGGCAATTTTCTGTTCACTATATAGGAGGTCGTGGTCCCAGTAGACCCAGTGGGACCCGGAGGTGTCCCCGGTAGCTTGGGAAGCAGCTTGTTGGCGGGTCCCCTCGAGGGAAGGGCAGGTCTTCTGTTCCTGCCGAAACTGTTCTCGGGTGGGACCACCCTCTTGGCGCCATTGGGCGAGTTTGGGGATGTCGCTGAGCTCGTGGTGGTTTCCGGGCTCTGAGGGCCTGGTCTCGGAGTCGCATTCTTCATGGCTGGCCGAGGGTGGTGGCTCGGGCCACTCCGGCTCTTCGGTCGGGGCGGCCTCGATCGCTGCCGTGGCTCGGGCCGCCATAGATCGGGTCGTCGCGCAGACCCACTCTGGTAATCCCATCATTCCCATGTGCTCTCTCCGCTCGACTTGGGCCCAGGGAGAGCTCTCGAGGTCGTTCCCAAGGAGGCAGTCCACGGGGGCGTCGTCCCGGACGGTTACCTTGAGGATGCCCGACACTCCCCCCCATTCGAAGGGAATTCGGGCCATCTGGCATAGAGTTTCGGAGTTGTCGGCGGCCCTCACGGGGCAGCGTAGGTTCGGGATGATCGGTTCGGGGGTCACCAAGTGGCAGCGGACGGCCGTCACACTGGCTCCCGTGTCTCGGAGGGCTTCGGTCCGTCGTCCATTGATGTGGACCCACTGACGGTATTTACGAGTGTTGCTCGGTAGCGGGTCCTGGGGGACCAGGTCTCTACTGCCCAGGCAGGCTAGGGCCGTGGCGGCCGGTTCATACTCGGTCTGATCTTCTTCGTAGCTCTCTACGTCTTCTTCTCCCTCTTCTCCCAGGGCTGCAGCAGCGAACTGGCGGGTCGGAGGCCCAGTGGTGCCGGGACGCTGGTTCATGGGGCAGAGGGGGTCACTGGCATAGTGACCGGTCCGCTGGCACCTGTGGCAAGTAATGTTCGGGTGGGGCCCCGGCCGTGCCGGGGGGTCCCTCTTCAGGGACGGCAAAGGGTTACTCGGGGGGAACCCTGGAGGGGGGCCCCGGCCCGAGGCCGGCAGGAAGCTTCGGCTCTGGTTCTGTCCTCCTCCGCCTCCCCGCTGGCGGGGGTGCCCCCGGCCGCCCGGACCGGTTTCTCCTATCGGTGTTCAGGGGACCCGGGTGTTCACCCATCGATCCGCCTCGACGGCGAGTTTCCGGGGCTCGGTTAGCTTGCTGTCGAGTAGATGCTGTCTGAGCTCGACAAAGCAGTTGTTGGAGAGGTGTTCCCACACGATGAGGTCGAACAGCTGCTCATAGGTGGACACTTTGCTGCCCTTTATCCATCCTTCCAGGGCCCTGCTATAAAAGTTCACGTACTCGACCCACGTGGTACCGGGGATTTTCTTGCAATCTCTGAATCTCTGCCGGTACATCTCGGGGGTGAGGCCATACTGGACAAGCAGGGCGTCCTTCATGTGGTCATAGGAGGACATTACGTCGTCGGCCAGCTCCAGCAGGGTGTCTCTTCCTTCGCTGACGAATCTCCCCCATAAGCCGGCACCCCAGTCCTTTCGCGGAATGCGGTGCGCAGTCATGGCAACTTCGTACGCCTTGAACCATTGCTGGATATCGTCATTCTTGTAGTACTCCTTGACGATATCTTTCGGGATGTGGACCTTTGGGTCGGCAGGAGGTGGGGGGTTCCGGGCTACTGTGGCGCCAGCCTCTTCGAGTTTGGCTTTGATTTCGAGTTCTTTGAGGCCACGCTCGTGTTCGTATGCGAGTTTTTTCTCTTCCAATTCTCTTTGCCGCCGCCTTTCTTCCAGATCTCCCTCCAATCGCAGTTGTTCAAGGGCCATTTTCTTTTCTGCTAATTGGAGTTCTCCGTCCAGCCGGAGTCGGGCGAGCTCTAGTTCATGGAGCCGACTCCTTTCCCGCTCCCGGGCGTCCTCATGGGAGAGGCCCGGGTCCCTGTTGGCGGTTCTTTCCTCTATGGGGGCTATGACGGTACTCACGGGTACTTCTCGGACAATGTCATCGTCCGTTTGGGGTGGGGTCTCTCTGGTCTCCACCCAGGTTTGCAGCGCTTCTTTGAAATCGTCCTTTGTGCTTAGTCCGGTGGTAGCGATACCCAAGTCGTTGCAAAATTGTTTAAGTTCTTTATGGGTGTACTCCTCTAACAGGTCTTCCTGGAATTCTGCAGTCGTTCCGGCTTCCTTAGCAGTCATCGTGGCTGTGGGTCTCTGTCAGTCGTGACGTGTTACTCGCTGTACGATTTGCGTGGGCTCGGATCCCGCCGCTGCCACCAATGTTGGAAAGGGGACCTCCGGGGAGACAGAAGGTGTCTGACTGTCCGCCCACGAGACCCACCTCTCTGTTGGGAGTAGGCCGAGCGCCGTAGGGAGGCCTCCTTGGTGAGGCTCCGCTCCTACAATCGTACCAGCAGAGTAAACACACTACTTACAGATAGACACCACACAGGAAGGATATTCACACGAATCTTTATATACGTAATCGAAGCAAGTTCTTGGCAGGGTAGTGGCACGGATCGAGGGATCCGTAATGTCGTGGTCTCGGGGGAAAGGGGGTAGCGGGACAGTCTTGGCACCCACTGGTGCGTGGATAGTTCAAGGGCTCAGGCCGCGACAGCGTCCGCAGGGCCTCGGAGATAGTTCAGCTAGGACAGGCCGCGACAGCGTCAGCAGGGCCTCGAAGGTGGTTCAGCTTGGTTAGGCCGCGACAGCGTCAGCAGGGCCTCGAAGGTGGTTCAGTGTGGTCAGGCCGCGACAGCGTCAGCAGGGCCTCGAAGGTAGTTCAGCTTGGTCAGGCCGCGACAGCGTCAGCAGGGCCTCGAAGGTAGTTCAGCTTGGTCAGGCCGCGACAGCGTCAGCAGGGCCTCGAAGGTAGTTCAGCTTGGTCAGGCCGCGACAGCGTCAGCAGGGCCTCGAAGGTGGTTCAGCTTGGTCAGGCCGCGACAGGTCAGCAGGGCTTCGACTCCCAGATACAACTGCCGCCCTAATCCAGGGCTGGCCCAGATATAGGACTGGAGGGCTTTGATGTCCGGACCCTCGCACCTGGGGGTCCGAGGGGCCGGGATGAAGGTGTCCAGATACCCAGCAGGGGGGCGGAGCCAGCGCCCAGGGAGCCGGGAGAGCGATCGATACCAGGCGTCCGGGGGCGGTGGAAAGCCCATCGAGACTCTCCTCCTCCGGGATCTGGTCGAGTGGCCACTTTACCACCTAGGAGGATCCTGGTGCCTCAATGTCTGGGCTTTGCTGGGGCCGGGCCCGGGATGGCGGCGGCCACGTGTTCGGGGCGTGAGGATCCCAAGATGGAGTCGGGCCGGGAAGGGTGGCCTGGTCAGGGTGCCAGGCTGGCAGCGTTGGCGAACATGTTCTGTCGGGGTACCAGGGAGGGGGAGAGCTGTAGGTGGCCGGGGAGGCTGCTCGTGCCGATGGTTCGTGAATGTGCGTGTCAGGGGGGTCGCTAGTAGGTAGATGGAGGGCCGATGTCGTCCGGGGCCCTCCATGCGGACGGGGTCGGACCACGCCACAAGGCCGTGTCCAACACCCACATTAATCTGGAGATCATTTTTTTTACAAAACTCCTCAAAACGGTTCAAAGCCCGCTGAAGGCCTCCCCGGGTCTTGGATAGGAGTAGGGTGTCGTCGGCAAAGATCAACATAGGAAATTTAGTCCCTGCCAAAGATGGGGCATCAGTGTGAGTGGACATGAAGAATTTGACTACTTGGTCAATAAAGAGTAAGAAGAGGGTGGGAGCGAGAACGCACCCCTGACGAACTCCTCGTGTAACTGGAAAGGAGTCCGTATGTTGACCTTGTACTCCCCACCTTACCCTGGCACAGTTCTCTTCGTGTAGTCTAATAATCATCTCCACTAATTCACCGGGCATACCCAGGTCCCTCAATACCTGCCATAATTTGCCCCTTGGTACCAGATCGAAGGCTGACTTCAGATCTATGAAAGCGGCAAAGATGGTACCACCGCCAAGCGTAACAACCTTCCAAAAGATCATACAAAATCGTAACACCTGGTCAATGGTACTTATACCAGATCTAAAGCCCGCCTGCATCGGGGACAGTATATTTTCAAGGTCCATCCACCCCTGTACTCTGGCCAGAATCATACGAGCGAAGACTTTTTGGAAGCAGTCGATTAAGCTAATCGGGCGATAGTTGCCTGGATTAGATCTGTCTTCTTTTTTATGTATGGGGAGAATCTCAGCCCCCTTCCAAGTTTTGGGGATACAGGCACCCCTCGCTATGGCATTAGCAATGTTTGTTAAGTATGGTACCCAAAGAGCAGTATTGGCCTTAAACAGATCGGCTGGAATTTGATCTAACCCTGGGGCTTTCCCCCGCTTTGTTAAGCCTAGGGCTAACTCTGTCTCTGTTTCGGTAAAGGTCAGGATCGTGTCACAAGGGGGCATTACATATAACAAATTCAAGGTGGGAAGAGGATCGATAACTTCTAAACAAAATTGGGAAGAATAAAAGGTTATCCAGGCTTTGGGGGACACATGATTAGATGGAGTACGGAAGTCACCATCCTTTCCACATTTAACAATGTCCCAGAATTTAGTCTGATTATTAGACTTGCTGGCATCCAAGAGATCCGCCCAATAATCATCCTCCCACGCCCTCTTTGCTTCCCACTGTACTCTTTTGTACCATTTCCTGGCCTCCTTTACAGCACTCATGTTTCTAGATTTAACTTTCTCAATTAACATACTGTGGGCCTCCCTACAGTCTTTGTTATACCAATTTGCTCTAGTGGCTTGCGGACGCCCGGTACCTTTCTTGCATGGTTTCGAGAGAAGTTGCTTAAGCTCAATAAAACATTGATCATGCAAGCCCATGATCTCATCTGGTTCAGTGTATCCCCTCCCAATAACCTCTATCATCATTTTGTTTAGTGCAAGCTTCACCACATTTTCTATACTGGCCTGTATAGTTAGATCACCTGAAATTGTGGACCATTTTAATCTCCTCCGATCATTTGATAAGGTTACAGCCCCTTGCCCCCTAGGAGCTGGTCCTGCCAATCTCGCCACATCATGCAATTTTAGTTTCAAAGACAGAGGATTGTGATCGCTTTCTGGACGCGTTACAATTTCCATATCAACTAACAAGCTCCAGAATTCCATCTTTAAAAAAATGTAGTCTATGCGACTTTTTCTCAAACCATTATCGAATGTAGAGTTAGCACCAAGGTCCGATTGAGTGCGTCCATTTACGGCCCTTAAGCCCCAGGTGAGACAAAAAGCAGTCCAGCCCAGAGCTGCCTCCGTTGCTTTGACAGGTTTTCTGTGCATTAGTTCCGGTATTTTCCATGTGGCATCCTCTGCAAACCCCCAATTATCCTCGGCCAGATAAAGCGGCTCAATAGTGCAGTTTATATCGCCAGCTAACAGGATAAATGTTCCCTTGTTCCAACCAGCCAGAAGATTGTCCAAGGCACCCACCAGCTGGGGGCATCGGCCGCCAGGAAGGCCTCGAGAATAGATATTGATAATAAGCATGTCCTGGCCGCCTTCCTTGCTCAACCTAAAAACCAAGATATCGGGGTTTTCTACATAAAGTTCTGTAGTTGTATAGCCCCAAGCCTGTTTGACCCACGTGGTCAGTCCCCCAGAGGCGCGCCCTTTATTACTCTTTATTGCAGATTTAGAGAAGTTTATGAACCCAGCTTTGTATATGGGTGCGGTAGCCCAAGTTTCTTGTAGTAGCACTACATCGTATTTATCAATGAACTCTAACCAATCCTCAGAGTCCAAGCGAGTCTTTGCTCCAGCTACATTCCAGGACACGATATTTGATATCGATGTATCGAGTTCTACAAGGTTATTACTTAGATAAGGAGGGGGGTGGGGAATAGATAATCTAGCACTTATGGGCTTAATTCTGACTCCGTTTTCTTCAGTTTTGGGAGTTAACACCCTTTCCCCAGCTGGCAGAACCAACATGTTTACATTTTTATGGGACGTGAGATGGTTATCCGAGTTTGATTTCATAAAATGATTAGTTGGATTTTGTGCTTCTTCCCTTCTCCCATCAATCTTGTTAATTAACGGGCTGGGTGAGCACAGTCAATCTATCCATTCTAAATCGGACAGCGCCCCAAAATGATTAAAAAGTAGGGGGTACTGTTGAGGGTGAGGTGTTATCGGCCCTTGAAACCTCCCTTCTCTCGCTTTCCACTGATTAGGGCCCATTGGGTAATTAATGTGTGTATGGGGATAGAAATAGGCAAGGTCCAGAGTTTGAACGTCACCCAGACGGGCAAATCTGGCTTTTCGTCGTATTCGATCCACCACCCAAGGGTCTTTAAAAGAAATCAAGATACAGTCCCCTTCTAAGTCTTTAGAGCCCTTACCCACCCAATCTACTCTCCTTACATAGAGGATTTCAGTGGGGGATGAGGGTGGGAGAGGGCGGTGTTTATTTAACCAAAATATGACTTTATTCCGCAGGTCCCCTTGGGACTCTTTGGTGCCATCTCTTAGGGGGGCCACTCCAGTTAAAACAATGGTATATTGGGACGCTTCTGGGGGTAAGTTAACTCGAGGCGTAGGACGTATTTTTCGATTATCCATCATCTGGGACCTAGAAGATTGGAAATTATTTTGGTCATTACCCGTTTTAAGTAGTTGTACTGGGGTACAATTAGGTTGTTTTGACATGTCTTTCGGCAATGAATGTTTCACTGGGGCTTGTTTAATAGTAGGCAGGTGTTTATCCCTTGGTACATTCTTTACGGGAGCTCTACTAACGGTGGTCAAATTAGCAGCGGGTTTTGCCCCTAGTGAGGGTTTGTTATTAACAGCAGATGTCCCTGAAAATACGGACTTACTTGTAGGGATCGCTGTAGGTTTACCCGCTGGTTGGTTTTTACCCAATATTGGGTTACAAGCCCCCACCCCAGTAGTAGTCTTTATTAGTTTTTGCAAAAGACCCAAATTGGTATTTACAGCTAATTCCAATACATCTATTTTAGCGGTCATCAACCTTGTTCTCTCTAGGACCGGAAGCAGTATAGTTTTTAGTATTGCCTCCATCTTGGCCAGCAGAATATCATCACTGTTAAGACAGGTTGGGCATGGGTTTGATGACCCCAGGGGAGCTAATGAAGGGCAATACACTGCTGGGAAACCTTGAGGTGGCTGAGAAGGAGATAAGCTCACACTATTAATAACATCGATTTTGGGCTGTTTTTGGACCTTTTCCCCCTGTGGACTCGAAACATGTTTTCTTTTCCGGGATGTTGGATTTGGGCTATTTTGGGGCAGCTCAGACAAATTGGGGGGAGTAGGAACATAGGAATGAGATGTATTGGACAGACTATATTCGTCATCCTCAATATACTGACTATCATCCCCATCTCTTGTCTGATTAACATAGGATTTCTGTTCCCTGTTATCTTGGGGTGGGGATATGGTGGCCCCTTCACCATCTACATGGACTATTGCCTCTGTCTCCGAGGTAGAAATGCAGTTAAAAGCTGCATGAGAGACAGGGCTTTTGGCGTGGGCTAGAGCACCAATTGATGAGCGCTTCCCGGTAACTAGATCAAGGGACAGTCTATGTTCTACCATTTCGATTTCTTTCTCCAAAATTCCAGTTGCTCTAGTGATAAAGGCATCAAGGGGACCAGAAACAACGCCCTTAGAAGTTTGTATGTGGACTAAACGTTCTTTCCCAGATCTTAATGGCATATTTAGAGACTAAGTGAGAAGGTATATAAAGATAAAATATAAATAAAATATAAAAAATAAATAAGTCCACTATACTACCTATTGGATACCGATGGGCCCTCTCCCTTACAATAGGTAGTAGGAATGGAAATACAAATGTGTACCATACGAGGAAGATAGTTTGAGACAAAAACTGATTTTTACAGGGCTCTAGGCCCAACCCAACCTTGTCCGACCACGGACGGCCACAGACGGTCCCGCCCTTCTCCCGGGCTTCTCCCGGCGCCCTCCCGCGCGCTCCCGCGCAGCGGTGTCACAGTGCAGTAATAAAGGGGAAAAGGTGGGGCGAGGGGCGGGGCAGTCAGGGAGAGCGACCCAGGTGTTGTGGGCTGACCTCACGCAGGGACTCCTGGAAGTTTGAGTCCCTGCGGGTCCGCTCGCAGCCCTGAGCTTGCCTGTGTCCACGCCAAAGTCCAGGAACAAAGCCCCTCCAACCGCGCTGCGCCTCTCACCACACCACGAAGCGGGACCCGCGGAGCGGGTCCGGCGAGGAGCTACAGCTGAAGGAGAGAATCCACAGATGCAGGGAACAGCCCACGGCAACAACCGGACAAACAAGGAATCCCACGACGTTCAGGACAGGAGCTGCTTTCAGTGCTAGGGCGGGGGGCGGGGCAGTCAGGGAGAGCGACCCAGGTGTTGTGGGTTGACCTCACGCAGGGACTCCTGGAAGTTTGAGTCCCTGCGGGTCCGCTCGCAGCCCTGAGCTTGCCTGTGTCCACGCCAAAGTCCAGGAACAAAGCCCCTCCAACCGCGCTGCGCCTCTCACCACACCACGAAGCGGGACCCGCGGAGCGGGTCCGGCGAGGAGCTACAGCTGAAGGAGAGAATCCACAGATGCAGGGAACAGCCCACAGCAACAACCGGACAAACAAGGAATCCCACGACGTTCAGGACAGGAGCTGCTTTCAGTGCTAGGGCGGGGGGCGGGGCAGTCAGGGAGAGCGACCCAGGTGTTGTGGGTTGACCTCACGCAGGGACTCCTGGAAGTTTGAGTCCCTGCGGGTCCGCTCGCAGCCCTGAGCTTGCCTGTGTCCACGCCAAAGTCCAGGAACAAAGCCCCTCCAACCGCGCTGCGCCTCTCACCACACCACGAAGCGGGACCCGCGGAGCGGGTCCGGCGAGGAGCTACAGCTGAAGGAGAGAATCCACAGATGCAGGGAACAGCCCACGGCAACAACCGGACAAACAAGGAATCCCACGACGTTCAGGACAGGAGCTGCTTTCAGTGCTAGGGCGGGGGGCTGGGCAGTCAGGGAGAGCGACCCAGGTGTTGTGGGTTGACCTCACGCAGGGACTCCTGGAAGTTTGAGTCCCTGCGGGTCCGCTCGCAGCCCTGAGCTTGCCTGTGTCCACGCCAAAGTCCAGGAACAAAGCCCCTCCAACCGCGCTGCGCCTCTCACCACACCACGAAGCGGGACCCGCGGAGCGGGTCCGGCGAGGAGCTACAGCTGAAGGAGAGAATCCACAGATGCAGGGAACAGCCCACGGCAACAACCGGACAAACAAGGAATCCCCTACTCGATTTTGAACTTTATTTTTTATTAAAGTCTAATCTCAACAATTCTATTGTATATCTTATCTTATGTTATTTCAAACGTACTCGAACCAAAACTCGCTAATATATGCTACATGTGCCCTAATTAATGTGTAAATATAGAATGAGTTTTTTATAACTGTAAACGCAATTTCGCATTTGAACTGCTTAATTCCGCCTCAGACACCTCTGATCATTTAATTTTCCATAAACTAAAATATTTTGATTACATACATGCACCTCTCGCCATTTTGTCGGTTTTGGCGCGTTTTTTTTCCCTTACACAATAGCATAACAGAAACGTGATAGTGCTTCGCATGCAGAGAGCTGATTGATAAAGACATAATGTCTAACCACTAGCATTTTCATGTATCGTTCCTAAACTGAAAGGCCAGAGACCTTCTTCCATTTATTAAAATATAATATACTTCCTCATAAGAGTGTATAATTAATTTTGCAAAACCATATTCATTTTTCATCAACTATACCGTTTGTATTCTATGTACTACTGACTATACCGATTACTTTGTTTTTTGCAATGTCTCTACTCGTATTAGATTAGAAACTTGCCTTGAAAACAGTGCATTTCTGAATAAACATTTCAAATATACACGTTCTCTCTTTTAATCCATAATCTCAACTAAAATGATTGTATACTGAAACAGTATTCATGTGTTCCACGTAACTTCAGCTGTACTAACTTAATATTTTCTTTTGTCGACCTGATTTACTCATACTAGAACCCACAGGCCTATAACAGCCCGTGAACCCTTTCTTAGTAGGTCGCGCACCATGCAGACAGTTGTACCTCTGTAAAAAAATTATTTATTACTCTTCTCAAGCACCGTCGCAGTTCCGCTTCACTCAGTGTTAATCACTGCTCCCACGCTTCTACAGACCAGACGCTATGTCGTATTTCACTCCTTATCACGCTTTAATCTCCACAATAACAAACACTTCTCCGCCAGCCACCAGAGAACAGAGTGCAGATGCAGAGGCACTAAGTAGTGAAATACAACATACCCTCTGCTCTATGGAAGCAACCGAGCGGTAATTCTGAAAGAAAACATTCACTAGCGCTTCAAAAAAGCATTTAAATTATATAAATAGTTTTTTGAAAACGTTCCAACTACTTTGATGCGACTATCTGTGTGTGCCTCCACAGCAAAGTTCCTCAGCCCGGACTGAAGGCAGACACAGACAGACACACACACAATAAGATAAAACAGGGCAACGGAGACGGAAAACAGAAGGCAGATGAAGATGCAGTCAAACAGCAGGAGTGAGAGAGATATTTTTATACTCCGTTTGGTACCTCAATTTACGAACACATTTACTGCACAAATCTGTGTACAACCTCATGGTCAGAACTTTTCATTTTATTTTACTCGACCACCTCCCCCTCTCACCCCACCAGTACAAGCCGCGGCCACAAACTACAATGTAATTTTGTCGTCTGTCAGAAAGTTTAAGAATTCATTAAGCATTACCACTTTTTCAAGACGGTATCACATGTAATGTACCAACTTTTCATTTTATTTTACTCGACCACCTGCCCTTCTCACCCTACGCCCACCAATGCAGGCCGCGGCCACAAACCGCACTATAATTTTGTCGTCTGACAGAAACTTTAAGAATTCATTAAACATTACCACTTTTTCAAGACGGTATCACATGTAATATACCAACTTTTCATTTTATTTCACTCAACCACCTGCCCCTCTCACCCTACACCCACCAATGCAGGCCGCGTCCTGAAACCGCACTCTAATTTTGTCGTGTGACAGAAAGTTTACGAATTCATTAACCATTAGCATTTTACTTTTCATTTTATTTTACTCGACCACCTCCCCCTCTCACCCCACCAGTGCAAGCCGCGGCCACAAACTACAATGTAATTTTGTCGTCTGTCAGATAGTTTAAGAATTCATTAAGCATTACCACTTTTTCAAGACGGTATCACATGTAATGTACCAACTTTTCATTTTATTTTACTCGACCACCTGCCCTTCTCACCCTACACCCACCATCGCAGGCCGCGGCCACAAACCACACTATAATTTTGTCGTCTGACACAAACTTTAAGAATTCATTAAACATTACCACTTTTTCAACACGGTATCACAAGTAATATACCAACTTTTCATTTCATTTCACTCAACCACCTGCCCCTCTCACCCTACACCCACCAATGCAGGCCGCGTCCAGAAACCGCACTCTAATTTTGTCGTGTGACAGAAAGTTTACGAATTCATTAACCATTAGCATTTTACTTTTCATTTTATTTTACTCGACCACCTCCCCCTCTCACCCCACCAGTGCAAGCCGCGGCCACAAACTACAATGTAATTTTGTCGTCTGTCAGAAAGTTTAAGAATTCATTAAGCATTACCACTTTTTCAAGACGGTATCACATGTAATGTACCAACTTTTCATTTTATTTTACTCGACCACCTGCCCTTCTCACCCTACGCCCACCATCGCAGGCCGCGGCCACAAACCACACTATAATTTTGTCGTCTGACACAAACTTTAAGAATTCATTAAACATTACCACTTTTTCAACACGGTATCACAAGTAATATACCAACTTTTCATTTCATTTCACTCAACCACCTGCCCCTCTCACCCTACACCCACCAATGCAGGCCGCGTCCAGAAACCGCACTCTAATTTTGCCGTGTGACAGAAAGTTTACGAATTCATTAACCATTATCTATCTGCATTATCTGTCTCTCTGCTAATATCATTTTTTCACTTCATAAACAACTTCTCTCATTATATATAAAGGCTTCAAAATCACACAAATAATTACTCTTTATATTAAACATATTTTATACTTCATATTTCACATTTAAATTAAAAATAGTTTTAGAAATACAACACATTATGACAGCCAAAAATGAGTTTAGTTTCAAACTATGAGGAAAATCAATCATTGTTTGTGAGTAAACCATATTTTACGGTACATGACAAAACAAACAGTTACAGACTTACCTTTACCAATGCTTTGTACGATGTACAACAGTGACAGTCACAAAATAGATATTCGTTTGACGGAAGTCTCAATTATGCTGCTATCACTGCAACCAAAATTCAATGGCACAGATATCCAGTCAATACAGACTCATATATGTCTCTTCAGCCAATCATATTTCCTCCCGCAAAATTTTGTATTCAAATTTACATTTCAGTTGGTTGTCCCTCACAATATTTTCAATGTCACATAAAAGTCACCCATCACCCACTGCCATCTCTGTCTGTTTCCATGGTAACACCTCATTCTGCACCTGGCTGAAGGCACAGGTCAAAAGTTCATATCTCAACGTTCTACAGCAAACTAACAACACTGTTTTCCCTCCAGAAACACCTGCCTATCCACAGCTCTATTACATGTCATTTTTTTCACACCCAATACTACTTTTTCTTTTACATAACATTAACATGCAACGTAGTCTTCAATCTTCACGTATTAGAATCAACCAATCATTTTTCGTTTTTCAACCACACCAAGCTTTATCCATTTTTTTATCCTGACTTTCAGCTTCTAACTGCCATTCCACTTCCAGAACCCATCGGAGTACGAGTGCATCTGCCTTGAAAATGAAGGTTTGGCTTTTAGGACACAGCTATATTCACTGGATTGGAAAATATGCAGCAAGCAGACGAATTTCCAACCTTGATTTACCAAATGTGCAGATAACGTGGATTGGGCAAAGAGGATTAAGATGTCACCAATTAATACCATTGGTGAAAACTTTTATGCATCTCCCAGGACCAGACCTTATAATTGTGCACTGTGGTGGGAACGATCTAGGCACATTGACTGGGGTAGGTCTGGAAATGCTTCTAAAAGACACCTTTCGACAATTGATGACACTTTTTCCTCGAACTGCCTTGGTATATTCCAATATATGCCAAAGACAGAAATGGAATTGGTCCAATCAACATTGTGCACAAATTGAGAAAGCAAGGAGACATGTTAATAAATCTGTTTCTGCTTTCCTCAGAGATTATAGCATGGGTTCTATTTACCACAACAACTTGCGTTACCACATGCAAGACATCTATAGGACATATGGTGTTCATTTCACGGATGAGGGAAACAGAATCTTCCTCTGCAACATCAGACTCTGCATCGGTACTTACTTATAAATGCAGAAAAAACTCAATTAACACAAGGGCTCTTTTCAGAGCCACCTTATATCAAAGCACTCAAACTTCTGATTTATCTCCATTTTCACACTCTTGTAAATAGGTGTGCGCGCCCGAGTGCGCGCACCCCGCAACTTTTTTTTTTTTAAAAAGATATATTTTCGCGTTTAAGGGCCTTACTGCACACCCTGAGAAAACCTACGCAGCAAAACAATCTCTACCTTCTCCCCTTTCCTTGTTCCAACGCTTTGAAATGACAATATATTTACTCGCAGTGACAAAATGGCGGTCAACACTTCCTGATTTCCTTCTAATCGAACGTTAACAGACGTCACGCAGCAAAAAAAAATTCCGCTCGCGCACAGCCGCTTGAGTGCGCGCACCCGTGCGCGCTTATAGATATATAATTGACTTTAACTTTAATTTTCTCAGCAACTACTGAACAGATTTACACCATTCCAAAAAAAGCGTAATCTGCGAGCCGTTCGACCTGTAGCTGTGTCTAAACGTCCTATGGAAAATAACATGGAGAAAACACGTTTTGGGACCCCCCTTTTATCTCAGCCCCCACTTCACCAATCCCCCCCAAACTTTCAGGGAAGGAGCGCAGCGGACCGAGCCATCTTCTTTGAGAAATTCGCAAAGATTCATCCACCAGGGCCAAAGTTAATCCAAATAGAATGTTGAGGATTTCCTATGGAAACTAGGTCCTAATTATAACTACCTACTGGCGACCGCCAGTAGGTAATATATATATATATATATATATATATATATATATATATGAATCCACCCTCACACGACGTGAAAGGAAGCAGCCACAAACAGGGAAAATTCAGGTGAGGCTTTTAATTGGAACTGGACAGCGTAGGTATAATGCATTTCAGTTTATATTCCTTCCTCAGACACCTTTTGCTGCCGCGTCTCATGTTTGTGTGGCCCAGCTCAAATGTCCGTTATTTACATCCTACACGCCCCCAACCATGTGATCATCCGCCTTGTTGCAGCCATTGCAAAACTACAACTCCCAGAAAGCTATACTCCGGATTGGCGTGATGTGGGGAACCAAAGTTTTATCTTTTCGTTATAGGCGTATGTAGGACTGGGCACACTTGGTGAGATCGCATTATGATGTCCTGGCCCCTCGAGTCCCTGCGCGACGTCCCAACCCGCAGCGCGTCTTCCAGCTGGGACATGGATCGGCGAGATTGCACCGACTCTCCCGTGAAGTCACGGTCTGCCTTAAGCAGTGTCCTTCCCATTCCGGCGCTCTGTTGGTGGACTGCCTAAAAGCCCATACCTGAGCAAATTCCATCCGCTTTCGCAGGCACCAGCACAATAGGCAGCCACTTGACAGGACGGGGCTCCTTAATGTGTCCTCTGGCTGACACGAAGTATATGAATCCACCCTCCAACGACATGAAAGGAAGCAGCCACAAACAGGGAAAATTCAGGTGAGGCTTTTAATTGGAACTGGACAGCGTAGGTATAATGTATTTCGGTTTATATTCCTTCCTCAGACACCTTTTGCTGCCGCGTCTCATGTTTGTGTGGCCCAGCTCAAATGTCCGTTATTTACATCCTACATGCCCCCAACCATGTGATCATCCGCCTTGTTGCAGCCATTGCAAAACTACAACTCCCAGAAAGCTATACTCCGGATTGGCGTGATGTGGGGAACCAAAGTTATATATATATATAAATTAATTAGGGGGCACAAGATCACAGGGATTGACCAAATTACCGAACTTTGGTTATTTTGTTTGGAGCCCATAATCAGTCTGAGAGCAGAGTATTTGCCTGGAAAGAAAAAGAATGTAACTGCGGACTAGAATTCAAGGTTCTTGAAGCATTACAGCAATTGGTAGTTAAATGTGGATTATGTCAAGAGAATGGATTAGATATGGGGTCCGTTAGAGACAGGGCCGGACTGGGAACCACAACCAGCCCCGGCAAAGTGCTCGGCCGGCCCCCCTCCCCACTCGGGGGGGTTGGTGGTGCCGCCGAGCTCTTTGCCGGGGCCGGTTTTCGTACAGGGCTGATTTTGCAGCTATGCTGCAAAAACGGCCCTGTAACAAAAACGGCCCCCAGTGGCCCAAAACCGGCCCCCACCCGTGCGGCGCACCGGGGATTGCCCGGTGCCCGCTATGGCCAGTCCGGGCCTGGTTAGAGATTGATCTCTTTGCAAGCAGATTGGCCTGTCAGTTGAAGAATTATTTCAGTTGGATGCAGGACCCAGGTGCTTTAGCAGTAGATGCTATACTACAAAGTTGGAAAGGAGTAAATGCTTATGCATTTCCTCCATTTGCTATGATCCAGAGAGTTCTTCAGAAAGTAGGGAGAGAGAGATTTCTGTTGGAGTTGGTAACCCCGCACTGGGTTTCTCAGGATTGGTTTCTGATGCTGTTGGAACTTGATTGCAAAGTAACATTTCACCTTCTGGGTGAAGAGGGTCTGTTGAGAAGTTTAGATGGTGAGGAGAATTCTCTAGTAGGGGTTTTGAACCTTCTTGTCTCAAAAAAATCAGGCGATCTCCAGATGTGTCAGGACTTTCATGAAAGCAGAGGAATTACTTGAGGTTTCCTGGGATCCAGTTACACATCGAAGGTATAAGGGAAATAGGAAGATTTTGGTATGTTGGCGCTTAGAAAGTGGTTTGGATCCTGTGAAGGCACCTATTGTAGAGGTAGTTCATTTTCTAGTAGAACAGTTTAGAAAAGGACTTCATCATAGGACTATAAATTGTTATAGATCAGCAGTGTCTGCTAGACACAGCCAGGTAGATGGTAGAAGTGTCAGAAAGAATGTGTTGGTTTGCAGGGTACTGAAAAGTATAAGGTAAGAAGCCCTCCTTAAGCAAGGTAAGAGCTTCTATGGGAGTCAATTTGGTTGAACTCATGGCCTAGGAATGGGTTTTTAGAGTTGAAGAAGTTGGCTATGAAATTAACAATCTTGTTGTGTATGGTTTCATGTTGCAGGGTTTCGGATGTGAAAGCCTTAAAGGTAGGTAACAGAGTTTATGTTTCCTTTGGAGAAACTTTTGATATTACTAAAAGGACTAAGACTGTGTTGGCAGTGATTTATTAAACAAGATTTGATGCATGTCAAAAACTGTGTGTGGTAGACTGTATGAAATAATATGAGTCTAGAGTGGAAGAGTACCGTCCAGATAGAGTGGATCAGTTGTTAATTTGTTTTGTAAAGCCATTCAAAGAGTTGACTACAGCTACTATTGTGAGATGGGTAAAATGGACTATGCAAAAAACAGGTGTTGATTTCCAAAAACCTAAAGCGCATTCAGTGAGAGGTGCAATGGCAAGCCAGGTCTTTTGGTAAGGTGGGAGATTGGGGGACATTGTGGGAGGAGCTGATTAGTTGAATGTGGCTGTTTTTGTGGAGTATTATTGTTAGCCGATTGAACATTTGGCAAATGTGGTCTTATGAAATAGCGATTCTCCAAATAAAGTGCCTATAGAATCTGAATTTCATTAAAGACATGGAGGCTAGCATTATCCCTCCTGCTGCACCCTGTTTGGGCATAAGAGACAATAATTGGGGGGGAAATTAGAGATAAGTGGAATTATAGATTATAAGACAGTTTTATACTGTGAATGACTTTCATTAACACCTTCCACGCTGATGACGAGCTCAGCTCGTCATGAGGTACACCTCTCGTACGCTCATGATGAGCTGAGCTCGTCATGAACCACGGGATTCCGCAATTCTCAGCGCACAGCGGGAAAACGCGCAGCGCGCATGCGGTTAATTTGTTTGGAAAAGATTTATAGCAAGTTTTTTTGTTTCAAAAGGCAGTTAGTAGGACAGCTTTGGTGTAAAAGGCTTTTGTGGAAAAAGATGTTTTGCAAGTAAAAGGATTGTGAGAATGGACTAGATGAAGAACAAGTTGGCATTAAAAGAGGAAGATGATTCCATGAAGGGACATTTTTTATGAGAGATGGTTCTAGTTCTGGATTGTTACGGACTATATGATGTAATGTGCTCTTTGAAGTGCTGCAGGAGTAGCATTAAAGGATTAAGGGCCAGATGTAGGCAGCCTAATACCGGTCGGTAACGGCCGAAATTACCAAATTTCGGCCGTTACCGACCAGTATTAGGCATTTGAGATGTAGGGGCCTAATTCAAGGATTCGGTAATTTATCGAATCGGTAATTTAAGGAATCTGTAAATTACCGAATTCTTAAATACCGATTCGGTAAATTACCGAATCCTTAATGTAGGAAGCACTCAAGTGAGTGCTTTTCACTTGTAAGGATTCGTTATTTACCACCAATTACAAGTTGATGGTAAATAACGAAAACCGTTAAAAAGCAATTTTGTGCTTTTTTAACAGTGCCATGTGGCAGACATACGTGCCACATGTGCACCCATGCACTATTCAGGGGTGCAACAGGGTGTCAATGTGACACCCTGCCACCCTTGTAGGTCTTCCCCCTCTTACCGATTCGGTATTTACCGATTCGGTATTTACCGATTCGGTAATTCCCATTCATTCCTATGGGCCTCCAGGCCCATAGGAATGAATGGGGAATACCGAATCGGTAAATACCGTATCGGTATTTACCGAATTTTACCGATTCGGTAAAAATTACTGAATGAATAACTAAATACAATTTACCCATTCTAAAATACTGAATCGGTAAAATTCTGTATTTTAGAATCGGTAAATGGTATTTACCTACATCTGGCCCTAAATGCTTAATGCTAGCTCCCGCGTCTTAAATGAAATTCAGATTCTGTAGCCAATTTATTAAGAGAATCACCATTCTTAGGAGCAAGGGGCAACAGAATATGCCTAAGTCCTTCTTGTTCTTGTGCGATGAGAATATTCCTTACACCTGGTGTACTGTTATGGTTTAACTGGCCTCTCTGGACATGTGGGTTTGGACAGCATCTCTCGTTGTGTTATAATATTTGTGTAGTTAATGACTGTTTTGGAATGCTCACAGAGGCCTATGGTCACACCTGGAAGCTAAAGGATGGCATAAGGAAGGATAGAAACAGTAAGAGGTCAATGAGGATGCTACATGCTAAAGTTTTAAATCAAGTCCCTAAGCAGAGCAGTCAGCATGGTATTTATTAGAAATTGGGTAATTAGTTGTGCAGGATGCAAGGTCTACGCATGTAATAGGTCCACAACTTCCCCTTAATGGGAACTAAGCACCCGATTGTAACGCTTGACTCTCTGGGTAGCGAAGCAGAGCAGTACAAGGCCTACTCATGGGAGGTGGTGTGGTCTAGTAATTACAATTCCCTGGTATGCAATAATAGCACTCAATAAATGCAGTCCAGGTAGCCTAGAGGGCACAGTATTCACAGCTGTACAGAAAAAGCTCCAGCCCTGAGAAGGCTTAAAACTCAGTCGAGTAGTTCTGTTGGGGGTGCCAGGTTTCACCCAGTCAATATCTTACCCTGCAGAGTCCTCTCTGTACAAGGCTACCTGTGTGCTTGTCACTGGGCTGCTCACAACGATAGTCTCACACACCCAGGCCGCGTACATGTGAACACATTTTCACATGTAACCAGCCGGATGCCTCTTACCCTTGCTGTGCCACAGCAACTTTATCGTAAAAGGCAGACATTGGTGGTAAACACACGCAGTCCATTTACCTTGTAATTGCCGTGGGTAAATACTAAGACTCACTCACAGTATAAAGTGCAGAACCGGGTGATTAAAAAAATCTAAATAATCCAGGCATACTAAATGGGCAGAACCCATTTCTCAAAAGTATTCAATGCTCCCATGAACTTCAATAAGGCTGGATAAAGTAGGCGGTGATGCGGGAGAGAGTACTGTACAAAAGAGCCTTTATAGGAGAAATAAATATTTGTGGCAAGGTTGACTCTGTGAGTGGGGCATAGCTTTTTGAAGCTGTTGAATTACTTAATCAGCAGTTCAATACAGGGTTGATGAATGCTGTAAACCATAGAGAAGGTGGTTTCAAATGCCTTAGGGAGGTCCAGAAACATCAGAGTACCTAAAAGACAAGCACCTATGCCTGCGAGCTGCTCTCTTACAACATTTATGCAGTTTGTTTTAGTGCCTTTGTTAGAGCGAACACCATGTGTTTTAATCTTTGCATAGCACAGATCAGTGAGCAAACGTTTTTCATGTTTTCCCAAAATAGAGAAGACAATAAGTTGGCCAGAAATTTCTCTGCTCTTTTGAGTAAGCGTAGAGCTTTCTGAGTAACAGTATGATTACAGTATAGTTCAGCTTGCCTTGGAGTTTACAAAGTGAGCTAGTTGCATTGATGAGCTGTGTTGGAGGATAATTAGTGTGAGACCATGTTTTATCACCCTACAATTATATATGTCATTGAAAGTCAAAGAGGTGTTGAAAGATTTTAGTGCATTGCTTATGTCCTCCCCGCAGCGCCAAGACATCTTCGGGTATACGAGCACTATACAAAACCTCTTAACATAACATAACATAACACGCCCTAATCTGAAAAAGAGAAGGACTAAGAGAGAGTTGCTCAAGTTGGCAATCACCTGGGAGTGAGGAGATATTATAGAGCCAGTGATAGACATTGAGCATGGAGTAAATAGCAGGGCTGATTGGGGTGGAGGCAGGGGCATAGAGGCCACCTCCTTACATACCAGGTAGCGGCCTGGCTAGGTGAACATTTTTTGCTGCCCCTGTTGTGCTAGAGGAGGCTGAGCCTCTGCCTCTTCCTGCAACCCCCGCCTCGCCCCGGCCACTGTTTGACCAGATATGTGTTTGCACCTGGTAAAATTTGGCCCCGGGGATCTGGAGCTAGTAATTTAAGGTCTGGAAAAAACAGACCATTTATAACAAAGGCCAACGACTCCAAGACATCTATAAAATAAAGTTAAATTTAAAAGGATTTCCTGCTGCTAATCATATAAATTACTTAATATTTCAAAGTAAATGAAAGAGTAAGCCTATGGGATAAGAAATTTAAATGTAATATACCTGGCTTCACTGATAGCCATTATCTCTAACATAAACTTCAAATTGACTTATTGGTCAGATTCAGTTGTATCACTTAGGAAGAATCTTAACATCGCGTATTTCAGTTTTCGAAATTTCAGCAAAAATTATAAAGCATTTTCATAACAGTAGTTTTAGAAATGGGAATAATTGATCATTTTCACGTATGTTTATTAAGCTCCAGAGTTTTAACAGAGCATTTGTACAAATACGTCTGATAAATGTAAAATGCCCTGTGCAATCAAAGCATTTTGAAAACTGCTATGTTGAAAACATATTCAGAAAACCCCTCAAGGCATGTATATGCCACCAATCATATCTACTTTACTTCATCTGTTTTACTCTTACATTAAACGTTATTGGCGAGAAGGGGTAATGTTTCAGCATCTTCCTTAATGACCTTATTTCAACCAGCTGCCCCATATCAGAAGAGAGGAGAATCCACAGTGTACACGCCAGGCCTAACAAGGACAGTGCCAATGTTATTGTTTCAGTAACAATGCTAAATTCAGAAAGGTATTATCGAACAATTTCACATTTCATTATGACCTAAATCAAACACTGGCAAAACAAATGGATTGGGCCTTGGCACGTGTGCAGTTTTTTGTATTATTTTTGAAATATATGCAATAAATAGAAAAATTTACAAAAATATAAAAACATATTAAAAAATACAGTTGTGTCCCCGCAGCTCAAACACACAAGCATTCGCAATGCGGTGCAATGCTTTTCCAATGGCTGTGCACAGGCAAACTGCCATAACTCACAGTATAATACAGCAAAAGGATGAAGTGGATTGACCCCTTGCCCCATGATATAGTCGGAGGAAGCAAAATGTGAATGGTACTTGAACAGACCAGTGGAAGAAAAGAGCTTTCCGAAAGACCATGCATGCATGATGTCTGGTTATATATATTAAGGCTCGTTGGGGTGAACAACAAGAGAGCAGCACTCAACACAACGCTCTTTTCCCCAGTAAAAGCAATTTATTTGGTATGCACAGCTTCATTCCTCAGTTTCTGCTAGCATACGACTGCCAACTGACGCGTTTCGTATTCCACTTACTCAGAGGCACAGCAGTCGAAGGAAGCAAGCCGGGCCACATTCCCCTTTTCAACCCCATCGCACGCTAATATGCAGCTGCTCTGAATAAGATGGTCGATGGGAGATTTAGTCCGTAATTACTATCCATAGATGGTTGCTTCCTTCAATAGTTGCCGAATTCCCAGCTCTACAATGAGCCCCGAGGAGTGAAGCTGCGCTCAATCCATGCGCCGTGCTCCACATCGGGCCCCCCACATTTGGAGCTGGTGGCCCCCTTCACATAGGCTGGTGCTTCACTCCTTGGGGCTCATTGTAGAGCTGGGAATTCGGCAATTATTAAAGGAAGCAATCATCTATGGTCCAATTGGAACAGGAGGACAATATTGCCCCCAGTGGAAATGTAGCAGATAGAGCTATAGCAGTAAGGTAAGGTAAGTTTTTATTGTGTTGATTATTTAAAATCTTACAATATTACATATTCAAGAGAAAAAGAGTCAATAAAAGCTATATTCATGCATAAAACAGTTAAAATATCATTCCCAATTTAAATATTTAAAATTGTTACATCTCCTAGTTTCCGTTTAACTATCGTAAGAAATTTTACAAACGTAGCATTTAAAATAATATCATTCGAGTCCAGACATCTTATTAGGGCCTGCCTGCATGTCCTTATGCCTCGTGCATTTAGAGGAATCTTAAGCAAAGTTTTTCTCTCTTGGGAAAGTTCCGGACAAGTACAGAGAAGGTGAAGGATATCCTCCTCATAGGTGTTGCACAATCTACATTCAGTTTGCGTTACCGTTCTTACCCAAGGTGGACGATGGCACAGGCCTGGCATTTTGCCAAATCTTGCATTGAGGAGCACCTGTTTGTTTTTTTCCGTCCAGGGAGTCACCAAATATTGTTGGATCTCTTTATTTTTATATGCATTTATTACTGTCCAAGCGTGTTTTCGTTTGGTAAGGATAGCTTTATCATTTAGAATAGATAGATAACTTGCAGTTTTGTTAATTATCCTCTTAAATGATGGATTGGTTATATTTGTATCCCATATTGACGTCAGCTCAAAATCTTTAATCGCTTTCGTTAGGTACAGCCCTGCCAGAGAGTTCATGTCATTACTTAATTCTTTCCATAAAAGTTGCGATATTTCATTTTGGTAACCCGATTTTATTTGGTTCCAAACTTTTATGAACTGTGCTTGTCTTGAATATTGCTGATTAGTTAGTCCGAACTCCAACCTTACTTGTGCTGGAGAAGCGTTTACTGGTAGCCGAAATATTGCCCGATATACTCTGGATATGTTTTTATTCAGGATTTCAGTATCCCTACCCATTGTTGCTTCACTACCGTATGTGGTAGTCGGTTCTAGTCTTGCAGAAATAATACTGAGAAGAGGTCCGTAAGTTAGGCTGGGAAGGGATTTCTGCACAATTCTGAAAGCAGCAGACAATGCATTCGATTTCCTTTGGATGTCCCTTTTTTGTAGTTTGAAATTGCCTTTTGAATCAAATAGGACCCCTAAGTATTTATATGACTCCACTTGCTCCAGCTCGATGTTATCCATATACATTTTTATAGTGTGTTTTTTTGTATTATTTTTTGTAACTACCATAATTTTGTTTTTTTGTCGTTTATGACCATACCATTTGCCTTAGAGTACGTGTGCGTCCTCCTAATTAATCGCTGTAAACCCACTTTGGTATGGCTCAATAATATCACATCATCTGCATATAATAAGTTTGTAAGCCGCCTGTCTGCCAACTTTGGGGGGTGCGCATTTTCATTGTTCAATATTGGCGTTAGGTCGGCAAGAAACAGATTAAAAAGGAGGGGAGCTAAAACACAGCCTTGTTTTAGGCCCTCCTTTGCTGGAATCTCCTTAGATAGTGTGGTGCCGTCCCCCACCCTCACACTCACCCATGTGTCTGTGTACAAGAGACGAATCAGTTTAAGTAGTGAGGATGGTATTTTCATTCTCTCAAGTTTATCCCAGAGTAAATTCCTGCTTACACAATCAAATGCGGATTTGAAGACTATGAAGCATAGATATAAAGGTTGCTTCCATCTAGTTGACTTGTCAATAAGTAGGTTAAGAATAAGAATGTTTGTGGTGGTACCCAATCCTTGGATGAAGCCTGTTTGATTTAGAGGCAATTTTTATTGTCCGACACCCATTCTGTTAGTTTGGTCAACAGGATTCTGGCAAACAGCTTGGCGTCCGAGTCTTGTAAGGTGATTAACCTATAGTTTTCTGCCAGTGCCCAGTTACCTTTTTTGAAAATTGGTGTTATTAGGGAGCCTCGCCATGACTTGGGGACAGTTCCTGTTAATATGACTTCTACGAATAATTTCTCAAGAATAGGCGCCCATAATTCGGGGTTTTCCTTAAAAAGTGCAAACGGTATCCCATTTGGTCCGGGAGCTCCATTTTTCTGTTTTTTCATCAGTTTAATTATCTCTTCTTTATTTATTAGTATTTGCATATCCAAGTCATTATACTGAATGGAAGATTCCACGTTATTACCCTTTATATCCTCAAAAGGCATAACCGGCGCGATTGTTTCAGTATTATCCTGATTCAGATGCTTCCTCAGGTAGATCTCCCATTCCTGCTCAGTTAGCGGTGATGAGACTACTTGCTTATTGGGCCTAGCCAATTGATTGATAATTTTCCAGAAGTCTCTTGAGTTCTTTTGCTTACTGGCGTGGAATAGTTTTGCCCAGCTTTCTTGTTTTACTTTATTTTTCTCACACCATATTAATTTTTTTAGGTTTTGATTTAGTTGCTTCAAAGTTCCCATATTTTCTGGTATTACATCTGGTTTCTTCATTGATCTAATAATCTAGTTGCGATCTTTCTTTAATTTTGTAATTGCATATGGCAGATTTAAGTGTTGATCCTTGTCCCTGGGTAAATCATTCCTTCTTCGGTTATTATTTGGCTTTAATTCATTTTGAGCTCTAATTAGTAGTCCGGTGAAGTATTCCCATTGCTCAATTCCTGTTTCTATTACAGTGTCCTTAAAACATGAATCGATGAGGCTTTCTATCTGCTCATTCATTACTTCTTTGTTACCAGCATTCCAAAATATGTTTTTATAGTTAGTTGTGCCAATTTGCCCTTTAACAGTCCGGTAGAGCTTATTTGTATTTGTTTCGATGTTCATTGTATTTATTTGCTGGGCATGGTCGCTTTCCTTTACTTTCATTAGTTGGAAGAAAGTAATGCTGTGAAACATATATAATGTGGTCATAGTAAAATCAAGCCTGGAGTGGGCATTATACCCAAAGTAACTATACGCAGGAGGCACATCTGATTTTATTCTGCCATTGAGAATTCGAAGTCCCATTGCCTCAATATCCCTTACAAAATTGTTTCCCATTCTGTTATTATTGACGAGATTATCCTTCCCTAAGTCCTGATCCGGAATTAGCCATTGATGATTTTGCATTTGGGTTATATCATCTCTTATGTGGGTTGACATTAGGTTAAGGTTGAAATCCCCGGTAATCAAGTAGTCTGCTAGCGGTTCCTCTAACATCATAGTTAATAAAATATTATTTAGTGTTCCGCAAATTGTTTCTCCCCTTCGGTTATTTGGCAATATATAAACAGTGATCAGGTATAGGGTTTTAGTTTTTTGATTATTTGTTTTGTAGTTTAATTTAACTATCAAAATATTAGTGCTATTTACTTCAACTTGCTCATGTTGAACCTGTAATGTGTTTGAGATAAATATCGCCAAACCCCCGCTAGCTCGCCCCAACCTTTGGTCTTTCTTGGCATGTTCGTAGTAGCCAGCGTATCCATGTAAAAGGAATGGATTGGTTTCCCATGTTTCTTGTAGTGCTACAATATGAAATGTATCTGCTAGGGCATCAATTTGGGCGTTCTGGATCTTGCCTCTTAGCCCGTTAATATTCCAAGAACATATTTTAATCCCTTCTGTATTCTTGTCCATTCCTCTTATTTGCGAGATGGTACTGTTTCATTGTTTATACTTGGTATGGAGTGCCACATTTATCCATTTTTCATTTATTTCTAAATTTTTATCTTTCATGGGTTGGGTTAGGGTACATACGTTTTTCATAGGTGATCTACCCAGTGCATTCTTTAGGACCGTAACTATCTGTGTATCTGCTTTAATCAGTTTTAGTGCTGGATCGTCCCCTATGAAGGGAGTAGGATAGACCTCGGGGCTGTGTTTGGTTAATACTATTCCCCAGGTTTTGAATGTCGGACTCTCATTCAGAATCTGTTCCGATATTGTGGGAGATATTAATGTGATCAACGTCGGGGTGTGGGTACTATTTATCCCCTCTATGAATTCAATTGAAATAATATCATTACTTACGATTTTATTCAGTGTTGGTATAGAATTGAAAAGTCTAAGTAAGTTCCCACGATTAAGTATATCATGCATCCCCCTTGACTGGAATTCTGGCGTAAACATCAGTTTTACACTAGATTTGGGGTTCTGGTGAGGGGGGAACTCATTTAACTCAATTAGTTTTGGCTTAATGTTAATTGTTTTTTTCCCCTCTTTACTTTTAATCTGTAGCTGATCCCATTCATGTGTACTTAGTGGAGCTTTCACCTCCATACCCCCAATAGCGACCCCTTCTTTTATTGATCTTATGCTCAAACTCTGATTTAGGTTAGGAGTCGTTATTGTGATGGATTTAATTGGGCTAGTTTCCGGCATTATGCCCAGGCAATCTTTATTTAGCTTTTTTTTTTCTTCTTTTTGATTTATATCCATTTCGGTTAGCTGTGGCGGTATTTCATAGGACATGAAATCCTGTGTCCCTTCTAGCGGTTTGTTGTTCTTCCTTGTTAGGATTGGTGTTACACTTGTATTGAGTTTCGGTATTCTTGTTGGTACAGTCTTTTGGGTTTTATCAAATATAGGATAGAAAATGTTTCTACCTTTTCTTACATCATCAGAGGTTATTATTGTCTGATCATCCTCCGACAAACTTTCGACAGTCCTTTTCAGTTTTTCATTTTTTCTGGCTTTACGGAGTTTTTTTCTTTGTCGTTTTGACATTGTTGTGAACCCAGTTGTTTCGATATTTATGTCTTTTCGATCCTCATGATTGGATTTACTCATAATTTCATTTCGTTTTTGTTCTCTAACTTGGTAGACTGGTGAGATAGCTATTTCATCCTGTAATTTTGTTGTCTGTTTTAATTCAAGGACTTTCATGTCGACATCATCATTCCCAATTTCATTTTTATTCCTTTCCTTTGAAATAGCTTTATCTTTTTTAACTTTATCCTTGTTGACTTGGATGTTTCTTTTTGTGTCTTCTAGTATGCTAGTTAAGACTGCAGGTAGCGCTGCTAATTTATCCATAAAAGGAATATAGATGTTGTCAGTAGATGTTTTTTCGTTTTCCGACTGAACTCTGATTATCAAATTGTTTAATTGAGCGAGTTTGTTGTCAATTCCCGCCACGTTGTGTGCCATCATTTTTAATAGATCAATTTGTATATCCATTTTATTTGATTGATAGTGTAGAGCTTCTAACGTGAGTGTAGAGGTTTTGGTAGAAGATGTCCCATGGTATACCTGCTTCTTGTTGCTTTATATCTACATTAGTGGGTTTGGTGGAATTAGTTGGATTTTCCACCTTGTTTTTCAGTTCCTCCTTTCTTTTTTCGGTACTATTCATTTGTGTAGCGGTGTTTTCTAGAGGAGCTTCAAGGTCCGACCCCATCAATGTTGGTTCGAGGGGTTGCTCTTTGTTATTTACCTTCCCCAGCTCATCACTGTTCTGGTTTTGATATACTTTAGATTCCTCTATGGTTATCGGCAACCATTTATTTATTTCAACATTGACTTCAATTGGAAAACGTGATGGTTCCTGTTCATTTCTCATTTCATGATATTGATGAGTGGTTCCCTGATTTTGCAAGTACAATTTATTTGAGGGAGAGTCAAGATCAAATGCCTTTGTAACCGCCATTTCGTCTATATTTGTATTTGTATTGCCTATCTATGCTTTGGCAGGTTTTTGGTAATTTATTCTTTGAGTTTGATCTATAGAGAGAATTTCTTGGTCCTCTCTTTGGGTTTTATCGCCAGTTTGGTCTCTTTGTTCCATTTGCTGGGTATTGAGTATCGTGTTGGGTGTCTCGCTACAAGTTGGTTTCATTGGAGTCTGTAGTTTGATGTTATTTGATTCAGTTTTCATTAGTATCAGAGCTCCGGTTGGATCCTTCATTAATTGGAATTTGTCCGGTATTTTACTGGATTTCTCAAACATACGTGCAATCGGTGAGATAAGAGATTGGGACAATCCTGTTGCGCTGGTTTTTAACTTTTTTGATACCGTGGATTGCTGGATCTTTTTTGCTCTTTTTGTTGATGTCCCTAATGTCCGTTCCCTTCCTGACCTCATATTATTGGTTTTGTTTCGCAAGCTGTTTTCTTTGAGTCAAAATATATTTTTTAAGTTGTAGTGATCCCCACACCGCTGCCTCTGACCACTGCCTCTGACTACTGCCACTGGCTAGTTAGTGTATCCGAATGATCCACAGGGGTCTGCACAACCACCCAAGCCTGTCTGCCTTATATATGAGTATCCGTGTTACCGTTCCAAGATTGATACAGTCTTAGCTCAGGTATACACAGTACGTAGTAAGAGCAACTGCCGTCAGGGAGGGGCAATGACTGTGGATATGCGTTAATAAAGCTTTTATAATGCAGCAGTAGATTTTTTTTTTTATCCAGTCTATGAGTCAGAGATAGTATTATGTACAGACTAATTTAGTTTTAGTGCAGCTGGTTATGGTTACCTACTGTAGAGTAGAGTAGGGGTAAGTAGTTTGTAGCTTTGTTAAGTGAATAGTACTAGAGTTAGTGGGGAATTCCCTTTCCCTTTCCCACACTCTCTCTCTCTCTCTCTCTCTTGCTATTGACCTCCTCCTTGTACAAAAACAATCCGCTGGACAGTGTGACAAAATTCCTGATCACCAGAGCACCCCCAGACCAGTGTCCAGTGCCCTGGTTTCTGTTTTTAAGTCAGACTGTGGGGGTTTGGTGGGCTTTAGTGTTTGTCAATTTGGTAGGCTCCAGGTATAGCTGACCAAAAAACATAAATCAACCCAAAATTACCCCAAGATTGTGAGTTTGTGAGTTTACTGTACACTGTATATTGGACAATAATGGGCAGTCTATTTGCCTGTTTTGCGCAAGCAGGCTTACCTCGCCCGCATTGTTGACTCTGCAGTTAGATGCGCGTCGTAGCCATTTCCCTCACCGCCACTCCGTAATTGGAGCCACCACCACTCCTCCTCTGCTGCCTCCGTTACCTCGAGTGCAAGTCGAGTGGCAAGTGGCAAGGTGGCCCCTGGGTGTTAGCGAGTAGGTTGTTAGGTTGTTAGTAGGTTGTTAGCGAGTTGGTGCTGGTGCTGGTGACGTGGAGGACGACATGAGAGCAATGCAAAGCAGGAACAAAACGGCAGCTCTTCGGCTCTTTGGCTCTACCGGGTCTGGCTCCGGCTCCGCCCCTTACCACCGGCCGGCCGGCTGGCCAGCTCTCAGCACTCAGCACTCAGCCCAGTCCTCCCGGCGGCTCCCAGCAGCTCTCCAGGCAAAGGTCCCAAGACGCCACGGGACACCGCAACCCGGCTCCGTCTCAGCTACCTCAGCCGCTGCTTTTCCGGGGTCTGGTGGTTAGTGCTCGGCGCTTAACGCCTCGGTGCCTCTGTGCAACTCTGTGCAACTCTCTAACGGGGCGACGGCAAGTTACCTCGTTTCGACCACAGGGTCGCCCAGTTGCAGAAAAACGCCGCCGTCCGCTGTCCCGCCGTCCCGCTACAGCAGCTCCGTTGGAGCACCTCACTCCTCAGCTGCTCAATCCGTAGTCCGTAGTCCGCAGTTCCGCAGTTCACCTCTCTCACATGCTGGTTTTTTCATGTGACCACGCCGTATTACAGCCTTGCTGACAGGAAGGACTTGATCGAATGCCATCAATTTTTCCACAAATCCCTGTAAGTGGAAAAACGAAAACAGAACAACATTAAAGAAATATTTCAACTAAGGAAGAAAACATACTTGTACTCAGACCAATGCGTGATCTACACTCAGAAAACGACAACTGTCATACAGAGGCTTGTTTGAATCCTGGGTGGGCTCTGAAATATAAGGGGTCATCGTTAGATGCAAATTTCTTTTGTCCTGAAGAAGGTCTTGAAGAGTAAACAAAAAGACTGAAACGTCGACTACAAAGTCCCATTCTATATATGTTATTCACTACTGAAATGACTTTCTTTTAGTGAAAATTAGAAGTCATTCTGATATTTGTTTTAGTGTGGGCTTTTTATTCCGATGTACTATAGGAGAAATTGTTTGATTCCTTTTTCATCTGAATGTATTTTGATCAATTGTAATGATTGATATGTACCCTTAAAAGTTTTCACAACAAGATATACAAAAAGAAATAATAACTTTTTGATAAAAAGATTTCCCGTGTTGCTTTTCTTATTTGTCGTGTGGCAAGGGAAAATTGACTCAGCTCATGAGTACATCAAAATTCTAAATACGAACACATTGAATTTACAGTTTTCAGGTACAGTAAGTCCAGTGGCAGTGGACTATCTGGACCTGAAAGTGTTCATAGCTGAGAATAGGATACAGACAGCTTTGTATCATAAATCTACGGCTGGTAATTCAACATTATTTGCCACTAGCAATTACCCACCAAAACTCGAACAAAGCATACCTTATGGTGAGCTTCTGCAAGTAAAAAGAAATAGTACCAGAGAAGAAGACTTCGAAACAGTAGCCAAAGAGTGTATATCGAGGTTTGCTTTGAGAGGGTATGAATTGGCAGCCTTAGAGTGAACATACAAGAAGGTAAAAGGGATCCCTAGAGAGCAATTGTTGGTACAAAAGAATAAGAACAAAAAAGAACTAGTGAATGAGGGTAAGTTTAGGATGGTAACCACATATTCAGCAGAGGCTAACTTCTTGAAACGTATGCTAAGAAAGAACTGCCGTATTTTAAAAACAGATAGTATCATCTGTGAGGACCTTCGGGCTTATCCGTTGGTGACCTTTTAGAAGGCAAGATCCCTGCGCGACATGTTGGTAAGGAGCCATTTAGATAAAGTACCAAGGCAAGCTAGCACTTTAAGAGAAATGAAAGGGTTTTTCCCTTGCAGTAAGTGCAAAGTGTGCACAAACCGCAAAAGGGTCCTGTCATACAGCATACCAGATACAGATATAAATAGGAAGATAACTAAGTTCATAACCTGCAGTACCAACTATGCAGTATACTGTTTGACATGCCCCTGCAGGCTGCGTTATATAGGCAGCACGATTAACCCCCTTAAAATGAGAATACTGGAACACCTTAGGGCCATAGATAAAAAAAGATGCAGCATACCCTGTGGCGAGTCATTTTGCCGAAAAACATTCTAGTGATCGTAACAAACTACAGTTTTTTGGCTTAGAGTTTGTTCCAATAAATGTGAGAGGAGGCGACAGGACCCGAAAATTGCGCAGATTAGAGTTGCGATATATCATAGATCTGCAGACTAAATTCCTGAAGGGATTAAATTGCAGGAAGGAATTGGCCTCACATTTGAGTTTATGAATTGCACAACTGTTGAAATTGAATATATTGGCTGATATACAGCATGATGAAATGTGTTAGCTCCAAGCATGTACAAATATGTTGTGTTTCTTGATGGTGTTAAGTTATTATTAAAGGCATCGCCTTAACAGTACATTCACAAGGTGATGAAATTTAAGGACCATAGCCGATTCACGGCAAGATAAATCTCTAATCTTCCAAACTAAAGATTTTGTATAAACATGTACATTTTGAAAAATAAGTACCTAGATAGTGGCAGAACAGTATATAAGACTGAAAATGTACTGGGTCTTTGACGAAAATGTATGTATACATGGTATTACAAAATGGAGCCCATGTTTGCCCTTAGGCGCTTGTCCCTTTTCGATTGTGATGTACTTACGAAATGAATTTAAAAATGTCCGCTTCCGGTGTGGTAGTAACACCGAGGAAGGCAGTTTGCTGAAACGGGTTTGTTGCTAGCTTGCTGAATAAAAGTTCTTCAAACGCCCCAAGAGTGCAGATTTCCTTTATTATATCCCCCTATATCTGTTTTTTGAAGAAAGGTACTCAATTTACGAGTTTCACAAACCTGTGACTCTACGGACCGGATTCACGAATTGGGCCAATGACACATCCAAACCTTGCCTTTTGATTGGGTACAGTGGGTCCCCACCCATGTACGTGTGAAACCACACACAAAAACAGTTATTTCTCCAGTGAACTCTGTAGAAAGAGGATTGAGAACCAGTGGTGCTCTGCTTTCATAGAATAGCTGAAGCTTCATCTTCTGTTCAGGATGAACATCCAGAGCTTGTTGAGGATGAGAGAAGCAGGTGCAGCAGGACAGTGCCCCTCGACAGCACCCTTGGAGAACAATCATCAGCTGCCGTCATTACAATATCAGCTGCCTGCGAAGAATTGAGTGAAATGGTAACTCACTCTGAGAAATGCCACATGCTTGTCACTGTAAAAATGTCTTCTGTGTGTGCATTCTTGGATACTGTGAAGATGCATCGCTGTTAGTTTTTTTTGTTTCCAGTGATCAGATAATGCTTTTTGAAGACTGAAGCAAGTTGATTCTTTGTATTTCCCTATCCTTACCCTGTTACCACCCTGATTACTTTTTGTCAAGAAAAAAAAGAAAAAACTTTAAGAAAACTTCTACCAAAAAAAACTGTTATTTTTACAACAACCATCTGGCCAAGCAACGAGCTAACTGTGGGGCATATTATCAAGAACTGTGATACAATTATTGCTGCTTTAGCGGCAGGAAACTGCCGCTAAAACTGAGATAATGGGCTTGATAATATGCCCTTGTGAATTCCCATAGCAGCCCAGGTTAACACCAGAATCTGGGCTGCTATGGGAATTCACAAGGACAAATTATCAAGCCCATTATCGCTGTTTTTGCACGTTTCCTGCCGCTAAAGCGGCAATATTTTATTGCCGTTCTTGATAATATGCCCCGTGTTTTTAATGTGTTGGAGACTGTATCCGTGTGAGACTGGGTGTTTAAGTGGCTCTATCAGTGTTTGCCTGGGTGTGTCAGTGATTGTATTAGTTTGTGCAAAAATGTATCAGTCTCTGTATCGGAGTGTGACTGGGTGTGTCAGTAGCTGTAGCAGTGTGTGCCTGGGTGTGTTAGAGGCCCTATCAATGTGTGAGTGGATGTCTTACTGCGGTATGAGTGTGTGGCTGGGTGTATCAATAGCTGTGTTGGTGTGTGCCTGGGGGTGTCAGTGGCTATATTGGTGTGTGGCTGTCTGTAACAATGTTTGCCTCTGTGTGTTAGTGTGTGTCAGAGACTGTATTAGTATGTGTATGGTTGTTTAAGAGGCTGTATCAGTGTTTGGCTAAATGTCTAAGTGGTTGTATTGATATGCAACTGGATGTGTCACTGGCTGTATGAGTATGTGCCTGGGTGTGACAGTTACTCTATCAGAGTGTGGATATGTGTGAAGTAGTTGTAGCAGCGTGTGTCTGGGTATGTCAGTGTCTGTATCGGTGTGTCCCTTGGTGTGTCAGTGGTTGTATCATAGTGAGCCTGGTTCTGTCAGTGGCTGTATCAGTGAGTGCCTTGGTGTGTCAGTGACTGTATTGGTCTGTGCATGAATGTGTCAGTCACCGAGTGTGGCTTTAACAGTGTATGGGTGGGTGTGTGAGTAGCTGTATTGGTGTGTGGATGTGTGAGTGGGTGTATCAGTGTGTAGCTGGGTGTATGAATGGCTGCATTGGTATGTGGCTTGGTATGCGAGTGGATGTATGAGTGTGAGAATGACTGTATGGGTGTATGAGTCTATATAAGTAGGTATTTGCATGTGTAAATGAGTGTGTGACTGACGATGGGATTTTGAGTGGATGTGTGAGTATATGTATGGGTGTGTCACTACCTGTGTGAATGACTATATATGTATGTGAGTTCATGTTCGAGTACCTGTATAGGTGTGTTTGGGACTGTTGGAAATGGGGTTTCTGGTTAGCTAAGGTATGCACCCAAGCCAGGCAGAACCCACCACTCTAGTCAGGGCAAGTCAGAATCACACATAAGATAACCTGTGCTCACCCTCTGGTATCTTGCCACAGAGCAGGCCTGCTTATAAAAGGAAGCAATGTGTAAAGCATTTGTCCAGCATGTTAAATACAGTAACACAGTAAAACACCACAAAAAAGACTCCTCACCAATGTAGAAATATAGTTTTATCTTATTTATATATGCCCATAACGACAAAAATCCAAACAGTACATCAAGCGTTATGCACTTTTACAGAGGTGAATATCGAAGCAAAAAGCAATGTTTCAGAACTGGGCATCTTTTAGAGCCTTTACAGTAATTCTAGGTCAGGAATAGGCATTCGGTAACTTGCATGTGGATAATGCACTCGGGGAGCACCTGTGCGCTTCTGTTCCAGCATTTTTGGTAAGTTCCCTGGGGAAGGTGATGATAGCCCCCCCCCCCCCTCCTCCCCCCAACTGCGAGGAGCGCGGGACGGCAATGCTGGGACCACTTGGGTCAGTTCAAGTAAGCAAATACGCAGAATTTTAAAACAGAGCTCACTTCAGAGCCTGTACGGTGATTTATGGTTGCCAGTATAAGCAAAACACAATGCTCAAAAGATACAGGCGCTCCCTTTAAGGGAGTTAGAGTAATCTTCTGGCTAACACCCTGGCCGTCTCTGCTTCAGAAATGGAGAGACCGGTATTGGGAAAAAAATGCTTTTCCCCTCAATTACTCTTGGCGCAGTGGGTGTAGAGAACAGGCGACATGGGCCCTGCAGTTGGCCAATGAGACTGTGTTATTTAGGTGAGTATAGTTGTATATCCGGGGGAGCAAGCAGCGAGCGATCACCCTGAGGGCCCCACCCCATTCAGAACCTTGGAAATGGATGCCGTTGACAAGCCCGCTTGGATGCGGAGAGAGCCGCTGTCTTACACAGGCTTTTCGGGTCAGCAGGCTTGGAACAGCAATGTCCAGGCAGCCCCACAGAGGTCGCGCTGAGGAATCATCTTCAGGGAGGTGGTCATGTGCAGAACAGGAAGGTGGTACTTCCACCTGGCATGTAGGCACTCGCAGGGAATTCTGATTCCTCGGGCCTCGGCAGTGGTGCGGGGAGAGCGGCAAAACAGGGTACATGCAAACAAGAAGCGCAGAGCAGATTGTAGGGCTCACTCTTTAGCAACACCATCTGATGGACCGGCTGATGGAACGGACAGAACATTTGCCTTTGTAGCTTAACTGCTTGCAGTAGAGATGCAGAAACAGGCAGATGTTGAGGTATTTGATGTCCCGGAGACCTCTAAGAGAATCGGGGGCAAGCCAAGAAGCCCTTGGAGTTTGTGGGTGCAATAAAGGAGGAAGAGGACTGGTTGAGTCCTCCCTCACTGCAGAGGTAGCAGGCCAACACAGCAGAGCACAGGGCAAAGTGGCTGTCCCTCCTGGCAGCACAGCAATCAGCAGGCCAACACAGCAAAGACAATGACAAAGTGGCAAGCCCTCCTGGCAGCATAGCTCCTCTGAGTCTCCTCAAGAACCCAAAATGTACTATTTTGGGGGTGTCAGAGGTTCAGTATTTATACCAAAATGTGTCTTTGAAGTAGGGGAGCCAACAAAAGGGGTTTTTGAACCTCACAAGGCCCCTGCCCTTCCTTCCCTCGCTCCAGACAGAGTACTGGGGGTATGCAGATCTTTGTGCGGGGAAAGGCACAGCCCTATTCAGGTGTAGGTGTCAGCCTTTCCCTCCTAATCTACCACAGGAAGGCCTATCAGTCTGGTGATGGGCCGTCAGAAAGGAAATGCTACACTCCAGCTCCTGTTGTGTGACAGTCTAGAGGGAATGCACAAAGCCCAGCTGTCACCCTGACCCAGACGTGTATTCAGAGACCGGCAACAGCACAGAATGTTTAAATTAAAAAAATGCCAACTTTCTAAAAGTAACTCCAAAACGGGTGGCCTCTGCACACCGTGCTGTTTGCACTGCTAGTAATGAGGGTACTGACCTCTCAAAGTAAACCTGATTCACCACTTTTAACCAAGTAATCCACAGTAATCTATGTTAATCCACAACTTTAATCAATAGTTCATCCATCTTTGTTGTAATCACTCCGGAGACAGCGGTAATGATTTGGGATGTTTTAGTTTTATTTCGCATTTTCAAATGCCATTTGCTGCCATCAAAGAAACTGAAATTAAAAGAAGAGAAGGTGTGCACTCGTTACTCTACATTCACTTTCTAAAAGTGGCATTTTCAGACCTGCAATTTAAAAAACAACTTTACTAAAAGACATGTTTTTATATTGCAAGTCCAGAGACACCAAACTCCAATTTTCTATCTGCTCCCAATGGGAAGTTACACTTAAAAGATGTTTTAAGGCAGACCCCATGTTAACCTATGGAAGAGATAGGCCTTGCAATAGTAAAAAACGAATTAAGCATTTTTTCGCTGCCAGGACATACAAAACTCAAAAGTACATGTCCTACTGTTTAAATAAACTGCACTCTGCCCTTGGGGCTGCCTATGGTCTACCTTAGGGGTGACCTTACATATAATAAAAAAAGGTTTGGGCTTGGCAAGTAGGTTAACTTGCCAGGTTGAAATGGCAGTTTACAACTCCACACACAGGCTCTGCAGTGGCAGGCCTGAGCCATGTTTCAAGGGTTACTGAGTGGGTGGCACTAACAGAGCCGCAAGCCCACATGTAACATTTATTGTACGGGCCCTGGGCAACATAATGCACTTTACTAGGGACTTCTAAGTAAATAAAATATGCCAACTGTGGATAAGCCAAAGTTACCATGTTTAAAGTATAGAGCATATGCACATTAGCATTGGTTAGCAGAGGTCAAGTGCCCAGAATCCTAAAGCCAACAAAAAGAAGATAAGGAAAATAGGAGGAGGAAGGCAAAAAGTTTAGCGATAATCCTGTAGAAAAGGCCATGTCCAACAGTGACCCACCCATAAATATAAATTTGTATAACTTTACAAATACATTTTATTAACACATTACAATACAATTTAACCCAAACAATAAACAAATAAATATAACACAACTTATTTAACTATTTACAAATACACTCTTGTGTGCAAGTACTCCAGATTAATAGTATTATTATTATTGAAATTCGTAATGCACACACCTACTCCTGGGGGTTTCCCGGCACCGGGCGGGTAGGAGGTGTGCATTGGAGCGGCAGATTATAAGAGGGATGTATTCAAGCCTTTACAAAAATGAAGAAGTGATGCACAGTTTCTCAGCAAATCTGGAAGGGAATTCCAGAGTTTTGGGCCTAGACATGCAAAGGAGCGCCCTTTCATGTGAGTCAAGTGGAACCTAGACACAATGAATAAGGGGCGATTCCTGGATGCAGTGTGGTCTGAGTCTTGCTCTTGGCTTGAACATGTAGCATAAAGCTTTGAATTTAATGCCGTTAGAGATTGTGAGCCAATGCAACTCATACAAAAGATTAGAAACCAAGGCAAATTTGGGAAGCCGGTAGTAGCAGCTTTCTGCCCTAATTGGAGCCGACAAATTGTGGCTTTGTCAGCTGCTAGGTACAACACATTGCCATGATCTGATCTAAAGAGGATTAGGGCCTGGGTCACAGTCCTTTGCGCAGAAGCAGGGATCAGCGAAAGGATCTGTTTCAGCCACTTAAGCACTGTAGAACATGAGGCAATCACCTTGGCCACTTTAGGCTTCATAGAAAACTTATCATCCAGGAGTAAACCCACTTTTTTAACCTTCAGAGATGGATTAGGCAGAGCCCCTTGAGAGCAGGCCAATGTTGCAGGCCCCAGAGAGCCGCATGTAGTTCTTATCTTGGGGGTCGTAAATTGGCCTAGGCTGACCGCCTGAAACAGGGTTGTTAAAAAGGAGCTTATCTATTCGAGGGCTGAGCCTTGAATTCCTGCATCCTTGACATGATCGACCAGGATATTGTGGTCTACCGTGTCAAATGCCACGGAGAGGTCCAGCAGCACCAGGGCTTGCAATGAGCCCCTGTCAGCCTTATCCCGAAGGGTGTCCCTACTGTCAGTATAACTGACTCTGTGGAGTGAGCTGGGCGGAACCCTGCTTGGTGTGCGTATAGATAATCCGACTGCTCCAAAAAGGCAGATAGACTTTTGGCCACGTGGGCTTCGCGTAGTTTGGCCAGGTAAGGTAGCAATGAGATAGGGCGGTAGTTGGTTAGGATTTTAGGGTCCGCTCCTGGCTTCTTTAGGAGGGGGATGACAGAAGCCTCCTTAAATGTGTCAGGTACATAGCCCTGAGACAGTGACCCGTTTAAAAGGGACATAGCTGGACTTGGGCAAGCAGTAAAGGCTTCCTTTAGGATCCAAGGGGGCAACAATCCCTAGTACAGCTATATTTTACTTTTGTCAACAGGTCAGAAAATATTTCTTGACTTATTAACGGGATCTGTTCCAAAATATAGGAGCTCTTGGGTATTGTTGGACACGCAGGGCTCGAGCGTATGGGGATACTTGCTTTAATAGCTTTGATTTTATCGATGAAGAAGTTTTTCAATGAATCACATAGTGTTTGTGAAGGTGTGGATTTTGGTGTCACTTTGTCGGGGTTAGATAGTTCATTAACTATCAAGAAGATTTCGTTTGATTGATTTGAAGAGGTAACAATTTCTGATGAGAAGTATGCAGCTTTAGTATCCAGAATAGTTTTTTTGTAATTTCTGAGTGCTTCTAAATAAATCTTTTTTTCATCAGGCAGGTATTTGCTTCTCCATCTCCTTTCAGCTTGACACAGAGCTAGTTTTCATTTCTTTAAATCAGGAGAAAACCATCTCCGGGCCTCATGGCGACATGCTCAATGTACTCTCCTAAGTGGGGCATGTTTATTGCTAGCGGTCAGAAGCCAGTCCGATAGGTCTTTCTCACTCTGATTGATGGAGGATTGGGTGATGGGCATTGAGTTAGTCAGTGTCTCTAAAAATTTACTTTTATCAATAGTGTACGCATGTACCATTGCATAATGCAGAAGGCAGGTGCAGCACAAGTACAAACTTTATCTGCAGTAGACTTATGGGAATCATTGTCACTGGCTATTATAACTGTTCCAGCTGTCTCCGATAACTTAAATGAGATAGTAACTCACTGTAGCAAATGCCAGATGCTCGTGGCCCTGAAGACGTCATTCGTGCCTGCATACCTGGATACAGTGAAGAATCACAGTTGTTATATTTTTGCTCCCCTTTCAACCTTCATGTTTTTCACAGACTGAAGCCAGTTACTTCCTCCTAGTTGCCTTCCATTACCCCTTTTAATATCTTGTTTATTTTCTTCCTAAATTGTTTTTTAGAAAAATATAAAACTGACAGTGCTGCAGTATCACTAATAGCATTTAATTTACTTGCTTCGGACACACGCAGTGCACTCTACTAGAAAAGTACAGATACATTAAATAACCTAATTATGGTTAAGTCAATCAAACCATGTTTAATGGAGAATAACATATACTTTACCACTGCCTGGCAGTTTTCAACTGCTCACATTCTGAGGCAAACTGTGTGTCTCAGTATGTGACTGGATGTCTTAGTTACTGGGTGTTCAAATGGATATGGGAAAGTGACTGTGTGAAACTTAAAAGTACATGTCTTACCTTTTAACTACAGAGCACCCTGCCCATTGGGGCACTTAGGGGGTACCTTAGGGTTGACTTTTTAAATAAATAAAAAAAAAGAGTTAAAACATTGGCAAGGAGTATTAAATGCCAAGTTGAAATGACAGTAAAGTGCACACACAGGCTGAGCAGTGGCAGGCCTTATTCAGGGTAACTTGAATAGATGACTCAATTAGTACTGCAGGCTCATTTTTAGCATGTCATTTACAGGCCCTGGACATAGGTAGTGCACTCTACTAGGGCCTTACAGATCTATTAAATATACCAATTGTGGATAAGTCAATTAAACCTTGTCTAGCAGTGGCAAACTGATTCCAGATTCCTAGGGCAAACTGGGTGTCTCTGTATGTGACTTGGTCCGTAAGTGACAGTATTGCTGTCTATATGGGCATATAAGTGGCTGTATTGATTAGTAACTGGCTGTGGTAGTCACTGTTTAACTGTGTAACTCGGTGTGCAAGCAGCTCTATTAGTAGTGGATACATGAATACTTTATGAGTGTGTGAGTGAATGTGTAAGTGATTCTGTCATTGTCTGACTGGATGTGACAGTGACTGTATGGTTTTCTAAATAGATATGTTTCTGCCTGTAAAGGTGGGTGACTGGCCATATAACTGGGTGTTTGGGTCTTTTATTGAGTGTGTGAGTGACTGAAATTTAAAAGTACATGTCATACTTTTTAACTACACCGTTCCCTGCCCACTAGGATACCTAGGCTGTACCTTAGGGGGTGACATGCGTAAAAAAGGAGAATTTAAACATTGCCAACGGCAGACAAGACTTGAGCCAACATGAGCATTTTGAATTTCTCCTTCTTGAGGAAGAGATTGAGAGCTTGCAGATCAAGAACAGGATGAATGACTTTGTCCTTTTTGGGAACCAGAAAGTAGCGGGAAGAGCAACCACAGCGTACTTCAGGCACCGGAATCCTCTTTATGGCTCCCTTGGCCAAGAGAGCCATGACTTCCTCACACAGTGACTTTCTCAGAACTCCACTCCTGAGGCGGAAAGCCGGGAGTTAGCATTTTAGACTGTATAACTGTGTATTTTAACCTTTTAAATCGCTGATTTCCCTGCTGGCACCTTGATCGAGCAGCACACCGCCAAGCCGATTCTGGGCTGACGCGGTACACTGCTGCCAGGGCAACGCCGCCTTCCCAATCGGCGGACACGCCCACACGCGCTGGCCACGCCCCCTTCCTCTACAAAGAGCGCGCGCTGAGTAAGAGCGAGCGTTCTCAGAACTCCACTCCTGAGGCGGAAAGCCGGGAGTTAGCATTTTAGACTGTATAACTGTGTATTTTAACCTTTTAAATCGCTGATTTCCCTGCTGGCACCTTGATCGAGCAGCACACCGCCAAGCCGATTCTGGGCTGACGCGGTACACTGCTGCCAGGGCAACGCCGCCTTCCCAATCGGCGGACACGCCCACACGCGCTGGCCACGCCCCCTTCCTCTACAAAGAGCGCGCGCTGAGTAAGAGCGAGCGTTCTCAGAACTCCACTCCTGAGGCGGAAAGCCGGGAGTTAGCATTTTAGACTGTATAACTGTGTATTTTAACCTTTTAAATCGCTGATTTCCCTGCTGGCACCTTGATCGAGCAGCACACCGCCAAGCCGATTCTGGGCTGACGCGGTACACTGCTGCCAGGGCAACGCCGCCTTCCCAATCGGCGGACACGCCCACACGCGCTGGCCACGCCCCCTTCCTCTACAAAGAGCGCGCGCTGAGTAAGAGCGAGCGTTCTCAGAACTCCACTCCTGAGGCGGAAAGCCGGGAGTTAGCATTTTAGACTGTATAACTGTGTATTTTAACCTTTTAAATCGCTGATTTCCCTGCTGGCACCTTGATCGAGCAGCACACCGCCAAGCCGATTCTGGGCTGACGCGGTACACTGCTGCCAGGGCAACGCCGCCTTCCCAATCGGCGGACACGCCCACACGCGCTGGCCACGCCCCCTTCCTCTACAAAGAGCGCGCGCTGAGTAAGAGCGAGCGTTCTCAGAACTCCACTCCTGAGGCGGAAAGCCGGGAGTTAGCATTTTAGACTGTATAACTGTGTATTTTAACCTTTTAAATCGCTGATTTCCCTGCTGGCACCTTGATCGAGCAGCACACCGCCAAGCCGATTCTGGGCTGACGCGGTACACTGCTGCCAGGGCAACGCCGCCTTCCCAATCGGCGGACACGCCCACACGCGCTGGCCACGCCCCCTTCCTCTACAAAGAGCGCGCGCTGAGTAAGAGCGAGCGTTCTCAGAACTCCACTCCTGAGGCGGAAAGCCGGGAGTTAGCATTTTAGACTGTATAACTGTGTATTTTAACCTTTTAAATCGCTGATTTCCCTGCTGGCACCTTGATCGAGCAGCACACCGCCAAGCCGATTCTGGGCTGACGCGGTACACTGCTGCCAGGGCAACGCCGCCTTCCCAATCGGCGGACACGCCCACACGCGCTGGCCACACCCCCACTTCCAGGTCACTGCCAGCACAATAAATCATGTGCTGCAACCGGAAGCGCAGCGGACGAGCGCAGCGGGCGCGACGATTGCGCGCCGAAGGCGCGCATAAGGCAAGCTCGTCTGCGCTCGTCCGCGCCGAGGACGGGCCAACGGCCAACCCCCATGCGACTTCTACATCTCGACCTCCCACCCAAACGGTGAGACTAACCTATTCCACCATCGATCTAGTAAAACTCAGGCACTTCGCTACTCTACCCCATGCACCTCTGCATCTGGGCTATTCTAATCACATCCTAGGCCCTCTCCGATGTCCCACTTGTATCAATCTCACTGGGAAAGCTTCTACAAATGACCCTCCGTTGATCCAAGCAGCGTTAATAAACGCCAGATCTCTTCCGAAACACAAATTAGAAATCGCCGATCTCATCGACGCACACAAACTGGATCTCCTGTTCATAACCGAGACTTGGGGCGACGATGCCTCAGGTCCCGATTTCAGAGAAGCCACCCCCACCAATTACAATGTATGTAGACTAGACAGGCCTTTAAAAAGAGGCGGCGGCATCGCCATAATTTACAAAGACCGCTTTAAACTCACGACGAAACCATTTACCTGCCCAGAATACGAGTCTCTTATCTTTACACTATGTCTCTCAGCCAAATCATCCTTCAAGGGCATGCTGATGTATCGCCCTCCAGGGTCAAGAGCAAAGTTTTTAGCTAATATAGGCAGCGTAATCGAAGCTGCTGCGGACGCCCCTCACTTTACGCTACTAGGTGACTTCAATTTTCACCTTGAGACTCTGAACAACAACGACACTACGCAGCTTCTCACAGACCTTTCAGCTGCAGGCCTAATGCAACTAATAACCTCCCCTACGCACCAGGCAGGCCACACATTAGACGGCATCTTTACCAACAGCCCTCGGGTAAATATCACCCAAATAATTCCACTCATTTGGACAGACCATTCAGCCATTTGCTTTACAGTCCAAACAAACCCCATCAACCCTAGCTTTAATGCAACAGCTCCTTCATCTTACAGAGATTGGAAAAACATAAACCTAACTCAACTAGCACAGATGATACAAGATAACCATATTCCCAACGAGCATGACCCTACTAAAGCATCCTCCAACTACCTGACAAACCTAAACATGGCCTGCAACAAACTGGCACCGACAAAAACCTCCCACCGGAACAGGAAAATACCCTCAGCCCCATGGTTCACAGAAGCCCTGCGCATGCAAAAACAATACTGCAGGAACCTTGAAAGACAGTGGCGTCGCAATTACAGCCCTGCAGACAAAATCAACTATAAAAATGCCCTTTCCATCTATAAAAGATTGATAACCACTGAGAAAAGCCAATACTTCACCACTCAAATCAATCATGCAAAGAACTCGGCAGGAGAACTATTTCGGGTAGTCAATTCTCTATCCGACCCCCCTACTCCACGCATAGAAGGCTCCCAGGCACTGGCAGACTCCTTGGCCAGTTTCTTCGAGGAAAAAGTCAGCTCTATTTTCCAAACTTTCTCTCACTCAGCCCCCCGTTCCTCACCGGTGACACTCCCGATGGACACTCAGCCCACCTTAACAACCTTTACCCCTGTTGATCAGGACCACATTCAACGCCTGATAACCAGCATCAAATCTGGATCCCCCCTCGATCCCTGCCCCCCTTCTATTTTGAACCGCATCCCTGAAGCAATCTCCCCCGCACTGTCTACTATCTGCAACGCCATGTTCTTAACAGGCATTTACCCCACAGTCTGGAAGGAGGCTATCATTAAGCCACTGCTGAAAAAACCTACTCTGGATCCTCTCATCCCCGCAAGCTATAGGCCTATCGCTTGTCTCCCATTCCCAGCAAAGATCTTCGAAAAGTCCATGAACATCCAACTTTCGAAATTCATCAATGACAACAACTTGCTTGATGATACCCAGTTCGGGTTTAGACAAGGGCACGGGACGGAAACAGCACTCCTGAAAGCCGCAGACGAAATTAGAACAACCATGGATAAAGGCGGAGCGGCTATCCTGATACTCCTAGATCTCTCCGCTGCATTTGACACGGTCGATCATGTCACTCTGATCGACCGTGTCTCAGCCATGGGAATAGGAGGTACAGCTAAAGATCTGATTGTATCATTTCTCGCCAACCGCCCCCAGACTATCAAGATGGGCAATTTCACTTCCCAGACCTTTTCACTTCCCTGCGGCGTCCCTCAGGGTTCCTCGCTAAGTCCGACGCTTTTCAATATCTATGTTTCGGACTTAGCGAGGGTGATAAAATCTTATGGAATTGCCCTTACCACATACGCCGATGACACACAACTAGTACTATCGGTGTACAACAACGGAGCCAGTGTTGCAGCCAACTTTCAGGAGGGAATGAGGGCGATAAGCTCCTGGATGTCATCAAACTGCCTCAAACTCAACTCCGACAAAACGGAGGTGATGACGTTCGGGAGCTTACAGCCATCATGGTCCCCGCAGTGGTGGCCAGTTGAGTTGGGCTCCCCCCCCCAACCAGTGGTAAAGGTCCGCAACTTAGGAGTCACCTTTGACAATAAGTTGACCTTCCACCACCACGCCAATGCCATCGTATCATCCGCTTTTTACACCCTCAAAAAAATCAAGAAACTGCTCCCTTACTTACCACAGTCAGCCGGCAAAACTCTTATCAGTACTTTAGTCTTTTCAAGAACAGACTACTGTAACTCACTTCTTTTGAATGCCCAGGAAGGAGTTCTTAACAAACTACAGACCGTGCAAAACGCGGCAGCCAGAACCTTACTGTCCATTCCTAAATTCACATCCATCTCCCACCACATCAAAAAACTCCATTGGCTCCCAATCAGGAGTCGAATCAAATTTAAGGCTCTGTGTATAGCCTATAAGACCTTGAATAACCCTGGACCACGGTTTCTAAAAGAAGCACTCCGCCCTGCGGAGCAACGCAGAACTTTACGATCCTCGGCAGCCTTCTTGCTGAACGTCCCTCGGACAAGAAAGGCCACCTGGGGAGACAGATGCTTCACGACAGCCACAGCCAAACTGTGGAACACCCTCCCACTCCATATCAAATCCGCACCCACGCTTCTTACATTTCGGAAAAACCTTAAAACATGGCTCTTCTCCTCCTCCTAACTCCCCCGTCATACTTTAGTGAGCTCTGAGATCACCAGCGCCGAGACACCCGTATGGGTATTTGTGCGCTTTAAAAATTGCAAAAATAAATAAATAAATAAATAAAGAAGGGACAGATGCTCCTCCATCAGTCTGTCATGAGATGGTGGCATGGGGAGGGGTAGTTTTGATGGGGAGGGAGTAGTCCCTTCTGACAACCTGAAAAACCCACCTGTCTGATGTTATGGATGGCCAGAGGGGCAGGTGATGGTGAATCTTGCCACCAAATGGATGCCCATGGTGGTAGAAGAAAACACAAGGAGATAATGGATAGAGTGCTGACATTTTTCAGACACTCACCCCAAGTCACAGATCTTAGTTGAATCCATCATTGTTCTATAGCTCACTTTTCCACCCCAGTTCAGACCCAGCTCTATGCATATCAGTCTTGTCCCTGTTCGTTATAGGAACAGTCCAAGCCGAATTCCCAAGCCAGGTCTTCCCTGGACTGGAATTGTTCAGCATTCCGTCCATCATTTGTTCCTTTTACATTAGTCGCTCGAAGTGGGAAGGGTATGCCCAGACGTGGGTCCCGTGCTCACTGCGCCACTGGATTCAAACTAGTCTGGCTGATGAGGGTGTAGTGAAGACACAGACCTGCCTGCACACATTGCTATGTTAGCATAAGGGCATTAGAAGTGTAAACGCGATTTTGCAACTTTGCCGCTTCTGCACATGACACTATATGTACGTGTTGTTATAAGTTAACCTGCTTGATTTTCTTCACATGAGAACGGTCTGCTTTCCACATCCCTAGACTTACAAGGCAGCCTCAGTCTGTACAACTTCCTGATCCTGTGATGTGATTTACCTAAGCTGATCTTTGAGGTATGGGGTTTCCCGTTGAAACCTAGAGACCTTCTATTATTATAAAACCTAGCTTCGAGCAAGGGGAGGGTGGTACATGACCCTTGACAAGGCGGTATATGACCTGTTTCCACTATCATTTTAATATGATTTCTCCCTTTGTGTTTATTGGAATTGTAACAATGCTGATTGTTTTATTTCTAATCTCATGCCAGCTTATGTTAGCCAAAATACTGCATTTTAGAGCACGTAGTTAAAATAAACATTTTAAACTTTACTGTGTCTCTGATTACTCACGTTGTGGACTTGTATGAGAATATAAACAAAAGAGTCTTCTTGATTCCCACCATTCCTGAGAGTATTCTAAGTCGCTTGTTCTGGTTTGTCTAATCATTGGTAGCTTCGCGTTAGAACGGAGAACGAATGAGACACTGATGCTAGTCGGATAGCGGTTCTGGGTACTGAGGTGTGTTTCTGGTAAACCACCAGTCACTGAGGTCTTGGTTTCCTGTGCACCGTTCTGTGCCTACACAGAATCCCAGCAACATGGCGCACCTAACGTTTGGTCTTATATTTGAGACTCTTTAGTAGTTAGTGCGTCTCTTAGTCCACAACACCCTCACTTCTGTTTCCGGTAGACAGTTGTGACGGATTCACCTACCTATATGGATAAAATATAGGTTTATTCAAGCTTGAGATTTAAAAAGGTTCACATATTTGAATTACTACCCTTTTTTGTGCTACAATTTATATAGATTGTTTTTCTTCTCTGTCTCCTTATGGGTGATATTGACATAGCGCAGCATAGTCGCGTACTGCTCAGGCGTCATCTAACACAGTTTGAAGTGCCTGAAGATGGTATGGTGGTAATCTTTGTTGTGAGTACCGATGCAGCGCTCCCCTTTGAGCTTTTCTACTCTTGGGTTACGTTTCCTGTAGTAAATGCGGATGATAATACATTCCATATGTACACTCACACCGCGGTACCAGTGAATTATATTCCATATAGGACACTAGAGATTCTGGTTTTGGCATGGCTGCATCGTATTTGGTTTGATGGCGCCTTCCCCCACACAGTGACTCCAGTTTGGTTAGGTCCCTTGTCGATCCCTGGGGCCACTTGGCCAGTCTTGGCCGTTCACACCTCATCCTCAATATCTAAATGCACCTGTTGACGATTTACATCAACTTTATACCTTCTTGGTTGGGGTTCATAGGGCTTTAGTACAATACGTTGCTCGCAACCTCCAGGTGGGGGCACCTGGGGTTGCGGCGCATCCAGTTGGCCCGGCCGGGTTGAAGATTAGTCCCGTAATGGTTAATTCGGTTATGGGCAAGCGCCCCCAGGATAAGGACGATATGCGTTATTGGCTTGCTGAGAAATTTGACCAACTGGAAGCAGTATTTCTGAATACAACACCTGTGGAGAAACACAGGATCCTTACAATTAGTTTGCAGAAAGGCTTACTGCCTGATTTTTTTTTTTTTTTTTTTTTTTTTTTATTGATATTTCAACATATAGGAACAATACAGAGTTATATCGGCGGGAGGGTAAAGTTGAGGTTATTTGTGCGGTGTACAGTGATGAACAGGTACAGTGACAGCATTACACATTGCAATCTACTCGTCCCTTGACCGTCTGTGCTGAAGAGAAGAAAAACAGTACATGGTACAAACAGCTGTTCCTCACCGTGTTCCCCATTGGAATGCGTCGTCTGTGCCTGTAGAGCCACTAACCATCAGCCCGAATTGAGATGGCTTCGGTCGGTTTAATCAGTGGAGCATGTTGTGCGATTGTGGCTCATTGCGCGCAGCGGCTGTGAACCCAGTGGGACAGCATAGGGGCAGGGCGCCATTATGTGCTGTTATGGGCATGGCACTGTCCACTCCGTGTATAAATCCTTCGTGAAGTATGCGTGGGAAGAGAGAGAGTGAAGATTCCAGTAGATACGATTCTATAGCACTGGGATGTGGGTCATGGTCGTGGGACGCAGCTCGCCATGCAGCTATTCAGCTCTCAGTTAGTCACAATGGGTCCTCATCACTGTCTGCCCAGCCGTGTGAGCTCCGTAGAGAGAGTATGGGTTTGGAAGAAGAAGAGGGGGGGGGAGTGGCGGTGGCGGTCAGCAGGTTCGGTAGCGTGGTGTAGCTGTCGTGGTGGGAGCGCTGCGATAATGATAGGTTTTAGGGGAGTCGCCTGGTGTGCCTGTCGCTGCTTGTCTGGCCCCGGGGGAGTGTTGGGACGTTTGCGGTTGGTGCGGGACGCAGGTCAGTTGTGGATTATGGCGTCTCGCCTGTTAAAGTGTGGTGTCATCTGCAAGCACAGCAGTCTCCCCGTCCAGTGGTGCATGTGTGTCCCGGCCGGGGGCATCAGGTTCACGGTCAACTTCGGCCGTACCCTCTGTTGGAGGCTTACTGCCTGATGTGACCGATTGTGACACTTGGGGTAAAATATTTGCAGCGGCGTATTCGAAGTGCTTTGGCACACCGTCTATGACTGTACTGCCCTCTGTGATCAAGCGTGTTCAGGATCAACAAGGGCAGGAGGCGGCTGTCGAGGGAGGAATGAGGCTTGTCGGAATGTTTGACGTAGTTTCTGATCTGATCCTTGCCCATGTCAAAGGGGATGCAGTTAACTTTCAAGCGTCTAATGCATTGCGCCTTGTTCCCGATGCCAAGAAACCCCAAAGGTTACCGAAAATAATTGCGGCGGCTTATAAGACCGTTGGCCGCAATAATTTGGGTGTTAATCCTTTTGCTAAGACAGCAGCACAACCGCAAACACAGACGGCTAAGTCTAATAAAGATGACCGATCAAACTTTCCAAAGCAAAATTGGAAAGGTAAACAACAGGGGAAGCAGCAACAGAAACAAAGGTTGCGTCCAGCATCACCCGTTATGGTGTCTACTGAGCGCACATATAATTTGCGCGACCGCACAAAAATTAGGTCTCCTGATAGATTTCAGGTTCCTGATCAACGTTCTCCTCGTTCTTCAACATCAGGCTCACCAGCCGGTGGATGACAACGTGACAGAGGTCGGGCGCCCCACAAGGATGTGAGAAGCCCCACCCGACTGAAGGTAAAGGGAAGCAGTACGACTTTCCACGTCAAAGACCTCAGTTTCAGAAAAAGAAGGTTGCTGCATTAACCACAAGGTATGCCGAGAATAGTGAGAACACAGCTTCGGAACCTGACATGGGCGCTCACGCTGCTGGACAGCGCAGCGGAGGTTACAATAGTGCGGCAAGCACTGCGTCCATATCTGAAGGTGACAGCAACTGACACATTTGTTACCTTGGAAACAGCTGACACTATACTGGCTTCCCCTGACAGACTATATGAAGTAGTTCTTTAAGTTGAAGGTGACATACAATGTGTAGTAAAAGATTTTTGGGGAAAATCTGACTTCTACACATGACCTTTTGCTTTGGCTGCTCTGAGAGGGGAGTAGGTAATCCTCCCTAATTTCACCCACAGAGTGCCTTAAGGAGCAAGCACAGAACTTTGCAGAAGAGTGGGCTCAGGTGCTTCCACTGGCGTCGTACCGTACTCAGGTGAGATGGGATAAGCTTTTCCCCAGCAATGAGATTCCATTGCGGTCTATGCCATAGCCACAACCTCAATATCCAATGCGGCGGGAAGCGAAAGCTCCTGTGGCGGAAATCCTTGAACAATTGGAGTATCAAGGTGTAATTGAAACGTTTATCACCCATAAATAATCCTCTTTTCACTGTGACCAAGCCTGCTGGGTCATACCGCCTAGTTTTGGATTATCGGCATTTGAACTCTCATTGTCGTACATGCGCAGTACAAAATACTCACAGTTCTGCTCTGGTTGATCGTGTAGTGAGGGCTGGGCCTTACTTGCGCACATTGCTAAGTTAGCAAAAGCTTATTACAATTTTAAACGCCATTTTACCTTTTTGCTGCTTTTACACACAACACTATATGTAACTGTTGTTGTAAGTTAGGCTGTGTGAATTGCTTCACATGAGAATGGCTTGTTTTCAACGTCCCTAGACTTTAAGCTCGACCTTAGCCTGCACAGTGAGTGCTGAAACCTCCAAGGTTATCAAAACAATGTTCGGTGTTGTTCGGGCTGATCGACTCATGCACTAAACATAATATGCACGCAGCTGCAGCCAGCTGAAATCCTGGTGTCTTTAATATCACACTGCATGCATGATTTAGACACTCTGAAGGAAGCCCGTTTCCAGAGAGACAGAGAGCTATTGCATATCCTGATGTGATTCACTTCTGCTGATCTTGGACGTACGGGGTCCCCTATTCAAGCCTAAGAGACCTTCTAAATTTTTTAAAACAAAGGGCCATATTATCAAGAACGGCGCAAGCATTATTGCCGCTTTAGCTGCAGTTTCATGCCGCTAACGCAGCAATAAGGGGCTTGATAATATGCCCTTATGAATTCCCATAGAAGCCGAGGATCTGGTGTGAACCTGGGCTTCTATGGGAATTCACAAGGGCATATTATCAAACCCATTATCCCCGCTTTAGCGGCAGTTTCCTGCCGCAAAAGCGGAGATAATGTTATCGCAGTTCTTGATAATATGGCACATAGTTCCTAGCTAGGGAGGGTGGCATTCCAGGTGCTATATAACCTGCTCCCACCCTCATTATAATATGATTTCTCCTTTTGTGTTTTATGGACTTGTAACTATGCTGATCGTATTATTTTTAATCATATGTCTGCTTATGCTCGCAAAAATACTGCATCTTAGAGCACGGCGTTAAAATAAATATTTTAAACTTTATCGTGTCTCTTTCTTTACCCATGTTGTGGACAGGTATGAGAATATAACGAAACATTGTTCTTGATTCCCACCACTCCTATGAGTAATCTAAGTCGCATGTTCTGGGTTGTCTAATCATTGGTACCTTTGCTATAGGATGAAGAGCTAATGTGACACTGATGCTAGTCGGTTAGGGGTTCTAGGTACTGAGGTGAGTTTTTTGTTCCACCACAATTCACTGATGTCCTGGGTCTCTGTGCACAGTTCTGTGCATGAGCAGAATCCCTGCAACATGGCGCAGCTAACGTAGTGGTCTTATTTTGAGGCTCTCGAGTAGTGCTTATATCAGTCCACGACCCCCTCACTATTGTTTCCGATAGTGACGGATTAACCTACCTATAGTTACATAGGTTTGTTCAAGCTTGATCATTTAAAAGGTTCGTACTTGAGTTACTACCCGTTTGTGCTACATTATTTTGCATTGTATTTTTTATTTTCTGTGTCGCTATGGCTGACGTCGAGATCCCCCAACATAGTTGGATGTCCTTCCGCACTCACTTGCAGACATATGGTGTCACTATGGATGGCATGGCGGTAGTTTTCATGGTGAGTGCTGAAGCGGCATACCCGTTTGAGTTATTCTACTCATGGGTTACCTTTCCTGCAATCAATGTGGATTCTGGACTGTTTCATATTTCTGCATGGCAGCATCGTGTTTGGTTTAATGGCGCCCTTCCCCAATCGGTGACGGCGGTTCGGTTGGGCCCTTTGTCCAATGCAGGGGCCACGTGGCCGGTCTTAGCCGGTTACACGCCGCATCCGCGCCACAACCAAGTCACTATAGTTGAGTTGCGTGTGCTCTATACCTCTTTGGTCGCAGTGCACCGGGCTCTAGTGCAATACGTTTCCTGCCACGCCAGGCAGGGTCGCCTGGCGCTGCGGGGCAACCAGCTAGACCCACTGGGATGAAAATTAATCCCATCATGGTTAATTCGGTTATGGGCAAGTGGCCCCAAGAAAAGGATGATTTACCTTTTTGGCTTTGCTGAGAAATTTGACCAGCTGGAAGCAGTGTTTCCTAATACGACTCCTGTTGAGAAACACAGGGTTCTAACAATTAGTTTGCAGAAAAACTTAATACCAGAGGTTGCTGATTGTGAGACCTGGGGTAAGATATTTGCGACGGTCTATACTAAGCGCTACGGCACTCCGTCCGTCATTAAGCGTGTCCAAGATGAACACGGGGCGGAGGCAGCTGTTGAATTGGGAATGAGACTCGTTGGAGCACTTGAGGTTGTTTCCGATCTCGTCCGTGCTTATGTTAAGGGAGATGCGGTGAACTTCCAAGTGTCTAATGTTTTACGCGCAGTCCCCGATGCCGATAAGCCCTGACAGCTACCGAAAATCATTGCTGATGCTTATAAAACCATTGGCCGCAACAGTTTGTGTGTTAAGCCTTTTGCTAAAACAGCAGTGCAGAAGCAGAGTTGGAATAAGAATAAAAACAGGGAAAAAGCAACACAAACAGGGGTCACGTCCTTCTTCCCCAATACCGGAGTCTACTGAGAGCACAAATGATTTGCGCGACCGCGCTAGTATTAAGTCGCCTGATCGTTTTCAGGTTCCTGATCAACGATTTCCTCACTCTTTGCAGGATACATTGGTCTCATCCAGCAGTGGAGGAGACCGCGGCAAGGGTCGGGGTGCCCAGCAAAGCAGAGAGCAGCCCCGTAAGACCGACGGTTAAGGCAAGTGAGACGACTCACCGCATCAAAGATCCCAGTTTCAGAAGAAAAAAGTTGCTGCTTGGACTGCAAGGTATGCCACGGATAGTGCGAAACCAGCTTTAGAACCTGACAGGGGCGCTGACTCTGTTAGACAGCGCGGCGTAATTACAGTAGTGCGGGAAGCATTGCATCCATTTCTGAAGGTGACAGCAACTGACAGGTTCATTACTGTTGAGACAGCTGACACTAGAGTGGCTCCCCCTGAAAGACTTTATGAAATAGTCCTTTTAATTGAAGGCAACATACAATGTACTATAAAAGGGGTATTTTGGGAAAACCTGACTACTACCTATGACATTTTTTTAGCAGAGGCTGATTGGCCCCCGCCCTTCGTTCTGTCCACTCTGCAAGGGGAGGAGGTGATCCTCCCTGCTTTCGCGCACACAGTGCCGAAGGAGCAGGCCCTCAATTTTGCAGAAGAGCGGGCTAAGGTGCTCGCACCGGCGTTGTACCGTACTCAGTGTGGATGGGACAAATTTTCCCCCAGATATGGGATACCATTGTGGTCTATGCCCCAGCCTCAACCCCAATATCCCATGCGACGTGAAGCAAAAGCTCCCATGGCAGAAATCCTTGAACAATTCGAATATCAAAGTGTGATTGAAATGTGTGTGTCTCCGATGAATAATCCTCTTTTTACTGTGACTAAGCCTGATGGCTTGTATCGTTTGGTTTTGGATTACTGGCATTTGAACTCTCATTGTCGGACCTGCACGGTACAAAATACTCACAGTTCTGCCCTTGTGGATAGTCTCGTGCGTAAGCGTTTTAAAATCACACTTGACATTTCCAATGGCTTTTTTAGCCATAACCTGTCCTCTCTTAGTAGTCAATGGACAGGGTTCACCAGTAGCGGTAAACAGGAACAGTTCAGAAGATTAGCTATGGGCTATAAGAACAGTCCAGGCGTCTTTGCCGCCCGCATTGTCTCTCTTTAGAGAGACTCGATCCTGATGCATGTTCATTTGTTGATGATATTTATCTCACAGACGACGAATTATGGCCACATCTGTGTCACGTTGACCTCATCATTTGTATGTTTGTTAACTTCGGTTATAAGTTTAACTATGCAAAGTCACACATTGCAAAATACACAGTGTTGGTCCTGGGCTACCAGCTCAACAATGAAGGTTGAGGTTTAGCACCTCACTTCCTGGGGAAATGTGCATCGCTGCGCGCTATGACAACTCTGAAAAAACTACAATCTCTGATGGGCTTTCTGAATTTCGGGCGTACCTACATTCCCGAATATGCCCAGCGTATCAAGCCGCTTCATGCCTTGGTACAACCAACTTTTACCAAATCTTGCTGGCTGCCTGAACATTCTGCAATTTTGCAATCTTTGCAGTCTGATCTTCTTGAATCTAATTTCTTACTGACTCGTGACAACCACACAAACCTGGTGATAAGTATTGTGCCAGGCGCAGTGGGTTTCACATACCTGAATTTTAATGAGGGTGACACAGTCCCTATAGCTTACAAGTCACACTTGTACACTTCGGCTGAAATGCGGTTTTCCACTTTGGAAAAGGTTTTGACTGCAGTGCAGATGGCGATTCTAAAAGAACCGACACTGTGTCAGGGGAAACGCATGTTGGTTGTTACACCGTATCATGCCTTGGAGGCAGTGATGAAAGCCAAAAGCTTTGCACCCAAGATGGATACAATAGGCCACTTCCTTGACGTCTCCGGATGTCACGTTCAGCTTTGACTCCTCTTTGCAAACTCGAGTACTTGCAGTATGAATTCGTTCATCCTGCTCCTCTGACCATGCGCCCGCTGGAGGACTTCCATTGTATCATATACACTGACGGATCAGCGCAGCCGGCAACGGATTCAAAACCTGCTTATTCTGTGGCCTGCTCAATAGTGGTTGGTACTATGGTGAATGGAGAGTTCAAGTCCGATGTCATTCATACACAGACATTAGGGGACTGCACCGCCCAATTGGCAGAGCTACGTGCTCTGGTGCTTGCACTGGAGTACGCAGACCCTTGTGTGACTACTCTTATTGGGAATGACTCCTACTGTGCTCAGTCTTACAATGACAACCTGTTCTTTTGGACTCAGAATGACTATCGCAATTCCACGATTAAACACAAAATGCTTTGCGTTCGAGCGGCTGAGCTTAAAGAAAAGCTCCCACTTGTGTTTGTAATTCATACTCTTGGTCACCAACGCGTCGGGGTACATGCGGTTGGTAACTGTCTTGCTGATGAAGCAGTGAGGACCGTAGTGGTGACATTCTTAGTAGCAGCACTTACACGTTCCAAAAGTAAGATTGATGATGACATCTTGGCAGATATTGCCGCAACAGAGAAGGGAGGTAATTACCCTAGAAGTTTCCCTTCTAAATACTTTTATCTTTTAAGTCCTGATAAAGTTCCCTATATGAGAATTAACGACGTTGGTGACAGGTTGATTCCCAATGCGGACCGTAGGCAAGCCTTGATAACAGCAGCTCACGATGGTATGACCTTGGCTCATGCTGGCTTGTCAGCTACTGTATCTCTCTTATAACAGCGTTACTGGTGGCGTGGATTGTACAAACAGACGCATGATTATGTCCTTCACTGTGACATATGCCAGCAGATTAAACCTTCAACTGCTGCGCGCTCACCCCAGACACAGTTGTACATATCTAATAAACCACTTAGGTGTGTTTTTTTAGATCACTGCGGTCCTTTCTCCTCTGATACTGCGCATAAGTACATCTTAGTTGCAGCTGATTCGTGCACACGCTTTGTTTGGGTGTGGCCACAAAGGAGTACTGATGCTCGCACTGTCATCAGGGATTTGCGTGTCTTTGTGGGAATTTTTGCACGTGGTACCTTTCACTCGGACCAGGTTCCAGTGTTCGCCTCTAAGGCGTTCAAGGATGTCATGGGTTCATTGCGGGTCCAAGTCAAATTTTCGTCTCCATACAGGCCTGAGGGCAATAGTGTTGTGGAGCGAATGAACCGTGACTTAAAGCAATCCTTGACAGCTAAAGTTTTAGGTAAGGCCGGAACTGGCTAGCCCATCTCTACAGCGTACAGCGTGCACTTAATAATCACCCTAGAAGGTCTCTGGGTGGGCGGACCCCATAGAAAATGCTCTTTGGCATCAAAATGTTTGTACCGGACCTAGAGGTTCTAGACGTAGCGGCGTCTGCCACATCCTTTGATGTAGATGAACATTGTACTGTGTTACAGGACCTACAAAAGACCAGAGACAGTCTTGCAAAGGAACATTTGCCCTCCACATCTGATGCTGCTCTTCAGATTCCGGTAGTTGGCTGGCTGGTTGGTGATCTGGTCCGGGAGAAGGTGGAGAACAAGAAGGAGTCCGGCCCATCATATCGTACACTAGTTCCTGTGCTGGGAGTGCAGGGTACAAGAACAGTCTTTTTACCACCACTTCCTGGTTGCAAGGAAAACAGGTACATCTCCATTGACCATGTCAAATTACAGCGAGTGGCCGATTCTTCTTAGTATGACTCCAGCGGTGTCTTGTCCAGCAATGCTGAGAAATTCTGTTTTGGCTCTGGCAAATTCCACCAGGCCTGACATGGCCATTGAGATGCCTATGGTTACTGATCCTTTATTGAATCCACCGGCTGGTGGTGACCTTAATGAGACAGAGTATACCTACCCTAAAGACTTGTCGATGCCTGATTTGCAAACGTCTGCAGTTAACCAGTCACGCTTTTCATTTGACACTGACTCTGTTGCATCAAAGTCCCCATCGAAAATTTTGATTTTTTTCTGTTTGGTTTAAGAAACACTTTTTGATAGCCCCTTGGACTTACATTTGGCTAGTGCTTTGTTCAATATTTTTGTTCATGTCAATTGGATTTGTGATGTATTTTTTCCGTTTTGTGAATGGACACTATGTTAAAGAAAGAACTTCAATTCGGTTAATTTATGGAACTTTGGCTCTCCACTCCTCATCTCACATCATGAAGCGGGACCAGACTTTTGTGAATATCACTGCTTGGCCCGTTTTGGATGGGATGCTGTAAGATTTCAAATCCATGGTCCCACAGAGGTTAATATTGTTTCCAATGTTCTACGTGTTTCAATGGGGGATGTGCTTAAACAAAATATACACTCTGATGATTGGGATGTCCAGGCCATAGAGGCTCTGTTTTCTGATTAGAAATATTATGCTGCTTTTGATGCTGAAGATTTGTATTTGGACTCAGCAAATTATGCCAATTTATTTTGTTACCGACATTATGGCAACAATTTTCTGCACAAAGCAAACACATTTAGAAATGTGGTTAATTATACACAATGGGAACATTGTCCAGCTCCTGTTTTTGAAATAATTTACATATTCTACTGATTTTAATCCATCAAATCCTGACGCATTTTATTTTAAGATGACTGGCAGGTCCTCTTCCAACGTTAGACTTACCCACAATAAATTATTGTATTCTAAGTCCTTTCTTGACCAATTAACAGTTGGGGACTATGAACTGTGGAAAGATACTATTGATCTTAAATCTGTTTGGGGATCTAAAGGCTGGCAAGTACAAGGCACTGAGGCTTTGCATCGTGCATGTCTCATCCCGAACCATATGTTGTTTTTAAATTCGACAATTTCACAGACAACCTGCTTGGATTGGCTACCTCTAAAAAATTAAATGCTCCCTCTCTTCCTGATTTAGGTGAATACCCGACATGGTACAATCATACAGATTTGTCCCTTAGTGAATTGCAGTCTCTGTTGCTGAATTTGTCTTTTAACATTTCCAGTTTTGATTCCCGAGGTTAGTTATTATGGCAAAAAAGCTCTGATTTATGCCAACATCGTTTTCTGGGTCTGACCCATGGCTATACACAGGTGAGGGTAGACCCCGTTTTCATAGTGGTCATTCTGTTACTACCTATTCGGTAGGCAAGTTATGTCAGAACTGGCTCAAACACTCCATCTGTCCAAATCAACTGAAGATGTTGAGAAGAATGACTTTGTTAAGGGCCCTGTGGGCGGCAGAGCGAAACAATGGGTATATGCTGCTTACATTGAGGTTTGGAAACTGTCTTAAATTGAAGCAGCTTCTAGATTACGTGAAATAGATCAAGCAAATTTAGAAAAAGTGCTCGCAGTTGTTGATAACCGCATTAACACCCTTGTTTCCCGAATGTACACATTAGACAATATTGTTTCTTCTGTTGTTGATATCGTCCAGGATGAAGTGTCTGTTTTGTATCATGGTCAGAATCAATTAAGTTCAATTAGGCAATTTGCTAGGACATTACAAACGTTGAAGGCTAGTAAAGTGCTGTGGGACTACATGAATACTTCTTCTCTATTTTAACCATTTAATTTGACTGTAAAGCAACAATTCATGTCTATGAAGGATGCTGCATATTCACTTTTGCATATTGAAAAGTTAGTTCCATTGCCTTTTTCTGTTGCCAAATCTAATTCAGCTGGTTGGCTCATTAATGGGTTACTAACATTGCCTTTTCCGCGATTTAAATTTGATTCATGTATGAAGTACTATGCCATAGGCAGGTTTGAACCTTTAGGTAGCGCTTATCTCCATGAAGCTTGGTCTCTGCCATTTACTTATAGGTGCCTGAGGGAGGGTAAAGAAGTTTAGTTGAAAGGTGAAGATTGCACTTCCACACCTGATCACTCATTAGTTTGCAGGAATATCCAATTGCTTGGCTGTTGTAATTCAGACGCCCCGAACTTGCATTTTAAAAGGAAATCCTGTCCCAGCAATAACCCCGACTTTCACGTTGCTAGCAAACGGTAGTTATTTTCTGTTAAATAATGAAAACTGCTGTGGTATGCTGGCAGGAATACCGTACATTGTGAATGTTTCCCAACGTGTAGTTTGCTGCAAAAATGTGTTGTTCCCTCCTCCACATGGGAAGCTCGATGTATCCATCTGGCCTTCCATTCCAACCTTGAATGCAGAGTTCAACAAGTTGAGTCAAATAAGGGCTCTTTTGTCTCAAAAAGAAGTCGCCCTTCCCTCTTCTCGTGAAACGTTTGTACTTCACATGGCAAACACTCGCAACGAGGTACATGCCCTTTTGAATACTGATCTCCCCCTGCATTTCGGGGCTTTGATTCACACAATTGTTTATGTTTCATCGACCACAGGCGTGGTGCACTTTTTTAAAATTGTAAGTTCTGGCCTAGTGACTTCATTCCAAACTATATTTGGTGTGATACCGGCATTTTTTCATTCTATTTTTTCCAGCCTCTTCGGCGGATTACCATTAATTCTCGCTTTGGCTGCTGGTATACTGCTGTTGAATTGCTTGCTCAAAAATGGCTGCACAATCTGTGCCCCACGACAACATGCCCCGGCTGCTCCAGCTTTGTAACTGGATGCTTGATTACTATGGAGTACTCCCGCTGGCTACATTAAGTGTGGCTTATGGACTATCTTTCCAGTTCTCGTATTTTACATGCGTGCAGCCTGTCTTCCATTGCCCGGATTGCGGTTTTGAATGGGCTCTGGATTTGTGTCTCTGCAACACGGTGTCTCCTAACCCGGATTATGATCTAATAATGAGTCCCTTAGTTGCTCATGAGTTAGACTGTTCTGGTATTGGAATAATGGCCTGCGCAGCGGCACATGGAGTCCTAGGTAATTGGAACATATGGTCTGCAGCCATGATTTTGTGGCACGCAGTTATCTCGATGAACACCCGAGTTGTCCTCTGATGGTGCTAGAGGCTGGCTGTCGAAGAACATGTTTCCCTTTATTGAATTGGATGACTGAAATGTTTTCGGATGAGAACAATGACTTCCTCTTGGAAGCAGTTGCAACGTACTGTACTTATACACTTTTGGATTGAAGTGGTTTCTACTTCAGACGCATTTGTGGCTCATCTATTTTTTTTTCTCTCAGTTCACATTCTGTGCCTTGAACACTATAGAAGCCCCTGCTTCGTGTAGAGTGATCTTTTATTTTTTTACTGATTCGGAATATTACTCCTAATTCTCCTGTTTGGCAAAATTTGAACTTGGTTCTGTCTCACTCGAACTTGAACTCTGCGTTTCAAATTGCCCCCTGTTCTGTGCATGTTCCGATCAAGGGAGAGTGTACTGAGGGCTGGGCCTTACTTGCGCACATTGCTATGTTAGCATAAGCTTATTATAAGTTTAACCCCTTCGGTGCTGATGACGGCCCCCGGTCGTCATGCGTCACGGTGGGCGTGTGCTGATGACGGCCGGGAGCCGTCATGACCACGGCCGCGATCGGAATGTCCAGCATCGGCGCGGAATTACGGCCGCAGCCAGGGGGTTAAATCCCATTTTACCTTTTTGCTGCTTTTGCACACAACACTATATGTAACTGTTGTTGTAAGTTAGGCTGCGTGAATCGCTTCACATGAGAATGGCTTGTTTTCCCTAGACTTACAGGTCGACCTTAGCCTGCACAGTGAGTGCTGAAGCCTCCAAGGTTATCAAAACTCATGCACTAGACATAACATTCACGCAACTGCAGGTAGCTGAAATCCTGGCGTCTTTAATATCACACTGCATGCATGATTTAGACATGCTGAAGGAAGCCCGTTTCCAGAGAGACAGAGAGCTATTGCAGATCCTGATGTGATTCACGTCTGCTGCTCTTGGAGGTATGGGGTCCCCTATTCAAGCCTAAGAGACCTTTTATATTTTATAAAACATAGTTCCTAGCTAGGGATGGTGGCATACTAGGTGCTATGTAACCTGTTCCCACCATCATTATAATATGATTTCTCCTTTTGTGGAATGGTAACAATGCTGATCGTATTATTTTTAATCATATGTCTGCTTATGCTTACAAAAATACTGCATCTTAGAGCACGGCGTTAAAATAAATATTTTAAACTTTATCGTGTCTCTTTCTTTGCCCATATTGTGGACTGGTATGAGAATATAACAAAAGAGTGTTCTTCATTCCCACCATTCCTAAGAGTAACCTAAGTTGCATGTTCTGGGTTGTCTAATGATTGGTACCTTTGCATTAGGACGAAGAGCTAATGTGACACTGATGCTAGTCGGTTAGGGGTTGTAGGTACTGAGGTGAGTTTTTTGGTCCACCACAATTTACTTATGTCCTGGGTCTGTGTGCACAGTTCTGTGTATGAGCAGAACTCCTACAACAAAAGTCTTGTGAGAAAAAGGTTTAAAACCACATTTGGCATTTCTAATAGCTTTTTTAGTCATAACCTGTCCCCTCTCAGTAGTCAGTGAACAGCATTTACTTCTGGCAGTAAACAAAAACAGTTCAAAAGATTAACCATGGGCTACAAAAACAGCCCAGGCGTCTTTGCCACCCATGTAGTCTCCTTGCTGGATGGCATAGACCCAGATGCATACTCGTATGTTGATGATATTTAGCTCACTGACGACAAATTATGGCCGCATCTGTGTCGCGCTGACTGCATCGTTGTCATGTTTGCGGACTTCGGTTACAAATTTAACTTTGCAAAATCTCATATTGCAGAGTGCACAGTTTTGTTTCTGGGCTACGAGCTCAACAACAAAGGTCGAGGTTTAGCACCTCACTTCCTGGAGAAATGCACACGTTTACACGCACTGACAACTCTTAAAAAATTGCAATCTTTACTGTTTTTTTTAAAAATTTCGGGCATACTTACATTCCTGATTATGCCCAACGTATCAAGCCGCTATACGCCTTGATACAACAAACTTTTACCAAATCATGCTGGCTTCCTGAACATTCAGCTATGCTGCAACCCTTGCAGTCTGATCTTCTCGAATCTAAATACTTACTGACACGTGACAACCACACAAACCCAGGTAATGAAAGCCAGTGTACCTAATTCAAAACCCTGGCATCTACGTTGGATACAATGGGCCACTTCACTGACGTCTCCGGATGTCATGTTTATCTTTGACCTCTCATTGCAAACTCAGGAGTTCTTACAGTATAAATTTGTTCATCCTGCTCCTGTGTCCATGCGCCCACTTGAGGATTACCATTGTATCATTTATACAGATGGTTCGGCACAACCGGCGACGGATTCTAAACACGCTTATTCAGCATCCTGCTCAATAGTGGTGGGTACCATGGTGAATGGAGAATGGAGAATTCAAGTCTGATGTTGTGCATACGCCGTCATTAGGGGACTGTACTGCCCAGTTGGCAGAGCTACGTGCTCTGGTGCTTGCACTAGAGTTTGCTGATCCTCGTGTGACTACTTTAATTGTAAGTGACTCATACTACTGTGTTCAGTCATTCAACAGCAGTTTATTCTTTTGGGCTCAGAACGAATATTGTGATTCCAAAGGTAGCACAATCAAACACAAAATGCTTTGGGTGTGAGTCGCAGAACTAAAAGAACCTATGCCTCTTGTGAATGTAATTCATACTCGGTCACCCGCGCGTAGGAGTACACGCTGTTGGTAACAGTCTAGCTGACGAAGCAGCAAAGACAGCAGTGGCGACCTACTTAGTTGCAGCAGTTACAAGGTTATAAGATTGATAATGACATCTTGGCAGCTATTGCTGCTACAGAGAAGGGAGATAATTACCCAAGAGGTTTCCCTTCGAAGTACTCTTATCATTTAAGTCCTGATAAAGTTCCCTATGTGAGAGTTAACGACGTTGGTGACAGATTAATTCCTAACGCGGACCTCAGACAAGCATTGATAACAGCTGCTCATGAGAGCATGGCTACGGCGCTTGAAGGCGTTTCAGCGACTGTCACTGTCTTACAGCAACGTTACTGGTGGCATGAACTGTACAAATAAATGCGTGATTATCTCCTTACTTGTGACATTTGCCAGCAGATTAAACCTTCGACTGCTGCGCGCCCACCACAAACACAGTTGTACATATCTAATAAACCACTTGGGTGTGTTTATTTGGATTGCTGCGGTCCTTTCTCTTCTGATACTGCATATAAGTTCATCTTAGTTGCAGTGGATTCTTGCATACGCTTTCTATGGGTCTGGCCACAACGTAGCGCTGGTGCTCGAACTGTCATCAAGGACTTGCATGTCTTTGTGGGAATTTTCGCATGTGGTACCTTCCATTCTGACCAGGGTCCAGCGTTCGCCTCAAAGGCATACAAGGAAGCCATGGGATCTTTGGGGGTCCAAGGCAAAGTTTTGTCTCCATACAGGCTCGAAGGCAACTTGGTTGTGGAGCGGATGAACCGTGACTTAAAGAAATCCTTGATGCTAGGGTTTTAGGCACTGGCAGGAACTGGTTGGCACATTTGTCTAGCGTTCAACGTGCACTTAATAATCTCCCTAGAAGGTCTCTGGGTGGGCGGACCCCATACAAAATGCTCTTTGGCATAAAGATGTTTGTCCCGGACCTTGATAGTCAAGACATGGCGACGACGACCACACCCGTTGACGTAGATAGTGATTCTGCTGTGTTACAGAACCTACAAGAGACTTGTGACAGTCTTGCAAAGGAACATTTGCCCTCCACAACTGATGCTACATTACAGATTCTGGTAGCTGGCTGGCTACCTCGTGTTGGAGACCTGGTCCATGAGAAAGTGAAGAACAAAAGGAATTCCGCCCCTCTTATCGTGCTCCAGTTCCAGTGCTTGGAGAGCAGGGCACAAGAACAGTCATTTTATCCCCACTTCCAGGTCACAAGGATAACAGGTGCATCTCCATTGACAATGTCAAACTACAGCGAATGGCATATTCTTCTTAGTATGACTCTCGTCTCTTGTACAGCAATGCTGAGAAATTCCGTTTTGGCCCCGGCAAATACGAACAGACCTGACATTGCCATTGAGATGCAAACAGTTACTAATCCATTATTGAATCTACCGACTGCTAATCCCAATGAAGATACTGAGTACACCTATATCAATGATGTGTCGTTGCCTGGCGTTCAAATAAGTCCAGCTGACCAGTCACGTTTTTCATTTGACTCTAGCTCTACAAGATCAAGAGCCCCATCGAAAATTTCACTTTTTTCTGTTTGGTTTAAAAGTCATTTTTTAATACCCGCTTGGACTTACATCTGGTTGGTGCTCATCTCTATATTTTTATTCATGTCGATTGGATTTGTGGTTTTCTTTTTTCGTTTCATTAATAGACATTATCTAACCGAAAGATCTACAATCAGGTTCATGAATGGAACTTTGGCACCCCACTCCTCATCACATAGAATGAAAAGGGACCAGACTTTTGTTAATATAACTGCTTGGCCTGTTTTAGATGGGATTGTATAGGATGCTGTAAGATTTCAAATCCATGGCCCTACAGAGGTGATAAATGTCCCCAATGTACTTCGTGTTTCTATGGGGGGGGTTGTAAAACAAAACATACGCTCTGATGATTGGGATGTCCAAGCCGTAGAGGCTCTATTTTCTGATTTGAAATATTATGCTGCTTTTGATGCTGAAGATTTGTATTTGGACTCTACAAATTATGCAGAGTTATTTTGTTATCAACACTATGGCAATCATTTCCTGCATAAAGCAAATACATTTAGAAATATGGTTAACTATACACAATGGGAACATTGTCCAACCCCCATTGAAGTCAGTTTGAAAACTCTTTTGAAAAAATTACATATTTCACTGGTTTTAGTCAATCTAATCCAGAAGCCTTTTATTTTAAAATGACTACAAATTCAGCTTCCAAATTTAGACTCACTCACTCAAAATTATTGTACTCGAAATCCTTTATGGATCAATTAGTTATAGGCGGCTATGAGCTGAGGAAAGATACCATTGATCTTAAATCTGTTCGGGGTTCTAAAACCTGGCAGGTACAAGGCACTGAACCCTTACATCGCGCGTGCCTTATCCCAGCCCACATGTTGTTTTTAAATTTGACTATTTTTTAAATCACTTGTTTAGGATTGGCTACTTCTAAAAAACTGAATGCCCTTGACATTCCTGATTTAGGTGCTTACCCTACTTGGGACAATCATATTGATATGTCAATTGATGAATTGCAATCCCTAATTACTAATACCTCCTTTAATATTTCCAGCTTGTATCCCCAGGGGTGGTTGCTTTGGCAAAAAAGTTCTGATTCATGCCAACATAATTTTCTGGGTTTGGCCCGGGCTATATACAGGTTAGGGTGGACCCACATTTTGATAATTCCCATTCTGTTATTACCTATTCAGTGGGTAAATTAATTATGCCAAAATTGGCTTAAACATTCCACCTTGGCGTCAGTTAAGCAACACTTATCACAATTGACTGGAGATGTTGATTTGAATGACTTTGTAAAACGCCCTGTAGGAGGCAGGTCCAAAAGATGGATTTATGCTATTTGCAAAGAAGTCTGGAAATTGTCTCCTAGCTGCTTCTAGATTAAGGGCTACTGATCAAGCTAATTTAGAAAAAGTGCTTGCAGTCGTTGATAATAGCATTAATACTCTTTCTTCCAGGATTTACACTTTAGATAATATTGTTTCAGCTGTTGTGGCTATTGTGCAAGATGATGTTTCTGTTTTGTTCCATGGTCAAAATCAATTGCGCTCGATAATGCAATTTGCTTGGACTTTGCAAACGCTAAAAGCTGGTAAAGTTCCTTGGGACTACATGAATACCTCGTCTTTATTTTTACCGTTTAATTTAACTGCAAAACAACAGTTCATGTCCATGAAGGATGCAACATATTCCTTTTGCATATAGAAAAGTTGGAACCCTTACCATTTTCTGTCGCTGAATATAGTTCTGCTGTATGGCTTATTCATGGGTTAAAAACACTGCCTTTCCCTTTGTTTAAATTTAGTTCTTGTATGAAACATTATGCCTTAGGCTTTTCTCATGAGGTTTGGTCTCTGCTATTCACATACAGGTGCATGCGAGATGGTAAAGAAGTTTATTTGAAAGGGGAGAAGTGTGTTCCACACATGACCACTCTCTAGTCTGCACTAATATACAATTGCATGGCGCCTGTAACACTGAAGCCCCAAATTTAGCCTGCATTTTAAAGGGTACTCCAGTACCGGCAATAACACCAATCTTTACATTATTAGCTAACTGTAGTTATTTACTTTTAAATAATGAAGCATTCTGTGGGATGCAACCCGGGATTCCGTACATTGTAACTGTATCCCAACGTGTAGTTTGCTGCAAAAATGTGCTTTTCCCGCCCCCGCAGGGAGACTAGATGTCTCAATCTGGCCTTCCATTCCAACCTTGAAAGCAGAGTTCAACAAAATGAGCATAATAAGGGCACTTTTGTCCCAAAAAGAAGTTCCCCTTACTTCATCTCGTGAAACATTTGTCCTTCATGTGGCTAACACCCATACAGAGGTACATGCCTTTTAAATACTCATCTCCCACTTCATTTTGGTGCCTTGATTCACACCATATTCAATGCCTCTTTACACAATTTGTAATGCCTCATCGACCACAGGCGTGGCGCACTTTTTTAAAATTGTAAGTTCTGGCCTTGTAACTTAATTCCAAACAATATTTGGTGTGATTCTATTTTTTACAGCATCTTCGCTTTCATTCTCGCCTTGGCTTCCAGTGTACTACTGTTGCTTTGCTTGCTCCCCAATGGCTGTATTATCTGTGTCTCGAGACAGCCTGCCTCGGCTACTCCAGCTTCGCAACCGGATGCTTGAATTCTATGGAACGCTAACTCTGGCAACTTTGAGTGTAGCATATGGATTAACCTTCCGGTTCTCATACTTTACATGTGTTCAGCCTGTGTTTCATTGCCTGTATTGTTCATTTGAATGGTCTTTGGATTTGTGCCGGTCAAATACGGCGTCTCCTGCCCCGGATTATGATAAACTGATGAGTCCCCTAGTGGCTCACGAGATGGACTGTTCTGGCATCGGGATTATGGCCTGTACGGTTGCGCATGAAGTTGTAGGAAATTGGAACATATATGAGGCAGCGCTTGACTTCCTGTCACAAAGTTACCTCGAAGAACATATTGGTTGTCCTCTGATGGTGCTAGAGGCTCCAGCTATCGAAAAACATGTATGTTCATTTACTTGATTAAATTGGATGGCGGAACTTTTTGCTGATGAGAACAATGACTTCCTTTTGGAGGCTGTTGCAACATACTGTGCCTATATGCTGATGGACTAACGGCAGTTAACCAGCTAAGAGCACATAACGAATTCAGATTTTTTTAACATTCTACTATTTTTTATCCATATTAGGCAAGATGCCCTCTTTTATGGTTGCTTTTTTTTCTCTACTCTTCTCTCAGTACTTCGAACTTATCACTTCCAATTATGGGGTTTGACAAAATTTGAAGTTGGTTCTGTCTCACTCGAACTTGAACTCTGCGTTCCCAAATTGTTTCCCTTTTTGTTCGTGCTCCCATCAGGGGAGGGTGTAGTGAAGACAGAGACCTGCCTGCACACATTGCTATGTTAGCATAAGCGCATTAGAAGTTTAAACGCCATTTTGCAACTTTGCCACTTCTGCACACAACACTATATGTATCTGTTGTTATAAGTTAACATACTTGATTTTCTTCACATGAGAATGGTCTGCTTTCCACATACCTAGACTCACAAGGCAGCCTCAGTCTGTACCGTTTGTGGTCCCAGTGTCTAGGTCAAATAACAATGTATGCTGTTGATTCAGAGCGATCGGCCCACGCTCTAGACATAACATGCACCCAGCTGCAAGAAGCTTAAATTCGAGTGCCTTTAATATTACACTGCATGCATGTTTGCAGGCACTTGGAGAAAATCTTTCCATCTACAAGAGAGCTTACTGATCCTGTGATGTGATACACCTAAGCTGATCTTTGAGGTATGGGGTTCCCCGTTGACACCTAGAGACCTTCTATTATTATAAAGCCTAGCTTTAAGCAAGGGGATGGTGGTACAAATGGCACTATATGACCTGTTTCCACTATCATTTTAATATCATTTCTCCCTTGTGTTTTATGGAATTATAACAATGCTGATTGTTTTATTTCTAATCACATGCCTGCTTATGTTAGCGAAAATACTGCATCTTAGAGCACGTAGTTAAAATAAACTTTTTAAACTTTTACGTGTCACTGATTACTCATGTTGTGGACTTGTATGAGAATATAAACGAAAGAGTTTTCTTGATTCCCACCATTCCTGAGAGTATTCCAAATCGCTTGTTTTGGGTTGTCTAATTATTGGTAGCTTCGCAGTAGGACGGAGAACGAATGAAACAATGATGCTACTTGGATAGGTGTTCTGGGTACTGAGGTGAGTTTCTGGTACACCACAAGTCACTGATGTCCTGGTTTCCTGTGCACAGTTCTGTGTCTACACAGAATCCCCGCAACAAGGGGTGATGCCCCGAACCGGTCCTAGGATGCTTGTTTATGGTCCTAGGAAGACCTGGCTTGGCACTTCGGGCTGGACTGTTCCCATAAGGAACAGGGCCAAGACAGATTTGCATATGGTTAGGTCCAAACTGGGATGGCGTGGTGAGCAAAAGAACGATGGATTAAACCCAGATCTATGTGACTGGGGGTGAATGTTTGCATTGTTCAGCATTCTGTCCATCATTTTTTCCTGTTGCATGGTGGTAAAAGGGCAGAATAGGAGGGTTTGGAGGTTGTTGCAGTTGTTGGGTGGCAGACTGACCAGACTACTGGCCACCTGACATGGTAGGTTAAGAAAGCATTCCAGCATCTGGGCGCATATCCAGGCCAAAGGCTTAACCCAGTCCAGTACATCAGTCCAAATTTTTTACATCTTCATAGAACTGGTATTCTAAAGGTTCCAGCGACCCCTTCCAGTCCTCCCCAGGGCTTAGTCCAAGAGAACACTACTCAGGATCTGATCTAGGAGGCAAGGTTCCTACTGGCGTCATAGTCAAGCGATGCCCATCCAGCTCCGGGTCGGAGTCCGGGATGACAATGGGGATGACGCCATCAAAGAGCTCCGGCGGCGGTGGGAGCATAGGCATCGGGACTGGCTCTGGGGAAGATTGAGGTAGTATGACCAGCGCTAGCCAGATCCAGAAATGAATCCTTGGGGGCCAACTGGAGCCAGAGCTGCCGAAGTAAAACCAGATGGGGCGCCCTGTGACCCGTGGGGCCTAAAGGTGAGTTGGAGGGGTCGGGCCACCCAAATATGAGGCGCATGGCCTCATAGAACTCCTTCAGTTGGGCGGGTGTCACTCTGGCTCCTGGAAAGTTGGGGAGGCACAGAGTTGGCCCAGGCGCAGGTTCCGAGGAGCAAGGCCTAGAATGCGAATGTGCCCTTGTCGCATAGCTGACAGACGAGGAAAAGTCTTTGTCTTGTGCCTCGACTTGCGTAAGTGTTTCGAGGACTTTGAATGGGGCGATGTAGACTTTGGCCTCTGCCACTAGTCCCAGTACCTTCCCTCGACCAGGACCACACCTTGTATGGAGTTGCATGCCAGGCCGCCATGAGCTTTAGAGACTGTTCCCTTAAAGCCTTCGGGTGTATGGCCTGTCAAATGGAGCACGACTTCGAGTTGTGGTTGTGCTCCAAACAGATGAGGTGCAGGTCCGTTATCGACATCGGGCAGTGACAGGCTCCGCAGGGCTTGAGACCCATCTTGCTCGATGACATCATTGACACTCCAGGAGGTAAAAACCTCAAAACCTGTTGATTAAATGTAAAAAAAGTCAGTCAAAAACTGACTGAGTGGCAGCTTTTCTCTCAGATTAGCGCTGGCTGGTGCAGAAAGAAAAGAACAGATGTCAGCATGCCTGGGTGGCACCTATATAGGTACCGCAACGTCACTTTGAAGACACAGAACCAATCGATGCCACCTACCGGCACTCAGGGGTACTGCTCACAAAAAAATCTTCCGAATCCAGTCTAACACCTGGGGAAATTCAAAGGTAAGGAATCTGCAGCTAGAGGTCTCTATCAGTGTGGACCCCCTTATTATAACCCATTTAAAGGTGGTGTCAGGCGTACCTAGAGAATAAATGCCAAACAGTTAATATGCTCCCTTATTGGTCATACTTTCTAAAACAATGAGTCCTCTAAGGGTCGGTGCTAACTCTAAAAATGTTTAATATCTATGGCCAACCGCTGGCATAGTTTGCTCAATATTTTGGCCTCTGCTGATGGCACACAGTTGGTCACTGCCATAGATAGGTTGGAGCCTACCCCCGTGAGACTTTCTATCAATGCATGGCAGCGTTTTCCTCCTGGCTTAGTGACAATACCTTGAAATTCAACTCAAATAAGACTGATGTACTTTGGATACAGCAGTCAAACATATCTCTCACCCTACAGGCTGATTTCTTGCCTATCTGATGGGATATATCTCCTTCCTCTGCAAAAGTAATGCAAAATCTGGGTTTTTACCTATATTCTCAATTGTCCCTGGGTAGACAGGTTATTCATCTTGATTCATCATGTTCCCATCTACTGAAGACAAAAAGAAGATCCAACCATTCCTATCCAGAGCAACACATTGCGGTGTCATACAGGCCGCCATCCTTAGTCACTTAGACTACTGCAACTCCTTGTTTCTAGCACTCCCAGTGGGACTTATTCAGAAATTGCAGTGGATTCAAAATGCTTCACCCAAATCGGCCATGGGTCTTCCAAGAAATGTTTCATCCACCACCACCACTGCGGAGCAATTGCATTGGCTTCAGTACATAATAGAGGTTTTTTTCAAATTCTCTGTCATGTGTTCATTTCAGCACATAGACAAGGACCGGTCCATCTGACAACAAAATTCAACTTCAATACCCTTTCTTGCCTCCCCCATTCCAAAGACTCATGTCTGCTCTGCAGTCGACATTTCAAACGTGCCCCTTTTAGAGGGAAAGCCTTCTCAATTGCAGCAGCGAAAATGTATTCCAGATTCTCTTAGCAAAACACAGGAGCAGCTATACTTTGGGAAAACTCTATAGACATGGGTAGACGGGTTCTACTTATCTTGCCGTGTCTCAGAATTAGTTTTCTCTTGGAGCCAGGGAAGGGGGTTTTAATAATTTGTTGTGCTTTACAAAAATAAAATAACATAACATATCAAGAAACTCCCGTTATAATGACACTCAATGTAAACGACTGCAAAGTAACAACTGAGTTAATCCATCTAAAAAAACATACAGAAACACGTGATTAAAGTTATTGCAAAAGCCTGGATAGGGAGGGCGTTGAGGTAGGGTAATATTGGAATTTGGGGACAGTTAGGTGTGCTGGGGGTTATATACAACATCAATAAAACACAGCACACTTTTTATTGTAGTTTGTTTAAGAGGGATATAAATGGATTGATTATTGTGGTCTTTTGGCCATAATATAAACTAATTTATATTATAGAAAACAGTGCATTGAGTGGGTGTTCTTACAGACAATTTACAAATACCATTTTTCTCTGTAATGTGTTACATTTTTGTTTTTGTTTGTTTTTTGCAATGATTCTTTATCGGCATATCAAAAGCAGTGCAGTGGCACCAAGAGCCCATCATAAAGTATACTGGACACGAAACCAATAAACCAGAAAACACAAAAAAGGAGAAAGGGAAAACAAAAAAAACAAAAACACAAAGTGCACATTGAGCAGCCGTATACAACACAGTATCACACACTCAGAAGCTGGAATACACTTTGCCAGAAAGGAGCATGAAATGTGCTGCACTGTCGTTTGCACAGGTACTGCAGCATAGGAACTGGTATTTAATGTAATGCTAAAGGATGCATCCATGAAGTTTACACACTCTTCCCCCATGCGATGCCTCACATTGCTGTTTTGCCAAGAACTAATAAAGTTTATAGTGTTGTGCATAGTACCGAGCAGGTGGGTGGATTGGTGTGCTTGTTAGCTGCACAACCGTTTCCTTCATTCTTGTTGGGAGCTTTCTTATTTATTTCCTATTATTTATTAGCAATTGCATTTATCGCAGAAAGGAACCAGCGGGTGGCAGAGTGCTTTACACAAGGTGAATATACTAGAACAGTTCACAGAACTCTAGTCTTAACATTAAATGTATTTATTAGGTGGATTATTTTTTGCAAACTTTTATCGAAATAAAAGACAGTCTGCATATACAGTGTTACAGTCATGAGGATAGAGACACAGCCAATCGATACATAGTTTCCACAGAGATATTGGGTAGATTTTTAACGCTCCAAATGTGGTGCTGCGTCTATACTACTGTTTGCGTGACATTTGTATTTTTCACAATCCCTATGACTTCAGTGATGAAAAATTGGAGGCAAAATCCCCATTGTGAACATTGTTACAGCTTCTCTGCCCTTGCATTAACTGAAAGTAATTTCAGTGAAATAAGAATTAGAGTGATGTGATTAAACTTTCCTGAGCATGAGGCCGACCTGGCAGGTGCATAAAATGATTTTAGGAGGCTGGCTTAGTATATGGTGCAAAGTTGATTAAGTGAAGTATCTTGCCCTAATGCAGGCAACCCTTATTGTGATTTTAGTGGTCTTTAATAACCATAGAACGCTCTCAAAGTGGTAGCTGTGGAGAGCAGCGTTCAGGTTTACCTTGAAGGAGTGTTAAGCAGCTTGTTTTACCAGATCTAATCATGTAGTGTAGTTAAACAAAAAAAAACTGAGTGTATATATAAAAATATGTCTATTTATTACACAACACTCACTACCACATTGGTATATCTCCTACCCGGAGATATGAACACAAATACACAATTATACTTCAATTGTAAACAGGTAAGTAAATACAAAATACACTGGTCTCCAAGGGGTGACCAAACCATACACTAAAAAAGTGGAATGCGAACTGCGTCCGAAGCCGGGACTTAGATCAGGAGACTCAGAGGAGCTAGGGACAAAAGGAACCACCCAAGGTAAGTACCCAGGAAACCCATGGAGGCTGTGTGCAGAGTAGAAACACAGCTGTGTGTCCAAAAGAAGTCAACGGGAAAGTCGGGGTTGCAGTTTTTTAGCAGAAGGACTCTTCCCAGTGGACCCCGAAGAAACCCTGTGGAAGATAGAAGGTTGGAGAGTTACCCCACCTGTGGATACCCCAGGAACCAGGATACCTCCTACAACAGGGAAGCTGGGTGCATAGATGCAATTTTGTTGTTTTTTTACATATTTTTATTAAGTTTGCGGTTTTGGTTAGACAAGCATTACATTACTACTGTACCTTCAAATCATAAAGTAAACAGCACCTTTTTCTGATATTGGCAAAGGTAGCATGCACAATTATAGAACTAAAATGACTGCATCTAGAAGACATCTGTTCACATAAGTAGTTCCTGAAAAAAGAATAAACCAAGGAAGGAAAAAAATTCCAAATCGGATAGGCGTCATACATGTACAATTAATATGCTGGTTATAATCCTAACCGTATCATCTGTTATCTAATCATTAAGCGAAGATCTGTGTAGAAGGTAAAGAAAGAACAATGAAGAATTGAGCTACTAAAAACAACTACATATCTGTTCCAAACTTCCATCGGGGGCTGGTCAGGGCAAGGGCACCGGTACCGGGCGGGGGGAGGGTGCAGGGGACCACTGGGAGAGGCGGGGGAGAGAGAGGGGGGGAGGCAGGCCACGACTTCGGTATTACATCAATCATCGATGACATCTGCATTTTGTGTTTTGAAATGCTCTAGCAGTTGTGCCCATTCCAATGATATAGGTTTCTTCCTCAAACCTCTGTATTCTTCGCGGTGTAAGCCTCTCTCTCAGCAGTGACCCACTTTATAACTTCCTCCCGCCATGCCCCCACGCGTGGTGCCCTGTGTGATTTCCATCGCTGTGTAATAATTCTCTTAGCCAGCATTAAGATGAGGCTTGTGAAGCGGCACAGCACTTTTGCCTTCTTGGGAAGGTGAAAGAGACTTAGGAAACAGGCCTCAGGGGTATTCCAAGAGCATCGCTCAGAGAGATTTGCGAGGCCCTGTATAACCTCTGTCCAAAATTCCACAAGGGAGGGGCAAGTCCAAAACATATGCATAAAAACAGCCTCCAGGCTACGACATCTAGGACATTCTAATGCAGAATTGGGGTACATATGTTGAATCACCCGAGGCGTGAGGTAGGCCCTGTGCAGTACAAACAGCTGTATTGTTTTAAGCCGGGCATTTCTGGAGACACTCCTGGGATATTCAAGGATGTGTACCCATTCTCTATTGATAAATTCCCTAGCCACCTCTGTCTCCCATCTTTTTTTTATAACTCTTTTTATTAATCATTAAGGGGGTTTGTCATTATTATTTACGAACAGCAGTTATTACACAACAACAAAAATCTGACCACAGTACATTACATGGTGTTATTCAATGAGACAGAGCAAATTGCAATATTTACGGTGACATTAGTTCGTCATCAGGTGGGAGAACAGTCAGGACACAAATATTGCGTCGATAAATGTTCCATTTGATCCATATTGCAAAACATTTTTGGGGGCAGCCATGGGCAATGTTTACACTTTTGTCCCTCATCGTACACTAATCAATGTCCCTCCTCCAGGCCTCAAGTTTTGGCGACCCTTCGGCCCCCCATTGCTGTGCAATATTATTTTTGCCACCATAATTTGTCCTTACTGTTTAGATCTGTGGGCTCCCACACATTTAGGAGGCATCATTTTTGCTTTGGGCATGATAGCTGTCCCTAACACCTCACCCATACAGTCATGTCTCTTCTTCTAATATTTCTGTACTATCCCACATTCCAATAATGTGTGCATGAAGGTTCCTTCTTGACCACACAGTCTCCTGCACCTTCTGCCTGTCCCTTTCCCATGTGTACTAGTCTGGGCCCTGAAATGTAAACCCTATGTAGTAGTTTGAGTTGGACCAAGCGTAGTCTTGACGAAATCGCTACTTCCCGTGGGGAGGCCAACGTCTCTTGCCACTTCTCTTCGCCTATCTCCAGCCCATCCCCCTCGCAACGCTCTCGTAATGGTCCGAGGGGTCAAACATGTTATTGATTAACTTTTTATAGGTCAACGGTATAGCTTTTTCTGGAAAATATCCGAGAAGGACTCTGTCCTCTATTGCTGAGGCCTCTGGGGGGGAGGCCTCCTCTAACAGTTTCAACTTGATGGCATGTCGGACTTGTAAATATCCAAAATACTCAGTGTTGGCTACATCATGCTTAAGTTGTAACGATGTGAATGTCATTACTTCACCTTTTTCCCATAGGTCCTCGATCCTCGAGATCCCGATGAGGTCCCATTTATCAAACCCCTTGATGTACCCAGCTGTTCCGAGTCCCATAAATGGGTGGCTAGCGTGAGTTTCCGGTCCCACCCTAGGCTACGAATCACCGCATGCCAGACTTGTACAAAGTGCTTAGTTGGTCCTGTGAATGGGTACCTGTGGGGTCCAGAGTACAGTGCCCTGTTGTAGTTATCGCCAGGGAGTAACCATTTATCCATTCTATACCCAGGGTCATCCCCAGTGCGGTATGTTCAATGATTTATGGCAACCAGATGTGCAGCCCAATAGTATTTCTTGATGTCCGGGAGCCCAATCCCTCCATCATACCAATTGAGTGTGAGTTTATGTAGTGTAATTTGTGGTCTGCAGTCCCACAGTAGTTCTCTCTGAAGGCCTTCTATCTCCTTGAAGTATCTTGCCGGAACCCGGTCTGGGGAGTTTTGCAGGGCATACAGGAAGCACAGCAATGCCATCATTTTAAAAAGTGCTGCTCTTCCCAACAGTGAGAGTGGCAGCGCCCTCCAGCTAGCGACATCTCGCTTCAGTCTCTGCAATGGGGGAAGGAGGTTGCGCTCATAACAGAGTTTAGGGTCGGAAGCACAAGTTACTTACCTTCGGTAACGATATACCTGTAAGAAACAGTTGTTAATGTTAGATTCCTTACCTTAGAATATCCCCAGGTGTCAGACTGGATCCGGAAAGATTTTTCGTCAGCAGTACCTTTGCGCTTCGGGAAGGCGTCGTCTGCGGCTCCCCGTCCGTCGTCGGCATCGTGATTGCTGGGATGACGTCGTTGGAGTACATAGACGTGCCCTCGCGTGCTGACATCAGTTCTGTACATAGCTTTCTGCGCCAAAGGCCCTGAAAGGGATGACATTAACCCTAGATATTGGTTCGCAGAACGGGGAGGATGGGTGGGACGGTAAGGAATCTAACACTAACTACTGTTTCTTACAGATATATCGTTACCGAAGGTAAGTCACTTGTGCATCTGAAAGAAACAGGTTAGTGTTAGATTCCTTACCTTAGAATAGATACCCCAGCAATACCAACCCCGGTGGTGCAGTCCCACCGTAGTTCTCTCTGCAGGCCTTCTATCTCCTTGAAGTATCTTGCCGGAACCCGGTCTGGGGAGTTTTGCAGGGCATACAGGAAGCACGGCAATGCCATCATTTTAAAAAGTGCTGCTCTTCCCAACAGTGAGAGTGGCAGTGCCCTCCAGCTAGCGACATCTCGCTTCAGTCTCTGCAATGGGGGAAGGAGGTTGCGCTCATATCAGAGTTTAGGGTCGGAAGCACAAGTTACTTACCTTCGGTAACGATATACCTGTAAGAAACAGTTGTTAATGTTAGATTCCTTACCTTAGAATATCCCCAGGTGTCAGACTGGATCCGGAAAGATTTTTCGTCAGCAGTACCTTTGCGCTTCGGAAAGGCGTCGTCTGCGGCTCCCCGTCCGTCGTCGGCATCGTGATTGCTGGGATGACGTCGTTGGAGTACATAGACGCGCCCTCGCGTGCTGACATCAGTTCTGTACATAGCTTTCCGCGCCAAAGGCCCTGAAAGGGATGACATTAACCCTAGATATTGGTTCGCAGAATAGGGAGGATGGGTGGGACGGTAAGGAATCTAACACTAACTACTGTTTCTTACAGATATATCGTTACCGAAGTCACTTGTGCATCTGAAAGAAACAGGTTAGTGTTAGATTCCTTACCTTAGAATAGATACCCCAGCAATACCAACCCCGGTGGTGGGTCTGCGAACCAAGATCACACCAGAAAGTCCTGGAGAACGGAACGGCCGAAAAAGCCATCTCTCCAGACTTGGCTGTCCAGGCAGTAGTGCCTAGCAAACGTGTGCAGCGAGGCCCACGTAGCTGCCTGACAGATATCCTGCAAGGGGACTCCCCAGGGCAGTAGTAGCTGCCGTGGCCAGAGTGGAATGGGCGTGCAGCCCTACAGGAGGCTCCTTTTTCGCCAAGGAATAACAGACCTTGATGCACAAAACGACCCACCGAGAGATGGTCCGCTTGTTCACCGGCCGTCTCTTCTTAGCGCCCACGTATCCAACAAAGAGCTGGTCGTCCACCCAGAACTGGCGTGTGCGGTCTAGATAAAAGGAGAGCGCACATTTTGGGTCCAGACGGTGGAGCCTCTCTTTCTCTTGCGAGGGATGCAGAGGCGGAAAGAAGGTGGGCAAGGTGATGGACTGTCCGATGTGAAAGGCTGAAACCACCTTGGGCAGGAAAAAAGAACCAGTACTCAGAACAACTTTGTCCAGATGGACAGAGATGAAGGAAGGCTTAGAAGACTGAGCTTGGGGCTCACTCACTCTCCTGGCAGAGGTGATGGCAACCAGGAATGCAGTTTTAAGAGTCAGAAGACGAAGAGGACAGTTATGAAGTGGCTCAAACGGAGCGCACATCAGATAAGTCAGTACAAGGTTCAAGTTCCACTTAGGCATCACGAAGAGAACAGGAGGCAACGTGTGTGATGCCCTTCAAGAATCTATTTACAACCGGGGACTTGAACAGAGAAGGCTGACCAGGAAGCCTTAAGAAGGCTGAAATGGCTGAGAGATAGCCTTTGATAGTGTCCAGAGCAGAGCCCTGCTGGGCAAGAGAAAGAAGGAAGAGGAGAACCTCTAAAAGGGGGGCAGAAAGTGGATCCACAGCCTTAGCTGTGCACCATGCCACAAATTTGTTCCACCTGCAGGCGTATACCAATTTTGTGGAGGGACGCCTGGCTGCCAGAATCACATCACAGGCTTCAGGAGGCAAGTCAAATGGCCTCAACTGTGGCCACTCAATCTCCACGCATGTAGGTGAAGACTGGACAGGTTCGGGTGGAGGACCATCCCCTGTTGCTGTGACAGAAGGTCCTCCTGAAGAGGCAGATGAATTGGGGGATCGACTGACATGCTGAGTAGCTCGGGATACCAGTATCTTCGTGCCCAATCCAGAGCCACAAGGATGACTTGGGCCCAGTCGTGCCGGATCTTCTTCAGCACTCTGGGCAGAAGTGGTATAGGCGGAAAGGCGTACAACAGACCGCAGCTCCACTCGCAATGAAAAGTGTGGCCGAGCTAGTGCCGCCTTGGAAATTACAACACGCAGAACTGATGACATTGCGCGTTCTCTTCGGTGACGAATAGATCTAACCTAGGCTCTCCCCACTGCCGAAAGAGACCTTGAGCCACGTCCGAGTTCAGACGCCATTTGTGATCCATCATGCACCGGCAGACGAGTTCGTCCTCCCTGGCGTTCAGAGAACCTGCCAGGTTTTGAACCACCATCGTGACGCCCTGGTGTTCCAGCCATGTCCAGAGGCGCAGAGCCTCCTGGCAAAGGGTCCATGACCCCGCACCACCCTCTTTGTTGCAGTACCACATGGCGGTGGTGTTGTCCGTGAACATCTGCACTACACTTCCCCAGACAGAGGGAAGGAATGCCTACAGTGCAAGCTGGATCGCCCGCAGCTCCAGAAGGTTGATATGCACCCGGGACTCAGCTGGAGACCAAAGGCCTCTGATCTCCGCCTCTCCCATTTGGCCCACCCATCCCAGGAGGGATGCATCCGTCACCACTACGTGCTCCGGTTGGGGAAGGGAGAGGGATCTGCCGCTGACCCAATCGCGGTCCATGAGCCACCACTGCAATGGTCTCGCAGTGCCCTCCAAGATCAGGACGTGGTTGGATACGTTGCCCTGTTGTTGTGCCCACTGAAACTTCAGGTCCCACTGCAGAGCCCGCATCCGCCACCTGATGTGATACACCAGTAGAATGCAGGAGGCCATTAGCCCCAGGAGCCGCAGCGTCAACCTGACCAAAACTCGGGATAAAGGCTGAAAGATCGGAATCAGAGCCTAAATATCCTGAACCCGCTGCTCGGGAGGATAAACTCGAAACTGCGCAGAGTCCAGAACCGCTCCGATGAAGAGGAGCTTCTGAGAGGGAATCAGGTCTGACTTTGGCACGTTGAAGGAGAACCCCAGAAAATGCAGGAGGTCGGCCGTAGTCTGGAGGTGGGAGACGACTGTCTGAGGCGAGCCTGCCTTCAACAACCAGTCATCAAGCTAGGGGAAGACTGGAACCCCTGATCTGCGCAGATGAGCTGCGACCACTGCCATCACTTTCGTGAACACCCGAGGGGCACTGGTGAGGCGAAGGGGAGCACGGTAAACGGAAAGTGCCCATGGCCTACCGTGAACCGCAGGTAGCGCCGGTGGGCCGGCAGGACAGGGATGTGGAAATATGCGTCCTGCAAGTCCAATGCTACCATCCAGTCTCCAGGGTTTAGGGCAGCCAGGACCTGAGCAAAAGTCAGCATCTTGAACCTCTCCTTCCGGAGGAAGCCGTTGAAGCTCCGGAGGTCCAAGATAGGGCGTAGGCCTCCTTTGCCCTTCTTGGGTACCAGAAAGTAGTGGGAGTAGCAACCATGTCCTACTTCTGGCCCAGGAAAGCGCTCGATGGCCCCCTTGGCCAAGAGGGACATAACTTCCTCCTGCAGAAGTTGCAAGTGATCCCCCAACATGCGGTGGCACTGCGGTGGCATGGCTGGAGGGGTCGCCTCGAAGGGGAGGGAGTAGCCCCTTCAGACGATTTGCAGAACCCACCTGTCCGAAGTGATAGTACGCCAGTGGAGGAGGTGATGGCGCACCCTGCCTCCCACTGCCGTCGAATGGGCCTGAAAGCTCGGACAAGGAAGGCTTTGAGGCAGATGCTGCGGGAGTGGATGTGGATTGACCAGGTCTCTGTCCCCCTGCACCACCACGGTGGTTCCCACGTCCACGACCGCGCTGAGGTTGGCTCTGCGGCCTGTGGCTGGACGAATGTGTGGGGGAGCCCATTTCCTTGGCCACGAAAGTGGCGAAAAGCAGAAGTCTGCTGGCGCTGGCCCGATAGGCCCAATTACTTGGCCGTAGCCCTGGAGTCCTTGAAATGCTCAAGCGCACTATCTGCTTTGTCGCCAAAAAGGCGACGGCCATAGAGGGGCATGTCCATGAGCGTGGACTGGACATCCCCTGAAAAATTGGCGGACCTCAGCCAGGCATGGCGACGGATCACCACCGTCATGGAAATCGCTCTCCCCAGCGAGTCCGTGGTATCTAGTCCACATCTGATTGAACAACGTGCTGCACCCCGCCCCTCAGCAAGTGCTTGGGCGAGCCGTGCCTGGGCCTCCTCCGAACACTGGGGCCACACGGCCGCAACCGTGTCCCACAAGGAGTGGGTGTAACGGCCCAAAAGGCAAGCGGTGTTGATAGACCGCAACCCCAAACTCAGTGAGGAGAACAGTTTCTTTCCAACTTGTCAAACCTTTTGGATTCCCGATCTGGAGGAGCAGTCGGGAACGCGGTCTGGGACATAGTGGACTGGATCACCAGGCTCTCAGGGGTAGGGTGAACGGACAGAAAGCTGGGCGTGGCCCGGAGCCGGGCGGTTGCGTCGGGCCACGTTCCGATCCACAGGGGGCACTGTGGAGGGCTTGGACCAAGTGCCCATCAGAACGTCAGTGAGGGCTTCATTGAATGGCAGCATAGGCTCTGAAGAGCTTACTGGCGGGTGAAACACCTCAGTGAGGAGATTAGTCCTCACGACTGGAGCAGGGAACTCCAGAGTCAAGGCCTTGGCTGCTCTGCGCAACACCACACCATAGGTAGCACCCTCCTCCGTAGCCACGAAGGGAGGAGAGATGAAACCAGTGTCAGGCGATGTATCCAGACCACTGGCCACCCCCAGCTCATCTGCCCAGTCCTGACTAAACTGGCACTGTTGTGCCAGAGGGTCCTCAGACCCCTCCCAGTCCTCCCCCTCATCCCATTCCTGATAAACAGGCAGAAATAACGGAGCCGGGTCAAAGATGAAATGCTCATCCACCGACACCGGAGACGGCACCGAGTGGCGCCGCTCCGACACCGGACCGGGGCTGAAACTGGGGACAGTGTCGCCCGAAGACAGCGCCGGGAGCGACACCATCTGGGTCAGCACCAGCGGAGGAGTCGTGAGTTCAACTGGCATTGACCAGGATCCAGGCCTGGATCCCCCGGGGCCCTGCGGCGTCATGATCGAAGTCGATGACGGTGCCAGGGCTGAAGTGCCCGACGGCACCGGGGCTGAAGCTGCCGGCCCGCCAGGGCCCCTAGTCGGGTCTGCGGGGCCCGAAGGCACGCCAACAGGCCTTGACGGAGGGAAATGAATCCTCATGACCATGAGGAAATCACGTATCTCCTCCGGCTTTGCAAGCAGCCCAGGAACCGGAGGGTATGGGGCCGGATGTGATGCCTGCGGCTCCCGCAGAGCCACGCGGGTGGTGTCACCCAAACCCTCAGCCACGTTGTGTGACCGGCGAGGGGAGTCGGAAGAGCGATGTCGCCACTTCTAATTCTTTTTAGAGTGCCTCGACTTACCGGAGTGCGAGGACATGGAGCCCGACGAACGGTGTGGGCTCCGGCTCTGCGACCGGTCCCTCGACTTCCTCCTCGACCAGGACCGTGAGGGGCGCGAAGCCGACTGCCGGATCTCGAGGAGCTTATGGGACCGCTCCCGCCTAGCTTTTGAGGTCAAGGCCCGGCAGTCGAGCACGACTTGTCTTCGTGATCAGCCCCGAGGCAGTAGAGACACCGGCGGTGGGGGTCGGTCACCGACATCAGGCGGTGACAGGGGTCGCACGGCTTGAATCCAGGCATCCCTACCTCCACCAGGAGTCGATATCAACTCGAAAAGAATAGCCAAAATAGCCAAAAAGTTAGTAAAAAAATGACTAGGGCACTAGCCCTTCCCGGATCTGCGCTTGCTGGCTGCGCGCGAGGGCAACGTCTAAGTACTCCGACGACGTCATCCGGGCGATCACGACGCCGACGATGGACGCGGAGCCGCAGACGATGCCTACCGACACGCAAGGGTACTGCTGACGAAAAATCTTTCCGGATCCAGTCTGACGCCTGGGGATATTCTAAGGTAAGGAATCTAACACTAACCTGTTTCTTTAAGATGTAATAAATACTCCCAGGTATTTAAAGCCCGCTTTTGTTGTTTGGATGGGACAGCCTCTGGGTAGGGAGGGAGGGGCCCAGTGAAGAACATACAGCAGAGACTTGCTCCAATTAATGATGTATCCTGAGTTTTTCTCAAAATTAGTGAAAATATTTAGCTCTATATGAAGTGACCTTTTAGGAGAGGCAAAGTACACTAAAATATCGTTGGCATATAGTGAGATGCGGTCTTCCCACCCCTCCGTCCACGCAAGTCCCCTAATAACTGGATCCTTTTGAATCCATGCCGCCAATGGCTCAGTTGAGAGAGCGAAGAGCAAGGGTGAAAGCGGACAACCCTGCCGGGTTCCCCGCCCCAGAGCGAATACTTATGATTTCTTATTATTAAATACCACCTGCGCCAGAGGGGCGGAGTAGAGAAGCTTCACCCACCCGACAAAACCGGGGCCGAAGCCCAACTTAGCCAGAACTGCAAAGAGGTATGGCCATTTGATGGTGTCAAATGCCATTGTTGCGTCCAACGAAACTACCACAGCATCTTCCTGAATTGTGTCCAATCGTCCCATCACACCATGTAACCTTCGCAAGTCTAGTGCAGTGTTCCGATGTGGCATGAAGTCAGAATGATCGGGGTGCACCAGATTACTTATAACCTGGGCTAGACGGGTTGCTAGAAGCTTTGCCATTATTTTGGGTTCTGCATTCAATAGCGCGATGGGCTGATAAGACGAACATTCACCCCTCGGTTTTCCTTCCTTATGTATGGTGACCAATGTCGCTATCCTTTCATCATGAAGAAGTTGACCCAGCTCTCTACTCTCTTCAAACATGGCCCGTAGTCTTGGGGGAATTTTATCTGGCTTTAACTTGTGCAGCTCAATTGGCAAACCATTAGGGCCTAAAGCCTTGCCGGGCTGGAGATTCCTTTTCCTTATCGCTTGTGCTATTTTGTTGCTTGTAATGGCACTATCAAGTGAACACCGTTCCTCGTCTGACAGTCTGGAGAGATCAACATCTGAAAGCAGAGCTCTAGAATCTTCCTCTGGCAGGCCGGAGCTTCCTTGATATACTACCTTATAGTGGTCTGAAAATTCATTGACTATTGCCTGGGATCTGTTATTTTCTCCCCCGATTCTCGTATCAATTCTGGCACTAGCCTACTTGCTCTCTCCTTCCTGTCTAACCAGGCGATCAGTTTCCCGGCCTTGTCTCCTTGATCGTATATTCTGCCATACCTGTCCCTACCCAGAGTTTTGGCAATGTCCATAGTGATGGCTTTATACTCCTCACTCTTTAATTTCAGAATGTGGTGTTTCTCCTGCTGGTCTACCTCTCCAGTGTCTTCCTCGAGATGAAGGAGTTCACTTTCTAGCTGTACCAGGTCTTTGAACGTTTCTTTACGCACTCCGGCAATTAACAATAGTTCCTGTCCCCTTATCACTGTTTTAAATGCTTCCCAAAGAGTTAGGGATGAATCAACCGACCCCTCATTTTCCTGGAAGTAGTTATCTAGGGACCTCACAAGTGATTTTTTAATTTTGTGGTTGAGCAAATACCACTGGTTAATGGGTGCTATGCTTCCCACCCTTTTTTCACCTAGGACTAGCTGTTTCCTTACCGGGGAGTGATCTGATATCCCTCTGGCCACGTGTCTTATTTCAAGTATATTTGTTATTTGGGATGCGGGCACCTGTAGGTAGTCTATTCTGAAGAGGCTGTTGTGTGTCCCCAAATGTAATGTGTATTGTTTACTCTCCGAGTGATAAGCCCTCCAAACATCAATGATGCCTAATGCATCTAAAAAGTTCGGAAGCTAACTACTAGCAGCACTCATTTTCCCGGGGTGGATTGCGATCAAGGTGGCCCAATACCACCGAGTTAAAGTCCCCTCCCACAATCGTGCGCCATCTGGGAATGAAAGTAATATAGTACCTAGATCCTTGAAGGTGCGGCCCTGGAGGCCCGGTGGGACATAGGCAGCCATTACTGTGAGCATTTACCCTTCCCACTGTCCCCAGACGGCTAAGTAACGACCCAGCTCATCAGTCCAAGTACGTTGTATGGACAGTGGGAAGGAGTGTTTGAACAAGATACCAACCCCCTTGACCTCATTGTGAAGCCAGAGTGTGCCACAAGTTTATAGCCCCATCTGTTCATTGCTTTGCAAGTGGTACCTACTAGGTGGGACTCTTGGAGTAACACTATGTCTGGGGAATGTTGCTTAATGTATTGTAGTACTATACTATGTTTTACTTTATCTCCCAGCCCATCGACATTCCAACTGAGGAGTTTAAAGCTTTTGTCCCGTGCGTACTCATTGTGGAATGTGTGGTCTGTATCTAATTCTTGTTGTATACTGCTCTGTAGTGACAATTGTACTCTGACGTGTCGAAACCCCCTAATTCCCCCAACAACCACCCTCCAATATCTCTGATCTATGTTCAGGTGTATAATGACCCCCCACCCCTCTCTAATCTATTCGCCCTCTCCACTCCCCTATTTTCGTGCAACGCATTTTGTCTCAAAACCCCCCAAAATTTCAATATACCCAATACCCTGAAACAAGAACAATACAATTGCAAAAAAGAAGGAAAAAAACCCTTAATACTGTCACCCCCTTCCCTGCTACCCTGTTACATAGGTTTAAAACGACCCACATCCCCAATTAGCAGAGCGCCTGTCACCCAAACAGTTGAAAAAATTGCAGGGGCTGCCGGGCGTCGCTTTCTAAAGGCCCCAGAGGCCCAACCAAAGCCCATTTAAGAAGAGTAGCGCTGCAGTGGTCTCGCAAGTCTACAGTTTCAGCCATCATAATGGGTGTAATCCCCTACTTACGAACTTAGACTGTTCACAAAAGTGGAAATAGCAATTATTCCAAGACACCAGTTAACCGTGGCTGCATGATCATTTACTGCAGTTCTCCATGGTAGCTGGACTCATGGATCTTCAGGAACACTGAGTGCGCTCATCCAGACCCTCTTGCCCATTCGACGAGCCTGGTGAGCTCTCCCAGGTTTCTCGCCATTCTGCAGCCACACGGCGGTTGCCCGTGTGGGGGCACCCCTCATCCAGCCAGTTCTGCACTACCGACGGATCTGTGAAAAACCAGGACTTCCCATCTGCAATGATTTTGAGTTTTGCATGGAATAAAATCATGTATTTAATGCCCCTTTCCCTTAGGGCTCGCTTTACTCCATCAAAGGAGTGTCGCTCCTGTTGGACCTTGAGTGCAAAGTCTGGGAAAAATCTCACAGTAGCATTCTCTTATTTGAGGTCTCTGTGCAGTCGGGCCGCTTGCAAGATTGCATCTCGATCTCTCTAATCCTGGCGGTGATCGTCCTGAGGGGGGCCCCAGGTTTCGGGGGGGACCAGGGCTTTGTGCGCCCTCTCCACAGTAAAAGAGGTTGAGAGACGTTTAGGCTTAAGATGTTTTAGGATTAAGTCCTCAAGAAAGAGGTCCATACTGGGGCCTTCCACCCCTTCCAGTACTCCCACCACTCGGATGTTTTTCCGGCGAGCACGCCCCTCCTGATCTTCCAGCTTCAGGGCCACCTGCCGGTGATGATGCACCAGTTGTTGAACTTTTCCCTCCAGTTTACGTGTAGTGCGTTGTAGCTCTGTGATGTTTGTTTCTGCAGTAGTAACACGCTCCGACGTCTTATTCATATCTGCTCTCAGGAGATTCATTTCAATCGAAACTTTGTTGATTTTCGTTTCCAGTGTTGCTCCCAGGACCTAGATGGCCCCCATAATTGAGCTGAGAGACAGCCCGAGGTTTTGACCTCATCCTCTGGAGCTCCCTCGTCTGTTAGTGACTGTTTCTGGACCGTGTATTTGTTCAGCTTATTGGATTGAACTGCTGGTGCCCCCTTCGGCTTCATTATGCGAGAGTCTAAAGCTTGTTTGAGTCCATACACTATATTCTCACTTCACCACCTCCGGACTCCCTCGGACACAAACACGGGCAACTATCAGGACACACACAAGGGGGGGGGGGGGTTCACCTTCGCTGAACTCTTGCATTCTCGTACTAAGGCAGCTCCGCCGGTATTCGCTTTGAGTAGCTTTTACTGGGTGTGTGGCTGTCCACTATGGACCGTGGGTGTGACAGTATCTCCTTTACCACATATGTAGTGTCGATTCTGTGCCCTATAAAGACCGTCAGCCGAGTCTTAAATTCACTCCACCATAGGCCTTATCTGCACCACCAAGAGTGTCAATGTACCCTATTTTAGCACAGTGATGCGCGATCCCACTTACGAGTTAGGTCTCTGTGAAATTCCAAACCCCCAGAAAGATCAAGAAGAGTGCAAACACAAGTGTTCCGGAGATAGCAGCCACTCAAGTGGACCACAACCAATATAATCTCAGCATCACTGTTGATGAAGCGTATCCACCCTTTTGCTCAGTGGCGCAGTTGATCAATTTGTAACTTCCCAGGTGGAGGATTCCTGGTCAATGTGTCCTCTTTAGGAGACCATATCACATCCACTGGCACACGATAAAGCGCCGCTGGTCGAGGTCGCTCCCCCAACCAAGCGTCCACTCCCACTCTAGCCTGGGGCCTTGGTAATGTCCCCGCGATGGCCCCGGAGGACGCTGCTCCACCCCTGGATAGTCTGTCTCTGGAGCTCCAGGAGTCCTCGGTGCTCGCGTTGACATGAGTCGAGGGGGTCTTCTGCCCCACACCTTAAGGATCGCTGCTATCAGGTCACCACGTACCTTATTGGTGTCTCTTCCGCTCAGTCCAGGACTTCGACTGCCCTTTAGTGCCGGTCCATACCACCATGTCACCCGGGCGGATACAGCCCTACCCTGTAGGCACATCTCTCAGCCCAGTTGCGGTACTCAGAAGGGGAGAGCCCCTGCAGTATTCACTCCCACCGCGCTTCTTCGGAGAAATATCACCAACCTCATCCGGAGCATTAATACCTCCGGGCACACTCGATAGGCCGCCGCCTCGCCGGGATGCGTCACAGCTCAGTAGCCCCTCGATGCCTCATGGCTTCTAATTTCATTTCTGGTGGGTGCGTCCGAGTTACTTGGGCACTGTTAGGATTAGCTTGACTGTTGACAGAGTCCGCGACGCGGCCTCGCTGCCGCTGGCATCAGGATTAGTCAGTTAGGCGTTACTCTGGCTCTGCTCCACACCTCCGGCAGCTACACTGGGCGTTGGCTATTTCAGCTTGGAAGTCGGCTAACTCTGCCGATTTTGGGCGTGGCGCCTTAATTTCAGTCCGGTCTGGGAAAGATATGGCTGTTGTAGTTCGGACTGGACTGTTCCCATGGGGCAACAGGGTCAGAGCTGATTTGCATAAAGCCATTATCTGACCCAGGGTGGTGTGGAGTGCAAAAAAACGATGGATTTGGGCCCAGATCTTTTGACTGGGGGAGTGTGTGACATTGATCCACATTCAGTCCATCACTTGTTGTTTTTTGCAATTGCCGCCCTAAGTGCGCTGGGGATGCCCAGACGTGGGTCCCAGGCACTCCACACCACTTGGAGTCAAGCTAGCCGGGCTGAAGAGAGGTGTTACCTCGAAACCGGTCCGGTCCTCGGATGCTTGATTCCGGTCTGGGAAAGATATGGCTGTTGTAGTTCGGACTGGACTGTTCCCATGGGGCAACAGGGTCAGAGCTGATTTGCATAAAGCCATTATCTGACCCAGGGTGGTGTGGAGTGCAAAAAAACGATGGATTTGGGCCCAGATCTTTTGACTGGGGGAGTGTGTGACATTGATCCACATTTAGTCCATCACTTGTTGTTTTTTTAATTTCAGTCGCTAGCACTACGTTAACCAGCAACACCGCAACGTGGGGATAAATGTCGGATATATTAGGCTCTAGGTCTCGGCAGAGCTCTTTCCCTATGCTGCCATCTTGACTACATCAGACCACGCCCCTCTGTCTCCCATCTTTGACGAAGACACAAGAAGGAGATTTCCAGATGAGACCGTAAGCCTGGCAGGCAGGTCGCTCCCCACGCCGCGCAGCTCCACCTGACTGCGCCCGCTCCCTACTGCCTCTGCTGAAGCGTGTTCGAGCCCCCTGAGCAGCTGTTCTACCGATCCCCACCTGGTACTGCCTGCTTGGTTTTCTTTTAGTGTACTCATTGCGCTTTTGTGCTTACTGCTTCTGCTTCACTGTATTTTCTTGTCTGCCCCGCTGTACTGTCCCGGTGTTCTTCTGCCCATTTTTTTCCCACTTCGCCGTCGTCCCACAGCTGCCTCCCCCGCGGCCCCGCCCCATTTTTCCTTCTGTGTCCCTCGGCTTCCCGCCGCTGCGTTCCCTGCGGCCCCCCTGCTTCCATTTGCCGTCCGCCACCCGCCTCCCAGCTGCCTCTCCCTCCCACCTCCGCTACTTATGGCGGCCGCGTGGAGGCGCACCAGGGGCAAGCCCGTCTGCGCCCGTGTCTGGACCCCGTAAATATCACAACACCAGACTCCGCTACGATGCCAGCACACTCCACACACTCAACGTCGACCCAGATCACCACTGCTTCCTTACCGCCCCAAAACGCACCCACGGACCTTTCTCCTGCCGCACCTGCAGCTTCACCTGCAACAGAGCCACCAAACCTCCAAAGACCGGTCCCAACCACCTTCGCTGCATACTCAACACCCGCTCCGCACGCAAACACGCCATCGAGCTCTGGGACCTGCTCGACACCTCCGCCCCGGACGTCGCCTTCCTGACCGAGACCCGGTGGAACAACTCCTCGGCACCCGACATCGCCAAAGCCATCGCGGACGGCTACAAGATCACCCGCAGGGATCGCACCAATGGAATCGGAGGAGGAATAGCCATAGTCCACAAATCCACCCTCCAGGTCTCCACTCACGCAGATGACGCCCTCAACACCGCCGAACACCTGCACTTCCAGATACACACTGACCCCAACACCACCCTCAGAGGAACACTCATCTACACACCCCCCCCTCCCGGCACAGTTCTGCGACCACATCGCCGACCTCGCCAGCACACACGCACTCGCCTCCACAGACTACATCCTCCTTGGGGACCCGAACTTCCACCTCCAGAACAACAACGACGCAAACTCCACCACCCTTATCGACAACCTCGCCAACCTCGGCCTCAGACAACTCGTCACCTCACCCACTCACGCCACAGGCCACACGCTTGACCCCGTCTTCTCCACGAGCACCCACGTCACCTTCAACCACACCACCGAACTCCACTGGATGGACCACCGCTGCATCCATTTCACCTTCAAGAAACCCAACAAGGAACCACTGCACCCGACAGCTACCACGCCACTGCTGGAACAAAGTCACCGCAGACCAGCTGTCGACCACCCTCGCCCAGAACCCACCCACCGACCCCAACGACCCAACCGCCGCCGCCCTCAACCCCAGACAGTGGATCGACGACTGCGCCAAAACCCTCGCCCCACTCAAAAAACCCTCCAACAGCCGCACCAGCAAGAAAGCCACCTGGTTCACCGAAGAGCTCCAGACCTCCAAACGCACATGCCGGAATCTGGAGAAGAAATGGCTCCACGACCGCACACCGGACAGCCAAGCAGCGCACAAGGACATCACCTGCAGACAATACCACCTCATCAGACTAGCCAAGAGATCTTCCTTCAAAACACGCCTAGATAACAACGCACACGACAGCAAAGAGCTCTTCAGCATCGTGAAGGAACTCTCCAACCCCAGCGCCAATGCCAACAACATACCACCATCACAAGAACTGTATGACTCACTGGCCACCTTCTTCCACCGCAAGATCACTGACATTCACGACAGCTTCAACACCAAGTCTACCCCGACCACGCCAGACTCCATCCCCCTGCGAACACCACCCGCACCAACCGCCTGACCTCCTGGACCAACGTCAACGACGATGAGACACGCAAGGTTATGAACTCCATGCACTCAGGCTCACCATCAGACCCCTGCCCACACCACATATTCAACAAAGCAGATGCAGCCATTGCACCCCAACTACGGAAGGTCATCAACATCTCCTTCGAGACAGCTACATTCCCGGAAAGCTGGAGCACGCCGACATCAGCGCCCTCCTCAAGAAGCCCAAAGAGGACCCCAAGGATCTCAAGAACTTCTGGCCCATCTCCCTGCTCCTGTTGCCGGCAAAGGTCATCGGGAAAATAGTCAACACGCAACTGGCCCGCCCCCTCGAGGACAACAACATCTTAGACCCATCCCAGTCCGGATTCAGGCAAAACCACAGCACCGAGACAGCCCTCATCGCCGCCACAGACGACATCAGGCACCAACAAGACAATGGTGAAACATCAGCCCTTATCCTCCTAGACCTGTTAGCCGCCTTCGACACGGTCTGCCACCGCACACTAAAGGCTCGCATCCATGAAGCCGGAATCCAAGAGAAGGCCCTCGACTGGACCACGTCCTTCCTCTCCAGCAGAACCCAGAGCGTCCGCCTCCCACCCTTCCGTTCCAAAGCTACCGACATCATCTGCGAAGTATCCCAGGGCTCATCCCTCAGCCCGACACTGTTCAACATATACATGGCCCCCCTCGCACAAGTGGCCTGCCAACACGACCTCAACATCATCTCCTACGCCGACGACACCCAGCTCATCCTCTCCCTCACCACGGACTCACTCACTGCCAAAACCAACCTCCACGAGGGAATGAAGGCCATCGCAGAGCTGAACTCGGACAAGACTGAGGTCCTCATCCTCGGACCCACCCCCTCCGCCTGGGACGATTCATGTTGGCCGACCACTTTGGGACCGGCACCTACACCCACCGACCACGCACGCAACCTAGGATTCATCCTCGTCTCCTCCCTCTCCATGTCAAAACAGGTCAACGCTGTCTCCTCCTCCTGCTACAACACCCTCTGCGTGCTCCGCAGCATCTACAAGTGAATCGCCACCGAAACCAGAAGAACGGTGACCCAGGCCCTCATTAGCAGCAGGCTGGACTACGTCAACGAACTCTATGCAGGAATCCCGGCTAAACCCCTGAAACAACTACAATGCATCCAAAACGCCTATGCCCGGCTGATCCTCAACATCCCCCGCCGCAGCCACATCACCCCCCACCTGAGAGAGCTACACTGGCTCCCCGTCGACAAGAGAATCACCTTCAAGCTCCTAACCCACGCTCACAAAGCATTCCACAACACAGGACCAGCCTACCTTAACAGCAGGCTCAACTTCTAAACCCCTACCCCCCAGCTCCGCTCTGCCAGCCTTGCCTTCGCAGCTGTCCCCCGCATCCAACGAGCAACCTCCGGCAGCAGAGCCTTCTCCTTTCAAGCTGCCAAGACCTGGAACACCCTCCCCACCCACCTGCGGCAGACTCGAGACCTGCTCGCCTTCAGAAGACTCCTCAAGACCTGGCTTTTCGAGCAGTAGCCGCACCTCTTCCCTCAGCGCCTTGAGACCCTCACGGGTAAGTAGTGTGCTTTATAAGTAGATTGATTGATTGATTGATTGATATAACCACCTAACCATATGGCTACCATGTCCCATTATGTGTAGGATGTGTAGGATTATGTTTTGGACTGCAACAGTCCAAAGCTCGGGGGTTCTTTCTGATCCACTAACTGCATAGGTGCGAATTGGTATTGGAAACCACCGTAAGCCACAATGGAGGACTTCAGGGAAGATGTCGCTGGAGAAGATTGTGCAAGAGTCCGGTGGAACCCAAGGGTGGATTCTTGAAGTGAAGAACCTGCAAGCCGAGGGGACAGAGTCTATGCCATTAAGAGGTGACCAGAAAGCACAGAAAAACAATGCCCACGATGTCGAATGGCTCAGAAAAGTCGATGGTGACCTTGTAGCTGCAGCTGTGGGGAACAGGAGCCATTCACAAGAAGTCCCATGTCGGAAGTCGAGAACGAGGGGGTTGGTGTCCGGCATGAGCAACAACAAGCCTTGGCAGCTGCAGCAGGCGTGAAAAACGAAGGAGGAAAGGTGGGACCAGCAAGGTCCAAGGGACCCACCACAAGCAGGAGTGTCAGAGCAGGCCCCAAGCTAGCAGAGGTGCCCACTAGAGCAGGAGAAGACCCATAAGAGGACACACAGACCGAAGGTACAGGAGTCGCGAGAGTACCTTGAGCAGCTCAACAAAGATGAAAGCCCATGGTGCAGAGGATTTAGTAAGGAAGCTGATCTTGGCATGAGAAGATGCTGGAGACTTCTTGTAGCACAAAGATCTCTGGAGTGCAGAGCCAACAAGCCTAGGCAATGGCAAGTCGATTCGGTGCAAAGGAGTTCGGTCCCAGAAGGTCCGACTAGGGGTACTGACCTCACATTTGCAGAAAGGACAGGTCAGGCCTTGAGGGAGTTGCAGAACCCCACCGTTGTTGCTTAGCCTTTCACGGTCCGTTAGATATCAGGAGCAGCAGACCAGTCAGCATTGTTGCAGTGCCTGCAGATGTAGGGGCGTGACTCCTTCATTCCAAGGGAGATTACTTGGGTGCCCTTGATGCCCACAGGTCTGCTGAAGATCCTGGAAAAAGCACAGACACAGAAGACAAAAAAGGCTTGTAGACCAGGAGTAGCAGCAGTCTTCCTTGATGAAGTCTTGGTTCCAGGCGAAGTCCAGTGAAGACCAAGTGTCCAGATGGTCGAAGAGTGACGTGGTTTTAGGCTTGACTCTTGTCCCACAATAAATATGAGGACCCAACCTCAGATAAGCCCTTAAGTACCCAAAGAAAAGAGCTGGGATGACTCAGGGGTCCCCCAGAGGAGGGGCTGGACAGAGGGGAGGATACTCCCATGTCCTTAGTCCAGTTTCGTGCCAGAACGGGAGCCAGTGGCTCGCTGAACTGGTTTTAACTGGAGTAAGCAAGGAGGACATCAAATGGATCCTTCAAAGCAGTCTGGTGGAGCTGGCAAGCACCCCCACCCGAGCCCAATACACTAAGTCCTGTCTGGGAGGTGGTTACACCTCCCTGTGACAGGAAGCCTATTGTTCTACCTTCTCCTGCTTGAGCCTGGCTCAGCAGCAGGAGGGCAGAATCATGTTGGTGATCCGCAGCAGCACTAGCTTGTTGGCAGACCCCGAAAGGCTGGTAACGGGAATACAGGGGTACATGGGATCCTACAATCAACGCTGAAATCGATGTTGGGGTAGGATTCCAACATGTTTAATGATCAGTTTCGATGAAGCCAATATATAGTTAGACATCTGGTAATGGACCTGAATATCATTTGTTCAAGGAAAGGAGGGAGGCTGGAACAAATCTATTGAGATCTCAGTAAAATATGGCACCCCCTCTCTTAATTAACCACTTGCCAAGTGCTAAGGAATAGTGATTCTCCAGGTAGTGCCCAAAAAGGTCAGCTAAATATACCAGTACTCTAGTATAATTTTCTTATAAAGATGTTGGAGACTGAGAAGATCCATTCAAATGTACTTGGAGCCTTGTCATCAAGACAGGCCATCTCATCCAGGGTTGAATGCACTTTTCTGAAACCTTCAAATTACATCAAATACAATCTGCTTGCTGAGATATGAGGACTTCTTCTCCTCTAAGCATAGCTGCTGTTTCCATGCCTCTACCATCCAGTCTAATGAGGTAGAGAAATGTGCATGATACACTCATTGTGCCATTTGAAGTAACCAATTTCTGCAGCTTCTGAGGAGCTGTGATAGGAATCCTTGGGGTATCTATTGTCCTCATCACTCATTATGCTGAGGCAATATTTGCCTACTCGAACTTAGCAGCCTCTAGGATCACCTGTGACTTGCAGCAGTGAGGTAGACGTTATCTAAATGAGAGATATGGGTCTATATTGAGGAACTAGAACTGCTAACTTGTTCCTCTGCTCAAATATCACAAGAAAAGCTATGCTGATAGCTTAATTATGGCTGGAAGAAAGGTGTAATGAGAACCTGAGGTCTAGAGGGATATCAAATAGATCTCCCAAGTTAGTGTCCAAGGTGGCCTTCTAACCCAAGAACACATGCTTTTCCACATCATCTACCTTTATTTGATACACTCCCTTAGAGTGTGTTTCTTTTCTTTACCCGCCTTGTTGGAAAAGTGCCTTATATATTTTGTCATCTTCCTTACCATCTGCAAACCCTAACAGAATTTCTTCTTGTATTTCTTTAGTGACTGCATATTTATACAGTAGTTACTTCAATTTCTGGCCCCTCCCTTTGTCAGTAACATGTTACTTCATCCTGTTTTCATATCTTGAGAACAGGGCCGGACTGGCCGTAGCAGGCACCGGGCGTTTTCCCGGTGGGGGCCGTTTTTCAGCCCCTGGGGGGCCGTTTTTGTTACCGGGGGTCAGCAATACCGGTCCCCTGTAACAAAATCGGCCTAGCAAGCAGCTCGGGCAACCCCCCCTCCCCAGCCTCCACCCCCGCAGGATGTGCGGCCGAGCAGTTTGCCAGGGCCAGTTCCTGTTCCCAGACCGGCCCTGCTTCAGAATACTGAAGAAAGCCTTTCTTTGCATTCCTCTGGATCTCCAGAAAACTATAATAGTTGCTTTATTTTATCAAGGATTGATTACTGCAATGCTCTCTTCGTTTATATTAAACAGAGACTGCTATATAAACTTCAAATCCTTCAGAACACTGCTGCAAACCTTCTTCTAGGGATTTCAAAGTTTGTCTATTTCTCAGGCATTTTTCCTAAACTTCATTGGCTACCGTGTAAGAAGATCGCTTTTAAGGCCCTGTGTATTGCCCATAAGGTACTTCATGGCTGTGGTCTGAAAAACCTGAAGCAGGATTTCCAGTGGTATGTCCCCACAAGAACACTACGCTCCGCCTTCACAAAAAGTCTGGTGGTATCTAAAATATAAAAAGGCACCTGTGGGGGAAGACATTTTATTTTCTCCACTGTAAAATTGTGGGATTGTCTGCCACTGCATCTAAAATCTCAAAGCAGTACAATTATTTTTAGGAAATCAAAACTTGGTTGTTTTCAAACCCTGGCTTCAAAATGTGTTTGCCACTTGCTACAGATCTATTGCAACTGGTTGCAGTCTAGTTAATTGCTGCTTGACTAGCACCCAGGCACTTACAGGCAGTTGCGTGCTATATAAATTTAATTCTTTCATAAATCCATAATACCTTGAGTGTGTTCCTCAATTACTCCCTCCTTTTCCGATGGTTTATTTCACAACTGCTTGGGTCAGCACCCTTTCTAGGTGTCCCACTGTTTTCTTACTTTCTACTTAAGTTTCATCCCATGATCCCATTCCTGATCCAGGAGATTCATTCAATGCTTCCATTGTTCCCCTGGCTACCATTCTCATTTTTCACTCTTTCCACTTCAGTTTTCCTACTTTGTTATGCTGACCTCTTGAATTACTATCTTGCCCACATCTCTGGTCCAATGCAACTCTTTTTGCCCGACACACACTTTTCATATTTTCTTTTCATGGATCAGTGTGGAACTGGGGCTATTGGTTGAGGAGGATGGAAACCCCACTCTGGCAACAACCACAATCCTTGTCAGAGTGAATCATCACAAAATTCACTAAATTAATCTGTGCTAAATACTCTGGTAGCTTGAAACAAAACAGTCAGGCTCAGCATTGAGGTAAAGTAATTATGCAGCACACAAACAGTCCTAAAGTTAAAAAGACAACACAAGAAAAATCCGTAACCAATTTAGGAAAACAGAGTAATATTTAATGAATAAAATTACACAAAAATGAATTAAATCCAATCAGTAGAACCAGAGTTGTGAATTTCGTACGATTTCTAGTGCAAACTAGTGTCTAAAAGAACAAAACGCCAACCAAGAGTATTTGGTCGCGCGAGACCAAGGCAAAGTTAAGGCCAACCCGATGGACCGCGAATCAGATACACACGATGGATTGGGCCCGGTCTCGGCTTACCTTCGGACTTGGAAGAAATTTTGAAAAAGTTCTTGAGAAGGTGGAATTCAGCAGGTCATGCCAACAGGAGGTGTCCAAGGAGGAGACATTGTCATCGGGGTCCACTAGACGAGGTTGCGGTGAAGTTTTTTACCTTCAGACGTAGTTAATTTTATAGACGTCAAACATATCCTGCACGACGAAGCTGCGGGCTGTAGCCGAAAAGGTCTCCACAAGGTCAGATACCTTCGTCAAGAGGTTCCGCTGAACAGGATTTGAAGGAAGAACATAGAAGGAGCTACTGCAAAGTCAGGCCGACAGGCACTGTAGTTTCCAGTACTAAGGGTTCTTTTGGGTGAAAAATCATCTGAGTTCAAAGTTTTAGGGTTAGATAGAAGCAGCATCTCTAACACCACTTTCAAGGGTCAAGGACCTGCGAAGTACTACACTGGGGGAGGCCAGATGTGGAGTTCAAGGACTCAGGAGATTCTTATGCCCCAGTAGCTCACACAGCAGGCAACCCAACTAGACCTTGGAGTCACTTCTGGTGGTCCTTTGTTCAAGGAGATTGCACAGTTCTCCTTCAAGCAGCAAAGCAGGGCTTCAAGCAGGAGCAGTCCCCTAATTCAGTAGGGCAGTCATCTGGGGGTCCAGGCAGTCCTGAAGTCTTCCTAATGGCAAAAAAGGTAATTCAGAAAAACAGGAGAGGTGAAGGCAAAATGTTGGGGGATGACCCTGTAGAGAGGTCCAAGTCCAATAATTAGCAATTTTACTCGTCACTGCATGCCTGATGGAATAGTCATTATTGAGCAAAGCTGCCTCAGAGTACCACTCTCTCTGATGCTCCTGATTCTGAGTTAGTGAGCAAATCTACATAATGTCATCTCAAGACGTGCTAAGGATTATTCCCCTCCTACCCTGACATTTTGACCCAGAGCTAAAGGCAAAGACAAATTTTTAGAGAAAAAGGCTTTTAAGCGCTATTACCCCCAGACCAATTGGGAACTGAATCAATCAATTGAGATATCTCTGCCAGTCTATGTTGGAATTCCAAAATAGAATTATCACATTTATTACACTGAATAATAGCCAAATAAATGGAGGTGAAATTATAACAACCAACCTTTTTAGACATATAGCAATAACAATATAATAGAAACAATTTAACTATCAGAAGGCTCACATCTAGACAGAAGAAAACTGCTGCCTATGTGATAGAAATTGGTTTATAGAGTGAGATGATATTTTCCTGCATTCTGCAGCAATGAAGCATAATATTCAGTTAAAGAGTAGCTTGATGGAGCTTTTTGTTAACCAGCTATTTGTTAGTAATTTTTTTGAGAAGTCCAGAAACCTATTGAGATAGAAAGACAGCTGAGATCCAGTCCTTTATTTGACTAATAACTCGATTTCAGTTGGGACAAATTAATTTTAAAATGCTTTGTATAGATGTAACATGTACAGCAGGAAAATAGATTTCTCTATTGATATTGACAGAACAATACAAATAGACAGCCAATACCCCAAGGGCCTCAATCACACAACTTACTCTTGTAGTTATGGTTTACCACCGCCTCATATTCTTCGATGTCAAGTTGACATTGTCACTGATTTGACAACAATAATTTCCCGTCACCTAACCCCACACTCCTTTGCTCATTCCTTTTGATATACATGTCTCCAACAAACAGGAAAGCATTGTCAGATATCTTCCTTACAGCCACCACAATGTCACTGTAGTGCACAACAGCCTCTGTATCCTGAACTTGAACATGTAGTTGAACGAACCAAAACTCACTCAAACAGGGGTGTTTTCAACTTTTCCGCAGAAGCTTTGAACAGACAGACTCAGCTGTAGACAGCCTGCATGCAATATTCTCCATCCAATTGATTCTCCTAAGCAAAATGTCTGTTAAAGAAATATAAGAGGAGTGTCTCACAATTCAATAACTTGCAATAAACTGCTACCAAGATCCCTCTCTCCCAAGCCCTCTGTTTTGCCCTTGCAATCTATCTTTTCACGAAAGCCAAGACCATAGTCCTCTATCTTAGAAGAAAGGCATTCAGCAACCTCCTGCCTGAGACCACAAAATAATATCTGTTGGCAAACATGATATTTTGGTACCTTCAAACAACTCTACCCACCAAGTTTAAGAAACTGCTTAAAATAATGGCCCAGTGGGAAGCCAGTGAGAATCTTCTTCCCCCAAATCTTCAAAGGACATCTTAGTTTCCATTAATGCTGCAGTCTAGGCCAGACCTCAAGCATCTTTCCCAGTGACTTAAGACTGCCTACATCAAGCCCATAACAAAGAAAAACAAAATTAATCCAGCAGATCCAGGCAAATAAAAGTTCCTATGCATAGAGTTCGAAAGAGCAACCTTAACTCAGATCTCCAACTTTTTTTATGAAAACAGCCAACTCCCTGACCACCAAACCAGCTTCCACTGTCACAGAGTAATGAAATCCACCCTGATATACATCTGGGACACTCTGAAGATCAAAGTAGATAGAACCATAATTGCAGCGCTACTACTTATGGACCTATCTGCTGCCTGTGAAACAGCTCACCACCACTCAATCACTACTACTGAGACTGAAATCCTAGAATGGATCTACTTTGTTCTCTCTGACGTATCAACTATCAACCATTAACTCCCTCCCTCTGTACTAGCCTCTTCCATTCTGCATGGAGTTTGGGGTGCCACAAGATTATCTATTTCTCTTTAATGCTTACCTCATCTTCGTACTGGACCTCGATCGAACCTTTGTCAACTTATGGATGACCCACAGACAATTCTCAGACTGGAAAGCCCAGAAGACCTGGATTTTTCTGGCCTAGGCCACAGACTGAGTGTTGGAAATGGGGGTTGCCCAAGTCTCAAAGGGGGTAGCATGGCATCAAGCGGGCAGGCCAAACTTGGAGGACATGTGAAGCACTCACGCAGTACCCTCAGTCAACACACCGGGCACACCACAAAAGAGGCAGGACACCAATATGAGTTGGAAAATTAAGCAGTTTAGTATCTCCAACCTGCAAGGCAAAAATGCATTAACAGTGTCATCATAACATGGCGCCAACTGGCACCAGAGCCAAGTACTTCAGAGGGGGATTATTTACATGGGACCAAAAAGGGATTGAGTCCATAGTCCATAGCTGTAAGGAAAAAGGATGGTTAATCAAACATTAGACCTGGGGCCAATCTGGCGGGGCCAACTCAGGCTCTCATCCTTAGGGGGTTGGCTGAAAATGTAAGATACAACATTATGCATAAATACACCTCATGCATTAGAACGCCAATCCCCACCCCTGTAAAAGAAAACATCAGGGCATCATAGTACCTCATAAATAGGAGCACCTGTAATAAAAGGTACAATCACCTGCACGGTGGCACAAAAACATGCAATTAACCATTAGATAGGAAAGTGGCCTCACTATAAACGTATAACCAATAACCTAAGAGCCAGGCCTAACCTCAGGGACCATCTGGCAACAGGTAACTATGGCATTTCATCAGGCATGTCACCGGGCTAGGTGTATCAAACATCAGGCGGAACATACATCGCCTAGCATTAACATCATGTAGGGGCCCTCCTCGGGGCATACTTATAGAAGTGGGAGGTCAGGCCTAAAACACTTCAATACTTTTCCCGGTTAGATTATAAGAATCAAGGGTACATTTAAGGTCTGTAGTTATTCAGGTCACAATACACTTCACTAATAAATTTACAGAAAGGAGAATGCAGCCTGACAGTACATTACGTTTTTAAAGACTCATTAGCAGGTACATTACCCCACACTTTCTTGAGTGACTGCTCAACTCCACAGACCTCTACTGGATGCAGATCTTCGCAGCATAGCCCTCCCGGTATGTGACTAAAAGGAGGACACAGTAGTATTAACACGGCTCCCCTCTAGTTAAGTTACAGACTACACCTCTCTAGTGGAGGATCCACTCCCTCAGTTACCAATAGACTATTAGGGTCTTGTCGCAGGAACCCTGCTGTCCCCTTCACACCTTCCTCCTCTCTCCTCTGAGGTAAATATTAATGGTTTTGCTGTGGTTGTTTGAGTCACTAACCCACTTTCCCAATTCAGTTTTCCAGGTATCAAACAGTTAAACTCCTGGGGCTTAGCCCCGATGTCCCGGTCCTCAGGCAATTGACGCTGCCGCCTCCCGCTCCCTCTCTACCCGGCTTACTTGTGGGTTTGAAAGTGTCCCAGCGGTTGTGTTCTCCACGCTCGATGGAGCTTGGCAGCAGTCGGGCTGAAGGGGGAGGGCAGGGAAGGCTTTCCCGGCCCAGGGCTCCCTACCGCGACGTCCGCTGTGGCGCTTCTGCCTCTTCTGAGGGAATCGACGACTGGCTCTCCAACGCGGCGCTCCTCGGCTGACGCGATGACTTTCCCTCGGATGGCACTTCTCCGCCGGGCATGCGCGGAAGCGCTCGCTCTTCTCCCGCCTCTGCACTCGCTCACAGGAAGGACGCTACTCTTTGCGGCGACGCTGCTCTCCTGGGCCTGCCCGACCCTAGGCCCCTCCTGCTTCCAATAGCGGACACACCGAGGACATGCGCGGAAGCGCTTCCTGCTCCGAGTGACGCGGCTGGTGCCTCCGGGGTCCCGCAATCAGCTAACACAGCGCCGCTGCTTCTCCTCAGACACTTCCCACTCCGGCCTCTCAGGAAGGATGAGCACACACGGCGCCCTCGCGCTTCAGGTCGCTATGGTGCCACAGACACCCGCCTTCACCACAGCTGCTCCACAACACCGGTAAGCGCAGCGCTGAGTATAGGAAGTCAGGGATACCCTCAGTTAAGGGTGTCCTGAGAGGATTCACTGGGGCTCCAATATAGAAGGGTCTTCTTCCTCAAGTAGCTTAATGTTCTTATCAGCAATTGTTGGATTGAGAGGGATCGGTCAAAGGTTGAAGGGGGAACAACCCTCTGAAGAAACTGTCAGCCTCAGAGACAAACTAGCTGCTCTCAGTGCGTCCACCTCCTCTCACCACTGCCTCACTCCTCCACTCTTGGGTCAGCTACCATATGTACAGCGCCTCATAACTTCACAGCGCTTCGCAGGGGCACCCAAGATAGCGCTAAGAGACACTAATACAGCGCTTCTCCTCCCACAGTGCTGGGTAGTCAGTCCAGGGCTTCTAAGGACACGCAGCTCCTCCCAATCCAGCGCTTAAGGCAATGCAGCAGCAGCACTTCCAAAGGGGCCACAGCTTCCTGGGGGCACCAACCTCCCCAAACAGCGTCTGACAGGCGCACCTCACGGAGGGGGCGAACAGTTCCACAGCCAGCTCCAGGGGCACACTCCTCACCTCCTGGGGGGTTCAAGCCCACAGCATTCCTCCTCATGTGGGCACCTCTTTCCCTCAGCGCTGGCGTAGTTCAAGGTCCCACAGCGTCAGTGTCCTGGGTAGGGGCCCTCCCTTGTCAGGGGCCCATGGGGACAGCAGCGGGGGGGTTTATAGGGGTGCAGGGCCCAGCTCACAGGCCCATGTGGCGGTAGCACCTCACAACAGGTCCCCTTCCTTCCTTGTCCCAGCGCTGACTGACTCTCTGGTGACACTTCTCCCTATTTATACCCTCCTCCCAGGCAGTGCCAGGACCTTCTAGAATGTTGGCACATCTAGCCTAAACTGGTTCTAGGGGAGGGGGTGAGCACCCGGGGTGCCAGGCTTTCCCTCCAAAAGCTAGGGGTAGCTGGGTAATATTATCTAGACCGCTGACCTATGTCAGTCCAGTGGCAAAACCCATGGCCATGGCATCCATTTTAAAAGCAATACATTTCAGTCAGGTGCAGTTTTAAAATGGGGGTGCAGTTTTAAAATGGGGGATTTTACAAGTGCTCACATTATGTCAGGTAATTACATTTTCACAAGGTGTCTCACACCACTCATGGCCTATACAGGTTTAATCCCATGGGGGAGACAATCCAGATAAGGGGGTCAAAAGCGAAAAATTTTGGGGGGAAAAGGCCAAGTCCAACACGACTCCCCCCCAGCCAAAAGCCAGGGTAGACATATCAATGCCTTGATGGGCTTCCCTGCTTGGGGCGGTAAAAGGTGGACGCAGGCCTGCAACTACAGGAGCACCTGCAGTCTCTCCTCCACTCTGGAACCCAATGGTTCTCTTTCGCAACCCTCCCTTCACCAACAAAACCACCCCACTGGTGTTCCCTAGTGGGATGTTTCTCCTTCCTAGAGTGGGAGGCTCTAGCCTCAGGCTTGTAATTCCCTTGGACCACTCTCTTCTCTCCAAACTGCCACTGGTCCACCCATCTGGGGTCTACACCCTCAGACTGACCAGCCCTTAGGGGCGAGGCTCTCCTCCCCCTACTTCTCCTCCCAGAGTTCCGCACCCTCCTAACTGGAGTAGTACCCCTGAGAGTCAACTTTGGGGGGACCCTGATTACAGAGGTCCCTCCCACCAGGGCAGGCAAACCCTGTCCCTGGCCACCCAACCCAGGATCTGCGCCCTGTGGCTGAGCTGGTGACAGAGAAGAGACAGACCTTCCTCCCTCTGCACCCCCTCCCAGAGTTCCGCACCCTCCCACTGGGAGTAGTACCCCTAGGAGTCAAATTGGTAGGGACCTGAATTACAGGTACCCCACCCTCCAGGTCAGGCAACCCCTTAACCTGGAACCCCAGTCCAGGATCTAAACCCTGTGACTGGTCAAACCCCCGAACCCCTGGAGCTCTGATTAATGATGCTCCGGGTCCTCCTGACATGAGGGGATCCCTTCCTCTGGATGACACATCGGGACAGCCTAGACTCCCAACCTGGGGTTCTCTTAAAGAACTCTCCAGGCCCTGTGACTGCAGTTGGGGCATCTCGGGACACCTCCCCGTCTCACTCCCTCCTTTAGATGGGATGTGAGGCCCTACAACCCGCTCACTATCCTGGGACCTAGCTGGGCTTCTCACCTCTCCCGCCACGCTGGGTCGGAAATTCCCTGCACCACTCCTTTCTGGATCACTCCCCAATGTCTTCCCAGACGCTCTGGCACTTACCCAGAGGTCTGCCTCCCGTGCAAGTTCCCTGGGGTCTGAGAACCCGCACCGCAACAGATGGTGACGCAGTCTTGGGAAACAACTCCTTAGCATGTGCTCCCGGATAACGGCATGGCACAGCCCTTCCCAATCCTCCACTGCTCTCCTCACCACCCAATCCTCCAGTACAGTCCAACACTCCTCCTCGAACTCTCCCCAGGACTGATGGAACAGCTTTCCCCTGCCCCTAAACACTAACCCGTCCTCCTCTTCCGGGGAATCAGGCACAGTCTCTTGGGCTTCGGGAGTGGGACTCTTTGCACTGGACCTACACTCGCTGCCACCACTGGATCCCACCCTCTTCGGTGAATCCAGACTCCTAAAACCACTCTCAGGGGACAACCTACCCACCTGAGCTGATCTCTCCCTGGCGAAGGCCCTCTCCGCCTCCGCCATCCTCTCCAGCGCTAGGACTTTTTCAGTCTCTAGTCGCTGCTCTTCTACCCTCAGCTGCGCTAAGCCCTCGGCATGCCTGAGCTTTGCCAGCGCCAGCTGATACTCCCTTTCCTCCCTCTTATCTACCCACTCTTCTGGGGACAGGGAAAGGGATGGGGCAGTGCCCCCGGGACTGGACCCAGTGCGAGACTCCCTATCTTCGGTGTCCTCCACAGCTACTGGCGTCTCTGCCCTGCTAGACTCTTCCTCCTCCTCATCGGAGCAACTACCTCCCAGGGTTCTGGATGGGGAGCCCTCTCTCTGGTCTCTAACCCACTGACCCTTCAAAACTTCAGGAGGGTAGTCAGACAAGTCCCCATCAATCTCTAAGGGCTCTCCCCTCTTGAGGGCCTCATAGAGAAACAAATTCCTCCTAATGTTCCCTACTGGGGGTATCCCTCTCTCCAGGAGGAAGTCTATCACCTCCTGTTCGGTGTACTCCATCAGTTCCACTTCCTGGTAAATCAACCCCATCGTGGCGAGATACACCCGGGACACACCCACAGTGGAAAAAGGGGACAGTTCAGAACGCTCTTCCGGAGGAAGCAATTTGGCAAACAATCTTCCAAACAATAATCCCCACCACAAGGCTCTACTTGTGGTGTAACCTGTGGCCGCTGTGGTACTGCGCAAACACAAGTCCTATCCCACCGCTCTGCCACCAAATGTTGGAAATGGGGGTTGCCCAAGTCTCAAAGGGGGTAGCATGGCATCAAGCGGGCAGGCCAAACTTGGAGGACATGTGAAGCACTCACGCAGTACCCTCAGTCAACACACCGGGCACACCACAAAAGAGGCAGGACACCAATATGAGTTGGAAAATTAAGCAGTTTAGTATCTCCAACCTGCAAGGCAAAAATGCATTAACAGTGTCATCATAACATGGCGCCAACTGGCACCAGAGCCAAGTACTTCAGAGGGGGATTATTTACATGGGACCAAAAAGGGATTGAGTCCATAGTCCATAGCTGTAAGGAAAAAGGATGGTTAATCAAACATTAGACCTGGGGCCAATCTGGCGGGGCCAACTCAGGCTCTCATCCTTAGGGGGTTGGCTGAAAATGTAAGATACAACATTATGCATAAATACACCTCATGCATTAGAACGCCAATCCCCACCCCTGTAAAAGAAAACATCAGGGCATCATAGTACCTCATAAATAGGAGCACCTGTAATAAAAGGTACAATCACCTGCACGGTGGCACAAAAACATGCAATTAACCATTAGATAGGAAAGTGGCCTCACTATAAACGTATAACCAATAACCTAAGAGCCAGGCCTAACCTCAGGGACCATCTGGCAACAGGTAACTATGGCATTTCATCAGGCATGTCACCGGGCTAGGTGTATCAAACATCAGGCGGAACATACATCGCCTAGCATTAACATCATGTAGGGGCCCTCCTCGGGGCATACTTATAGAAGTGGGAGGTCAGGCCTAAAACACTTCAATACTTTTCCCGGTTAGATTATAAGAATCAAGGGTACATTTAAGGTCTGTAGTTATTCAGGTCACAATACACTTCACTAATAAATTTACAGAAAGGAGAATGCAGCCTGACAGTACATTACGTTTTTAAAGACTCATTAGCAGGTACATTACCCCACACTTTCTTGAGTGACTGCTCAACTCCACAGACCTCTACTGGATGCAGATCTTCGCAGCATAGCCCTCCCGGTATGTGACTAAAAGGAGGACACAGTAGTATTAACACAGCTCCCCTCTAGTTAAGTTACAGACTACACCTCTCTAGTGGAGGATCCACTCCCTCAGTTACCAATAGACTATTAGGGTCTTGTCGCAGGAACCCTGCTGTCCCCTTCACACCTTCCTCCTCTCTCCTCTGAGGTAAATATTAATGGTTTTGCTGTGGTTGTTTGAGTCACTAACCCACTTTCCCAATTCAGTTTTCCAGGTATCAAACAGTTAAACTCCTGGGGCTTAGCCCCGATGTCCCGGTCCTCGGCAATTGACGCTGCCGCCTCCCGCTCCCTCTCTACCCGGCTTACTTGTGGGTTTGAAAGTGTCCCAGCGGTTGTGTTCTCCACGCTCGATGGAGCTTGGCAGCAGTCGGGCTGAAGGGGGAGGGCAGGGAAGGCTTTCCCGGCCCAGGGCTCCCTACCGCGACGTCCGCTGTGGCGCTTCTGCCTCTTCTGAGGGAATCGACGACTGGCTCTCCAACGCGGCGCTCCTCGGCTGACGCGATGACTTTCCCTCGGATGGCACTTCTCCGCCGGGCATGCGCGGAAGCGCTCGCTCTTCTCCCGCCTCTGCACTCGCTCACAGGAAGGACGCTACTCTTTGCGGCGACGCTGCTCTCCTGGGCCTGCCCGACCCTAGGCCCCTCCTGCTTCCAATAGCGGACACACCGAGGACATGCGCGGAAGCGCTTCCTGCTCCGAGTGACGCGGCTGGTGCCTCCGGGGTCCCGCAATCAGCTAACACAGCGCCGCTGCTTCTCCTCAGACACTTCCCACTCCGGCCTCTCAGGAAGGATGAGCACACACGGCGCCCTCGCGCTTCAGGTCGCTATGGTGCCACAGACACCCGCCTTCACCACAGCTGCTCCACAACACCGGTAAGCGCAGCGCTGAGTATAGGAAGTCAGGGATACCCTCAGTTAAGGGTGTCCTGAGAGGATTCACTGGGGCTCCAATATAGAAGGGTCTTCTTCCTCAAGTAGCTTAATGTTCTTATCAGCAATTGTTGGATTGAGAGGGATCGGTCAAAGGTTGAAGGGGGAACAACCCTCTGAAGAAACTGTCAGCCTCAGAGACAAACTAGCTGCTCTCAGTGCGTCCACCTCCTCTCACCACTGCCTCACTCCTCCACTCTTGGGTCAGCTACCATATGTACAGCGCCTCATAACTTCACAGCGCTTCGCAGGGGCACCCAAGATAGCGCTAAGAGACACTAATACAGCGCTTCTCCTCCCACAGTGCTGGGTAGTCAGTCCAGGGCTTCTAAGGACACGCAGCTCCTCCCAATCCAGCGCTTAAGGCAATGCAGCAGCAGCACTTCCAAAGGGGCCACAGCTTCCTGGGGGCACCAACCTCCCCAAACAGCGTCTGACAGGCGCACCTCACGGAGGGGGCGAACAGTTCCACAGCCAGCTCCAGGGGCACACTCCTCACCTCCTGGGGGGTTCAAGCCCACAGCATTCCTCCTCATGTGGGCACCTCTTTCCCTCAGCGCTGGCGTAGTTCAAGGTCCCACAGCGTCAGTGTCCTGGGTAGGGGCCCTCCCTTGTCAGGGGCCCATGGGGACAGCAGCGGGGGGGTTTATAGGGGTGCAGGGCCCAGCTCACAGGCCCATGTGGCGGTAGCACCTCACAACAGGTCCCCTTCCTTCCTTGTCCCAGCGCTGACTGACTCTCTGGTGACACTTCTCCCTATTTATACCCTCCTCCCAGGCAGTGCCAGGACCTTCTAGAATGTTGGCACATCTAGCCTAAACTGGTTCTAGGGGAGGGGGTGAGCACCCGGGGTGCCAGGCTTTCCCTCCAAAAGCTAGGGGTAGCTGGGTAATATTATCTAGACCGCTGACCTATGTCAGTCCAGTGGCAAAACCCATGGCCATGGCATCCATTTTAAAAGCAATACATTTCAGTCAGGTGCAGTTTTAAAATGGGGGTGCAGTTTTAAAATGGGGGATTTTACAAGTGCTCACATTATGTCAGGTAATTACATTTTCACAAGGTGTCTCACACCACTCATGGCCTATACAGGTTTAATCCCATGGGGGAGACAATCCAGATAAGGGGGTCAAAAGCGAAAAATTTTGGGGGGAAAAGGCCAAGTCCAACACTGAGCCACAGGTAAATGGATACTAATCAGCAACCTAAAACTCCACTTATCCAAAGCTAAGATCTTCACTTGCAACATACATCAGAAATTCCTACTATGAGATCATCATGCCCCATACAATTGGCTCTTTGATAATACTCCATAAAAAGAAATGTGATACAGAGACTTTTCTTTTTGATTTGTGTTTTTGTATCCTTAGAGAAGTAATTTAGCTTGAGTATACATTGCTAATTCAGTCCGAATTGTTCTGGAAGACATTAACAAAGAAAAATGTCTAATATGCCAAACTAATCTAAAAGAAAAGCTAATAACAAATGTGGTTGGACAGAAGAGAGTTTGAGATGCTGTAGAAACATGACAAGATGACGTTCACCAAAGATTGAAACGGATGGGTGAAGAGGATCAAATATTGTCAATAAATTGAAGAAACCAACAAATCACAACAAGAATCAGAGGCTTTTGAGAAAGGGATGAAAACCAAACCCAATGCCCATCCACTTAGAAAATCGATGGCCACCCCTCGTCCACCTCCAACTGATCAGAAAACAGAGGATCTGCAATGTGTTATCTGTGGTTTAGTCAGAACAAGGGCCACAGGGATTGATGAAAAAATAAAGTACAGAGTATGAGTCTTAAAGTGCAAACATGTTTTTATCTGCATCTTATTTCTTCCGAGATGACGTTTTCTGCCGAGTAGCTGATCTAAACAGTGAGGTGAATGTATTTGCAGCAGATTTGTATGTCCACCTGAACTGCATCTGTTAGCAGCAACCTAACCGCCAGCCTTCAGTTAAGTTTGCAGCCTTTGGAAAAGAAAAGCAAATTAAGTTTTAAAGCCTCTCTTGTGTGCTGGCTATTGATTCACACTCAGTGAGATCAGAGAAATAATGGTAAACATTGATGAAACTGTATTGATCAATATTAACAAAATTAAGATTTTTCTGGTGAGAAAAGTACAATGACAGAATTTGTTTTTGTCAGTCTAACAAAAAAGACTGAGCAATTTATGGTTTTCTCAGCTGACTTGACTCCTGAAGATCTTGCTGACAAAATAAGATCATAGGATGCAGTAAAATCAGCAGGAACCATTTTAAGAAACATCGTGAAAAATTTAGATTTTGGACTTAATGACAAATTTTGTGATGCCCCAGAGCTCAGCCTGATGTTGTCTTAACATTTTTTACATTATTGTTTAATATCAGAAAAGTAAAACTGTTACAAACTCAAGCTCTTGAGTTCGGAACAGAAGTCTAAATGATTGATGTTGGCTTTGAATATATAAGGGAAGAAGTGGAAGACAATCCAATGAATGTATGATGTGCAAATATAATGTCCTTTCTAAATCCTGTTTTATGAATTACATCAAGGCAAGAAGAAAACTCCTCTACACATGATGATTGCCCACGCAATTTATGACAAGTGCAACAGTAGACAGCTAGTCATTTCAATGAAAAGGATTGGTGTATCAGAAAGTTATAATGACATTATACGAAACAGGAACTTGTTAGCAGTTCATGCTGTAAAATCTTGTAAATCTAAAAGCACACCAATTACAAGTCACTTTATCAAGAAAGGATTTACAATGCTGCTCTTGATAATTTTGATTTTGAAGACAGCTCTTCTTTGTCTGGAAACATCCAGCACACGTGTTACTGCCATGGTGCATTTTCAAGACTGTACCAATGAAGTAGCTGCTAGAAAACAAGCTGTGTCAGCTGTAGGCATAAACCATCAAAGCTCCAAACTCATAACCCAACTGCCTTGCCAATGTGTTCAAAATCACTACGAGCCATAAACACCTAGTCTACCAGAAAGTTACAAAGTGGCTGAAGACGTGATCTTCTTCTACCTGATGCTGCGGTCCGCAAAGCTTATTTATTTGAATTATCATATTGGTTATTCAGTGCGACTTAAGGATTAAGAAAAGTCAGTTCCTCCGTGGGCTGACATTCATGCTCTGTTCTCACGGACTACATACCCAATGTAGAAGGCTGGGTTTTTACCAGTAATACCATCTCCAGTCACAAACTACGCAAAAGTATACACAGCTCTTAAAAAATTCCAAAATGTGCGCGCTCAGCTTGCAGACTAGCCTATCTAGCCAATTTTCAGCATTGAAGGTGTTTTCCGTATTGTAGCAAACAATTTTGTGAGCAATCCAGTAGACTTTGATAATCTTTATCCAATTATGGGCATTTTCCACATGACAAAAGTTGCATTGCGGTGTTCGGGAAGTTTTACCAGTGGATGTGGCATAGAGGATGCACTTATTGAGGCTGAAATCTTTGGAAATAAAACTGTCCAGTCAGGATTGAGCGGAAATTATTATGCTTGTTCGTTACAGGTATGCTCATCATATCTGAGACTATAGAAACATTGCATTGGAATGGTTTCTGGAACAAGAATGACAAATTCGTTTTTGTATATCTCATCTCAGAACAATGTACAGGGTGCACTTCATTCAAAAGACATAATGCAAAGCCAGGCAATGTTTAATATACTGAGTTCAAATTCAGAAAACATGAAAAACAAGTATATAGAGTTTGTTGAAGAATGTCAAGAAAAATCTGAATTTTGCAAGTCCTGGGGAAAACTTGGTACATGCTGAACTGGAAGATTATTGGGAGCTGCACATGAAGACTGTTGAGTCATTGATTACTTTGTTTCTCAAACTGGATTGCATAAACTACCTGAGATATGGGTCAGTTTAGAAAGAGTGAATAAGCTAGAGGTGGAAAAACCATACCTCTACAGAAAATGAATCCAAAGACATTTTGTGTTGAAAGACAGTGAGGGAAGTTTCAATGCTGTGGCTCCAGATATGAAACTGGATCAAACGATCCAGAGATCACAGAAAAGCTCCAAGGGAATCGTCAGGCACAAAAAATAATTTATGTTGCTAAATAGCAGCTAGTTTAATATGAAGTCCTTTCTGTTTGCAATGTTTTCTGAGAGATGACAAATTAACAATTAATGGACCAGCGTGAAACTGTTCCTCACCATAAACTTGTGGGAAAGAAAGGGGAACTTTTCAATAAATATGTAGACAGCCTTCTTCATTTCATGCATTAGCAAGAACACCTCTTTGAAATGACTGAGCCTGTGCCACTACACAACGTTGTGACCAAAAAATGTGCAGCTAACAATATAAAGGCACGTCTACTAGATGCCCTTGAACATGGATTGAAACTATACACTGAACTGAAGCAGGAGAGATTTGTATTCGAAGAGAAAAAGCTGTTTGACATAATCACTAAAGCTAAACTTCCATGCTTTAATTGCCATAGTAAGAGTTTAATCCAACCAGCCACTACAAAACAGGTTGCAAAAGACAACTTTCGCAAGCATAAAAAGAGATGGATGTAGCAACAGAAAAGGGTGAATTTATCAAAGACATTCTGTCGCATAATCTTCTTCCAGCAAACACATTCTTTGATGGAGATGCTGCAACCAAACCAGTGAAGCACAAATGCATACCAGAGCACGAAAAAAAATCTTTTACCTGAAGAAAAGCAATTTGAAAAGGTGCCCTTATCAGTACCTGTAACACTCCTAAATTCAGTATTTTGGGGCACCGCAGAACTTTGATCTTCAGATTCGATGGACCAAAGACTGCTGCTGGACTAGGAACTAAACCGCTGCTGACAGAACTCGTCAAGAACCCAGACACCTGTAACCAGTTCGACAACTGGACCTGTTGTCCTTCCAGAAACCATGCAAAGCCTCCAAGAAACCCCAGAGACCTTTTAGCCTTCAACCAAGCGCCAAGGAGCTCCCTTTGGGCTGGAGGCCCTAGTCCCCGGCATCCCCCGGTACAGTAACCATAGCAGTTGAGGATCGACAATTGTGTCAACACGTCTCACTGCTGCAAAAGAACACCAAGACGCGTCAGTAGAGGACCTGCACTTGTGTGGATGTGACTCTGCCCTGTCAGAAGAAAGCATCGCAGCTGGATGGCTTCCACAACCTTAAGGGATCCTCTCCGCCCAATGACCTAAGCTGGGCACAGCTTCGTTCCCGAGAGCCCCTGCCCTCCTGCAGGTGGCCCTGTCAGCCTCTCCTGCACGGCCTATGTCTCTCCATGAAGGTCCGATGATGACGAACTCCTCCATTCACGTGCATCGCCATCCCCACGACCACGAGCCCTGCTGCTGGGTTGACGGTGCCTCCATCTGCTCTCCTGGAACATGCTGACGACGACTATGACTGCAGCGGTGTTGGTGGTCTATTAAATCCCATCCAACCTCATTGCTCTCCACTTACTGAGAGGGTAAACATCATTGCCGGTATCGACCGCCGTGGCGTAGATACTGAATCCTACACCTCTTTCAGTGCCCCCAGTCTCCAATGATCAACGTTGGGCTAAGCGACCTTTGAACTCGGCCGCCCCAGTGCAGCTGGCCCAGTACCTACCTTACACTGACCCCTACCCAGTGTTGGCTAAACCCTCAAAGAAAGGAAGAGTAAATCTGTACTTACATATTAATGCATAACTTTATTTTCCTCCCACAGGATTGCATTGCATTTTTGTAATCCTATTGCATATAAAAGTATTATTACTTTGAAGATTGTTACTAACCAGCAACTGAGTACTGCTTGGTTCTAGAAATAAAATAACTAAATAACTTTTTATACATAACAATTGGTCTGGATTCAGACTTTGAATGTGTGCAATCATTTCTTACGTGTGTACAAAAGAAAAAGTTACTTACCTTTGGTAACGATGTATCTGTAAGAAACATAGGTCAGTTATAGATTCCTTACCTTAGAATTACCCCCAGGCGGAAAGTTTTTTGTCAGCGGTACCCCTGCACATTGGAAGGTGGCGTTGGTCAACTCCGCGTTCGTCGTTGGCGTCGTGGTCGCTGAGATGACCTCGCAGTAGCTACATAGACGCCGCCCTCGCGCACTGACGTCAGTTCTGTACATGACTTTCCACACCAGAATCACAGAGCCATGCAGGACACTGACCACTGGTGCACAAAACTAGGGCCCTGAAAGGAAGATCTTAACCCTAGAAGTCAGTTTGCAGAACGGGGAGGATGTGTGAGGCGGTAAGGAATCTATAACTAACCTATATTTCTTAGAGACATATCCAAAGGTAAGTAACTTGTTCATCTGAAAGAAACAGTTAGTTATAGATTCTTTACCTTATAATAGATACCCTAGCAATACCAACCCCGGAGGTGGGTCTGCGAACCAAGTTCACGCCAGAAAGTCCTGGAGAACAGAACGGCCAAAGAAGCCGTCTCTACGGACTTGGCTGTCCAGGCAGTAGTGTTTGGTGAACGTGTGCAGCGATACCCACGTAGCTGCCTGACAGATGTCATTTAGGGGGACTCCTCGTCCCAAAGCACTAGTAGCTGCCGTCGCCCTGGTGGAATGGGCGCGCAGCCCCACTAGAGGATCCTCCTTTGCAGGCTTTGATGCACAGAACAACCCACCTGGAGATGGTTTGTTTGTGCACAGCCGGACCTTTCTTAGCGCCCATATAACCGACAAAGTGCTAGTCGTCCATCTGGAATTGTTTGGTGCGATCCAAGTAGAAGGAAAGTGCATGTTTTGGGTCCAGACGGCGGAGCCTCTCTTCGTCTTTTGAAGGATGCGGAAAGAAGGTAGGCAAAGTGATGGTTTGGCCAATGTGGGTAGAAGTAACCACCTAGGATAGAAAGGAAGGTCTCGTTTTCAGGATGACCTTGTCCATATGGACAGCCAGAAAGGGAGGCTTGGAAGAAAGAGCTTGCAGCTAACTCACCCTGCGTGCAGAGGTGATGGCCACCAGAAAGGCAGTTTTCAAAGTGAGAAGTCTGAGTGAACAGCTATGTAGCAGCTCAAAGGGAGCGCACATGAGGTAGGTAAGAACCAAGTTAAAGTCCCACTGAGGCATTACGAAGGGAACAGGAGGAAAAAGATGAGTAATGCCCTTAAGGAATCTATTTACAACCGGAGACTTCAAAAGAGAAGGCTGATCAGGAAGCCTAAGGAAGGCTGAAATGGCCGAGAGGTAGCCCTTTAGAGTGCCCAAAGCAGAGCCCTGCCGGGCCAAAGAAAGGAGAAACAAGTGAACCTCAGAAAGAGGGGCAGAAAGGGGATCCACAGCCTTTGCTGCCCATGATGCCACAAATTTGTTCCATCTGCAGGCCTATACCCTCTTAGTGGAGGGACGCCTGGCTGCCAAGATAACATTGCAGGCTTCGGGAGGCAGGTCAAACGATATTAACTGCCACCCCTCAATCTACACCCAAGGAGGTGGAGGCTGGACAGGTTCTGTGGAGGACCGTCCTCTGCTGCTGCGACAGAAGATCCTCCCAAAGAGGCAGTCTGATTGGAGGATCCATTGCCATGTTGAGCAGCTCAGGATACCAGACTCTTTGTGTCCAATCCGGAGCCACAAGAATGAATTGGGCCCAGTTGCGCTTGATCTTCTTCAGCACTCTGGGCAGAAGTAGTATAGGCAGAAAGGCATATAGAAGACCGCAACTTCACTCGCAACGAAAAGTTTTGCCTAGTGAGTGCCGCCTTGCAAATTCCAATCCACAGAACTGATGACATTGCGCGTTCTCTTCAGTGGCGAATAGATCCAACCAAGGCTCTCCCCACCGCTGAAAGAGACCTTGCACCACCTCAGAGTGAAGACTCCATTCGTGATCCATCATGCACCAGCGGCTGAGTTTGTCCGCCCTGGCGTTCAGGGAACCTGCCAGGTGTTGAACCACCAGGGATATGCCCTGATGTTCCAGCCATGTCCGGAGGCAGAGGGCCTCCTGACATATGGTCCACGACCCCACCCCACCTTGTTTGTTGCACTACAACATGGTGGTGGCGTTGTCCGTGAACACCAGAACCACTCTTCCCCGGACAGAGGGAAGGAATGCTTTGAGTGCAAGACGAATCGACCAAAGCTCCAGAAGGTTGATGTGGAGCCCGGACTCTGCCAGAGACCGGAGGCCTCTGATCTAGGCCTTCACCTTGTGGACGCCCCATCCTAGAAGTGATGCATCAGTCACCACTGTGAACTCTGGTTGGGGAAAGGAGAGGGATCTGCCACCGACCTAATCCTGGTTTGTGAGCCACCACTACAATTGGTGTGCAGTGCCCTCTGAGATCTGAATGCAATTGGACAGTGACCACCGGAATTTCAGGTCCCACTGCAGAGCCCACATATGTCATCTGGCATGGTCCACCAGCAGGATGCAGGAGGCCATCAGACCCAGCAGCCAGAGGGTCGTCCTGACCGAAACCTGGGATAGAGGCTGAAAGATCGGAATCATAGCCTGAATATCACGGACTCGCTGTGTGGGAGGATAAACCCGAAACTGCATCGTGTCCACAACCGCTTGGATGAAGAAGAGCTTCTAGGAAGGTTGTCAGGTGTGACTCCTGCACAATGATGGAGAATCCCAGCGAATGCAGGAGGTCGGCCTTAATCCGGAGGTGGGAGATACCGGTCTGACTCTGCGTATACCTCGAGGTGGAGGACTGGGTCTAAGACAGCTGAGGACACAGCCGACGGTGGTTGCGGATATTGTGCCGGTGGAATCAGCGCCGGGGGAGGTGTAACAAAGGTCGACGGGCGCCTGGATACAAAGGGACCATGTGGCACAGAGGTCGAAGCCGCTGGCGTCGTAGATCCAGGGTCCCTAGCCGAGTGCACGGGCCCGAAGGCGCGCCAGGGGAGTCAGGCTGCCCAAAGATGGTGTGCATCGCTTCGTAAAACTGACAAAGCTGGCAGGGGTCGCTCCCGGTCCCGTGAAGGGGGGTAAGCAGAGCTGACCCTACGGGCTCCGCACGCGGAGCCGTGGGAGGGGCATCACACGCATCCCTCGTCACGTTGGCCGGGGAGAAGTCGAAGAATGACAATGCTTCTTTGATTTCTTCTTGCGCTTCGACTTACCTGACCGTGAGTGCGAAGACTTCGAAGAAGAATGGTGTTGACTCCGTGACCAGTCGTGTGAGAAGTTGGCATGGTATATGCTGTCCACTAGTTAGATAGTGGGCACCTTGCACCAGTCCTGTGAGAAGTTGGCCTGGTATATGCTGTCCATTAGTTAGATAGTGGGCACCTTGCCCCAGTCCAAACGACCCTTATTGATGATAGGTTAAAGACAACCTTTATTGAAAGCTATTCTAGTGGTAGCTATGGAGAGCAGACTTCAGGCTAAGTCTCGAAGGAATGCAAAGCAGCTTGGTTTACCAGATTATAACCTCCTGAATGACCAAATGAAAGGAGAAACACAAAAGGTATATATAAAATATATGTATTTATTACTAAACACTCTCTACTAACCTCTTTATGAGATTAGAGAACAAGGTCCACAATATTAAAGCACTAGAACGACAGTAAATAGCACAATACACAGCGGGCTCCAGGTGGAGACCGAACCATATACTAAGAAAGTGGTATAACAACCACGACTTGACTAGACACAGTGCTTAGAGCATGTAGAATCGCTGGACCCCAAGGAACCACTCATAGTAGTGACACAGGGGACACACGGGACGCGTGCATTGTGAGAACACAGCCGCGAGCTCCGTACAACTCTATGGGAAAGTCGCAGTTGGAATTTTAAAGATTAAAGACACTTAGGAGAGGACTTTGAGCAAATCCTTTCAAACATAGAAGGTTCTAAGGCCAGCACCCATGTGAGCACCAGAGTAGTCGTGTTACCTAACCCAGGGCAGCCGGGTGCATAGCGTAGATCGTTGAAGGATACTTGGCTTCTGTAGCAGAGTCCTGTAGTCAGGGATTCCTACTTTATACCCAAGGAAGGGGTGGGACAAACTCTGGGGATCCACCTATGAGATGTTCAGGACAGAGGGGTGGCTACAACCATGTTCTTTGTCCAGTTTCGTGCCAGAGCAAGAGCAAATGGCTCCTGCAACCGGTTTGAACTGGAATATGCACAGGGACACCAATGTGCCCCCAGTGCAGACATCAAAGCACTCTTGGAGTGCACCCAACCAGCCCCAATACACTAAAGCCTGTCTAGGAGGTGGTCACACCTCCCTGTGACAGGAAACCTATTGTCCGCCGTCACCTGCTGGAGTTTTGTCTAGCAGCAGGAGGGCAGACTCGTGTCTGTGGCTGGCATCATCCATCTTGTGATGCCAGGGTCGGGAAAGATGGTACTGGCTGTACCGGTGTTGTCATATTTCTCCCTCTAGGAGGGTGGAATCATACCTCCCACACCAGTTACTGGTGTGGAGGTATGATGTGGAGGTATGATTCCAAGGTGTTTGACACCAAACACAACATGTTTCCATGCAGCTGTTTTAAAGTTGGCATTTACAGCGAGGTTATAATGCACTTAAGAGTATATGGTTGGCTGCATCACAAACAACCCCAGTATATAGGTTCCGAATGCTGCAGAGGGGCTCTGCTCATGCAGGTGCACCCTCTCACATAAAACCCAGCATCCTGCCTTTAGGATTGATAAGGCCTGCCGTAGGGGTGACTGATAGGTTTATATGTGCAGATGTATATGGATAGATATAGTGAGCCTATATCTAAGGAAGGGGTGCATACACAGGCTGCTGTAGCAGACCTGTTGTGTCATTTTGAATGGTCTCCAAAGGGGTGGCATAAAACGTGCTGCAGCCCCTGAGAGGCCTCTGGGGTACCTATGTCCTGGGTACATAGTGCACAAGCTACTACTTGTGTAACGATCTATCTGTAAGAGACATTAGTTAGTGATAGATTCCTTACCTTAGAATATCCTCAGGCGTCAGACTGGCTGCGGAAAGTTTTTCGGCATCAGTACCCCTGAGTGTCGGTAGGTGGCGTCGTACGGCTCTGAGCCCGTCGCTGGCGTCGTATGTGCTGAGATGACGTCACGGAGACTACTTAGGGGCCACCCATGCGCGCTGACGTCAGTTCTGTACACGACTTTCCGCGCCAAGATCGCAGAGCCATGCAAGAAACTGACCACTGGTGCCATGAAACTAGGGCCCTGAAAGGGATGACCTTAACCCTAGAAATCAGTTCGCAGAACGGGGAGCATGGGTGAGGCTGTAAAGAATCTATTACTAACTAATGTCTCTTACAGATATATAGTTACACAAGTAGTAACTTGTGCATCTGAAAGAGACACGTTAGTGATAGATTCCTTACCTTAGAATCGATACCCCAGCAATACCAACCCCGGTAGTGGGTCTGCGAACAAGATTGCACCAGAAAGTCACGGAAAACAGAACGGCCAAAGAAGCCATCTCTCTGGACTTGACTGTCAAGGCAGTAATGCTTGGTAAACGTGTGCAGCGAAGCCCACGTAGCTGCTTAACAAATGTCCTGCAAGGGAACACCGCGTCCCAAGGCAGAAGTGGCTGCCGTCGCTCTGGTAGAATGGGCACACGACCCCACAGGAGGCTCCTTCTTAGCCAACCAGTAACATGCTTAGATGCAGAGAACGATCCATCGAAAGATGGTCCGTTTGTGTGCGGCCCAACCTTTTTTTTTTTGGCGTCCACATAGCTAACAAAGAGCTGGTCATCCACCTGGAACTGTTGTGTGCACTTCAGATAGAACGAGAGCGCATGTTCTGGGTCCAGATGTTGGAGCCTCTCTTCCTCTTTCGAAGGATGCGGAGGCAGAAAGAAGGTGGGAAAAGTGATTGTCTGCCCGATGTGGAAGAGCGTGACAACCTTTGGCAGGAAAGAAGGCCGTGTCCTTAAGACTACCTTGTCCGGATGAACAGAAAGGAAAGCAGATTTAGAAGAAAGAGCCTGGAGCTCACTCACTCTTCTGGCAGAGGTGATAGCTACCAGGAAAGCCGTCTTTAGAGTGAGAATACGTTAAGGACAATTATGAAGGGACTCAAAGGAAACGCACATCAGATAAGTCAAGACAAGATTTAAGACCCACTGAGGCATTAGGAAAGGCACGGGAGGAAACGTGTGTGTAATGCCTTTGAGAAAACGGTTAACAACCAGGACTTAAAAAGAGAAGGCTGATCTGGAAGCCGTAGAAAGTCGGAGATGGCCGAAAGATAACCTTTGATAGAGCCCAGAGCAGAGCCCTGCTGATCCGAGAATAGAAGCAACAGAAGGACCTCAGAAAGAGGGGCAGAGAGGGGATACACAGCCTTTGCTGTGCTCCATGTCACAAATGGATTCCACCTGCAGGCGATTACAGTTTTAGTGGAGGGATGCCTGGCTGCCAGAATGACATCACAGACTTCGGGAGGAAGATCGAAAGCTGTCAACTGTCGCCGCTCAATCTCCACACATGGAGGTGGAGGCTGGACAGGTTCGGGTGGAGGACCGTCCCCATCTGCTGCGACAGAAGATCCTCCCGAAGAGGCAGTCGAATTGGGGGATCGATTGCCATGCTGAGTAGCTTGGGATACCAGTATCTTCGTGCCCAGACCGGAGCCACAAGGATGACTTGGGCCAGGTCACGCCGAATCTTCTTCAGCACTCTGGGCAGAAGTGGTATAGGCGGAAAAGCGTACAACAGACCGCAACTCCACTCGCGATGAAAAGCGTCGCCGAGCGAGTGCCGCCTTGGAAATTCCAACGCGCAGAACTGATTACATTGTGCGTTCGCTTTGGTGGTGAATAGATCTAACCAAAGCTCTCCCCACTGCTGAAAGAGACCTTGCGCCACGTCAGAGTTCAGACGCCATTCGTGATCCATCAGGCACCGGCGGCTGAGTTCATCCGCCCTGGCATTCAGAGAACCGGCCAGGTGTTGAACCACCAAGGTAATGCCTTGATGTTCCAGCCATGTCCAGAGGCGCGGAGCCTCCTGACATAGGGTCCACGACCCCACCCCACCCTATTTGTTGCAATACCTCATGGCGGTGGTGTTGTCCGTGAACACATGCACTACACTTTCCCAGACAGGGGGAAGGAATACCTTCAGTGCAAGTCAGATCGCCCTAAGCTCCAAAAGGTTGATATGGTGCCGGGACTCTGCCAGAGACCAGAGGTCTCTGATCTCCGCCTCTCCCAAGTGGCTTCCTCATCCCAGGAGGGACGCATCCGTCACCACTGTGTGCTCCGGTTGGGAAAGGGAGAGGGATCCACCATTTTCCCAATCGCGATTCGTGAGCCACCACTGCAATTATCGTGCAGTGCCCTCCGTGATCTGGACATGATCAGACAGGTTGCCCTGATGCTGTGCCCACTGGAACCTCAGATCCCACTGCAGAGCCCGCATATGCCATCTGGCATGTTGCACCAGTAGGATGCAGGAGGCCATCAGGCCCAGGAGCCAGAGGGTCATCCTGACTGAAACCCGGGATAGAGGCTGAAAGATCGGAATCATAACCTGAATATCCCGGTCTCGTTGCTCGGGAGGATAAACCCGAAACAGCGTCGAATCCAGAACTGTTTGATGAAGGGGAGCGTCTGAGAGTGACTCCTGTGTGACTTTGGCACGTTGATGGAGAACCCCAGCAAATGCAGGAGGTGGGCCGTAGTCTGAAGGTGGGTGACGACTGTCTGGGGCAAGTCCGCCTTCAACAACCAGTGGTCGAGGTTGGGGAAGACTGACACCCATGACCTGCGCAGAAGAGCTGCCACCACCGCCATCACTTTGGTGAACACCCGAGGGGCGCTGGTAAGGCTGGAGGGGAGCACGGCAAACTGAAAAAGCTCTTGGCCTACAGAGAACCGCAGGTAACGCCGGCGGTCAGGCATGATGGGGATGTGAAAATAAGCGTCCTGCAAGTCCAATGCTGCCACCCTGTCTCCAGGGTCGAGGGCAACCAAGACCTGAGTCAGAGTCAACATCTTGAACCTCTTCTTCCAGAGGAAGTGATTGACGTTCCTGAAGTCCAAGATGGGGCGCAGGCCCCCTTTGACCTTCTTGGGGACCAGAAAGTAGTAGGAATAACAACCGCTGCCTACTTCTGGCCCAGGAACACGCTCAATGGCCCCCTTGCCTTATCGCCAAACAGGCGAGAACCATCAAAAGGCATGTTTCATGAGGGAACTCTGGACATACCCCGAAAACCCAGTGGACCGCAGCCAGGCATGGCGACACAGGGTCACTGTTGTGGAGATCGCTCTCCCTAAAGAGTCCGCGGTGTCCAGCCCACACCGAATGGCGAACTTCGCGGCATCCTTCCCCTCCGCAACAGCTTGGGAAAGTACAGCCCGAACCCCTTCCGGACACTGGGGCAGTGTTTGCGCCACTGTGTCCCACACAGTGTGAGAGTAGCGGCCCAAAAGGCATGAGGTGTTGACTGACCGCAGCCCCAAGTTGGCAGAGGAAAATAACCTCTTGCCAACCAGCCTTTTCGATTCCTCATCTGGCGGGCAGTAGGGAATGTACTGTGGGAAGTGGAAGCCTGAATGATCAGGCTCTCCGGGGTTGGATGATTTGTCAGAAGGGACGGGTCACCCGTTGTCAGGCGATGACGCCTGGCCACGTTCTTATCCACAGGAACCCCTGCGGCTGGCCTAGACCAGGTGCCCATCAAAACATCCGTCAAGGCCTCATTAAATTGGAGCAGAGGTTTCATAAAACTTGCCGCCGGCTGAAGCACTTCAGTAAGGAGGTTGGTTTTGTGAGTGACCATAGGCAGATCCAGGTCAAGGGCCTCAGCTGCTCTACGAAGCACCGTAGTAAATTTCAGCACGGAGACTGCCCTTCTCGAGGTTACCGACGCCATTAGGGAGGTTCTAGATCTTGGTGGTAAGGCCGTGTTGGTCATGCTTGATTTGTCGGCGGCTTTCGACACCGTCCCCCATGAAGGCCTCCTGACAAGACTCTGGGGAATTGGCCTACGGGAGACGGTGTTGAGTTGGTTTAAATCTTTTCTGACCGGTCGACGACAAATGATCTGGGCACCTCCTTTTTCCGCTGATATGCCGCCGCTAGAGGTGGGGGCACCTCAGGGTTCCATTCTTAGCCCCATGCTGTTTAACATCTTCTTGGCCCCTCTGGCGACGGTTGCGGAATCCTTTGGTGCCCAGACCATATCCTATGCTGACGATACCCAGCTTTTGTTCACATGTGACAGAGGCGGGATTTTCGACGGCATACGGATTAGGGACTGTCTCAAGGCTGTCTTCGAGTGGTTCCGATGTCAGGGTCTGAAATGCAACTCCGACAAATCGGAGCTGCTTTTCTTTGGCTGCACTCCTGATTTCAGTTGGAAGGCCTGGTGGCCACAGGATATGTTTCCCCCGGACACTGCCTCTGTGAAGGCTAAAAACCTTGGAGTTCTGATTGATTGTGACCTATCCTTTCGGCCCCACGTCATCGGGCTCTCAGGAAAATGCTTTGGCATTCTCAGGATACTTAGGAAATTTCTTCCTTTGCTGTCACTTCACCACAAAAAAACCATCGTGCAGGCGTTAATAGGGTCGCGTTTAGATTATGCGAACGCACTCTATCTGGGTCTACCCAAATATCTCTTGACCCGCCTGCAAGTGGTGCAGAATTCTGCGGCTCGAGCCATTTTCGGACTTCCGAGACGGGCCAATGCTGCTGAGTTATTAAAAGCTCTGCACTGGTTGCCCATCTCGAAGAGGATCCTTTTTAAAAGCCTAACTCTGGTTTTTAAAGCCCTTCATGGTATCGGTCCCAAGTACATCGGGAAACGTTTTTCCTTTTACCTACCTAGCAGGGCTCTTCGTTCTGCTTCATTGGCCAAAGTGGCTGTGCCTATCATTAAGCGTTCCAGAACTGGTGGCTGGGCTTTTCGATACCTGGCTGCGCGGGGCTGGAATGAGCTCCCTTTGGCTTTACGTAGGGCAAGTAATCTACTTGTTTTCAGGAAGGAATTAAAGACTTGGCTCTTTTCTGTATAGGCTCTCCTTTTGCTTCTTTTTCTTTTCAGCTTTTAGTTGTTATGTTTGTTACTCTGCATAAGTTCTCTTCACCAAAGCGCCGGGATACTCCTTGGAGTAGCCGTGCGCTATAGAAGAAAATAAATAACATAACATAACATAACATAACATATGTTGCGCCCTCCTCCATGATTGCGGGAGGAGACATAAATCCAGGCTTGGAGGAGAGGCCAAGGCCACCTGCGTCCTCTGAGTCCTCCGCCCATTAATGGTCAGACTCGCACTGCCGGGCAAGAGGGTCCTCTGACCCCTCCTCCACAGCCCGTGGTACAGGGGGCAGCGGCGGGGGAGGCACAGGGGAAAACAAATGCTCCAATGGTCGGTGCCGATCGGGCTCCATGTCCCAATTAAGGGAAGGACGGAGGTGGAACAGAACCCATGGCGGCGTCTGGAACGGAGCCGCAGGGTGCGTCGGGCCGGAGCCACCAGCGGAGGACCTTGAGGTGCCAGGGCCAGAGCCGCCGGCGGAGGACCTTGCGGCGCCGGATCTGACGGCGGAGGACCTTGCGGCGCCGGATCTGACGGCGGAGGACCTTGAGGCGCCGCCTGGGCCGGGGCCAAAGCTGTTGGTGGAGGACCCTGAGGCGCCGTAGCCGCCGGCGGAGGACCTTGCGACACCGGGGCCGGGGCCGGAGCAGACGGCGGAGCCGGTGGCAGCAAAGTGCCCCCATCAGGGACAGCGGGGCCCGAAGGTGCACCGGCGGGAGCCCGAGGCCTGAAAAAGAGGTCCATAGCGGCAAGAAACTCTTGCACTTGGCCGGAGTCGCCGACGGACCCGGATAAGGTGAGTAGGCCACGGGACTCTCAGGCTCCAACGGAGTCGTGGGGATCTAACCCCTGGCCCCTCGTCCGTGCCCGGAGACCGACGGGGGGATGTCGGAGAGCGAACACGCTTCTTAGACTTTTTCGTGTGACGTCTCTTACCCGATTCCGATGGTGAAGAATTTGACCCCGAGGAGCGATGGTGAGGGCTCCGCGGAGGGTCCTTCGAGCGACACCTGGACCTAGAACGGCACGGAGACGACTGCCCGGCTTCCAGCAGCTTTCAGGACCGCTCCCGCAAAGCCTTCGGAGCCATGGCCAGATAGTCGAAACATGACTGGGAGTCATGGCCGTGCTCCAGACAGTAGAGACAGACCCCATGGGGGTCGGCCACCGACATCGTACGGCGACAGACCCTGCAGAATTTAAACCCAGGCATCCCTACGTGGCACCAGGAGTCAAAGACTCAAAAGAAGTAGAGACAAAAAGTCTCAAAAGGTTAACCAAAAAGTGACTAAGGTACGTGCTCTAACAGGATCTGCGCTTGCTGGCGCGGAAAAAGAAAGAACTGACGTCAGCACACATGGGTGGCGCCTAAGTAGTCTCCGTGACATCATCTTGGCGCATACGACGCCAGGGACGGACGCAGAGCTGCACGACGCCACCTACCGACGCGCAGGGGTACTGCTGACGAAAAACTTTCCGGATCCAGTCTGATGCCTGGGGATATTCTAAGGTAAGGAATATATCACTAACGTGTCTCTTTCAGATATACCATATACTAAGGACTTATAGGGTACCCCAATATCCAATCTGGAGTGTACTTAAAGAACATGCAATCAATTTAGGGAGAAAGCAGATAGACTAGGGTCCTGATTAGCAGGATCCCAGTCAAACTAAGTTGAAAACCAGAAAACTACCAGGCAAAAAGTGGGGGCAACTATGCAGTCAGATTACACTTTCCTACAGGTCCCTCGACCTCCTCTGTGAACGGGACCTCTAGCGACGCGGAGCCAACTGCTGGGCCTCGAGTAGCTTTCGGGATCAGTCACGCAAAGACTTCGGGCCAAGGTCCGGCATTTGGAGCACCACAAGGGGTCGTGTTCACTCTCCAGGCAATAGAAGTACACGCGGTGAAGGTCCGTCTTCGACATCAGATGGTTACAGGAATGGCAGGCCTTGAAACTGGGCATCCCTTGTGCAACAGGAGTCGATGGACTCAAAAAACGAATTCAACAAAAGTTGAGAAAAAAGTGAGTCAAAAAGTGACTGGAGGTACCGGTCTCTCCGGATCTGCGCTTGCTGGCGCGGAAAGTGAAAGAACTGACGTCAGCGTGCGAGGGCAGGGTCTATGTAGCTACCGCAATGTCATCCCAAAGACCAAGACACTGAACGCGGAGTTGAACAAAGCCACCTTTTGACGCGCAGGGGTACTGCTGACAAAAAACTTTCCGGATCCAGTCTGACGCCTGGAGGTAATTCTAAAGTAAGAAATCTATAACTAACTGTTTCTTTCAGATATGCTTTACACTACAGTCCCTTAAAGGGAATGGGAAAAACTGCGCAATAAGCATGCGGTATTCGTCGACAGCAATGCAAGGCTGGAGAAAGAAAACATCTTCTCAGTGAATCCAACCTTTTTTGGTTCCCTTTACGGAGACGCGGAAGGGAATGCGCCTTAGGACGTTGAGGCCTACAGCACCAAACTCTCTGGGGTGGGGTGTATGATGAGGAAGTTTGGGTCACCCGGAGCTGGGAGATGGCGGCCTGCAATCATACTATCCACAGGAGTCTTTGTGCTAGGTTTGGACCAAGTTCCTAGAAGGACGTACGTAAGTGCCTTACTAAATGGCAACAGGGGTTCGGAAGTGGAAGCTCCAGGTTGAACCACCTCAGTCAGGAGATTAGTCCCGACTAGCACGGAGGGCAGCTCCAGTCAAAGGACCTCATCTGCCCTCTTTACCACCATGGTATAGGACGCTCCCTCCTCGTAGCCACCATAGGAGGTGCGAATATGCCAGTATCTGGGGAAGTATCCAGACCACTGGCCTCCCCGAGTTCCCCATACCAGCCCAAATTCTCTTCAGAGACATCCTGGTTCTCAAGAGGGTCTCCAGACCCTTCCCAGTCCTCTCCTGAGCTTCGCTCATCTTCAAAGTGCTCAGGCGACAACATAAAACCTCTAGATTCTGTCGGAATTGGCGTTGATCGACGCTGTTCTGGTTCCGTGTCGTCGGGGATTGCGCCAACGATGGGCATCGGCGACGTCACAGGCACAGACTTCGGGTTCGACATCGGGGAATGTCGCATTGGCCCGACTGGTGTCGAACTGGATCAAGGTTCGGATCCCTGAGGCCCCACCAGCGTAGAACCCAATAGAGCCTATTTCGAACCTGCTGGGTCCAAAGGCTCCCCAGTGGGGTTGTTCAGGTCAAATACATGGCGCATAGCCTCGTAAATTACTTTATTTGAGCGTGAGTCGCTCCGGCTCCTGGAAAAGGGGACAAGGCACCAAGTCGACTCTGGCTCCGCGAAAATGTGCCAAGAGTGTCGGTGCTCCTTACCTCTCTCAACGACAGATGCCAGTTGAGGTGAAGACGAAGTCCGCTTAGACGACTTCTTCTTGTGCCTCTTCCCTGAGTGTCCTGAGGACCTCGAATGGGAGGAAGAGGACTTAGACCTCCTTGGAGTCTCGCTTGACGGTGTCAACTGACGGGCCATGAGTAACTTTATTGCTCGCTCCCTCAAGTTCTTTGAAGCCATCGCCCAACAGTCCGAATACGACTTTGGATCGTGGTCGTGCATGAGAAACCAGAGAAATATGCCATGGGGATCGGTAACCGACATCATGCGGAAACAAGTCCCGTATGGTTTGAAACCTGTCTTCCTCAAAGACATCCTTCGCACACAAAGTCGATTCGAAAAAAACCTGCAAAAAGAGGCAGAGTGGTAGCTCTTCCCAGATCGCCGCTTAATTGTTGCGGAAAGAAAAAAACTGACACCTATATAGGTGCTACCAATGCCAATGCCGTCACTCGGAGCAAAATAGAGCCACTCAACGTTGCGTGCAATGGGTATTGCTCAGCAAAAGTTTCTGGATCCAGCCTGACGCCTGAGAAATTCAAAGGTAAGGAATCTGCAGCTAGAAGTCTCTATCAGATACTGCTTTTAAGGTAATACCCATTAGTATCTTTTATCCACAGCTTCCCTAGCCACAGCGCTCGTGGAATTCTGGTCGCAGCGCTCGAGCGGTGACATGTGGTCCCCTGGTGGTCCCAGTGCTCATGGAACCCTGACTGCAGAGCTCGAGTGACAACACGTGCTTCCATGGCCTCAGCGCTTGTGTAATCTTGACCACAGCACGGAAATGCACCCGTCAAGGAACAGTGTATAACATCTGACGTGTTCAGACACACCACGTACAATGTAAAGGAGCCATCTTAGTTTGCTCCCTACTAAAGACTATCACATGTCTCTGTGATATGCACACATTTCACCTTTGTGACTTACGTGCATCATCGAGGACGTTGTGTATCACTGTGATACGCACACATTGGTCTATGTTAAACTTGGGGAGCGTGCATCACATCAGTAAGCTGTGAGCTATGCGGAATGACCAGTCTTCTATAGCCGGCCAGTTTATCTCCGACTCCCCACATGTTCTTTCAGTTGTACTGTCAAAGCACTCATGCCAGAGGAGCACTAAAGGTGACACTTGCTATGGCACTATGGCAGCTTGCATGCAAGTTCGATTTTAACTTTTGTGTGGGCAATTGTTGGCGCCAATACTATATTTTATCTCTCACTTGGGCAGTGTTCATGTGCTGCTTTGCACAAATTAGTACCTGTTTCTGTGTCAACCTTTTTGCTTTTATCAGGGTTCCTAGTCTACTGGATTTTACTGTGTAAAAGTAGTGTTGGTCCCTGAACTTCCTTCAAGTTACAGATATTAAGTGTATTTGAAGTCATGCAGAACGTCGCTGCTCCATCATTTATCTTCGCATCACCAGGTAGGCCACCAATACTGCGGATTAAGTACAAGAAGGTCTTCACCAATTACACATGGGTGTGTGGGGCTTCCCTTAGTGCTGAAAGAAAAACATTGTAATTATTAAACTGCCCTTGTCCAGAAGGGAAAGACGTGTTTGAACATCTTCCTGATTTGACAAATGGCAATGTGGCAGATCTGAATGAATACAAAGTATGTCTAAAGAAGCTCAATTTGCATTGTCTTCCCACATTGAGTACAGTTCTTGAGCGCTGTCACTTTGTGAAGAGGATGTAGTGTCAAGGGGACTCTGTTGAGCAATACATAACTGAGTTATGTAGGTTAGCTTTCACATGTGGGTTTGGTGGTTCCAATGAGGAACGTTTAAGAGACCAATTTATGTTGGGTTGCACATTGGAGAAGGCCAAAGAAACCATGTGGCAGAAAGACAATCCCACTCTGCAAAAAATCTTAACTATAGCAAAGACTCATGAACATTCAAAGGCATGTGTTGAGATTATTCACAATGACTTACCTTGTGCAGTCAAAATTGATGAGGTAACCGTTAAGCTTGTACAAAAGACATAAATTGTGGGAAAAGCAACACAATACAAAGTGTGTCCATACAGCAAAACTCTAAGAGGTTTTCTGGCAGGTGCCGCCAAAATGTCAATATAGGTCACATGGCAAACTACAAAGAGTGCCCAGGGTGGAAAGAAGTGTGTAATAATTGGGAAAGGAAGGGGCATTTCACAAAATCTTGTAAATCCAGTCTAAAAAAAGTAAGAGAAGTAGATGGTGATGATGTAGTTGAAGAAGTGGTTGTTCTACAGACTGAAGAAAATGAGTCTGAAGGGTTTCTTGAAATTGTACAGTTTAGCGGTGAGCTAGTCAGAATCTGACCAAGATACCAAGATAACTTTGATACCAAAAATGTTTTACGAACAAAAACTAAAAAGGAACGTAAATTCTTGAAAAAAGCTATCAGGATATGGCGGTGAACCAGTCAAAGTATCAGGATACTTTTGGGGAACAATCGAATTTATAAAACTCATTTTACAAGTGAAAATGTATGTATCTGTCAAAAGAGATCCCTTATAAGACCTTTTTGTATATTTTGATCCTAATGAGAATCCTGCAGTCAGATTGAGCAATGTGCCAATGATCAAGAGTATTTCAGATTGCTGTGATGGGTTCCTGTACGAGTTTCCTGATGTTTTAAAAAAATATTTAGAATGTCTCAAGAACTATGTGCATATGATTAAGCTCAAAGCTAATGCTCAACAAAAAATTGCAAGTCAGGGATATACATTTGTCTGTCAAGGAAAGCATGAAGAAGGAATTTAAAAAGTTGATTGACAATGGCATTATCCAGGAAGTAGAAGCCTCTGAATGGTTTGCACCAGTTGTGATGGCATAAAAAGCTGTCGGTGAGGTTAGATTATGTGTGGCTTTGAGAGAACCCAAAAAGTCTGTGGTGGTGGACAACTATCCACTGCCCAATATCAATAAAATGTTAAGTTCGCTCATTGGTGCCATTTTTTGTCCCTAGACCTCAGCTCAGCAAATCATTAAGTAAAACTCGATCTTTCTTCTTAAGAATTAACAACTTTCGCGACTCCCTTTAGATCTTCAAATGAAATATTGAGGAAAGGAGCACCCAAAGTAACAAAGTAAGTAGGTCAACAGTCCATGTTGAAGTCCATATATGTTTTATTTGTTCAATTTTATAACCAAAAGTTCATTTTCCAACAGAAACATTCATTTTTCAACAAAAAAGTGATTCAATCCAATATCGATAATCCAATCTGAGGATGTGATTCAATAATATTTCTTTTTGTAGAAATGAAAAGACAGCCTTTGAATCTTATACATTTTAAAGAATGTCATTTGGGCTGATATGTTGCCTCTGTTTTTCAGAGAGCTATGGAAAGGTTATTAAAAAGAGTATAGGAGGTGAGATTGTATCAAGATGATGTGCTGGTGGTTGTGTTGAATATAATGGAAGGTTGCCTGAGATGTTGGAGAAACTGAAGAAAGGGAGGTTTAACACTAAACAGGAGAAATGCAAATTCAGTGTTCAACATATGGATTATTTGAGGCGTTTAATTACAGGGTCTGGTATTTGGCCCAAAAGTGGTTTGGTGAATGCCATTAAGAACTTACCATCTCCCAAATGTAGAGAAGAATTGGTAAAATGTCTAGGCATGGCAGAGTTCTATAATAAACGTGTTTCCTAGTTTGTAGAAAGTACAGAGTTCATGAGGTTGTTACTGAAGAAAGGCAAGGAATATGTGTGGCGTGATATGTGTGAAAAAGTCGATGATGAGAAATCCAGCTTAGAGAATGCCTCCGGCCTTGGGAGTTTCAACACCAAAGATGAAACCATTGTCATGACTGATGTCAGTTCGAAAGGGTTAGGGGCTATCCTGAAGCAAAGATCAGGAGGTGTGTGTAGAAGCATATCGTGTGCTCTGAGGGGAGCTGAAACCAACCATTTTGTTTTCAAGAATGAGGCTCTAGAGGTATTTTGAGCATTTGAGGAAACTGAAAAAAATGTTTTAGGGGAGCAAATTTGAAGTCAAAACAGACCACAAACCCCTCAAAGAGGTTTTCTCAAAGAAAGGAATAGATCTGATCTCTAATCCTATTTGCAAATGGGTTATTGCGCTTCAGTAATTTGATTTTGAATTATATATATGCCTGGCACAAGCAATTTACAAACAGACTGCTTATCAAGGTTGTGTCTTGAACCTGAAGTTGATAACCTCTTGTGTGATGAGTATTTTGGAGGGGAGGAGTTTGATGAAGAAGTGAATGTCTCCTTGTGATTACAGAAGGTGTGGTACAGGAAGATGAGTGGAAGAAAAAGCTCCAGGAAGATGAGTGTTTACAAACAATCGTTGAGATGGTATTAGGAGGCTGGGTTAGTAAAAGCAGGTGTGATGGTTAAGTTTTAGGATTTTGGCAAGTAAGAAATGAATTGACTGTTGCAGAGGTATTATTGTTAAGAGGAAGTTAATTGGTGCCACCATAAAAACCAAGGAATAAATAGCTAGATTGTGCCCATGCCAGCCATATTGGCATATCAAAAACTAAGAAGAGAGTTAGAGAGGGCTACTGGTGGTCAGCAACAGACTCGATGGTTGAGGGAGAAGTGAGGAATTGTGTTGAGTATATGCAGAGTGACAAAGTTTTGAAGTGCAGAATGCAACCCATGGTATCAAGGGAGCAAGCATTAGGTCCATGGGAAGATATCCCATTGGACATTCTTGGGCTTATTAGAGTAATCATGTGTGATAAGTATGTTCTGATGTGCATTGATATGTCCTCACTCTGGCCAGAAGTTAAGGGGGTAAATTCAATGTAATCTAACAATGTGATTTATTTTTGGGAAAAAATTGTTCAAAAGAGAAAGTTTTCCATCCACCATTCTTACAGATAATGGGGTTCAGCTAAATGGATTAAACACAAGAAAGTGGCACTTTATCACCCTGCAACAAATGGTGTTGTGGAATGCTTTAATAACGTTTTGAAAGAAAGTTTGCAACAATCATTGATGGGTGGAACGACATGGGAAGATAGTATGAAGAAGAAAGTAAGGGAATACTGTCTGAAATAGCATTCTACCAATGCGTCTGTCACCTTTTCAGTTATTTAGAGAAAGAATTCCTAATAGTGAAACGATCCCTTGATGGGTGAATGAGAAAAGTAAGTTAGTGGATGATCAAGTTGGTAAAGGAGAGGGATATAGCGAAAGAGAGGAAAAAAGGTGAGAGGGAAAGAACTGTATGAAAAATGGAAAGCTGTCAAGGAAACTGTGGTGCGAGTGGGGGAATTGGATAAAAATCAAATTTCCAAGAAAGGATAGGAACATTTCTAAGTTTAGTCAACCCTTTAGGGTGATAACATTGTTTAAAATGCAGTAAAGATTGATGATCATAAAATCTCGATCCTCAACAAAGTGGGACAATATTTTCCTGTAGAAGGTGAAGGTTCGACTTTCTTGGATAGAGATTTGTCAGGAGATCGAACGATCAGACCAGAAATGCGATGAGGCGACTTGTACAATTACTGGATTATGTATGATCCTAATGATGTTGTGTTACTTTTTGTTTAGAGCCGAGTCCATATTGATTTCATATGATCGTATTGCACAAGTTACTTACCTTCGGTAACAATATATCTGTAAGAAATAGTAGTTAGTATTAGATTCCTTACCTTAGAATATCCCCAGACGTCAGACTGGATCCGGATATTTTTGCGTAGCAGTACCCCTGCGCATCGGTAGGCGTCGTCCACGGCACCGCGTCCGTCGTCGGCGTCGTTGGGGCCGTGATGACGTCGTCGGAGTACTTAGACGTCGCCCTCGCACATTGACGTCCGTTCTTATACACAGCTTTTCCGTGCCAGAAACACAGAGCCATGATAAAAACCAAAACTGGTGCCATGAAACTAGGGCCCTCAAAGGGATGACCTTAACCCTAGATATCGGTTCGCACAACGGGGAGGATGGCTGGGGCGGTAAGGAATCTAATACTAACTACTGTTTCTTACAGATATATCGTTACCGAAGGTAAGTAACTTGTGCATCTGAAAGAAACAGGTTAGTATTAGATTCGTTCCTTTAGAATAGATACCCCAGCAATATCAACTCCGGTGGTGGGTCTGCAAACTAATAATCACACCAGATAGTCCTGGAGAACGAACGGCCGAAAAAGCCATCTCTCCGGACTTGGCTGTCCAGGCAGTAGTGTTTTGCAAACGTGTGCAGCGAGGCCCGCGTCGCTGCCTGACAGATGTCCTGCAAGGGGACTCCCTGGCCCAGGGCGGTAGTACCCGCCGTGGCCCGAGTGGAATGGGCCCTCAGCCCAACAGGAGGCTCCTTTTTAGCCAAAGAGTAGCATGCCTTGATGCACAACACGACCTACCGAGAGATGGTCCGTTTGTGCACCGCCTGTCCCTTGTTAGCGCCCACGTAACCAACAAAGAGTTGGTCATCCACCCGGAACTGGCGTGTGCGATCAAGATAGAAGGAGAGCGCATGTTTTGGGTCCAGACGGTGGAAGGATGCAGAGGCGGAAAGAAGGTGGGCAAGGTGATGGACTGCCCGATGTGGAAGGCTGTGACTACCTTGGGCAGGAAAGAGGGACGCGTTCTCAACACAAAGGAGGCTTAGAAGAAAGAGCCTGGAGCTCAAACTCTCCTGGCAGAGGTGATGGCAACCAGGAAAACAGTCTTAAGAGTAAGAAGATGTAAAGGGCAATTGTGAAGTGGCTCGAAGGGAGCGCATATCAAATAAGTAAGAACAAGGTTCAAGTCCCACGGTTCAAGTCCCACTGAGGCATCACGAAAGGAACAGGAGGAAACATATGAGTGATGCCATTCAAGAACCTATTTACAACCGGGGACGTGAAAAGAGAGGGCTGATCAGGTAGCCTTAAAAAGGCGGAAATGGTAGAGAGATAGCCCTTGATAGTGCCTAGATCAGAGCCCTGCTGGGCAAGAGAAAGAATAAAGAGAACCTCAGAAAGAGGGGCAGAGAGTGGATCCACAGCCTTTGCTGTGCACCATGCCACAAATTTGTTCCACCTGCAGGCATATACCGATTTTGTGGAGGGACGCCTGGCTGCCAGAATCACATCACAGACTTGAGGAGGCAAGTCAAATGGCCTCAACTGTCCCCGCTCAATCTCCACGCATGGAGGTGGAGACTTGACAGGTTCGGGTGGAGGACCGTCCCCTGCTGCTGCGATAGAAGGTCCTCTTGAAGAGGCAGACGAATCAGGGGATCGACTGACATGCTGAGTAGCTCGGGATACCAGTATCTTTGTGCCCAGTCCGGAGACACAAGGATGACTTGGGCCCAGTCATGCCTGATCTTCTTCAGCACTCTGGGCAGAAGTGTATAGGCGGAAAGGCGTACAACAGACCGCAGCTCCACTCGCGACGAAAAGCGTCTCCGAGCGAGTGCCGCCTTGGAAATTCCAACGCGCAGAACTGATGACATTGCTCGTTCTCTTCTGTGGCGAATTGATCTAACCAAGGCTCTCCCCACTGCTGAAAGAGGCCTTGCGCCACGTCCGAGTTCAGACGCCATTCGTGATCCATCATGCACCGACGGCTGAGTTCATCCGCCCTGGCGTTCAGGGAACCTGCCAGGTGTTGAACCACCAGGGTCACGCCCTGATGTTCCAGCCATTGCCAGAGACGCAGAGCCTCCTGGCAAAGGGTCCACGACCCCACCCCGCCCTGTTTGTTGCAGTACCACATGGCGGTGGTGTTGTCCGTGAACACCTGCACTACACTACCCCGGACAGAGGGGAGGAATGCCTTCAGCGCAAGTCGGATCGCCCGCAGCTCCAGAAGGTTGATGTGGAGCCGGGACTCCGCCGGAGACCAGAGGCCTCTGATCTCCGCCTCTCCCATGTGGCCCTCTAGCCCAGGAGGGATGCGTCCGTCACAACTACGTGCTCCGGTTGGGGAAGGGAGAGGGATCTGCCGCTGACCCAATCGCGGTCCATGAACCACCACTGCAACTGTCTTGCAGTGCCCTCCGAGATCAAGACATGGTCGGACAAGTTGCCCTGATGCTGGGCTCACTGAAACTTCAGGTCCCACTGCAGAGCCCGCATCCGCCACCTGGCATGATGCACCAGAAGGATGCAGGAGGCCATCAGCCCCAGAAGCCGCAGCGTCAACCTGACCGAGACTCGGGATAAAGTCTGAATGATCGGAATCAGAGCCTGAATATCCTGAACCCACTGTTCGGGAGGATAAACCCGAAACTGCGCCGAGTCTAGAACCGCTCCGATGAAGAGGAGCTTCTGAGAGGGGCACAGGTGTGACTTTGGCACATTGATGGGAGAACCCCAGCAGGGGCAGGAGTTCGGTCGTAGTCTGGAGGTGGCTGACGACTGTCTGGGGCGAGCCCGCCTTCAACAACCAGTCGTGGAGATAGGGGAAGACTGACACCCCTAATCTGCGCAGATGAGCTGCGACCACCGCCATGACTTTCGTGAACACCCCAGGGGCGCTTGCAAGGCAGAAGGGGAGCATGGTAAACTGAAAGTGCTCGTTGCCTACCGTGAACCGCAGGTAGCGCCGGTGGGCCGGCAGGACGGGGACGTGGAAATACGCGTCCTGCAAGTCCAACGCTACCATCCAGTCTCCTGGGTCTAGGGCAGCTAAGACCTGAGCCAAAGTCAGCATCTTGAACTTCTCCTTCTGGAGGAAGCCGTTGACGTTCCGGAGGTCCAAGGTTGGGCGTAGGCCCCCTTTGCCCTTCGTGGAAACCAGAAAGTAGTAGGAATAGCAACCACACCCTACTTCAAGCCCAGGAACGTGCTTGATGGCCCCCTTGGCCAAGAGGGCCGTAACTTCCTCCTGCAGAAGATTCAAGTGATCCCCGACACGCGGTGGTAATGCGGTGGCATGGCTGGAGGGGTCGCCTCGAAGGGGAGGGAGTAGCCCCTTCGGACGATTTGCAGCACCCACCTGTCCAATGTGATGGAGCGCCAGTGGAGGAGGTGAAGGCGAACCCTGCCCCCCATTGGCATCGAATGGGCCTGAAAGCTCGGTCTAGGAGGGCTTTGAGGCGGATGCTGCGGGGGTGGATGTGGACTGGCCTCGCCGCTGTCCCCGGGCACCACCACGGCGGTTACCACGTCCGCCGCCGCGCTGGATGTTAGTCTGCGGCCCGTGGCTGGCAGGACGTGTGGGGGTGCCCCTTCCTTGGCCACGAAAGGAGCGAAAGGCAGACTGCTGCTGATGCGGGCCGACAGGCCCAAGGACTTGGCCGTAGCCCTGGAGTCCTTGAAGCGTTCAAGCGCATGATCTACCTTGCCACCAAAGAGGTGGCTGCCATCAAACGGCATGTCCATGAGGGTGCTCTGAACATCAGCCGAAAAGTTGGCGGACATCAATCAGGCGTGGCGGCGTACCGCCACCGTCGTTGACATCGCCCTGCCCAGTGAGTCCGTGGTATCCAGCCCACATCGAATAGAATACCGCGCTGCGTCTCCTCCCTCCGCGAGGGCTTGAGCGAGCTTCGCCCGGGCCCCTTCCGGGCACTCTGGCAGCACGGCCGCAACCGTATCCCACAGAGAGTGGGTATTACGGCCCAAAAGGCAAGCGGCGTTGACTGACCACTGTCCGCAGCTAAGGGACGAGTACAGTTTCTTACCAAACTGCTCATACCTCTTGGATTCCCGATCTGGTGGTGCAGTCGGGAATGCGGATTGGGAAGTGGAGGCATGGATAACCAGGCTCTCAGGGGTGGGGTGGGAGGACAGGAAGCTAGGGTCGCCCGGAGCTGGGAGGTGGCGCCTGGAGACGTGCCTATCTACAGGGGGGCCTGTAGCGGGCCTGGACCAAGTGCCCAACAGGACGTCCATGAGAGCCTCATTAAACGGCAGTAAAGGCTCCGGAAAGCCAGCCTGCAGTCTAAGGACCTCAGTGAGGATGTTAGGCCTCACAGTAGCGACGGAGAGCGTAAGCGCCAAGGCCTTAGCTGCCTGCGTCAGCACCACACTATAAGCAGCCCCCTCCTCGGTAGCCACGGTAGGAGGGGAGACAAAATCATTGTCAGGGGAGGTGTCCAGACCACTGGCCTCCCCTAGCTCCTCTGTCCAATCCTGAAAGGACTGACACTCACGTGTCAGAGGGTCCTCAGACCCCTCCCAACCCTCCTCATCCCTGAAATTCAGGGTCAAAGGATGGAGCCAGATCAAAGAAGAAAAGTTCTTCGGCCGGCGCCGAATGCGGCGTCGAGCGACGCCGGTCCGACGCCGGGTCCGGACCGAGGGTGGGATCGGGGACGACGTCGTCTGGGGACAGCATCGGGGGTGACACCCTGGGGTCGGCACTGGCGGAGGGGTCGTGAGGTCTACCAGCGGCGACCCGGATCCAGTGGGGCATTGCGGCGTCGGGACCGAAGTCGACGACGGCGCCGGGGCCGAAGCACCCGACGGCGCCGGGGCCAAAGCCACCGGCCCGCCAAGGCCCCTAGTCGGGGCTGTGGGGCCCGAAGGCACGCCGAAAACCCTCGATGGAGGGAAGTGAGTCCTCATGGCCACGAGGAAGTCACAAATCTCCTCTGGCGTCGCATTAAGCCCAGGGACCGGCGGGTGTGGGGCTGGCTGCGACGCCTGCGGCTCCGGCGGAGCACGTGGGCGGTGTCGCACGAACCCCCGTCCGCATCGCGCGAGCGTCGGGGGGGAGTCAGAAGAGCGGTGTCACTGCCTCAGCTTCTTGTGCCTCTTACCTTGAATACTAACCTGTTTCTTTCACATTCTTGTTTATAGTTTTGTTTTTGTTTCATCTTATTTTATTTGTTTTATTATGTAAAGTGAGGGAGGTGATGTGCCATTCTGTATTGTAGTTTACGGTAACCTGCTGTGACCTAAGTGTTCTGTAACCATGTGATGATATTTTGATCTGTAACCAACACCTCACTATAACGTAGGCAATGGAACTGTAAGGGGCACAGTCAGTGAGAAAACGCAGATAAGATCTGCACCACTCCCTGTAGTGGATTGGGTTTCGGTTTCACTTGGACTTCGTAAAAGGATTTCACACTCTTTTTATTCAAATTAATTATTCTTAAAGGATTTCACATTCTCTATCTGACGTAGTCTGTGGCTATCATTTACAGCTTAACGGTAGCATATTCATTAATGAATATTATTTTATTGCATACAAAGTGTGGGTTTCAACAAGCCTGGAACAACTGAATCACTTCTATGATGTTTTAAGAAGGACGTGAGAACATTGAAAACCTTTTAGAAAAAAACAAGAATCGAAAATAAAGTTCAGAAACACCATATAAATGTTTTCAATAGGTTTTATTTGGTACATTCATATTATTACACTTGCACATATAGGACTGATTAGTACATATGTACTGCAAGGCTTGGGAGACAATCAGCAGAACTGATACACCTTTCTGTAATATCCATGGTACTTTATCACAACACTTTGCCATTATGATTCGGAACTCAAAACCGAAAATGGCACATCTGCAACATTTTTGTTACACATATGGAGGGACCTTAGTAAAATATTAAACTAGCACATGAACATTAGTCAATAGTAAACATAATGCATAATTTAGGCTCCTGTTTTAAATTCTAAATCTGAAATCTGAGTCCGGCTTCTCAGAGCCATTGTTTAATTGTTGAGAGGGCAGCGCTGAAGGTTCTCAGTGCTGGATGCGTCCCTCTGTAGGACATCATGAGAGAACCTGCCTCCGCAACACAGCCTGTGGCATGCAGCTGCTGAGCTATCTCTTCCACGTCCCAAAGGCCCTCGCTCTGCTTAGCCAACAGGTGATCAATAAGGTGAGGATAAAAGGCAGTGGAGACACACTTCACTGTTAGCTTGGCATCCAGCATCAAGGCAAGGAGTTCGGAGTCACAGTTTGAACAGTCAACCTGAAAGGACCAAAAAAAATTACTAAAATCTAAATACATATATGCCATACACAAGCATAATACGTCATGGTCTGTGTTAAATTTAAACAGTTCACCCCAAAACTTCAGTAAAACAATATTCTATCAGTATTGTGAGCAGTGTTAAGAGTCTATTTTTAGCACACAGAGAAGAAAGAATTGTTCATTCTTAGATCACTTGATTAACTGGACCTATAGTGCTGAGCAGGGTAAATCATTCATTCAATAAAGAGATCCTGCTGCTAAGTCAGCAGAGGTGTTGCCCTTAGAATGCCAAAAATTCGCTGGGGCCCGAGAGCAACACTCCATGCACGATAACTGCTGAGTTTTAACATAAAACAAACGCTGTAAAATATTGATTTCAAAACTCAACTTCGGATGCCAGATCTGTTACACAGAACAAACGGCTCCCACAGAAAAGAACATTAGCTTTTGCATTGTTCTGATTACTTTTTAGATGGCATTTTCTCTTCTCCTCCTAACTGCCTGATTTTCAGTACACTACATGTAACCAGGGTAGCTTCTGGCAAGCCCGGTCTGCATTGGAACAAGCATTGTCATAGCCAACAGGTCTCGCATTTGGGAACTTATAAGTGTTTAGTTATGCAGCACAATAGCGCCATTGGTGGCCTCAAGTGAATTGGGATTTTTCTTCTTTTTCTTTCTATCCATTGCCTCTTCTTTCTCTGTTTTGTTTTTCTCTACGTTTGTTCAATAGGGAGTGAATCCACATATGATCTTGAATTACATGACCAAAACAATATTTCAGCATACTTACCTATATAATTATGTGCTTACTATATGATTTTATTGTTTGATCTGTGCACTTTAATACTTATTTGATGGTATTTCCTGTATTGATGAATGATTGATACCTTGGATGCTCCATGTACTACTTATGTATACACCACAATTCTCTGTTCTAAGAAAATCTCTCAAATATTTTCAAATAGAAAACAAAAAAGTAACCTACTTTCTGATATCCAGCATACCTAGGACCATTGGTTCTAGAAAATTGTTAAATCCAACTTTGCTATGTGAAGCTGAATAAAGAGTCGAAGCCGCTACAATGAGGCATTTAGCCCCTTTTGATTTGTTGACATGTATATTAGGGTACACTGTGTACTTCATCTAAAACCAGGCTTGCCTTACATTCTCACTCCCAAAATTTAATTTCAGGCAGTTCAGGATATCGTACACAAAACAAAGATAGGAAGGACCTCCATATGGCTACAAATAATAAAATACAAACAGTGGTAGCTGTGTGACTCAAAACCCTCCATGAAGAGAAAATTGTTCTGCTTAAGCAGTCCTGCATCACTAGAAATCAGCAACATACAGTGTAAGAAATGGGGGTATTAGTTGTGAAGCATGTGAGTCCTTCACAAGTAATACGTCTGTAATTGTCTTTTTACAACCTATAGTCCAAGAGCAAAAGCTCTCTCTCTAAAGAGTGTTCGAAAATAAGTCAAACCCAGGGTCATATATCTGATGACCTGACAGAAATATGGTGACATCACCAAAAACTGTGGGGGAGGATGGATTTGTGGGAACTGCCATGCTCCTAGCAGCACCACCACATCCCTGAAAGAAGTTGGTGGTCTCCTCGCCCTTCCTGGGACACCTCAAAATCATGGATATGCAGATTTTGAAGCACTTCTGAGGATTCTGGGGGTAATTGCTTAGCATCCGGCTCAAATACTAGACAAGTTTGTTTCTTGGAAAGCAGCTTCGTGCTATGGTCCTTTTTGTATTAATTTCTGGGTGCCCAAGTCCCATTCTCAGCACCCACAGCCGTGTGGGTCACTGGAGCTGCAGGTGGAGCCCCAAAGGTCTCAGCCGATTCCCCACACATGCTGAACACCACGTGCGGCATGCAGGAGCCACCATATCACTTGTTCTGCTTCTGCCTCCAGGAGCAGCTTCTCTCTTGCTACTGGGCCACAGACAGGAGCAGTGCACTTCCCATGCCTGCAAGAAGCATGAACAGGGTGAAGAGTGTGTGTGGTGCCTCCAAAATAAGCACAAAGGGGTGGGAATGCTCCCGGTTAGCAGGTTCCTCAGTCCCAGACGATAGGGCTCTTGGGGGAAAAACTGTCCTCGTGGAAGGGGCTCCACACACGTCTCTTCCCCATTAAAGATAAAGGAATGTTTTGCGCTGAACCCTGGGGGCTTGGCCCTCCCCAAGGGAATCTTCCTCTATTGCTGTGAAGCACTACACGCTTTATTCTCTGCCTGGTCACCCCAGGGGACCAGGCTGAACCTTGGGCTATGTAGGGGCCGACTAGCAATTTTGCTTGTGGTGACCAGACTTACCTATGAGGAAACTTTACATAGGTCCTCCTAAGGGCGCTTTTGATTTGGAGCTGGATTCCTACTGTTCCCTGCGCAAAATCTATAATCTGCCTGGGCTCCTGGAACTCTCTCCTGCTTGATGGGAGGCAGGGAAGGGATCTTTTACATCTCCTCCACAGCTAGCCACCAGAACATCTTCCGAGCTGCACTCCCCTGTCCCTGAGCCTCCGGGCTTCTTGAAGGCGACCTGTGTATCAGCAAAGTAAAGGACCAATCCACAGAAGTCCCAGGATCCAGAGGGTCCCCCGGCAGGTCCAATAGTTCAGCAGGGGCATCAGGGGAACAGTGCCACTGACCCGGGAGAATCCCATTATTCTCCTAGTGGTCGGATGGAGTCAAAGTCCCAACGTACATACTTTGCAGGGGCATCAGGTGACTTCTCCTTTGGCCATCATTGTTCCCAGTGACAGTGTCTTCTCATCTGTCTTTCTGTAGTGCAGGTGTTTTTAAATTGACCAGAAAACTTCTAGAAGCCAGGCATCACTGGCAAATCCTAGAGTTCCATGTCATCACCACATCTCTGTCAAAACCCTCCTGCACAGCATTGTGGGACAAACTAATATAGTGACTTCAAGTTCTCTGTGGATAGAGCTTTCCCAGGAGCCTCAGCAATGCACCTATATAACACTGCTGCCTGAGCCCTTTGCAACAAAACTTCAAAGGCAAGTTCCTCCTGTGTTGGCTCCAGAGGTCTGACCCTCCTCCTCTGTTCCAGTGAGCCTGGGCTGGTCTAACCCAGATGCAGAGTGACAAACCTATTAACAGATGCAGATTTTCTCCCCACCTCTTCTTTTCACAGGTACTGAGTCAAGTACTCTCATCGGGAGGCCACTGCAGCTTGCACCATACATTGCTCCTGCCAGCTGGCAGTGGCAGTACAAACACAGCGAAACACCATCAAACACAGCTGTTATTGTGCTCATTCCCAAATTAGCCAGACAGCGCCACCATGTGGCAGACTGTCATAAACCACGGTGCTGACAATTAGGTGCTGAGCATCGGAAACCGTCGGCTAAAATTAAGCACTGGCTCTTTGGACTCCAGGATCGTTATAATCGGTAAGAAAATGCATTATGTTTTTAGAAAACTAACATGTTCATATATTAGCACATGGAGCAACTGATTTGTAAACGTTTTCGCTACATGTGCGCTTGTCCAAAGAAGTTTAATCAGTCAGATGTTTTCTATTTGAGAACACTTTACATTTTAACATGTCCTCGGATTAAGCAGAGGTTGGTGGCATTGGCCAGCATGGAGGCGTAGGCATACTATCTGCTGCCACAGCAGTATCTGACGCCACAGGCCTCTTGCTTGGCTCCAACGTTGAGCTGGGGAGGGAGAGAGGAAGGGGGGGGGGGGCACTTTGCAGTTCTCTGGTGGTCTCTTGATTGGAGGGGCACCGAGCACACCCGCCTCCTCTCTCTGCTTGTTTAAAGTAAGATAGCCGAGGAGAGACTGCCGTTTATTTTTATTTGGGCATGACATGAGTACATATCAGCTAGCCAGCCAACATGGTGGACGCGAGTCCCTAACGCTCTGACCGGCATCCCCTCATTATCCGGCAAAATCATCCTCCAATCTCGCTATCCGTGCTGGAAACACACGGGACCAGAAAGGTGAAGGGCCACAGACGCTGAAAAGTCCCAACAAACACCATTTTCCTAAATACAACCGCGGCCGGGTTGTGGAGTGCCGCCTACACGCTGAGCGGACGCGTGGAGACAGTGAGCGGCTGGGGGCGGCTGCCTGCACTAGTGCTATGGCCTCTGATTGAGTCGGCGGTCCGCCGGAGCGGAGGGATGACCAACTCCCTGTTGGACCCCCGGGAACACGGGTTGCGTGACAGAAGCAATCGCAGCAATGGGAGTTGTGCATGAGGTCGATCCGGAGCGGCACCTACCGGAGTTGACTGCTGTGGTGAAGGCCTTCTGGGTCGTCGGACTGCCACTGAAACAGATCTTCGTCACGGTCCTGCCGGTGGAAGAGGCGGGTGGCTCTCGGGAGGAGGACCGTGATCCTCGTGGAGCAGTTCCGGGCCTGCCGTGGAAAGGCCGAGGTGGCAAGCTGGATGGCAGCGCTGGGAGTGCCCTGCCCCTGGGACTCCTGGTAGACGGCACACTGCAGAGGCGCCCATAACAACCCGGATGAGCGGACAGCGACCCGCGAAGAGGGACACGGATTGCTCACCGGCGGGACTACGCCATAAGAAATAGTGGCCGTGGCAATAGGCCCTGACAAAATAACACAAACCTCGGGCTCCCTCCCCCACCGGAGCCTCAATAAGTGGTGGAGCGCGGGCCTGCATTACCAGGAACTAAAACTGGTAACTGAGTTTGGGTGCGTTGGCCCATATCTGCGGGGCGTGCGCATAGCCCCGGGCGCCGAGGCTGATAGCGGTGGACGTCCTCCTAACTGGAGAACAGCCGGTTGAGTGTGCATCATCAGAGCGGCGCACCAGCGGGGCAGGTCATAAGCAGCGGAGGTGCGGTGATGGGGGTGGCCGGTGCTGGGGGTGGCCTGCCCTGGGAGTGAAGGCATGGGAGAGGGAGCACCCCAAGGCCTTTAAGGTGACTGACACAGAAGTGAACCTCAGGGCCTATGTAAAGCCAGCCCACAAAGAGCAGAAGTGCTGAAACAGCACCTGCTGTGCGCCGTGGAAGGGAGCGACAAAGGTAGTGGGAGCTGGTGGAATTCACCTGGCCTGTACCCAGCGAAGGCGCTGAGGCCCGTGGAGGCAAGGACACAAGCAACCTGCCGCGGAGGAGAGACATCAGCAGGGGGATGGCGACCGGCCACTGAGAGACACCGCAACCTACTACTCTGCCCAGCGCCCAGATAGTCCACGCCACAGGAGATCCGCAGACACAGGGCCGCTGCGCCGCAAGCTTCGCTCCTAAGGGCGGGACACCACGCAGCATGGAGCTGCCTTCACAGCGCAGATCCAAGCGAGAAGCTCAAAACTGCGAACACGCCAGACGGGCCCTGGATCACACATAGTGGCCGAACATACGACGAGACCATGAACACTATCGGCTGACCGCAAATGCCAACTGCGCAGCAACTTGTGATGGGCCGTATGCGTGCCAAGATGCAGCAAGGACTGCTGCGTGCGGGTAGTTTAGACCCCCCATGCATGAGGGAGGAAGTGGAGACTGAGCCGCCGACGGCGGCCCTGGCAGCCAAAATGGATTTGGTGCTTGCGGCGGTGGAGAGGATCGGCACCGCGCTAGAACAGACCAGAACCTCCCTGGAAACACGGATCGATAAGATCACCTCGGACTTCACCCTGCTACACGCAGACCACCGTAAACTGGCTGAGAAAGTCACCCTCCACAGCCAGACACTTAAGGAACTTCAAACTGTCACACAAAGCCATGCTGCTGTCCTGCAAGACATGATGGATTGCATGCATGCACTGGAAGATAAAGTAGAGGATGCAACAACATTCGCGTGGTAGGTCTCCCGGAGAGAGAAGAGGAAAGGAATCCGGAACAATATATTGAGCGCTGGTTATGAGACATATTATCACAGTTCGCAGTGGAGACAGTTGCTTAGAATTGGACTATCTGTCAGCAGTGTTGTTGCAGTATGATCTGGGCCTGGGGTTCCTTAAGATGGTCGACTTGCTATACAAAAATCCCACGGTCCGTGTGCGACTGGGGCCGCACATATCCGATGCCATACCGGTGCGCAGAGGTACTAGGCAGGGGTGCCCCCTATCCCCCAGCGCCTAGAGGCAGTGATACATGCAACACTGGGGGGGGGGATACCTCTGGGGGATGCGATACACCAAGTGTCGCTTTATGCAAATGACCTACTGGTCTATGTGAAGGACATAGAAAACATACCTGATCAACTAGCACACCTATTGCAAGACTTCGCTCCCATCTCGGGACTACGAGTTAACGCTGGCAAATCCTGCATCTATGCGTTCAGTGAGGGAGGCCACGACCCAAGATACACTCTGAATGGCACAGGGGTACAATGGAGAGAGTGCACCTTCCGCTACCTGGGGATCCAGATATATCGCCAGCCGAATGACTTGTTTGAAGGAAACCTGGGGAGGGCCTTGATAGCAATCAGGTCACAGATGCGATTCTGAAACACAATTCCCCTGACGGTCACTGGCAGGGTAGCGTTGGACAAGATGGTGATCCTTCCCCGACTCCTGTACTATTTTGCTTATCTGCCTCTATATGTTCCGGCAACCTTCTTTGCTACGCTCACTAAATTACTCAGGGACTTTCTCTGGGGCAACGCCCGACATAGAATGGCACTAGCGAAACTATATTTGCCCACTGACCAGGGAAGGCTTGCCGCGCCTTATTTTGAACACTACTATTTGGCTGCCAAATTACAGTGGATAGCCTGCTGGCTCGTGGATAGGGGCCCCGAAGACACAGCGACCACTCTGCCGCCGTACTCGCTAGAGCAAATAGGCTCTTCCACCCGCCACTAGAGCCGTGCCGTTAACGCCGCTTCTACTAGCCGTGGAATACAAATGCAGGTGTCTATATATTACTAGACATATTGTCCCCTACGCGCCAGCAATACCACTAGAAGGATCTCCTAGCGGGCTAATGGTACTCACATCCCTTTCGCTCACAGAATGGCAGGAAGCCGACTTGTAGACACTAGGAGATCTGTACCGAGATGGGGCACTCATATCGTATGAGTCATTAGTAGAAGACGAGGGACTCTCACAGGGGCAATTCCTCACACACCGCTCACTAGTAGCGACACTGACGGCCAGATGAAGAGACATAACCACAGAACCGAGTCCACACCTCACAATGCAGTATTTACACGCCATGGTAGACACCTTATACGCTAGTTCGCGACGTCCGTCCGAACTCATGCATTGCTAAGTTTAGATCCACTCCGCCGTAATGGGAACTGGACTTAGGGCGACAATTGGCAGATAAAGAGTGGGAGAGGATACTTAAAAGTACAGTGCGCATACCCAGAAATATGAGATTTCGACAAATACAATTATTCATTGTTCCTAGAGCATACATCACGCCTGCGATGATCAACAGGTACTTTCACTACAAGATGTGCAGAACAAGGGGCTGAGTTGATACACATGCTATGGAGCTGCCCTAGAATATACACAAATTGGCACACAATAAGCTGAGTGAAAGTGATGGAGTTTGTAGACATCAATATTTTTGCAAGAGTTGCCATCTGATGGTAATAAAGCTGCATTATGTATGTGCACACACGTAGAAGCTGCTTGGGATTCTGCGCAGGGGAGCAGCCCACTGGTTATCTAATCCTAGTTACCCCACCTCCCATTGTCACCATGGCTGGGCTGGCTCACACACTTCCACTGTTCCACTGGATTTTGAGAGACATTAGTAGTTCACCCACAACAACTAACTTCCCAAGACTCTGCAACCAATCACATGGTCCATTTATTGACCATGTGTCTTCTACCAGCCCCTGCTTTTGGTACTGATGTTTGACTTTTTTTTTTTTAGACTTGGCTACCAGTTGGCGGGTGCTGTTTTTGCTCTCTGCTGGAGGTCAGTTTTTAGGTGTTGTAACAGATGGGTGTAGTCTTGATAATTTATCTTTATATAAATCCGTTATGTATACCTCATGGAAGTGGTCACTGCTTCAGTCGAAGACATTTGCTTCATTTCTGAGGTTTGCCTAGACTGACCGGATGTTTTCATGGGATCTCTGGCATGTGATGGGAAATATTGATAGTAGTTTGTAGTTATTTTTTTCATTGCTTAATACACATTTTCTTTCTTGTGCTGGACGGGTTGCTTGACTGGTTGTGGAGAGGCGCTGAGCAGCGGAGGCTATCTAATACCGGGTGCAGCTGTAAGTGTTGGTTCACATTTGCAGTTTATGAACCTGTGGAGGTACGTTTTTGCTTCAGATGGCATGTGCCTTTGTAAATATTGATTTGTGTTGTTTCAAAAAGTGTGTGATCAGATAAACATGGCTGCTGCTTTCCTTAAATGGGAGACAAGAAAGTGATTAGCATTATATCTCTCAAAGAAGCATTCAGCTCCAAAACATGCTTTAATACTGTTGCATTCTGCTGCTCCCCCTTTTTTTTAAAAGAAAAGTATAGAACATCACTTTCTAGGTTTCTTCTCTACAGTGTTTGCAAAATCGATTGTAAAAACAAAAAAAACATTTAAACCGTATGACGCGGACGAGGGGCGTGGTCAAGCGGCGTAGCGTGATGGCCGCTTAATCTGTGAGCTTCGTCCTAATTGTCTCCCCCATGACTATCCGCCAAACTTATCCGGGACCCAAGCCCAATTCCTTGAATCAGAAAGGGAACTGACTAAATTCCAGGCACTCCCATGTCAAACGGTGGTCGGGATCTGAAGGTACAACTCCCGACAAAGTGAGGCAGAACGAAGCCAAAATTGAGGTGAGGGGGGGCGGCCGTTTTTCGGCGCCAGTCCGGGGCCTCGTTAGGCCCCACCGGTGAAGACTCCTGCAGCGCTGGCATCTCCCAGCGGATCCTTCCCGTCTACCCGAGGGTGCATTGATCTCCGGTGGAGCCACCTACGGGGGCCAAGCCGTGAAGCGGACAGAACTCAAGGTGCCTGGGGATCGATGCAGCAGCTTTTTGCCAATCTGCCATAGCGACTAGGGGCAAAGACATTCCCTGGAGCCAACGTCGGTGACGGGGGAGTGGGCCTCTGATTCAGGACCTCACCGGCCTCTTCCCTCACCTCCCAGAGTGAAGAGGATGAGCAACTGTGGCCCCCTTTCCCCTCTTCCCCCTCATCTCCGCGTGGTGGGGCTGCACAGATAGACAACGCTCATCTTTCAGGCTACAGACCTAGGGGGGGCTGAACCTGTGCTGAGCCTGCAGAGCCTTTCTCATGTAGCTGTACTCCCCCCCCCCCCGGGACTCCGCAGCTCCATACCATTGGAGCTCCGCAAGTTTGCCTTATAAACAGTAGTATCTGGCACTGTGAGACCACGCCAACGTACATACCTGGACCACCTGAAGGGAGGATCCGTATCTGTTAGCATTCCATTTGGCTCACGACGCACTTCCAGGAGGGAGGGGCCAGGCTTATTGTGGCCCGTGGCTTACTACATGGCGACCTCAAAGAAGTCAAGGATAACCGGTTCCAAGGGCCACAAAACGATCCAGTCGAACAAACTTGACCGCTACACAGTCCCCAAAGACTCACCCCAGAACTCACACTCGAGGAATCGGACGATGGGTGACTCTGAAGGAGAGAGCCAGCTACGCTCAAGGATGTCAGGGAGGCTATCGCAGGAATCAGAACCTCCTTGTAACATAAAATGGACACCCTTTCAATTGAAGTAGATCTCATCCGGGCCGACCTTACTAAGGCCACTGAGAAGATCAAACAGGTCGAAATCACCAGGGTGAGCCTCGTGGACGACGTAACACATCTTCAAGGAAATGTACGTGACTTACAAGCGTTTCGCAAATTCACAGAGCATAAGCTGGATGATTACGAAGGACTCCTCAGGAGGAACAACATCTGCATTCTGGGAGTCCCTGAGAAAGCGGAGGGACAGTCTCCGGACCTCTTCGTGGAAGACCTCATTCTGAAACACCTGCAGCCAAAAGGACTCAGCTAATTCTTTGTTGTGGAAAGAGCACACAGGGTTCCCGGAGGGCAGCCGAGACGGGGGCCCCTACGCGCCCCATACTCGCAAGGGTGTTAAACTTTAGAGACAGAGATGTAATCCTACAAAATGCCAGAATGACCGCCCCCCTCCGCTATGAAAATGCCGATGTAACCTTTTTTCCGGACTTTACGCGGATGGTGCAAAGGCAGAGAAGGTCATTCATGACGGTAAAGAAGCGCCTCAGAGACCGAGGATTCAAATACGCAATGCTCTTCCGGACGAAATTGAGAGTAGAGGCAGGGGGTTCTTTGAACAGCCAGAGCTGGCCTCGGAGTAGCTTGATGGCCAGGTACACAGCGATCCTGGGCAATACGACCATGGAGACCACTCAGGAGTCCGGCAAAGAGACTGACATTGGCTTCGGAATCCGGCTTCCACACCTTCGCCAGGACTGAGTCACTGTCGGTGCGATGCACATTGGGACTAGAAGGATCCCTTCTGGATTTGGGGCCCTGTTCGGCTGATCGATTGCCATAGTAGTAGGCTGTGACTCACTTGGGTTCTATGTAACCGTACTTGGGAGGGGGAGGGCAATGGGGGTGGGTGTCGCACCCCAGCTTCTTCTTCTTTTAGTTCAACAGTTGGGTGACAGGCACTCTGCAAGTTTAAATAGGCAGTTCTGCGTCCAAAGTGCAGGGAGGCAGGGTGGTGGGGTGGTTGGGTTGGGGGGGGGTCACATAGGGTTGTGGGTTATGGTTTGTTTTAGAATTGTTTTTTTTCATTGACAGAACAGGCTGACTTGGTTGCAACAGAAACAAAACTTTTTATAGGCTTTAATGTGTGCGCAGTCAGACAAAAATGCTAAGATAATAAGTAGGAATGTTAATGGGCTTGGTGACAAGATAAAGCGTAGTGTGGTATTCCAGCACATTAAACGACTTGCTCCCGATGTGGTAATGCTTCAAGAAACACACTTGGTTGGGAACTCATGCAAAACAATGCACAAGTTCGGATACACTATGATAGCCCACGCTGGCTTCACTTCTAGTTCGCGCGGAGTGGGGAAAATGCTCAAGAAATCATTCCCTCATATAACTCAGATAAAATACAAAACAAGTTCCACCCTGGCGCTCATGCTGGTCTCTCCCGAATTGACTACATTATAGTCCCTTGATCGCAAATTGCCCATATACATGAAGTAAGACACTTAGCTAGGGGAATCTCGGATCAATCCCCGCTTTGGCTACACTTAGTCCTTAGCCGCACACATGCAGGGATGATTGCCCCCATTAATCCATGGTATTTCGGAGACCCAAAAATTCGTAAAGACCTTATCAAATCCATAGACGAATATTTCAGATAGAATGAGGGAACAGTGGATTCGCCTCAAATTTTGTGAGGCCTTTAAGACAGTGATCCGAGGTCAAGCCCTATCCTTTATCTCGGGGGAGAAAAAAGACAAACGCAAAGACATTTCAGATGCTGAAGCGGAGATTTAGCAACTAGAGCAAGACCTGGCAATAGACACCACACCCAAGGCGATCCACACACCTCGTCTTAAGCAAGATAGCTGTTGACTGAAAAGGCAAAAACCCTGGGGAGGGATAAGGTGGGTAGAATCTATGACCTGGGTGACAAGGCAGGGAAGCGAATAGTATGGCTTGACAAAAAAGAATGGGCTAACAGACTGGTCCCCGAGCTTCATGACGCCAAAATGTCCCATATTACGGTCCCACAGGACATAATTAACCAATTTGCTGACTACTTCTGCACTGTTTACACTTCCATAGCCCTATACAATGAATATGATTCTGCTGAACTCCTAAGAGACATCTCTCTCCCCACACTCTCGGCTGCAGACCGTCAATACCTTGACAGTGCCCTGACAACAGACGAAATATCACTAGCAATATGCTCATTGCACTCAGGCAAGGCGTTGGGCCCTAACAGTATCCCGATTGAACTGTATAAACTGAGACCTGACAAATTGGCTCCTTATCTAAAAGCTATGTACGATGAGAGCCGGGAGCGGGGACTGTTGCCAAAAGACCAGAGAATAGCTTCCATAATTACCATCCACAGAGAAGGTAAACTTAAAACTGAGTGTGGCTCATATCGCCCAATTTCACTCCTCAATGCGGAACCCAAAATTCTAGCCAAACTGTTGGCTAATTAGTGAAAATCATAGGGGACCTAATTCACCCGGACCAATCTGACTTTATGCCGCACAGAAATACGGCACTGAATCTACACAGAGTCCACAGTGTCCTGGGTAGACCGATTACTATTCAATAACAGTTAGTAATTGTCTCCTTGGATGCCACCTTGGCGTTCGATACTCTAGAATGTCCTTATCTCTTCGCGACGCTTGCCAAGTTTTGGTTTGGGACAGGTTTTATTCAATGGGTATGCCTCCTATATCAGGAACACATGGCACAAGTTGTAGTTAACAACAAAAAATCTGACACCTTTCAACTCAGTCGGGGTACCCGCCAGGGATGCCCCGTCTCTCCCTTATTTTTTAACTTGGCCCTTGAGCCACTAGCGGCCTGGATCCAGAAGGATCCTGTCATCCGCGGATTGCGGTGGTCCCCGGACTGGGAAGACCATATCTCCCTCTACGCAGATGATATTCTGTTGTACCTGACCTCCTCTAAGAGATCCCTGATTGCAGTTCTTGACATCCTAGCAATTTTTGGCAGGTACTCTGGATTCAGCATAAACTGGCAAAAATCCCGTCTCTATGTCCTAAGGGGAGACCCGCCTCAAACATTGCGAGCGTGCCCACTGCAAATCGCGGTGGAAGGTTTTAAATACCTGGGGAATTTACATTTCCCTTGACCGTACGCTCCGCTATACCCGCAATCTCGTCCCTCCGTTGCAGAGACTCAAACAAGACATAATGAACTGGAAGACGCTCCCTCTCTCGCTGTAGGGCAAAGCAGCTCTTTTTAAAATGATGTCGCTACCCCGGTTTTTATACAAACTCCCTTAACCCTGTCTCTAACTCATATTTTAAAGAAATTGAGGGGCTACAGCGAGACCTCCTGTGGGATGGAAAAGCTCGACTTGCACTACAAAAACTAACCCTCAACTGGTATGATGGTGGGATCAGTCTGCCAGACATTGAAAAGTATTATTGGGCAACACACCTTGCAGCGGTCAACCATGGTATCTATGGCCAACCGGATGACCCCGGCTATAATATGGACAGATGGCTCCTCCCCGGGGGAAACTACAATCGAGTATTGTATTCAAAACCAGGTAGATATCCCCTTAGGGGCCCTACTAAGCACTCAACTGACGTTTGGCATGCAACCAATAGATCGCTGGGGTGGGGGAAGAAACTTACTCTAGCAACTCTGTTGTGGGACTCCCAGATGCTGGATGACCTTTGGAAATCAAAGGGATTTGACAGGTGGGACCTTATAGGGATTTCACGGGTCCGAGACCTCTGGGTCAAAGGCGAGGTTAAGCCGTTTGCTGCACTTCAGCACCAATATGAACTGGCAGACTCAGAACGCTTTCGCTATACACAGGTGCGGCAAGCACTGCGATCGCTCTTTCCAGTGGGATTCTGCCCTCCGGACGCATCTCCCCTAGAAGACAGAATACTTGACTGGCATCTACCGGCGAAAAACATATCCCTCATATATAAAAAACTGATAAATAACATGTAAACCCCCCTCCACGCACTGCGGGGAAAATGGGTGAGTGAAGGTATTGAAATGGACGATGAAGAGTGGCAGGAGGCGGTATCCTCTCCGAGGATAGTCATTATCCCAGCACGCCTCCGTCTGATACAACTAAAAGTCCTTCACAGAGTCTATGTGACGGGCCGCATCTGCTACATATGGGAGTAGCTGGAGGGGGGAACTGCAGAAGGGGTTGCAACCAGCTGGGCACATTTATCCACATCATTTGGGACTGCACTCATATACAATCCTACTGGCAAAAAATACATGAGGTAATGAGCGAGGTTCTAGTAATTTCTCTCCGCCCGGAGGTGCGCCGATGCCTCCTTAACATTTGGGAGCCTACTAATTTAAATGGCCACCAAACTCAGTGGGTCACCCTGGGTCTCACAATAGCCAAAAGGAACATAGCACAGCAGTCGGGGGCCGCAAATGCACCAACAATTGCAGACTGGAAAAAAAGACCTCGATTATTATTAATTAAAGTTATAATGCGCACAGCTACCCTAGACAGGGTTTCCCCGCGCAGACATGTCCACTACTACAGACTGAGTAAACGGAAAGCTGGTCACTGAGAGAAAAGCCAGGTCTTAAGATCTCGCCGAAACTTAAGATAGAAAGATTCCTGTTTTAGAAACTTTTAAACACAAAAGAAAGATTCCTGTTTCATGGAACTGGGAAGAGAATTCCATAATCTGGGACCGAGAAAGGAAAAGGAGCGGCCACCCATTCTGGTTAGTCTACAACTAGGTGTTACAAAATTAGCTTGAGTGGCTGAGCGTAAAGACCGGGAAGGGACATATGGATGGACAAGCTCCTGGAGATAAGATGGAGCGGTCCCTTGTTTGATTTTAAAGACAAAGCACAAGGTCTTGAATTTGATGCGACTGTTGATGCGGAGCCAGTGTAGGTCCCGAAGGAAGGGAGAGATGGATAATTTCCTTGGGACCCCGTGAACCCGTACCATCTTTCTGTGTTGTGTCTCGGCGCCGGGAAACCCTTTTTGGGTAGCTGATTGCGCCTTATAAGTTTAAAAAAATAAATAAATTAAAAAAAATTGGTATGTGACATAGGATGCGGGCTGCGGAATTCTGGACCACCTGGAGTTTCTTCAGCACCTCCTGACTTCCACCCAAATACAGAACGTTACCGTAGTCCAGGCGAGAGGTGACAAGTGCCTGAACTACCGTACTTTTAGTGGAGTCTGGAAGCATCCAGATGATCTTTCGCAACTATCTTAGTATGGTAAAACAGGTGGCGGCAACGCTAACCGCCTGTTGCCGCATTGAGAGGTTATTATCAATAATAAACCTAAGGTAGCGAACTTGGGTAACAGGTTGAGGAAGACTACCCATTTCCTGTGGCCAATGTTGGGGACCCCAGAGATGCTTGTGTTTACCTAAAATAACAACCTCGGTCTTGTCTCCGTTTAGTTTCAACAGATTGGTACACATCTACTCCGACACCCGCCATAGACCAAACTGAAGGGAGGATAAAGAATCTTCCTTAGTGGAGGACAGAGAGAAAATAATTTGCGTGTCATCTGCGTACGATTAAAGGGATAAATCCGCATCCTCCACAATAGATGCCAGAGGTCTCACATAGATGTTAAAGAGCACAGGGCTCAAAGTGGACCCCTGGGGAACTCCGTACGCAGATGACCGGATAGTAGATGAAGATCTGGAGGAGAAGACCTGGAATGTACGGTCACTGGAATGTACGATTGGTGCATTTTCAGAGAGAAGACAGTCTATATAGTCCGCGGCTGCCCCCGAAAATGGTCCAAAATTGGGGACCCTTGGAATGCTTATAGGGGGAATATTTGTAGCCCGCCCCGTGCAATTGACTGAGATGTTGCCTCTACCCCCATAGCTTCCATTGAACAGTAATGTTTTATTGATGATCGCTGTTTGTTCTCTCTGTCAGCATATATGCCATATCCTTCGTACTGTATGTAAATGTAAATGATTGTTAATAAAAAGATTTATAAAAAATTTAAAAACGTATGACGCTGGTCAGCATTATCCTAGCATTTTTTGTATTACTTTACGCCATGTTACACAGCATATGCAACAAACATTTACAAATGCAATAGAATTTGCATAGGCGAAACCTATTGGCTGTGCCAGTGCTTGTTACTTTTTGCTATAAAAGGATGACTTGCCCACCAAAATAAACTCTTCCTGAAATGACTTGGATGCATCACACGTAGAATCCAAATACCAAAGTATACACTGCAAAACCCCTTTGAAAGTTAAATTTGTACTACTATTCGTTATTTACTTACTCATGTATGTTGTTAAGTGGTGCCATGTTGCCTCAGGCAGGTCAAGGTACCTTCAAGAAGTGGGGAGAAGGTAGATGAAGAAGGTCACTCTCTAGTGGAGTACTGGAACGTATTGCCCTCCAGTTAATACTGCAAAGCATTGTAATGAGCACTACTCCTGACGTTCAAAATTACTTATGCAATGCACAGTTTAATGTTTGCTGGGTCAGTAAATTAAACCTGTCAAATAAATCACAGCCCAACTGCCTATTTATTTTAACCGTACTCCTTAAAATAAACATAATCAAGATGGTATCTTGCATTGGAAGCCTATTCCTAAAGTGGAAGATCGCCATATCAGCACTGGGCCATGCTGTTAGAACCGCTTGCTAAAGAGAGACCGGCTTCTCTCAAGCATAGAAGCGATGCACATTTTTTAGCACCAGCACAGCATTTCAGTGCCATCCTGTAACTGGAAACATCCATAAAGCTGTCAGCGAGACCTAACAAATGGCTAACTAATGCATCCAATCAGCAGGCTGCGCCTGTTTTTCTCATATCCTTGGTGCGAACCAAGCCAGCGGACTGCCAGGGAATCAATGGGCTGTGATTTTACAAAGCCACATGCTACTAGTTCTTTTGCAACATAAACAGGAATTGGCTTCCTTCAACACGTTCTGGTAGAAAAAGGAAATTGCAATCCAGGTCTTAGTGAAAAAAACAAGGTTTTCAGACCCTTACGAAACTCAGGAGTGAATTACAATTCTTTAAAGCTGAGAAAAGAGAGTTCCGCAGTTTAGGGCCAAGATATGCAAAAGAATGGCCTTTCATGCGGGCAAAATGAAATCTCGGTACAGAGGAAACTGTCTGATTTGAAGATTTTAGGGTGCAAGTCGGCTGGTAGGGAGCCACCAGTTTCTGAATGTAACGAGGTCCTAAGCCCTCATGTAACGTAACTGGTGCTATGTAAAGCGCTCTGATACCTGATTCGGTTCGGGTCTAGTTCGCGCAATATAAAACTCTGCAAAAAAAAAAAAAGCCCTGTTTGGCTTCAAACATAAAGCACAGTGCTTTAAACTCAATGTGCTTGATGATCCTCAACCAATGCAATTCCAGAAGCAGATTGGAAACGGAGGCATATTTCAGTAAGCGAGAAAGCAGCCTAGCAGCAGCATTTTGCACAGAAACAAGGACTGCTGTGCTGCTGAAAGGACCACCACTCTGATGGACTGCTGCTCTGGAGTGGTGACCTGCCGCTCTCTTGCCTGGGTGAGAAGGATTGGAAATGCAACTCTGAACCCAGGTTCCCAGACTGACTCCAAGAGCTAGTTGGCTGGCCTCCTGATCAGAAGCCTCAGTACATAACAAGCATCCAACAACCTTGAACCCAACAACTGGAGGCTGCCATCTGTGAATCCTACCCTCCAGAGTGGTGCCAGCCCAGTCCTGGACCCATGGTGCTCATCCAGTCCATCTGTGGATCCAGTCAAACCGAAGTATCTCCTCTGGGGCACATTTCATGCAGAACCGGCGCATCGCCTTTGCTGCTCAACACACCGGCAGCGGAACTGACGCACCTCCTGCTGCGCAAATGTCCCCACGCAAGGACTTCACATCACAGCCGATCGGAGCACACACATCTCTACGAAAGGACCTCACCTCGCCCAACGCAGCCCATTAGAACTGCAGCTACTTGACCCATCTCCTCGCCCAGATCTAGCATAGCCTCTATTGCATGATGTATTCTCAACATGGCACTCAGCATCTCTTCACAACCAGGATTAAGGTACGGTGTTCAGCGAACCTAACTGGCTCGCGCTCTATAGCGGTTGGCCTGAATTAGTGACTTTGTTCCAGTCTGGCGTGATGAGGTAACCAAGTTGTCACTGTGTTTTTTGGCGCAATTTTCACCTAGCACATTTCCGGTTCTTCTGATCATATATTTATCATTATCGCCGTGATTTATTTATTAAAATTTACTCCATATTTTCTACATTTGTGTGGGATTTTTCTTGAGGTGTGTTTTCACTTTATTACTGTTTGAAGTGCTGCAAAAATACTTCATACATTACCTCTAAGTTAAGCATGACTGCTCTGTGCCAAGCCACGAGAGGGTTGAGCACAAATTAATTTGGGGTTTGCTTGGGTCTCACCCTGACAAGAATTGAGGTTGCTGCTTAGGTAGGGTTTCACCCCTCTCAACCAGTAACCTAATTTCTTACAAAATGTTTTAAAATTGGTATAGATATTTAAAGTTCATTTCTCATACAATTAGGATGTCATTTGTCTTGGTAATGTCATAACACTGCTTAGTCCCACATTTCACTCTTGTTTTGAAAGGTTATTCTACTTACTTAGGTTTTTCGGTGACATTACACAATGTTGATTTTGACTACTTCTGAGCAGATTCTTGAAACCATGAGAAACTGAAAGGTTTAAAATCACAATCTGAATATGTCAAAGTCAAAGTCAAAAGGTTTATTGTTTCCAATTATTAAAAATTATTACAAAAATACATTAAAAAATCATTCATTAAAAATGTGCTTGTTTTATACAATATTGGATTTGAATAGTCCATAAAAGTATTTGTTTATTTATTATTTTTTTATTATTTTCTATTATATTCTTTTTTTACTGGTCAGCTCAAATCAGTCCATTTCTCTGCACTTTGATGGGTTGTTATGGCCATGCTGAACTTTGTCTGTCAAGCGTTGGGTTTACCATTTTCAACTTCTATTGTCTCCCCAAGCTCCGCTTGTCGTAGGAGGGATTGTACTTTTATCATGAATTTAATCCCCCTACAAGCCAACATGGGAGACGTTCCCTCCAACCATCGAATTACAGCTTGCCTGCATGTACGAATGTTCATTTTATTAAAAATATTTTTTTTAAGTCGTCTCCTTAGATCCAAGAGAGCTGGACAAACGCATAGCAGGTGAGGTAATGTTTCATTTCGGTAACCGCATAGGCGACAATGAAGGTCCGTATAACTACCTTTCCAGGATGGCAACATGTCCTTCGAAAGCTGTAAGCCCAGCCGATGTTCTATATGTCTCTGTTTTAGTCTCACGTTAAAGTGACTTTCTAAATAAGGCTGCGGCTTTATCCCGGAGTATGAATTTATCACTGTCCACCCGTGTCGTCGCTTCGAGATTGTTGATTTATCTTCCAGGAAGGATTTACACTTGGCAGCATTATTTGTTGTTTTATCAAAGCTGAATCTATCTGTGATTGAATCCCATGACGATTGAATTCCTAAATCCCTCAGGGATTGCATCAAGAAAACTCCCCAACTGCCTAAAGTGGGCTGTTTCTGCTGGTTTTCAATTTCTTTCCAACACAGGCTGTCCAGAGAGCCTTCCTCTGACCAACGTATGAATATGATTAATGTGCCAGGTATATGATCAAATGAAGATTCTATGTTGAAGCCATGAAGATTTATCATTCAGTGGAAACGAATAGCTTGTGTCCCGTATCAGCATAAAGGAAGACATTTTGTTGCTTCTGTCTGGTCACCTTCGATCTGCCGTGTCCAGTGTGCCTTGTAGCCTAGTGGAGAGAGAGCTGTTTGGGATTGCTAGGCAAATATCTGTAACCTCACTAGAATGCTTTGGCAAAAGAATATGGTCTTTAGGTCCTTCCTGACTATTAGAAAATGTGCCAAACGGAACCTCGAATATGGTTGTGCACGAAGAATTGGGGGTCCCATATTTGAGCGACACCATGGCTCTTCGACCACTAACCTTCTAGCTGAAAACCTGGCGGAATTATGAATTGTTACTGACCCAGTTTATATTGTAAGAGTGTATGTCTCTTGATCACTCGCACCGGATACCATGGCTTAGTTACATCAACACTAGCTTTGATAGATTGGGCAGAGCAGAATTATACATCAATCCCGAAATGGGTTCAAAAAAGGACCTGGTTTGGGGCAGGGAGTCCTTCTGTAGTTCAAATAAATTGGAGAGGGAAGAGCTCGAACTGCGGAAACCCAGTGTTCGGAAATGTATAATTTTTAAAACAACATTAACAACCAAGCCTTATCTCTTGTTTTTTTAGTACATTTTATCATTTTTTGTTGACCAGGTTTCGTCTGTTTTTTTTCACCTCCTGTTGGCTTCGCCTAGGGGATGCACTAGAGGACAGATCTCAGCATCCTGTGGCTCCGACGGTGTGTCTCCACAGGACTAGCTTCATTTTCTAGTCTTTGTTCCATGTGATCCTCCGGAAACATATTGTTCCGATTTTAAAGAGGTTGAAATTCGGGCAGTCTCACCCAGGTCTCATTTATCTACAGTTGTTGCATGGAGATTCCGTCCTGTTTGTTCTTAATTTCCATAAAGCTGCACTAAAATGTAGGGCCTCTTCTGAATAGATGGTAGCATTTTCGAGGAGTATTCAACAATTTAGCCCCGTGGGGTCTAAGCATTTTGCTGCTTTTTTTTTTCAATTAATTGGTTTTAGTATGTAATGAATTGCGTAATGGTTTTATGAAATTCAATAATGTTTTTATACATGTGAACTTTTGTGGTTTTACAGCTGAAAGTCGAATAAAGTGATCTGTAATTTGATTTGACAGAATTGTGGAAATGAAGTGTATTCTAGAATTGGGCTCCAATTGCTTTTTTTAGTACCCTCCGTTGTATTTTTTTGTCTTGTTAAAAAGGTTCCAGTTGGGAAGAGTGGCCCCAGGAAATGGATCACAGAAAGCTGGCTGGGCTTTAGTACTATGGCAGGGGCATAGTGTGGCACCAGTTTTAGTAAATGCTTAGGATCACGTTCTTGTGTGTTGCCCAGGACTATGAAATCATTTTCAGGGTCAGCTAAGAGCTAGAGCAGGGCTTCAAGACTGGATTTTATATGATCAGATTACTTTGGATCAAATCACACTTTCACTGCTCTGTTATGTATCCCTAGTGTGTCGCAGCTGATTTCTTTGAGATGCTGTATAGGTGGTGCATATTTGACTGGACAGAGAGAGTGTAGGGTAGCATGCAACCCTCTTCCAAGGTATGAGACAATTAAAAGTACAGAGAAGGCTAAAATGGTCCAACACTACATTAGCAAGGAACAAAGGAAGTGTTCAGTACTGAGTTGATTCCAAGGAAGAAAGAACCCAGATTTTGAAAAATACATGCCAGAATTGTATTTTGAATTAAAATAACTGGTGTTGTGAAAGATGGTAAAACGTAATTACAACAGTAGGTTGTTACTTTAGCTGTAAGTTCTACTTAATACCACCCCTCCGTACCTTCTAATGCTTTCCAAAACCACAAATGCTTCTTTCACCATGAGAAGCATTGTGAAAGGAAGTAGTAGTGGCTCTGTGCATCAGCAAAGAAATAGAAGCTGTATCGACTTTTTCTCAGGGTAAAAAAATAATCTCACAGAGTATCAGTAATGGCTGTACCATATAATCGAGTAGCTGTGCTTTAGAAAGAAGCCAGAAACTGGTTGGGATTTTTTCATGTATTAAAATGAAATCCAGACACTGTTTGGCTTTCTTTTTGTGCTAAGAAAGAAGCCAAACAGTCGCCAGGTCCTTGCTGGAACACAGAATTGTGTGACAGGGCCCCAAACTGTTTGAATGTTTTTATTGGACTAAGAAAAATTCTTAACAGTGTCTGGCTCCTTGATGGAGCCCAGACACACAATTCATTCCTCTCACAATGCTTCTCATACAGACAAATAATCCTTGAAACATGCGTTCACATGGAACTCATTCTGAAACACAGTTATGATTATCACAGATATTACTGTATGGACTAAACCCGAAATGATGCTCAAAAGAACCACGTTTGTAATAAAACCAGATAAAACAGCCAGTTCAGCCAAACCGAGTTCTATTCAAACAAATAAATAACCATTTGCAAACGTTTTCACAAAAGTGTGTTGAGAGAAAATATAGTAACAGATATTAATTAATATATATTTTTTTTAAAGTCAAACTCTTGATGAGGGGACATCCTGAAGATCGGACTTAAACAAGACAAAAACACAGACCAGAGAGAGAGGCAGAAATAAAGGACAGTACGGGCAAAAAAAGTAGTTGTTAACATCCTTCCTCCTAAAGGCCTAGAAATCAACAAAGAGGAGCACTGACAGAAGAAGGTTATTCTAGAGTTGAGGTCTCACAGCTCTGAAAGCTTTTCTATCACAATGGGTGAGGGTGCTAGAGCCTGGATCACTAGGCTTAGGATGAATGTATGGAATGATAATATCTGCTATAAATTTAGAACGGATCCGGTATTGGGCTCTATGTGCAAACCAAAGTTGATCCTTTGAAAGGCAGAAAACCAGTACAAAGGCTTGTGGAGTGATGGGATGTATTCAAACTTGTAGAGGTTGCAAATTGGTCTTACTACCATATCTGGAAACCTTTCCAGCTGAGATGCTAGCACACCAATATGATGATATTGGCATACTCGAGATGAGATCGAATCATATCACTGACTACTGACGGGTGAGAAGTGGATTGAAAACTAGAACCTTTCTAAGAGCCTTTAAAGTCAAAATACAGCCTGGTCACAGTCGCAAACTCTGCTCCTTGAAAGAGAGGTCCCAGTCGATCCAGATTCCAAGATGTTTTCCAACTCCATGGACGTTAGGAAGCCACCCTTCAAAGGTGGCCAGGGAACCCCTATCGAGACTGGTTGATCGCCTCCTATCAGATGGATCTGTCTTAGCTCCACTGCGTTTAAGGAAGCTGTACACTATTCTGCTTATGTACAGAGACAGTATCTGAGGCAATTGATATTATTAGGCACCTGATAAGCAATCTTCAGAAAAATCGGGGTGTCATCACCATATATTAAAACCAAAGGCCCTAATCAGATCCCCAGTGGTTGCATGCAGATACTAAACAGAACAGGCAAAGGTGCCTGTGGACTGCAGAGCCCTGAGGTACTCCACAATTTACTGGAAGTTCCTTAGAAATCAATCAAACAGGATTATAAAGCATGGCTAATCACCTGAAAGGGTGTCTAGACACTGAGGGTCTAGCTACTTCTGGCGGGTTCAGTCGAACAGCCAGGTCTTAAGTGCCTTTCGGAATTCTAGGAGAGAGGTGGAGGCCCAGAGTTTAAGGGCGGCGGGGGGGGGGGGGGGGGTAGGACTGTTCCAAGATTTAGCTGCTAGGTAGGAGAAGGAGCATCCTCGACTGTTGCTTCGGCAGATGTGGGGGTGTGCACGAGGGAGGCAGAGAGCAGGTGTCTAGAGGGTTGGTGGAATTTCAGTCAGTCGTTGAAGTATGGCTAGAAACAAAGTGCACTGTCTGGGAACAGCCTGTCAGTAAGAACATGGACTAATACAGTGGTGGGCTTGATATGCCATGACCATGTCAAAAGCAGCAGAGAGGTTTAAAAGAAGTAGAACAGAAGGGAGGGCAAAATCACTTATGCATGTTACGTCATCAAAAATGGGCAATAACACTGACATTGCACTATGTCTGGGATCGAAACGTGCCTGGCAGAAGTTCAGAACTCCTGCTGACTCCAGAGAGCCAGCAACCCAGATGCTGATCATCATTTAACCCATCATCGGCAGAAAGGCCAGCGACCTGAAATTCTAAAAGTAACGAGGATCAAGGTTTGCCTTTTCAAATGAAGCGTTGCAGTGCATTCTTACTAAAGAGGGCACATGGCTTTCTGGGAGTGACGCAATCATTATGTCCACTTACGGGAGGGAAAATAATGGAGATAAGACCAGGTTCACTTACCTAACATGACCTCAGCTTAAACAAGGCAGTGGTGACGTTGTCTGAGGACACTGAGTAGCACGGTCACCTCTGGAGTAGGAAAACTCTTCGGGATCATTTTGTGTAATGGCCTCATTAATGTGGACACTTGAGTTTGAAAGAACTAGGCCAGATTTTTCCAGAGTTCCTGCGAAGGTAAGCTCTTCCGTGAGCAGCAGATGTAAAAGGGAAGGAGCGCAATAGTGAAAACTGAGTGCACGAGCCATTTTTAGACCCAGTTTGCTCTAATATGAGAAAGGAGCACTCGCGGCATGCAGCCTGATTTTGTAAGTTCTTAACTGACTGTAGAGAGTGCACATAACTCAGAGTAAGCTTTCCTTCTCTTCCTTTTTTTTGCCTGCCTGATATGCAGCTACTCGAGCTTGAGTTCAGCAGTGAACTATAGGAAGGGTAGCTATTGAAAACTCATGGTTGTGGGAGGTTTCCAATACAGCCTAGGGGGCAAACCTGTATCCAAATAACAGATCACGTAAACAAACCCTTCGTTTTCAGCTGATTTCGAAATTTTTTAAATGCACTGAATAACAAAATAAAATTGGGGGTATTTGTAAACTGCAAGTCCACTCAATAGGGTATTTTGGTGCACCACAAGTTTATTGTTACCCAATGGAATGATACTGATTTTATCGACCTTGGAATGGTGAAAAGCTGAGTAGACCCAGGGTGATCCGAATCTATGACCAAAAAGACAACCACACTCAACTGGAGTGGGCGCATTAGTCCACTGGGCAATACACCACTGATCCACCCTGCTGATCATCTGTGGGTTCCACAAACCTCTTGAAAATCAACACATATCTAATAGCCCCATGCTCAGCAGACCTTGGGGAAGACAGATGTCGGTCAACCCTTGGCACAGGTATTTTCCTTGGGGAAATAGACTGTAGGGAATCACCGGGTAGGTCATGTTGCGTCGTAAAACTCACATATATTTTGAATATTCGGACGCTGAACACTCAGGGTAACCATAGAAGGTGTGCAAACACCCGTGCAGCAAAATATTTAAGATACATGCACGATGATATTATGATACCTTTGAAGGACTTTCAACTCAAACAACAAATTATTATAAGACCCCAGAGGCTGTGATTCTGCAAGGTCAAAAAGCAAGTAATTTTAAATAGCATTAGAGGTTCAGTTTAACCATACCTTAGAAACAGCCGTTATTTGCTCCAGGGCCACAGCATGTAGGGCATCTTCTTGGCTTTCTACTAGCAACTTCAGGGCGGGTAGGAGGAGAGACTGGTTACACAGCAGCAAACTAACTTCCTTTATACACTAAACAAAAGTAAACAAAAAAAACCTGTGAGACCACATCATTATAAAGGGAGGGCTTTTGGAGACATAAAATGCAGTCTTGATAACCCAACCTTTGGACCTGAAGGCCTGAAGCAAGGAGCGTTTGATTCTAGTTTTCCTATACTGGCTGAAATATCAACAACAAAATCTAAGCCCTCTGAAACAATATACAACTTTTTATTAACACCTACAAGCCAAGGTCCAGCGCTCCATACTTTTTTTTTTAAGAACTTTATTTATTCAATTTTATAACAAGTACAGTGTGGATGGGCACAATCAAGTTCAGCAATATAATCAGTACATATGTTTTCATTTATAAATAACAGTGACCCATTGCATTGTCAACTTTTTTGTGTTTTACAGGTTCTACCTTAGTAATCTTGCATGATTCACTTATTCCATATAGGCACAGTTCCAGCTGTATTCAGGTACTACTCAGGTCACCCCACCTGACTCGCTGACACTAATACTAGTTTCGCTATGCAATTGAGTAGCTACCCACACAATTCTCTCCAACAACTAACTTCTTCCTTCCAACTCTCCATACTTAAGTGGTGTAATCTTAGAACTGAAAACAAAGGCAGTCAGTGTACGTTTAATTTAATAAAGTGCATCAGAAATAGGGCCACATTTCCTGCAAAAAGGGTAATTATAAGGGTTGGCTTTCTCTATTGGGCCTGGGAGTAGACGAGCCTCCAGAGGGTTGTATTCTGCGGGCGCTGCAAGGGCCGCTGGGTGGCCTGTGAGGACGTCCCTGAGCTGAAGGTAGCAGAATAGAGTCTTTGGAGAGAGAATTCTGTTTTGAGTGGTAGCAAAGGATTTCAATTCACCTCTCTTCCACACAATACCCAATTTCGACACACCTAGTCTGTCCATGTACTTAAAGCCTTCCAGCTGTGTCACCTCACCCAACCATCTACCAGTACAGAGTGGGGTTTCCAGCGTAACCCTGTGGACCCATCCTATCCAGTGCGGTGTGGAGCACCACCCTGGTCACCTCCAGGAGGGACACTGGTATAGGCATCCCATATAACAGACCCATGAGTTTATCTGGCCCCATCAGTGAGACTTTCATTCTGAAGGCCTGGTTTGCCCACCCTCCATGCACCCAGTCATTCACCACCAGTGTCTGTGCAGCCCAGTAGTCGAGATGAATGTCAGCCATGGACAGGCCACTGTGGAGTGTAGATCTGACATTCTTGGCAAAGGAGATCCTGGGGGCTATGAAATGACGAGCTTTAGCACTGAAGGTGCCAAGCCAGTGGTTGAAAAAGAGAAAGGGAAATTCTGGAGGGCATACAATAGGTGTGGGATAATCATCAGTTTCCTCCCCAGATTGAGTGGTATCTTGGTGCATCAATCAAGGTCTGTCTGGACTGTAAAGGGTCTGTGGCCAAGGCTCCACGCCAGTTCTGGCGCCCATGACATTTGGATCCCCAGGAAGCAAAAGCTAAGGTGCTTTATGGGGAGGCTTGGGTGCCAACTCTCAGCTTCAGTGTCTCCCCACAGAGGATCAGTAGCGATTTAGACCAATTCACCTTTAATTCGGACGTGCACCCAAAAGTGTCCCGAATGGAGAGAAGGTGGGGTCCAGTCTCTGCCAGACAGGCTATAAAGAGGGGAATATCATCTGCATGCAATGCTATCCTGTCCTCTAGGGCCACTCCCCAAAAAAGTCCCAGACCTGGGCCTCGCATCGTATCCTATTGAAGCTGCTAAAGTTCAATGGCTAAGGCAAAGAGCAGGGGGGGACTGTGGACAACCTTGCCTTGTGCCCCTTCAGATTTAAAAACTGGGGGGAAACCATTACATTTACGTACCTGCACAGGTGGTTCGGCATTTAATACCTGCCTATAAGATTGGAATTGAGCACCAAAGCCCATTTTAGCCAGAATTTCCTATAACAAAGTCTAGTCCAACGAGTCAAAGGCCTTCTGAAAGTCAAGAAGCAGCAGGGTGGTGGTGCAATGCAACGTCCGGAAGAGAGCCAGGGCAAGATGAACCCCCCTGATTCAGTGTCTTGTGCCATGGCGATGGATAAAGGGCACACTGATCTTGGTGGATCAGCTGGGTCAGGACATGGGTGAGCCGTCTGTCTAGCACTTTGGCGAATAGCTTAACCTGCACATTGATGATGGAGACAGGCCGGTAGGAGAATCACCGGTCTAACGGTTTGCCAGGTTTCAACAAAACCAGAATGGTGGCTTAGTCTATCTTTGTGGAAATGCCCTCATTTGATAGCTTCAAGGCACATAGTTAAGATAAGGGGTGTAATAATGGGGTGCACTTTATGGCAAAATTCTATCTGGAACCTGTCGGGCCCAGGGTTTTATCTGTATCAAGCTCTGTTAGACCCTCGTCAATCTCTTCAATGGTCAGTGGTTGGTCCAGGTTTTCCCGTTCTAAGGGGGTGAGTCTGGGCAGGGGAAAATCAACAATGCCTGGGGCATAGGTCTCCTGCTACAAGCGTGTCCACTCTGCATGTAGAAGGCCATAGTAATCGCAAATGCGGAGAATATGTCAGGGCCTGTCAAGGCTCGGGTACCATTCGCCTTGGCCATATTGCGTACCTCCCTAGACTCTAGTTCTTTAGTTGTGAGCCAGTATAGAAGTTTGCCAGATTTGTAGCCCCACACATCTAGTTGAAGTATCCCAGTATCTACAGGTTTTGTCCAGGCATATCTGTCACAGAGTGCCCTCTCCACTGCCAGGTGCTGGTCAAGGAATTCGGTTAGGTTGCCTACGTTTCGACATTCCAAGGATAGAATAGACCTTTCTAAGTGCGTCACTCAGGCCTGCGTCTCACGTGATCTGCCCCTAATATAGGCGGGCACATTACTGCGCATAGTGGCCATGCATCCCCTACCCGTGTCCCTGATGAGTCTACCGTTACCTGGTTGACACTCGGGTAAGTCTTAAGTTGGGTCTGCAAGTTCCGGGTGAAAGTCTTATCTTGAAGAATCCAGGTGTTAAGATGCCACATCTGTTTCTCCCCCTCCCTTGTTTGATCCGCCAACTGGAGCAGTGCTGAGGCATAATCCAAAATTCCTTAGGCCAGTATGTGAGAGCCCTGTGTATGATGAAGATCTGGAGCTGGTGGCAAAAAGAGGTCAATACGAGATAAGGAACCATGAACGGTTGAGGCGTGTGTGTATTCTCTAATGTTAGGGTTCCACACTCCCCAGGCGTCATATAACCCAAGGCAAAGTGCCTAGCTGTGCAGCTCCCTCCCTTCTCTGGCCTCAGCTCCAAGGGCGCACAGAGAATCAAGGGGACCCAGAATATAGTGAAAGTCTCCTCCTATGATTGTCCTACCTCAAGGGAGAGATAACAGAAGATCCCTAAGCATTGTCAACGTGGAGGAACATAGACAGGCACTAAATATATAAAGGGCCCCATCCAATGAACCTTCCACTAGCACATATCTCCCCAGCGGCAGAGACTGTGGAGCATGATGACCCCCCAATCAAGGAAATGCGATTTTCGACATGAATCACTCCCAGCCTTGCTGGGAAGAGAAGCCTATATTGTAGGCTCGTAGACCTGACCTTCTGCTTTACTTGGTCATACAAATTTCATTTGGATTTGGCAAGTGTAGTCCGGAAAGATCACATGACTGCGCCTGTACATTGTATTATTCCTTCACCTTTGCCCTTCTGTGAATAGCGTTTCTGCCCCAGCAGGTGAGAAATCACTGGATGGGGTCAGCACCCAGGAGGGGAGGGGGGGAGGGCTTTTGGCCAACAACCTGTGCGCCCTCTCAGCAATCCAGGAGTGCACCCACTGTTCCAAGAATAACTTCGGTGTCAAACCCTACCACCCTCCGGGAATTCAATCAAGCGAAGGTTACTTCTTCGGGATCTGTTTTCAGCATCCTCAGCCTAGACATTGAGTGCCTTTGAAGTCGTGTTCAGGTGGGACACCTCTGTTTTAAGGCCCCAGATGGTGACCTTCAGCTCGGAAATACGCCCCCCCTCAGCCTAAGTGACTCTAGCTGCAGTTTTTTTTGTAGATCTTAACTTAGGAGGCTTACATCTACCCGGACCTCTCCAATCTTAGATTCGAGCGCTGTGCGCGATTCCTGAATTGCCTGTAGAATCATTCTGGTGTCTCTCCTTCCCAGTGGGCCAGCACTCCAAGGGGCCTCCCCACCGATTCCTCTCTGTCCCCCCTCCACTGACATCAATTTGTTGATTCTTGTCTGGACTGTAGGTGCTGGGGGCTTGTCACTGCCCATCCTGTGAAGTTGAGACGACTCGATCATTCCGATGAGCAGAGCTTGTATGGCAAAGAAATGGTTCAGTTCCAAGCCCACCTGCCCTGCCACTGGCTCGGTGCATACGACACGAACAACCAAGGTACCGGAGACTCCAAAGGGGGAGACAGCTCCAGCAGATGCTCTCCTGGCAATCAGAGCACCACCCGCACCATAGGCCCACCACTGGAGCGCCATAGAGTGGCACCGGCAACAGGGCCCACATGCCGCAAGCCCGCCTGCCCTGCCGCGGGTCTGTCACGTGTGACCCGAGCTGACAGGTCCTAAAAGTCCATTGGGAGGGGTGCAGAAAGGAAACAATAAAACTGAGGGCCTACCTTAGACAGTGGTCCCAATTAAAAAATGCAATGAAATAGAATACTCATACAGTCTACTGGCAGCCAGGTGCCTGGATAGCAGTGCACAGTGCCTGTGGTACCTGAATTCCCTCAAGTTGAGAAGTGAAATACTAGGTGCTTAGCCCATGCTTTTACTATAAGCAAACTTGACCATTCTCAAACAAAATGAGGCAAAAGATCTTGAATGTACCGATTACTCTTCCTTGTTTTGATGAGTTCAATGCTTAACTCTTCAAGATGTGATGGGTTGTGCAAAAAACATTAATAGGTCAAAAATATTTAAGAGCTAAATAATGAAGTTCCAACAATGACAATGTCAAAATAAGAACTAACTAAAATAAAAATGGGATAAAAAAATCCTCTGAACAGCAAAATAGGACATTAGTGTAAGAAACAAATGAAGTCAGAAAACATATTTTTAAAACGTTTGCAGGTTGCAACAAGTCTTGAGAAGGTTAAAGAATAGTCTAGACTGAGTGGGCCTACATGCCATGATTGAGAACAACATTCACCTTAGGTATGTCCCTTTCCTTGCACTTCAAGATCATCTTGAGCAGGTAGTAGTCACAGCCTATATCCAATGAAGTCTATACAACCAGGGCAATGGATGGTGAAAATGCTAGAAGAGATAGAAAATGCTGTGTAGGTGGAAGATTACATGACTGTAGACTGAAGAAAGATGGAAGAACTTTTGATCTATAGACCGTCTCAAAGCCTCTGGTATTGTGGGTCTGGCTCTGAGTTGGCTGATCTCCTTCTGTAAGGACGGCACCTTTCAGGTATTTTCAAATGAAGTGAGATCACACACTTTAGCTTTAACCTCCGGGGTTCCTTAGGGCTCTATTTTGAGTCCGTTACTTTTTAATTTATATGTTCGCCCTCTGGTCGACATTGCTGAGAAGTCAGGCTTGACTATTTTTTCCTATATCGATGATATCCAGATTGTTTTCTCCCTTTCTGCTTCCCAGCACCAAGATCCTTCTCCGCTGCAGCTAGGTTTGATAAATGTTTCTTAATGGTTGACCAGTAATGTTCTGAAGCTAAATAGCACCAAAAACCGATGTGCTTATTCTGTGTAATAACCCGGAGCTTTGGGGAATCAAACGCTGGCCTGATAATCTGGGCCCTGTACCAGCCTCTGTCCCTAAAGTAAAAAACCTGGGTTTTATAATTGATAAAAAGCTCTCCCTTAAGCCTCAGGTTTCCAGTGTAGCAGCATTGTGCTTTGCTGCTCTTAGATGGATTAAAAAAATCCTCTGGCTAATTCCACCCACAGCTCAGAGAACAGTTCTGCAGGCTATGGTTATATCCAGACTGGACTTCGGCAATGTGCTGTAACTGGGCGCTGACAAAGCCTCAATACACCGCCTACAGATCATTCAGAATGCTGCTGCTCGTCTTCTTTTCCATCTGCCCAGATATGTTTATGTGTCTCCTCTGCTCCACCAACTCCACTGGCTTTGTGTTATTAAGTGTATTGAGTTTAAGTCCCTCTGTTATATGTTTTGCACCAAATGTGGCCTTTCCCCTTCTTACATTCAAAGTCTCGTTACACCTTACGTTCCGGTTCGACAGTTGAGATCGTCCAGCCTATCACTGTTTACAGTTCACAGATTTCGACTTGTCTGTATGAGGAATTGCTCCTTTGCCTGCAGGGCGGGACTGGGAAGTAAAACTGGGCCTGACAAAGTGCTCGACTGGCCCCCCTCCCCCCACCCTGGGGGTTGGGGGTGCGACCGAGCTCTTTGCCGGGACCAGTTTTCAGCCGATTTTGTTACAGGGCCGGTTATGCAGCTATGCTGCAAAACCGACCCTGTAAAAAAAAACGGCCCCCATGGGCCCCAAACTGGCCTCCACCCGTGAGGAGCACCGGAGGATTGCCCGGTGCCCGCTATGGCCAGTCCGGCCCTGTTTGCCTGTCTTAGCCCCAGACTATGGAATTCTCATCCAATTGCCCATAGGAACTTTCACTCTCTGCTATCCTTCCGTAAAAGCTTAAAGACGCTTCTATTTGGTGACACAGCTTGATCTCTGTACTCCCTTTTTGCCTGCTGTTTAATTGGTCCTGCCTCCACATGCTACAGCGCCGGGAGACCCTTGTTGGGTAGCTGTGCGCTTTACAAGAGTAAATAAATAAATAAATAATCTATAGGACTGTTTTGTACGTCAGAGATGTTTAAGATGGATGGGATATAGAGTTTCGTTAGGTGTAATAGAATTGTCAGTGGGAGAGCCTAAGAAAGAACAGAATGTTTGAGATTTGATGAGGGAGGAAGAACATTGTCTCATTAGGAGTAGGCAATGTCAGGTACTATAGATAAACACAGGATTCTTGCATTGATGCAACAAATACAAGCAAGTTATTTTAATGCTCCTTGATACAAGAAAAAGGTTTTGGTTTGGATGCCACAGAATGTGCTCAATGAGGAAAAAGAACGAGTTACTTACCTTCGGTAACTATGTACCTGGTGGAGACATAGTCTAGCCGCAAATTCCTTAACTTAGAATATCCCCAGGTGTCAGACTGGATCCGGAAAAGTTTCCGCAGCAGCACCTCTGCGCTGGGGAACGGCGCCGCACGACTCCGTCCTGACGTCGTCCACGGACATGAGGTCAGCGGAGCCATATATGTCCCTCCTGGCACACTGACGTCAGTTTTCTTCGGAGAAACATTTCTGTGCCACAACGCAGAGCCACCACAAAAAAACTGTGAGAATATGGGAACAGTGTGCAAAAGTGATGAAAAAGGGATTGAAGGTGAAAAACAGCACCATAAAGAACAGTGCCAGACACTGGATATTTTAAACAGAAAAAAGGGAGAGCAGAGCACCACTCTGAAAAACAATCCCACAAAGTGAAGATCAAATCACCTTTGGAGGGAGATGAGGACATGAAAAAACTGTCTGCAAAAACAACAGTTGATGGACAGAATGCAACTCAATGTCATACATTCACCCCAGTACAGAGATCTGGGCCTAAATCCATCATTTTTTTGCTCACCATGCCATTCCAGTTTGAACCCAGCCATATGCAAATCAGTCTTGACCCTGTGCCCCATGGGAATAGTCCAGCCCGAACTGCCAAGCCAGATCCTCCCTGGACTGGAAACAAGCATCCTAGGACCGGTTTCGGGCTTTCAGCCCTCATCATCCAGGATAGCTTGATTCCAGTGGCATGGAGAGCACGGGACTCAGGTCTGAGCATACCCGTCCCACTCGGGGTGACAAATGCAAAAACAACAGTTGATGGACAGAATGCAGAACAATGTCATACATTCGCCCTAGTACAGAGATCTGGGCCTACATCCATAGTTTTTTTGCTCAGCATGCCATTCCAGTTTGAACCCAGCCATATGCAAATCATTCTTGACACTGTGCCCCATAGAACAGTCCAGCCCGAACTGCCAAGCCAGGTCCTCCCTGGACTGGAAACAAGCATCCTAGGACCGGTTTCTGGCTTTCAGCCCTCATCAGCCAGGATAGCTTGATTCCAGTGGCATGAAAATAACAGTCCACATTCATAATGTATAACCGTGAAAGACAATAAGCCCGGAACACATGATTAAGGATAACCCACCAGAAGACGTCACCATTGAGAGACGTAGCAACCCCAATATGAGACCTATAGAATGTGGCAAAGCCAATATACTTGAAACAATGGGTCGCTGGGGTGGTAAACTTCGTCATCACATCTCCCCCCATCTACGAAGCTTGCATTGGGTACCAGTAAGGAAAAGAATAGAATTTAAAGCTCTGACCCTAGCCTACAGGGCATTGGGGGAGAAAGGTCCAAAATACCTGAAAAAGAGAATAAAGAAATATTTCCAGACCAGGGTCCTAAGATCCAACCTTCAGGAACTGCTGGTAACTCCACGATTCAAAAAATCCAGAATTGGCGGGTGCTCGTTTTCAGTAAAAACGGCTGCAATATGGAATACCATGCCAGTACACATCAGGAAGGCCAAGACAGAAAGATTATTTAGGAAAACATTGAAATCGTGGCTGATTAAATCTTCCCTGAATCCCTCATATAGCTTAATCCTGCTGTTGTTGTCACCACTAGCGCCGGGAAACCCCCGCTGGAGGTAGCCATTCGCTCTATAAATGGTAATAATAATAATAATAATAATAATAGTAAAAGACCCCAAAGCGTTGGGGAAGAGGAGAGCGGGGTGGGATAAAAAACATGAAAGATTTCACACCGCAGAATTCAGACTGATGGCTGGAAAGAACACATGACATATGAACATACCACCCAATCCAGAGAATGGGCGGAGTAGCAATGAAAATAGAGGAGCATTCTGTGTCGGAAGGAAAAGAAAATGTCACCCTGCCGAAGTGCAAGACACCCAGAGAAAGGGGAGTATGGAAAGACCAACCTGAAAAGGTCCTCGCAGAACGGGGAATACGGGCGGGCATTAAGGAATCTGCGGCTAGACTATGTCTCTACCAGATACTTCGTTACCGAAGGTAATTAACTGGTTCATCTGATAGAGATGTCTAGCCGCAGATTCCTTAACTAGCCATACCCGTAGAGGAGGCGGGTCTGCGACTGAATCCCACAAAGTTCCAGAGAGAATTTAGCCACTAAACATGTGACTAAAACAGTGCCGTCAAACATGTGACGAAGCACAGTGGGGACAGTTATATCAGCACAGCTAATTCCTAGACCATAAAGCTCTGAAGAGAGCGGACAATAATGGAAGGCAAAGGTACTACCAGCCGACAAGAACGGCACGACAAACCCATTTGTGTATATCAGGTTGTGAAAGAGAAAGTCCAGGGCCAGAATGCCCTTGCTGGAGCAAGAGTCCACAACTTCGAAAAGGGAGATAAACCAAACCTAGGGCCTGAGGTATCCGCAGGATCCGAGGTGTCGACAGAAAGCAAAAAGTATTGACCGGCTGACTAGGCAGAACAGTGGGGAAAAAAACCACTGTGAAACCTGCATTAGCAAAGAGACATGGGCAACGGAGGCATGAGGCTGACTCCGGCTGAGCAAGTGTCGGTATGGAACAGGCATACTAGATATGCTGGAGTTAAAAGGAATCATATGACACTGCCAGAAGTAGAACCGGACCTAGGGTTTGAGAGATCCACCAGATGCAATGTGTTGCTTGTATGCAAACCCCAGAGAGATGGCTACCGGAATGACAGAAGCTCATACCGGCCCAGTATGTAGAAGAACGGAAGAGGCACTAATCAAGCTGCATCAACTAGACATATGTGACAACATTGACGGGCGACCAATCCATGGCATAAGGCCGGTAGCAAATACAAGACCCGCCAAGACATAGGCGGTCTGTTACAACCGGCGAAAGACCCAATGGCACAAAGCCTAGCGTCAAGGTAGGAGCAACAGTGGGAGATGTCTAGGCATACCGGAAGGTACGAAAAACATTGTGTGGATGGTGGAACCACACGAAAAAGAAAAAAACTCTTGCGGGGCAGTGTGAGCAGCTCAGATGTACAAGACATGACGAGGGCAATGGCCGAAAAGGGGCACTAGGCAGCCCGGCACCACATAGAGGTGGTGATCCCATCAGACTGGGTTAGTGACCAAACGAGAAGGACAAAATTAGATAAGGATCAATGTAAGTGCCCCGGATCAGAAGAAACCAGTATTCTGAAGAAATGCGCTCCATGACAGATCAGAGTATGATCCAGCAGAATTGTGGAAACACATGTGCAGAGCTACAGGGAATGTGAAAAAAAACGCTGTAGGAGAAGTGGTATCTTTTTTTTTTTTTTTAGAAAAAGGCTGCATACAGCAGAGGCACAGACGCTAATCTAGGACCTTGGAGGATGATCCCAATAAGCTCTGCGTGCCTAAGTCTGTACTAATAGCACTAAGCATTGCCGCACAGCCGTGGAGAAGATGTGAGCTGGAAAGGCAAGGAGAGAAGCCAATACAGATAAGCGGGACCAAAGGCATCCGAAGTGCGATAGAGCGATGCCAACAATAGAATCGCAGGAGAAAAGATAGGGAGAGACTCCTTGAAGGATGTCCGGTAGGAATACTCCAGAGGAGCCTACTAAGGCAAGGCAGTCGCCTAGCACTAGCATATACCCCACATATTTTAAGGGACAACCCCTGATAAGGGGATGCTCTTGGGCATAACACACAGTCAGAGGACTAAAAGAAGATTAAACCAACCATACGGCTTAAAGTTAACAAATCAGAGAAGGCTGAACAGCCGCGGACATCAACCGTGAAACCTACTATACATGTGTGTAATAGAGGTGTAGTAAAATAAGGCAGAGAATTGTGCAAAAGTTATGGCAACCCGGACAACAGACGGGAGACTGCCGAATCCGCATGGCGATCAAAAAGGTCCACACCATTAAACGAGAGATATTTGAGGGCCTCCCGAACATTATCCGGGAAACGACTGTCATGCAGCCATGCTTGGCGCCCCAATGCCACAGTCCAAGCAAGAGCTCGCCCCACAAAGTCAGTGGCATCCAGGGAAGAATGGAGCGCAAATTGCGTCATTCCCCTGACATCAAGCAGAAGCCGAAGCAACTGAGACCGCGGCTCCTCTGGAACAGAAGGGAGAAGGTTCTCGACCAAGTCCCAAAGAGTCAAGGATGCACGCGCGAATACACACGTAGTATTTAAAGCGCAGATACCAGCACTGGTAGAAGCAAAAAGCTGGCGAGCACATGCGTTCAGCCACCTAGACTCCCTAGTGGGAGGCAATAAGGGCAAGGTGGATGAAGGCTGTAAGGCAAAGGCCACCTGAACCACCAGTCTTTGAGCCGTGGGGTGAGTGGACAGGCAGAGTGGATCACCCAGAGTAGGACTTGCCAACGAGCAATAGCCCAATCAACAGGGTCACCAGAAGAGGGCCTTGCCCATGTCACACTTAAAATGTCAAATAAGGAGCCGCCAAATGGCAGCAACGGCTCCACCTCAATAGGCTCCATATGGAGCAGATCCAGTAGGGGATCAGAAAGCAGAGGGACCACAGGAGGTTGAAAACCAAGAATAGCAGCCGCCCTGTGAATGGCATGTGCGTAAGCAGCACCAGCTTCAGTTGCCATCCGGTTATGCGATAATAAACCGTCGGTAGGAGACGGTTGGAGACTAAGCCGTCCACTCGACAACAAAAGTGGAGAAGCCGGAGACTGACCCGTAGTCCAGGCAACACAAGGCACTTGCACCATGGGCCCCCAATCCGGGCAATTCAGAGAAGCGCCAACCTCTTGACAAGAAAGAGGCGTTGTTGCCGGCACCGGCGTCGATCGACACCGTGTGGAGGTCGCAGCAACATCTGAGGAGTCGGGCGAGGGGGGGCAGCAACCTCTTGGGGAAGCTTAGGCGTCGGCCCCGGCGTGGAGTTGTCTGGATGTCAACAACCTCCACAGGGGACTCGGCCTGGGCGCCGTCCAACGTCGATCCCATAGCAAAAGTTGCACGTTTGGGCAGAACGTCGAACCGGGCGTTGGGGCCGGGGCCGGCGCCGCCTCCAACGTCAGCGCAGGAAGCCGCTCAGAGCTATGCGAAGACTGACGGGGTGGGCTGGAAGAGTGACTGGGAGGACCCATTGGGCCGTGTCCCCGTCAGCATCATATCGTCTCCGGAACTGGAGTCGGTGCACACAGCCGGCGCCAAGGAAGAATCCGCCGGCAAAGACCCCACATGAGTGTCCTCCACCTGTTTGAGACCAGAAGGTGCTCCATGGAGAGGTGGGCACCCAAAGTATGACTGGAGTGCAATAGAATAAACCTCCATTTGGGCATGCGTCGTTCCAACCCCTAGAAAGGGAGGGTATTGAGGAAACGACTGCCAGGCGCCCTTACCTGGCATAGTAGAAAACACAAAATGCCTGCCCCCACCTTTGTTTTTATAAACACTTATTTAAACCAATAGGGCAAACACAAATTATTTTACGTTTGGCCTGGTATTTTATTTATACCCATCTACCTCAATATTTTGCAATTATTTTTTGTATATAAATTATACAGAAAAGGAACAAATACATTCAATATATTTCACTTGAACCTGTACAAAACTATTTACAAGACAAAAAATATACATTTCAAATATACAATTATCATACATTCTACACATAATACACAATACAAACAGAGAATAAATTGGAAAAATGATTATTCAATAGACCTAATCTATATCCATGAAGAAAGAAAAAAGGGGGACAAAGTCAAAAAGAAAGAGCAAGACTTTAGTTGAAAAACAACTTAACAACTGGCCGCAGCCAGTTTCAACGCTTGATGTTATAAATTGCTCCTTCAGATGTGCCGACGCGTTTCTAGTCCAAGGAAACCAGTTCCTGGACTTTCATCAGGGCTTTGTCACTTGTCTGTATCAAAATGCAGAAAAACAATAAAGTTTTTATTATTTTACTGCATTCCTCTTTTCTGTTCAAGTTGCACCACCAATTATTTACACCGAAAGTACCTGTAAATCTTCTGAAATCCTGGCCTCTTTCGATATCTTCAGGCTCAGGCAAGAATATTCTGTACACTGTTGTGCTATTTGTAGGGATGAAGGACAATACCACCTACAAAGGGAATGGAGGCTACATTATAGCTCTATTTGCTAGATACAATGCGAGACTTGTTGGAGGTAGGCAAAAACAATTGTGTCCTACCTCTCTTGAAAAGGATTAAATCTCAGTTACGGCTGTGTGTCCACTTATAGTCCAATTGCAAAGCGGAATCTGTCCTAAAAACCAGGCCAAGGAACAGTTGATTTTCCAGGGTCCGCGCTGGGACGTGGAAAAGGAGAAAACGGACGTCAGTGCACCGTGAGGGGCATATATGGGTCCGCTGACATCATGTCCATGGACGACGTCAGGGTGGAGTCGTGCGGCGCCGCCCCCAGGCGTGCATAGGTGCTGCTGTGGAAAGTTTTCCGGATCCAGTCTGACGCCTGGGGATATTCTAAGTTAAGGAATCTGCGGCTAGACGTATCTATCAGATGATTAAGATTCATGCTTACGGATTTGCCACTTTTTCTTCTTGTTTGACCTCCTGAAGTTACCAGTAGAGGATCACTATCTAAAAAGGCATAAGAAGAGATGGTAAGAGTTCACCAGGAAGTCTGAAATATGATCATTGATGCCAAATAAAGTTTCAAAACTGGAGCTATACTAGCACTAACAAAGGTTGGTGCCAACCTAGTATTCCTGAAGTTTCACAACCATTGCTTTTAGCAGCTAGGCACATGGATAATTCTGTGAATGGTTGGCAAAACCGCAGACTATGAAATTTACAAATGGGTGACTTAATAACACCTGTGATTTGGGCAGGTTACAAAATACACTTTCTGACCACTGGTACATGAAAGCCACACTTGTACAAGGTATTGTTTCAGCTGGAAGCTTAAAAAGCTTCCAGAGGACAAGCAGATAAGCCATAGCTCTAACAATACTGTAAAAGGGTGAAACTGTTACAGATTATAAAATAAATTATCCTATAAACTCTTCTTCAGTCCCAATAGAGACTCTGCCAAGATAGTTCCTATCTAATAAGAGCTGCTACTTCAAAAAAGGTTCTGTTTCCATTCACCCAAATAGGTACCTGGGATAATTCACATTGTTTAATAGATGCGCTGCTCAAGTTTATAGGAACACAAGCATGGGACATCCTTAAACAAGACTAACGCGCTGGTGACAGAGGAAAGAGAAATTAAAAAGTATCTTCCACAATTTACCAAGGTGTTCATGGTAGATTCGCTGTGGGATAGTTAAATTCCCACTTCTACGTTCTTGAAATCTAGTGCATTTGTGCCCTACTTTGCTGTCCAGTAGACTGATTCAAGTTTATACTTATTTAAAATAGTGATTGTCCCCATTAAGCTTTAGAAACATGGCACCACAATTCTGAGGAGTTTGATGTGAATTGTCTCAGATTAAGAAAAGAGCTCACACTATTTCCTGCCTATGAAGACAAACGCTTGTTCAACCAGTTCATTATTCTAAGCGAGGCAGGCCGGGCATTGCATATCAACTAGATGTCAGCTCAACAGTGTATAATGAACGAAGGAAAGGCATGTTTAGAAATAGCACACTTCTTCCCCAGAAGGAATATATATATTTTTAATGAATGTTAAAGCGTTTTACCAATCGGAAATACTTTTACTTTGCTGCATTCAACCATAGAGATTTGGTTTAATGAGGTGAGAGGCATTAAACCTGCTTGAAAGTCGAAGCAAAGGCTATTGCCCTGCATAGGCAGCTTTTGTCACGTTCTCTTCCTTTCATTTAAATTGCAGAGAAATCGCACAGAATTCACATGAGGCAAACAAATAAATATCTGTCGGCAACTTCACAGAGCCAGGCCCAAAACACAGGTGAAGTAGGGTAGTAAAAAATGGGATATCTTCTAACAATCTGGCAGGAAAAAGGGTCTGCAATGCAGGAAGGACCAAACATCCTGATACTGAACACAACTACTGATCCAGCTGCAACTAACCAGCCTTTTAACTCTGTTAAACATGGAGACATTTATGAATTCACTGGTATGCGGATTACCAAAGAGTTGCCCCAGATGCTCGATCCATGCCTTGTGAACTTGGTAGGTAATCCGCGAACAAACACTGCAGGATGCTATAGGGTCCAAAACCCTGTAAGAACATATCCAGAGGAAAGGGAGCCACGATCAGACATATTGTTCTGCTAAATTACACTCCACTTCTAGGCTATGGTGGCATAAATCAGATTCAGAACTCAGATAACGAAAAAAGATGGTTTAAGTAGAAACCATAGAGAAAAGCTCCCTGTGGCTATGCAATATAGGTAGAAAAGCAAAGAAGGAAAGACTGCAAACACCTTGTAAGTTGTACTGCTATTTACTTTTGGTCTAGTAAATAGTATTGTCCACTAAGGCAGTTATTACAAGTTAGCTGTACTTTGCCGTGGTTCGGTGATCAGACAGGGAGTGGGATGATGTGCATGTTCTCCACCCAGTCTGTGCCATACAGTGGAGAACATGCGTCTGTGCCATACAGTGGAGAACATGCTCAGTGCGCATGGCGGTTTGGCTGGAGCCGGCTAAACCGCCATGGATACTTAAGGTGTACATTATACTACTCCTCCTTCCCCTGACGCGCTGAGTCCAGCCCCACCCTAACCTGGCTCCAAGCTCCAGTAAAAATAAAATCATAATAACATTGTGTTATTATCAATTTCTATGTCCTTTGTACTGCTCCGAGAGCAGTGGGGTGATGCTCCTCCGCCTTAACGAGGAAAAAACACAACTCGTAAAAAGAGCCTAGGTCACAACTCGTAAAAAGAGCCTAGGTATCACTCACAGGTAGACTGGGGTGTTAACTGGTTACATCTGACAGAAAAACATCAACACATGTCCTCTCTCTTTCACAGGACTTCTTAGAGTACACGTTATTTTTTTCTCTCCCTATGCCAGCTTGCACACTATATTGGATGAGCTACCGACCTAGCACATCAGCAGACAGCAATGACGGCATACCTAATACATTTTAAGCGCTTTCGCGGTGAAGGGTATTATTCACTTATAGCCATCTGTAGCGTGCTATACCAGCCATTAAAGGCCTGCTGGGGCGTTAGTATTCAAAATTAGAAGGTAAAACAATGTTTCCAACAGACAGTGTCTGGCAGAGTAAATCTTTGATGGCTAAATGGAAAGAAATAGAGAGACATGTTTCACTAAGAGAGCAGAATGTCTTAATTATGAAAAGCAGCCTCTAGAGAGATGCAGTGAGTTTAGACGTGCCTAAAGCATGACTGCCTGGTACAGCTCATGTTGTGTGTGCTCCTGGCATGTGCAGCAGGTGCACACACAAGGAGCTATGAAAGTGGGCCGCCTTCAGCCTCAGTTCTGCCAAGGTGTTTTTCTTAGTTTGGCAGAGATGAGGGAGCCTACGCAGGAGCTGATGATAACACCCCCCCCCCCCACACTTTGGAGAGTTCACTGGCACTATGGGCAATAGGAGAAGGGAAGAGGAAGGTTTGCTGTGTGCCCGCCTCTACTGCCTCAGGCTATTCCCTGCGCCCTCCACATAGCTTGTGAAGGGGCAAGTGATGGGGATTGGTAGAGAAGGCCGGGTGAATGAGAACGCTGGAAAGGGGTCAGCAGTGGGCCTATACTGTGTTCATAACCCACTGCTGCGCCGTCGTCTTCAATGGAGCTCTCAGCATCCCAAAGTTCTATTACTATAATGCTCAATAAAAAAACACATGCGAATATCAAACACAATGAACAGAAATGGACAGATCCGTTTATATGATGGAGGAAAGCAATGTAACAGCAACACCTTTGCATTCATTGTCAGAAATAGGTCACCTCTTTAGACAATTTAATACCTAAGACAATATTTACTTTGAGTATCAAAACTACATTTCACTGCCGTTTTTTTTAAACAATTTGTGGCTGGCAGACGCAAGGGCCCGGAAACTTGGTGATGCATTATCACACGCAGCCGCAGGCAATGAACTAATGACACTGCGAGAGAGATGCACGAATGCGCACAGACGACATGAAAACCTTTTTAATGATTCGAGCAGGAATATTTTTTCAAACTATGACTCGAGAAACTGAGCGAAACAACAAGGAAACGTCATCAATAGACTAGCAAGAATGTAGCAGTATTATCGAGGTCGCGAGTTTTGCATTTGTCTGGCTACGCACTATGAGAAAGAAGTGTTTATCCACTGCATGTAAGAGAATAATACAAACTAAGCCACGAGAGCGGTAATCTATGCTACGCCCTCGCACGCAGGGTCGCATCACAATCACTCAAATTAAAACATACACTTCAGCCAAGGTCATATAAATGAGAAGCAAAAGAACAAACGTAAATTACATGCGTTTGTAAAAGAACTGCCGACCAAACAGAGTCATTTCCTGAAGAGGGTGCCGGTAGGGAGCATATTGTAGAACAACAAAAGTGCCAGCAAACAAATAAGGCAGGTTTATAAGTGTTCCTAATAGCAGACTCTACCGATGCTCCCTCGCCCCAAATATACTGTTTGTGCGGCTTTAGTTAAGAGGCTGCAGTTACTTACCTCACAGAAGCAGTGCTCCTGATGGTTTCTCTTCTCATGTGCTCCAGGGAGTGCTGACAATTACATACACCCTTAATGGTTCAGGGTGGGCAGCAGAGACATCAGAAGCTTTTATGCTTTGAAGTCACCATTGCACAAGTGAAGAAGCTTTGGTATTATTGGTGCTAAGTGTGCCTTTTTAATCCTGCATTACAAGTGGCTGAAAAAAAGAGGAAGGCGAGGTACTGCTGTAAAGTCATCTTGTGTGCCCTGTTGTTGGAAGCTGGCTTAGTATATACTATCAACAACAATAAGGAGCATCAGAGGGAAAACACCAGTCAGAACGCCATCCATTCAAAGACAAACAACAAAATAGACCTGACTGGTTAGGACAAATTAACAGTTTATATATTCTTCTGAACCGGGAGTAGGACACTACTCTCTCCACCCAACCGCTGGCTTTAAACAATTACCAGTCCAATCCAGTCCTAAATGTCCCACAAAACATCTTCTAAAAGCAGATTTATCAGTCCACCCATGTGTTGTACCCCTTCTTACAAGGTGTGTACAAAAAAAAGTGTGTAGGGAAGAAAGTACTTCACGTACGCATCACCGGAGGAGCTGCTGGTAGGTACTCACCAGTTTGCCCACGTTTCTCATCATCATTAACTTTCTTACCCGTGAAGAGAAAAAAAGAAAGAAATATCCAGTGTAGAACACAAGAGGTGAAGAAACAATTTAGAAAAGAATATGCATAGTGACGTAATGTGAGGGAAAGACACCCCTTTTCTCAAATTAAAACAGGGGTATGACTCACATATATGAGATCCTAATTTTATTCCATGTAGTGAGCCTACTCAAGGTTAAAAACAGACTCCATGTTTCTAACCACCTTAGGATGAGCCAACATGTTTAATTGCCAAGCTTCCGTTACGGCAATTTCATCAGAGCTTCTGGGCCTGACTTCCCCTCACTGGATTTCAAGTATATACCATGGGTGACAGGTGGTAGCTCACAGTGCTCATACCGGCTCCCCGCCTCCTGTGGCGGAGCCAGGGGCGGCGCCGGGACCGGAGCCAGCGGCGCTGCACCTTGTGGCACCGGGGCCGGCGCCGAGGGCGCTGGATCCAGTGGCTCCGGGGCTGGAGCCAGAGGCGGTACCGCCGGGCCAACAGGATCTGGACACGGGACCGCGGGGCCCACAGGCGCGCAGGCGGGAGCCCGAGGCTTAAAAAGGCAGTCCATGGCAGCAAGAAAGTCTTGCATCTGTTCGGGAGTCGCTGACGGTATTGGTGGGTAGGCCACGGGACTTCCAGGCTCCGGATGAACCGCAGGGGCGGAGCCTCTGAGGTTCCGTGACGATTTGAACCCGTGTTTTTAACATTGTCGCAAATACATAATTTTGGTATCAGTGAACCGCAAATGATCCATTTAGTATATCCTGGTGTTTTTGCTATGCTACGAGCAAGAGCACTCCCGTTATGAACACATTTCTGATCTACCCGTGGCATCCATCTTAGAACAAGGAAGCCATTTTGTATTCCTTGCCCTCACATAGTCAATGGACACGCAATGACCTCTTTTTCATTTAAGGACACGTAGGCTTTAGCCGGCAATTCACCTTGCTAGTGACACGTGCACCTTAGGCCAGCAACGCTGTAGCAGCATGACTCGGCAAGAGCTGCCTCCCCAGCCTGAGGCCAGTCCTGCTATACTGGTTCTCGTGTTCGTTGGCCTGATCATGATTAGACGGCCGAAGCCGGTAACCGTGCCCATTTACGACCCACAAACATCTCTTATCCTACTTTTCTATCTTCTGCACCTGGCTCTGCTCCTTTCCTTCTGGGCCTTTATTAGGGGGAGGTAACGAAATTTACGATGAGGCGGTCCGGGTCTTGAATGAAGAGTTGACATGGGATTATGATGGAATAGTGGGAACCCCTCGTTCGTAATGTTTTGACATCAGATATTGTTGACGATTCCTGTGCAACGCCAAATATTTATTGTTTTAGATACGAAGTTTTTGGAATGTGCTAACATGTAAAGAATTTGCCTGAAGCCCAATATTCAGTATATAAGGAGCAACCCTCTTTGTACAAATTGAACAGGCTCCTAGATACTGCCCATGTGTAGTTTCTGTGACTTCTGTGTCCCTGCAGTAATAAACCTTTGGTCTTTGACGCCACCATCGAGAAGCCTGTGTTTCTGTTTATTTTTGCACCGAGACAGGTAGAACTCCGGGGTCTTCGGGTGTTATCCCTGACACCTCTGGACAGAACCAAAAAAGTCCAGAACTCCAATTGGCGCCCAACGTGGGGCGACGTCATTCGGTACCGGTCCAAAAGCCTGAAGAGTTCGAGAAGCTTCGTGTGAAGATTTCAGAGGGAGGCGCCCCACTTCATCGATCCCGGCATATCGCAAAAGTGGCCCGACGTTCTCTTCCACGAGGGTTCCCGTTCAGACGGCTGCAGTGGTCCGTTGCCTTGACCGTCGCCCTGTCTTGGACCCGAGGTGCAGTCCTTAGTACGGCGAGACGTGACGGGTTTCTCCTTGGTGACGTCTTCAGTGCCTCAGTTAAGTATTAAGTGGTTGATAGTTGATTACTTCGTAAGGGTTGCTCCTGTTTGGATAATCCTTTTAGTTTTCAGTTTCGGTTCGGTTTCATAAGATTATCGCTGGTTATTCTGGTTACGATAATCATTCAGTTCAGTTCGGGTATCGATACATTTGTCTGTTCTGGTAGGCCTAAGTTCTTGGTTCGAGTGCGCACCTTTCTTTTGGTTTGTGTTTTGTCTGTTTTGTGTTCCGGGTTATAAAATGGTAAGTCGGAAAAATTGTATGTTGTCTTGTTTTAGTTGCAACAGTGATTCCCAGTTGGAGGACTCGTGTTCGGTTCCTCCGATTGGAACTCCCCTTTATGATCTATATTGCAAATTTGGTGTGGGCCCTATCTCTTATAACGAGGTATGGATCCACTACACAGAGAAAGATGGTGTCCTTAGTTGGCCACTGCATGGTAGTTTCGAACCTCAAGTTCTTGATAATTTAGAAACGAAATTATTCAAGAAGAAAGCCCGGCCGGCAATGTTTGATTCTTTCCGTTATTGGCGAAAAGAATCTAAACAGAGAGAAATTAAAAAGTTGAAGAAAGAACAGAAAGAGCAAGAGTTGACCTTAGAACAGTCTTCTAAGCAGCTGCAACTCAACGAGTCTGAGAAGGCAATGGAGGTGGCCAATAGAGAGCGTAATTTAGCGATAGACAAGTGCTATCCTGCTTTGCCATCGAGTACAGCTAAGATAGTAGAGGACCCTGAAAAGGATCCCCTGTTGTCTTACTTGTTACGATCACCCCCACCGTATGCACAGGGTGCTACGGCTCCACCTATACCGAATGTTCAATTACCGGTTGCTGGACAACCTGGTGTTCCTGCTCCTCTGAATCAAGTTCCTGTACCTCCTGTGGTCAATATTAATGTTCCTTCGGCACCCCCTCTTCCAGGGTTGCCGGCTTCTTTACCTATACCTGTATCGCTCACACCTGCTAGTTCACAAGCTATTTTGCCCGCTACTCCTACTGTCCCTGTTCTATCTATTCCAACTGCTACTCTATTTTACTGCTTCTGCTAATATTATGACTCCGCTTTCTGTTCGTCGGAGAATCACTGATTCTGTCTCCAATATTTTATCTCCCTTCTATAAAACTCTGATTAAGACTCCTACTTCTGACTCTGTGCAGAGACGTAGTCAGCTTCCCAGTACTGAAGAAAGAGGAATATTAGATTCCACTGCTCTTCGATGGGTTTCGAAAGTTGGAAGATATAATATACACGATGTATTAGATACATTTATGCAATGGAACAAACCGACACAACGCTATGTGTTTGATGTCATGTGTTCTCTGTTGCATGAGGAATGGGAAGAAAGCGATTCTGAACAAGTTCCGGATGAACTAATTCAGGTTCAGAAAGAGTTTGCTGCAGGTATGATAGTTGGTCAAAATATAAAAGAAGCGATGGAACTGATTTTAAGTTATAGGAATGACCCATCCCTTCGTTCACCGAGGGAGTTAGAGAAACGTAGTACGAAACAAAGTCGTCAATATCCAATGAGGGAGGTTCCACCAATTTGACGTGAAGCTGTGCAAGCTAATGCAAACCTTGGTATTGCAGCCGCTCCGGCCCAATTCCAGAGAGTATGGATACATATTCCATGGAAGCGAGCTGAAGTATTAGCAGTGAAACAGGCCTTGCCAGATCCGCGTAAAAATCCTGCAGGGTACTACAAAGAGTTGGCTCAGACAGTTGACGCTTGTGTATTAAATCTAGCTGACATAGATCTGCTGTTTGGTAATGTAGTACCGCAACCAATTTGGGCTAAAATTCGTAGAGAGAATCATCCAGTTGCCCTAGGTGGTGATTGGGCAGCTATAATTGCAGCGGATGGTCAACAAATAGGTGGTTCTAAACATGAACCCTTAATTGCTAATTTGCCCGGTAGAATAATCGATTTAATGAAAACCCTAATGCCAGCATTACGCGTTAACTGGGACAAATTGTCCGCGTGCAAACAGAAGAAAGATGAAAGCGTCTCTGACTTTTTCACACGATTCGAGGAGACTTTTGTGGATCATAGTGGTCAGGATATGAGCACAGAAGGAGGCCAGAGATTATTTGTTGATAAATTTGTGCACAATCTGTTGCCCGAACTTAGTGGTAAATTAAAGAATTCTGAAAGTGCGTGGGCTGTCTCTACGACTGCGCAAATACTTGCGACTGCCCAGTACTATGAAAATAGGGATAAAGAGGAAAAAGAAAAATCAGATAAAAAGACGAAAGATTTAAAAACTAAAGTTCTTTTACAGCAAGCATATCCGCCTCGCACCAATCAGACCAATACACAGCAAGGGTCATATCAAAGAACGGAGTATAATTCTCAGAGGCCATAGTACCAATGGAATCAGTGTGCTTATTGCAAAATGGAAGGCCATTATAAGACTGAGTGTCCGGTACGGGCACAAAATAATACTGCGGCAGCTCAGAGAGGTCGTGGTGGTTATATGCAGAATTCTAGAGGTCGAGGAAGAGGTACTATGCCTCCACAGACAAGTGATCGCCCTTCTAATTATTTCGACCAACGAAATGGACAATCTGCCCAACAGAATAGGTCTCAACAATATCATGTTGAAGATTACTATGAAGCTAGTGAGGAAGTTCAGCCAAGGGAGTACTAGGACAGCCATGGACAAAGAGAGGGAGTAGTATCAGTTCCAGTAGATCAGAGTGGGCCTTATGTCGCAGTAGCAACATCGGGAATAGTCGAACCGTTTCTGTTGGATACTGGTGCAGCAAAAAGTTCTATCATACATGCGAAACTCCCTGGCGCACCTTTGTCTGGCTCAACAAACGTTTCAGTAGGTTTCTCAGGCGCCCCTGTTCACAACCCTGTTTCTGGTCCTTTGTCTATCTCTGTTGGACCCCGACAATTGAAAGCACCCCTGATTTTGACGACAGGTTGTAATGAAAATCTGCTTGGTTTAGACTTGTTAAAACGCTTATATGCGACATTGTACTGTTCTCCAGAAGGAGTACAGCTTACGTTGGGTAAAAGAATCATCTCTCCAATGTACTTGTCGATGGATGCACTCCCACCAGAGCTGTGTTCACTCCCTGATACTCTTTGGGCGACTGGTCCTAATGATGTAGGTCTTTTAGAAATTCCACCATATGTAGTAACTTTGAAAGCGAATGTGAAATTTCCACGAATTCCACAATACAGAATCTCTAGTGAAGGTGAGCGTGCGCTCCTACTGATAGTACAAGATCTGATCAAAAAAGACGTTGTAGAAGAAACTAGAGGTAATGTCTGTAATAGTCCTGTACTGCCCATCCTGAAACGAACTGACCCAACAAAACCTCCAGTATATAGGTTTGTAATTGATCTTAGAGAGGTTAATAAAATTGTGATTCCACAGTTTCCTGTGGTTCCAGACATTACTGCATTGTTAACGTTAATTCCTGCTACAGCAGCATGGTTTTCGGTTATCGACTTGAAAAATGCCTTTTTCAGCATTCCGATAGCCGAGGAAAGCAGAGATATCTTCGGTTTCTCTTTAGGAGGACGAAGCTTCAGGTTTAAACGCGCTCCACAAGGTTATTGTGAAAGCCCCTCCATTTACAGTCAAGCATTAAAAAGCCAATTAGATTCATTTGTACTTCCTCCTGGTTCTGCTTTAGTACAATATGTTGATGATCTTCTAGTGGCTGCCGATGACAAGGAAACTTGCAAAACAGCTACAATTTCCTTATTGCATCACTTATCAAACTTGAATCACAAGGTGTCACCTTCAAAAATGCAATACTGTTGCCAAGAAGTGACCTACTTAGGTCATCTCTTGTCAAAGGAGGGAAGGAAGTTGACCCCAGAGAGAATAAAAGCAATTACACAGATGAATGTTCCTAGCACGCAGAGAGAAGTACGTGCCTTTTTAGGTATTACCTCATATTGTAGGCAATGGATCCCGAATTTTTCTCTTTTGGCGAAACCATTGGTAGCTTTGACTGGGAAAAATGTTCCGAGTCCAGTGCCATGGTCTGCCGAATGTCAGGAGAGTTTTTCTGAGTTACGAAACGCACTGTGTTCAGCTCCTGTATTGGGTACACCCGATTACAGTAAGCCATTCACGCTCTATGTCCATGAGAGAGAAGGTTGTGCGTTGAGTGTTCTGACACAGAAATTTGGTGATAAACAACGCCCTTGTGCGTATTTTTCGTCAACGTTAGATCCGGTAGCTAGAGCGTTGCCTAGTTGCTTGAGAGCTACAGCCGCAGCTGCAGCCTCCATTCGACAATCTGCCGGTTTAGTAATGAACAACATGCTAGTGGTTATGGTTCCTCATGCTGTGGATACACTCATGAACCGAACCAAGACGCAGCACCTTACCAGTGCTAGATTATCAGGTTATGAATTGACACTGCTAGCGAGTCATATTCAGATCAAAAGATGCAATGTATTGAATCCAGCAACATTGTTGCCGACTAGTCAAGAGTCGAGTGATTCCGAACCACACGACTGTTGTTTCAGAACTGAGGAAGAAACAAAAGGACGAATTGATTTAAAAGACACTCCGTTATCAGATCCAGATGGCACGTTGTATGTTGATGGGTCTTGCTTCAAATTGGAGAATGGTGACGTGACTGCTGCCTATGCAGTAACGACCTTGAGTACGATTGTGGAGACTGCGAGAGTGAGTCAGAATTCTGCCCAGGCTGCAGAATTGATCGCGCTAACAAGAGCGTGCGTTTTAGCTAAGGGAAAGAGAGTGAATGTGTTCACAGATAGTCAGTACGCGTTCGGCGTGGCCCATAGTTTTGGCCGTTTGTGGAAAGAGAGAGGTTTCATTACGTCCCATGGGACTAAGATCCAACATGGTCAGCTAGTTAATGACTTGTTGGAATCTCTAACCTTGCCGACTGAAGTTGCGATTGTGAAATGCAGTGCTCATAAAGCAATCACGGATGATGTTGGTCGTGGGAATGCTTTTGCCGATGAGACTGCAAAACAGACAGCTAGAAATATGATGAGTAGAATGTATGTTGCAACGTCTGCAAGATGGATTTCTGAGTCTGGAATGTGTGAGGACACAGTGGAAAGCGTGAAAGAAATTCAGAAAGAGGCGACTGAGGAGGAAAAGCTTGCATGGAAAGAGAGCACGGGTAAATTGGACTCGAGTGGGTGTTGGATTGACTTGTCGGAACAACAGCGTTGGATGTTGCCTGATGCGTATGTGCTTGCAGTAGTAACGATGGCACATGGAGCAGCACACATCAGCTCTAAAGGGATTTGTAAGATGTTGGCTCCAGTTTGGAAGAATGATGGGATTAGTAAGTGTGCAGAGAGAGTGGTGAGAAATTGCATGGTATGCCTGATGCATAATCCTGGCAAGGGAATCCCCACACCTGCTGGTCATTTCGCTCCTCCTTCCTGCCCCTTTGAAGTGATCCAGCTAGACTTCATTCACATGGATCGTTGTAATAATCTAAAGTACGTCCTAGTGGTAGTTTGTGCGTTCTCCAGATGGATCGAAGCATACCCACTGAAGGACAATACTGCTTTGTCCACTGCCAAGATCCTTCTTAAAGAATAGTTCCCCAGATTCGGAATGCCTCGGATTGTATGGTCAGATAACGGAAGTGAGTTCGTAGGGAAAGTTATGCAGAGTGTGTGTGCCGGCCTAGGGATTAGACAAAAGTTTCACAGTGCGAATCATCCCCAGTCTGCGGGTTTAGTTGAGGGTTACAATGGCACCCTTAAACTGAAACTTGCTAAGATACAGGCGTCCACGGGTTTGTCCTGGCCAGATGCATTGCCTTTGGCTTTGTTATCAACAAGAGCAACTGTACATTCTAGAGTAGGGCTTAGTCCATATGAAATAATTTTTGGTCGTCCTGCAAATGTTTGGGGGGTACCTAGACCGAAAGAATTTAAGCAGCTGGAATATCCAATGTTAATTGATTACCTTTTCGACTTGACTGCTAAATTGAGCCTTATTCACCAACAGGTTTTCGATTCATTGCCAAAGCCACCGGAGAGTCCAGGTCATCAGCTGAAACCAGGTGACCAGGTGGTCATTAGGAATTTTGGTCGGAGAAGGAATCTCCAACCGAGATTTGTCGGACCATTCCAGGTCTTGTTGGCAACGAGGACTGCTATTCGTGTGGCTGGCCGGAAAAATTGGATTCATGCAACACACGCCAAACGGGTGCCGCTGCCGCTTCCTTATGACAACTGGGTAAAGAAAGGAATCGGTACCTCTGAAACAGAACAAGTCCCCAGTTTCATCCCTTTCAGTGATGCAGAACTGATCACTGATACATCAAACTCTGACTCTCCTCCTGAAACTGCTCTTTTGAACCCTGAACATTTGCCATCTGCACCAAAAGAACATTTGCCATCTGCGAACGTGAACATTGCAACGTCGGCTGAAAATACATTGTTTCCAGATCAGACAGCTCCTGCAAAACTGAGATACAACTTGCGATCTCGCAATATGGACAAATAAAGCAGGAAACTGCCTATTTTCACATTTGAATTTTCTGATACATTGCCTCCAGCCAGGAAGTTTGCTATTATTTTTTTGTTTTAAATTTTGCCTTGCCGTCTGGGTAGCCGTAGGGTCGTGGCTATGTGCCTAGTTGAATCTGCGGGGGTCAGACACAAGGTCGATCTTTCTGTTAGTTCTGGGAACTCCCAGGGCTGATAGAGGCATTTTCATCTACGTACACATCATCAGTGGTCACGAGCGGATTGTAGAAGATGGAGCTTCCTGAGCTGCAACGAAAGAACGTAATTTATGTGCGCAGAAATAGACTGTACAGAATACTTCACAGCAAGTGCTTTCTAATGCAATGTGCAGTTACATTTTTAATTGTTTTGATAACGTTGGTGGGTGGAATCATCTTTGGTGTACATTTGATTTTTATGCCGGTAACTACAATACCTCCCCTTGATCCTACTACTTCTACGGTTTCTTCTATGCATTCTTTTCACTCATTTCCTGAACACGAACAAGCTCGACGCTCAGAATTTATTAACAATACATTTGTACAGCTCTTGCACCAACACCAACTGGTAGTTAATACTACAGACTGCTGGGTGTGTGGCTTGATACCTCACACTATGGATAAAGGCATTCCCTATCTAGTCTTGCCTTTTAGCTATAATGGATCATTTCAGGCCTTTCAGACCATTTTTTCCTATGCCCTTGAGACCTATCCCCCGCGTCCACCACGGTCCACTAAATACAACTCAGCCAACAAAGCTTTAGTCCAGGGAATTATTGACATGATTAAAGACGTCAATAATACTCCATCTTACCCTAGAGATGAATTACGGGTGTATTTGAGTTGGAACTCTACAGAGTATCGCCTTAGTTTGGGAGAAAGCAAGCGTAAAAGCTCCACTTCAGTTTGGGTCGTGCCTCACCGAGGTCAGGTCTGTTTGCAAGGAAATGGGAGAAATCTGAGAGCTCAGCTAGGGAGGAGTGAGTGCGTTGAGACTTATGTATTTCCGTCTAACTCCTCCCCTGCCTTCCTTACTGCTAGGGGTACTTACTTCATCTGTCAAGACAGAGCGTATACATGGCTGCCTGCTGATTTCTCAGGTTCATGTTATATTGCTCGATTGTTACCTCCGACGTACACTGCTTCCTCAGATTATCACAAAACCAGAGTAGCAAGAGGTGTCTTCAGCAAGGAAGATACCGCTGGTCAGGAAGCTGGAGACTTCTTCAAAGGTTTCCTTACGTTTTGGGGGCCTATGGCCAATAGTAGAAGTCTACGTCAACTAACACGGGTAGTTGAATCTACTATTACAGAAACTGCTGGTGCCCTTAGTAACTTAACAGCTGAGCTTCAGGCGGATCGTCTCATGACGTTACAGAACCGAATGGTTCTAGACGTAATACTTGCAGATCGAGGTGGGGTATGCAGAATGATCCAATCGAGCTGCTGTGTTTTTATTCCCAATAATGCTCCAACCGTCTATGAAGCGATCTCTAAGCTACACAAGATTTCCGACTCTATACACGTAGACAAGGGAAACTGGTCCTTCATGGAGTGGTTTTGGACTCTGGTAACAGCGTGGGGATGGAAGGTTCTGATGGTCATTGGTGTCATCCTAGTATTTCTGTTCTCATGCTGCCTTATTATCCAATGTGGTCCCGCTTTGTGTAGTCTCTGTGCTGCAACCTGTTTCAGAAAACCACCTGTATTAGGAGAAAAGGCACGAGACAGGATGATGATGCAACAACATGTCACTGACCTAATGAGCATAGAGTTAGATTCTGACATAGACTGAGTAATTGCCTATGTAAGGGCAAAAGGAGGGTCTGAGGTTCCGTGACGATTTGAACCCGTGTTTTTAACATTGTCGCAAATACATAATTTTGGTATCAGTGAACCGCAAATTATCCATTTAGTATATCCTGGTGTTTTTGCTATGCTACGAGCAAGAGCACTCCCGTTATGAACACATTTCTGATCTACCCGTGGCATCCATCTTAGAACAAGGAAGCCATTTTGTATTCCTTGCCCTCACATAGTCAATGGACACGCAATGACCTCTTTTTCATTTAAGGACACGTAGGCTTTAGCCGGCAATTCACCTTGCTAGTGACACGTGCACCTTAGGCCAGCAACGCTGTAGCAGCATGACTCGGCAAGAGCTGCCTCCCCAGCCTGAGGCCAGTCCTGCTATACTGGTTCTCGTGTTCGTTGGCCTGATCATGATTAGACGGCCGAAGCCGGTAACCGTGCCCATTTACGACCCACAAACATCTCTTATCCTACTTTTCTATCTTCTGCACCTGGCTCTGCTCCTTTCCTTCTGGGCCTTTATTAGGGGGAGGTAACGAAATTTACGATGAGGCGGTCCGGGTCTTGAATGAAGAGTTGACATGGGATTATGATGGAATAGTGGGAACCCCTCGTTCGTAATGTTTTGACATCAGATATTGTTGACGATTCCTGTGCAACGCCAAATATTTATTGTTTTAGATACGAAGTTTTTGGAATGTGCTAACATGTAAAGAATTTGCCTGAAGCCCAATATTCAGTATATAAGGAGCAACCCTCTTTGTACAAATTGAACAGGCTCCTAGATACTGCCCATGTGTAGTTTCTGTGACTTCTGTGTCCCTGCAGTAATAAACCTTTGGTCTTTGACGCCACCATCGAGAAGCCCGTGTTTCTGTTTATTTTTGCACCGAGACAGGTAGAACTCCGGGGTCTTCGGGTGTTATCCCTGACACCTCTGGACAGAACCAAAAAAGTCCAGAACTCCACCTCTGTCCCTCTCGTCCGCCTCCGAGGAGCGACGGGGGACGTCGGAGAGCAAACACGCTTCTTCGACTTCTTTTTATGGCATCGCTTACCGGAATCTGAAGGCGAAGACTTAGAGCCCGAGGAGCGACGGCTCCGGTCCTGCGAGCGGTCCCGCGAACGGCCCCTAGACCCCGAGCAGCGGTGAGAGGAGTGCCGGACTTCCAGCAACTTTTGGCACCATTCCGGCAAGGTCTTCGGGAACATGGCTCGACAGTCCCTACAGTCATGGTCGGTCTCCAGGCAGTAGAGGCAGACATTCCGCCACTGACATTTTACGGCGGCACGACCCACAAGACTCAAAGTCGGGCATCCCTATGTGCACCAGGAGACAAGAGAGGGAGACAAAAAGTCTCAAAAAGTAGTCAATGCTCAATCGGATCTGCGTTTTCGGCGTGGAAAAAGAAAGAACTGACGTCAGCGTGCATGGGTGGCACCTAAGAAGTCTCTGTGACATCATCTTGGCGCTCACAACGCCAGTGACTGACATGGAGCCGCACAACACCACCTACCGGCACGCAGGGGTACTGCTAAGCAGAAAACTTTCTGGATCCAGTGTGACGCCTGGGGATTATTCTAAGGTAAGGAATCTATCACTAACGGGTCTCTTTCAGACAGGTGCTTGCTTCACTATGATCAAGTACTGCTCAGGTAGTGCCACATCAATAACAGAACTTTCAAGGGTTCCGATTCTGTGCACTAGTAACGCATTCCGTCCAGTTATTTTTTTTTGCTAACTGGTATCTGTAGTCCTTATATTCCATTATAAATTAAGGACTATAAGTCGAAGGATGGAAAGAAATAACCTAGTGTAATAGTAAGTATGAAAACAGGACGCCTGAACGCTCTGGAGCGCCTACTAACTGCATGCCTCCCTCTTAGGCACCATTTAATGCTTGGTATATTTCTGGTACAGTTTGTAGCAATGCTTGTGCTTGGGGTTAATTGGATATACAAGGGGGAAACACTCAACACTGTTAGGGATGTTAATCTGTTTTAGAGATAGTTTTCCTATCTCCCCAACACATTTTTTGCATTCTAGGACTTCTGAGACTTGTAGTCCCGTTTCTCCTGTTATAAAATCCGGTCTGTACTGGATAATCTACTCACACTTGAGAGCAATGCGGTGTTGGTCAATAATGAGGTTCTTAATGAAGTGTCCTTCAAGGTGCCACACGATACACAGAAAGACAAAAGAAACATGGAAATCTCACACATGTGCAGGCTGAAAACTTGGGAGCCCTGGATGCAGTAAAGCTCAGACAAAAGGCATCGTAAGACGACGACAGGAATGATTTCCACAGTTGAATACGGAAGCATTAGGTCCTCTCATCACACAGAACAGGTAACATGTATTTCTTTACAAGTTCACTGTCAAAGAAGCTGAAGTATTGCACTGTATTAATTAAATATGTGCTTCATGCCGATTATAAGACATTTGCAGCCACATGCATCATTGTTGGTATTTGAGTTTCCTAAATTGCGAAAAATAAGGAATCGCAATTTAGAAATCGCAAATACCTATGCATTAAAAATTCGCAATATTTTTTGCGATTTCTTATTTTTCCTTATTTGCGACGAATCGCAAATAAGGAATCCCTTTACATTGATTCCTAAGGGCCTAGAGGCCCATAAGAATCAATGGGAAGGCATTCTCATTTTGCGATTCGCAATTAAGGAATTGCAAAATGAGAATGCAATTTCTAGGGTGCAGGGGAGCACCCCAGAAATGTAACTTACAGTCCATTTTTCACACATACACGCCCAAGGGCACGTGTGAGTGTAAAATGAAAGTGTAAAAAATGCACTTTTGTGCATTTTTGAAACTTTTCTTAAATTAGCATGAAGGTTGACTTCATGCTAATTTAACACCTCTAATTTGCGAATTCGCAAACTTTTTCAGATAATGCATTGCATTTAAGAAATCACAATTTTGCGATTTCTTAAATGTAATTGCAATTTAAGAAATCGCAAATAATTTGCGATTTCTTAAATTGCGAAATAACAAAAAAGGTTAATGCATCCCAAAACAAATAATTGTATTCGCAAACGGCCGAATTTTGCGATTCGCACCGTTTGCGAATGCAATTCTGTTTGATGCATGTGGGCCTTGTTGTTTACATAAACAAAGCCTATTTGCTTCCTTGAACGGGCGTTTGAAGAAGCCAAGAAAGTGACTATTGCTTTTTTGGGAGTTTTCCGACAAGGTTTTCACGTGCGTTTGCTCAGTCTTCCAGTGCAGTAAACTACTATAATCTCGATAGCTTTTCACACACCATATCAGCTGTTCAGCTAAAAGGGCTGGTTCGCTCGGCCCCGGCTCCCTGTATTGTTCCTCACATATAGCCGTATCCATGGCAATGGAGTCTGCCTCTTGGCAAAAGAGCTCCAGACTGCAGCCTCATAAGAAGATAACTTTGCCTGCATGTGCTCCCTGGTTATTTAGCTCACTGAGATGATAAATAGCGGAAACTGGGCTCTTAAGATAGAAGTATTTTAATGAGTTCACCTTGGGCAACAAAAAGGGAAGCTTAATAAAGGCAGCAGTTCCCCTTTCATGCCTTTCAATGCGGCGCCCAGTGCTACAAGGCCCCGAGAGCGGAACTGATGAGGTACTGGCGCTAGCACGGTTAAGGCACTGAGCAAGCCGTGCGACTGCCTGTCTTCTGTCTCCCTGACAAAGGGCCAAGTCCTGCTGCCGAGCAAATCTCATTTTACTTTCTTTTCAGGCACAGAAACCTTTTCACCCGGTGACAATGAAGACATTTTTTTGTTCCGCGTCAGCCTGTGGAGTGCAATCTTAGCGTGTTGGGTTTGCTCTTATTCATCAAGGCAGTTTTTAAACTCTTCATAATTCCAACCCGTGGAGCAAATACGACTTTCAAACTTCCCATGAAATGTTAGTAATAAATGTTTCACTGCCTTAGAGAAAAAAGTAGCAGAAATGCAACATTTCTCTAGTTTTTTTTCTGTCTACACTTAACATCTTTCTCTTTTACTGCAGCATGTCATGAACATTATTCCTCTTTCTTCTGTACACGCTACACGATCAGCCCACCTTCTCAGCAAAATAAAGGCACAATCAGTAGCTGTGGGTATCTAATTGTTCATTAATGAACTCTCTGAAATGGCAATCAGGCCACATAGGGGCAACAGCTGCCAGTCATGGCTTCGCTTTAGTGCCTCAGCACTTTCGTTGATAATACTGATCTCAGAGTCATCAAGACAAGCGTATCAGGAAAGTCCGGCTTACCTTTTGAATTTTTCACTCCTGGTCTTCGATGAGCCCCTGCTCAGCAAGCTGTAAGGTGAGGGAGGGGGGAAGCACACCTGTGATATAATTGAGACACATGGGATATGATTTCACTTTGGCTGCTCTGACATTTTGGTGACTGAAGTTCTTGGAGCACTTTAATGCTAGCGTCACCTGTTCAAGGTAAAAGCTCAAACAAGTGTCATAATTCATTATGTTTGCCCTAGAACGGAGTTAACGGATAATCATTTCCAGAACCATGGGGCATTAGAGCTATTAGCACCCGCTCACACAATGTCGGCCTCACAAGCAGAAAGAATGAACCATACCAATAGTGGATAATGCCCACATTCCGTGCCTTCACATTCACTAAGCCATTTACTGTATTATACTGAATGTTAATCTAAGTTACAGTATAAATATAGCCTCGACGATCAAATAAGGACAAAAGAAGTCACAAAAAATAAAGGCAGACAGGAGGCGGAGCTTTCCTGGCCTGAAGATGGCCGCCAAGCTCTTTCAACTGTAACCACAGCCTTCATTATCCTGCCGAGATTTGAAATGGAAGATAGTCTACGACGCGGGCATGTGCCCGATAACCTTATACCTTGCATGCAGCAGAAAAGTTAGCCCCAGTGCGCTGATCTGATGTTGTGGGGCTTACTGGGCCCTGGTCTGTGCCGACGACGCTGCCTGAGAGCTTGCACGGAGCGTGGTGTGCTCAGCACCCACCCCAGAGGGAAGTCACAATACCGGTGGGAGGAGGGCTGAATTAGTGACCCGCGGATGTTGGCAAGGTGATAAGAGTGGCTGCCGTTGATAACCGACGGGCTGCCGTTGATGCCTATCTGCTCCTGGATGATCTTGTTGCAGCCGCGGATACTCAACTGAGGTGTGTGTGGTGGTGGACCTGTGCCCCCCGCGGCTCCAATAGGCTTTGCCAGGCAGAGGCATCTCCCCGCAGTAAATGGACAGCAAAGCCGGGGTGGTGGCAGCTGCCAGGCCCTTTGGGCTTGCGGGCAGTGCCCTGATTGTGAGCCTTCCTGTTTGCCGGCTGTGACTGGGAAATTCACCTGGGCCAGAGACACACAACCCTGCCGGGAGGGGGCATCCGCTGTGATCTTGTGTCCCCCCTGAGTGCGCCTGCTATAGAGGATCCTGCGCACCTAACGAGATCGTCTATACTTTAGCGCTGAGATCCTAAAGTGGAGAGTTGCTATATATAGAGACAGACCTCACTGGGGCCCCCTTTGCTCCACACGCCATTGCACCATTAGTTGGTCTGGAGAAGACACACAGGTTACATATGTATGAGAGGGCCATAGCAGAGTGTGGACAAAATGGTGTGCACCTGGCGGCCAATGTCACAAGACTTAACTAGTGGTCTCGAAGACACGGAATCGATGGGGCAGAGAAGAAGCCCTAGACTGTGGCCTGGCCACACCTGCACTCTCCCCACACTGAGAGCTTCTTGTATGAGGACGGTCTCGAGGGACTCTAGCCGAGACAAGGCACGAAGAGCTGCGTGATCATTTGGTTGCAAGAATATAAAGCGCACTTCCTGTGAGAGTGATCTCAGATGCTCTTTTCTTTTTCTACTATGTCTTCCATATAGTTTGCGATTGATCACAACATTATGGGAAAAATAGATAAGTTTCAATCAAAACTGCACTTCGAGCAGCACAAGGACCCAGGCCATGTGAAGATGGGGCAGTGGCCGGAGGGGATGGCACAGACACTTCCGAGCCTGAACTAGATGGCGACCTGCATCAAATACTGTCAGCCATGCAAGGAAGCCTCCCAAGAATTGACTGGAAGATGGACGTTCTCACCTATCGTATGGATAAAATGTCAAGAGAGGATAGTCAAACATGCACAGCGCCTGGGCGCAGTGGAACGCTGGTTATTGGAAGATTACCAGAATACGGTCACGGAAACCCAGAAACGACAAAAAAATTCTTGATGCTGCTGGCCAAAACCGCGGACCTAGAAGAGCACTCCAGGCGCAACAATCTTCGGATACTTGGCATTGCAGAGTCCACAAGTGTGAACAACACGGAGAAGTTCGTAGAGAAGCTCCTTATAGACCTAATGGACCAAGACTCATTCCCCAATCTGTTTGCTGTAGAACAAGCCCATTGCTCACTGGTTCACAGACAAGTGCCGGGCCCTTCCTCACCTGATAATAGCTCGTCTGCTCAACTACAAAGATCGTGATGCAGCACTTCGCCGATTCAGAGAGCAGTAAACCCTCCACTATGAAGGCACGGAATTGTTGATCTTCTCGGACTTTACATCGCAAATTCAGTAGGTGCACAAACAATTCCTCCCTGTCAAAAGGAAGTTGCAAGAGTTGGACATTGACTATGCTCTGCTTTATCCTGCAAGCTTGAATAGGGACTGTTGGCAGCAAGACAAAAACTTTTAATGACCCAAAGAGTTTGCAACAATTTATTAAACAACAAGAACAAGTAGGTGGTAAGCAGAGACCCAAGGATGGGGAGCCAGGGACCTTCTCAATATTGGATGAACCTGGTTACCTCTCCCTCTCTTTTGATTCCTTACAGGATGGGAATCTTGTTTAACTGTTAGGTTGTATTGCCATATTTGTGGGGCAGTTGATGTTATGTTTTAAGCATTCTGTGGGACTCTGATGTGGGCTAAACAGAATGTTTTATTAGATCCATGGCCTACATGTTATGCAGAGTTGTGGAGCGAAATGTTATCCCTCTGCGTTTTCGATTGTATAATTGACACATTGTTTATTGTGCTTGTGGCCCCCCATGATTTTCATATTGTGTTGGTGTTCGGCGGGTGATATCTGCCTCTGTGTGCTTCGCTCAGCAGCAGGAGGGCAGTCTTTTCTCTGCGATTGGCAGCACTAGCTTACTGTTAGGCCCTGAAATGCTAATACAGGGAATACAGGGGGGCACCCTAGTACATGGAATCCTACATCCAACACTGGAATCGGTGTTGGGGTAGGGTACCAAACTGTGTTATACCATACATGACCGGTTTTGGGCAGCCAACATATAGTTAGACATCTTGTAATTGACTTGATGTCCACTACATGTATTAAATGGCTGAAAGCACTTACAACGCCTGGAGAATCGACTCTGGGGTTAGTAGGGGAACCCTGCTCATTCAGGGGAACCCTCACACACACACATGCTGCAATGGCAGGCCTGTAGTCACAGTTTGGTGGTATAATACATGCTGCAGCCCATGGGAAACACCTTGTGTACCGTAAACTAGGGAATTAGAAGAGTCCACCAGAAGCCAATTGGGAAGGTACCAAATTACTTACCACTGTCCAATTTAGGAAGGAAGCACAGTGACTGGGGTTCAGATTAGCAGGATCCCAGTCAGACTAGTCAAAAACACACTTACACCAGGCAAAATGTGGGGGTAACCATGCTAAAAGGACCCTACCTTCCTACAATACTGAAACTAAGAAGAGATCATGAACAGACCTTAGATTCGGTGCTCCTAGCGACTATCAGGAAGAAAATGTCTAGCTATCAAGAGATGGCTGACTGCGAGGTTAAATGTCTCTCACATCGCCATATGGCACAAGCATATGGTGAAGGAGGCCAATCTGACTGTACACTTGCTAGTAAATCACAAGCACCACAGGCACCAGCCCAGATAGTAAAGATAGTAGACACACAGAGGAAAAAGCTGCTATGACACACCATCCATATCGCAAACGTTTGTTGACTACTACTCACAGCTGTATTCTACATGTATAGCGATATCGGAAGAGGAAATAGAAGACTACTTAAATGAAATAATCCAAGCCTGGCTCATCCCGGTTCAACAAGAATACCTAGCACAGCCCATAACGGAAGAAGAAATTTGTTACACGATCTGTTCCCTATCCAATGGTATGTCATCAGGGACAGATGGCTTTACAGGTGATTTCTAAAAAAGAATTTGGAGACCTGTTAGCTGTGCATCTTCCTGAACTGTACGCAGAGGCCTACAAAGATGGTATAATCCCCCCTCCCTGCAGGAAGCACTGTTGGTTACGTTACTTTAACCAGGTAAAGAGCCAGAACACTGTGGGTCCTATAGACCACTGTCACTAACAAATAGAGATGTCAACATTCTAGCAAAAATACTTGCTACTAAATTTCAGCCATTACTACAACCTCTTGTATTACCAGACCAATAAGGTTTTATTCCCAACCGCGCCATGACACACAATTTAGGCACTATCTTTGCTCTTTTTCACCAACTTGATCCCAATCTTCATGCCGCTGCTGCAATGCTAGATGTTGCTAAAGCCTTCAATTCTATAGAATGGACATTCATGTTCACTATTATGTGATGAATAAGAATGCCCTGTTCCTTCATCAAATGGATCCAGCTCCTCTATACTGAACTAATTGCAAGATACCGTATTAATGGTAACAAGACACGCCCTTTGCTTATTTGAAGAGGGATGCAGCAGGGCTGCTCTTTGTCGCCGTTGTTTTTCACATTAGCCCTCGAGCCTTTGGCGTTCCGAATACAACATCATGCTGACTCAGTGTTGCGATTCAGCCTGCAACCTATTAGAATATTTCTGTATTCTAATTATATGTTTCTTTACATATGTGACCCTGCAATTCATTTAACTTTAACACCCTTGATAACGGAATATATCTGCTTTGAACGCTATGCTGGCCTGAGTATAAACTAGTCTAAATCAGTAGTTATTCCCCTAACACAAGGTACTCAGCCACCACTATTGGAATTCCCACTGACCTAGGACACTAACCCTGGTAAAAAGTTGTGCATTAGGGTCTATAGAGATCCAGAGGTAGTTATACGAGAAAATTATGAGAGACTGATTTCTAAGCTGGAAGACCAAATAGCCAGATGGCTCCGACTGCCAATATGTGTTGCTGATTGAATAGCAATCCAAAAAATTGTGATATTATCAAATTTTCTGTATTTATTTATCAAAATTCCTATCACAATTCCATTTCTTTTTTTAAAACTTTACACACCCACGTGATTACACTCACGTGGGCTGGCAAACAGCCAAGGATCAGTTGGGAAACACTTACATTGCCATATGCCCAAGGGGGCTTTGGAGCTACTGGTCGGCACTCATAAGCCCTATGTGCCCACACACTCTTTGCACATTATTGGTTTATCCCTCATATCGCGATAGAAACGGATGATGCACAACCTATCCTGCTGGCTGCGCTTATATCACAAAGACGACCTACTGTCTCTCATTCTGAGATCAATACTGTCCAATGCATGACTGCTGCATGGCTGACCCTAGGACTACTAGCCCAAGAAACTCCACTCTATGCTTCTGGACTTCCTGTAATGCATCATCCAGACATATCGGTCACCCAGGAACCGAAGGCCAGAGCTATGCCAGCAAATGGTGGCTTGGGAACAATGGGTAATATGTTCCAGGTAGGCGTTTTCGCTACCCTGACAGAACTAACCCCTGACACACTTCAAACCTTGATAATTCTTAACTACCTACGCCTGCCTATTAAAAACACTGACTCCTCCTTTCCTCAGGAACCTCCCGCCCTACAGGCTCTGCAGATACTACTCACTACCCCAACACGTGAGCACCTCATTACCAAACTTCATTCCGCTCTCCAAGCTGAATACTATAGAGACACAAATAATTCCCTAGATATGTGGAATGCTGTATTGAATACACCTTTATCCATTGAGGAATAGGGCCTCTTCTGAACACTCACGGGTATGATAATCCCGAACTGTAGTTTACTAATCATCCATTTTAAATTCCTGCAACAAATGTATTAGACAAATTACATACATATGGATTGCAAGAAGATGCAAAATGTGTACACTGTGGAAATATGAAGGCAGATTTCCTGCATTTGGCCTGGAGTTTTCCATTGATAAATCATTTCTGAGCTGAGGTAACAAATGCTTTAGAGATTATGGTATCAGAAGGTATTCCTTTACACGCCCGACTTTGCCTGTTATGCCTTGTAAAACAGGTACAACCGGCCAATCGCTGGTTTGTAGCAATATCACTATTACTTGCCAAGAGAAAAGTAACTTTGAAATGGGAAACAAGCGAGCTTCTAGATTACAACACTGGGTGGAAGACATGGTATACTGTAAATAGCAACTGAAGGTATATGCAGAAGAACTGCCTGTGTCCTCGCGCCCGAAAAATATATGCCATACTTTTGTCACCTATTTAATGTCTATGTCAAATGCTCACGAATGTGATGATATATACTGAGTGTTGTTTTGAACATTTAAGATGCAGAGAGAGTAAATATTCCCGATATCATAACCAGATCTGTCATGTCAAATTGACAAGATATGCACCCAATGCTCTGATACACTGCTCATGGTGATAACTCATTGTATTGATGTTATATGTATAAAAGTTCATTAAAAAAAATAATAAAGGTAGACACATGGTCATAATAGTAATCAAACAGTTGTCAACCTTCCCTTCCTAAATGAGCATTGCAGAGATTTGTTAAGCGTATGTGAACAGATACTTTTGATACTAATCAACTTAAAAATGGTTATCCTTAGGAAGAGATTATTCTTTATTGAAAAAAAAAACCTCAATGTTGGACAATGTGCCATGTGTCACCTAAGAAATTCTTCTGTAAGCCTGTCTTATGCCACCTAGAATATTTCCATGATGCTATGTGAAAAAGAAATTAATTTGTTTGCAAGAGCAGTTGGATAAATGCAATGTTGCAATCCAGATCTAACCTCTTGCAAAGGCTCTATACTGCAGTTTCTCATTTTTGAAGGATTTGATCTGATCCACTGAAGTTCCCATCTCTGTAAACATTAAATGCTATGTACCCTCAAGAAATATATTTTAGAGTGACGTCATGAATTAACAGCCAAGATGACTAAATGTGAAAAATGTTAAAAGGGCCCCTTTCAGCTGTCTAACACATGAGTTCCACACAGCTTAAATCCAGGCAGCAAACACCTGGAACCTGACATTTCACATGGCTACTACACAGATCTCCAGAATAAAGTGGAGTGGGAACTTATCCACTCCCATCCTCGTGTTTAATACTCTTAAACCAATGTACAAGTGATACTTGAAACATACTTTCCTGGTCACCACAGTTGAAACCAACAACTCTGTGACATCAGCCGGTTTAATTACTCCCATCTGAAAGTACTGTAACTCTTCTCTTACAGAATTTTCCAAACTGAATAGTACCTTTCGTATTTGGTATACCACAGCCATAGAAAATGGATACATCTCTACATCCCAAATTCCCAAGAAACACAGGAGGAAATAAAAATTTCAAAACACATTTTGCTGTACACAATCTCATCAAACACCACTTGCGGACAGGCATTGTGGTCCCATTTTAAGCTCAAGGGCTTCTGATGTGGTCAGCCCATAATACACCATGCTTTAGGGATACATGTACGTTTCCGACCACAATTCTATCTTGAAGTTCAAACCCAACCTCAAAATGTCCCTTCATTTTTATCAATTGAATTGAATTCCCGAAGGTGAAGCGCCCGCACTCCGTTATATTTTAGAGTAAACACTGTGATGAAGGTAAATTGGTGCAGTTTGGTAACTCCTCCTGAGTAAGAGGATGATTGAATCAATTCTGTAGCGTTATTCCCATCGTGGACAACGTCCCCAAACGCACTCAGAACGACAGATTTTGAAAACGAGTGATTGACAATTTGGTTGTAAGTTCATACGAATAAAGTGTTATTGAATTTCCTTGTAAATCTTTTAACTTTCCATGATGTTATCTTCACATCAATAATTACCACACATGTAAATTCCTTGCCCAATGCATTTCGGGCCCTTAGCCCTTCTTCAGGGGCTTCAAGTTCTGTCAAGAAAGATATACACAACTTAAAAATGAAGCAAACATATATGCGTTGTGAGACCGTTACAAAAGACCTGTTTGTCATGCTGGCTGGTGTAGTGAACCTTATCTTCCCGATGGTGAACACGAGAAGCGAGGATAGTTAGAGAAAGTGGGTGTGGAAGTTTCTAGAAGTGGAAACAAACAGTGAAAATGTAAAATAAAAGCGGGTGTCGGAAGAATGAAATGAAAAAACGTGTATCGGTCCGGGGCCCAGATCAAAATATTATCGCGCCAACTTCGTGATGGGAAACATGCAAATGGCGGGGTGAATGCTTGTAACAAACAGTGTTTTCATACCTTTGACTGACTGGTATGATATATTCAAAATCACGACTAGTAACGCGATATAGATATCAAAAACATGCCATGATCCTTATATCTAAAAAATGTGCAAAAAGAACCGTTACTAAGGTGAACATCACATATTACAAGGGTAGCGACACGCGGTATTAAAAATCACACTTACGAGTATATGAGAGAAACGTTAGTGTCCCGGGTATAAAACGCCGGTCTTGTGATCTACCAAATAGTAAAAAGGTACGTTAATCAATGTGCCATGACATTAGCGAGTCATTGGATAAAAAACCTGGGGGAATGCGCCTTACCCCGAGTGTATGGCGTGTACGCCCTCCGGCGTGTTCAGTAGCTTCCGTGCAACACCCGGAAGTTCAACAAGTCGCAGTGAAGTGACGCGTTAAAAAAGCGTGTAAAGCAATGTTAAACATACACAAAATACCATGTGCGCTGTGAAACGGAGTGAAAAGATCTTCCCGAACCGGAATGAAAAGAAAAAGTGAAAAAAAACGGGGGTAAAAAACCCAGAGTGAAAAAATAGTATGGCGTGCGACTAACCGTGAATAAAACTGTCAGAGAATGTGAAAACATGTAAATGGAATCCAGCAGATCTCAAATTAATAATTTCAAAACAGGTAAACAAGAAGATTAAATTAAACAACCACTGTACATGTCAACAAATGGTAGTAAATACGAAGGTACTTGGGTGAATAAAAATGTCTCAACAACTATTTATGCACGACATCAATAAAACATGTTCCATGGAAACAAATGGTTTCATCTTTCACTGTTACAAAAAATAACAATCAGTGTTCGTGATCACAGAAAGCAATTAAAGTCCATCCGATCATTGAGTCCTTTCGGGTGGACCGCATTGAGAAGGTTAATCCAGAATATTTCGCGTCTTAAGAGGTGCTGTGAATTGTCTCTGCCCGGGAGGATCTGTGGCTGTTCTAATATCAAAAAACGGATTTGGCTCGGAGTATGATTGTGAGTGTTACAATGTGATGCCAATGGTGACTTGGAACTTTTGGTACGGATGTTGCTTTTGTGTTCCGTCAATCTTGTTTTTATTTTTCGCTCTGTCTTTCCCCCATAGGCCAGCCCACATGGGCATTTAATCATGTAAATCAGATTACGACTGTCACATGTTGCAGTTACTCTTAATTTAATTTTTGTTCCTCGACTCGGATGTTGAAATTCTTTGCCTTTTATGATGGCATTACAGTTTGCGCAGTTGTGGCACAGCAGAGTTCCTTTGTAAGAGCGTTGTTTCTGGTCATCCTTTTGGTTGAGTAGTTCTTTGATATTTTTACAACGTTGGTATGCAAATCTGGGTGAGCTGGAAAATATCCCATTAAAATCATCCTCCAAAGTTAATAGGGGCCAGTGTTTTAAGATGATTCTTTTGATTTGTTGGCTCTCTGTTGAATATTTGGAGATGGAAACCATTTTCTGTTCCTCTTTGTGTTTGGCTTGTGTTTTTAATAAACTGGTACGATCTGTTCTTTGTACTTTGAATAAGGCTTCATCTAGGATACCTGTTGGGTAACCACGCTCTCTAAATTTAGTTGTAAAGATTTGTATGCTGTCGTTACAGGCTCTCTCAGTGGAAGAAATTCTCTTTAATCTCAGCATTTGAGAATATGGAAGATGTTTCTTGAGTGAGTGTTGGTGAAAACTTTGAAAATGTATTAGATTGTTTCTGTCTGTGCTTTTGGTATAAACGGTTGTTTCCAGTTTTCCATTTGTATGATGTATCATAACATCCAAAAATGTTATTTAACTTTTGTCTATGGTGTGTGTGAAACCAATCCTTTCATTTATCTGATTCAGCTTCGAAATAGCTGTGGTTAATTCTAGTTCAGTCCTTTCCATAAAATGAAGATGTCGTCAATGTACCTTTTGTACAAAAGGAGATTTTTCGACCATTCCTGATTATTAAGGATGTTATCCAGTTCAAAACGGTACATGAAAATGTTCGCATACGCGGGAACCGCGCAATTACCCATCAATGTTCCAGAAGATTGGATAAAGAATTCCTTGTTCCAACTGAAGTAGCTATGATAGAGGGTGAAATGAAGTAAATCCATAAGGAAAGTTTTAAAATCTTCATCCATGTCTGCCATTGCTAGAAATGATGCAACTGCCTCTATCCGAGGTTGTGGGGAATTGAAGTGTATAACGATTTCACATCGATGGCACACAAAATCATCTCTTTGGTATATGTCGCTGCGTGCTCCTCCAAAATTGTAAGAAAATTGGTGGTATCCTTTATGTACATTGACATGGTTTGGACAATCGGTTGTAGATGTTTGTCTAAATACTTTCCGACCGGCTCATGAATAGAATTAATGGTAGACACTATGGGCCTACATGGTGGATGGGTAGGATGTTTATGCACTTTAGGGATCATATAGATGTAAGGTAGTGCTGGATTTTGTTTAATCAAGAATTCCTTTTCTTTCCTTCCAATGGGTCCACAGCTCATGGCTTGGTCGATGATGGTGGGGAGTATTCTAGTGAATTTCGTTGTTGGATCCTGGTCAATTTTGTAATATGTGTTAGCATCAGACACATGTTCAGTCACACGGTCCTCGTAGTATTGTGTGTCCATGATGACAAGGGCTCCACCTTTGTCTGCCTGTCGTATTGTAATGTTGGGGTTGTTTGCCAAGTTCTTAAGAGTCTATTTTTCTTTGACTGAGAGATTTGTGGATTTTGGTTTGGGTTGTTTGTAAATAGATTCGATATCTTTCAGAAATTACTTTCTCGAAAGCATCCAAAACTTTGTGAGAGGTAGGTGTTATGAACTTGCTCTTGGTCCTTAATCCCATGAGGGTATCTTTTGATGGTGGTTGTTCAGATGCGGGAATGGCATTTGTGAAAAAATGTTTCAATCTTAATGACCTCCTGAATTTGTAAACACAAACTTGAGAATCCAACGAGTTTGAATGGAATGTAGATACAAAAGAAGTACCCTTCTGTAACACTTGTGTTTTAAAGCAGGAAATCTTGTGTTTGGACAGGTTATTTAAGTTTTTTGACTCCTTGTGTTTTTCGCTATGGAATCCTCTGTGATTTTTTCTTTGGCTCCTCCTGGTTCTTTTATTGGGGTCTGGCCTTTCTCTAAAAAAGCCACATTCGAAAGGTTTGATTGTGTAGCTCCACCGGATGTGGACGGTTTTTCACTACTTTTACTTTGATCTTGTTTTCCAAAAGGCGGATGCCTCCTGTGTTGTGACTCATCCGATGATGATGTCTCATCCGTAGATCTAAAATTTGTTTTTTGCTGTCTGCGTCAGGCTTAGATATCTGCCCAATTGTACACTTCACCTAATTTAGGGTATCCCGTTTGAATTTCCTGATTTTTCTTTCATTGATTTCTTTTGTATATGTATCCAGTTGTTTATTTATGTCATTCAGTATATCATCAATTTCTTCAGAAGTAAGCATTTGACTTAGTTCGTGTTTGAGTTGTTGTGATTCTTTGGTAAGATCTTCTATTAATTTGGCCAATTCCTCAATAATTAATAAAATGAAATCAAGAGAACATTTATTAAGTATTGCTTGCCATTTTTCAGTGAATTTTGAATTATTTTTGCATAATGTTGAGTTGAGTGAGATACGTAGCCCTCTAGGTATCCTCTGTACTTTATGATATTTTAGGAGCGTGCTGGCATGCAGCCGTTGATTCACTGTTCTTTTTGACATGTAATGTAGTTGTTTAATAATGTTCTGTTTAGATCCAGTGCTTGTTGTTAAATTCTCAGTTTCTTCAATGAGTGAATATATCCGTTGTGCATCTTCCTCAGAATATCTGAATGTATTATCTTTTTGATCCGTAAGATTGATTATATCTTCAAATTGCATGGTGCTGGTTGGTGCGAGGTGCTTTTTTACTCAGACAACTTTAATGAATTCATTCCCGAAGGTGAAGTGCCCGCACTCCGTTATATTTTAGAGTAAACACTGTGATGAAGGTAAATTGGTGCAGTTTGGTAACTCCTCCTGAGTAAGAGGATGATTGAATCAATTCTGTAGCGTTATTCCCATCGTGGACAACGTCCCCAAACGCACTCAGAACGACAGATTTTGAAAACGAGTGATTGACAATTTGGTTGTAAGTTCATACGAATAAAGTGTTATTGAATTTCCTTGTAAATCTTTTAACTTTCCATGATGTTATCTTCACATCAATAATTACCACACATGTAAATTCCTTGCCCAATGCATTTCGGGCCCTTAGCCCTTCTTCAGGGGCTTCAAGTTCTGTCAAGAAAGATATACACAACTTAAAAATGAAGCAAACATATATGCGTTGTGAGACCGTTACAAAAGACCTGTTTGTCATGCTGGCTGGTGTAGTGAACCTTATCTTCCCGATGGTGAACACGAGAAGCGAGGATAGTTAGAGAAAGTGGGTGTGGAAGTTTCTAGAAGTGGAAACAAACAGTGAAAATGTAAAATAAAAGCGGGTGTCGGAAGAATGAAATGAAAAAACGTGTATCGGTCCGGGGCCCAGATCAAAATATTATCGCGCCAACTTCGTGATGGGAAACATGCAAATGGCGGGGTGAATGCTTGTAACAAACAGTGTTTTCATACCTTTGACTGACTGGTATGATATATTCAAAATCACGACTAGTAACGCGATATAGATATCAAAAACATGCCATGATCCTTATATCTAAAAAATGTGCAAAAAGAACCGTTACTAAGGTGAACATCACATATTACAAGGGTAGCGACACGCGGTATTAAAAATCACACTTACGAGTATATGAGAGAAACGTTAGTGTCCCGGGTATAAAACGCCGGTCTTGTGATCTACCAAATAGTAAAAAGGTACGTTAATCAATGTGCCATGACATTAGCGAGTCATTGGATAGAAAACCTGGGGGAATGCGCCTTACCCCGAGTGTATGGCGTGTAAGCTCCTACGGCGTGTTCATTAGCTTCCGTACAAAACCCGGAAGTCCAACAAGTCGCAGTGAAGTGACTCGTTAAAAAAGCACGTAAAGCAACGTTAAACATAGACAAAATACTACGTGCGCTGTGAAACGGAGTGAAAAGATCTTCCCGAATCGGAATGGAAAAAAAAGTGGAAAAAACGGGGGTAAAAGACCCAGAGTGAAAAAAATAGTATGGCGTGCGACTAACCGTGAATAAAAATGTCAGGGAATGTGAAAACATGTAAATGGAATCCAGCAGATCTCAAATTAATAATTTCAAAACAGGTAAACAAGAAGATTAAATTAAACAACCACTGTAAATGTCAACAAATGGTAGTAAATACGAAAGTACTTTGGTGAATAAAAATGTCTCAACGACTATTTATGCACGACATCAATAAAACATGTTCCATGGAAACCAATGGTTTCATCTTTCACTGTTACAAAAAATTACAATCGAGCATATGAGAGAAACGTGTGAGAGATTTGCATACCAACGTAGTAAAAATATCAAAGAACTACTCAATCAAAAGGATGACCAGAAACAACGCTCTTACAAAGGAACTCTGCCGTGCCACAATTGCGCAAACTGTAATGCCATCATAAAAGGCAAAGAATTTCAACATCTGAGTCGAGGAACTCTAATTAAATTAAGAGTGACTGCAACATGTGACAGTCGTAATGTGATTTACATGATTAAATGCCCATGTGCGCTGACCTATGTGGGAAAGACAGAGCGAAAAATCAAAACAAGATTGACGGAACACAAAAGCAACATCCGTACCCAAAGTTCCAAGTCACCATTGGCATCACATTGTAACACTCACAATCATACTCCGAGCCAAATCCGTTTTTTGGTATTAGAACAGCCACAGATCCTCCCGGGCAGAGACAATTCACAGCACCTCTTAAGACGCGAAATATTCTGGATTAACCTTCTCAATACGGTCCACCCGAAAGGACTCAATGATCGGATGGACTTTAATTGCTTTCTGTGATCAAGAACACTGATTGTAATTTTTTGTAACAGTGAAAGATGAAACCATTGGTTTCCATGGAACATGTTTTATTGATGTCGTGCATAAATAGTCGTTGAGACATTTTTATTCACCAAAGTACTTTCGTATTTACTACCATTTGTTGACATTTACAGTGGTTGTTTAATTTAATCTTCTTGTTTACCTGTTTTGAAATTATTAATTTGAGATCTGCTGGATTCCATTTACATGTTTTCACATTCCCTGACATTTTTATTCACGGTTAGTCGCACGCCATACTATTTTTTTCACTCTGGGTCTTTTACCCCCGTTTTTTCCACTTTTTTTTCCATTCCGATTCGGGAAGATCTTTTCACTCCGTTTCACAGCGCACGTAGTATTTTGTCTATGTTTAACGTTGCTTTACGTGCTTTTTTAACGAGTCACTTCACTGCGACTTGTTGGACTTCCGGGTTTTGTACGGAAGCTAATGAACACGCCGTAGGAGCTTACACGCCATACACTCGGGGTAAGGCGCATTCCCCCAGGTTTTCTATCCAATGACTCGCTAATGTCATGGCACATTGATTAACGTACCGTTTTACTATTTGGTAGACCACGAGACCGGCCTTTCATACACGGGACACTAACGTTTCTCTCATATACTCGTAAGTGTGATTTTTAATACAGCGTGTCGCTACCCTTGTAAGATGTGATGTTCACCATAGTAACGGTTCTTTCTGCAAATTTTTTAGATACAAGGATCATGGCATGCTTTTGATATCTATATCGCGTTAGCAGTCGCGATTTTGAATACATCATACCAGTCAGTCAAAGTTATGAAAATACTGTTAGTTACAAGCATTCACCCCGCCATTTGCATGTTTCCCATCACGAAGTTGACGCGATAATATTTTGATCGGGGCCCCGGACCGATACACGGTTTTTCATTTCATTCTTCCAACACCCGCTTTTATTTTACATTTTCACTGTTCGTTTCCACTTCTAGAAACTTCCACACCCACTTTCTCTGACTATACTCGCTTCTCGTGTTCACCATCGGGAAGATAAGGTTCACTACACCAGCCAGCATGACAAACAGGTCTTTTGTAACAGTCTCACAATGCATATATGTTTGCTCCATTTTTAAGTTGTGTTTATCTTTCTTGACAGAACTTGAAGCCCCTGTGAAGAAATATAAAATCGATATCATGTAATATTGGCCTAATGTATCCAATATATTAGCATACCATCTTTAGTTTAACCCCTCCATTGTGAATATGCTCGAATCATGTATACATTAAGAATCTGGCCTTTTCTGAAGAAACGCCATGTTGGTTTCATTTCTCTGTACCTCTTGCTCTTGCTAGGAAAACACATGACCTACCACTGTGTAGACAAAGAGAGAGCCTAAAAGGTCGACCTCGGCTATGAATGGACCATTGATTCTAACTTAGGAAACTCAAGGTCGCATCTGCCTTTCTTGTGGGATGAGCACATTCTTGCAGACGCTGTGCCTGTACTCCCGTGCCCAAGAACGAAAGGGAGGCACCTTTACTGAACCTACCCCCGAAATAGTTTAAGCTGAGTTTCGAATCAATCAATTGTGCCATATATGGGTTTTCCTGTTGGCTTCACGAGAAGTGGTACTTTTCCATGTACGGGCGTTTGATGAGGTATGCTGAAAGTATATATACACTGTGTTGAATGTAATCCAGCAGTCTCCTCTGCGCACCTTTGAGGGTGAAGGCGAGAGAGGGGCGCCCCTATATAGGGCGCTTTGCAAAATAAACGATTGAACCTTCTCCATTGCCGACTGACTTATTCTTGGTAAATAAGGTATATGGGCTATTGGTAAGTATGATTCTATGGTATATTTTTTGTAGTACTTCACATGACGAAGGGCTAAGGGCCCGAAATGCATTGGGCAAGGAATTTACATGTGTGGTAATTATTGATGTGAAGATAACATCATGGAAAGTTAAAAGATTTACAAGGAAATTCAGTAAAACTTTATTCGTATGAACTCACAACCAAATTGTCAATCACTCGTTTTCAAAATCTGTCGCTCTGAGTGCGTTTGGGGACGTTTTCCACCATTGGAATAACGCTACAGAATTAATTCCTTCATTTTTATCCTCAAAAGAGTTCCCATCCTGGAACACACATTTGCAGTAAAAGGTCATCACATACATGTTGTAGCTCCGGAATAAATGTGTTATTGGCACTCTTACAACACTTTAAATAGTGTCCTTTCCTAACGATTCTTACTACTACGGGCAGGGTAGTCATAATTTCATAATTGCTGCTGCCCTTAAAACATGGCCTTTAAACACTGATTCTTTGTGATTCCTTCCTTTAACTGTCTTTGCCAGGATCGCATCCATGTTTTTCCCATTGTCACTTTTTCTCTCCCCCACGTGTTGTCATGTGCTCAAATCTTTGCGTCGAGAAACACCTCATTAGGTAGTGGATCGTCTTTCAACCAGAATTCTTCAGGTAGTTTCTCGCTACAATATTTCAAAATGTGTTGGTCTCTTAGGCACCCCTGCTCTGCATTTACGTTTGTCCCACATATTTTCCAAAATTATTGAACACCTTCGTCCATTTCATCCACTTAAGAGATAGACTTTCAGTTGATTAAAAAAAAACCTGTGGTGGAGTTACATTCTGCATGGCAACTAAGCACAGGTATCCCTAATACAAAGTGCAATTACTTCTTTTATGAAATGCATTCCCATATTCTGGTCAACGAATTATGCTCTCAAAGTCAGCTTATTCTCTTGTGAGTTCAGAGAAAACAGTGTACACACTCCTCCATAACGATCCCGAATATTCCATGAAGATACACTGTCGTTTTGGAACAGAATCTTTAGAGTGCATATGAGTGTGACCAGGTATTGTTGACAGTACCTGACAAACTGATATTGCCCAAGCAATAGCGATACCTACAGAGTAGAAATCGCTATTAGGAAATCACAAAATATTAAATGCCAAACCATTGATTCCTATGGGCATAGGTATGAATGATTTAGCATTTCCTAAATTGATATTCCTTAATAGGAATTTGCAATTTTGGAATTGGAAAACTAATCATGCCTATGAGCCCTAAGCCCCCCAAATCTAGTGCAAGTGCAAGTGGTGCCGTTGTCAAGCCCTCGGACATGTGCGCAACATGACACTTCAAAAAATGCATTTTAGGGGCATTTTTTAAAATTCCACTTGGTTACCATCAGCTTGGAGACAATGGTAATAGCATTTCCTAAATGCTCATTTCGCACTTAGGAAATACTCTGTACATGGGCTTAGGAAACCGCAAATAGGAAATCCCTATTTGTGATAATCTATTTAGGGAATCGCAAAATGCGATTTCTGCCCAGCCTCCTGAAGGGGCATTGCAGCACTGGCCCAACGAGGAGCTGCCTGATGAAGAAGCATGACACCCTCATAGGTGTATGGGGGCTACTGTTTCCGATCAATCGGATTCCCAGATCCTGTTGATCAGTACGCTTTCCGACTGACAGCTTCCCTCTCTTCTTCCCTACTTTGATGAGGAACGGCACACATTTGTGTTTTTTGTATTGAACCATTAGCACTGCAGAACATTTCACACTTTGAAGTACTGGTAAGCAAGAGTTTGAAAGGCTGGCCAAGTGGGGGCTTACTATATACATTACTAAAGGTGTAAGTTTTCACAACACCAATATTTATCACAGCAGATATCACTTCTGGTGTCCTAATGGCTCCACATGAGAAATCATTCAGCAGTCATGACTGGCTATTGGTCTGAAATTTTCAGATTGCACCAGGAGCTCTGGGAAATGTTCATGTGAAGAATCCGTGGAAGTGAGCATCCATTATAAATGGTACAAGTGTGCAAGTAGTTTGAATACTGTAGATGTGTACAACATTATTTCTTTTTGTACTCCAAACAACTATTTAATATTTACAATTTGAACGTTTCCTTTTGGCTTAGTATTCTCCATACTGCTACATACACACATTATATTTGAATATTAGCCTTTCTACTTTGGAACTTAAGGTTGCCATGTCAGCAGAGGCTTAATGTATTCCCTGCATCACATATAAAGCATCTAATTGGATATTAACAGCTACTGGATCTTAAAAAACGAATGTCATGCTAGGTCAGTCATAGCCAAACACTGAAACTCTAGCCATATATGATGTGTTACACTTTGTCTTCTTCAATGCTTTCTAACCTGAATGGGATTGATTTCTACCAGTATCACCAATGAAAACAACAGATGCATAGGCTAAACTCCATTCCTGAATCAATACACTTGCATTCCCCAAGCAATTTCCAAGCCTACAATTCCAGAGCCCCTTTCTCTCAAATCCACAATCACTGTGCTTAAGAATGTAGGAAGGAGCATTCGGACATCCAAACCTAGAAAGAGATACCTTGAGAGAACGTCTGCAGTTCATGGCTTCAGAACTGGCTAGACCTTTACAAAGACGGTGAAATAACTGAGGAGTAAGCAACAGGGATCAGAGGAAAGGGTCACTGAGGTCTTGCACAGTGGGATATCCGGAACAAAGGGAAGGAAGAGGTACTGTCGACTGAGAAAGAAAAAAATACAGCGCCTTCAACTATTTCTATTAGAAAGCTTTGGTCATCAGAGATCGTAATGGAATATATTAAAGGCTCCGATACTTACTACATTTGTTTTTTTGATACTTCCAAATTAATATATCTATGTTATTTTTTTGGCCAGCGAAAACATTTGTTGCAACAATTATATTTTCGATTTATCTAACCGATAAGCACAACATTTTGTAGGTTTTCAGTGCCTTAAGTATCATAGAGCAATACACTCACCTGAAATAATTAGCTCTGTGACCCTAGCAATGAGCACAAATGTGCAGCTAAGTAAGCTTCATTACAAATGCATGATCTCAAACCAGGATATGCAAATTGCACACAGACCGGTTTGTTAACAGGAATGCAATTTGTGATGGAATATTCACAAGCGGTGGCAAAACGGCAGGCTGCTTTTTGCACCCTTGCAATTGGCTACGAGCACATGGATGTGTGACCTGTGAGAGACAGCAGACCTCCAGTCCTGCGTTCACATTCCTAGATTTCCCGTTTGGAAAGACATTAGTGGGACAACTGCATGCTCCGCCTCCGCCCGACACAATTCCAGCTTTTCCTTTGATTCCACTCCAACTCAAATGTTAGAAACAGAATCTCTGATGTATTTGATTACGACTCACAGTTAAATGGGGTCATCCTTTTCACACAGCTCTGCCAAGTGTCACACATCCGGTGTGACACTAACGCATTTTAAGGTACATTACCGCATTACCGCATGTGAAAGGATTGTCACGCAAATCAGTGTATTTAAAAGCTGAGTGTATTACCCGTATTTGAGGTTGTCACTGTCAAGCCTGACTAATACTGAGAGTCTGTGGCAGCGCTGCTGCAGCAGGCTTGGGGTTCAGCTAAGCTAAGGCTGCAGGCAGCTTTAGTTCAGCTGCTACAATCGATCATGATTGAATGTAACTGCCGCGGCTCGGCTCTTACTGGCAGGCTGATGTCATCACGGTGGGACGTCACTGTGGAAGCGCGCGCAGTTTATTTTGTGCGCTCGATGCGGCTGGATAGTTTGCGGGCAGCGCAGCATGTCATCATCTTTAACTTTTTTTTTTACATTTTGCTTAACTACGGCACCGGTCCGATTGCTTGCATCGGCTCGGGCACCACATGCTAGAAGCTATTGTTATTACCGCCCCTGTTCAATCATGCATTACTGTAGCCGACGGAGAGAAGTCAGTGACACCGGGGCCGCCTGGACAGACTGGAGGTGGTGGGCCCTTCTTCTGTGAGGTAAGTGAAACTTTTCTATCACTTTGCTGGTCGTGGTCAGTGGGAGAGAGAGCCTGTGTGTGCGCTAAGTTGAAATGCTGACTGAGCCCCCACCTCCACGTGCAGCTCTTCCGCCGTATCTCGGTTATTTCTCCTCGGTGAAGCCTTGGGAGAGGCCCGGGGCTCTGAAGCGACTAGAAAGTTTTTTTATTACTTGGTAAATGAGCCCCCCACCCACCCCCTCATTGAGCCTCCTTGCTTGTTCAGAGCGTCACTCTCTTCCTCACAACTAGAGGAAAAGAGATAAGAAGCAGCACATGAAGGCCACGGCGGATCTTTCACTTATTCAGAAACACTCAGTCTGCCCGGGTCAGGGCAGCTAGCATAGCACAGCAAACCCCACTCCGTTAGCGAACCAATATTTAATAGAGCTTCTTATTAAAAGGAATAAAGTGTGCCATGTTTATTCAGGACGTCAAATTAAGTGCCACGGATTACTTTCGATTTATTAGGGCATTTTAAACTGCAGAGAACTTTAACCATTTAAACTAATAAAAACAGACAGTGTGCAAACATACCTGAAAGCTTAGTTCTATGTGCGAAGTGTTGCTCATCTCAATCAGGTGCCTACCAAGACACCTACTTGCAAATGCACTTCATTCTAGACTTATTCTGAGTTTGCCTGTACCCCTGTCACTTACACAGTAGGTCTCTGCTTTGTTTTTCAGTTGTGTTACAGCTCAGGTCACTGGTGGCTGTTGAGTGAGACTTCGAGTCACTCAGCTGATTATAATAACATTTTGAACCACTTCCAAGCTGCTTTATCTAATTTCCGCAATTTTAGCTAGAGTCTGATCAATGGAAGTCGTTTATATTTATTACGTTTTGCAGCATTTAACTTAGATTCTCGTTCCTCAAATGTGTGCATTTTCTGATATTATTGTTTCCCTCCTCTTCATTGCCTAATTTTGCTCATGTGACAGTGTCACTCATAGTCATTCAAATGTCACTCATAATTACTCTAAAATTATTAAAATGTCACACACAGCAATCTGAAACCTTGGCAGCTATGTTCACACCATCTCATAACTGCGATTAAGAATGAGATGCAGCACCTCTTTTGCGAGTTGAAAAGACTTTTCACTCACAAAAGGGTTTTTGTGCACCACAAAATGATTTTTTGCAATGCAAACCCTGTGATTTTGTGGAATTCGATCATTTGGAATTCCCTTCCACCGGAAGTTCGTCGAATCCCATCCACCGCTTCCTTCAAAAAAGAAGCGAAAAATATCTTAATGCTGAAGTCAATGCCATAAAGTCCTGGTTCAGCTGCTTCAATACTGCTCTCTTCTACAATGCTATGACTGTCCATTACACAGTTACACTTCCGGGTTTAACAGTGTGAACAGGCCACTTTGTATGTTATTTATGGAATGTCCCTCTCATTACCGATCGCTACCTTTTACATTTGTGTAATCCGGTGTTTAATAGGGTTGGCAGGCTATAATCTTGCTGGTACTGTGTACACTGCCTACTCGTCTCTATTATTGAATCTGTCCATTCTGTTTTAAATGCTCTGAATCATGTTGTTGTCATGCTCTCGTCTTGAGCCTATTTGTAACGTTTGGGCTTCTCCCACTTTGTTATCCTACTTACCTCAACTGTATAGCGCTCTGATACCCTCCTGGGTCTTGTTCGAGCTATTTAAAACTTTAAAAATAAATAAATAAAAGTGTTTTGTACATGAAGCCCCTTATACTTATCCTTTTTTTAAACTCCTAATAAAGTCATTATGCAGAGCTATTTTTCAGGGTTCGCGATAGAAAGCCCTGTAAGCCAATCACAAGATCTACTGTCCATATTTTTAAGTCGAGCCTGAGTCAGTGCACATGCGATACTCTGCGAGACTCGTGGTGGACTAGAGAATAGAAGCCTTGCCCACTCAACGCCCATATTTGCCATTGGCTTGTGTCTTTGTCCTTCCTAAATGCTGGCGTCTGATTCGTAAAGAGGCTTGTTAGTCCCTCCTTAGTACTGCCTCCTCTTCATTTGTCATCTCCCATGGCAACTGGCCCCTTTACTTCGATTGTTACACAGCACGTAGTATTTAGTCTTTGAGCACTATCTTCTTTATCAAGTTTCTCAGGCACGACGTGCTTTAGTGCCTTCTTTACCCCCTCCCTCTCATTGTCTTGCCTTCTTTAACAACCACCGCCCTCCCTCCCATTATCTGTGCCTTCTTAACTCTCCCCCTCCCTCCAGTTGTCCGTACCTTCTTAACCCACCCACCCTCCCTCCCTTTGTCTGTGCCTTCTTAACCCCTTCGGTGCTTCGGAAGGCCCCCAGCCATCATATGTCACAGTGGACGTGTGCGGAGGACGGCCGGGGGACATCCGATTCCCGCCCACTCTCTCAATCGCCCGCAAAGGGCGAAAATCGGCACCATGCGCAAGGGGTTAATGCATTGTTTAGTTGCAGAGCTTCTGAGACATTTTAGTGAGGAGTAAGGGGGTAAAAGGAGGCATAGAATCAGTTTAATAAGTTACAGCAATCGGGGGGCAGGGCTGAGCCAAAAGCTCCTCCTTCTCTTCTTGCAGGCTTGCTGTTTAGAGCCAAGAAGTGTACTACTCCTTTTCACGGAGAGAGCTGGCAAACTCTCTAACAATGCAGCAAACTGCAAAAGGGGGAGGAGCAGTCAGCGAGAGAAAGGGGGAAGAGGAGAGATAGAGGCGAACCAACCATGAGATGGAAAATGGCGGCTAGCAGGCTCTCATCTCAATAAAAGTTAGTGATACTTTTTGCTCAAATGCTTCCTTCTCGCCTTATTAGGGGGAGATACTGAGGTTTTTAGATCTCACGGATCCTGCCAAAGAAAAACCATGAACTAAAGCCCACTTTCATAAAGGTCTCCGTTTATGGAGGGGGCCAGTGCAAATCTTAGGTAATTTTTTCAGAGACAGGGTGCAGCCGTGTGACTTGGCAGAAAGTAGAGTGCTTTTTTGTTTGTTTAGTAACTCCTCTCTTCAACAAAATGAAGGGGCAAACACAAGCTCAATTTAAAAAAAAAAACATGCGCTTCCATTTAGCGTTTGAATGGGGGAGTATTACATCAAACACAATTAATGGGACGTCAGCCTTTCCTAGTGCAGCTGGTGCACTTTCCCTGGGAAACTACTGCCATAGCAAACATATTTATTTTGCCCGAATTCTAGCAACACTTCCCATTGGGGTTTCCAAAGATTGCACTGTATGCCTGTGTGATGGGAGCACGCATGCCTGCCCCCACCTTTGTGGGACACACTACCATGGTAATGAGAAGGCACATAGACTACACGTGCTACAAATACCAGGACTGGGCACAGTTTAAGACAGGTACGAAAACGAGCAGGCACATAAAGGAATTATAGAGAAAGGTGCATCAACACAACCAAGTGAACACTATGAAACGCAGGTACTTGGGTTGGAATGAATACCGTCATCTGCAGACATGCAGAGGGGTAGACAAAACCAGATAAAGGAATTAAATTAATCACCTACAGCCACATTGAGGAATAGAACCCATCACATTTAGGGCACAAGCAAAAATGCACAAGTTACTACTTGTGTAACAATATATCTGTAAGAGACATTAGTTAGTGATAGATTCCTTACCTTAGAATATTCCCTAGGCGTCAGACTGGATCCGGAAAGTTTTCTGTTTAGCAGTCCCCCTGTGCGCCGGTAGGTGGCGTTGTGCGGCTCCGCGTCGGTCACTGGCGTCGGGAGACTACTTAGGCGCCACCCATGCGCGCTGACATCAGTTCTGTACACGACTTTCCACGCCGAAATGCAGAGCCATGCAAGATACTGACCATTGGCACATGAAACTAGAGCCCTAAAAAGGGAATGACCTTAACCCTAGTAATCAGTTTGCAGAACGGGGAGAATGGGTGGGGCGGTAAGGAATCTATCACTAACTAATGTCTCTTACAGATATATCGTTACACTAGTAGTAACTTGTGCATCTCAAAGAGACACGTTAGTGATAGATTCCTTACCTTAGAACAGATACCCCAACAATACCAACCCCGGTGGTGGGTCTGCGAACAGGATTAGCCCAAAAAGTCACGGAGCACAGAACGGCCAAAGAAGCCGTCTCTCCGGACCCGACTGCCAAGGCAGTAGTGTTTGGTAAACGTGTGCAGCGAGGCCCATGTAGCTGCCTGACAAATGTCCTGCAAGGGAACGCAGCATCCCAAGGCAATAGTGGCTGCAGTCGCCCTGGTTGAATGGGCACGCAACCCCAAAGGAGGCTCTTTCTTGGCAAAGGAGTAACAAGCTTTAATAAACAGAACGACCCACCGGGAAATGGTTCGTTTGTGCACAGCCCAACCTTTTTTGGTGCCCACGTAGCCAACAAAGAGCTGATCATCCACCAGGAACTGCTGTGTACGCTGCAAATAGAAAGCAAGCGCACGTTTTGGGTCCAGACGGTGGAGCCTCTCTTCCCTTGAAGGATGCGGAGGCGGAAAGAAGGTGGGCAAAGTGATGGTCTGTCCAATGTGGAAGGGCGTGACAACCTTCGGCAAGAAAGAAGGACGGGTCCTTAAAACCACCTTGTCCGGATGAACAGAAAGGAAAGGAGGTTTAGAAGAAAGAGTCTGGAGCTCACTCACTCTTCTGGCAGAGGTGATAGCTACCAGGAAAGCCATCTTTAAAGTAAGAACAGGTAAAGGACAGTTATGAAGAGGCTCAAAGGGAGCGCACATCAGAAAAGTCAAGACCAAATTTAAGTCCCATTGAGGCATTATGAAAGGCACGGGGGGTGAGGGGGGGCGTGTGCGTAATGCCTTTAAGGAAACGGTTAACAACCGGGGACTTAAAAAGAGAAGGCTGATCACAAAGCCTCAGGAAGGCGGAAACGGCAGAAAGATAACCTTTGATAGTGCCCAGAACAGAGCCCTGCTGGGCTAAAGACAGAAGAAACAGAAGAACCTCAGAAACAGGGGCCGAAAGGGGGTCTACAGCTTTTGCTGTGCACCGTGCCACAAATCTATTCCATGGGCAGGCGTATACCGTTTTACTGGCTGCCAGGATGACAACACAGACTTCGGGAGGAAGATCGAAAGGTGTCAACTGCCGCCGCTTAATCTCCATGCATGGAGGTGGAGGCTGGACAGGTTCGGGTGGAGGATCGTACCCTGCTGCTGCGACAGAAGATCATCCTGAAGAGGCAGACAGATCGGGGGATCGATGCTCATACTGAGTAGCTCGGGATACCAAACTATTCGAGCCCAGTCCAGAGCCACAAGGATGACTTGGGCCCGGTCACGCCTGATCTTCTCAAGCACTCTGGGAAGAAGTGGTATAGGCGGAAAGACGTACAATAGACTGCAGCTCCACTCGCAACGAAAAGCGTCTCTGAGCGAACGTGGCTTTGGAAATTCCAACGCGCAGAACTGATCACATTGTGTGTTCTCTTCTGTGGTGAATAGATCTAACCAAGATTCTCCCCACTGCAGAAAGAGACCTTGCGCCACGTCAGAGTTCAGACGCCATTCGTGATTCACCATGCACCGTTCAGAGAACCTGCAAGGTGTTGAAACACCAAGGTAATGCCTTGATGTTCCAGCCATGTCCAGAGGCACAGAGCCTCCTGAGAAAGGGTCCAGGACCCCACCCGGCCCTGCTTGTTGCAATACCACATGGCGGTGGTGTTGTCCATGAACACTTGCACTACACTTCCCCGGACAGAGGGAAGGAATGCTTTCAGTGCAAGCCAGATTGCCCGCAGCTCCAGAAGGTTGATATGGAGCCGGGACTCCGCCGGAGACCAGAGGCCTCTGATCTCCGCCTCTCCCATGTGGCCTCCCCATCCCAGGAGGGATGCATCCGTAACCACTGTGTGCTCCGGTGGGGAAGGGAGAGGGATCTGCCACTGACCCAATTGCGGTTCGTGATCCACCACTGCAACTGTCGTGCAGTGCCCTCAGAGATCTGGACGCGATCGGACAGGTTGCCCTGATGCTGTGCCCTCTGGAACTTCATGTCCCACTGCAGAGCCCGAATATGCCATCTGTCATGCATCACCAGCAGGATGCAGGATGCCATCAGGCCCTCAGGTCATCCTGACTGAAACCCGGGATAGAGGCTGAAAGAGCGGAATCATAGCCTGAATATCCCGGACTCGCTGCTAGGGAGGATAAACCCTAAACAGCGTCGAATCCAAAACCGCTCCGATGAAAGGGAGCTTCTGAGAGGGACTCAGGTGCGACTTAGGCACATTGATGGAGAACCCTAGCAAATGCAGGAGGTCGGCCGTAGTCTGGAGGTGGGAGACGACTGCCTGGGGTGAGCCTGCCTTCAACAGCCAGTCATCGAGGTAGGGGAAGACTGACACCCCTGACCTGCGCAGATGAGCTGCGACCACCGCCGTCACTTTCGTGAACACTCGAGGGGCGCTGGTAAGGCTGAGGGGGAGCATGGCAAACTTAAAATTCTCCTGGCCTACCACGAACCGCAGTTAACGCCGGTGGGCCGGCAGGACAGGGATGCCAGCCAGAGTCAGCATCTTGAACTTCTCCTTTTGGAGGAAGCGATTGACATCCCGGAGGTCCAAGATGGGCACAAGCCCCCCTTTTCCTTCTTGGGGACCAAAAAGTAGTGGGAAAAACAACCACTCCCTACTTCATGATCGGGAACGTACTCGATGGCCCCCTTGGCCAGGAGGGCCGAGACTTCCTGATGGAGAAGAGCCAAATGATCCCCCGACATGCGGTGGTACCGAGGTGGCATGGCTGGAGGGGAGGACAAAAAGGGGAGCAAATAACCTTGGCAGATTATCTGCAGCACCCACTTGTCCGATGTGATTTCGCTCCAGTGGCGGAGGTAGTGACGGACCCTGCCTCCTACCGTGGTGATGCGCCCCCTGAAGCTCAGATTAGGAAGGCTTGGAGGTGAAAGCAGCGGGGATGGAGGTGTACTGACCGGCCCGCTGGTTACCAGACCCGCCCCTGCGGAAGCCACGTCCTTGGCCACGCAGAGACAGGTTCTGGGCATGCTTTGTGGAGGAGCCCGCCTGGGCGCCTTTACCCTGGCCATGAAAGGAACGAAACCCATGCGTGGCAGGGCTCTTCGTGGCAAGACCTAAAGACTTGGCCGTGGCCTGTGAGTCTTTAAAGCGCTCCAGGACATTGTCAGCCTTGTCGCCAAAGAGGCGAGAGCCATCAAAGGGCATGTCCATGAGCGAGCTCTGGACATCAAGCGAGAACCCGGTAGACCGCAACCAGGCATGGCATCGCAACATCACAGTCGTGGAAATCGCCCTGCCCATGGAATCAGCCGTGTCCAGACCACACCTGATGGCAAACTTCGCCGCATTCTTGCCCTCCGCAATCGTTCGTGAAAGGACGGCCTGGACCTCTTCAATCAATCAATCAATCATTCCATTTGTATAGCGCACTACTCACCCTGGAGGGTCTCAAGGTGCTTGGGGGAAGGGGTATGCTACTGCTCGAACAGCCAGGTCTTGAGTTGCTTCCTGAAGGCGAGATGGTCCTGGGTCAGCCGAAGGTGGATGGGGAGGGAGTTCCATGTCTTGGCAGCCAGGTAAGAGAAGGATCTTCCTCCGGCGGGGGCTCTTCGGATGCGTAGTACGGCTGCAAGGGCGAGGCTGGTGGACCGTAGCTGGCGGGTGGGCGTGTAGAAGGTCAGGCGGTCGTTGAGGTACTTGGGGCCCAGGTCGTGGAGGGACTTGTGTGCGTGGGTGAGGAGCCGGAACGTGATCCTCTTGTCAGTGCAGGTTCCTCAGGTGGCTGGAGATGTGGCTGCGTTGGGGGACATCCAGGATGAGTCGGGCGGAGGCGTTCTGGATGCGATGGAGTCTTTTCTGTAGCTTGGCTGTGGTTCCGGCGTAGAGGGCGTTTCCGTAGTCCAGTAGGCTGGTGACGAGTGCCTGGGTGACAGTCTTCCTGGTCTCGGTCGGGATCCAGCGGAAGATCTTGCGAAGCATACGCAGGGTGTTGAAGCACGATGAGAAGACGGCGTTGATTTGTCTGGTTTTGGAATCGTTTTGCCCGTTGGGGCGGCTCAGCACAGTTCTTAGCGCTGCTCGGCCAGCGCGTTTCTTTTAATAATACCTGTTTTGTATTTTGGTTGTTCGTTTTTCTTCTCCTTATCCCCTGATTTTACTAGGGAGTGCCCCCTTACCTGCATGTAATCGTTGTTACACCGCTGTTTTAGCGGGTCCGGGTCTGGGGTTATAGGGGCTCTGCAGCGCTATTACCTTGAGCGCCATCTTGGATAGGGCAGTGACGCTTTGTTGCCGCCATATTGAGCGTCCTCGTGGGCGGTCTCTACCTTATCTGGAGGCCCTACTTAAGGCGGTCCTCTGCCTGCACACGCTGTTTGGAATCGTTTTGCCCGTGGGGGCGGCTCAGCACAGTTCTTAGCGCTGCTTGGCCAGCGTGTTTCTTTTAATAATACCTGTTTTGTATTTTGGTTGTTCGTTTTTCTTCTCCTTATCCTCTGATTTTACTAGGGAATGCCCCCTTACCTGCATGTAATCGTTGTTACACTGCTGTTTTAGCGGGTCCGGGTCTGGGGTTATAGGGGCTCTGCAGCGCTATTACCTTGAGCGCCATCTTGGGTAGGGCAGTGACGCTTTGTTGCCGCCATATTGAGCGTCCTCGTGGGCGGTCTCTACCTTATCTGGAGGCCCTACTTAAACCTGTCCTTATAGCGCAGCGGGATCGCGCAGCGGGGTTGCCCTCGCTGTGCCTGAGTCTTGCCAGAGTCCTGCCCGTCTGCGCCTGTCAGCGTCGCGGAGGCGGCGGAGCGGCGGGAGGGCCTGGCTGTATATCCTCCCTCTGGGTAAGATGGTCTGCTATTCCTCATGGGAACTCCGCTCCTTGCAAAAATCTTCGTGCACATGCCGATCCGTGTTTCCTGGCCGTTATAGGGGTAAACGGTGCTGCCCTGGCTGTGGATGGGCGCCCGGGTATGCCCCCGCCGCCTCATTATGTAGAGGCGAGGATCGTGTGAAACACCTTTGCTTACTGCTTAACACGAGATCGGTAGGTAAGCATGCCCTGGAGATCTTTGATCTCCTTGTTAGAGAAAAACCACTCTGTCTCCTACTGACCGAAACTTGGTTGGGGGAGATGTCTAATCCGGACATTATGGCGGCAATTCCATCAGACTATACCATCTTTCGGCAAGATAGAGCCAAGGGCAGAGGAGGTGGGGTGGCGGTGGTAGTGAATAAGTTAGCTTCTTGCTCTATTCTCCCTTTAGACACCATCGGAGGATTCGAATCCCTTGCCTTTACTATTAGATTGACCCCGCAACAAGCCTTGAAAGGGCTGTTAGTGTATAGACCCCCTGGACCAGTGGGCTCTTTTTTTGATGACCTCCAGGTGGCCATCTCTGGACTGGCTTTGAGTGCGCTGCACTGTCTGCTGGCGGGCGATTTTAATTTTCATATGGATGTCGGAGACGACTTGGACGCGAACAAACTGCTAGACATTACGGCCCCTCTGGGCCTTGTCCCTTCTCTCACGGGTCCTACACACGACAAGGGACATACCTTAGATCAGGTTTTTTCCTCTGTCCCTCTTGCCGACATCGAGCTTCTCCCGGTGCTCTGGACTGACCATAGGTTGGCCAGATTTTTTGTACTGGGCAGCGAGAAACTTCCCAGTAGCGCCCCCAGACAGTATGGCTCTGCTCGGAGGGCTCTGTATAGAGTCACTCCTGAGCTATTAGTGCAGGCCGCCATGGACCATCCGTGCCCTCTCTCAGGTGATTTAGAGCGGGATGTCGAGTCCTTGCAGGTGTGGTTGCTGGAGAGGCTGAATGATCTGGCCCCCGCAATGGCCCCTCGGGATACAGCTAGGAGGGTTTCGGCTCCATGGTTCACTGAGGCACTGTGTGCCACTCGTCACCAGTGTAAAGTGGCAGAGAGGGCATGGCGCCTCCACTACGATCTGGAAGCTAGACTGGCTTACAGGACAAGGGTCAAAGCCTACCATCGTGATATTCTCCGTGAGAAAAAGGATTATCTGGCCAGGAGGATTGAGGCTGCCTCCAACTCTTGCAAAGAGATCTTTACGGTGGTGAGGGAGTTTACTGCCCCTAGATCCAACTTGCCCCAAAGGGTTTCATCAGAGTTATGGGTTTGTGATCTTGCCAAATTCTTCACGGATAAGATCAAATCTATCCAGGACTCTTTCACAGTGAGGCCTGCTGAAGTGTGTTCTAGATTGGAGGCCGGACCAGCTATGTTGCCCACGCGGGGTGTGGTTCTTGCTGAGATCCCCTATGTTTCCACTGAGGCCTCCCTAGCACTTCTGGCCAATCTGAAATCGGGTTCGCCACTAGACCCCTGTCCGGCCAAATTTTTGGCTAAGATGGCGGCCGTGGTCAACCCATTGGTCAACCCACTTGTGAATCTGTCTTTGAGAGAGGGGAGGGTCCCGTTGCCCTGGAAAAGAGCTATGGTGATCACCCTCCTCAAGAAGTCTGGGTCAGACCCAGAGGTTTTGGCCAATTACAGGCCGATTTCTCTCCTCCCGGCGTTGGCTAAAATCACGGAGAAGCATGTGCATGGCGCTCTCTCTAGCTTTCTAGAATCCAATGACCTGCTTCACCCTTCGCAGTCCGGCTTCCGCCCTAATTTAAGTACGGAGACGGCACTGCTGGAGGTGTCAGAGATTATTAGGGAAACACTGGATTCTGGAGGCAGGGCCATGCTTGTTATGCTTGATCTGTCGGCGGGGTTTGACACCGTCCCCCATGAGGTGCTCCTCTCCAGACTTTATGACATCGGTCTGAGGGGAACGGTGCTCAATTGGTTTACATCTTTTCTTGAGGGCCGCCGACAAACTGTCTGGGCCTCCCCGAGCTCCGCAGAGATGCCATTGGGATTCGGGGTTCCGCAGGGTTCTGTGTTGAGCCCGACTCTGTTTAACATCTTTATGACACCTTTGGCGGCACTGGTGGAGTCCTTTGGGGCCCGGATCGTGTCCTACGCGGATGACACTCAATTGCTTTTCGCGTGTGGGAAAGATCAGGCTTTTGATGGTGAGAACATCCCGGGCTGCCTGGAGATGGTTTTCAGCTGGTTTCAGCTGAACAGCCTCAAAGCCAATTCCAACAAATCGGAGGTTTTGTTCTTTGGTTGTTCCCTTGACCCCGACTGGCGGGCTTGGTGGCCAATAGATATGTGTCCCCCTGCCCAGTCATCGCTTGTGGCAAAAAATCTGGGAGTGAAGATTGATAACAATCTGACGCTGAGATCACACATTCTTGGCCTGACGGGCACCTGCTTTGGTATACTCAAGATGCTCCGGAAGTTCCTGCCTTTGCTCACAGAAGAGCATAGAAAGATCACTGTGCAAGCCTTAATTGGCTCCAGACTGGACTATGCGAACGTCCTGTACGTAGGAATTCCGGACTATCTTGTTCAGCGGCTGCAGGTTGTGCAGAATTCCGCGGCCCGCGCCATTTTTGGCCTTCATAGGCGAGTGAGAGCCTCCGGTTTGGTGCAGTCGCTTCACTGGCTGCCCATCAAGCAGATCATGTTCAAAGTATTGACTTTGGCGCATAAAGCGCTTTTTGGCGCAGGAGCAAAATACCTACAATGCAGGCTTGATTTCTACCGCCCGGCTAGATCATTGCGGTCAGAATCCCTGTTTCTGGCTGTGTTCCCTCGAGTGAGGAAGGCTCGCACTTGGGGGCGCTCCTTTACTCTGAGGGCCCCTCAGTTGTGGAACACCCTGCCTTTGGCCCTCCGGTTTTCCCCTAACCTGCTCCTGTTTAGGAAGAGCCTTAAGACCTGGCTTTTTAACCTGTAGGATTCCTTTCCTTTGCTCTCTCATTCTGGTGTCTGTTTTTATGGTGTTATGTTTTTTTATACTGAGCTGCCTCGATAAAGCGCCGGGACACTCCTTTGGAGTAGCCGTGCGCTATACAAATAAAATTATAACATAACATAACATAACATAACATCGAGAGGGAGGTGTCCAGGATGAAGCCCAGGTTGCGTGCGTGGTCGGTTGGCTTGGGTGCGGTGTCCAGGGCTGCGGGCCACCAGGAGTCGTCCCAGGCAGAGGGCGAAGATCCCAGGATGAGGACTTCAGTCTTGTCCGAGTTCAGTTTCAGGCGGCTGTCCTTCATCCACTCGGCGACGTCTTTCATCCCTTCGTGTAGGCAGGTTCTGGCGGTGTCGGGGTCTCTGGTGAGGGAGAGGATCAGCTGGGTGTCGTCGGCGTAAGAGATGATGTTTAGGTTGTGCTGGCGTGTGATGGCTGCAAGAGGTCTCATGTAGACGTTGAAGAGGGTGGGGCTGAGTGAGGATCCTTGCGGGGCGCCGCAGATGACTTCGGTGGCCTCAGAGCGAAACGGGGGGAGGCGGACTCTTTGTGTTCTTCCGGCGAGGAACGAGATGATCCACTCCAGTGCCTTCTCTTGGATACCGATGTTGCTGAGGCGCTGGACTAGGGTGCGGTGGCAGACAGTGTCAAACGCAGCGGAGAGGTCCAGGAGGATGAGGGCCACTGTTTCCCCCTTGTCGAGCAGGGTCCGGATGTCGTCGGTGGCTGCGATGAAGGCGGTCTCGGTGCTGTGGTTGGCTCTGAAGCCGGACTGCGAGGGGTCGAGGGATCCGTTAGTCTCGAGGAAGGCGGTCAGCTGTCTGTTGACGATCTTCTCGATGACTTTAGCAGGAAAAGGGAGGAGCGAGATGGGGCGGAAGTTCTTGAGGTCGGTGGGGTCCGCTGTAGGTTTCTTCAGGAGGGCGCTGAGCTCGGCGTGCTTCCAGCTCTCCGGGAAGGTGGCGGTGTTGAAGGAGGTGTTGATGATGTTCTGGAGTTGGGGTGCGATGGTGGAGTCGGCCTTGTTGAAGACGTGGTGTGGGCAGGGGTCGGTCGGTGATCCGGAGTGGATGGTGTTCATCGTGCGGGCTGTGTCTTTGGTGGTCAACGTGGTCCGGGTGGCGGTGGGGGGCGTTGGTTCGACGGTTGGGTGCGTGGGTGGTGCGCCGAAGAAGTTGTGGATGTCAGCGATCTTGCGGTGGAAGAACGAGGCGAGGGAGTCGCAGAGGTCTTGTGACGGAGTGATGTCGTTGGTGCCGGTGCTGGGGTTGGAGAACTCCTTGACGATGGTGAAGAGCTCTTTGCTGTCGTGGGCGTTGTTGTCTAGTCGTTCCTTCAGGGATTTCTTCTTGGTGGTGCGGATGAGCTGGTGGTGCTTGCGGGTAGCGTGTTTGAGGGCGGTCATGTTGTCGGTGGTCCGGTCGAGGAGCCAGGCTTTCTCGAGGGTGCGGCAGGTCTTCTTGGAGTCCTTGAGTTCGTCGGTGAACCAGGATGCCTTCTTGCTTCTGGGTCTGCTGGGAGGGTTCTTTAGTGGCGCGAGGTCGTCGGCGCAGGCGGTCAGCCACTGTGTGAAGTTGCGGGCTGCTTCTTTGGGGTCCGTTGTGTTGGCGGGTGGG